>NC_091747.1:3324060-4568921 GCF_043380555.1 Nothobranchius furzeri
AGGTCCAATCAGGCTGAAACGTTTCAAGAAGGTAGAATCTATTGAGTTGTAAGTGATCTGAACGTTTCATGATGATCTCACATTCCTAAGTGGGTCAAACCATGTCCCAAAAGTCACCGGATCTGGTGTCACTTTAAAGAAGTAGTCCAGTTACACATTTGTGGGCTCATAACTTGGCTTCTGAATGTCCTAGAGAGATAAGGTTTGTTTTAGTGTACTCCAATCAACAGCCCCTACAACCACAAAAAAGAATGGAGTCATTAGCACTTATGGTTTGTAAATGGCACCCAGAATTATGTTGCACGAAGCACAATTTCACATCATTCTGGGTCGATTTGTGTGAAAACAAGGTCCAATCAGGCTGAAACTTTACAAGAAGGTAGAATCTATTGAGTTGTAAGTGATATGAACGTTTCATGATGATCGCACATTCCTATAGGGGGTCAAACCATGTCCCAAAGGTCACCGGGCCTGGTGTCACTTTAAAGAAGTAGTCCAGTTACACCTTTGTGGGCTAATAACTTGGCTTCTGAATGTCCTAGAGAGATCAGGTTTGTTTTGGTGTACTCCAATCAACAGCCCCTACAACCACAAAAAGGAATGGAGTCATTAGCACTTATGGTTTGTAAATGGCACCCAGAATTATGTTGCACGAAGCACAATTTCACATCATTCTGGGTCCATTTGTGTGAAAACAAGGTCCATTAAGGCTGAAACGTTACAAGAAGGTAGAATCTATTGAGTTGTAAGTGATCTGAACGTTTCATGATGATCGCACATTCCTATAGGGGGTCAAACCATGTCCCAAAGGTATCCGGGCCTGGTGTCACTTTAAAGAAGTAGTCCAGTTACACCTTTGTGGGCTTATAACTTGGCTTCTGAATGTCCTAGAGAGGTCAGGCTTGTTTTAGTGTACTCAAATCAACAGCCCCTAAAGCCACAAAAAGGAATGGAGTCATTGGCACTTATGGTTTGTAAATGGCACCCAGAATTATGTTGCACGAAGCACAATTTCACATCATTCTGGGTCCATTTGTGTGAAAACAAGGTCCAATCAGGCTGAAACGTTACAGGAAGGTAGAATCTATTGAGTTGTAAGTGATCTGAACGTTTCATGATGATAGCACTTTCCTAAGGGGGTCAAACCATGTCCCAAAGGTCACCGGGCCTGGTGTCACTTTAAAGAAGTAGTCCAGTTACACATTTGTGGGCTTATAACTTGGCTTCTGAATATCCTAGAGAGGTCAGGTTTAATTTAGAGTACTCCAATTAACAGCCCCCATTACCCCAAAAAGGAATTTAGTCATTAACACTTATGGTTTTTAAATGGCACCCAGAATTATGTTGCACGAAGCACAATTTCACATCATTCTGGGTCCATTTGTGTGAAAACAAGGTCCAATCAGGCTGAAACGTTACAGGAAGGTAGAATCTATTGAGTTGTAAGTGATCTGAACGTTTCATGATGATAGCACTTTCCTAAGGGGGTCAAACCATGTCCCAAAGGTCACCGGATCGGTGTCAATTTAAAGAAGTAGTCCAGTTACACATTTGTGGGCTTATAACTTGGCTTCTGAATGTCCTAGAGTGATCAGGTTTGTTTCAGAGTACTCCAATCAACAGCCCCTACAACCACAAAAAGGAATGGAGTCATTAGCACTTATGGTTTGTAAATGGCACCGAGAATTATGTTGCACGAAGCACAATTTCACATCATTCTGGGTCCATTTGTGTGAAAACAAGGTCCAATCAGGCTGAAACGTTACAAGAAGGTAGAATCTATTGAGTTGTAAGTGATCTGAACGTTTCATGATGATCGCACATTCCTAAGGGGGTCAAACCATGTCCCAAAGGTCACCGGGCCTGGTGTCACTTTAAAGAAGTAGTCCAGTTACACCTTTGTGGGCTTATAACTTGGCTTCTGAATATCCTAGAGAGGTCAGTTTTAATTTAGAGTACTCCAAATAACAGCCCCCATTACCCCAAAAAGGAATGGAGTCATTAGCACTTATGGTTTTTAAATGGCACCCAGAATTATGTTGCACGAAGCACAATTTCACATCATTCTGGGTTCATTTGTGTGAAAACAAGGTCCAATCAGGCTGAAACGTTACAGGAAGGTAGAATCTATTGAGTTGTAAGTGATCTGAACGTTTCATGATGATAGCACTTTCCTAAGGTGGTAAAACCATGTCCCAAAGGTCACCAGATCGGTGTCAATTTAAAGAAGTAGTCCAGTTACACATTTGTGGGCTTATAACTTGGCTTCTGAATGTCCTAGAGAGATCAGGTTTGTTTTAGTGTACTCCAATCAACAGCCCCTACAACCACAAAAAGGAATGGAGTCATTAGCACTCATGGTTTGTAAATGGCACCCAGAATTATGTGGCACGAAGCACAATTTCACATCATTCTGGGTCCATTTGTGTGAAAACAAGGTCCAATCAGGCTGAAACGTTACAGGAAGGTAGGATCTATTTAGTTGTAAGTGATCTGAACGTTTCATGATGATAGCACTTTCCTAAGGGGGTCAAACCATGTCCCAGAGGTCACCGGATCTGTTGTCAATTTAAAGAAGTAGTCCAGTTACACATTTGTGGGCTTATAACTTGGCTTCTCAATGTCCTAGAGAGATCAGGTTTGTTTTAGTGTACTCCAATCAACAGCCCCTACAACCACAAAAAGGAATGGAGTCATTAGCACTTATGGTTTTTAAATGGCACCCAGATCTCTGTTGCACGAAGCACAATTTCACATCATTCTGGGTCCATTTGTGTGAAAACAAGGTCCAGTCAGGCTGAAACGTTACAAGAAGGTAGAATCTGTTGAGTTGTAAGTGATCTGAACGTTTCATGATGATCGCACATTCCTATAGGGGGTCAAACCATGTCCCAAAGGTCACCGGGCCTGGTGTCACTTTAAAGAAGTAGTCCAGTTAAACCTTTGTGGGCTTATAACTTGGCTTCTGAATATCCTAAAGAGGTCAGGTTTGTTTATGAGTACTCCAATCAACAGCCCCCATTACCCCAAAAAGGAATGGAGTCATTAGCACTTATGGTTTTTAAATGGCACCCAGAATTATGTTGCACGAAGCACAATTTCACATCATTCTGGGTTCATTTGTGTGAAAACAAGGTCCAATCAGGCTGAAACGTTACAGGATGGTAGAATCTATTGAGTTGTAAGTGATCTGAACGTTTCATGATGATCGCACTTTCCTAAGGGGTTCAAACCATGTCCTAAAGGTCACCGGATCTGGTGTCACTTTAAAGAAGTAGTCCAGTTACATATTTGTGGGCTTATAACTTGGCTTCTGAATGTCCTAGAGAGATCAGGTTTGTTTTAGTGTACTCCAATCAACAGCCCCTACAACCACAAAAAAGAATGGAGTCATTAGCACTTATGGTTTGTAAATGGCACCCAGAATTATGTTGCACGAAGCACAATTTTACATCATTCTGGGTCGATTTGTGTGAAAACAAGGTCCAATCAGGCCGAAACGTTACAAGAAGGTAGAATCTATTGAGTTGTAAGTGATATGAACGTTTCATGATGATCGCACATTCCTATAGGGGGTCAAACCATGTCCCAAAGGTCACCGGGCCTGGTGTCACTTTAAAGAAGTAGTCCAGTTACACCTTTGTGGGCTTATAACTTGGCTTCTGAATGTCCTAGAGAGATAAGGTTTGTTTTAGTGTACTCCAATCAACAGCCCCTACAACCACAAAAAGGAATGGAGTCATTAGCACTTATGGTTTGTAAATGGCACCCAGAATTATGTTGCATGAAGCACAATTTCACATCATTCTGGGTCCATTTGTGTGAAAACAAGGTCCAATCAGGCTGAAACATTACAAGAAGGTAGAATCTATTGAGTTGTAAGTGATCTGAAAGTTTCATGATGATCGCACATTCCTAAGGGGGTCAAATTATGTCCCAAATGTCACCGGATCTGGTGTCACTTTAAAGAAGTAGTCCAGTTACACCTTTGTGGGCTTATAACTTGGCTTCTGAATGTCCTAGAGAGATCAGGTTTGTTTTGGTGTACTCCAATCAACAGCCCCTACAACCACAAAAAGGAATGGAGTCATTAGCACTTATGGTTTGTAAATGGCACCCAGAATTATGTTGCACGAAGCACAATTTCACATCATTCTGGGTCCATTTGTGTGAAAACAAGGTCCATTAAGGCTGAAACGTTACAAGAAGGTAGAATCTATTGAGTGGTAAGTGATCTGAACGTTTCATGATGATCGCACATTCCTATAGGGGGTCAAACCATGTCCCAAAGGTATCCGGGCCTGGTGTCACTTTAAAGAAGTAGTCCAGTTACACCTTTGTGGGCTTATAACTTGGCTTCTGAATGTCCTAGAGAGGTCAGGCTTGTTTTAGTGTACTCCAATCAACAGCCCCTACAGCCACAAAAAGGAATGGAGTCATTGGCACTTATGGTTTGTAAATGGCACCCAGAATTATGTTGCACGAAGCACAATTTCACATCATTCTGGGTCCATTTGTGTGAAAACAAGGTCCAATCAGGCTGAAACGTTACAGGAAGGTAGAATCTATTGAGTTGTAAGTGATCTGAACGTTTCATGATGATAGCACTTTCCTAAGGGGGTCAAACCATGTCCCAAAGGTCACCGGATCGGTGTCAATTTAAAGAAGTAGTCCAGTTACACATTTGTGGGCTTATAACTTGGCTTCTGAATGTCCTAGAGTGATCAGGTTTGTTTCAGAGTACTCCAATCAACAGCCCCTACAACCACAAAAAGGAATGGAGTCATTAGCACTTATGGTTTGTAAATGGCACCGAGAATTATGTTGCACGAAGCACAATTTCACATCATTCTGGGTCCATTTGTGTGAAAACAAGGTCCATTCAGGCTGAAACGTTACAAGAAGGTAGAATCTATTGAGTTGTAAGTGATCTGAACGTTTCATGATGATCGCACATTCCTATAGGGGGTCAAACCATGTCCCAAAGGTCACCGGGCCTGGTGTCACTTTAAAGAAGTAGTCCAGTTACACCTTTGTGGGCTTATAACTTGGCTTCTGAATGTCCTAGAGAGGTCAGGCTTGTTTTAGTGTACTCCAATCAACAGCCCCTACAGCCACAAAAAGGAATGGAGTCAAAAGCACTTATGGTTTGTAAATGGCACCCAGAATTATGTTGCACAAAGCACAATTTCACATCATTCTGGGTCCATTTGTGTGAAAACAAGGTCCAATCAGGCTGAAACGTTAGAAGAAGGTAGAATCTATTGAGTTGTAAGTGATCTGAACATTTCATGATGATCGCACATTCCTAAGGGGGTCAAACCATGTCCCAAAGGTCACCGGGCCTGGTGTCACTTTAAAGAAGTAGTCCAGTTACACCTTTGTGGGCTTATAACTTGGCTTCTGAATATCCTAGAGAGGTCAGTTTTAATTTAGAGTACTCCAATTAACAGCCCCCATTACCCCAAAAAGGAATGGAGTCATTAGCACTTATGGTTTTTAAATGGCACCCAGAATTATGTTGCACGAAGCACAATTTCACATCATTCTGGGTTCATTTGTGTGAAAACAAGGTCCAATCAGGCTGAAACGTTACAGGAAGGTAGAATCTATTGAGTTGTAAGTGATCTGAACGTTTCATGATGATAGCACTTTCCTAAGGGGGTAAAACCATGTCCCAAAGGTCACCGGATCGGTGTCAATTTAAAGAAGTAGTCCAGTTACACATTTGTGGGCTTATAACTTGGCTTCTGAATGTCCTAGAGAGATCAGGTTTGTTTTAGTGTACTCCAATCAACAGCCCCTACAACCACAAAAAGGAATGGAGTCATTAGCACTCATGGTTTGTAAATGGCACCCAGAATTATGTGGCACGAAGCACAATTTCACATCATTCTGGGTTCATTTGTGTGAAAACAAGGTCCAATCAGGCTGAAACGTTACAGGAAGGTAGAATCTATTGAGTTGTAAGTGATCTGAACGTTTCATGATGATAGCACTTTCCTAAGGAGGTAAAACCATGTCCCAAAGGTCTCCGGATCGGTGTCAATTTAAAAAAGTAGTCCAGTTACACATTTGTGGGCTTATAACTTGGCTTCTGAATGTCCTAGAGAGATCAGGTTTGTTTTAGTGTACTCCAATCAACAGCCCCTACAACCACAAAAAGGAATGGAGTCATCAGCACTTATGGTTTTTAAATGGCACCCAGAATTATGTTGCACGAAACACAATTTCACATCATTCTGGGTCCATTTGTGTGAAAACAAGGTCCAATCAGGCTGAAACATTACAGGAAGGTAGAATCTATTTAGTTGTAAGTGATCTGAACGTTTCATGATGATAGCACTTTCCTAAGGGGGTCAAACCATGTCCCAGAGGTCACCGGATCTGTTGTCAATTTAAAGAAGTAGTCCAGTTACACATTTGTGGGCTTATAACTTGGCTTCTCAATGTCCTAGAGAGATCAGGTTTGTTTTAGTGTACTCCAATCAACAGCCCCTACAACCACAAAAAGGAATGGAGTCATTAGCACTTATGGTTTTTAAATGGCACCCAGAATTATGTTGCACGAAGCACAATTTCACATCATTCTGGGTCCATTTGTGTGAAAACAAGGTCCAGTCAGGCTGAAACGTTACAAGAAGGTAGAATCTGTTGAGTTGTAAGTGATCTGAACGTTTCATGATGATCGCACATTCCTATAGGGGGTCAAACCATGTCCCAAAGGTCACCGGGCCTGGTGTCACTTTAAAGAAGTAGTCCAGTTAAACCTTTGTGGGCTTATAACTTGGCTTCTGAATATCCTAAAGAGGTCAGGTATGTTTTAGAGTAATCCAATTAACAGCCCCCATTACCCCAAAAAGGAATGGAGTCATTAGCACTTATGGTTTTTAAATGGCACCCAGAATTATGTTGCACAAAGCACAATTTCACATCATTCTGGGTTCATTTGTGTGAAAACAAGGTCCAATCAGGCTGAAACGTTACAGGATGGTAGAATCTATTGAGTTGTAAGTGATCTGAACGTTTCATGATGATCGCACTTTCCTAAGGGGGTCAAACCATGTACTAAAGGTCACTGGATCTGGTGTCACTTTAAAGAAGTAGTCCAGTTACACATTTGTGGGCTTATAACTTGGCTTCTGAATATCCTAGAGAGGTCAGGTTTGTTTTAGAGTACTCCAATTAACAGCCCCTATTACCTCAAAAAGAAATGGAGTCATTAGCACTTATGGTTTTTAAATGGCACCCAGAATTATGTTGCACGAAGCACAATTTCACATCATTCTGGGTCCATTTGTGTGAAAACAAGGTCCAATCAGGCTGAAACGTTTCAAGAAGGTAGAATCTATTGAGTTGTAAGTGATCTGAACGTTTCATGATGATCGCACATTCCTAAGTGGGTCAAACCATGTCCCAAAAGTCACCGGATCTGGTGTCACTTTAAAGAAGTAGTCCAGTTACACATTTGTGGGCTTATAACTTGGCTTCTGAATGTCCTAGAGAGATCAGGTTTGTTTTAGTGTACTCCAATCAACAGCCCCTACAACCACAAAAAGGAATGGAGTCATTAGCACTTATAGTTTGTAAATGGCACCCAGAATTATGTTGCACGAAGCACAATTTCACATCATTATGGGTCCATTTGTGTGAAAACAAGGTCCAATCAGGCTGAAACGTTACAAGAAGGTAGAATCTATTGAGTTGTAAGTGATCTGAAAGTTTCATGATGATCGCACATTCCTAAGGGGTCAAATTATGTCCCAAAGGTCACCGGATCTGGTGTCACTTTAAAGAAGTAGTCCAGTTACACCTTTGTGGGCTTATAACTTGGCTTCTGAATGTCCTAGAGAGATCAGGTTTGTTTTGGTGTACTCCAATCAACAGCCCCTACAACCACAAAAAGGAATGGAGTCATTAGCACTTATGGTTTGTAAATGGCACCCAGAATTATGTTGCACGAAGCACAATTTCACATCATTCTGGGTCCATTTGTGTGAAAACAAGGTCCATTAAGGCTGAAACATTACAAGAAGGTAGAATCTATTGAGTTGTAAGTGATCTGAACGTTTCATGATGATTGCACATTCCTATAGGGGGTCAAACCATGTCCCAAAGGTATCCGGGCCTGGTGTCACTTTAAAGAAGTAGTCCAGTTACACCTTTGTGGGCTTATAACTTGGCTTCTGAATGTCCTAGAGAGGTCAGGCTTGTTTTAGTGTACTCCAATCAACAGCCCCTACAGCCACAAAAAGGAATGGAGTGATTGGCACTTATGGTTTGTAAATGGCACCCAGAATTATGTTGCACGAAGCACAATTTCACATCATTCTGGGTCCATTTGTGTGAATACAAGGTCCAATCAGGCTGAAACGTTACAAGAAGGTAGAATCTATTGAGTTGTAAGTGATCTGAACGTTTCATGATGATAGCACTTTCCTAAGGGGGTCAAACCATGTCCCAAAGGTCACCGGAACTGGTGTCACTTTAAAGAAGTAGTCCAGTTACACATTTGTGGGCTTATAACTTGGCTTCTGAATATCCTAGAGAGGTCAGGTTTAATTTAGAGTACTCCAATTAACAGCCCCCATTACCCCAAAAAGGAATTTAGTCATTAGCACTTATGGTTTTTAAATGGCACCCAGAATTATGTTGCACGAAGCACAATTTCACATCATTCTGGGTTCATTTGTGTGAAAACAAGGTCCAATCAGGCTGAAACGTTACAGGAAGGTAGAATCTATTGAGTTGTAAGTGATCTGAACGTTTCATGATGATAGCACTTTCCTAAGGGGGTCAAACCATGTCCCAAAGGTCACCGGATCGGTGTCAATTTAAAGAAGTAGTCCAGTTACACATTTGTGGGCTTATAACTTGGCTTCTGAATGTCCTAGAGTGATCAGGTTTGTTTCAGAGTACTCCAATCAACAGCCCCTACAACCACAAAAAGGAATGGAGTCATTAGCACTTATGGTTTGTAAATGGCACCGAGAATTATGTTGCACGAAGCACAATTTCACATCATTCTGGGTCCATTTGTGTGAAAACAAGGTCCATTCAGGCTGAAACGTTACACGAAGGTAGAATCTATTGAGTTGTAAGTGATCTGAACGTTTCATGATGATCGCACATTCCTATAGGGGGTCAAACCATGTCCCAAAGGTCACCGGGCCTGGTGTCACTTTAAAGAAGTAGTCCAGTTACACCTTTGTGGGCTTATAACTTGGCTTCTGAATGTCCTAGAGAGGTCAGGCTTGTTTTAGTGTACTCCAATCAACAGCCCCTACAGCCACAAAAAGGAATGGAGTCAAAAGCACTTATGGTTTGTAAATGGCACCCAGAATTATGTTGCACGAAGCACAATTTCACATCATTCTGGGTCCATTTGTGTGAAAGCAAGGTCCAATCAGGCTGAAACGTTAGAAGAAGGTAGAATCTATTGAGTTGTAAGTGATCTGAACGTTTCATGATGATCGCACATTCCTAAGGGGGTCAAACCATGTCCCAAAGGTCACCGGGCCTGGTGTCACTTTAAAGAAGTAGTCCAGTTACACCTTTGTGGGCTTATAACTTGGCTTCTGAATATCCTAGAGAGGTCAGTTTTAATTTAGAGTACTCCAATTAACAGCCCCCATTACCCCAAAAAGGAATGGAGTCATTAGCACTTATGGTTTTTAAATGGCACCCAGAATTATGTTGCACGAAGCACAATTTCACATCATTCTGGGTTCATTTGTGTGAAAACAAGGTCCAATCAGGCTGAAACGTTACAGGAAGGTAGAATCTATTGAGTTGTAAGTGATCTGAACGTTTCATGATGATAGCACTTTCCTAAGGGGGTAAAACCATGTCCCAAAGGTCACCGGATCGGTGTCAATTTAAAGAAGTAGTCCAGTTACACATTTGTGGGCTTATAACTTGGCTTCTGAATGTCCTAGAGAGATCAGGTTTGTTTTAGTGTACTCCAATCAACAGCCCCTACAACCACAAAAAGGAATGGAGTCATTAGCACTCATGGTTTGTAAATGGCACCCAGAATTATGTGGCACGAAGCACAATTTCACATCATTCTGGGTTCATTTGTGTGAAAACAAGGTCCAATCCGGCTGAAACGTTACAGGAAGGTAGAATCTATTGAGTTGTAAGTGATCTGAACGTTTCATGATGATAGCACTTTCCTAAGGAGGTAAAACCATGTCCCAAAGGTCTCCGGATCGGTGTCAATTTAAAAAAGTAGTCCAGTTACACATTTGTGGGCTTATAACTTGGCTTCTGAATGTCCTAGAGAGATCAGGTTTGTTTTAGTGTACTCCAATCAACAGCCCCTACAACCACAAAAAGGAATGGAGTCATCAGCACTTATGGTTTTTAAATGGCACCCAGAATTATGTTGCACGAAACACAATTTCACATCATTCTGGGTCCATTTGTGTGAAAACAAGGTCCAATCAGGCTGAAACATTACAGGAAGGTTGAATCTATTTAGTTGTAAGTGATCTGAACGTTTCATGATGATAGCACTTTCCTAAGGGGGTCAAACCATGTCCCAGAGGTCACCGGATCTGTTGTCAATTTAAAGAAGTAGTCCAGTTACACATTTGTGGGCTTATAACTTGGCTTCTCAATGTCCTAGAGAGATCAGGTTTGTTTTAGTGTACTCCAATCAACAGCCCCTACAACCACAAAAAGGAATGGAGTCATTAGCACTTATGGTTTTTAAATGGCACCCAGAATTATGTTGCACGAAGCACAATTTCACATCATTCTGGGTCCATTTGTGTGAAAACAAGGTCCAGTCAGGCTGAAACGTTACAAGAAGGTAGAATCTGTTGAGTTGTAAGTGATCTGAACGTTTCATGATGATCGCACATTCCTATAGGGGGTCAAACCATGTCCCAAAGGTCACCGGGCCTGGTGTCACTTTAAAGAAGTAGTCCAGTTAAACCTTTGTGGGCTTATAACTTGGCTTCTGAATATCCTAAAGAGGTCAGGTATGTTTTAGAGTACTCCAATTAACAGCCCCCATTACCCCAAAAATGAATGGAGTCATTAGCACTTATGGTTTTAAATGGCACCCAGAATTATGTTGCACAAAGCACAATTTCACATCATTCTGGGTTCATTTGTGTGAAAACAAGGTCCAATCAGGCTGAAACGTTACAGGATGGTAGAATCTATTGAGTTGTAAGTGATCTGAACGTTTCATGATGATCGCACTTTCCTAAGGGGGTCAAACCATGTACTAAAGGTCACTGGATCTGGTGTCACTTTAAAGAAGTAGTCCAGTTACACATTTGTGGGCTTATAACTTGGCTTCTGAATATCCTAGAGAGGTCAGGTTTGTTTTAGAGTACTCCAATTAACAGCCCCTATTACCTCAAAAAGAAATGGAGTCATTAGCACTTATGGTTTTTAAATGGCACCCAGAATTATGTTGCACGAAGCACAATTTCACATCATTCTGGGTCCATTTGTGTGAAAACAAGGTCCAATCAGGCTGAAACGTTTCAAGAAGGTAGAATCTATTGAGTTGTAAGTGATCTGAACGTTTCATGATGATCGCACATTCCTAAGTGGGTCAAACCATGTCCCAAAAGTCACCGGATCTGGTGTCACTTTAAAGAAGTAGTCCAGTTACACATTTGTGGGCTTATAACTTGGCTTCTGAATGTCCTAGAGAGATCAGGTTTGTTTTAGTGTACTCCAATCAACAGCCCCTACAACCACAAAAAGGAATGGAGTCATTAGCACTTATGGTTTGTAAATGGCACCCAGAATTATGTTGCACGAAGCACAATTTCACATCATTCTGGGTCCATTTGTGTGAAAACAAGGTCCAATCAGGCTGAAACGTTACAAGAAGGTAGAATCTATTGAGTTGTAAGTGATCTGAAAGTTTAATGATGATCGCACATTCCTAAGGGGTCAAATTATGTCCCAAAGGTCACCGGATCTGGTGTCACTTTAAAGAAGTAGTCCAGTTACACCTTTGTGGGCTTATAACTTGGCTTCTGAATGTCCTAGAGAGGTCAGGCTTGTTTTAGTGTACTCCAATCAACAGCCCCTACAGCCACAAAAAGGAATGGAGTGATTGGCACTTATGGTTTGTAAATGGCACCCAGAATTATGTTGCACGAAGCACAATTTCACATCATTCTGGGTCCATTTGTGTGAAAACAAGGTCCAATCAGGCTGAAACGTTACAAGAAGGTAGAATCTGTTGAGTTGTAAGTGATCTGAAAGTTTCATGATGATCGCACATTCCTAAGGGGTCAAATTATGTCCCAAAGGTCACCGGATCTGGTGTCACTTTAAAGAAGTAGTCCAGTTACACATTTGTGGGCTTATAACTTGGCTTCTGAATATCCTAGAGAGGTCAGGTTTAATTTAGAGTACTCCAATTAACAGCCCCCATTACCCCAAAAAGGAATTTAGTCATTAGCACTTATGGTTTTTAAATGGCACCCAGAATTATGTTGCACGAAGCACAATTTCACATCATTCTGGGTTCATTTGTGTGAAAACAAGGTCCAATCAGGCTGAAACGTTACAGGAAGGTAGAATCTATTGAGTTGTAAGTGATCTGAACGTTTCATGATGATAGCACTTTCCTAAGGGGGTCAAACCATGTCCCAAAGGTCACCGGGCCTGGTGTCACTTTAAACAAGTAGTCCAGTTTCACATTTGTGGGCTTATAACTTGGCTTCTGAATGTCCTAGAGAGGTCAGGTTTGTTTTAGTGTACTCCAATCAACAGCCCCTACAACCACAAAAATGAATGGAGTCATTAGCACTTATGGTTTGTAAATGGCACCCAGAATTATGTTGCACGAAGCACAATTTCACATCATTCTGGGTTCATTTGTGTGAAAACAAGGTCCAATCAGGCTGAAACGTTACAAGAAGGTAGAATCTATTGAGTTGTAAGTGATCTGAACGTTTCATGATGATCGCACATTCCTATAGGGGGTCAAACCATGTCCCAAAGGTCACAGGGCCTGGTGTCACTTTAAAGATGTAGTCCAGTTACACCTTTGCGGGCTTATAACTTGGCTTCTGAATATCCTAGAGAGGTCAGGTTTGTTTGAGAGTACTCCAATTAACAGCCCCCATTACCCCAAAAAGGAATGGAGTCATTAGCACTTATGGTTTTTAAATGTCACCCAGAATTATGTTGCACGAAGCACAATTTCACATCATTCTGGGTTCATTTGTGTGAAAACAATGTCCAATCATGCTGAAACGTTACAAGAAGGTAGAATCTATTGAGTTGTAAGTGATCTGAACGTTTCATGAGGATCGCACATTCCTATAGGGGGTCAAACCATGTCCCAAAGGTCACCGGGCCTGGTCTCACTTTAAAGAATAAGTCCAGTTACACCTTTGTGGGCTTATAACTTGGCTTCTGAATATCCTAGAGAGGTCAGGTTTGTTTTAGTGTACTCCAATCAACAGCCCCTACAACCACAAAAAGGAATAAAGCCATTAGCACTTATGGTTTGTAAATGGCACCCAGATTTATGTTGCACGAAGCACAATTTCACATCATTCTGGGTCCATTTGTGTGAAAACAAGGTCCAATCAGGCTGAAACGTTACAAGAAGGTAGAATATATTGATTTGTCAGTGATCTGAACGTTTCATGATGATCGCACATTCCTAAGGGGGTCAAACCATGTCCCAAAGGTCACCGAGCCTGGTGTCACTTTAAATAAGTAGTCCAGTTACACCTTTGTGGGCTTATAACATGGCTTCTGGATATCCTAGAGAGGTCATGTTTAATTTAGAGTACTCCAATTAACAGCACCCATTACCCCAAAATGGAATGGAGTCATTAGCACTTATGGTTTTTAAATGGCACCCAGAATTATGTTGCACGAAGCACAATTTCACATCATTCTGGGTTCATTTGTGTGAAAACAAGGTCCAATCAGGCTGAAACATTACAGGAAGGTAGAATCTATTCAGTTTTAAGTGATCTGAACGTTTCATGATGATAGCACTTTCCTAAGGGGGTAAAACCATGTCCCAAAGGTCACCGGATCAGTGTCAATTTAAAGAAGTAGTCCAGTTACACATTTGTGGGCTTATAACTTGGCTTCTGAATGTCCTAGAGAGATCAGGTTTGTTTTAGTGTACTCCAATCAACAGCCCCTACAACCACAAAAAGGAATGGAGTCATTAGCACTTATGGTTTGTAAATGGCACCCAGAATTATGTGGCACGAAGCACAATTTCACATCATTCTGGGTTCATTTGTGTGAAAACAAGGTCCAATCAGGCTGAAACGTTACAGGAAGTTAGAATCTTTTGAGTTGTAAGTGATCTGAACGTTTCATGATGATAGCATTTTCCTAAGGAGGTAAAACCATGTCCCAAAGGTCACCGGATCGGTTTCAATTTCAAAAAGTAGTCCAGTTACACATTTGTGGGCTTATAACTTGGCTTCTGAATGTCATAGAGAGATCAGGTTTGTTTTAGTGTACTCCAATCAACAGCCCCTAAAACCACAAAAAGGAATGGAGTCATTAGCACTTATGGTTTTTAAATGGCACCCAGAATTATGTTGCACAAAGCACAATTTCACATCATTCTGGGTTCATATGTGTGAAAACAAGGTCCAATCAGGCTGAAACGTTACTGGAAGGTAGAATCTATTGAGTTGTAAGTGATCTGAACGTTTCATGACGATAGCACTTTCCTAAGGGGGTAAAACCATGTCCCAAAGGTCACCGGGCCTGGTGTCACTTTAAAGAAGTAGTCCAGTAACACCTTTGTGGGCTTATAACTTGGCTTCTGAATGTCCTAGAGAGGTCAGGCTTGTTTTAGTGTACTCCAATCAACAGCCCCCATTACCCCAAAAAGGAATGGAGTCATTAGCACTTATAGTTTTTAAATGGCACCCAGAATTATGTTGCACGAAGCACAATTTCACATCATTCTGGGTTCATTTGTGTGAAAACAAGGTCCAATCAGGCTGAAACGTTACAGGAAGGTAGAATCTATTGAGTTGTAAGTGATCTGAACGTTTCATGATGATAGCACTTTCCTAAGGGGGTAAAACCATGTCCCAAAGGTCACCGGATCGGTGTCAATTTAAAGAAGTAGTCCAGTTACACATTTGTGGGCTTATAACTTGGCTTCTGAATGTCCTAGAGAGATCAGGTTTGTTTTAGTGTACTCCAATCAACAGCCCCTACAACCACAAAAAGGAATGGAGTCATTGGCACTCATGGTTTGTAAATGGCACCCAGAATTATGTGGCACGAAGCACAATTTCACATCATTCTGGGTTCATTTGTGTGAAAACAAGGTCCAATCAGGCTGAAACGTTACAGGAAGGTAGAATCTATTGAGTTGTAAGTGATCTGAACGTTTCATGATGATAGCACTTTCCTAAGGAGGTAAAACCATGTCCCAAAGGTCACCGGATCGGTGTCAATTTAAAAAAGTAGTCCAGTTACACATTTGTGGGCTTATAACTTGGCTTCAGAATGTCCTAGAGAGATCAGGTTTGTTTTAGTGTACTCCAATCAACAGCCCCTACAACCACAAAAAGGAATGGAGTCATTAGCACTTATGGTTTTTAAATGGCACCCAGAATTATGTTGCACGAAGCACAATTTCACATCATTCTGGGTCCATTTGTGTGAAAACAAGGTCCAGTCAGGCTGAAACGTTACAAGAAGGTAGAATCTGTTGAGTTGTAAGTGATCTGAACGTTTCATGATGATCGCACATTCCTATAGGGGGTCAAACCATGTCCCAAAGGTCACGGGGCCTGGTGTCACTTTAAAGAAGTAGTCCAGTTAAACCTTTGTGGGCTTATAACTTGGCTTCTGAATATCCTAAAGAGGTCAGGTTTGTTTTAGAGTACTCCAATTAACAGCCCCCATTACCCCCAAAAGGAATGGAGTCATTAGCACTTATGGTTATTAAATGGCACCCAGAATTATGTTGCACAAAGCACAATTTCACATCATTCTGGGTTCATTTGTGTGAAAAGAAGGTCCAATCAGGCTGAAACGTTACAGGATGGTAGAATCTATTGAGTTGTAAGTGATCTGAACGTTTCATGATGATCGCACTTTCCTAAGGTGGTCAAACCATGTCCTAAAGGTCACCGGATCTGGTGTCACTTTAAAGAAGTAGTCCAGTTACACATTAGTGGGCTTATAACTTGGCTTCTGAATATCCTAGAGAGGTCAGGTTTGTTTTAGAGTACTCCAATTAACAGCCCCTATTACCTCAAAAAGAAATGGAGTCATTAGCACTTATGGTTTTTAAATGGCACCCAGAATTATGTTGCACGAAGCACAATTTCACATCATTCTGGGTCCATTTGTGTGAAAACAAGGTCCAATCAGGCTGAAACGTTTCAAGAAGGTAGAATCTATTGAGTTGTAAGTGATCTGAACGTTTCATGATGATCGCACATTCCTAAGTGGGTCAAACCATGTCCCAAAAGTCACCGGATCTGGTGTCACTTTAAAGAAGTAGTCCAGTTACACATTTGTGGGCTTATAACTTGGCTTCTGAATGTCCTAGAGATATCAGGCCTGTTTTAGTGTACTCCAATCAACAGCCCCTACAACCACAAAAAAGAATGGAGTCATTAGCACTTATGGTTTGTAAATGGCACCCAGAATTATGTTGCACGAAGCACAATTTCACATCATTCTTGGTCGATTTGTGTGAAAACAAGGTCCAATCAGGCTGAAACGTTACAAGAAGGTAGAATCTATTGAGTTGTAAGTGATATGAACGTTTCATGATGATCGCACATTCCTATAGGGGGTCAAACCATGTCCCAAAGGTCACCGGGCCTGGTGTCACTTTAAAGAAGTAGTCCAGTTACACCTTTGTGGGCTTTTAACTTGGCTCCTGAATGTCCTAGAGAGGTCAGGCTTGTTTTAGTGTACTCCAATCAACAGCCCCTACAGCAACAAAAAGGAATGGAGTCATTGGCACTTATGGTTTGTAAATGGCACCCAGAATTATGTTGCACGAAGCACAATTTCACATCATTCTGGGTCCATTTGTGTGAAAACAAGGTCCAATCAGGCTGAAACGTTACAGGAAGGTAGAATCTATTGAGTTGTAAGTGATCTGAACGTTTCATGATGAGAGCACTTTCCTAAGGGGGTCAAACCATGTCCCAAAGGTCACCGGGCCTGGTGTCACTTTAAAGAAGTAGTCCAGTTACACATTTGTGGGCTTATAACTTGGCTTTTGAATATCCTAGAGAGGTCAGGTTTAATTTAGAGTACTCCAATTAACAGCCCCCATTACCCCAAAAAGGAATTTAGTCATTAGCACTTATGGTTTTTAAATGGCACCCAGAATTATGTTGCACGAAGCACAATTTCACCTCATTCTGGGTCCATTTGTGTAAAAACATGGTCCAATCAGGCTGAAACGTTACAAGAAGGTAGAATCTATTGAGTTGTAAGTGATCTGAATGTTTCATGATGATCGCACATTCCTATAGGGGGTCAAACCATGTCCCAAAGGTCACCGGGCCTGGTGTCACTTTAAACAAGTAGTCCAGTTTCACATTTGTGGGCTTATAACTTGGCTTCTGAATGTCCTAGAGAGGTCAGGTTTGTTTTAGTGTACTCCAATCAACAGCCCCTACAACCACAAAAAGGAATGGAGTCATTAGCACTTATGGTTTGTAAATGGCACCCAGAATTATGTTGCACGAAGCACAATTTCACATCATTCTGGGTTCATTTGTGTGAAAACAAGGTCCAATCAGGCTGAAACGTTACAAGAAGTTAGAATCTATTGAGTTGTAAGTGATCTGAACGTTTCATGATGATCGCACATTCCTATAGGGGGTCAAACCATGTCCCAGAGGTCACAGGGCCTGGTGTCACTTTAAAGATGTAGTCCAGTTACACATTTGTGGGCTTATAACTTGGCTTCTGAATATCCTAGAGAGGTCAGGTTTGTTTGAGAGTACTCCAATTAACAGCCCCCATTACCACGAAAAGGAATGGAGTCATTAGCACTTATGGTTTTTAAATGGCACCCAAAATATGTTGCACGAAGCACAATTTCACATCATTCTGGGTTCATTTGTGTGAAAAGAAGGTCCAATCAGGCTGAAACGTTACAGGATGGTAGAATCTATTGAGTTGTAAGTGATCTGAACGTTTCATGATGATCGCACTTTCCTAAGGGGGTCAAACCATGTCCCAAAAGTCACCGGATCTGGTGTCACTTTAAAGAAGTAGTCCAGTTACACATTTGTGGGCTTATAACTTGGCTTCTGAATGTCCTAGAGAGATCAGGCTTGTTTTAGTGTACTCCAATCAACAGCCCCTACAACCACAAAAAAGAATGGAGTCATTAGCACTTATGGTTTGTAAATGGCACCCAGAATTATGTTGCACGAAGCACAATTTCACATCATTCTTGGTCGATTTGTGTGAAAACAAGGTCCAATCAGGCTGAAACGTTACAAGAAGGTAGAATCTATTGAGTTGTAAGTGATATGAACGTTTCATGATGATCGCACATTCCTATAGGGGGTCAAACCATGTCCCAAAGGTCACCGGGCCTGGTGTCACTTTAAAGAAGTAGTCCAGTTACACCTTTGTGGGCTTTTAACTTGGCTCCTGAATGTCCTAGAGAGGTCAGGCTTGTTTTAGTGTACTCCAATCAACAGCCCCTACAGCAACAAAAAGGAATGGAGTCATTGGCACTTATGGTTTGTAAATGGCACCCAGAATTATGTTGCACGAAGCACAATTTCACATCATTCTGGGTCCATTTGTGTGAAAACAAGGTCCAATCAGGCTGAAACGTTACAAGAAGGTAGAATCTATTGAGTTGTAAGTGATCTGAACGTTTCATGATGAGAGCACTTTTCTAAGGGGGTCAAACCATGTCCCAAAGGTCACCGGGCCTGGTGTCACTTTAAAGAAGTAGTCCAGTTACACATTTGTGGGCTTATAACTTGGCTTTTGAATATCCTAGAGAGGTCAGGTTTAATTTAGAGTACTCCAATTAACAGCCCCCATTACCCCAAAAAGGAATTTAGTCATTAGCACTTATGGTTTTTAAATGGCACCCAGAATTATGTTGCACGAAGCACAATTTCACCTCATTCTGGGTCCATTTGTGTAAAAACAAGGTCCAATCAGGCTGAAACGTTACAAGAAGGTAGAATCTATTGAGTTGTAAGTGATCTGAATGTTTCATGATGATCGCACATTCCTATAGGGGGTCAAACCATGTCCCAAAGGTCACCGGGCCTGGTGTCACTTTAAACAAGTAGTCCAGTTTCAAATTTGTGGGCTTATAACTTGGCTTCTGAATGTCCTAGAGAGATCAGGTTTGTTTTAGTGTACTCCAATCAACAGCCCCTACAACCACAAAAATGAATGGAGTCATTAGCACTTATGGTTTGTAAATGGCACCCAGAATTATGTTGCACGAAGCACAATTTCACATCATTCTGGGTTCATTTGTGTGAAAACAAGGTCCAATCAGGCTGAAACGTTACAAGAAGGTAGAATCTATTGAGTTGTAGGTGATCTGAACGTTTCATGATGATCGCACATTCCTATAGGGGGTCAAACCATGTCCCAAAGGTCACCGGGCCTGGTGTCACTTTAAAGAAGTAGTCCAGTTACACATTTGTGGGCTTATAACTTGGCTTCTGAATGTCCTAGAGAGGTCAGGCTTGTTTTAGTGTACTCCAATCAACAGCCCCCATTACCCCAAAAAGGAATTTAGTCATTAGCGCTTATGGTTTTTAAATGGCACCCAGAATTATGTTGCACGAAGCACAATTTCACCTCATTCTGGGTCCATTTGTGTGAAAACAAGGTCCAATCAGGCTGAAACGTTACAAGAAGGTAGAATCTATTGAGTTGTAAGTGATCTGAATGTTTCATGATGATCGCACATTCCTATAGGGGGTCAAACCATGTCCCAAAGGTCACCGGGCCTGGTGTCACTTTAAACAAGTAGTCCAGTTTCACATTTGTGGGCTTATAACTTGGCTTCTGAATGTCCTAGAGAGGTCAGGTTTGTTTTAGTGTACTCCAATCAACAGCCCCTACAACCACAAAAAGGAATGGAGTATTTAGCACTTATGGTTTGTAAATGGCACCCAGAATTATGTTGCACGAAGCACAATTTCACATCATTCTGGGTTCATTTGTGTGAAAACAAGGTCCAATCAGGCTGAAACGTTACAAGTAGGTAGAATCTATTGAGTTGTAAGTGATCTGAACGTTTCATGATGATCGCACATTCCTATAGGGGGTCAAACCATGTCCCAAAGGTCACAGGGCCTGGTGTCACTTTAAAGATGTAGTCCAGTTACACCTTTGAGGGCTTAGAACTTGGCTTCTGAATATCCTAGAGAGGTCAGGTTTGTTTGAGAGTACTCCAATTAACAGCCCCCATTACCCCAAAAAGGAATGGAGTCATTAGCACTTATGGTTTTTAAATGGCACCCAGAATTTTTTTGCACGAAGCACAATTTCACATCATTCTGGGTCCATTTGTGTGAAAACAAGGTCCAATCAGGCTGAAACGTTACAAGAAGGTAGAATCTATTGAGTTGTAAGTGATCTGAATGTTTCATGATGATCGCACATTCCTATAGGGGGTCAAACCATGTCCCAAAGGTCACCGGGCCTGGTGTCACTTTAAACAAGTAGTCCAGTTTCACATTTGTGGGCTTATAACTTGGCTTCTGAATGTCCTAGAGAGGTCAGGTTTGTTTTAGTGTACTCCAATCAACAGCCCCTACAACCACAAAAATGAATGGAGTCATTAGCACTTATGGTTTGTAAATGGCACCCAGAATTATGTTGCACGAAGCACAATTTCACATCATTCTGGGTTCATTTGTGTGAAAACAAGGTCCAATCAGGCTGAAACGTTACAAGAAGT
This sequence comes from Nothobranchius furzeri, assembly GCF_043380555.1. NCBI lineage: Eukaryota > Metazoa > Chordata > Actinopteri > Cyprinodontiformes > Nothobranchiidae > Nothobranchius > Nothobranchius furzeri. Next base: position 3,344,978 of record NC_091747.1, read on the forward strand.
TAGAATCTATTGAGTTGTAAGTGATCAGAACGTTTCATGATGATCACACATTCCTATAGGGGGTCAAACCATGTCCCAGAGGTCACAGGGCCTGGTGTCACTTTAAAGATGTAGTCCAGTTACACCTTTGTGGGCTTAGAACTTGGCTTCTGAATATCCTAGAGAGGTCAGGTTTGTTTGAGAGTACTCCAATTAACAGCCCCCATTACCCCAAAAAGGAATGGAGTCATTAGCACTTATGGTTTTTAAATGGCACCCAGAATTTTTTTGCACGAAGCACAATTTCACATCATTCTGGGTCCATTTGTGTGAAAACAAGGTCCAATCAGGCTGAAACGTTACAAGAAGGTAGAATCTATTGAGTTGTAAGTGATCTGAATGTTTCATGATGATCGCACATTCCTATAGGGGGTCAAACCATGTCCCAAAGGTCACCGGGCCTGGTGTCACTTTAAACAAGTAGTCCAGTTTCACATTTGTGGGCTTATAACTTGGCTTCTGAATGTCCTAGAGAGGTCAGGTTTGTTTTAGTGTACTCCAATCAACAGCCCCTACAACCACAAAAATGAATGGAGTCATTAGCACTTATGGTTTGTAAATGGCACCCAGAATTATGTTGCACGAAGCACAATTTCACATCATTCTGGGTTCATTTGTGTGAAAACAAGGTCCAATCAGGCTGAAACGTTACAAGAAGTTAGGATCTATTGAGTTGTAAGTGATCTGAACGTTTCATGATGATCGCACATTCCTATAGGGGGTCAAACCATGTCCCAGAGGTCACAGGGCCTGGTGTCACTTTAAAGATGTAGTCCAGTTACACCTTTGTGGACTTATAACTTGGCTTCTGAATATCCTAGAGAGGTCAGGTTTAATTTAGAGTACTCCAATTAACAGCCCCCATTACCCCAAAAAGGAATTTAGTCATTAGCACTTATGGTTTTTAAATGGCACCCAGAATTATGTTGCACGAAGCACAATTTCACCTCATTCTGGGTCCATTTGTGTGAAAACAAGGTCCAATCAGGCTGAAACGTTACAAGAAGGTAGAATCTATTGAGTTGTAAGTGATCTGAATGTTTCATGATGATCGCACATTCCTATAGGGGGTCAAACCATGTCCCAAAGGTCACCGGGCCTGGTGTCACTTTAAACAAGTAGTCCAGTTTCACATTTGTGGGCTTATAACTTGGCTTCTGAATGTCCTAGAGAGGTCAGGTTTGTTTTAGTGTACTCCAATCAACAGCCCCTACAACCACAAAAATGAATGGAGTCATTAGCACTTATGGTTTTTAAATGGCACCCAGAATTATGTTGCACGAAGCACAATTTCACCTCATTCTGGGTCCATTTGTGTGAAAACAAGGTCCAATCAGGCTGAAACGTTACAAGAAGGTAGAATCTATTGAGTTGTAAGTGATCTGAATGTTTCATGATGATCGCACATTCCAATAGGGGGTCAAACCATGACCCAAAGGTCACCGGGCCTGGTGTCACTTTAAACAAGTAGTCCAGTTACACCTTTTTGGGCTTATAACTTGGCTTCTGAATATCCTAGAGAGGTCAGGTTTGTTTGAGAGTACTCCAATTAACAGCCCCCATTACCCCAAAAAGGAATGGAGTCATTAGCACTTATGGTTTTTAAATGGCACCCAGAATTATTTTGCACGAAGCACAATTTCACATCATTCTGGGTTCATTTGTGTGAAAACAAGGTCCAATCAGGCTGAAACGTTACAGGAAGGTAGAATCTATTGAGTTGTAAGTGATGTGAACGTTTCATGATGATCGCACATTCCTATAGGGGGTCAAACCATGTCCCAAATGTCACCGGGCCTGGTGTCACTTTAAAGAAGTAGTCCAGTTACACCTTTGTGGGCTTATAACTTGGCTTCTGAATGTCCTAGAGAGGTCAGGCTTGTTTAAGTGTACTCCAATCAACAGCCCCTTTAGCCACAAAAAGGAATGGAGTCATTGGCACTTATGGTTTTTAAATGGCACCCAGAATTATGTTGCACGAAGCACAATTTCACATCATTCTGGGTCCATTTGTGTGAAAACAAGGTCCAATCAGGCTGAAACGTTACAGGAAGGTAGAATCTATTGAGTTGTAAGTGATCTGAACGTTTCATGATGAGAGCACTTTCCTAAGGGGGTCAAACCATGTCCCAAAGGTCACCGGGCCTGGTTTCACTTTAAAGAAGTAGTCCAGTTACACATTTGTGGGCTTATAACTTGGCTTTTGAATATCCTAGAGAGGTCAGGTTTAATTTAGAGTACTCCAATTAACAGCCCCCATTACCCCAAAAAGGAATTTAGTCATTAGCACTTATGGTTTGTAAATGGCACCCAGAATTATGTTGCACGAAGCACAATTTCACCTCATTCTGTGTCCATTTGTGTGAAAACAAGGTCCAATCAGGCTGAAACGTTACAAGAAGGTAGAATCTATTGAGTTGTAAGTGATCTGAATGTTTCATGATGATCGCACATTCCTATAGCGGGTCAAACCATGTCCCAAAGGTCACCGGGCCTGGTGTCACTTTAAACAAGTAGTCCAGTTTCACATTTGTGGGCTTATAACTTGGCTTCTGAATGTCCTAGAGAGGTCAGGTTTGTTTTAGTGTACTCCAATCAACAGCCCCTACAACCACAAAAAGGAATGGAGTCATTAGCACTTATGGTTTGTAAATGGCACCCAGAATTATGTTGCACGAAGCACAATTTCACATCATTCTGGGTCCATTTGTGTGAAAACAAGGTCCAATCAGGCTGAAACGTTACAAGAAGGTAGAATCTATTGAGTTGTAAGTGATCTGAACGTTTCATGATGATCGCACATTCCTATAGGGGGTCAAACCATGTCCCAGAGGTCACAGGGCCTGGTGTCACTTTAAAGATGTAGTCCAGTTACACCTTTGAGGGCTTAGAACTTGGCTTCTGAATATCCTAGAGAGGTCAGGTTTGTTTGAGAGTACTCCAATTAACAGCCCCCATTACCCCAAAAAGGAATGGAGTCATTAGCACTTATGGTTTTTAAATGGCACCCAGAATTTTTTTGCACGAAGCACAATTTCACATCATTCTGGGTCCATTTGTGTGAAAACAAGGTCCAATCAGGCTGAAACGTTACAAGAAGGTAGAATCTATTGAGTTGTAAGTGATCTGAATGTTTCATGATGATCGCACATTCCTATAGGGGGTCAAACCATGTCCCAAAGGTCACCGGGCCTGGTGTCACTTTAAACAAGTAGTCCAGTTTCACATTTGTGGGCTTATAACTTGGCTTCTGAATGTCCTAGAGAGGTCAGGTTTGTTTTAGTGTACTCCAATCAACAGCCCCTACAACCACAAAAATGAATGGAGTCATTAGCACTTATGGTTTGTAAATGGCACCCAGAATTATGTTGCACGAAGCACAATTTCACATCATTCTGGGTTCATTTGTGTGAAAACAAGGTCCAATCAGGCTGAAACGTTACAAGAAGTTAGGATCTATTGAGTTGTAAGTGATCTGAACGTTTCATGATGATCGCACATTCCTATAGGGGGTCAAACCATGTCCCAAATGTCACCGGGCCTGGTGTCACTTTAAAGAAGTAGTCCAGTTACACCTTTGTGGGCTTCTAACTTGGCTTCTGAATGTCCTAGAGAGGTCAGGCTTGTTTTAGTGTACTCCAATCAACAGCCCCTTTAGCCACAAAAAGGAATGGAGTCATTGGCACTTATGGTTTTTAAATGGCACCCAGAATTATGTTGCACGAAGCACAATTTCACATCATTCTGGGTCCATTTGTGTGAAAAAAAGGTCCAATCAGGCTGAAACGTTACAGGAAGGTAGAATCTATTGAGTTGTAAGTGATCTGAACGTTTCATGATGAGAGCACTTTCCTAAGGGGGTCAAACCATGTCCCAAAGGTCACCGGGCCTGGTGTCACTTTAAAGAAGTAGTCCAGTTACACATTTGTGGGCTTATAACTTGGCTTTTGAATATCCTAGAGAGGTCAGGTTTAATTTAGAGTACTCCATTTAACAGCCCCCATTACCCCAAAAAGGAATTTAGTCATTAGCACTTATGGTTTGTAAATGGCACCCAGAATTATGTTGCACGAAGCACAATTTCACCTCATTCTGTGTCCATTTGTGTGAAAACAAGGTCCAATCAGGCTGAAACGTTACAAGAAGGTAGAATCTATTGAGTTGTAAGTGATCTGAATGTTTCATGATGATCGCACATTCCTATAGGGGGTCAAACCATGTCCCAAAGGTCACCGGGCCTGGTGTCACTTTAAACAAGTAGTCCAGTTTCACATTTGTGGGCTTATAACTTGGCTTCTGAATGTCCTAGAGAGGTCAGGTTTGTTTTAGTGTACTCCAATCAACAGCCCCTACAACCACAAAAAGGAATGGAGTCATTAGCACTTATGGTTTGTAAATGGCACCCAGAATTATGTTGCACGAAGCACAATTTCACATCATTCTGGGTCCATTTGTGTGAAAACAAGGTCCAATCAGGCTGAAACGTTACAAGAAGGTAGAATCTATTGAGTTGTAAGTGATCTGAACGTTTCATGATGATCGCACATTCCTATAGGGGGTCAAACCATGTCCCAGAGGTCACAGGGCCTGGTGTCACTTTAAAGATGTAGTCCAGTTACACCTTTGAGGGCTTAGAACTTGGCTTCTGAATATCCTAGAGAGGTCAGGTTTGTTTGAGAGTACTCCAATTAATAGCCCCCATTACCCCAAAAAGGAATGGAGTCATTAGCACTTATGGTTTTTAAATGGCACCCAGAATTTTTTTGCACGAAGCACAATTTCACATCATTCTGGGTCCATTTGTGTGAAAACAAGGTCCAATCAGGCTGAAACGTTACAAGAAGGTAGAATCTATTGAGTTGTAAGTGATCTGAATGTTTCATGATGATCGCACATTCCTATAGGGGGTCAAACCATGTCCCAAAGGTCACCGGGCCTGGTGTCACTTTAAACAAGTAGTCCAGTTTCACATTTGTGGGCTTATAACTTGGCTTCTGAATGTCCTAGAGAGGTCAGGTTTGTTTTAGTGTACTCCAATCAACAGCCCCTACAACCACAAAAATGAATGGAGTCATTAGCACTTATGGTTTGTAAATGGCACCCAGAATTATGTTGCACGTAGCACAATTTCACATCATTCTGGGTTCATTTGTGTGAAAACAAGGTCCAATCAGGCTGAAACGTTACAAGAAGTTAGAATCTATTGAGTTGTAAGTGATCTGAACGTTTCATGATGATCGCACATTCCTATAGGGGGTCAAACCATGTCCCAGAGGTCACAGGGCCTGGTGTCACTTTAAAGATGTAGTCCAGTTACACCTTTGTGGGCTTACAACTTGGCTTCTGAATGTCCTAGAGAGGTCAGGTTTGTTTGAGAGTACTCCAATTAACAGCCCCCATTACCCCAAAAAGGAATGGAGTCATTAGCACTTATGGTTTTTAAATGGCACCCAGAATTATGTTGCACAAAGCACAATTTCACATCATTCTGGGTTCATTTGTGTGAAAACAAGGTCCAATCAGGCTGAAACGTTACAGGAAGGTAGAATCTATTGAGTTGTAAGTGATCTGAACGTTTCATGATGATCGCACATTCCTATAGGGGGTCAAACCATGTCCCAGAGGTCACCAGTCCTGGTGTCACTTTAAAGAAGTAGTCCAGTTACACCTTTGTGGGCTTATAACTTGGCTTCTGAATGTCCTAGAGAGGTCAGGCTTGTTTTAGTGTACTCCAATCAACAGCCCCTACAGCCACAAAAAGGAATGGCGTCATTGGCACTTATGGTTTTTAAATGGCACCCAGAATTATGTTGCACGAAGCACAATTTCACATCATTCTGGGTCCATTTGTGTGAAAACAAGGTCCAATCAGGCTGAAACGTTACAGGAAGGTAGAATCTATTGAGTTGTAAGTGATCTGAACGTTTCATGATGAGAGCACTTTCCTAAGGGGGTCAAACCATGTCCCAAAGGTCACCGGGCCTGGTGTCACTTTAAAGAAGTAGTCCAGTTACACATTTGTGGGCTTATAACTTGGCTTTTGAATATCCTAGAGAGGTCAGGTTTAATTTAGAGTACTCCAATTAACAGCCCCCATTACCCCAAAAAGGAATTTAGTCATTAGCACTTATGGTTTGTAAATGGCACCCAGAATTATGTTGCACGAAGCACAATTTCACCTCATTCTGTGTCCATTTGTGTGAAAACAAGGTCCAATCAGGCTGAAACGTTACAAGAAGGTAGAATCTATTGAGTTGTAAGTGATCTGAATGTTTCATGATGATCGCACATTCCTATAGGGGGTCAAACCATGTCCCAAAGGTCACCGGGCCTGGTGTCACTTTAAACAAGTAGTCCAGTTTCACATTTGTGGGCTTATAACTTGGCTTCTGAATGTCCTAGAGAGGTCAGGTTTGTTTTAGTGTACTCCAATCAACAGCCCCTACAACCACAAAAAGGAATGGAGTCATTAGCACTTATGGTTTGTAAATGGCACCCAGAATTATGTTGCACGAAGCACAATTTCACATCATTCTGGGTCCATTTGTGTGAAAACAAGGTCCAATCAGGCTGAAACGTTACAAGAAGGTAGAATCTATTGAGTTGTAAGTGATCTGAACGTTTCATGATGATCGCACATTCCTATAGGGGGTCAAACCATGTCCCAGAGGTCACAGGGCCTGGTGTCACTTTAAAGATGTAGTCCAGTTACACCTTTGAGGGCTTAGAACTTGGCTTCTGAATATCCTAGAGAGGTCAGGTTTGTTTGAGAGTACTCCAATTAACAGCCCCCATTACCCCAAAAAGGAATGGAGTCATTAGCACTTATGGTTTTTAAATGGCACCCAGAATTTTTTTGCACGAAGCACAATTTCACATCATTCTGGGTCCATTTGTGTGAAAACAAGGTCCAATCAGGCTGAAACGTTACAAGAAGGTAGAATCTATTGAGTTGTAAGTGATCTGAATGTTTCATGATGATCGCACATTCCTATAGGGGGTCAAACCATGTCCCAAAGGTCACCGGGCCTGGTGTCACTTTAAACAAGTAGTCCAGTTTCACATTTGTGGGCTTATAACTTGGCTTCTGAATGTCCTAGAGAGGTCAGGTTTGTTTTAGTGTACTCCAATCAACAGCCCCTACAACCACAAAAATGAATGGAGTCATTAGCACTTATGGTTTGTAAATGGCACCCAGAATTATGTTGCACGAAGCACAATTTCACATCATTCTGGGTTCATTTGTGTGAAAACAAGGTCCAATCAGGCTGAAACGTTACAAGAAGTTAGGATCTATTGAGTTGTAAGTGATCTGAACGTTTCATGATGATCGCACATTCCTATAGGGGGTCAAACCATGTCCCAGAGGTCACAGGGCCTGGTGTCACTTTAAAGATGTAGTCCAGTTACACCTTTGTGGGCTTATAACTTGGCTTCTGAATATCCTAGAGAGGTCAGGTTTAATTTAGAGTACTCCAATTAACAGCCCCCATTACCCCAAAAAGGAATTTAGTCATTAGCACTTATGGTTTTTAAATGGCACCCAGAATTATGTTGCACGAAGCACAATTTCACCTCATTCTGGGTCCATTTGTGTGAAAACAAGGTCCAATCAGGCTGAAACGTTACAAGAAGGTAGAATCTATTGAGTTGTAAGTGATCTGAATGTTTCATGATGATCGCACATTCCTATAGGGGGTCAAACCATGTCCCAAAGGTCACCGGGCCTGGTGTCACTTTAAACAAGTAGTCCAGTTTCACATTTGTGGGCTTATAACTTGGCTTCTGAATGTCCTAGAGAGGTCAGGTTTGTTTTAGTGTACTCCAATCAACAGCCCCTACAACCACAAAAATGAATGGAGTCATTAGCACTTATGGTTTTTAAATGGCACCGAGAATTATGTTGCACGAAGCACAATTTCACCTCATTCTGGGTCCATTTGTGTGAAAACAAGGTCCAATCAGGCTGAAACGTTACAAGAAGGTAGAATCTATTGAGTTGTAAGTGATCTGAACGTTTCATGATGATCGCACATTCCTATAGGGGGTCAAACCATGTCCCAAATGTCACCGGGCCTGGTGTCACTTTAAAGAAGTAGTCCAGTTACACCTTTGTGGGCTTCTAACTTGGCTTCTGAATGTCCTAGAGAGGTCAGGCTTGTTTTAGTGTACTCCAATCAACAGCCCCTTTAGCCACAAAAAGGAATGGAGTCATTGGCACTTATGGTTTTTAAATGGCACCCAGAATTATGTTGCACGAAGCACAATTTCACATCATTCTGGGTCCATTTGTGTGAAAAAAAGGTCCAATCAGGCTGAAACGTTACAGGAAGGTAGAATCTATTGAGTTGTAAGTGATCTGAACGTTTCATGATGAGAGCACTTTCCTAAGGGGGTCAAACCATGTCCCAAAGGTCACCGGGCCTGGTGTCACTTTAAAGAAGTAGTCCAGTTACACATTTGTGGGCTTATAACTTGGCTTTTGAATATCCTAGAGAGGTCAGGTTTAATTTAGAGTACTCCAATTAACAGCCCCCATTACCCCAAAAAGGAATTTAGTCATTAGCACTTATGGTTTGTAAATGGCACCCAGAATTATGTTGCACGAAGCACAATTTCACCTCATTCTGTGTCCATTTGTGTGAAAACAAGGTCCAATCAGGCTGAAACGTTACAAGAAGGTAGAATCTATTGAGTTGTAAGTGATCTGAATGTTTCATGATGATCGCACATTCCTATAGGGGGTCAAACCATGTCCCAAAGGTCACCGGGCCTGGTGTCACTTTAAACAAGTAGTCCAGTTTCACATTTGTGGGCTTATAACTTGGCTTCTGAATGTCCTAGAGAGGTCAGGTTTGTTTTAGTGTACTCCAATCAACAGCCCCTACAACCACAAAAAGGAATGGAGTCATTAGCACTTATGGTTTGTAAATGGCACCCAGAATTATGTTGCACGAAGCACAATTTCACATCATTCTGGGTCCATTTGTGTGAAAACAAGGTCCAATCAGGCTGAAACGTTACAAGAAGGTAGAATCTATTGAGTTGTAAGTGATCTGAACGTTTCATGATGATCGCACATTCCTATAGGGGGTCAAACCATGTCCCAGAGGTCACAGGGCCTGGTGTCACTTTAAAGATGTAGTCCAGTTACACCTTTGAGGGCTTAGAACTTGGCTTCTGAATATCCTAGAGAGGTCAGGTTTGTTTGAGAGTACTCCAATTAATAGCCCCCATTACCCCAAAAAGGAATGGAGTCATTAGCACTTATGGTTTTTAAATGGCACCCAGAATTTTTTTGCACGAAGCACAATTTCACATCATTCTGGGTCCATTTGTGTGAAAACAAGGTCCAATCAGGCTGAAACGTTACAAGAAGGTAGAATCTATTGAGTTGTAAGTGATCTGAATGTTTCATGATGATCGCACATTCCTATAGGGGGTCAAACCATGTCCCAAAGGTCACCGGGCCTGGTGTCACTTTAAACAAGTAGTCCAGTTTCACATTTGTGGGCTTATAACTTGGCTTCTGAATGTCCTAGAGAGGTCAGGTTTGTTTTAGTGTACTCCAATCAACAGCCCCTACAACCACAAAAATGAATGGAGTCATTAGCACTTATGGTTTGTAAATGGCACCCAGAATTATGTTGCACGAAGCACAATTTCACATCATTCTGGGTTCATTTGTGTGAAAACAAGGTCCAATCAGGCTGAAACGTTACAAGAAGTTAGAATCTATTGAGTTGTAAGTGATCTGAACGTTTCATGATGATCGCACATTCCTATAGGGGGTCAAACCATGTCCCAGAGGTCACAGGGCCTGGTGTCACTTTAAAGATGTAGTCCAGTTACACCTTTGTGGGCTTACAACTTGGCTTCTGAATGTCCTAGAGAGGTCAGGTTTGTTTGAGAGTACTCCAATTAACAGCCCCCATTACCCCAAAAAGGAATGGAGTCATTAGCACTTATGGTTTTTAAATGGCACCCAGAATTATGTTGCACAAAGCACAATTTCACATCATTCTGGGTTCATTTGTGTGAAAACAAGGTCCAATCAGGCTGAAACGTTACAGGAAGGTAGAATCTATTGAGTTGTAAGTGATCTGAACGTTTCATGATGATCGCACATTCCTATAGGGGGTCAAACCATGTCCCAGAGGTCACCAGTCCTGGTGTCACTTTAAAGAAGTAGTCCAGTTACACCTTTGTGGGCTTATAACTTGGCTTCTGAATGTCCTAGAGAGGTCAGGCTTGTTTTAGTGTACTCCAATCAACAGCCCCTACAGCCACAAAAAGGAATGGCGTCATTGGCACTTATGGTTTTTAAATGGCACCCAGAATTATGTTGCACGAAGCACAATTTCACATCATTCTGGGTCCATTTGTGTGAAAACAAGGTCCAATCAGGCTGAAACGTTACAGGAAGGTAGAATCTATTGAGTTGTAAGTGATCTGAACGTTTCATGATGAGAGCACTTTCCTAAGGGGGTCAAACCATGTCCCAAAGGTCACCGGGCCTGGTGTCACTTTAAATAAGTAGTCCAGTTACACATTTGTGGGCTTATAACTTGGCTTCTGAATATCCTAGAGAGGTCAGGTTTAATTTAGAGTACTCCAATTAACAGCCCCAATTACCCCAAAAAGGAATTTAGTCATTAGCACTTATGGTTTTTAAATGGCACCCAGAATTATGTTGCACGAACCACAATTTCACCTCATTCTGGGTCCATTTGTGTGAAAACAAGGTCCAATCAGGCTGAAACGTTACAAGAAGGTAGAATCTATTGAGTTGTAAGTGATCTGAATGTTTCATGATGATCGCACATTCCTATAGGGGGTCAAACCATGTCCCAAAGGTCACCGGGCCTGGTGTCACTTTAAACAAGTAGTCCAGTTTCACATTTGTGGGCTTATAACTTGGCTTCTGAATGTCCTAGAGAGGTCAGGTTTGTTTTAGTGTACTCCAATCAACAGCCCCTACAACCTCAAAAATGAATGGAGTCATTAGCACTTATGGTTTGTAAATGGCACCCAGAATTATGTTGCACGAAGCACAATTTCACATCATTCTGGGTTCATTTGTGTGAAAACAAGGTCAAATCAGGCTGAAACGTTACAAGAAGGTAGAATCTATTGAGTTGTAAGTGATCTGAACGTTTCATGATGATCGCACATTCCTATAGGGGGTCAAACCATGTCCCAAAGGTCACAGGGCCTGGTGTCACTTTAAAGATGTAGTCCAGTTACACCTTTGAGGGCTTAGAACTTGGCTTCTGAATATCCTAGAGAGGTCAGGTTTGTTTGAGAGTACTCCAATTAAAAGCCCCCATTACCCCAAAAAGGAATGGAGTCATTAGCACTTATGGTTTTTAAATGTCACCCAGAATTTTGTTGCACGAATCACAATTTCACATCATTCTGGGTTCATTTGTGTGAAAACAACGTCCAATCAGGCTGAAACGTTACAGGAAGGTAGAATCTATTGAGTTGTAAGTGATCTGAATGTTTCATGATGATAGCACTTTCCTAAGGGGGTCAAACCATGTCCCATAGGTCACCGGATCTGGTGTCAATTTAAAGAAGTGGTCCAGTTACACATTTGTGGGCTTATAACTTGGCTTCTGAATGTCCTAGAGAGATCAGGTTTGTTTTAGTGTACTCCAATCAACAGCCCCTACAACCACAAAAAGGAATGGAGTCATTAGCAATTATGGTTTTTAAATGGCACCCAGAATTATGTTGCACGAAGCACAATTTCACATCATTCTGGGTTCATTTGTGTGAAAACAATGGTCCAATCATGCTGAAACGTTACAAGAAGGTAGAATCTATTGAGTTGTAAGTGATCTGAACGTTTCATGATGATCGCACATTCCTATAGGGGGTCAAACCATGTCCCAAAGGTCACCGGGCCTGGTCTCACTTTAAAGAATAAGTCCAGTTTCACATTTGTGGGCTTATAACTTGGCTTCTGAATATCCTAGAGAGGTCAGGTTTGTTTTAGTGTACTCCAATCAACAGCCCCTACAACCACAAAAAGGAATAAAGTCATTAGCACTTATGGTTTGGAAATGGCACCCAGAATTATGTTGCACGAAGCACAATTTCACATCATTCTGGGTCCATTTGTGTGAAAACAAGGTCCAATCAGGCTGAAACGTTACAAGAACGTAGAATCTATTGAGTTGTAAGTGATCTGAACGTTTCATGATGATCTCACATTCCTAAGGGGGTCAAACCATGTCCCAAAGGTCACCGGGCCTGGTGTCACTTTAAATAAGTAGTCCAGTTACACCTTTGTGGGCTTATAACATGGCTTCTGAATATCCTAGAGAGGTCATGTTTAATTTAGAGTACTCCAATTAACAGCCCCCATTACCCCAAAATGGTATGGAGTCATTAGCACTTATGGTTTTTAAATGGCACCCAGAATTATGTTGCACGAAGCACAATTTCACATCATTCTGGGTCCATTTGTGTGAAAACAAGGTCCAATCAGGCTGAAACATTACAGGAAGGTAGAATCTATTGAGTTTTAAGTGATCTGAACGTTTCATGATGATAGCACTTTCCTAAGGGGGTAAAACCATTTCCCAAAGGTCACCGGATCAGTGTCAATTTAAAGAAGTAGTCCAGTTACACATTTGTGGGCTTATAACTTGGCTTCTGAATGTCCTAGAGAGATCAGGTTTGTTTTAGTGTACTCCAATCAACAGCCCCTACAACCACAAAAAGGAATGGAGTCATTAGCACTTATGGTTTGTAAATGGCACCCAGAATTATGTGGCACGAAGCACAATTTCACATCATTCTGGGTTCATTTGTGTGAAAACAAGGTCCAATCAGGCTGAAACGTTACAGGAAGTTAGAATCTTTTTTGTAAGTGATCAGAACGTTTCATGATGATAGCACTTTCCTAAGGAGGTAAAACCATGTCCCAAAGGTCACCGGATCGTTGTCAATTTCAAAAAGTAGTCCAGTTACACATTTGTGGGCTTATAACTTGGCTTCTGAATGTCCTAGAGAGATCAGGTTTGTTTTAGTGTACTCCAATCAACAGCCCCTAAAACCACAAAAAGGAATGGAGTCATTAGCACTTATGGTTTTTAAATGGCACCCAGAATTATGTTGCACGAAGCACAATTTCACATCATTCTGGGTTCATATGTGTGAAAACAAGGTCCAATCAGGCTGAAACGTTACAGGAAGGTAGAATCTATTGAGTTAAAAGTGATCTGAACGTTTCATGACGATAGCACATTCCTAAGGGGGTCAAACCATGTCCCAAAGGTCACCGGGCCTGGTGCCACTTTAAAGAAGTAGTCCAGTTACACTTTTGTGGGCTTATAACTTGGCTTCTGAATGTCCTAGACAGGCCAGGCTTGTTTTAGTGTACTTCAATAAACAGCCCCTACAACCACAAAAAGGAATGGAGTCATTAGCACTTATGGTTTTTAAATGGCACCCAGAATTATGTTGCACGAAGCACAATTTCACATCATTCTGGGTTCATTTGTGTGAAAACAAGGTCCAATCAGGCTGAAACGTTACAGGAAGGTAGAATCTATTGAGTTGTAAGTGATCTGAACGTTTCATGATGATAGCACTTTCCTAAGGGGGTCAAACCATGTCCCAAAGGTCACCGGGCCTGGTGTCACTTTAAAGAAGTAGTCCAGTAACACCTTGGTGGGCTTATAACTTGGCTTCTGAATGTCCTAGAGAGGTCAGGCTTGTTTTAGTGTACTCCAATCAACAGCCCCTACAGCCACAAAAAGGAATGGAGTCATTAGCACTTATGGTTTGTAAATGTCACCCAGAATTATGTTGCACGAAGCACAATTTCACATCATTCTGGGTCAATTTGTGTGAAAACAAGGTGCAATCAGGCTGAAACGTTACAAGAAGGTAGAATCTATTGAGTTGTAAGTGATATGAACGTTTCATGATGATCGCACATTCCTATAGGGGGTCAAACCATGTCCCAAAGGTCACCGGGCCTGGTGTCACTTTAAAGAAGTAGTCCAGTTACACCTTTGTGGGCTTATAACTTGGCTTCTGAATGTCCTAGAGAGATCAGGTTTGTTTTAGTGTACTCCAATCAACAGCCCCTACAACCACAAAAAGGAATGGAGTCATTAGCACTTATAGTTTGTAAATGGCACCCAGAATTATTTTGCACGAAGCACAATTTCACATCATTCTGGGTCCATTTGTGTGAAAACAAGGTCCATTAAGGCTGAAACGTTACAAGAAGGTAGAATCTATTGAGTTGTAAGTGATCTGAACGTTTCATGATGATCGCACATTCCTATAGGGGGTCAAACCATGTCCCAAAGGTCACCGGGCCTGGTGTCACTTTAAAGAAGTAGTCCAGTTACACCTTTGTGGGCTTCTAACTTGGCTTCTGAATGTCCTAGAGAGGTCAGGCTTGTTTTAGTGTACTCCAATCAACAGCCCCTACAGCCACAAAAAGGAATGGAGTCATTGGCACTTATGGTTTGTAAATGGCACCCAGAATTATGTTGCACGAAGCACAATTTCACATCATTCTGGGTCCATTTGTGTGAAAACAAGGTCCAATCAGGCTGAAACGTTACAGGAAGGTAGAATCTATTGAGTTGTAAGTGATCTGAACGTTTCATGATGATAGCACTTTCCTAAGGGGGTCAAACCATGTCCCAAAGGTCACCGGGCCTGGTGTCACTTTAAAGAAGTAGTCCAGTTACACATTTGTGGGCTCATAACTTGGCTTCTGAATATCCTAGAGAGGTCAGGTTTAATTTAGAGTACTCCAATTAACAGCCCCCATTACCCCAAAAAGGAATTTAGTCATTAGCACTTATGGTTTTTAAATGGCACCCAGAATTATGTTGCACGAAGCACAATTTCACATCATTCTGGGTCCATTTGTGTGAAAACAAGGTCCAATCAGGCTGAAACGTTACAAGAAGGTAGAATCTATTGAGTTGTAAGTGATCTGAATGTTTCATGATGATCGCACATTCCTATAGGGGGTCAAACCATGTCCCAAAGGTCACCGGGCCTGGTGTCACTTTAAACAAGTATTCCAGTTTCACATTTGTTGGCTTATAACTTGGCTTCTGAATGTCCTAGAGAGGTCAGGTTTGTTTTAGTGTACTCCAATCAACAGCCCCTACAACCACAAAAATGAATGGAGTCATTAGCACTTATGGTTTGTAAATGGCACCCAGAATTATGTTGCACGAAGCACAATTTCACATCATTCTGGGTTCATTTGTGTGAAAACAAGGTCCAGTCAGGCTGAAACGTTACAGGAAGGTAGAATCTATTGAGTTGTAAGTGATCTGAACGTTTCATGATGATCGCACTTTCCTAAGGGGGTCAAACGATGTCCCAAAGGTCACCGGGCCTGGTGTCACTTTAAAGAAGTAGTCCAGTTACACCTTTGTGGGCTTATAACTTGGCTTCTGAATGTCCTAGAGAGGTCAGGCTTGTTTTAGTGTACTCCAATCAACAGCCCCTACAGCCACAAAAAGGAATGGAGTCATTAGCACTTATGGTTTTTAAATGGCACCCAGAATTATGTTGCACGAAGCACAATTTCACATCATTCTGGGTCCATTTGTGTGAAAACAAGGTCCAATCAGGCTGAAACATTACAAGAAGGTAGAATCTATTGAGTTGTAAGTGATCTGAACGTTTCATGATGATCGCACATTCCTATAGGGGGTCAAACCATGCCCCAAAGGTCACCGTGCCTGGTGTCACTTTAAAGAAGTAGTCCAGTTTCACATTTGTGGGCTTATAACTTGGCTTCTGAATGTCCTTGATAGGTCAGGCTTGTTTTAGTGTACTCCAATCAACAGCCCCTACAGCCACAAAAAGGAATGGAGTTATTAGCACTTATGGTTTGTAAATGGCACCCAGAATTATGTTGCACGAAGCACAATTTCACATCATTCTGGGTCCATTTGTGTGAAAACAAGGTCCAATCAGGCTGAAACGTTACAAGAAGGTAGAATCTATTGAGTTGTAAGTGATCTGAACGTTTCATGATGATAGCACTTTCCTAAGGGGGTCAAACCATGTCCCAAAGGTCACCAGGCCTGGTGTCACTTTAAAGAAGTAGTCCAGTTACACCTTTGTGGGATTATAACTTGGCTTCTGAATGTCCTAGAGAGGTCAGGCTTGTTTTAGTGTACTCCAATCAACAGCCCCTACAGCCACAAAAAGGAATGGAGTCATTAGCACTTATGGTTTGTAAATGGCACCCAGAATTATGTTGCACGAAGCACAATTTCACATCATTCTGGGTTCATTTGTGTGAAAACAAGGTCCATTAAGGCTGAAACGTTACAAGAAGGTAGAATCTATTGAGTTGTAAGTGATCTGAACGTTTCATGATGATCGCACATTCCTATAGGGGGTCAAACCATGTCCCAAAGGTCACCGGGCCTGGTGTCACTTTAAAGAAGTAGTCCAGTTACACCTTTGTGGGCTTATAACTTGGCTTCTGAATATCCTAGAGAGGTCAGGTTTGTTTTAGAGTACTCCAATTAACAGCCCCCTTTACCCCAAAAAGGAATGGAGTCATTAGCACTTATGGTTTTTAAATGGCACCCAGAATTATGTTGCACGAAGCACAATTTCACATCATTCTGGGTCCATTTGTGTGAAAACAAGGTCCAGTCAGGCTGAAACGTTACAGGAAGGTAGAATCTATTGAGTTGTAAGTGATCTGAACGTTTCATGATGATAGCACTTTCCTAAGGGGATCAAACCATGTCCCAGAGGTCACCGGATCTGGTGTCAATGTAAAGAAGTAGTCCAGTTACACATTTGTGGGCTTATAACTTGGCTTCTGAATGTCCTAGAGAGATCAGGTTTGTTTTAGTGTACTCCAATCAACAGTCCCTACAACCACAAAAAGGAATGGAGTCATTATCACTTATGGTTTTTAAATGGCACCCAGAATTATGTTGCACGAAGCACAATTTCACATCATTCTGGGTCCATTTGTGTGAAAACAAGGTCCAGTCAGGCTGAAACGTTACAAGAAGGTAGAATCTATTGAGTTGTAAGTGATCTGAACGTTTCATGATGATCGCACATTCCTATAGGGGGTCAAACCATGTCCCAAAGGTCACCGGGCCTGGTGTCACTTTAAAGAAGTAGTCCAGTTACACCTTTGTGGGCTTATAACTTGGCTTCTGAATGTCCTAGAGAGGTCAGGCTTGTTTTAGTGTACTCCAATCAACAGCCCCTACAGCCACAAAAAGGAATGGAGTCAAAAGCACTTATGGTTTGTAAATGGCACCCAGAATTATGTTGCACGAAGCACAATTTCACATCATTCTGGGTCCATTTGTGTGAAAACAAGGTCCAATCAGGCTGAAACGTTAGAAGAAGGTAGAATCTATTGAGTTGTAAGTGATCTGAACGTTTCATGATGATCGCACATTCCTATAGGGGGTCAAACCATGTCCCAAAGGTCACAGGGCCTGGTGTCACTTTAAAGATGTAGTCCAGTTACACCTTTGAGGGCTTAGAACTTGGCTTCTGAATATCCTAGAGAGGTCAGGTTTGTTTGAGAGTACTCCAATTAAAAGCACCCATTACCCAAAAAAGGAATGGAATCATTAGCACTTATGGTTTTTAAATGTCACCCAGAATTTTGTTGCACGAAGCACAATTTCACATCATTCTGGGTTCATTTGTGTGAAAACAAGGTCCAATCAGGCTGAAACGTTACAGGAAGGTAGAATCTATTGAGTTGTAAGTGATCTGAATGTTTCATGATGATAGCACTTTCCTAAGGGGGTCAAACCATGTCCCATAGGTCACCGGATCTGGTGTCAATTTAAAGAAGTGGTCCAGTTACACATTTGTGGGCTTATAACTTGGCTTCTGAATATCCTAGAGAGGTCAGGTTTGTTTTAGTGTACTCCAATCAACAGCCCCTACAACCACAAAAAGGAATAAAGTCATTAGCACTTATGGTTTGGAAATGGCACCCAGAATTATGTTGCACGAAGCACAATTTCACATCATTCTGGGTCCATTTGTGTGAAAACAAGGTCCAATCAGGCTGAAACGTTACAAGAACGTAGAATCTTTTGAGTTGTAAGTGATCTGAACATTTCATGATGATCTCACATTCCTAAGGGGGTCAAACCATGTCCCAAAGGTCACCGGGCCTGGTGTCACTTTAAATAAGTAGTCCAGTTACACCTTTGTGGGCTTATAACATGGCTTCTGAATATCCTAGAGAGGTCATGTTTAATTTAGAGTACTCCAATTAACAGCCCCCATTACCCCAAAATGGTATGGAGTCATTAGCACTTATGGTTTTTAAATGGCACCCAGAATTATGTTGCACGAAGCACAATTTCACATCATTCTGGGTCCATTTGTGTGAAAACAAGGTCCAATCAGGCTGAAACATTACAGGAAGGTAGAATCTATTGAGTTTTAAGTGATCTGAACGTTTCATGATGATAGCACTTTCCTAAGGGGGTAAAACCATTTCCCAAAGGTCACCGGATCAGTGTCAATTTAAAGAAGTAGTCCAGTTACACATTTGTGGGCTTATAACTTGGCTTCTGAATGTCCTAGAGAGATCAGGTTTGTTTTAGTGTACTCCAATCAACAGCCCCTACAACCACAAAAAGGAATGGAGTCATTAGCACTTATGGTTTGTAAATGGCACCCAGAATTATGTGGCACGAAGCACATTTTCACATCATTCTGGGTTCATTTGTGTGAAAACCAGGTCCAATCAGGCTGAAACGTTACAGGAAGTTAGAATCTTTTGAGTTGTAAGTGATCTGAACGTTTCATGATGATAGCACTTTCCTAAGGAGGTAAAACCATGTCCCAAAGGTCACCGGATCGTTGTCAATTTCAAAAAGTAGTCCAGTTACACATTTGTGGGCTTATAACTTGGCTTCTGAATGTCCTAGAGAGATCAGGGTTGTTTTAGTGTACTCCAATCAACAGCCCCTAAAACCACAAAAAGGAATGGAGTCATTAGCACTTATGGTTTTTAAATGGCACCCAGAATTATGTTGCACGAAGCACAATTTCACATCATTCTGGGTTCATATGTGTGAAAACAAGGTCCAATCAGGCTGAAACGTTACAGGAAGGTAGAATCTATTGAGTTGTAAGTGATCTGAACGTTTCATGATGATAGCACTTTCCTAAGGGGGTCAAACCATGTCCCAAAGGTCACCGGGCCTGGTGTCACTTTAAAGAAGTAGTCCAGTTACACCTTTGTGGGCTTATAACTAGGCTTCTGAATATCCTAGAGAGGTCAGGTTTGTTTTAGAGTACTCCAATTAACAGCCCCCATTACGCCAAAAAGGAATGGAGTCATTAGCACTTATGGTTTTTAAATGGCACCCAGAATTATGTTGCACGAAGCACAATTTCACATCATTCTGGGTCCATTTGTGTGAAAACAAGGTCCAATCAGGCTGAAATGTTACAGGAAGGTAGAATCTATTGAGTTGTAAGTGATCTGAACGTTTCATGATGATAGCACTTTCCTAAGGGGGTCAAACCATGTCCCAGAGGTCACCGGATCTGGTGTCAATGTAAAGAAGTAGTCCAGTTACACATTTGTGGGCTTATAACTTGGCTTCTGAATGTCCTAGAGAGATCAGGTTTGTTTTAGTGTACTCCAATCAACAGCCCCTACAACCACAAAAAGGAATGGAGTCATTAGCACTTATGGTTTTTAAATGGCACCCAGAATTATGTTGCACGAAGCACAATTTCACATCATTCTGGGTCCATTTGTGTGAAAACAAGGTCCAGTCAGGCTGAAACGTTACAAGAAGGTAGAATCTATTGAGTTGTAAGTGATCTGAACGTTTCATGATGATCGCACATTCCTATAGGGGGTCAAACCATGTCCCAAAGGTCACCGGGCCTGGTGTCACTTTAAAGAAGTAGTCCAGTTTCACATTTGTGGGCTTATAACTTGGCTTCTGAATGTCCTAGAGAGGTCAGGTTTGTTTTAGTGTACTCCAATCAACAGCCCCTACAACCACAAAAATGAATGGAGTCATTAGCACTTATGGTTTGTAAATGGCACCCAGAATTATGTTGCACGAAGCACAATTTCACATCATTCTTGGTTCATTTGTGTGAAAACAAGGTCCAATCAGGCTGAAACGTTACAAGAAGGTAGAATCTATTGAGTTGTAAGTGATCTGAACGTTTCATGATGATCGCACATTCCTATAGGGGGTCAAACCATGTCCCAAAGGTCACCGGGCCTGGTGTCACTTTAAAGATGTAGTCCAGTTACACCTTTGTGGGCTTATAACTTGGCTTCTGAATATCCTAGAGAGGTCAGGTTTGTTTTAGAGTACTCCATTTAACAGCCCCCATTACCCCAAAAAGGAATGGAGTCATTAGCACTTATGGTTTTCAAATGGTACCCAGAATTATGTTGCACGAAGCACAATTTCACATCATTCTGGGTTCATTTGTGTGAAAACAAGGTCCAATCAGGCTGAAACGTTACAAGAAGGTAGAATCTATTGAGTTGTAAGTGATCTGAACGTTTCATGATGATCGCACATTCCTATAGGGGGTCAAACCAAGTCCCAAAGGTCACCGGGCCTGGTGTCACTTTAAAGAAGTAGTCCAGTTACACCTTTGTGGGCTTATAACTTGGCTTCTGAATATCCTAGAGAGGTCAGGTTTGTTTTAGAGTACTCCATTTAACAGCCCCCATTACCCCAAAAAGGAATGGAGTCATTAGCACTTATGGTTTTCAAATGGTACCCAGAATTATGTTGCACGAAGCACAATTTCACATCATTCTGGGTTCATTTGTGTGAAAACAAGGTCCAGTCAGGCTGAAACGTTACAGGAAGGTAGAATCTATTGAGTTGTAAGTGATTTGTACGTTTCATGATGATATCACATTCCTAAGGGGTTCAAACCATGTCCCAAAGGTCACCGGGCCTGGTGTCACTTTAAAGATGTAGTCCAGTTACACCTTTGTGGGCTTATAACTTGGCTTCTGAATATCCTAGAGAGGTCAGGTTTGTTTTAGAGTACTCCATTTAACAGCCCCCATTACCCCAAAAAGGAATGGAGTCATTAGCACTTATGGTTTTCAAATGGTACCCAGAATTATGTTGCACGAAGCACAATTTCACATCATTCTGGGTTCATTTGTGTGAAAACAAGGTCCAGTCAGGCTGAAACGTTACAGGAAGGTAGAATCTATTGAGTTGTAAGTGATTTGTACGTTTCATGATGATAGCACTTTTCTAAGGGGTTCAAACCATGTCCCAAAGGTCACCGGGCCTGGTGTCACTTTAAAGATGTAGTCCAGTTACACATTTGTGGGCTTATAACTTGGCTTCTGAATGTCCTAGAGAGGTCAGGTTTGTTTTAGTGTACTCCAATCAACAGCCCCTACAACCACAAAAATGAATGGAGTCATTAGCACTTATGGTTTGTAAATGGCACCCAGAATTATGTTGCACGAAGCACAATTTCACATCATTCTGGGTTCATTTGTGTGAAAACAAGGTCCAATCAGGCTGAAACGTTACAAGAAGGTAGAATCTATTGAGTTGTAAGTGATCTGAACGTTTCATGATGATCACACATTCCTATAGGGGGTCAAACCATGTCCCAAAGGTCACAGGGCCTGGTGTCACTTTAAAGATGTAGTCCAGTTACACCTTTGAGGGCTTAGAACTTGGCTTCTGAATATCCTAGAGAGGTCAGGTTTGTTTGAGAGTACTCCAATTAACAGCCCCTACAACCACAAAAAGGAATGGAGTCATTAGCACTTATGGTTTTTAAATGGCACCCAGAATTATGTTGCACGAAGCACAATTTCACATCATTCTGGGTCCATTTGTGTGAAAACAAGGTCCAGTCAGGCTTAAACGTTACAAGAAGGTAGAATCTATTGAGTTGTAAGTGATCTGAACGTTTCATGATGATCGCACATTCCTATAGGGGGTCAAACCATGTCCCAAAGGTCACCGGGCCTGGTGTCACTTTAAAGAAGTAGTCCAGTTTCACATTTGTGGGCTTATAACTTGGCTTCTGAATGTCCTAGAGAGGTCAGGTTTGTTTTAGTGTACTCCAATCAACAGCCCCTACAACCACAAAAATGAATGGAGTCATTAGCACTTATGGTTTGTAAATGGCACCCAGAATTATGTTGCACGAAGCACAATTTCACATCATTCTGGGTTCATTTGTGTGAAAACAAGGTCCAATCAGGCTGAAACGTTACAAGAAGGTAGAATCTATTGAGTTGTAAGTGATCTGAACGTTTCATGATGATCGCACATTCCTATAGGGGGTCAAACCATGTCCCAAAGGTCACCGGGCCTGGTGTCACTTTAAAGAAGTAGTCCAGTTACACCTTTGTGGGCTTATAACTTGGCTTCTGAATATCCTAGAGAGGTCAGGTTTGTTTTAGAGTACTCCATTTAACAGCCCCCATTACCCCAAAAAGCAATGGAGTCATTAGCACTTATGGTTTTCAAATGGTACCCAGAATTATGTTGCACGAAGCACAATTTCACATCATTCTGGGTTCATTTGTGTGAAAACAAGGTCCAATCAGGCTGAAACGTTACAAGAAGGTAGAATCTATTGAGTTGTAAGTGATCTGAACGTTTCATGATGATCGCACATTCCTATAGGGGGTCAAACCATGTCCCAAAGGTCACCGGGCCTGGAGTCACTTTAAAGAAGTAGTCCAGTTACACCTTTGTGGGCTTATAACTTGGCTTCTGAATATCCTAGAGAGGTCAGGTTTGTTTTAGAGTACTCCAATTAACAGCCCCCATTACCCCAAAAAGGAATGGAGTCATTAGCACTTATGGTTTTTAAATGGCACCCAGAATTATGTTGCACGAAGCACAATTTCACATCATTCTGGGTCCATTTGTGTGAAAACAAGGTCCAATCAGGCTGAAACGTTACAGGAAGGTAGAATCTATTGAGTTGTAAGTGATCTGAACGTTTCATGATGATAGCACTTTCCTAAGGGGGTCAAACCATGTTCCAGAGGTCACCGGATCTGGTATCAATGTAAAGAAGTAGTCCAGTTACACATTTGTGGGCTTATAACTTGGCTTCTGAATGTCCTAGAGAGATCAGGTTTGTTTTAGTGTACTCCAATCAACAGCCCCTACAACCACAAAAAGGAACGGAGTCATTAGCACTTATGGTTTTTAAATGGCACCCAGAATTATGTTGCACGAAGCACAATTTCACATCATTCTGGGTCCATTTAAGTGAAAACAAGGTCCAGTCAGGCTGAAACGTTACAAGAAGGTAGAATCTATTGAGTTGTAAGTGATCTGAACGTTTCATGATGATCGCACATTCCTATAGGGGGTCAAACCATGTCCCAAAGGTCACCGGGCCTGGTGTCACTTTAAAGAAGTAGTCCAGTTTCACATTTGTGGGCTTATAACTTGGCTTCTGAATGTCCTAGAGAAGTCAGGTTTGTTTTAGTGTACTCCAATCAACAGCCCCTACAACCACAAAAATGAATGGAGTCATTAGCACTTATGGTTTGTAAATGGCACCCAGAATTATGTTGCACGAAGCACAATTTCACATCATTCTGGGTTCATTTGTGTGAAAACAAGGTCCAATCAGGCTGAAACGTTACAAGAAGGTAGAATCTATTGAGTTGTAAGTGATCTGAACGTTTCATGATGATCGCACATTCCTATAGGGGGTCAAACCATGTCCCAAAGGTCACCGGGCCTGGTGTCACTTTAAAGATGTAGTCCAGTTACACCTTTGTGGGCTTATAACTTGGCTTCTGAATATCCTAGAGAGGTCAGGTTTGTTTTAGAGTACTCCATTTAACAGCCCCCATTACCCCAAAAAGGAATGGAGTCATTAGCACTTATGGTTTTCAAATGGTACTCAGAATTATGTTGCACGAAGCACAATTTCACATCATTCTGGGTTCATTTGTGTGAAAACAAGGTCCAATCAGGCTGAAACGTTACAAGAAGGTAGAATCTATTGAGTTGTAAGTGATCTGAACGTTTCATGATGATCGCACATTCCTATAGGGGGTCAAACCATGTCCCGAAGGTCACCGGGCCTGGTGTCACTTTAAAGAAGTAGTCCAGTTACACCTTTGTGGGCTTATAACTTGGCTTCTGAATGTCCTAGAGAGGTCAGGCTTATTTTAGTGTACTCCAATCAACAGCCCCTACAGCCACAAAAAGGAATGGAGTCATTAGCACTTATGGTTTGTAAATGGCACCCAGAATTATGTTGCACGAAGCACAATTTCACATCATTCTGGGTCCATTTGAGTGAAAACAAGGTCCAATCAGGCTGAAACGTTACAAGAAGGTAGAATCTATTGAGTTGTAAGTGATCTGAACGTTTCATGATGATAGCACTTTCCTAAGGGGGTCAAACCATGTCCCAAAGGTCACCGGGCCTGGTGTCACTTTAAAGAAGTAGTCCAGTTACACCTTTGTGGGCTTATAACTTAGCTTCTGAATGTCCTAGAGAGATCAGGTTTGTTTTAGTGTACTCCAATCAACAGCCCCTACAACCACAAAAATGAATGGAGTCATTAGCACTTATGGTTTGTAAATGGCACCCAGAATTATGTTGCACGAAGCACAATTTCACATCATTCTGGGTTCATTTGTGTGAAAACAAGGTCCAATCAGGCTGAAACGTTACAAGAAGGTAGAATCTATTGAGTTGTAAGTGATCTGAACGTTTCATGATGATCGCACATTCCTATAGGGGGTCAAACCATGTCCCAAAGGTCACCGGGCCTGGTGTCACTTTAAAGATGTAGTCCAGTTACACCTTTGTGGGCTTATAACTTGGCTTCTGAATATCCTAGAGAGGTCAGGTTTGTTTTAGAGTACTCCATTTAACAGCCCCCATTACCCCAAAAAGGAATGGAGTCATTAGCACTTATGGTTTTCAAATGGTACCCAGAATTATGTTGCAAGAAGCACAATTTCACATCATTCTGGGTTCATTTGTGTGAAAACAAGGTCCAATCAGGCTGAAACGTTACAAGAAGGTAGAATCTATTGAGTTGTAAGTGATCTGAACGTTTCATGATGATCGCACATTCCTATAGGGGGTCAAACCATGTCCCAAAGGTCACCGGGCCTGGTGTCACTTTAAAGATGTAGTCCAGTTACACCTTTGTGGGCTTATAACTTGGCTTCTGAATATCCTAGAGAGGTCAGGTTTGTTTTAGAGTACTCCATTTGACAGCCCCCATTACCCCAAAAAGGAATGGAGTCATTAGCACTTATGGTTTTCAAATGGTACCCAGAATTATGTTGCACGAAGCACAATTTCACATCATTCTGGGTTCATTTGTGTGAAAACAAGGTCCAGTCAGGCTGAAACGTTACAGGAAGGTAGAATCTATGGAGTTGTAAGTGATTTGAACGTTTCATGATGATAGCACTTTCCTAAGGGGGTCAAACCATGTCCCAAAGGTCACCGGGCCTGGTGTCACTTTAAAGAAGTAGTCCAGTTACACATTTGTGGGCTTATAACTTGGCTTCTGAATGTCCTAGAGAGGTCAGGTTTGTTTTAGTGTACTCCAATCAACAGCCCCTACAACCACAAAAATGAATGGAGTCATTAGCACTTATGGTTTGTAAATGGCACCCAGAATTATGTTGCACGAAGCACAATTTCACATCATTCTGGGTTCATTTGTGTGAAAACAAGGTCCAATCAGGCTGAAACGTTACAAGAAGGTAGAATCTATTGAGTTGTAAGTGATCTGAACGTTTCATGATGATCGCACATTCCTATAGGGGGTCAAACCATGTCCCAAAGGTCACAGGGCCTGGTGTCACTTTAAAGATGTAGTCCAGTTACACCTTTGAGGGCTTAGAACTTGGCTTCTGAATATCCTAGAGAGGTCAGGTTTGTTTGAGAGTACTCCAATTAACAGCCCCCATTACCCCAAAAAGGAATGGAGTCATTAGCACTTATGGTTTTTAAATGTCACCCAGAATTTTGTTGCACGAAGCACAATTTCACATCATTCTGGGTTCATTTGTGTGAAAACAAGGTCCAATCAGGCTGAAACGTTACAGGAAGGTAGAATCTATTGAGTTGTAAGTGATCTGAACGTTTCATGATGATAGCACTTTCCTAAGGGGGTCAAACCATGTCCCAAAGGTCACCGGATCTGGTGTCAATTTAAAGAAGTGGTCCAGTTACACATTTGTGGGCTTATAACTTGGCTTCTGAATGTCCTAGAGAGATCAGGTTTGTTTTAGTGTACTCCAATCAACAGCCCCTACAACCACAAAAAGGAATGGAGTCATTAGCAATTATGGTTTTTAAATGGCACCCAGAATTATGTTGCACGAAGCACAATTTCACATCATTCTGGGTTCATTTGTGTGAAAACAATGGTCCAATCATGCTGAAACGTTACAAGAAGGTAGAATCTATTGAGTTGTAAGTGATCTGAACGTTTCATGATGATCACACATTCCTATAGGGGGTCAAACCATGTCCCAAAGGTCACCGGGCCTGGTCTCACTTTAAAGAATAAGTCCAGTTTCACATTTGTGGGCTTATAACTTGGCTTCTGAATATCCTAGAGAGGTCAGGTTTGTTTTAGTGTACTCCAATCAACAGCCCCTACAACCACAAAAAGGAATAAAGTCATTAGCACTTATGGTTTGGAAATGGCACCCAGAATTATGTTGCACGAAGCACAATTTCACATCATTCTGGGTCCATTTGTGTGAAAACAAGGTCCAATCAGGCTGAAACGTTACAAGAAGGTAGAATCTATTGAGTTGTAAGTGATCTGAACGTTTCATGATGATCTCACATTCCTAAGGGGGTCAAACCATGTCCCAAAGGTCACCGGGCCTGGTGTCACTTTAAATAAGTAGTCCAGTTACACCTTTGTGGGCTTATAACATGGCTTCTGAATATCCTAGAGAGGTCATGTTTAATTTAGAGTACTCCAATTAACAGCCCCCATTACCCCAAAATGGTATGGAGTCATTAGCACTTATGGTTTTTAAATGGCACCCAGAATTATGTTGCACGAAGCACAATTTCACATCATTCTGGGTCCATTTGTGTGAAAACAAGGTCCAATCAGGCTGAAACATTACAGGAAGGTAGAATCTATTGAGTTTTAAGTGATCTGAACGTTTCATGATGATAGCACTTTCCTAAGGGGGTAAAACCATGTCCCAAAGGTCACCGGATCAGTGTCAATTTAAAGAAGTAGTCCAGTTACACATTTGTGGGCTTATAACTTGGCTTCTGAATGTCCTAGAGAGATCAGGTTTGTTTTAGTGTACTCCAATCAACAGCCCCTACAACCACAAAAAGGAATGGAGTCATTAGCACTTATGGTTTGTAAATGGCACCCAGAATTATGTGGCACGAAGCACAATTTCACATCATTCTGGGTTCATTTGTGTGAAAACAAGGTCCAATCAGGCTGAAACGTTACAGGAAGTTAGAATCTTTTGAGTTGTAAGTGATCTGAACGTTTCATGATGATAGCACTTTCCTAAGGAGGTAAAACCATGTCCCAAAGGTCACTGGATCGTTGTCAATTTCAAAAAGTAGTCCAGTTACACATTTGTGGGCTTATAACTTGGCTTCTGAATGTCGTAGAGAGATCAGGTTTGTTTTAGTGTACTCCAATCAACAGCCCCTAAAACCACAAAAAGGAATGGAGTCATTAGCACTTATTGTTTTTAAATGGCACCCAGAATTATGTTGCACGAAGCACAATTTCACATCATTCTGGGTTCATATGTGTGAAAACAAGGTCCAATCAGGCTGAAACGTTACAGGAAGGTAGAATCTATTGAGTTGTAAGTGATCTGAACGTTTCATGACGATAGCACTTTCCTAAGGGGGTCAAACCATGTCCCAAAGGTCACCGGGCCTGGTGCCACTTTAAAGAAGTAGTCCAGTTACACCTTTGTGGGCTTATAACTTGGCTTCTGAATGTCCTAGACAGGCCAGGCTTGTTTGAGTGTACTTCAATAAACAGCCCCTACAACCACAAAAAGGAATGGAGTCATTAGCACTTATGGTTTTTAAATGGCACCCAGAATTATGTTGCACGAAGCACAATTTCACATCATTCTGGGTTCATTTGTGTGAAAACAAGGTCCAATAAGGCTGAAACGTTACAGGAAGGTAGAATCTATTGAGTTGTAAGTGATCTGAACGTTTCATGATGATAGCACTTTCCTAAGGGGGTCAAACCATGTCCCAAAGGTCACCGGGCCTGGTGTCACTTTAAAGAAGTAGTCCAGTAACACCTTGGTGGGCTTATAACTTGGCTTCTGAATGTCCTAGAGAGGTCAGGCTTGTTTTAGTGTACTCCAATCAACAGCCCCTACAGCCACAAAAAGGAATGGAGTCATTAGCACTTATGGTTTGTAAATGTCACCCAGAATTATGTTGCACGAAGCACAATTTCACATCATTCTGGGTCAATTTGTGTGAAAACAAGGTCCAATCAGGCTGAAACGTTACAAGAAGGTAGAATCTATTGAGTTGTAAGTGATCTGAACGTTTCATGATGATAGCACTTTCCTAAGGGGGTCAAACCATGTCCCAAAGGTCACCGGATCTGGTGTCAATTTAAAGAAGTGGTCCAGTTACACATTTGTGGGCTTATAACTTGGCTTCTGAACGTCCTAGAGAGATCAGGTTTGTTTTAGTGTACTCCAATCAACAGCCCCTACAACCACAAAAAGGAATGGAGTCATTAGCAATTATGGTTTTTAAATGGCACCCAGAATTATGTTGCACGAAGCACAATTTCACATCATTCTGGGTTCATTTGTGTGAAAACAATGGTCCAATCATGCTGAAACGTTACAAGAAGGTAGAATCTATTGAGTTGTAAGTGATCTGAACGTTTCATGATGATCGCACATTCATATAGGGGGTCAAACCATGTCCCAAAGGTCACCGGGCCTGGTCTCACTTTAAAGAATAAGTCCAGTTTCACATTTGTGGGCTTATAACTTGGCTTCTGAATATCCTAGAGAGGTCAGGTTTGTTTTAGTGTACTCCAATCAACAGCCCCTACAACCACAAAAAGGAATAAAGTCATTAGCACTTATGGTTTGGAAATGGCACCCAGAATTATGTTGCACGAAGCACAATTTCACATCATTCTGGGTCCATTTGTGTGAAAACAAGGTCCAATCAGGCTGAAACGTTACAAGAAGGTAGAATCTATTGAGTTGTAAGTGATCTGAACGTTTCATGATGATCTCACATTCCTAAGGGGGTCAAACCATGTCCCAAAGGTCACCGGGCCTGGTGTCACTTTAAATAAGTAGTCCAGTTACACCTTTGTGGGCTTATAACATGGCTTCTGAATATCCTAGAGAGGTCATGTTTAATTTAGAGTACTCCAATTAACAGCCCCCATTACCCCAAAATGGTATGGAGTCATTAGCACTTATGGTTTTTAAATGGCACCCAGAATTATGTTGCACGAAGCACAATTTCACATCATTCTGGGTTCATTTGTGTGAAAACAAGGTCCAATCAGGCTGAAACGTTACAGGAAGTTAGAATCTTTTGAGTTGTAAGTGATCTGAACGTTTCATGATGATAGCACTTTCCTAAGGAGGTAAAACCATGTCCCAAAGGTCACTGGATCGTTGTCAATTTCAAAAAGTAGTCCAGTTACACATTTGTGGGCTTATAACTTGGCTTCTGAATGTCGTAGAGAGATCAGGTTTGTTTTAGTGTACTCCAATCAACAGCCCCTAAAACCACAAAAAGGAATGGTGTCATTAGCACTTATGGTTTTTAAATGGCACCCAGAATTATGTTGCACGAAGCACAATTTCACATCATTCTGGGTTCATATGTGTGAAAACAAGGTCCAATCAGGCTGAAACGTTACAAGAAGGTAGAATCTATTGAGTTGTAAGTGATCTGAACGTTTCATGACGATAGCACTTTCCTAAGGGGGTCAAACCATGTCCCAAAGGTCACCGGGCCTGGTGCCACTTTAAAGAAGTAGTCCAGTTACACCTTTGTGGGCTTATAACTTGGCTTCTGAATGTCCTAGACAGGCCAGGCTTGTTTGAGTGTACTTCAATAAACAGCCCCTACAACCACAAAAAGGAATGGAGTCATTAGCACTTATGGTTTTTAAATGGCACCCAGAATTATGTTGCACGAAGCACAATTTCACATCATTCTGGGTTCATTTGTGTGAAAACAAGGTCCAATAAGGCTGAAACGTTACAGGAAGGTAGAATCTATTGAGTTGTAAGTGATCTGAACGTTTCATGATGATAGCACTTTCCTAAGGGGGTCAAACCATGTCCCAAAGGTCACCGGGCCTGGTGTCACTTTAAAGAAGTAGTCCAGTAACACCTTGGTGGGCTTATAACTTGGCTTCTGAATGTCCTAGAGAGGTCAGGCTTGTTTTAGTTTACTCCAATCAACAGCCCCTACAGCCACAAAAAGGAATGGAGTCATTAGCACTTATGGTTTGTAAATGTCACCCAGAATTATGTTGCACGAAGCACAATTTCACATCATTCTGGGTCAATTTGTGTGAAAACAAGGTCCAATCAGGCTGAAACGTTACAAGAAGGTAGAATCTATTGAGTTGTAAGTGATATGAACGTTTCATGATGATCGCACATTCCTATAGGGTGTCAAACCATGTCCCAAAGGTCACCGGGCCTGGTGTCACTTTAAAGAAGTAGTCCAGTTACACATTTGTGGGCTCATAACTTGGCTTCTGAATATCCTAGAGAGGTCAGGTTTAATTTAGAGTACTCCAATTAACAGCCCCCATTACCCCAAAAAGGAATTTAGTCATTAGCACTTATGGTTTTTAAATGGCACCCAGAATTATGTTGCACGAAGCACAATTTCACATCATTCTGGGTCCATTTGTGTGAAAACAAGGTCCAATCAGGCTGAAACGTTACAAGAAGGTAGAATCTATTGAGTTGTAAGTGATCTGAATGTTTCATGATGATCGCACATTCCTATAGGGGGTCAAACCATGTCCCAAAGGTCACCGGGCCTGGTGTCACTTTAAACAAGTAGTCCAGTTTCACATTTGTGGGCTTATAACTTGGCTTCTGAATGTCCTAGAGAGGTCAGGTTTGTTTTAGTGTACTCCAATCAACAGCCCCTACAACCACAAAAATGAATGGAGTCATTAGCACTTATGGTTTGTAAATGGCACCCAGAATTATGTTGCACGAAGCACAATTTCACATCATTCTGGGTTCATTTGTGTGAAAACAAGGTCCAGTCAGGCTGAAACGTTACAGGAAGGTAGAATCTATTGAGTTGTAAGTGATCTGAACGTTTCATGATGATAGAACTTTCCTAAGGGGGTCAAACGATGTCCCAAAGGTCACCGGGCCTGGTGTCACTTTAAAGAAGTAGTCCAGTTACACCTTTGTGGGCTTATAACTTGGCTTCTGAATGTCCTAGAGAGGTCAGGTTTGTTTTAGTGTACTCCAATCAACAGCCCCTACAGCCACAAAAAGGAATGGAGTCATTAGCACTTATGGTTTTTAAATGGCACCCAGAATTATGTTGCACGAAGCACAATTTCACATCATTCTGGGTCCATTTGTGTGAAAACAAAGTCCAATCAGGCTGAAACGTTACAAGAAGGTAGAATCTATTGAGTTGTAAGTGATCTGAACGTTTCATGATGATCGCACATTCCTATAGGGGGTCAAACCATGTCCCAAAGGTCACCGGGCCTGGTGTCACTTTAAAGAAGTAGTCCAGTTTCACATTTGTGGGCTTATAACTTGGCTTCTGAATGATCTTGATAGGTCAGGCTTGTTTTAGTGTACTCCAATCAACAGCTCCTACAGCCACAAAAAGGAATGGAGTCATTAGCACTTATGGTTTGTAAATGGCACCCAGAATTATGTTGCACGAAGCACAATTTCACATCATTCTGGGTCAATTTGTGTGAAAACAAGGTCCAATCAGGCTGAAACGTTACAAGAAGGTAGAATCTATTGAGTTGTAAGTGATCTGAACGTTTCATGATGATAGCACTTTCCTAAGGGGGTCAAACCATGTCCCAAAGGTCACCGGGCCTGGTGTCACTTTAAAGAAGTAGTCCAGTTACACCTTTGTGGGCTTATAACTTGGCTTCTGAATGTCCTAGAGAGGTCAGGCTTGTTTTAGTGTACTCCAATCAACAGCCCCTACAGCCACAAAAAGGAATGGAGTCATTAGCACTTATGGTTTGTAAATGGCACCCAGAATTATGTTGCACGAAGCACAATTTCACATCATTCTGGGTTCATTTGTGTGAAAACAAGGTCCATTAAGGCTGAAACGTTACAAGAAGGTAGAATCTATTGAGTTGTAAGTGATCTGAACGTTTCATGATGATCGCACATTCCTATAGGGGGTCAAACCATGTCCCAAAGGTCACCGGGCCTGGTGTCACTTTAAAGAAGTAGTCCAGTTACACCTTTGTGGGCTTATAACTTGGCTTCTGAATATCCTAGAGAGGTCAGGTTTGTTTTAGAGTACTCCAATTAACAGCCCCCTTTACCCCAAAAAGGAATGGAGTCATTAGCACTTATGGTTTTTAAATGGCACCCAGAATTATGTTGCACGAAGCACAATTTCACATCATTCTGGGTCCATTTGTGTGAAAACAAGGTCCAATCAGGCTGAAACGTTACAAGAAGGTAGAATCTATTGAGTTGTAAGTGATCTGAACGTTTCATGATGATCGCACATTCCTATAGGGGGTCAAACCATGTCCCAAAGGTCACCGGGCCTGGTGTCACTTTAAAGAAGTAGTCCAGTTTCACATTTGTGGGCTTATAACTTGGCTTCTGAATGTCCTTGATAGGTCAGGCTTGTTTTAGTGTACTCCAATCAACAGCCCCTACAGCCACAAAAAGGAATGGAGTCATTAGCACTTATGGTTTGTAAATGGCACCCAGAATTATGTTGCACGAAGCACAATTTCACATCATTCTGGGTCCATTTGTGTGAAAACAAGGTCCAATCAGGCTGAAACGTTACAAGAAGGTAGAATCTATTGAGTTGTAAGTGATCTGAACGTTTCATGATGATAGCACTTTCCTAAGGGGGTCAAACCATGTCCCAAAGGTCACCGGGCCTGGTGTCACTTTAAAGAAGTAGTCCAGTTACACCTTTGTGGGCTTATAACTTGGCTTCTGAATGTCCTAGAGAGGTCAGGCTTGTTTTATTGTACTCCAATCAACAGCCCCTACAGCCACAAAAAGGAATGGAGTCATTAGCACTTATGGTTTGTAAATGGCACCCAGAATTATGTTGCACGAAGCACAATTTCACATCATTCTGGGTTCATTTGTGTGAAAACAAGGTCCATTAAGGCTGAAACGTTACAAGAAGGTAGAATCTATTGAGTTGTAAGTGATCTGAACGTTTCATGATGATCGCACATTCCTATAGGGGGTCAAACCATGTCCCAAAGGTCACCGGGCCTGGTGTCACTTTAAAGAAGTAGTCCAGTTACACCTTTGTGGGCTTATAACTTGGCTTCTGAATATCCTAGAGAGGTCAGGTTTGTTTTAGAGTACTCCAATTAACAGCCCCCTTTACCCCAAAAAGGAATGGAGTCATTAGCACTTATGGTTTTTAAATGGCACCCAGAATTATGTTGCACGAAGCACAATTTCACATCATTCTGGGTCCATTTGTGTGAAAACAAGGTCCAGTCAGGCTGAAACGTTACAGGAAGGTAGAATCTATTGAGTTGTAAGTGATCTGAACGTTTCATGATGATAGCACTTTCCTAAGGGGATCAAACCATGTCCCAGAGGTCACCGGATCTGGTGTCAATGTAAAGAAGTAGTCCAGTTACACATTTGTGGGCTTATAACTTGGCTTCTGAATGTCCTAGAGAGATCAGGTTTGTTTTAGTGTACTCCAATCAACAGTCCCTACAACCACAAAAAGGAATGGAGTCATTATCACTTATGGTTTTTAAATGGCACCCAGAATTATGTTGCACGAAGCACAATTTCACATCATTCTGGGTCCATTTGTGTGAAAACAAGGTCCAGTCAGGCTGAAACGTTACAAGAAGGTAGAATCTATTGAGTTGTAAGTGATCTGAACGTTTCATGATGATCGCACATTCCTATAGGGGGTCAAACCATGTCCCAAAGGTCACCGGGCCTGGTGTCACTTTAAGGATGTAGTCCAGTTACACCTTTGTGGGCTTATAACTTGTCTTCTGAATATCCTAGAGAGGTCAGGTTTGTTTTAGAGTACTCCATTCAAGCCCCCATTACCCCAAAAAGGAATGGAGTCATTAGCACTTATGGTTTTCAAATGGCACCCAGAATTATGTTGCACGAAGCACAATTTCACATCATTCTGGGTTCATTTGTGTGAAAACAAGGTCCAGTCAGGCTGAAACGTTACAGGAAGGTAGAATCTATTGAGTTGTAAGTGATCTGAACGATTCATGATGATAGCACTTTCCTAAGGGGGTCAAACGATGGCCCAAAGTTCACCGGGCCTTGTGTCACTTTAAAGAAGTAGTCCAGTTACACCTTTGTGGGCTTATAACTTGGCTTCTGAATGTCCTAGAGAGGTCAGGCTTGTTTTAGTGTACTCCAATCAACAGCCCCTACAGCCACAAAAAGGAATGGAGTCATTAGCACTTATGGTTTTTAAATGGCACCCAGAATTATGTTGCACGAAGCACAATTTCACATCATTGCGGGTCCATTTGTGTGAAAACAAGGTCCAATCAGGCTGAAACGTTACAAGAAGGTAGAATCTATTGAGTTGTAAGTGATCTGAACGTTTCATGATGATCGCACATTCCTATAGGGGGTCAAACCATGTCCCAAAGGTCACCGGGCCTGGTGTCACTTTAAAGATGTAGTCCAGTTACACCTTTGTGGGCTTATAACTTGGCTTCTGAATATCCTAGAGAGGTCAGGTTTAATTTAGAGTACTCCAATTAACAGCCCCCATTACCCCAAAAAGGAATTTAGTCATTAGCACTTATGGTTTTTAAATGGCACCCAGAATTATGTTGCACGAAGCACAATTTCACATCATTCTGGGTCCATTTGTGTGAAAACAAGGTCCAATCAGGCTGAAACGTTACAGGAAGGTAGAATCTATTCAGTTGTAAGTGATCTGAACGTTTCATGATGATCGCACATTCCTATAGGGGGTCAAACCATGTCCCAAAGGTCACCGGGCCTGGTGTCACTTTAAAAAAGTAGTCCAGTTACACCTTTGTGGGCTTATAACTTGGCTTCTGAACGTCCTAGAGAGGTCAGGTTTGTTTTAGTGTACTCCAATCAACAGCCCCTACAACCACAAAAATGAATGGAGTCATTAGCACTTATGGTTTGTAAATGGCACCCAGAATTATGTTGCACGAAGCACAATTTCACATCATTCTGGGTTCATTTGTGTGAAAACAAGGTCCAATCAGGCTGAAACGTTACAAGAAGGTAGAATCTATTGAGTTGTAAGTGATCTGAACGTTTCATGATGATCGCACATTCCTAAGGGGGTCAAACCATGTCCCAAAGGTCACCGGGCCTGGTGTCACTTTAAAGAAGTAGTCCAGTTACACCTTTGTGGGCTTATAACTTGGCTTCTGAATATCCTAGAGAGGTCAGGTTTAATTTAGAGTACTCCAATTAACAGCCCCCATTACCCCAAAAAGGAATGGAGTCATTAGCACTTATGGTTTTTAAATGGCACCCAGAATTATGTTGCACGAAGCACAATTTCACATCATTCTGGGTTCATTTGTGTGAAAACAAGGTCCAATCAGGCTGAAACGTTACAGGAAGGTAGAATCTATTGAGTTGTAAGTGATCTGAACGTTTCATGATGATAGCACTTTCCTAAGGGGGTAAAACCATGTCACAAAGGTCACCGGATCGGTGTCAATTTAAAGAAGTAGTCCAGTTACACATTTGTGGGCTTATAACTTGGCTTCTGAATGTCCTAGAGAGATCAGGTTTGTTTTAGTGTACTCCAATCAACAACCCCTACAACCACAAAAAGGAATGGAGTCATTAGCACTCATGGTTTGTAAATGGCACCCAGAATTATGTGGCACAAAGCACAATTTCACATCATTCTGGGTTCATTTGTGTGAAAACAAGGTCCAATCAGGCTGAAACGTTACAGGAAGGTAGAATCTATTGAGTTGTACGTGATCTGAACGTTTCATGATGATAGCACTTTCCTAAGGAGGTAAACCCATGTCCCAAAGGTCACCGGATCGGTGTCAATTTAAAAAAGTAGTCCAGTTACACATTTGTGGGCTTATAACTTGGCTTCTGAATGTCCTAGAGAGATCAGGTTTGTTTTAGTGTACTCCAATCAACAGCCCCTACAACCACAAAAAGGAATGGAGTCACTAGCACTTATGGTTTTTAAATGGCACCCAGAATTATGTTGCACGAAGCACAATTTCACATCATTCTGGGTCCATTTGTGTGAAAACAAGGTCCAGTCAGGCTGAAACGTTACAGGAAGGTAGAATCTATTGAGTTGTAAGTGATCTGAACGTTTCATGATGATAGCACTTTCCTAAGGGGATCAAACCATGTCCCAGAGGTCACCGGATCTGGTGTCAATGTAAAGAAGTAGTCCAGTTACACATTTGTGGGCTTATAACTTGGCTTCTGAATGTCCTAGAGAGATCAGGTTTGTTTTAGTGTACTCCAATCAACAGTCCCTACAACCACAAAAAGGAATGGAGTCATTATCACTTATGGTTTTTAAATGGCACCCAGAATTATGTTGCACGAAGCACAATTTCACATCATTCTGGGTCCATTTGTGTGAAAACAAGGTCCAGTCAGGCTGAAACGTTACAAGAAGGTAGAATCTATTGAGTTGTAAGTGATCTGAACGTTTCATGATGATCGCACATTCCTATAGGGGGTCAAACCATGTCCCAAAGGTCACCGGGCCTGGTGTCACTTTAAGGATGTAGTCCAGTTACACCTTTGTGGGCTTATAACTTGTCTTCTGAATATCCTAGAGAGGTCAGGTTTGTTTTAGAGTACTCCATTCAAGCCCCCATTACCCCAAAAAGGAATGGAGTCATTAGCACTTATGGTTTTCAAATGGCACCCAGAATTATGTTGCACGAAGCACAATTTCACATCATTCTGGGTTCATTTGTGTGAAAACAAGGTCCAGTCAGGCTGAAACGTTACAGGAAGGTAGAATCTATTGAGTTGTAAGTGATCTGAACGATTCATGATGATAGCACTTTCCTAAGGGGGTCAAACGATGTCCCAAAGTTCACCGGGCCTTGTGTCACTTTAAAGAAGTAGTCCAGTTACACCTTTGTGGGCTTATAACTTGGCTTCTGAATGTCCTAGAGAGGTCAGGCTTGTTTTAGTGTACTCCAATCAACAGCCCCTACAGCCACAAAAAGGAATGGAGTCATTAGCACTTATGGTTTTTAAATGGCACCCAGAATTATGTTGCACGAAGCACAATTTCACATCATTGCGGGTCCATTTGTGTGAAAACAAGGTCCAATCAGGCTGAAACGTTACAAGAAGGTAGAATCTATTGAGTTGTAAGTGATCTGAACGTTTCATGATGATCGCACATTCCTATAGGGGGTCAAACCATGTCCCAAAGGTCACCGGGCCTGGTGTCACTTTAAAGATGTAGTCCAGTTACACCTTTGTGGGCTTATAACTTGGCTTCTGAATATCCTAGAGAGGTCAGGTTTAATTTAGAGTACTCCAATTAACAGCCCCCATTACCCCAAAAAGGAATTTAGTCATTAGCACTTATGGTTTTTAAATGGCACCCAGAATTATGTTGCACGAAGCACAATTTCACATCATTCTGGGTCCATTTGTGTGAAAACAAGGTCCAATCAGGCTGAAACGTTACAGGAAGGTAGAATCTATTGAGTTGTAAGTGATCTGAACGTTTCATGATGATCGCACATTCCTATAGGGGGTCAAACCATGTCCCAAAGGTCACCGGGCCTGGTGTCACTTTAAAAAAGTAGTCCAGTTACACCTTTGTGGGCTTATAACTTGGCTTCTGAACGTCCTAGAGAGGTCAGGTTTGTTTTAGTGTACTCCAATCAACAGCCCCTACAACCACAAAAATGAATGGAGTCATTAGCACTTATGGTTTGTAAATGGCACCCAGAATTATGTTGCACGAAGCACAATTTCACATCATTCTGGGTTCATTTGTGTGAAAACAAGGTCCAATCAGGCTGAAACGTTACAAGAAGGTAGAATCTATTGAGTTGTAAGTGATCTGAACGTTTCATGATGATCGCACATTCCTAAGGTGGTCAAACCATGTCCCAAAGGTCACCGGGCCTGGTGTCACTTTAAAGAAGTAGTCCAGTTACACCTTTGTGGGCTTATAACTTGGCTTCTGAATATCCTAGAGAGGTCAGGTTTAATTTAGAGTACTCCAATTAACAGCCCCCATTACCCCAAAAAGGAATGGAGTCATTAGCACTTATGGTTTTTAAATGGCACCCAGAATTATGTTGCACGAAGCACAATTTCACATCATTCTGGGTTCATTTGTGTGAAAACAAGGTCCAATCAGGCTGAAACGTTACAGGAAGGTAGAATCTATTGAGTTGTAAGTGATCTGAACGTTTCATGATGATAGCACTTTCCTAAGGGGGTAAAACCATGTCCCAAAGGTCACCGGATCGGTGTCAATTTAAAGAAGTAGTCCAGTTACACATTTGTGGGCTTATAACTTGGCTTCTGAATGTCCTAGAGAGATCAGGTTTGTTTTAGTGTACTCCAATCAACAACCCCTACAACCACAAAAAGGAATGGAGTCATTAGCACTCATGGTTTGTAAATGGCACCCAGAATTATGTGGCACAAAGCACAATTTCACATCATTCTGGGTTCATTTGTGTGAAAACAAGGTCCAATCAGGCTGAAACGTTACAGGAAGGTAGAATCTATTGAGTTGTACGTGATCTGAACGTTTCATGATGATAGCACTTTCCTAAGGAGGTAAACCCATGTCCCAAAGGTCACCGGATCGGTGTCAATTTAAAAAAGTAGTCCAGTTACACATTTGTGGGCTTATAACTTGGCTTCTGAATGTCCTAGAGAGATCAGGTTTGTTTTAGTGTACTCCAATCAACAGCCCCTACAACCACAAAAAGGAATGGAGTCATTAGCACTTATGGTTTTTAAATGGCACCCAGAATTATGTTGCACGAAGCACAATTTCACATCATTCTGGGTCCATTTGTGTGAAAACAAGGTCCAGTCAGGCTGAAACGTTACAGGAAGGTAGAATCTATTGAGTTGTAAGTGATCTGAACGTTTCATGATGATAGCACTTTCCTAAGGGGATCAAACCATGTCCCAGAGGTCACCGGATCTGGTGTCAATGTAAAGAAGTAGTCCAGTTACACATTTGTGGGCTTATAACTTGGCTTCTGAATGTCCTAGAGAGATCAGGTTTGTTTTAGTGTACTCCAATCAACAGTCCCTACAACCACAAAAAGGAATGGAGTCATTATCACTTATGGTTTTTAAATGGCACCCAGAATTATGTTGCACGAAGCACAATTTCACATCATTCTGGGTCCATTTGTGTGAAAACAAGGTCCAGTCAGGCTGAAACGTTACAAGAAGGTAGAATCTATTGAGTTGTAAGTGATCTGAACGTTTCATGATGATCGCACATTCCTATAGGGGGTCAAACCATGTCCCAAAGGTCACCGGGCCTGGTGTCACTTTAAGGATGTAGTCCAGTTACACCTTTGTGGGCTTATAACTTGTCTTCTGAATATCCTAGAGAGGTCAGGTTTGTTTTAGAGTACTCCATTCAAGCCCCCATTACCCCAAAAAGGAATGGAGTCATTAGCACTTATGGTTTTCAAATGGCACCCAGAATTATGTTGCACGAAGCACAATTTCACATCATTCTGGGTTCATTTGTGTGAAAACAAGGTCCAGTCAGGCTGAAACGTTACAGGAAGGTAGAATCTATTGAGTTGTAAGTGATCTGAACGATTCATGATGATAGCACTTTCCTAAGGGGGTCAAACGATGTCCCAAAGTTCACCGGGCCTTGTGTCACTTTAAAGAAGTAGTCCAGTTACACCTTTGTGGGCTTATAACTTGGCTTCTGAATGTCCTAGAGAGGTCAGGCTTGTTTTAGTGTACTCCAATCAACAGCCCCTACAGCCACAAAAAGGAATGGAGTCATTAGCACTTATGGTTTTTAAATGGCACCCAGAATTATGTTGCACGAAGCACAATTTCACATCATTGCGGGTCCATTTGTGTGAAAACAAGGTCCAATCAGGCTGAAACGTTACAAGAAGGTAGAATCTATTGAGTTGTAAGTGATCTGAACGTTTCATGATGATCGCACATTCCTATAGGGGGTCAAACCATGTCCCAAAGGTCACCGGGCCTGGTGTCACTTTAAAGATGTAGTCCAGTTACACCTTTGTGGGCTTATAACTTGGCTTCTGAATATCCTAGAGAGGTCAGGTTTAATTTAGAGTACTCCAATTAACAGCCCCCATTACCCCAAAAAGGAATTTAGTCATTAGCACTTATGGTTTTTAAATGGCACCCAGAATTATGTTGCACGAAGCACAATTTCACATCATTCTGGGTCCATTTGTGTGAAAACAAGGTCCAATCAGGCTGAAACGTTACAGGAAGGTAGAATCTATTGAGTTGTAAGTGATCTGAACGTTTCATGATGATCGCACATTCCTATAGGGGGTCAAACCATGTCCCAAAGGTCACCGGGCCTGGTGTCACTTTAAAAAAGTAGTCCAGTTACACCTTTGTGGGCTTATAACTTGGCTTCTGAACGTCCTAGAGAGGTCAGGTTTGTTTTAGTGTACTCCAATCAACAGCCCCTACAACCACAAAAATGAGTGGAGTCATTAGCACTTATGGTTTGTAAATGGCACCCAGAATTATGTTGCACGAAGCACAATTTCACATCATTCTGGGTTCATTTGTGTGAAAACAAGGTCCAATCAGGCTGAAACGTTACAAGAAGGTAGAATCTATTGAGTTGTAAGTGATCTGAACGTTTCATGATGATCGCACATTCCTAAGGGGGTCAAACCATGTCCCAAAGGTCACCGGGCCTGGTGTCACTTTAAAGAAGTAGTCCAGTTACACCTTTGTGGGCTTATAACTTGGCTTCTGAATATCCTAGAGAGGTCAGGTTTAATTTAGAGTACTCCAATTAACAGCCCCCATTACCCCAAAAAGGAATGGAGTCATTAGCACTTATGGTTTTTAAATGGCACCCAGAATTATGTTGCACGAAGCACAATTTCACATCATTCTGGGTTCATTTGTGTGAAAACAAGGTCCAATCAGGCTGAAACGTTACAGGAAGGTAGAATCTATTGAGTTGTAAGTGATCTGAACGTTTCATGATGATAGCACTTTCCTAAGGGGGAAAAACCATGTCCCAAAGGTCACCGGATCGGTGTCAATTTAAAGAAGTAGTCCAGTTACACATTTGTGGGCTTATAACTTGGCTTCTGAATGTCCTAGAGAGATCAGGTTTGTTTTAGTGTACTCCAATCAACAACCCCTACAACCACAAAAAGGAATGGAGTCATTAGCACTCATGGTTTGTAAATGGCACCCAGAATTATGTGGCACAAAGCACAATTTCACATCATTCTGGGTTCATTTGTGTGAAAACAAGGTCCAATCAGGCTGAAACGTTACAGGAAGGTAGAATCTATTGAGTTGTACGTGATCTGAACGTTTCATGATGATAGCACTTTCCTAAGGAGGTAAACCCATGTCCCAAAGGTCACCGGATCGGTGTCAATTTAAAAAAGTAGTCCAGTTACACATTTGTGGGCTTATAACTTGGCTTCTGAATGTCCCAGAGAGATCAGGTTTGTTTTAGTGTACTCCAATCAACAGCCCCTACAACCACAAAAAGGAATGGAGTCATTAGCACTTATGGTTTTTAAATGGCACCCAGAATTATGTTGCACGAAGCACAATTTCACATCATTCTGGGTCCATTTGTGTGAAAACAAGGTCCAATCAGGCTGAAACGTTACAGGAAGGTAGAATCTATTGAGTTGTAAGTGATCTGAACGTTTCATGATGATAGCACTTTCCTAAGGGGGTCAAACCATGTCCCAGAGGTCACCGGATCTGTTGTCAATTTAAAGAAGTAGTCCAGTTACACATTTGTGGGCTTATAACTTGGCTTCTGAATGTCCTAGAGAGATCAGGGTTATTTTAGTGTACTCCAATCAACAGCCCCTACAACCACAAAAAGTAATGGAGTCATTAGCACTTATGGTTTTTAAATGGCACCCAGAATTATGTTGCACGAAGCACAATTTCACATCATTCTGGGTCCATTTGTGTGAAAACAAGGTCCAGTCAGGCTGAAATGTTACAAGAAGGTAGAATCTGTTGTGTTGTAAGTGATCTGAACGTTTCATGATGATCGCACATTCCTATAGGGGGTCAAACCATGTCCCAAAGGTCACCGGGCCTGGTGTCACTTTAAAGAAGTAGTCCAGTTAAACCTTTGTGGGCTTATAACTTGGCTTCTGAATATCCTAAAGAGGTCAGGTTTGTTTTAGAGTACTCCAATTAACAGCCCCCATTACCCCAAAAAGGAATGGAGTCATTAGCACTTATGGTTTTTAAATGGCACCCAGAATTATGTTGCACAAAGCACAATTTCACATCATTCTGGGTTCATTTGTGTGAAAACAAGGTCCAATCAGGCTGAAACGTTACAGGATGGTAGAATCTATTGAGTTGTAAGTGATCTGAACGTTTCATGATGATCGCACTTTCCTAAGGGGGTCAAACCATGTCCTAAAGGTCACCGGATCTGGTGTCACTTTAAAGAAGTAGTCCAGTTACACATTTGTGGGCTTATCACTTGGCTTCTGAATATCCTAGAGAGGTCAGGTTTGTTTTGGAGTACTCCAATTAACAGCCCCTATTACCTCAAAAAGAAATGGAGTCATTAGCACTTATGGTTTTTAAATGGCACCCAGAATTATGTTGCACGAAGCACAATTTCACATCATTCTGGGTCCATTTGTGTGAAAACAAGGTCCAATAAGGCTGAAACGTTTCAAGAAGGTAGAATCTATTGAGTTGTAAGTGATCTGAACGTTTCATGATGATCGCACATTCCTAAGTGGGTCAAACCATGTCCCAAAAGTCACCGGATCTGGTGTCACTTTAAAGAAGTAGTCCAGTTACACATTTGTGGGCTTATAACTTGGCTTCTGAATGTCCTAGAGAGATCAGGTTTGTTTTAGTGTACTCCAATCAACAGCCCCTACAACCACAAAAAGGAATGGAGTCATTAGCACTTATGGTTTGTAAATGGCACCCAGAATTATGTTGCATGAAGCACAATTTCACATCATTCTGGGTCCATTTGTGTGAAAACAAGGTCCAATCAGGCTGAAACGTTACAAGAAGGTACAATCTATTGAGTTTTAAGTGATCTGAAAGTTTCATGATGATCGCACATTCCTAAGGGGGTCAAATTATATCCCAAAGGTCACCGGATCTGGTGTCACTTTAAAGAAGTAGTCCAGTTACACCTTTGTGGGCTTATAACTTGGCTTCTGAATGTCCTAGAGAGATCAGGTTTGTTTTGGTGTACTCCAATCAACAGCCCCTACAACCACAAAAAGGA
Organism: Nothobranchius furzeri; assembly: GCF_043380555.1. Lineage (NCBI taxonomy): Eukaryota > Metazoa > Chordata > Actinopteri > Cyprinodontiformes > Nothobranchiidae > Nothobranchius > Nothobranchius furzeri. Next base: position 3,388,745 of record NC_091747.1, read on the forward strand.
ATGGAGTCATTAGCACTTATGGTTTGTAAATGGCACCCAGAATTATGTTGCACGAAGCACAATTTCACATCATTCTGGGTTCATTTGTGTGAAAACAAGGTCCAATCAGGCTGAAACGTTACAGGAAGGTAGAATCTATTGAGTTGTAAGTGATCTGAACGTTTCATGATGATAGCACTTTCCTAAGGGGGTCAAACCATGTCCCAAAGGTCACCGGATCTGGTGTCAATTTAAAGAAGTAGTCCAGTTACACATTTGTGGGCTTATAACTTGGCTTCTGAATATCCTAGAGAGATCAGGTTTGTTTCAGAGTACTTCAATCAACAGCCCCTACAACCAAAAAAAGGAATGGAGTCATTAGCACTTATGGTTTGTAAATGGCACCCAGAATTATGTTGCACAAAGCACAATTTCACATCATTCTGGGTCCATTTGTGTGAAAACAAGGTCCATTAAGGCTGAAACGTTACAAGAAGGTAGAATCTATTGAGTTGTAAGTGATCTGAACGTTTCATGATGATAGCACTTTCCTAAGGGGGTCAAACCATGTCCCAAAGTTCACCGGGCCTGGTGTCACTTTAAAGAAGTAGTCCAGTTACACATTTGTGGGCTTATAACTTGGCTTCTGAATATCCTAGAGAGGTCAGGTTTAATTTAGAGTACTCCAATTAACAGCCCCCATTACCCCAAAAAGGAATTTAGTCATTAGCACTTATGGTTTTTAAATGGCACCCAGAATTATGTTGCACGAAGCACAATTTCACATCATTCTGGGTCCATTTGTGTGAAAACAAGGTCCAATCAGGCTGAAACGTTACAAGAAGGTAGAATCTATTGAGTTGTAAGTGATCTGAATGTTTCATGATGATCGCACATTCCTATAGGGGGTCAAACCATGTCCCAAAGGTCACCGGGCCTGGTGTCACTTTAAACAAGTAGTCCAGTTTCACATTTGTGGGCTTATAACTTGGCTTCTAAATGTCCTAGAGAGGTCAGGTTTGTTTTAGTGTACTCCAATCAACAGCCCCTACAACCACAAAAATGAATGGAGTCATTGGCACTTATGGTTTGTAAATGGCACCCAGAATTATGTTGCACGAAGCACAATTTCACATCATTCTGGGTCCATTTGTGTGAAAACAAGGTCCAATCAGGCTGAAACGTTACAGGAAGGTAGAATCTATTGAGTTGTAAGTGATCTGAACGTTTCATGATGATAGCACTTTCCTAAGGGGGTCAAACCATGTCCCAAAGGTCACCGGGCCTGGTGTCACTTTAAAGAAGTAGTCCAGTTACACATTTGTGGGCTTATAACTTGGCTTCTGAATATCCTAGAGAGATCAGGTTTGTTTCAGAGTACTTAAATCAACAGCCCCTACAACCACAAAAAGGAATGGAGTCATTAGCACTTATGGTTTTTAAATGGCACCCAGAATTATGTTGCACGAAGCACAATTTCACATCATTCTGGGTCCATTTGTGTGAAAACAAGGTCCAATCAGGCTGAAACGTTACAAGAAGGTAGAATCTATTGAGTTGTAAGTGATCTGAATGTTTCATGATGATCGCACATTCCTATAGGGGGTCAAACCATGTCCCAAAGGTCACCGGGCCTGGTGTCACTTTAAACAAGTAGTCCAGTTACACCTTTGTGGGCTTATAACTTGGCTTCTGAATGTCCTAGAGAGGTCAGGCTTGTTTTAGTGTACTCCAATCAACAGCTCCTACAGCCACAAAAAGGAATTTAGTCATTAGCACTTATGGTTTTTAAATGGCACCCAGAATTATGTTGCACGAAGCACAATTTCACATCATTCTGGGTCCATTTGTGTGAAAACAAGGTCCAATCAGGCTGAAACGTTACAGGAAGGTAGAATCTATTGAGTTGTAAGTGATCTGAACGTTTCATGATGATAGCACTTTCCTAAGGGGGTCAAACCATGTCCCAAATGTCACCGGATCTGCTGTCAATTTAAAGAAGTGGTCCAGTTACACATTTGTCGGCTTATAACTTGGCTTCTGAATGTCCTAGAGATATCAGGTTTGTTTTAGTGTACTCCAATCAACAGCCCCTACAACCACAAAAAGGAATGGAGTCATTAGCACTTATGGTTTGTAAATGGCACCCAGAATTATGTTGCACGATGCACAATTTTACATCATTCTGGGTCCATTTGTGTGAAAACAAGGTCCAATCAGGCTGAAACGTTACAAGAAGGTAGAATCTATTGAGTTGTAAGTGACCTGAACGTTTCATGATGATCGCACATTCCTATAGGGGGTCAAACCATGTCCCAAAGGTCACCGGGCCTGGTGTCACTTTAAAGAAGTAGTGCATTTACACCTTTGTGGGCTTATAACTTGGCTTCTGAATATCCTAGAGAGGTCAGGTTTAATTTAGAGTACTCCAATTAACAGCCCCCATTACCCCAAAAAGGAATGGAGTCATTAGCACTTATGGTTTTTAAATGGCACCCAGAATTATGTTGCACGAAGCACAATTTCACATCATTCTGGGTCCATTTGTGTGAAAACAAGGTCCAATCAGGCTGAAACGTTACAAGAAGGTAGAATCTATTGAGTTGTAAGTGATCTGAACGTTTCATGATGATCGCACATTCCTAAGGGGGTCAAACCATGTCCCAAAGGTCACCGGGCCTGGTGTCACTTTAAAGAAGTAGTCCAGTTACACCTTTGTGGGCTTATAACTTGGCTTCTGAATATCCTAGAGAGGTCAGTTTTAATTTAGAGTACTCCAAATAACAGCCCCCATTACCCCAAAAAGGAATGGAGTCATTAGCACTTATGGTTTTTAAATGGCACCCAGAATTATGTTGCACGAAGCACAATTTCACATCATTCTGGGTTCATTTGTGTGAAAACAAGGTCCAATCAGGCTGAAACGTTACAGGAAGGTAGAATCTATTGAGTTGTAAGTGATCTGAACGTTTCATGATGATAGCACTTTCCTAAGGGGGTAAAACCATGTCCCAAAGGTCACCGGATCGGTGTCAATTTAAAGAAGTAGTCCAGTTACACATTCGTGGGCTTATAACTTGGCTTCTGAATGTCCTAGAGAGATCAGGTTTGTTTTAGTGTACTCCAATCAACAGCCCCTACAACCACAAAAAGGAATGGAGTCATTAGCACTCATGGTTTGTAAATGGCACCCAGAATTATGTGGCACGAAGCACAATTTCACATCATTCTGGGTTCATTTGTGTGAAAACAAGGTCCAATCAGGCTGAAACGTTACAGAAAGGTAGAATCTATTGAGTTGTAAGTGATCTGAACGTTTCATGATGATAGCACTTTCCTAAGGAGGTAAAACCATGTCCCAAAGGTCACCGGATCGGTGTCAATTTAAAAAAGTAGTCCAGTTACACATTTGTGGGCTTATAACTTGGCTTCTGAATGTCCTAGAGAGATCAGGTTTGTTTTAGTGTACTCCAATCAACAGCCCCTACAACCACAAAAAGGAATGGAGTCATTAGCAATTATGGTTTTTAAATGGCACCCAGAATTATGTTGCACGAAGCACAATTTCACATCATTCTGGGTCCATTTGTGTGAAAACAAGGTCCAATAGGGCTGAAACGTTACAGGAAGGTAGGATCTATTTAGTTGTAAGTGATCTGAACGTTTCATGATGATAGCACTTTCCTAATGGGGTCAAACCATGTCCCAGAGGTCACCGGATCTGTTGTCAATTTAAAGAAGTAGTCCAGTTACACATTTGTGGGCTTATAACTTGGCTTCTCAATGTCCTAGAGAGATCAGGTTTGTTTTAGTGTACTCCAATCAACAGCCCCTACAACCACAAAAAGGAATGGAGTCATTAGCACTTATGGTTTTTAAATGGCACCCAGATCTATGTTGCACGAAGCACAATTTCACATCATTCTGGGTCCATTTGTGTGAAAACAAGGTCCAGTCAGGCTGAAACGTTACAAGAAGGTAGAATCTGTTGAGTTGTAAGTGATCTGAACGTTTCATGATGATCGCACATTCCTATAGGGGGTCAAACCATGTCCCAAATGTCACCGGGCCTGGTGTCACTTTAAAGAAGTAGTCCAGTTAAACCTTTGTGGGCTTATAACTTGGCTTCTGAATATCCTAAAGAGGTCAGGTTTGTTTTAGAGTACTCCAATCAACAGCCCCCATTACCCCAAAAAGGAATGGAGTCATTAGCACTTATGGTTTTTAAATGGCACCCAGAATTATGTTGCACAAAGCACAATTTCACATCATTCTGGGTTCATTTGTGTGAAAACAAGGTCCAATCAGGCTGAAATGTTTCAAGAAGGTAGAATCTATTGAGTTGTAAGTGATCTGAACGTTTCATGATGATCTCACATTCCTAAGTGGGTCAAACCATGTCCTAAAAGTCACCGGATCTGGTGTCAATTTAAAGAAGTAGTCCAGTTACACATTTGTGGGCTTATAACTTGGCTTCTCAATGTCCTAGAGAGATCAGGTTTGTTTTAGTGTACTCCAATCAACAGCCCCTACAACCACAAAAAAGAATGGAGTCATTAGCACTTATGGTTTGTAAATGGCACCCAGAATTATGTTGCACGAAGCACAATTTCACATCATTCTGGGTCGATTTGTGTGAAAACAAGGTCCAATCAGGCTGAAACGTTACAAGAAGGTAGAATCTATTGAGTTGTAAGTGATATGAACGTTTCATGATGATCGCACATTCCTATAGGGGGTCAAACCATGTCCCAAAGGTCACCGGGCCTGGTGTCACTTTAAAGAAGTAGTCCAGTTACACCTTTGTGGGCTTATAACTTGGCTTCTGAATGTCCTAGAGAGATCAGGTTTGTTTTATTGTACTCCAATCAACAGCCCCTACAACCACAAAAAGGAATGGAGTCATTAGCACTTATGGTTTGTAAATGGCACCCAGAATTATGTTGCACGAAGCACAATTTCACATCATTCTGGGTCCATTTGTGTGAAAACAAGGTCCAATCAGGCTGAAACGTTACAAGAAGGTAGAATCTATTGAGTTGTAAGTGATCTGAAAGTTTCATGATGATCGCACATTCCTAAGGTGGTCAAATTATGTCCCAAAGGTCACCGGATCTGGTGTCACTTTAAAGAAGTAGTCCAGTTACACCTTTGTGGGCTTATAACTTGGCTTCTGAATGTCCTAGAGAGATCAGGTTTGTTTTGGTGTACTCCAATCAACAGCCCCTACAACCACAAAAAGGAATGGAGTCATTAGCACTTATGGTTTGTAAATGGCACCCAGAATTATGTTGCACGAAGCACAATTTTACATCATTCTGGGTCCATTTGTGTGAAAACAAGGTCCATTAAGGCTGAAACGTTACAAGAAGGTAGAATCTATTGAGTTGTAAGTGATCTGAACGTTTCATGATGATCGCACATTCCTATAGGGGGTCAAACCATGTCCCAAAGGTATCCGGGCCTGGTGTCACTTTAAAGAAGTAGTCCAGTTACACCTTTGTGGGCTTATAACTTGGCTTCTGAATGTCCTAGAGAGGTCAGGCTTGTTTTAGTGTACTCCAATCAACAGCCCCTACAGCCACAAAAAGGAATGGAGTCATTGGCACTTATGGTTTGTAAATGGCACCCAGAATTATGTTGCACGAAGCACAATTTCACATCATTCTGGGTCCATTTGTGTGAAAACAAGGTCCAATCAGGCTGAAACGTTACAGGAAGGTAGAATCTATTGAGTTGTAAGTGATCTGAACGTTTCATGATGATAGCACTTTCCTAAGGGGGTCAAACCATGTCCCAAAGGTCACCGGGCCTGGTGTCACTTTAAAGAAGTAGTCCAGTTACACATTTGTGGGCTTATAACTTGGCTTCTGAATATCCTAGAGAGGTCAGGTTTAATTTAGAGTACTCCAATTAACAGCCCCCATTACCCCAAAAAGGAATTTAGTCATTAACACTTATGGTTTTTAAATGGCACCCAGAATTATGTTGCACGAAGCACAATTTCACATCATTCTGGGTCCATTTGTGTGAAAACAAGGTCCAATCAGGCTGAAACGTTACAGGAAGGTAGAATCTATTGAGTTGTAAGTGATCTGAACGTTTCATGATGATAGCACTTTCCTAAGGGGGTCAAACCATGTCCCAAAGGTCACCGGATCGGTGTCAATTTAAAGAAGTAGTCCAGTTACACATTTGTGGGCTTATAACTTGGCTTCTGAATGTCCTAGAGTGATCAGGTTTGTTTCAGAGTACTCCAATCAACATCCCCTACAACCACAAAAAGGAATGGAGTCATTAGCACTTATGGTTTGTAAATGGCACCCAGAATTATGTTGCACGAAGCACAATTTCACATCATTCTGGGTCCATTTGTTTGAAAACAAGGTCCATTCAGGCTGAAACGTTACAAGAAGGTAGAATCTATTGAGTTGTAAGTGATCTGAACGTTTCATGATGATCGCACATTCCTATAGGGGGTCAAACCATGTCCCAAAGGTCACCGGGCCTGGTGTCACTTTAAAGAAGTAGTCCAGTTACACCTTTGTGGGCTTATAACTTGGCTTCTGAATGTCCTAGAGAGGTCAGGCTTGTTTTAGTGTACTCCAATCAACAGCCCCTACAGCCACAAAAAGGAATGGAGTCAAAAGCACTTATGGTTTGTAAATGGCACCCAGAATTATGTTGCACAAAGCACAATTTCACATCATTCTGGGTCCATTTGTGTGAAAACAAGGTCCAATCAGACTGAAACGTTACAAGAAGGTAGAATCTATTGAGTTGTAAGTGATCTGAACGTTTCATGATGATCGCACATTCCTAAGGGTGTCAAACCATGTCCCAAAGGTCACCGGGCCTGGTGTCACTTTAAAGAAGTAGTCCAGTTACACCTTTGTGGGCTTATAACTTGGCTTCTGAATATCCTAGAGAGGTCAGTTTTAATTTAGAGTACTCCAAATAACAGCCCCCATTACCCCAAAAAGGAATGGAGTCATTAGCACTTATGGTTTTTAAATGGCACCCAGAATTAAGTTGCAAGAGGGACAATTTCACATCATTCTGGTTTCATTTGTGTGAAAACAAGGTCCAATCAGGCTGAAATGTTACAGGAAGGTAGAATCTATTGAGTTGTAAGGGATCTGAACGTTTCATGATGATAGCACTTTCCTAAGGTGGTAAAACCATGTCCCAAAGGTCACCGGATCGGTGTCAATTTAAAGAAGTAGTCCAGTTACACATTCGTGGGCTTATAACTTGGCTTCTGAATGTCCTAGAGAGATCAGGTTTGTTTTAGTGTACTCCAATCAACAGCCCCTACAACCACAAAAAGGAATGGAGTCATTAGCACTCATGGTTTGTAAATGGCACCCAGAATTATGTTGCACGAAGCACAATTTCACATCATTCTGGGTTCATTTGTGTGAAAACAAGGTCCAATCAGGCTGAAACGTTACAGGAAGGTAGAATCTATTGAGTTGTAAGTGATCTGAACGTTTCATGATGATAGCACTTTCCTAAGGAGGTAAAACCATGTCCCAAAGGTCACCGGATCGGTGTCAATTTAAAAAAGTAGTCCAGTTACACATTTGTGGGCTTATAACTTGGCTTCTGAATGTCCTAGAGAGATCAGGTCTGTTTCAGTGTACTCCAATCAACAGCCCCTACAACCACAAAAAGGAATGGAGTCATTAGCACTTATGGTTTTTAAATGGCACCCAGAATTATGTTGCACAAAGCACAATTTCACATCATTCTGGGTCCATTTGTGTGAAAACAAGGTCCAATCAGGCTGAAACGTTACAGGAAGGTAGGATCTATTTAGTTGTAAGTGATCTGAACATTTCATGATGATAGCACTTTCCTAAGGGGGTCAAACCATGTCCCAGAGGTCACCGGATCTGTTGTCAATTTAAAGAAGTAGTCCAATTACACATTTGTGGGCTTATAACTTGGCTTCTCAATGTCCTAGAGAGATCAGATTTGTTTTAGTGTACTCCAATCAACAGCCCCTACAACCACAAAAAGGAATGGAGTCATTAGCACTTTTGGTTTTTAAATGGCACCCAGATCTATGTTGCACGAAGCACAATTTCACATCATTCTGGGTCCATTTGTGTGAAAACAAGGTCCAGTCAGGCTGAAACGTTACAAGAAGGTAGAATCTGTTGAGTTGTAAGTGATCTGAACGTTTCATGATGATCGCACATTCCTATAGGGGGTCAAACCATGTCCCAAAGGTCACCGGGCCTGGTGTCACTTTAAAGAAGTAGTCCAGTTAAACCTTTGTGGGCTTATAACTTGGCTTCTGAATATCCTAAAGAGGTCAGGTTTGTTTTAGAGTACTCCAATCAACAGCCCCCATTACCCCAAAAAGGAATGGAGTCATTAGCACTTATGGTTTTTAAATGGCACCCAGAATTATGTTGCACAAAGCACAATTTCACATCATTCTGGGTTCATTTGTGTGAAAACAAGGTCCAATCAGGCTGAAACGTTACAGGATGGTAGAATCTATTGAGTTGTAAGTGATCTGAACGTTTCATGATGATCACACTTTCCTAAGGGGTTCAAACCATGTCCTAAAGGTCACCGGATCTGGTGTCACTTTAAAGAAGTAGTCCAGTTACATATTTGTGGGCTTATAACTTGGCTTCTGAATATCCTAGAGAGGTCAGGTTTGTTTTAGAGTACTCCAATTAACAGCCCCTATTACCTCAAAAAGAAATGGAGTCATTAGCACTTATGGTTTTTAAATGGCACCCAGAATTATGTTGCACAAAGCACAATTTCACATCATTCTGGGTCCATTTGTGTGAAAACAAGGTCCAATCAGGCTGAAACGTTTCAAGAAGGTAGAATCTATTGAGTTGTAAGTGATCTGAACGTTTCATGATGATCTCACATTCCTAAGTGGGTCAAACCATGTCCCAAAAGTCACCGGATCTGGTGTCACTTTAAAGAAGTAGTCCAGTTACACATTTGTGGGCTTATAACTTGGCTTCTGAATGTCCTAGAGAGATCAGGTTTGTTTTAGTGTACTCCAATCAACAGCCCCTACAACCACAAAAAAGAATGGAGTCATTAGCACTTATGGTTTGTAAATGGCACCCAGAATTATGTTGCACGAAGCACAATTTCACATCATTCTGGGTCGATTTGTGTGAAAACAAGGTCCAATCAGGCTGAAACGTTACAAGAAGGTAGAATCTATTGAGTTGTAAGTGATATGAACGTTTCATGATGATCGCACATTCCTATAGGGGGTCAAACCATGTCCCAAAGGTCACCGGGCCTGGTGTCACTTTAAAGAAGTAGTCCAGTTACACCTTTGTGGGCTTATAACTTGGCTTCTGAATGTCCTAGAGAGATCAGGTTTGTTTTAGTGTACTCCAATCAACAGCCCCTACAACCACAAAAAGGAATGGAGTCATTAGCACTTATGGTTTGTAAATGGCACCCAGAATTATGTTGCACGAAGCACAATTTCACATCATTCTGGGTCCATTTGTGTGAAAACAAGGTCCAATCAGGCTGAAACGTTACAAGAAGGTAGAATCTATTGAGTTGTAAGTGATCTGAAAGTTTCATGATGATCGCACATTCCTAAGGGGGTCAAATTATGTCCCAAAGGTCACCGGATCTGGTGTCACTTTAAAGAAGTAGTCCAGTTACACCTTTGTGGGCTTATAACTTGGCTTCTGAATGTCCTAGAGAGGTCAGGCTTGTTTTAGTGTACTCCAATCAACAGCCCCTACAGCCACAAAAAGGAATGGAGTCATTGGCACTTATGGTTTGTAAATGGCACCCAGAATTATGTTGCACGAAGCACAATTTCACATCATTCTGGGTCCATTTGTGTGAAAACAAGGTCCAATCAGGCTGAAACGTTACAGGAAGGTAGAATCTATTGAGTTGTAAGTGATCTGAACGTTTCATGATGATAGCACTTTCCTAAGGGGGTCAAACCATGTCCCAAAGGTCACCGGGCCTGGTGTCACTTTAAAGAAGTAGTCCAGTTACACATTTGTGGGCTTATAACTTGGCTTCTGAATATCCTAGAGAGGTCAGGTTTAATTTAGAGTACTCCAATTAACAGCCCCCATTACCCCAAAAAGGAATTTAGTCATTAACACTTATGGTTTTTAAATGGCACCCAGAATTATGTTGCACGAAGCACAATTTCACATCACTCTGGGTCCATTTGTGTGAAAACAAGGTCCAATCAGGCTGAAACGTTACAGGAAGGTAGAATCTATTGAGTTGTAAGTGATCTGAACGTTTCATGATGATAGCACTTTCCTAAGGGGGTCAAACCATGTCCCAAAGGTCACCGGATCGGTGTCAATTTAAAGAAGTAGTCCAGTTACACATTTGTGGGCTTGTAACTTGGCTTCTGAATGTCCTAGAGTGATCAGGTTTGTTTCAGAGTACTCCAATCAACAGCCCCTACAACCACAAAAAGGAATGGAGTCATTAGCACTTATGGTTTGTAAATGGCACCGAGAATTATGTTGCACGAAGCACAATTTCACATCATTCTGGGTCCATTTGTGTGAAAACAAGGTCCAATCAGGCTGAAACGTTACAAGAAGGTAAAATCTATTGAGTTGTAAGTGATCTGAACGTTTCATGATGATCGCACATTCCTAAGGGGGTCAAACCATGTCCCAAAGGTCACCGGGCCTGGTGTCACTTTAAAGAAGTAGTCCAGTTACACCTTTGTGGGCTTATAACTTGGCTTCTGAATATCCTAGAGAGGTCAGTTTTAATTTAGAGTACTCCAAATAACAGCCCCTATTACCTCAAAAAGAAATGGAGTCATTAGCACTTATGGTTTTTAAATGGCACCCAGAATTATGTTTCACAAAGCACAATTTCACATCATTCTGGGTCCATTTGTGTGAAAACAAGGTCCAATCAGGCTGAAACGTTTCAAGAAGGTAGAATCTATTGAGTTGTAAGTGATCTGAACGTTTCATGATGATCTCACATTCCTAAGTGGGTCAAACCATGTCCCAAAAGTCACCGGATCTGGTGTCACTTTAAAGAAGTAGTCCAGTTACACATTTGTGGGCTTATAACTTGGCTTCTGAATGTCCTAGAGAGATCAGGTTTGTTTTAGTGTACTCCAATCAACAGCCCCTACAACCACAAAAAAGAATGGAGTCATTAGCACTTATGGTTTGTAAATGGCACCCAGAATTATGTTGCACGAAGCACAATTTTACATCATTCTGGGTCGATTTGTGTGAAAACAAGGTCCAATCAGGCCGAAACGTTACAAGAAGGTAGAATCTATTGAGTTGTAAGTGATATGAACGTTTCATGATGATCGCACATTCCTATAGGGGGTCAAACCATGTCCCAAAGGTCACCGGGCCTGGTGTCACTTTAAAGAAGTAGTCCAGTTACACCTTTGTGGGCTTATAACTTGGCTTCTGAATGTCCTAGAGAGATTAGGTTTGTTTTAGTGTACTCCAATCAACAGCCCCTACAACCACAAAAAGGAATGGAGTCATTAGCACTTATGGTTTGTAAATGGCACCCAGAATTATGTTGCACGAAGCACAATTTCACATCATTCTGGGTCCATTTGTGTGAAAACAAGGTCCAATCAGGCTGAAACGTTACAAGAAGGTAGAATCTATTGAGTTGTAAGTGATCTGAAAGTTTCATGATGATCGCACATTCCTAAGGGGGTCAAATTATGTCCCAAAGGTCACCGGATCTGGTGTCACTTTAAAGAAGTAGTCCAGTTACACCTTTGTGGGCTTATAACTTGGCTTCTGAATGTCCTAGAGAGATCAGGTTTGTTTTGGTGTACTCCAATCAACAGCCCCTACAACCACAAAAAGGAATGGAGTCATTAGCACTTATGGTTTGTAAATGGCACCCAGAATTATGTTGCACGAAGCACAATTTCACATCATTCTGGGTCCATTTGTGTGAAAACAAGGTCCATTAAGGCTGAAACGTTACAAGAAGGTAGAATCTATTGAGTGGTAAGTGATCTGAACGTTTCATGATGATCGCACATTCCTATAGGGGGTCAAACCATGTCCCAAAGGTATCCGGGCCTGGTGTCACTTTAAAGAAGTAGTCCAGTTACACCTTTGTGGGCTTATAACTTGGCTTCTGAATGTCCTAGAGAGGTCAGGCTTGTTTTAGTGTACTCCAATCAACAGCCCCTACAGCCACAAAAAGGAATGGAGTCATTGGCACTTATGGTTTGTAAATGGCACCCAGAATTATGTTGCACGAAGCACAATTTCACATCATTCAGGGTCCATTTGTGTGAAAACAAGGTCCAATCAGGCTGAAACGTTACAGGAAGGTAGAATCTATTGAGTTGTAAGTGATCTGAACGTTTCATGATGATAGCACTTTCCTAAGGGGGTCAAACCATGTCCCAAAGGTCACCGGGCCTGGTGTCACTTTAAAGAAGTAGTCCAGTTACACATTTGTGGGCATATAACTTGGCTTCTGAATATCCTAGAGAGGTCAGGTTTAATTTAGAGTACTCCAATTAACAGCCCCCATTACCCCAAAAAGGAATTTAGTCATTAACACTTATGGTTTTTAAATGGCACCCAGAATTATGTTGCACGAATCACAATTTCACATCATTCTGGGTCCATTTGTGTGAAAACAAGGTCCAATCAGGCTGAAACGTTACAGGAAGGTAGAATCTATTGAGTTGTAAGTGATCTGAACGTTTCATGATGATAGCACTTTCCTAAGGGGGTCAAACCATGTCCCAAAGGTCACCGGATCGGTGTCAATTTAAAGAAGTAGTCCAGTTACACATTTGTGGGCTTATAACTTGGCTTCTGAATGTCCTAGAGTGATCAGGTTTGTTTCAGAGTACTCCAATCAACAGCCCCTACAACCACAAAAAGGAATGGAGTCATTAGCACTTATGGTTTGTAAATGGCACCGAGAATTATGTTGCACGAAGCACAATTTCACATCATTCTGGGTCCATTTGTGTGAAAACAAGGTCCATTCAGGCTGAAACGTTACAAGAAGGTAGAATCTATTGAGTTGTAAGTGATCTGAACGTTTCATGATGATCGCACATTCCTATAGGGGGTCAAACCATGTCCCAAAGGTCACCGGGCCTGGTGTCACTTTAAAGAAGTAGTCCAGTTACACCTTTGTGGGCTTATAACTTGGCTTCTGAATGTCCTAGAGAGGTCAGGCTTGTTTTAGTGTACTCCAATCAACAGCCCCTACAGCCACAAAAAGGAATGGAGTCAAAAGCACTTATGGTTTGTAAATGGCACCCAGAATTATGTTGCACGAAGCACAATTTCACATCATTCTGGGTCCATTTGTGTGAAAACAAGGTCCAATCAGGCTGAAACGTTAGAAGAAGGTAGAATCTATTGAGTTGTAAGTGATCTGAACGTTTCATGATGATCGCACATTCCTAAGGGGGTCAAACCATGTCCCAAAGGTCACCGGGCCTGGTGTCACTTTAAAGAAGTAGTCCAGTTACACCTTTGTGGGCTTATAACTTGGCTTCTGAATATCCTAGAGAGGTCAGTTTTAATTTAGAGTACTCCAATTAACAGCCCCCATTACCCCAAAAAGGAATGGAGTCATTAGCACTTATGGTTTTTAAATGGCACCCAGAATTATGTTGCACGAAGCACAATTTCACATCATTCTGGGTTCATTTGTGTGAAAACAAGGTCCAATCAGGCTGAAACGTTACAGGAAGGTAGAATCTATTGAGTTGTAAGTGATCTGAACGTTTCATGATGATAGCACTTTCCTAAGGGGGTAAAACCATGTCCCAAAGGTCACCGGATCGGTGTCAATTTAAAGAAGTAGTCCAGTTACACATTTGTGGGCTTATAACTTGGCTTCTGAATGTCCTAGAGAGATCAGGTTTGTTTTAGTGTACTCCAATCAACAGCCCCTACAACCACAAAAAGGAATGGAGTCATTAGCACTCATGGTTTGTAAATGGCACCCAGAATTATGTGGCACGAAGCACAATTTCACATCATTCTGGGTTCATTTGTGTGAAAACAAGGTCCAATCAGGCTGAAACGTTACAGGAAGGTAGAATCTATTGAGTTGTAAGTGATCTGAACGTTTCATGATGATAGCACTTTCCTAAGGAGGTAAAACCATGTCCCAAAGGTCTCCGGATCGGTGTCAATTTAAAAAAGTAGTCCAGTTACACATTTGTGGACTTATAACTTGGCTTCTGAATGTCCTAGAGAGATCAGGTTTGTTTTAGTGTACTCCAATCAACAGCCCCTACAACCACAAAAAGGAATGGAGTCATCAGCACTTATGGTTTTTAAATGGCACCCAGAATTATGTTGCACGAAACACAATTTCACATCATTCTGGGTCCATTTGTGTGAAAACAAGGTCCAATCAGGCTGAAACATTACAGGAAGGTAGAATCTATTTAGTTGTAAGTGATCTGAACGTTTCATGATGATAGCACTTTCCTAAGGGGGTCAAACCATGTCCCAGAGGTCACCGGATCTGTTGTCAATTTAAAGAAGTAGTCCAGTTACACATTTGTGGGCTTATAACTTGGCTTCTCAATGTCCTAGAGAGATCAGGTTTGTTTTAGTGTACTCCAATCAACAGCCCCTACAACCACAAAAAGGAATGGAGTCATTAGCACTTATGGTTTTTAAATGGCACCCAGAATTATGTTGCACAAAGCACAATTTCACATCATTCTGGGTTCATTTGTGTGAAAACAAGGTCCAATCAGGCTGAAACGTTACAGGATGGTAGAATCTATTGAGTTGTAAGTGATCTGAACGTTTCATGATGATCGCACATTCCTATAGGGGGTCAAACCATGTCCCAAAGGTCACCGGGCCTGGTGTCACTTTAAAGAAGTAGTCCAGTTACACCTTTGTGGGCTTATAACTTGGCTTCTGAATGTCCTAGAGAGGTCAGGCTTGTTTTAGTGTACTCCAATCAACAGCCCCTACAGCCACAAAAAGGAATGGAGTCAAAAGCACTTATGGTTTGTAAATGGCACCCAGAATTATGTTGCACGAAGCACAATTTCACATCATTCTGGGTCCATTTGTGTGAAAACAAGGTCCAATCAGGCTGAAACATTAGAAGAAGATAGAATCTATTGAGTTGTAAGTGATCTGAACGTTTCATGATGATCGCACATTCCTAAGGGGGTCAAACCATGTCCCAAAGGTCACCGGGCCTGGTGTCACTTTAAAGAAGTAGTCCAGTTACACCTTTGTGGGCTTATAACTTGGCTTCTGAATATCCTAGAGAGGTCAGTTTTAATTTAGAGTACTCCAATTAACAGCCCCCATTACCCCAAAAAGGAATGGAGTCATTAGCACTTATGGTTTTTAAATGGCACCCAGAATTATGTTGCACGAAGCACAATTTCACATCATTCTGGGTTCATTTGTGTGAAAACAAGGTCCAATCAGGCTGAAACGTTACAGGAAGGTAGAATCTATTGAGTTGTAAGTGATCTGAACGTTTCATGATGATAGCACTTTCCTAAGGGGGTAAAACCATGTCCCAAAGGTCACCGGATCGGTGTCAATTTAAAGAAGTAGTCCAGTTACACATTTGTGGGCTTATAACTTGGCTTCTGAATGTCCTAGAGAGATCAGGTTTGTTTTAGTGTACTCCAATCAACAGCCCCTACAACCACAAAAAGGAATGGAGTCATTAGCACTCATGGTTTGTAAATGGCACCCAGAATTATGTGGCACGAAGCACAATTTCACATCATTCTGGGTTCATTTGTGTGAAAACAAGGTCCAATCAGGCTGAAACGTTACAGGAAGGTAGAATCTATTGAGTTGTAAGTGATCTGAACGTTTCATGATGATAGCACTTTCCTAAGGAGGTAAAACCATGTCCCAAAGGTCTCCGGATCGGTGTCAATTTAAAAAAGTAGTCCAGTTACACATTTGTGGGCTTATAACTTGGCTTCTGAATGTCCTAGAGAGATCAGGTTTGTTTTAGTGTACTCCAATCAACAGCCCCTACAACCACAAAAAGGAATGGAGTCATCAGCACTTATGGTTTTTAAATGGCACCCAGAATTATGTTGCACGAAACACAATTTCACATCATTCTGGGTCCATTTGTGTGAAAACAAGGTCCAATCAGGCTGAAACATTACAGGAAGGTAGAATCTATTTAGTTGTAAGTGATCTGAACGTTTCATGATGATAGCACTTTCCTAAGGGGGTCAAACCATGTCCCAGAGGTCACCGGATCTGTTGTCAATTTAAAGAAGTAGTCCAGTTACACATTTGTGGGCTTATAACTTGGCTTCTCAATGTCCTAGAGAGATCAGGTTTGTTTTAGTGTACTCCAATCAACAGCCCCTACAACCACAAAAAGGAATGGAGTCATTAGCACTTATGGTTTTTAAATGGCACCCAGAATTATGTTGCACAAAGCACAATTTCACATCATTCTGGGTTCATTTGTGTGAAAACAAGGTCCAATCAGGCTGAAACGTTACAGGATGGTAGAACCTATTGAGTTGTAAGTGATCTGAACGTTTCATGATGATCGCACTTTCCTAAGGGGGTCAAACCATGTACTAAAGGTCACTGGATCTGGTGTCACTTTAAAGAAGTAGTCCAGTTACACATTTGTGGGCTTATAACTTGGCTTCTGAATATCCTAGAGAGGTCAGGTTTGTTTTAGAGTACTCCAATTAACAGCCCCTATTACCTCAAAAAGAAATGGAGTCATTAGCACTTATGGTTTTTAAATGGCACCCAGAATTATGTTGCACGAAGCACAATTTCACATCATTCTGGGTCCATTTGTGTGAAAACAAGGTCCAATCAGGCTGAAACGTTTCAAGAAGGTAGAATCTATTGAGTTGTAAGTGATCTGAACGTTTCATGATGATCGCACATTCCTAAGTGGGTCAAACCATGTCCCAAAAGTCACCGGATCTGGTGTCACTTTAAAGAAGTAGTCCAGTTACACATTTGTGGGCTTATAACTTGGCTTCTGAATGTCCTAGAGAGATCAGGTTTGTTTTAGTGTACTCCAATCAACAGCCCCTACAACCACAAAAAGGAATGGAGTCATTAGCACTTATGGTTTGTAAATGGCACCCAGAATTATGTTGCACGAAGCACAATTTCACATCATTCTGGGTCCATTTGTGTGAAAACAAGGTCCAATCAGGCTGAAACGTTACAAGAAGGTAGAATCTATTGAGTTGTAAGTGATCTGAAAGTTTCATGATGATCGCACATTCCTAAGGGGTTAAATTATGTCCCAAAGGTCACCGGATCTGATGTCACTTTAAAGAAGTAGTCCAGTTACACCTTTGTGGGCTTATAACTTGGCTTCTGAATGTCCTAGAGAGATCAGGTTTGTTTTGGTGTACTCCAATCAACAGCCCCTACAACCACAAAAAGGAATGGAGTCATTAGCACTTATGGTTTGTAAATGGCACCCAGAATTATGTTGCACGAAGCACAATTTCACATCATTCTGGGTCCATTTGTGTGAAAACAAGGTCCATTAAGGCTGAAACGTTACAAGAAGGTAGAATCTATTGAGTTGTAAGTGATCTGAACGTTTCATGATGATCGCACATTCCTATAGGGGGTCAAACCATGTCCCAAAGGTATCCGGGCCTGGTGTCACTTTAAAGAAGTAGTCCAGTTACACCTTTGTGGGCTTATAACTTGGCTTCTGAATGTCCTAGAGAGGTCAGGCTTGTTTTAGTGTACTCCAATCAACAGCCCCTACAGCCACAAAAAGGAATGGAGTGATTGGCACTTATGGTTTGTAAATGGCACCCAGAATTATGTTGCACGAAGCACAATTTCACATCATTCTGGGTCCATTTGTGTGAAAACAAGGTCCAATCAGGCTGAAACGTTACAAGAAGGTAGAATCTATTGAGTTGTAAGTGATCTGAACGTTTCATGATGATAGCACTTTCCTAAGGGGGTCAAACCATGTCCCAAAGGTCACCGGAACTGGTGTCACTTTAAAGAAGTAGTCCAGTTACACATTTGTGGGCTTATAACTTGGCTTCTGAATATCCTAGAGAGGTCAGGTTTAATTTAGAGTACTCCAATTAACAGCCCCCATTACCCCAAAAAGGAATTTAGTCATTAGCACTTATGGTTTTTAAATGGCACCCAGAATTATGTTGCACGAAGCACAATTTCACATCATTCTGGGTTCATTTGTGTGAAAACAAGGTCCAATCAGGCTGAAACGTTACAGGAAGGTAGAATCTATTGAGTTGTAAGTGATCTGAACGTTTCATGATGATAGCACTTTCCTAAGGGGGTCAAACCATGTCCCAAAGGTCACCGGATCGGTGTCAATTTAAAGAAGTAGTCCAGTTACACATTTGTGGGCTTATAACTTGGCTTCTGAATGTCCTAGAGTGATCAGGTTTGTTTCAGAGTACTCCAATCAACAGCCCCTACAACCACAAAAAGGAATGGAGTCATTAGCACTTATGGTTTGTAAATGGCACCGAGAATTATGTTGCACGAAGCACAATTTCACATCATTCTGGGTCCATTTGTGTGAAAACAAGGTCCATTCAGGCTGAAACGTTACAAGAAGGTAGAATCTATTGAGTTGTAAGTGATCTGAACGTTTCATGATGATCGCACATTCCTATAGGGGGTCAAACCATGTCCCAAAGGTCACCGGGCCTGGTGTCACTTTAAAGAAGTAGTCCAGTTACACCTTTGTGGGCTTATAACTTGGCTTCTGAATGTCCAAGAGAGGTCAGGCTTGTTTTAGTGTACTCCAATCAACAGCCCCTACAGCCACAAAAAGGAATGGAGTCAAAAGCACTTATGGTTTGTAAATGGCACCCAGAATTATGTTGCACGAAGCACAATTTCACATCATTCTGGGTCCATTTGTGTGAAAACAAGGTCCAATCAGGCTGAAACGTTAGAAGAAGGTAGAATCTATTGAGTTGTAAGTGATCTGAACGTTTCATGATGATCGCACATTCCTAAGGGGGTCAAACCATGTCCCAAAGGTCACCGGGCCTGGTGTCACTTTAAAGAAGTAGTCCAGTTACACCTTTGTGGGCTTATAACTTGGCTTCTGAATATCCTAGAGAGGTCAGTTTTAATTTAGAGTACTCCAATTAACAGCCCCCATTACCCCAAAAAGGAATGGAGTCATTAGCACTTATGGTTTTTAAATGGCACCCAGAATTATGTTGCACGAAGCACAATTTCACATCATTCTGGGTTCATTTGTGTGAAAACAAGGTCCAATCAGGCTGAAACGTTACAGGAAGGTAGAATCTATTGAGTTGTAAGTGATCTGAACGTTTCATGATGATAGCACTTTCCTAAGGGGGTAAAACCATGTCCCAAAGGTCACCGGATCGGTGTCAATTTAAAGAAGTAGTCCAGTTACACATTTGTGGGCTTATAACTTGGCTTCTGAATGTCCTAGAGAGATCAGGTTTGTTTTAGTGTACTCCAATCAACAGCCCCTACAACCACAAAAAGGAATGGAGTCATTCGCACTCATGGTTTGTAAATGGCACCCAGAATTATGTGGCACGAAGCACAATTTCACATCATTCTGGGTTCATTTGTGTGAAAACAAGGTCCAATCAGGCTGAAACGTTACAGGAAGGTAGAATCTATTGAGTTGTAAGTGATCTGAACGTTTCATGATGATAGCACTTTCCTAAGGAGGTAAAACCATGTCCCAAAGGTCTCCGGATCGGTGTCAATTTAAAAAAGTAGTCCAGTTACACATTTGTGGGCTTATAACTTGGCTTCTGAATGTCCTAGAGAGATCAGGTTTGTTTTAGTGTACTCCAATCAACAGCCCCTACAACCACAAAAAGGAATGGAGTCATCAGCACTTATGGTTTTTAAATGGCACCCAGAATTATGTTGCACGAAACACAATTTCACATCATTCTGGGTCCATTTGTGTGAAAACAAGGTCCAATCAGGCTGAAACATTACAGGAAGGTAGAATCTATTTAGTTGTAAGTGATCTGAACGTTTCATGATGATAGCACTTTCCTAAGGGGGTCAAACCATGTCCCAGAGGTCACCGGATCTGTTGTCAATTTAAAGAAGTAGTCCAGTTACACATTTGTGGGCTTATAACTTGGCTTCTCAATGTCCTAGAGAGATCAGGTTTGTTTTAGTGTACTCCAATCAACAGCCCCTACAACCACAAAAAGGAATGGAGTCATTAGCACTTATGGTTTTTAAATGGCACCCAGAATTATGTTGCACGAAGCACAATTTCACATCATTCTGGGTCCATTTGTGTGAAAACAAGGTCCAGTCAGGCTGAAACGTTACAAGAAGGTAGAATCTGTTGAGTTGTAAGTGATCTGAACGTTTCATGATGATCGCACATTCCTATAGGGGGTCAAACCATGTCCCAAAGGTCACCGGGCCTGGTGTCACTTTAAAGAAGTAGTCCAGTTAAACCTTTGTGGGCTTATAACTTGGCTTCTGAATATCCTAAAGAGGTCAGGTATGTTTTAGAGTACTCCAATTAACATCCCCCATTACCCCAAAAAGGAATGGAGTCATTAGCACTTATGGTTTTTAAATGGCACCCAGAATTATGTTGCACAAAGCACAATTTCACATCATTCTGGGTTCATTTGTGTGAAAACAAGGTCCAATCAGGCTGAAACGGTACAGGATGGTAGAATCTATTGAGTTGTAAGTGATCTGAACGTTTCATGATGATCGCACTTTCCTAAGGGGGTCAAACCATGTACTAAAGGTCACTGGATCTGGTGTCACTTTAAAGAAGTAGTCCAGTTACACATTTGTGGGCTTATAACTTGGCTTCTGAATATCCTAGAGAGGTCAGGTTTGTTTTAGAGTACTCCAATTAACAGCCCCTATTACCTCAAAAAGAAATGGAGTCATTAGCACTTATGGTTTTTAAATGGCACCCAGAATTATGTTGCACGAAGCACAATTTCACATCATTCTGGGTCCATTTGTGTGAAAACAAGGTCCAATCAGGCTGAAACGTTTCAAGAAGGTAGAATCTATTGAGTTGTAAGTGATCTGAACGTTTAATGATGATCGCACATTCCTAAGTGGGTCAAACCATGTCCCAAAAGTCACCGGATCTGGTGTCACTTTAAAGAAGTAGTCCAGTTACACATTTGTGGGCTTATAACTTGGCTTCTGAATGTCCTAGAGAGATCAGGTTTGTTTTAGTGTACTCCAATCAACAGCCCCTACAACCACAAAAAGGAATGGAGTCATTAGCACTTATGGTTTGTAAATGGCACCCAGAATTATGTTGCACGAAGCACAATTTCACATCATTCTGGGTCCATTTGTGTGAAAACAAGGTCCAATCAGGCTGAAACGTTACAAGAAGGTAGAATCTATTGAGTTGTAAGTGATCTGAAAGTTTCATGATGATCGCACATTCCTAAGGGGTCAAATTATGTCCCAAAGTTCACCGGATCTGGTGTCACTTTAAAGAAGTAGTCCAGTTACACCTTTGTGGGCTTATAACTTGGCTTCTGAATGTCCTAGAGAGATCAGGTTTGTTTTGGTGTACTCCAATCAAAAGCCCCTACAACCACAAAAAGGAATGGAGTCATTAGCACTTATGGTTTGTAAATGGCACCCAGAATTATGTTGCACGAAGCACAATTTCACATCATTCTGGGTCCATTTGTGTGAAAACAAGGTCCATTAAGGCTGAAACGTTACAAGAAGGTAGAATCTATTGAGTTGTAAGTGATCTGAACATTTCATGATGATCGCACATTCCTATAGGGGGTCAAACCATGTCCCAAAGGTATCCGGGCCTGGTGTCACTTTAAAGAAGTAGTCCAGTTACACCTTTGTGGGCTTATAACTTGGCTTCTGAATGTCCTAGAGAGGTCAGGCTTGTTTTAGTGTACTCCAATCAACAGCCCCTACAGCCACAAAAAGGAATGGAGTGATTGGCACTTATGGTTTGTAAATGGCACCCAGAATTATGTTGCACGAAGCACAATTTCACATCATTCTGGGTCCATTTGTGTGAAAACAAGGTCCAATCAGGCTGAAACGTTACAAGAAGGTAGAATCTATTGAGTTGTAAGTGATCTGAACGTTTCATGATGATAGCACTTTCCTAAGGGGGTCAAACCATGTCCCAAAGGTCACCGGAACTGGTGTCACTTTAAAGAAGTAGTCCAGTTACACATTTGTGGGCTTATAACTTGGCTTCTGAATATCCTAGAGAGGTCAGGTTTAATTTAGAGTACTCCAATTAACAGCCCCCATTACCCCAAAAAGGAATTTAGTCATTAGCACTTATGGTTTTTAAATGGCACCCAGAATTATGTTGCACGAAGCACAATTTCACATCATTCTGGGTTCATTTGTGTGAAAACAAGGTCCAATCAGGCTGAAACGTTACAGGAAGGTAGAATCTATTGAGTTGTAAGTGATCTGAAAGTTTCATGATGATAGCACTTTCCTAAGGGGGTCAAACCATGTCCCAAAGGTCACCGGGCCTGGTGTCACTTTAAACAAGTAGTCCAGTTTCACATTTGTGGGCTTATAACTTGGCTTCTGAATGTCCTAGAGAGGTCAGGTTTGTTTTAGTGTACTCCAATCAACAGCCCCTACAACCACAAAAATGAATGGAGTCATTAGCACTTATGGTTTGTAAATGGCACCCAGAATTATGTTGCACGAAGCACAATTTCACATCATTCTGGGTTCATTTGTGTGAAAACAAGGTCCAATCAGGCTGAAACGTTACAACAAGGTAGAATCTATTGAGTTGTAAGTGATCTGAACGTTTCATGATGATCGCACATTCCTATAGGGGGTCAAACCATGTCCCAAAGGTCACAGGGCCTGGTGTCACTTTAAAGATGTAGTCCAGTTACACCTTTGCGGGCTTATAACTTGGCTTCTGAATATCCTAGAGAGGTCAGGTTTGTTTGAGAGTACTCCAATTAACAGCCCCCATTACCCCAAAAAGGAATGGAGTCATTAGCACTTATGGTTTTTAAATGTCACCCAGAATTATGTTGCACGAAGCACAATTTCACATCATTCTGGGTTCATTTGTGTGAAAACAATGTCCAATCTGGCTGAAACGTTACAAGAAGGTAGAATCTATTGAGTTGTAAGTGATCTGAACGTTTCATGAGGATCGCACATTCCTATAGGGGGTCAAACCATGTCCCAAAGGTCACCGGGCCTGGTCTCACTTTAAAGAATAATTCCAGTTACACCTTTGTGGGCTTATAACTTGGCTTCTGAATATCCTAGAGAGGTCAGGTTTGTTTTAGTGTACTCCAATCAACAGCCCCTACAACCACAAAAAGGAATAAAGCCATTGGCACTTATGGTTTGTAAATGGCACCCAGATTTATGTTGCACTAAGCACAATTTCACATCATTCTGGGTCCATTTGTGTGAAAACAAGGTCCAATCAGGCTGAAACGTTACAAGAAGGTAGAATCTATTGAGTTGTAAGTGATATGAACGTTTCATGATGATCGCACATTCCTAAGGGGGTCAAACCATGTCCCAAAGGTCACCGGGCCTGGTGTCACTTTAAATAAGTAGTCCAGTTACACCTTTGTGGGCTTATAACATGGCTTCTGGATATCCTAGAGAGGTCATGTTTAATTTAGAGTACTCCAATTAACAGCACCCATTACCCCAAAATGGAATGGAGTCATTAGCACTTATGGTTTTTAAATGGCACCCAGAATTATGTTGCACGAAGCACAATTTCACATCATTCTGGGTTCATTTGTGTGAAAACAAGGTCCAATCAGGCTGAAACATTACAGGAAGGTAGAATCTATTGAGTTTTAAGTGATCTGAACGTTTCATGATGATAGCACTTTCCTAAGGGGGTAAAACCATGTCCCAAAGGTCACCGGATCAGTGTCAATTTAAAGAAGTAGTCCAGTTACACATTTGTGGGCTTATAACTTGGCTTCTGAATGTCCTAGAGAGATCAGGTTTGTTTTAGTGTACTCCAATCAACAGCCCCTACAACCACAAAAAGGAATGGAGTCATTAGCACTTATGGTTTGTAAATGGCACCCAGAATTATGTGGCACGAAGCACAATTTCACATCATTCTGGGTTCATTTGTGTGAAAACAAGGTCCAATCAGGCTGAAACGTTACAGGAAGTTAGAATCTTTTGAGTTGTAAGTGATCTGAACGTTTCATGATGATAGCACTTTCCTAAGGAGGTAAAACCATGTCCCAAAGGTCACCGGATCGGTGTCAATTTCAAAAAGTAGTCCAGTTACACATTTGTGGGCTTATAACTTGGCTTCTGAATGTCATAGAGAGATCAGGTTTGTTTTAGTGTACTCCAATCAACAGCCCCTAAAACCACAAAAAGGAATGGAGTCATTAGCACTTATGGTTTTTAAATGGCACCCAGAATTATGTTGCACGAAGCACAATTTCACATCATTCTGGGTTCATATGTGTGAAAACAAGGTCCAATCAGGCTGAAACGTTACTGGAAGGTAGAATCTATTGAGTTGTAAGTGATCTGAACGTTTCATGACGATAGCACTTTCCTAAGGGGGTAAAACCATGTCCCAAAGGTCACCGGGCCTGGTGTCACTTTAAAGAAGTAGTCCAGTAACACCTTTGTGGGCTTATAACTTGGCTTCTGAATGTCCTAGAGAGGTCAGGCTTGTTTTAGTGTACTCCAATCAACAGCCCCCATTACCCCAAAAAGGAATGGAGTCATTAGCACTTATGGTTTTTAAATGGCACCCAGAATTATGTTGCACGAAGCACAATTTCACATCATTCTGGGTTCATTTGTGTGAAAACAAGGTCCAATCAGGCTGAAACGTTACAGGAAGGTAGAATCTATTGAGTTGTAAGTGATCTGAACGTTTCATGATGACAGCACTTTCCTAAGGGGGTAAAACCATGTCCCAAAGGTCACCGGATCGGTGTCAATTTAAAGAAGTAGTCCAGTTACACATTTGTGGGCTTATAACTTGGCTTCTGAATGTCCTAGAGAGATCAGGTTTGTTTTAGTGTACTCCAATCAACAGCCCCTACAACCACAAAAAGGAATGGAGTCATTGGCACTCATGGTTTGTAAATGGCACCCAGAATTATGTGGCACGAAGCACAATTTCACATCATTCTGGGTTCATTTGTGTGAAAACAAGGTCCAGTCAGGCTGAAACGTTACAGGAAGGTAGAATCTATTGAGTTGTAAGTGATCTGAACGTTTCATGATGATAGCACTTTCCTAAGGAGGTAAAACCATGTCCCAAAGGTCACCGGATCGGTGTCAATTTAAAAAAGTAGTCCAGTTACACATTTGTGGGCTTATAACTTGGCTTCAGAATGTCCTAGAGAGATCAGGTTTGTTTTAGTGTACTCCAATCAACAGCCCCTACAACCACAAAAAGGAATGGAGTCATTAGCACTTATGGTTTTTAAATGGCACCCAGAATTATGTTGCACGAAGCACAATTTCACATCATTCTGGGTCCATTTGTGTGAAAACAAGGTCCAATCAGGCTGAAACGTTACAGGAAGGTAGAATCTATTGAGTTGTAAGTGATCTGAACGTTTCATGATGATAGCACTTTCCTAAGGGGGTCAAACCATGTCCCAGAGGTCACCGGATCTGTTGTCAATTTAAAGAAGTAGTCCAGTAACACCTTTGTGGGCTTATAACTTGGCTTCTGAATGTCCTAGAGAGGTCAGGCTTGTTTTAGTGTACTCCAATCAACAGCCCCCATTACCCCAAAAAGGAATGGAGTCATTAGCACTTATGGTTTTTAAATGGCACCCAGAATTATGTTGCACGAAGCACAATTTCACATCATTCTGGGTTCATTTGTGTGAAAACAAGGTCCAATCAGGCTGAAACGTTACAGGAAAGTAGAATCTATTGAGTTGTAAGTGATCTGAACATTTCATGATGATAGCACTTTCCTAAGGGGGTAAAACCATGTCCCAAAGGTCACCGGATCGGTGTCAATTTAAAGAAGTAGTCCAGTTACACATTTGTGGGCTTATAACTTGGCTTCTGAATGTCCTAGAGAGATCAGGTTTGTTTTAGTGTACTCCAATCAACAGCCCCTACAACCATAAAAAAGAATGGAGTCATTGGCACTCATGGTTTGTAAATGGCACCCAGAATTATGTGGCACG
This sequence comes from Nothobranchius furzeri, assembly GCF_043380555.1. Taxonomy (NCBI): domain Eukaryota; kingdom Metazoa; phylum Chordata; class Actinopteri; order Cyprinodontiformes; family Nothobranchiidae; genus Nothobranchius; species Nothobranchius furzeri. The sequence goes on from NC_091747.1 coordinate 3,414,897, forward strand.
AAGCACAATTTCACATCATTCTGGGTTCATTTGTGTGAAAACAAGGTCCAATCAGGCTGAAACGTTACAGGAAGGTAGAATCTATTGAGTTGTAAGTGATCTGAACGTTTCATGATGATAGCACTTTCCTAAGGAGGTAAAACCATGTCCCAAAGGTCACCGGATCGGTGTCAATTTAAAAAAGTAGTCCAGTTACACATTTGTGGGCTTATAACTTGGCTTCAGAATGTCCTAGAGAGATCAGGTTTGTTTTAGTGTACTCCAATCAACAGCCCCTACAACCACAAAAAGGAATGGAGTCATTAGCACTTATGGTTTTTAAATGGCACCCAGAATTATGTTGCACGAAGCACAATTTCACATCATTCTGGGTCCATTTGTGTGAAAACAGGTCCAATCAGGCTGAAACGTTACAGGAAGGTAGAATCTATTGAGTTGTAAGTGATCTGAACGTTTCATGATGATAGCACTTTCCTAAGGGGGTCAAACCATGTCCCAGAGGTCACCGGATCTGTTGTCAATTTAAAGAAGTAGTCCAGTTACACATTTGTGGGCTTATAACTTGGCTTCTGAATGTCCTAGAGAGATCAGGTTTGTTTTAGTGTACTCCAATCAACAGCCCCTACAACCACAAAAAGGAATGGAGTCATTAGCACTTATGGTTTTTAAATGGCACCCAGAATTATGTTGCACGAAGCACAATTTCACATCATTCTGGGTCCATTTGTGTGAAAACAAGGTCCAGTCAGGCTGAAACGTTACAAGAAGGTAGAATCTGTTGAGTTGTAAGTGATCTGAACGTTTCATGATGATCGCACATTCCTATAGGGGGTCAAACCATGTCCCAAAGGTCACGGGGCCTGGTGTCACTTTAAAGAAGTAGTCCAGTTAAACCTTTGTGGGCTTATAACTTGGCTTCTGAATATCCTAAAGAGGTCAGGTTTGTTTTAGAGTACTCCAATTAACAGCCCCCATTACCCCAAAAAGGAATGGAGTCATTAGCACTTATGGTTATTAAATGGCACCCAGAATTATGTTGCACAAAGCACAATTTCACATCATTCTGGGTTCATTTGTGTGAAAAGAAGGTCCAATCAGGCTGAAACGTTACAGGATGGTAGAACCTATTGAGTTGTAAGTGATCTGAACGTTTCATGATGATCGCACTTTCCTAAGGGGGTCAAACCATGTCCTAAAGGTCACCGGATCTGGTGTCACTTTAAAGAAGTAGTCCAGTTACACATTTGTGGGCTTATAACTTGGCTTCTGAATATCCTAGAGAGGTCAGGTTTGTTTTAGAGTACTCCAATTAACAGCCCCTATTACCTCAAAAAGAAATGGAGTCATTAGCACTTATGGTTTTTAAATGGCACCCAGAATTATGTTGCACGAAGCACAATTTCACATCATTCTGGGTCCATTTGTGTGAAAACAAGGTCCAATCAGGCTGAAATGTTTCAAGAAGGTAGAATCTATTGAGTTGTAAGTGATCTGAACGTTTCATGATGATCGCACATTCCTAAGTGGGTCAAACCATGTCCCAAAAGTCACCGGATCTGGTGTCACTTTAAAGAAGTAGTCCAGTTACACATTTGTGGGCTTATAACTTGGCTTCTGAATGTCCTAGAGAGATCAGGCTTGTTTTAGTGTACACCAATCAACAGCCCCTACAACCACAAAAAAGAATGGAGTCATTAGCACTTATGGTTTGTAAATGGCACCCAGAATTATGTTGCACGAAGCACAATTTCACATCATTCTGGGTCCATTTGTGTGAAAACAAGGTCCAATCAGGCTGAAACGTTACAGTAAGGTAGAATCTATTGAGTTGTAAGTGATCTGAACGTTTCATGATGAGAGCACTTTCCTAAGGGGGTCAAACCATGTCCCAAAGGTCACCGGGCCTGGTGTCACTTTAAAGAAGTAGTCCAGTTTCACATTTGTGGGCTTATAACTTGGCTTCTGAATGTCCTAGAGAGGTCAGGTTTGTTTTAGTGTACTCCAATCAACAGCCCCTACAACCACAAAAATGAATGGAGTCATTAGCACTTATGGTTTGTAAATGGCACCCAGAATTATGTTGCACGAAGCACAATTTCACATCATTCTGGGTTCATTTGTGTGAAAACAAGGTCCAATCAGGCTGAAACGTTACAAGAAGTTAGAATCTATTGAGTTGTAAGTGATCTGAACGTTTCATGATGATCGCACATTCCTATAGGGGGTCAAACCATGTCCCAGAGGTCACAGGGCCTGGTGTCACTTTAAAGATGTAGTCCAGTTACACCTTTGTGGGCTTATAACTTGGCTTCTGAATATCCTAGAGAGGTCAGGTTTGTTTGAGAGTACTCCAATTAACAGCCCCCATTACCACGAAAAGGAATGGAGTCATTAGCACTTATGGTTTTTAAATGGCACCCAGAATATGTTGCACGAAGCACAATTTCACATCATTCTGGGTCCATTTGTGTGAAAACAAGGTCCATTAAGGCTGAAACGTTACAAGAAGGTAGAATCTATTGAGTTGTAAGTGATCTGAACGTTTCATGATGATCGCACATTCCTATAGGGGGTTAAACGATGTCCCAAAGGTCACCGGGCCTGGTGTCACTTTAAAGAAGTAGTCCAGTTACACCTTTGTGGGCTTATAACTTGGCTTCTGAATGTCCTAGAGAGGTCAGGCTTGTTTTAGTGTACTCCAATCAACAGCCCCTACAGCCACAAAAAGGAATGGAGTCATTGGCACTTATGGTTTGTAAATGGCACCCAGAATTATGTTGCACGAAGCACAATTTCACATCATTCTGGGTCCATTTGTGTGAAAACAAGGTCCAATCAAGCTGAAACGTTACAGGAAGGTAGAATCTATTGAGTTGTAAGTGATCTGAACGTTTCATGATGATAGCACTTTCCTAAGGGTGTCAAACCATGTCCCAAAGGTCACCGGGCCTGGTGTCACTTTAAAGAAGTAGTCCAGTTACACATTTGTGGGCTTATAACTTGGCTTCTGAATATCCTAGAGAGGTCAGGTTTAATTTAGAGTACTCCAATTAACAGCCCCCATTACCCCAAAAAGGAATTTAGTCATTAGCACTTATGGTTTTTAAATGGCACCCAGAATTATGTTGCACGAAGCACAATTTCACATCATTCTGGGTCCATTTGTGTGAAAACAAGGTCCAATCAGGCTGAAACGTTACAAGAAGGTAGAATCTATTGAGTTGTAAGTGATCTGAATGTTTCATGATGATCGCACATTCCTATAGGGGGTCAAACCATGTCCCAAAGGTCACCGGGCCTGGTGTCACTTTAAACAAGTAGTCCAGTTTCACATTTGTGGGCTTATAACTTGGCTTCTAAATGTCCTAGAGAGGTCAGGTTTTTTTTAGTGTACTCCAATCAACAGCCCCTACAACCACAAAAATGAATGGAGTCATTAGCACTTATGGTTTGTAAATGGCACCCAGAATTATGTTGCACGAAGCACAATTTCACATCATTCCGGGTTCATTGGTGTGAAAACAAGGTCCAATCAGGCTGAAACATTACAAGAAGGTAGAATCTATTGAGTTGTAAGTGATCTGAATGTTTCATGATGATCGCACATTCCTATAGGGTGTCAAACCATGTCCCAAAGGTCACCGGGCCTGGTGTCACTTTAAAGATGTAGTCCAGTTACACCTTTGTGGGCTTATAACTTGGCTTCTGAATATCCTAGAGAGGTCAGTTTTAATTTAGAGTACTCCAGTTAACAGCCCCCATTACCCCAAAAAGGAATGGAGTCATTAGCACTTATGGTTTTTAAATGGCACCCAGAATTATGTTGCACGAAGCACAATTTCACATCATTCTGGGTTCATTTGTGTGAAAACAAGGTCCAATCAGGCTGAAACGTTACAGGAAGGTAGAATCTATTGAGTTGTAAGTGATCTGAACGTTTCATGATGATAGCACTTTCCTAAGGGGGTAAAACCATGTCCCAAAGGTCACCGGATCGGTGTCAATTTAAAGAAGTAGTCCAGTTACACATTTGTGGGCTTATAACTAGGCTTCTGAATGTCCTAGAGAGGTCAGGCTTGTTTTAGTGTACTCCAATCAACAGCCCCTACAGCCACAAAAAGGAATGGAGTCATTAGCACTTATGGTTTATAAATGGCACCCAGAATTATGTTGCACGAAGCACAATTTCACATCATTCTGGGTTCATTTGTGTGAAAACAAGGTCCATTAAGGCTGAAACGTTACAAGAAGGTAGAATCTATTGAGTTGTAAGTGATCTGAACGTTTCATGATGATCGCACATTCCTATAGGGGGTCAAACGATGTCCCAAAGGTCACCGGGCCTGGTGTCACTTTAAAGAAGTAGTCCAGTTACACCTTTGTGGGCTTATAACTTGGCTTCTGAATATCCTAGAGAGGTCAGGTTTGTTTTAGAGTACTCCAATTAACAGCCCCCATTACCCCAAAAAGGAATGGAGTCATTAGCACTTATGGTTTTTAAATGGCACCCAGAATTATGTTGCACGAAGCACAATTTCACATCATTCTGGGTCCATTTGTGTGAAAACAAGGTCCAATCAGGCTGAAATGTTACAGGAAGGTAGAATCTATTGAGTTGTAAGTGATCTGAACGTTTCATGATGATAGCACTTTCCTAAGGGGGTCAAACCATGTCCCAGAGGTCACCGGATCTGGTGTCAATGTAAAGAAGTAGTCCAGTTACACATTTGTGGGCTTATAACTTGGCTTCTGAATGTCCTAGAGAGATCAGGTTTGTTTTAGTGTACTCCAATCAACAGCCCCTACAACCACAAAAAGGAATGGAGTCATTAGCACTTATGGTTTTTAAATGGCACCCAGAATTATGTTGCACGAAGCACAATTTCACATCATTCTGGGTTCATTTGTGTGAAAACAAGGTCCAGTCAGGCTGAAACGTTACAAGAAGGTAGAATCTATTGAGTTGTAAGTGATCTGAACGTTTCATGATGATCGCACATTCCTATAGGGGGTCAAACCATGTCCCAAAGGTCACCGGGCCTGGTGTCACTTTAAAGAAGTAGTCCAGTTTCACATTTGTGGGCTTATAACTTGGCTTCTGAATGTCCTAGAGAGGTCAGGTTTGTTTTAGTGTACTCCAGTCAACAGCCCCTACAACCACAAAAATGAATGGAGTCATTAGCACTTATGGTTTGTAAATGGCACCCAGAATTATGTTGCACGAAGCACAATTTCACATCATTCTGGGTTCATTTGTGTGAAAACAAGGTCCAATCAGGCTGAAACGTTACAAGAAGGTAGAATCTATTGAGTTGTAAGTGATCTGAACGTTTCATGATGATCGCACATTCCTATAGGGGGTCAAACCATGTCCCAAAGGTCACCGGGCCTGGTGTCACTTTAAAGATGTAGTCCATTTACACCTTTGTGGGCTTATAACTTGGCTTCTGAATATCCTAGAGAGGTCAGGTTTGTTTTAGAGTACTCCATTTAACAGCCCCCATTACCCCAAAAAGGAATGGAGTCATTAGCACTTATGGTTTTCAAATGGCACCCAGAATTATGTTGCACGAAGCACAATTTCACATCATTCTGGGTTCATTTGTGTGAAAACAAGGTCCAGTCAGGCTGAAACGTTACAGGAAGGTAGAATCTATTGAGTTGTAAGTGATCTGAACGTTTCATGATGATAGCACTTTCCTAAGGGGGTCAAACCATGTCCCAAAGGTCACCGGGCCTGGTGTCACTTTAAAGAAGTAGTCCAGTTTTACCTTTGTGGGCTTATAACTAGGCTTCTGAATGTACTAGAGAGGTCAGGCTTGTTTTAGTGTACTCCAATCAACAGCCCCTACAGCCACAAAAAGGAATGGAGTCATTAGCACTTATGGTTTATAAATGGCACCCAGAATTATGTTGCACGAAGCACAATTTCACATCATTCTGGGTTCATTTGTGTGAAAACAAGGTCCATTAAGGCTGGAACGTTACAAGAAGGTAGAATCTATTGAGTTGTAAGTGATCTGAACGTTTCATGATGATCGCACATTCCTATAGGGGGTCAAACCATGTCCCAAAGGTCACCGGTCCTGGTGTCACTTTAAAGAAGTAGTCCAGTTACACCTTTGTGGGCTTATAACTTGGCTTCTGAATATCCTAGAGAGGTCAGGTTTATTTTAGAGTACTCCAATTAACAGCCCCCATTACCCCAAAAAGGAATGGATTCATTAACACTTATGGTTTTTAAATGGCACCCAGAATTATGTTGCACGAAGCACAATTTCACATCATTCTGGGTCCATTTGTGTGAAAACAAGGTCCAGTCAGGCTGAAACGTTACAAGAAGGTAGAATCTATTGAGTTGTAAGTGATCTGAACGTTTCATGATGATCGCACATTCCTATAGGGGGTCAAACCATGTCCCAAAGGTCACCGGGCCTGGTGTCACTTTAAAGAAGTAGTCCAGTTTCACATTTGTGGGCTTATAACTTGGCTTCTGAATGTCCTAGAGAGGTCAGGTTTGTTTTAGTGTACTCCAATCAACAGCCCCTACAACCACAAAAAGGAATGGAGTCATTAGCACTTATGGTTTGTAAATGGCACCCAGAATTATGTTGCACGAAGCACAATTTCACATCATTCTGGGTTCATTTGTGTGAAAACAAGGTCCAATCAGGCTGAAACGTTACAAGAAGGTAGAATCTATTGAGTTGTAAGTGATCTGAACGTTTCATGATGATCGCACATTCCTATAGGGGGTCAAACCATGTCCCAAAGGTCACCGGGCCTGGTGTCACTTTAAAGATGTAGTCCAGTTACACCTTTGTGGGCTTATAACTTGGCTTCTGAATATCCTAGAGAGGTCAGGTTTGTTTTAGAGTACTCCATTTAACAGCCCCCATTACCCCAAAAAGGAATGGAGTCATTAGCACTTATGGTTTTCAAATGGTACCCAGAATTATGTTGCACGAAGCACAATTTCACATCATTCTGGGTTCATTTGTGTGAAAACAAGGTCCAATCAGGCTGAAACGTTACAAGAAGGTAGAATCTATTGAGTTGTAAGTGATCTGAACGTTTCATGATGATCGCACATTCCTATAGGGGGTCAAACCAAGTCCCAAAGGTCACCGGGCCTGGTGTCACTTTAAAGATGTAGTCCAGTTACACCTTTGTGGGCTTATAACTTGGCTTCTGAATATCCTAGAGAGGTCAGGTTTGTTTTAGAGTCTCCATTTAACAGCCCCCATTACCCCAAAAAGGAATGGAGTCATTAGCACTTATGGTTTTCAAATGGTACCCAGAATTATGTTGCACGAAGCACAATTTCACATCATTCTGGGTTAATTTGTGTGAAAACAAGGTCCAGTCAGGCTGAAACATTACAGGAAGGTAGAATCTATTGAGTTGTAAGTGATTTGTACGTTTCATGATGATATCACATTCCTAAGGGGTTCAAACCATGTCCCAAAGGTCACCGGGCCTGGTGTCACTTTAAAGATGTAGTCCAGTTACACCTTTGTGGGCTTATAACTTGGCTTCTGAATATCCTAGAGAGGTCAGGTTTGTTTTAGAGTACTCCATTTAACAGCCCCCATTACCCCAAAAAGGAATGGAGTCATTAGCACTTATGGTTTTCAAATGGTACCCAGAATTATGTTGCACGAAGCACAATTTCACATCATTCTGGGTTCATTTGTGTGAAAACAAGGTCCAGTCAGGCTAAAACGTTACAGGAAGGTAGAATCTATTGAGTTGTAAGTGATTTGTACGTTTCATGATGATAGCACTTTCCTAAGGGGTTCAAACCATGTCCCAAAGGTCACCGGGCCTGGTGTCACTTTAAAGATGTAGTCCAGTTACACATTTGTGGGCTTATAACTTGGCTTCTGAATGTCCTAGAGAGGTCAGGTTTGTTTTAGTGTACTCCAATCAACAGCCCCTACAACCACAAAAAGGAATGGAGTCATTAGCACTTATGTTTTGTAAATGGCACCCAGAATTATATTGCACGAAGCACAATTTCACATCATTCTGGGTCCATTTGTGTGAAAACAAGGTCCAATCAGGCTGAAACGTTACAGGAAGGTAGAATCTATTGAGTTGTAAGTGATCTGAACGTTTCATGATGATCGCACATTCCTATAGGGGGTCAAACCATGTCCCAAAGGTCACCGGGCCTGGTGTCACTTTAAAGAAGTAGTCCAGTTACACCTTTGTGGGCTTATAACTTGGCTTCTGAATATCCTAGAGAGGTCAGGTTTGTTTTAGAGTACTCCATTTAACAGCCCCCATTACCCCAAAAAGGAATGGAGTCATTAGCACTTATGGTTTTCAAATGGCACCCAGAATTCTGTTGCACGAAGCACAATTTCACATCATTCTGGGTTCATTTGTGTGAAAACAAGGTCCAGTCAGGCTGAAACGTTACAAGAAGGTAGAATCTATTGAGTTGTAAGTGATCTGAACGTTTCATGATGATCGCACATTCCTATAGGGGGTCAAACCATGTCCCAAAGGTCACCGGATCGGTGTCAATTTAAAGAAGTAGTCCAGTTACACCTTTGTGGGCTTATAACTAGGCTTCTGAATGTCCTAGAGAGGTCAGGCTTGTTTTAGCGTACTCCAATCAACAGCCCCTACAGCCACAAAAAGGAATGGAGTCATTAGCACTTATGGTTTATAAATGGCACCCAGAATTATGTTGCACGAAGCACAATTTCACATCATTCTGGGTTCATTTGTGTGAAAACAAGGTCCATTAAGGCTGAAACGTTACAAGAAGGTAGAATCTATTGAGTTGTAAGTGATCTGAACGTTTCATGATGATCGAACATTCCTATAGGGGGTCAAACGATGTCCCAAAGGTCACCGGGCCTGGTGTCACTTTAAAGAAGTAGTCCAGTTACACCTTTGTGGGCTTATAACTTGGCTTCTGAATATCCTAGAGAGGTCAGGTTTGTTTTAGAGTACTCCAATTAACAGCCCCCATTACCCCAAAAAGGAATGGAGTCATTAGCACTTATGGTTTTTAAATGGCACCCAGAATTATGTTGCACGAAGCACAATTTCACATCATTCTGGGTCCATTTGTGTGAAAACAAGGTCCAATCAGGCTGAAATGTTAAAGGAAGGTAGAATCTATTGAGTTGTAAGTGATCTGAACGTTTCATGATGATAGCACTTTCCTAAGGGGGTCAAACCATGTCCCAGAGGTCACCGGATCTGGTGTCAATGTAAAGAAGTAGTCCAGTTACACATTTGTGGGCTTATAACTTGGCTTCTGAATGTCCTAGAGAGATCAGGTTTGTTTTAGTGTACTCCAATCAACAGCCCCTACAACCACAAAAAGGAATGGAGTCATTAGCACTTATGGTTTTTAAATGGCAGCCAGAATTATGTTGCACGAAGCACAATTTCACATCATTCTGGGTTCATTTGTGTGAAAACAAGGTCCAATCAGGCTGAAACGTTACAAGAAGGTAGAATCTATTGAGTTGTAAGTGATCTGAACGTTTCATGATGATCGCACATTCCTATAGGGGGTCAAACCATGTCCCAAAGGTCACCGGGCCTGGTGTCACTTTAAAGAAGTAGTCCAGTTTCACATTTGTGGGCTTATAACTTGGCTTCTGAATGTCCTAGAGAGGTCAGGTTTGTTTTAGTGTACTCCAATCAACAGCCCCTACAACCACAAAAATGAATGGAGTCATTAGCACTTATGGTTTGTAAATGGCACCCAGAATTATGTTGCACGAAGCACAATTTCACATCATTCTGGGTTCATTTGTGTGAAAACAAGGTCCAATCAGGCTGAAACGTTACAAGAAGGTAGAATCTATTGAGTTGTAAGTGATCTGAACGTTTCATGATGATCGCACATTCCTATAGGGGGTCAAACCATGTCCCAAAGGTCACCGGGCCTGGTGTCACTTTAAAGATGTAGTCCAGTTACACCTTTGTGGGCTTATAACTTGGCTTCTGAATATCCTAGAGAGGTCAGGTTTGTTTTAGAGTACTCCATTTAACAGCCCCCATTACCCCAAAAAGGAATGGAGTCATTAGCACTTATGGTTTTCAAATGGCACCCAGAATTATGTTGCACGAAGCACAATTTCACATCATTCTGGGTTCATTTGTGTGAAAACAAGGTCCAGTCAGGCTGAAACGTTATAGGAAGGTAGAATCTATTGAGTTGTAAGTGATCTGAACGTTTCATGATGATAGCACTTTCCTAAGGGGGTCAAACCATGTCCCAAAGGTCACCGGGCCTGGTGTCACTTTAAAGAAGTAGTCCAGTTACACCTTTGTGGGCTTATAACTAGGCTTCTGAATGTCCTAGAGAGGTCAGGCTTGTTTTAGTGTACTCCAATCAACAGCCCCTACAGCCACAAAAAGGAATGGAGTCATTAGCACTTATGGTTTATAAATGGTACCCAGAATTATGTTGCACGAAGCACAATTTCACATCATTCTGGGTTCATTTGTGTGAAAACAAGGTCCATTAAGGCTGGAACGTTACAAGAAGGTAGAATCTATTGAGTTGTAAGTGATCTGAACGTTTCATGATGATCGCACATTCCTATAGGGGGTCAAACCATGTCCCAAAGGTCACCGGGCCTGGTGTCACTTTAAAGAAGTAGTCCAGTTACACCTTTGTGGGCTTATAACTTGGCTTCTGAATATCCTAGAGAGGTCAGGTTTGTTTTAGAGTACTCCAATTAACAGCCCCCATTACCCCAAAAAGGAATGGAGTCATTAACACTTATGGTTTTTAAATGGCACCCAGAATTATGTTGCACGAAGCACAATTTCACATCATTCTGGGTCCATTTGTGTGAAAACAAGGTCCAGTCAGGCTGAAACGTTACAAGAAGGTAGAATCTATTGAGTTGTAAGTGATCTGAACGTTTCATGATGATCGCACATTCCTATAGGGGGTCAAACCATGTCCCAAAGGTCACCGGGCCTGGTGTCACTTTAAAGAAGTAGTCCAGTTTCACATTTGTGGGCTTATAACTTGGCTTCTGAATGTCCTAGAGAGGTCAGGTTTGTTTTAGTGTACTCCAATCAACAGCCCCCATTACCCCAAAAAGGAATGGAGTCATTAGCACTTATGGTTTTTAAATGGCAGCCAGAATTATGTTGCACGAAGCACAATTTCACATCATTCTGGGTTCATTTGTGTGAAAACAAGGTCCAGTCAGGCTGAAACGTTACAAGAAGGTAGAATCTATTGAGTTGTAAGTGATCTGAACGTTTCATGATGATCGCACATTCCTATAGGGGGTCAAACCATGTCCCAAAGGTCACCGGGCCTGGTGTCACTTTAAAGAAGTAGTCCAGTTTCACATTTGTGGGCTTATAACTTGGCTTCTGAATGTCCTAGAGAGGTCAGGTTTGTTTTAGTGTACTCCAATCAACAGCCCCTACAACCACAAAAATGAATGGAGTCATTAGCACTTATGGTTTGTAAATGGCACCCAGAATTATGTTGCACGAAGCACAATTTCACATCATTCTGGGTTCATTTGTGTGAAAACAAGGTCCAATCAGGCTGAAACGTTACAAGAAGGTAGAATCTATTGAGTTGTAAGTGATCTGAACGTTTCATGATGATCGCACATTCCTATAGGGGGTCAAACCATGTCCCAAAGGTCACCGGGCCTGGTGTCACTTTAAAGATGTAGTCCAGTTACACCTTTGTGGGCTTATAACTTGGCTTCTGAATATCCTAGAGAGGTCAGGTTTGTTTTAGAGTACTCCATTTAACAGCCCCCATTACCCCAAAAAGGAATGGAGTCATTAGCACTTATGGTTTTCAAATGGCACCCAGAATTATGTTGCACGAAGCACAATTTCACATCATTCTGGGTTCATTTGTGTGAAAACAAGGTCCAGTCAGGCTGAAACGTTATAGGAAGGTAGAATCTATTGAGTTGTAAGTGATCTGAACGTTTCATGATGATAGCACTTTCCTAAGGGGGTCAAACCATGTCCCAAAGGTCACCGGGCCTGGTGTCACTTTAAAGAAGTAGTCCAGTTACACCTTTGTGGGCTTATAACTAGGCTTCTGAATGTCCTAGAGAGGTCAGGCTTGTTTTAGTGTACTCCAATCAACAGCCCCTACAGCCACAAAAAGGAATGGAGTCATTAGCACTTATGGTTTATAAATGGTACCCAGAATTATGTTGCACGAAGCACAATTTCACATCATTCTGGGTTCATTTGTGTGAAAACAAGGTCCATTAAGGCTGGAACGTTACAAGAAGGTAGAATCTATTGAGTTGTAAGTGATCTGAACGTTTCATGATGATCGCACATTCCTATAGGGGGTCAAACCATGTCCCAAAGGTCACCGGGCCTGGTGTCACTTTAAAGAAGTAGTCCAGTTACACCTTTGTGGGCTTATAACTTGGCTTCTGAATATCCTAGAGAGGTCAGGTTTGTTTTAGAGTACTCCAATTAACAGCCCCCATTACCCCAAAAAGGAATGGAGTCATTAACACTTATGGTTTTTAAATGGCACCCAGAATTATGTTGCACGAAGCACAATTTCACATCATTCTGGGTCCATTTGTGTGAAAACAAGGTCCAGTCAGGCTGAAACGTTACAAGAAGGTAGAATCTATTGAGTTGTAAGTGATCTGAACGTTTCATGATGATCGCACATTCCTATAGGGGGTCAAACCATGTCCCAAAGGTCACCGGGCCTGGTGTCACTTTAAAGAAGTAGTCCAGTTTCACATTTGTGGGCTTATAACTTGGCTTCTGAATGTCCTAGAGAGGTCAGGTTTGTTTTAGTGTACTCCAATCAACAGCCCCTACAACCACAAAAATGAATGGAGTCATTAGCACTTATGGTTTGTAAATGGCACCCAGAATTATGTTGCACGAAGCACAATTTCACATCATTCTGGGTTCATTTGTGTGAAAACAAGGTCCAATCAGGCTGAAACGTTACAAGAAGGTAGAATCTATTGAGTTGTAAGTGATCTGAACGTTTCATGATGATCGCACATTCCTATAGGGGGTCAAACCATGTCCCAAAGGTCACCGGGCCTGGTGTCACTTTAAAGATGTAGTCCAGTTACACCTTTGTGGGCTTATAACTTGGCTTCTGAATATCCTAGAGAGGTCAGGTTTGTTTTAGAGTACTCCATTTAACAGCCCCCATTACCCCAAAAAGGAATGGAGTCATTAGCACTTATGGTTTTCAAATGGTACCCAGAATTATGTTGCACGAAGCACAATTTCACATCATTCTGGGTTAATTTGTGTGAAAACAAGGTCCAGTCAGGCTGAAACGTTACAGGAAGGTAGAATCTATTGAGTTGTAAGTGATTTGTACGTTTCATGATGATATCACATTCCTAAGGGGTTCAAACCATGTCCCAAAGGTCACCGGGCCTGGTGTCACTTTAAAGATGTAGTCCAGTTACACCTTTGTGGGCTTATAACTTGGCTTCTGAATATCCTAGAGAGGTCAGGTTTGTTTTAGAGTACTCCATTTAACAGCCCCCATTACCCCAAAAAGGAATGGAGTCATTAGCACTTATGGTTTTCAAATGGTACCCAGAATTATGTTGCACGAAGCACAATTTCACATCATTCTGGGTTCATTTGTGTGAAAACAAGGTCCAGTCAGGCTAAAACGTTACAGGAAGGTAGAATCTATTGAGTTGTAAGTGATTTGTACGTTTCATGATGATAGCACTTTCCTAAGGGGTTCAAACCATGTCCCAAAGGTCACCGGGCCTGGTGTCACTTTAAAGATGTAGTCCAGTTACACATTTGTGGGCTTATAACTTGGCTTCTGAATGTCCTAGAGAGGTCAGGTTTGTTTTAGTGTACTCCAATCAACAGCCCCTACAACCACAAAAAGGAATGGAGTCATTAGCACTTATGTTTTGTAAATGGCACCCAGAATTATTTTGCACGAAGCACAATTTCACATCATTCTGGGTCCATTTGTGTGAAAACAAGGTCCAATCAGGCTGAAACGTTACAGGAAGGTAGAATCTATTGAGTTGTAAGTGATCTGAACGTTTCATGATGATCGCACATTCCTATAGGGGGTCAAACCATGTCCCAAAGGTCACCGGGCCTGGTGTCACTTTAAAGAAGTAGTCCAGTTACACCTTTGTGGGCTTATAACTTGGCTTCTGAATATCCTAGAGAGGTCAGGTTTGTTTTAGAGTACTCCATTTAACAGCCCCCATTACCCCAAAAAGGAATGGAGTCATTAGCACTTATGGTTTTCAAATGGCACCCAGAATTATGTTGCACGAAGCACAATTTCACATCATTCTGGGTTCATTTGTGTGAAAACAAGGTCCAGTCAGGCTGAAACGTTACAGGAAGGTAGAATCTATTGAGTTGTAAGTGATCTGAACGTTTCATGATGATAGCACTTTCCTAAGGGGGTCAAACCATGTCCCAAAGGTCACCGGGCCTGGTGTCACTTTAAAGAAGTAGTCCAGTTACACCTTTGTGGGCTTATAACTAGGCTTCTGAATGTCCTAGAGAGGTCAGACTTGTTTTAGTGTATTCCAATCAACAGCCCCTACAGCCACAAAAAGGAATGGAGTCATTAGCACTTATGGTTTATAAATGGCACCCAGAATTATGTTGCACGAAGCACAATTTCACATCATTCTGGGTTCATTTGTGTGAAAACAAGGTCCATTAAGGCTGAAACGTTACAAGAAGGTAGAATCTATTGAGTTGTAAGTGATCTGAACGTTTCATGATGATAGCACTTTCCTAAGGGGGTCAAACCATGTCCCAGAGTTCACCGGATCTGGTGTCAATGTAAAGAAGTAGTCCAGTTACACATTTGTGGGCTTATAACTTGGCTTCTGAATGTCCTAGAGAGATCAGGTTTGTTTTAGTGTACTCCAATCAACAGCCCCTACAACCACAAAAATGAATGGAGTCATTAGCACTTATGGTTTGTAAATGGCACCCAGAATTATGTTGCACGAAGCACAATTTCACATCATTCTGGGTTCATTTGTGTGAAAACAAGGTCCATTCAGGCTGAAACGTTACAAGAAGGTAGAATCTATTGAGTTGTAAGTGATCTGAACGTTTCATGATGATCGCACATTCCTATAGGGGGTCAAACCAAGTCCCAAAGGTCACCGGGCCTGGTGTCACTTTAAAGATGTAGTCCAGTTACACCTTTGTGGGCTTATAACTTGGCTTCTGAATATCCTAGAGAGGTCAGGTTTGTTTTAGAGTACTCCATTTAACAGCCCCCATTACCCCAAAAAGGAATGGAGTCATTAGCACTTATGGTTTTCAAATGGTACCCAGAATTATGTTGCACGAAGCACAATTTCACATCATTCTGGGTTAATTTGTGTGAAAACAAGGTCCAGTCAGGCTGAAACGTTACAGGAAGGTAGAATCTATTGAGTTGTAAGTGATTTGTACGTTTCATGATGATATCACATTCCTAAGGGGTTCAAACCATGTCCCAAAGGTCACCGGGCCTGGTGTCACTTTAAAGATGTAGTCCAGTTACACCTTTGTGGGCTTATAACTTGGCTTCTGAATATCCTAGAGAGGTCAGGTTTGTTTTAGAGTACTCCATTTAACAGCCCCCATTACCCCAAAAAGGAATGGAGTCATTAGCACTTATGGTTTTCAAATGGTACCCAGAATTATGTTGCACGAAGCACAATTTCACATCATTCTGGGTTCATTTGTGTGAAAACAAGGTCCAGTCAGGCTGAAACGTTACAGGAAGGTAGAATCTATTGAGTTGTAAGTGATTTGTACGTTTCATGATGATAGCACTTTCCTAAGGGGTTCAAACCATGTCCCAAAGGTCACCGGGCCTGGTGTCACTTTAAAGATGTAGTCCAGTTACACATTTGTGGGCTTATAACTTGGCTTCTGAATGTCCTAGAGGGATCAGGTTTGTTTTAGTGTACTCCAATCAACAGCCCCTACAACCACAAAAAGGAATGGAGTCATTAGCACTTATGTTTTGTAAATGGCACCCAGAATTATTTTGCACGAAGCACAATTTCACATCATTCTGGGTCCATTTGTGTGAAAACAAGGTCCAATCAGGCTGAAACGTTACAGGAAGGTAGAATCTATTGAGTTGTAAGTGATCTGAACGTTTCATGATGATCGCACATTCCTATAGGGAGTCAAACCATGTCCCAAAGGTCACCGGGCCTGGTGTCACTTTAAAGAAGTAGTCCAGTTACACCTTTGTGGGCTTATAACTTGGCTTCTGAATATCCTAGAGAGGTCAGGTTTGTTTTAGAGTACTCCATTTAACAGCCCCCATTACCCCAAAAAGGAATGGAGTCATTAGCACTTATGGTTTTCAAATGGCACCCAGAATTATGTTGCACAAAGCACAATTTCACATCATTCTGGGTTCATTTGTGTGAAAACAAGGTCCAGTCAGGCTGAAACGTTACAGGAAGGTAGAATCTATTGAGTTGTAAGTGATCTGAACGTTTCATGATGATAGCACTTTCCTAAGGGGGTCAAACCATGTCCCAAAGGTCACCGGGCCTGGTGTCACTTTAAAGAAGTAGTCCAGTTACACCTTTGTGGGCTTATAACTAGGCTTCTGAATGTCCTAGAGAGGTCAGGCTTGTTTTAGTGTACTCCAATCAACAGCCCCTACAGCCACAAAAAGGAATGGAGTCATTAGCACTTATGGTTTATAAATGGCACCCAGAATTATGTTGCACGAAGCACAATTTCACATCATTCTGGGTTCATTTGTGTGAAAACAAGGTCCATTAAGGCTGAAACGTTACAAGAAGGTAGAATCTATTGAGTTGTAAGTGATCTGAACGTTTCATGATGATAGCACTTTCCTAAGGGGGTCAAACCATGTCCCAGAGGTCACCGGATCTGGTGTCAATGTAAAGAAGTAGTCCAGTTACACATTTGTGGGCTTATAACTTGGCTTCTGAATGTCCTAGAGAGATCAGGTTTGTTTTAGTGTACTCCAATCAACAGCCCCTACAACCACAAAAAGGAATGGAGTCATTAGCACTTATGGTTTTTAAATGGCACCCAGAATTATGTTGCACGAAGCACAATTTCACATCATTCTGGGTCCATTTGTGTGAAAACAAGGTCCAGTCAGGCTTAAATGTTACAAGAAGGTAGAATCTATTGAGTTGTAAGTGATCTGAACGTTTCATGATGATCGCACATTCCTATAGGGGGTCAAACCATGTCCCAAAGGTCACCGGGCCTGGTGTCACTTTAAAGAAGTAGTCCAGTTTCACATTTGTGGGCTTATAACTTGGCTTCTGAATGTCCTAGAGAGGTCAGGTTTGTTTTAGTGTACTCCAATCAACAGCCCCTACAACCACAAAAATGAATGGAGTCATTAGCATTTATGGTTTGTAAATGGCACCCAGAATTATGTTGCACGAAGCACAATTTCACATCATTCTGGGTTCATTTGTGTGAAAACAAGGTCCATTCAGGCTGAAACGTTACAAGAAGGTAGAATCTATTGAGTTGTAAGTGATCTGAACGTTTCATGATGATCGCACATTCCTATAGGGGGTCAAACCATGTCCCAAAGGTCACCGGGCCTGGTGTCACTTTAAAGAAGTAGTCCAGTTACACCTTTGTGGGCTTATAACTTGGCTTCTGAATATCCTAGAGAGGTCAGGTTTGTTTTAGAGTACTTCATTTAACAGCCCCCATTACCCCAAAAAGCAATGGAGTCATTAGCACTTATGGTTTTCAAATGGTACCCAGAATTATGTTGCACGAAGCACAATTTCACATCATTCTGGGTTCATTTGTGTGAAAACAAGGTCCAATCAGGCTGAAACGTTACAAGAAGGTAGAATCTATTGAGTTGTAAGTGATCTGAACATTTCATGATGATCGCACATTCCTATAGGGGGTCAAACCATGTCCCAAAGGTCACCGGGCCTGGTGTCACTTTAAAGATGTAGTCCAGTTACACCTTTGTGGGCTTATAATTTGGCTTCTGAATATCCTAGAGAGGTCAGGTTTGTTTTAGAGTACTCCATTTAACAGCCCCCATTACCCCAAAAAGGAATGGAGTCATTAGCACTTATGGTTTTCAAATGGTACCCAGAATTATGTTGCACGAAGCACAATTTCACATCATTCTGGGTTCATTTGTGTGAAAACAAGGTCCAGTCAGGCTGAAACGTTACAGGAAGGTAGAATCTATTGACTTGTAAGTGATTTGTACGTTTCATGATGATAGCACTTTCCTAAGGGGTTCAAACTATGTCCCAAAGGTCACCGGGCCTGGTGTCACTTTAAAGAAGTAGTCCAGTTACACCTTTGTGGGCTTATAACTTGGCTTCTGAATGTCCTAGAGAGGTCAGGCTTGTTTTAGTGTACTCCAATCAACAGCCCCTACAGCCACAAAAAGGAATGGAGTCATTAGCACTTATGGTTTGTAAATGGCACCCAGAATTATGTTGCACGAAGCACAATTTCACATCATTCTGGGTTCATTTGTGTGAAAACAAGGTCCATTAAGGCTGAAACGTTACAAGAAGGTAGAATCTATTGAGTTGTAAGTGATCTGAACGTTTCATGATGATCGCACATTCCTATAGGTGGTCAAACCATGTCCCAAAGGTCACCGGGCCTGGAGTCACTTTAAAGAAGTAGTCCAGTTACACCTTTGTGGGCTTATAACTTGGCTTCTGAATATCCTAGAGAGGTCAGGTTTGTTTTAGAGTACTCCAATTAACAGCCCCCATTACCCCAAAAAGGAATGGAGTCATTAGCACTTATGGTTTTTAAATGGCACCCAGAATTATGTTGCACGAAGCACAATTTCACATCATTCTGGGTCCATTTGTGTGAAAACAAGGTCCAATCAGGCTGAAACGTTACAGGAAGGTAGAATCTATTGAGTTGTAAGTGATCTGAACGTTTCATGATGATAGCACTTTCCTAAGGGGGTCAAACCATGTTCCAGAGGTCACCGGATCTGGTGTCAATGTAAAGAAGTAGTCCAGTTACACATTTGTGGGCTTATAACTTGGCTTCTGAATGTCCTAGAGAGATCAGGTTTGTTTTAGTGTACTCCAATCAACAGCCCCTACAACCACAAAAAGGAACGGAGTCATTAGCACTTATGGTTTTTAAATGGCACCCAGAATTATGTTGCACGAAGCACAATTTCACATCATTCTGGGTCCATTTGTGTGAAAACAAGGTCCAGTCAGGCTGAAACGTTACAAGAAGGTAGAATCTATTGAGTTGTAAGTGATCTGAACGTTTCATGATGATCGCACATTCCTATAGGGGGTCAAACCATGTCCCAAAGGTCACCGGGCCTGGTGTCACTTTAAAGAAGTAGTCCAGTTTCACATTTGTGGGCTTATAACTTGGCTTCTGAATGTCCTAGAGAGGTCAGGTTTGTTTTAGTGTACTCCAATCAACAGTCCCTACAACCACAAAAATGAATGGAGTCATTAGCACTTATGGTTTGTAAATGGCACCCAGAATTATGTTGCACGAAGCACAATTTCACATCATTCTGGGTTCATTTGTGTGAAAACAAGGTCCAATCAGGCTGAAACGTTACAAGAAGGTAGAATCTATTGAGTTGTAAGTGATCTGAACGTTTCATGATGATCGCACATTCCTATAGGGGGTCAAACCATGTCCCAAAGGTCACCGGGCCTGGTGTCACTTTAAAGATGTAGTCCAGTTACACCTTTGTGGGCTTATAACTTGGCTTCTGAATATCCTAGAGAGGTCAGGTTTGTTTTAGAGTACTCCATTTAACAGCCCCCATTACCCCAAAAAGGAATGGAGTCATTAGCACTTATGGTTTTCAAATGGTACCCAGAATTATGTTGCACGAAGCACAATTTCACATCATTCTGGGTTCATTTGTGTGAAAACAAGGTCCAGTCAGGCTGAAACGTTACAGGAAGGTAGAATCTATTGACTTGTAAGTGATTTGTACGTTTCATGATGATAGCACTTTCCTAAGGGGTTCAAACTATGTCCCAAAGGTCACCGGGCCTGGTGTCACTTTAAAGAAGTAGTCCAGTTACACCTTTGTGGGCTTATAACTTGGCTTCTGAATGTCCT
This sequence comes from Nothobranchius furzeri, assembly GCF_043380555.1. NCBI lineage: Eukaryota > Metazoa > Chordata > Actinopteri > Cyprinodontiformes > Nothobranchiidae > Nothobranchius > Nothobranchius furzeri. The sequence goes on from NC_091747.1 coordinate 3,434,994, forward strand.
AGAGAGGTCAGGCTTGTTTTAGTGTACTCCAATCAACAGCCCCTACAGCCACAAAAAGGAATGGAGTCATTAGCACTTATGGTTTGTAAATGGCACCCAGAATTATGTTGCACGAAGCACAATTTCACATCATTCTGGGTTCATTTGTGTGAAAACAAGGTCCATTAAGGCTGAAACGTTACAAGAAGGTAGAATCTATTGAGTTGTAAGTGATCTGAACGTTTCATGATGATCGCACATTCCTATAGGTGGTCAAACCATGTCCCAAAGGTCACCGGGCCTGGAGTCACTTTAAAGAAGTAGTCCAGTTACACCTTTGTGGGCTTATAACTTGGCTTCTGAATATCCTAGAGAGGTCAGGTTTGTTTTAGAGTACTCCAATTAACAGCCCCCATTACCCCAAAAAGGAATGGAGTCATTAGCACTTATGGTTTTTAAATGGCACCCAGAATTATGTTGCACGAAGCACAATTTCACATCATTCTGGGTCCATTTGTGTGAAAACAAGGTCCAATCAGGCTGAAACGTTACAGGAAGGTAGAATCTATTGAGTTGTAAGTGATCTGAACGTTTCATGATGATAGCACTTTCCTAAGGGGGTCAAACCATGTTCCAGAGGTCACCGGATCTGGTGTCAATGTAAAGAAGTAGTCCAGTTACACATTTGTGGGCTTATAACTTGGCTTCTGAATGTCCTAGAGAGATCAGGTTTGTTTTAGTGTACTCCAATCAACAGCCCCTACAACCACAAAAAGGAACGGAGTCATTAGCACTTATGGTTTTTAAATGGCACCCAGAATTATGTTGCACGAAGCACAATTTCACATCATTCTGGGTCCATTTGTGTGAAAACAAGGTCCAGTCAGGCTGAAACGTTACAAGAAGGTAGAATCTATTGAGTTGTAAGTGATCTGAACGTTTCATGATGATCGCACATTCCTATAGGGGGTCAAACCATGTCCCAAAGGTCACCGGGCCTGGTGTCACTTTAAAGAAGTAGTCCAGTTTCACATTTGTGGGCTTATAACTTGGCTTCTGAATGTCCTAGAGAGGTCAGGTTTGTTTTAGTGTACTCCAATCAACAGTCCCTACAACCACAAAAATGAATGGAGTCATTAGCACTTATGGTTTGTAAATGGCACCCAGAATTATGTTGCACGAAGCACAATTTCACATCATTCTGGGTTCATTTGTGTGAAAACAAGGTCCAATAAGGCTGAAACGTTACAAGAAGGTAGAATCTATTGAGTTGTAAGTGATCTGAACGTTTCATGATGATCGCACATTCCTATAGGGGGTCAAACCATGTCCCAAAGGTCACCGGGCCTGGTGTCACTTTAAAGATGTAGTCCAGTTACACCTTTGTGGGCTTATAACTTGGCTTCTGAATATCCTAGAGAGGTCAGGTTTGTTTTAGAGTACTCCATTTAACAGCCCCCATTACCCCAAAAAGGAATGGAGTCATTAGCACTTATGGTTTTCAAATGGTACCCAGAATTATGTTGCACGAAGCACAATTTCACATCATTCTGGGTTCATTTGTGTGAAAACAAGGTCCAATCAGGCTGAAACGTTACAAGAAGGTAGAATCTATTGAGTTGTAAGTGATCTGAACGTTTCATGATGATCGCACATTCCTATAGGGGGTCAAACCATGTCCCAAAGGTCACCGGGCCTGGTGTCACTTTAAAGATGTAGTCCAGTTACACCTTTGTGGGCTTATAACTTGGCTTCTGAATATCCTAGAGAGGTCAGGTTTGTTTTAGAGTACTCCATTTGACAGCCCCCATTACCCCAAAAAGGAATGGAGTCATTAGCACTTATGGTTTTCAAATGGTACCCAGAATTATGTTGCACGAAGCACAATTTCACATCATTCTGGGTTCATTTGTGTGAAAACAAGGTCCAGTCAGGCTGAAACGTTACAGGAAGGTAGAATCTATGGAGTTGTAAGTGATTTGAACGTTTCATGATGATAGCACTTTCCTAAGGGGGTCAAACATTGTCCCAAAGGTCACCGGGCCTGGTGTCACTTTAAAGAAGTAGTCCAGTTACACCTTTGTGGGCTTATAACTTGGCTTCTGAATGTCCTAGAGAGGTCAGGCTTGTTTTAGTGTACTCCAATCAACAGCCCCTACAGCCACAAAAAGGAATGGAGTCATTAGCACTTATGGTTTGTAAATGGCACCCAGAATTATTTTGCACGAAGCACAATTTCACATCATTCTGGGTCCATTTGAGTGAAAACAAGGTCCAATCAGGCTGAAACGTTACAAGAAGGTAGAATCTATTGAGTTGTAAGTGATCTGAACGTTTCATGATGATAGCACTTTCCTAAGGGGGTCAAACCATGTCCCAGAGGTCACCGGATCTGGTGTCAATTTAAAGAAGTAGTCCAGTTACACATTTGTGGGCTTATAACTTGGCTTCTGAATGTCCTAGAGAGATCAGGTTTGTTTTACTGTACTCCAATCAACAGCCCCTACAACCACAAAAATGAATGGAGTCATTAGCACTTATGGTTTGTAAATGGCACCCAGAATTATGTTGCACGAAGCACAATTTCACATCATTCTGGGTTCATTTGTGTGAAAACAAGGTCCAATCAGGCTGAAACGTTACAAGAAGGTAGAATCTATTGAGTTGTAAGTGATCTGAACGTTTCATGATGATCGCACATTCCTATAGGGGGTCAAACCATGTCCCAAAGGTCACCGGGCCTGGTGTCACTTTAAAGATGTAGTCCAGTTACACCTTTGTGGGCTTATAACTTGGCTTCTGAATATCCTAGAGAGGTCAGGTTTCTTTTAGAGTACTCCATTTGACAGCCCCCATTACCCCAAAAAGGAATGGAGTCATTAGCACTTATGGTTTTCAAATGGTACCCAGAATTATGTTGCACGAAGCACAATTTCACATCATTCTGGGTTCATTTGTGTGAAAACAAGGTCCAGTCAGGCTGAAACGTTACAGGAAGGTAGAATCTATGGAGTTGTAAGTGATTTGAACGTTTCATGATGATAGCACTTTCCTAAGGGGGTCAAACCATGTCCCAAAGGTCAGCGGGCCTGGTGTCACTTTAAAGAAGTAGTCCAGTTACACCTTTGTGGGCTTATAACTTGGCTTCTGAATGTCCTAGAGAGGTCAGGCTTGTTTTAGTGTACTCCAATCAACAGCCCCTACAGCCACAAAAAGGAATGGAGTCATTAGCACTTATGGTTTGTAAATGGCACCCAGAATTATGTTGCACGAAGCACAATTTCACATCATTCTGGGTCAATTTGAGTGAAAACAAGGTCCAATCAGGCTGAAACGTTACAAGAAGGTAGAATCTATTGAGTTGTAAGTGATCTGAACGTTTCATGATGATAGCACTTTCCTAAGGGGGTCAAACCATGTCCCAAAGGTCACCGGGCCTGGTGTCACTTTAAAGAAGTAGTCCAGTTACACCTTTGTGGGCTTATAACTTGGCTTCTGAATGTCCTAGAGAGGTCAGGCTTGTTTTAGTGTACTCCAATCAACAGCCCCTACAGCCACAAAAAGGAATGGAGTCATTAGCACTTATGGTTTGTAAATGGCACCCAGAATTATGTTGCACGAAGCACAATTTCACATCATTCTGGGTTCATTTGTGTGAAAACAAGGTCCAATCAGGCTGAAACGTTACAGGAAGGTAGAATCTATTGAGTTGTAAGTGATCTGAACGTTTCATGATGATAGCACTTTCCTAAGGGGGTCAAACCATGTCCCAGAGGTCACCGGATCTGGTGTCAATTTAAAGAAGTAGTCCAGTTACACATTTGTGGGCTTATAACTTGGCTTCTGAATGTCCTAGAGAGATCAGGTTTGTTTTAGTGTACTCCAATCAACAGCCCCTACAACCACAAAAAGGAATGGAGTCATTAGCACTTATGTTTTTTAAATGGCACCCAGAATTATGTTGTACGAAGCACAATTTCACATCATTCTGGGTCCATTTGTGTGAAAACAAGGTCCAGTTAGGCTGAAACGTTACAAGAAGGTAGAATCTATTGAGTTGTAAGTGATCTGAACGTTTCATGATGATCGCACATTCCTATAGGGGGTCAAACCATGTCCCAAAGGTCACCGGGCGTGGTGTCACTTTAAAGAAGTAGTCCAGTTTCACATTTGTGGGCTTATAACTTGGCTTCTGAATGTCCTATAGAGGTCAGGTTTGTTTTAGTGTACTCCAATCAACAGCCCCTACAACCACAAAAATGAATGGAGTCATTAGCACTTATGGTTTGTAAATGGCACCCGGAATTATGTTGCACGAAGCACAATTTCACATCATTCTGGGTTCATTTGTGTGAAAACAAGGTCCAATCAGGCTGAAACGTTACAAGAAGGTAGAATCTATTGAGTTGTAAGTGATCTGAACGTTTCATGATGATAGCACTTTCCTAAGGGGGTCAAACCATGTCCCAAAGGTCACCGGATCTGGTGTCAATTTAAAGAAGTGGTCCAGTTACACATTTGTGGGCTTATAACTTGGCTTTTGAATGTCCTAGAGAGATCAGGTTTGTTTTAGTGTACTCCAATCAACAGCCCCTACAACCAAAAAAAGGAATGGAGTCATTAGCACTTATGGTTTTTAAATGGCACCCAGAATTATGTTGCACGAAGCACAATTTCACATCATTCTGGGTTCATTTGTGTGAAAACAAGGTCCAATCATGCTGAAACGTTACAAGAAGGTAGAATCTATTACATCGGCGATCAACCTGAGCATAGAGGTCGCTGTCGTTTTACTGTACGCCAGGATATCCGTGTGTGAGTGCACGCTCGACGTCGATTGACAACCGGTCATGTCAGACCTGATCAGACCTTCCGAACACATGACCATTAGTTGTTGTGCGGCCGAGAGTATCGCGATCATACCGTTGAGATGTGTAGGAAGCGCGTACACGCCAGCATTCCACGTTTCCAAAGTTTCCAGCAGTCTAGAGGGACTTGTCTTAGCGCGCACGGCTGTGCTGAATTTGCGTTGGGTAGACACAACGGCTTCGACCTCGCTTAGGATCTTGTGGGCTCATGTACTCGTGGTAGGCCAAGACGTGTATAGTCGAGCGCGTTGACGCCCCGAACACTTGACCCGGTTTTGTTGTTGCGATATGCGTGTCCAGTAACACGGCAAAGTCCGCGTGCCTAGCTTGTATTGATTTTACAGCTCGCTCATACCCCAATAGTACCGTCGGTAGAAGTTCGTTCACTTGTTTCCATGCGCTCGTTGAACACAGGACATCGCAACCTCTGTGATACTCAAGTAAAGCGTCACACACCAGCTGCTTGCACGTTGGAAATACAATCGGTAGTAACTTCTTACTCCACTCTATGTTGAACTCGTATAGTATGTATATGGGCGGTTGCGGCGGTTTGCGCATTTTCTATCTACCCTCCGCTAATATGACTCTGTGGTCTGTCTCCTGAGATGGTGCGGTTGGAACTTGCGAGAGTGCGCTATCGACGGTCGGCGTTTCCATTTCGTCAACTGTGCCATTTTCAGCCGCTGGCAAACGGCCGTCGACGGTCGATGCGAGACACCAACATAACGTTAGACCGCGACCCTCATGCCAGTTTTCTGTAGTACTGGTTGTAGTTTCTGGTGCACACTCGAAACACCATTACGATCACAATTACGTTGATTAATAAATCCAGTGTTGTAGCGACTGCAGCCAGCGCCGTCGCGCAACTCGTGTCGGTGTTATCTCTCGATACTTTCATTCGTATCCGAGCGTATGCAGAATCTACGGATCTGGTGAAGTTGCTTGTCACTAGCTTGCGCACGTTTGATATGGCACTTTGCGCGAGACTCACACAACCTGCAGTGGCGACCGTCGCGTCAGTGCAAAGTTTTTCCGATATATCGCTCGCAACATCGTTTGTCATTTGCTGTACACTGCGCACACTGGCCGCGAGGTCGCGGAGAGGGTCTTCGTTACGAGTTGTGTAATATCCGCTGACTTGCCAATTCAATTCTGGTGGCGCTGACCCAAACGAGAACGCTTTTAAGGCGCATGTCGTGGTAACTCTGGTAGCGCCGTGGTTGACGAAGACGATCATCTTTAGCAATAGTTCATCTCGAAGCGCAACGATGGTGAGGGCGACGGGTTGGCCGGTTCCACCTTCAGGCCACTCGGTTGCCGCTAGATTGCCCAATGCCACACACATAGACGAACCCTGTACACACTCAATGACCCGTGTGCGATCGTTGATTTCTGCTAGTACGTTTGCTAGTTCTACGTGCTTCCACGGATCGGGCGTGGGCACGCGCTTGATTTAGAGGCGTTTTCGCGCAGCCTCTACCCTGCACGACCGCTCGTGGCCGCACTAGCTATTTTTATCTTTATTTGTTTCACACACACACACACACACACACACACACACACACACACACACACACACACACACACACACACACACACAGACACACACACACACACACACACACACACACACACACACACACACACACACACACACAGGCCCTTGCATGCAAACCCCGGTCAGGCCTGCAGTGTACACATCAGAGACATGATGTTCTTTCACAGAACTGAGGTTGTTCATTACTAAATGACTTTTACAGGAATATTGTTATTATACTATTCAACAGGTTGATCATAATAATGTGTATTAAACCCACAACCTAGCACTGAGGACAGAGGGACTTTATTTAAATTAGTACTTAATGGAAACGATACATAATGATACATAAGAGCCATGTCATACATTCAGCCTAGGAATAGTAGCATTGTGCACTATTAAAAATATACACATCAATTGCTCGAATCCCATTGTTGCAAAGTAAAACTCTAATAAAACTCTAGTCAGACATCAACAGAGAAGACTTAGTGTATGTACTACAAATACAGCATTAGGATTTCGAGTGGACCGTGCACCTTGTGAACCATCAGAGGCTTATGACGCAACATATCTTCCAGTTGCTATTAGACAAGTTATAATTCTCGACCATTTTTCGGAACTGGTTTCTTGGGTCCGTGAGTAAATGCCAAATGAGATGATAGTCCTTAAGTAAGTTCCTGGCGATCCCATGTCACGCTCTTGCCCATCAGCCGGTGAACGCTGAGACGGAACTCGATGAGAGCGATGTATTTTTTAAGTGCTCCGAATGTACTTCTAACAAGCGTGCGATTCACTTCGTGAGTAAACCGCAGCTGCAGCTGATTCAAACAGTCGAGCCAACTTTCTACATCACAATATGCGTTTTGTAGTTAGTCGAGTTACCTTTTGTGTGGCGCATGCACGGGTCGTTAGCGTCCAGCTCCCAGCTTAGAGAGTCCTGTATTGACACAGACGTCAATACATCTCGATGTCATGCAACACACAAAGTCTGTCGCATACAGGTGGGTTAACATATGTACGATACCTTTTGTGTGGCGCATGCACGGGTCGTTAGCGTCCAGCTCCCGGCTTATAGAGAGTCCTGTATTGACACAGACGTCAATACATCTCGATGTCATGCAACACACAAAGTCTGTCGCATACAGGTGGGTTAACACACATGTACGATGTGTGCGATGGCGCGCCCGTTTACAATGGGACACGACGATGATCATTGTTAACCAAACTCTTGTTTCTCACGACAGGTGGTAGCGTTGTCTCCTGCACCTGGTCTTCGTGCACAGAGGGTGCTGTAATGTGCTCGTCATAGTCGCGATCGTTGTCACTCGAATCCGTTGTTCTCACGACAGGTGGTAGCGTTGTCTCCTGCATGTTGTCTTCGCGTGCGGCAAGCGTTTTGCTGTGCTCGTTATAATGGTTGTCTTCGTACAAAGGGGGTGTTGAATACTCCTTCGCGAGTAGTCTAGGAGGTGGTGTGATGGGACGTATCTCAGAGGCGTTATGTGAGCGTACCACCATGGCCTGAGCAACTGCGACTACTGAGAGTACACCCAGTACAGACAGCAAGATCATTTTTTTTCTTGGGTGTTGTACGTGTGGGTACAGCCGCTTTAATGGCAGTGGGAGCAAGTGGGCAAATGTATTTATAGGTCACTAGCAGAAACTAAGGCACGTGGTCAGAGTGTAATCGTAACCACCGTAGCTCTTGTCATAATTTAATATACATAGAAATCAGAAACGGGCATGTCAGGATAGACATCGCGAGTGATAATGCGGCCAGTAACTGTGTGCGCTTGAGAGCACCTTGTTGTTCTACTGTGGTGTCCCTGCCGCCGGGTCTGCAAATGTCATCGACCTTCTTTATATACGCATACGCTAAAGACCGTATATTCTCTATGGATTTGAACACGTCCTTTGTTTCGCGTAACGCTTGAGCTGTCTCGAGCGTGATGTTGTGAGCGTACGCCAGTGTTTCGCGTGCACCGAGGTCCGAAAGGGCGTGCGCTACAACTATTAACCTTGGTTTGGGAGTGTGGCGAAACGCTCGCTCCGCTGTAATGGGCAGATGGAATGTTATCACCTGGTACGTTTCGTTAGTCGGGTCGTAACACACCGGTCCGTGACACGGACCCTCACATTGTATGGGGCACAGTAAGGACAACACGCCGCCGACCGTGACTTCGCACTCGACCGCGGTGGTGTTGTCGATTTGCAAAGGATCACATACGCCTCTCCAGTCGCAGTGAGGCACATTGTAGTCGACGCGACCGTCGGTCACCATAGCTTTCGTCAGCCAACACACTCGATTGCCCTTCTAAACATCGGCGATCAACGTGAGCGTAGAGGTCGCCGTCGCTTTACTGTACGCCAGGATATCCGTGTGTGAGTGCACGCTCGACGTGGATTGACAACCGGTCATGTCAGACCTGATCAGACCTTCCGAACACATGACCATTAGTTGTTGTGCGGCCGAGAGTATCGCGATCATACCGTTGAGATGTGTAGAAAGCGCGTACACGCCAGCCTTCCACGTTTCCAAAGTTTCCAGCAGTCTAGAGGGACTTGTCTTAGCGCGCACGGCTGTGCTGAATTTGCGTTGGGTAGACACAACGGCTTCGACCTCGCTTAGGATCTGTGGGCTCATGTACTCGTGGTAGGCCAAGACGTGTATAGTCGAGCGCGGTGACGCCCCGAACACTTGACCCGGTTTTGTTGTGGCGATATGCGTGTCCAGTAACGCGGCAAAGTCCGTGTGTCTAGCGTGTATTGATTTTACAGCTCGCTCATACCCCAACAGTACGGTCCGTAGAAGTTCGTTCACTTGTTTCCATGCGCTCGTGGAACACAGGACATCGCAACCTCTGTAATACTCAAGTAAAGCGTCACACACCAGCTGCTTGCACGTTGGAAATACAATCGGTAGTAACTTCTTACTCCACTCTATGTTGAACTCGTATAGTATGTATATGGGCGGTTGCAGCGGTTTGCGCATTTTCTATCTACCCTCCGCTAATATGACTCGTCAACTGTGCCATTTTCAGCCGCTGGCAAACGGCCGTCGACGGTCGATGCAAGACACCAACATAACGTTAGACCGCGACCCTCATGCCAGTTTTCTGTAGTACTGGTTGTAGTTTCTGGTTCACACTCGATACGCCATTAAGATCACAATTACGTTTATTAATAAATCCAGTGTTGTAGCGACTGCAGCCAGCGCCGTCGCGCAACTCGTGTCGGTGTTATCTCTCGATACTTTCATTGGTATCCGAGCGTATGCAGAATCTACGGATCTGGTGAAGTTGCTTGTCACTAGCTTGCGCACGTTTGATGTGGCACTTTGCGCGAGACTCACACAACCTGCAGTGGCGACCTTCGCGTCAGTGCAAAGTTTTTCCGATATATCGCTCGCAACATCGTTTGTCATTTGCTGTACACTGCGCACACTGGCCGCGAGGTCGCGGAGAGGGTCTTCGTTACAATATACTCTGGTAGCGCCGTGGTTGATGAGGACGATCATCTTTAGCAATAGTTCATCTCGAAGAGCAACGATGGTGAGGGCGACGGGTTGGCCGGTTCCGCCTTCAGGCCACTCGGTTGCCGCTAGATTGCCCAATGCCACACACGCAGACGAACCCTGTACACACTCAATGACCCGTGTGCGATCATTGATTTCTGCTAGTACGTTGGCTAGTTCTACGTGCTTCCACGGATCGGGCGTGGGCACGCGCTTGTTTTAGAGGCGTTTTCGCGCAGCCTCTACCCTGCACGACCGCTCGTGGCCGCACTCGCTATATTTATCTTTATTTGTTTCACACACACACACACACACACACACACGCACACATGCACGCACGCACGCACGCACGCACGCACACACACACACACACACACACACACACAGGCCCTTGCGTGCAAACCCCGGTCAGGCCTGCAGTGTACACATCAGAGACATGATGTTCTTTCACAGAACTGAGGTTGTTCATTACTAAATGACTTTTACAGGAATATTGTTATTATACTATTCAACAGGTTGATCATGATAATGTGTATTAAACCCACAACCTAGCACTGAGGACAGAGGGACTTTATTTAAATTAGTACTTAATGGAAACGATACATAATGATACATAAGAGCCATGTCATACATTCAGCCTAGGAATAGTAGCATTGTGCACTATTAAAAATATACACATCAATTGCTCGAATCCCATTGTTGCAAAGTAAAACTCTAATAAAACTCTAGTCTGACATCAACAGAGAAGACTTAGTGTATGTACTACAAATACAGCATTAGGATTTCGAGTGGACCGTGCACCTTGTGAACCATCAGAGGCTTATGACGCAACATATCTTCCAGTTGCTATTAGACAAGTTATAATTCTCGACCATTTTTCAGAACTGGTTTCTTGGGTCCGTGAGTAAATGCAAATGAGATGATAGTCCTTAAGTAAGTACCTGGCGAACCCATGTCACGCTCTTGCACATCAGCCGGTGAACACTGAGACGGAACTCGATGAGAGCGATGTATTTTTTAAGTGCTCCGAATGTACTTCTAACAAGCGTGCGATTCACGTCGTGAGTAAACCGCAGCTGCAGCTGATTCAAACAGTTGAGCCAACTTTCTACATCACAATATGCGTTTTGTAGTTAGTCGAGTTACCTTTTGTGTGGCGCATGCACGGGTCGTTAGCGTCCAGCTCCCAGCTTATAGACTCCTGTATTGACACAGACGTCAATACATCTCGATGAGATGCAACACACAATGTCTGTCGCAGGTGGGTTAACACACATGTACGATGTGTGCGATGGTGCGCCCGTTTTCAATGGGACACGACGATGATCATTGTTAACCAAACTCTTGTTTCTCATGACAGGTGGTAGCATTGTCTCCTGCACCTGGTCTTCGTGCACAGAGGGTGCTGTAATGTGCTCGTCATAGTCGCGATCGTTGTCACTCGAATCCGTTGTTCTCATAACAGGTGGTAGCGTTGTCTCCTGCAAGTTGTCTTTGTGTGCGGCAAGCGTTGTGCTGTGCTCGTTATAATGGTTGTCTTCGTACAAGGGGGGTGTTGAATACTCTTTCGCGAGTAGTCTAGGAGGTGGTGTGATGGGACGTATCTCAGAGGCGTTATGTGAGAGTACCACCATGGCCTGAGCAACTGCGACTACTGAGAGTACACCCAGTACAGACAGCGAGATCATTGTTTTTCTTGGATGTTGTACGTGTGGGTTTAATGGCAGTTAGAGCAAGTGGGCAAATGTATTTAAAGGGCACTAGCAGAAACTAATGCATGTGGTCAGAGTGTAATCGTAACCACCTAAAGTAGCTCTTGTCATAATTTAATATACATAGAAATTAGAAACGGGCATGTCAGTATAGCCATCACGAGTGACAATGCGTTCAGTATCTGTGTGCGCTTGAGAGCACCTTGTTGTTCTACTGTGGTGCCCACGCCGCCGGGTCTGTAAATGTCATCGACCTTCTTTATATACGCAAACGCTAAAGACCGCGTCGGTAGCGTCTTGCCACATGTCAGCACTCGGTCTTACTGAGCGCCTCCAGGAGAGAGGCCCAAGCAAGACGCGCCCCAAGGAGCGTCTTGCCACATGTAGACACTGGGTCTGACTGAGCGCCTCCAGGAGAGAGGCCCAAGCAAGACGCGCCCGGAGGAGCGTTTTGCCACATGTCAACACTGGGTCTGACAGAGGGCCTCAAGGAGAGAGGCCCAAGCAAGATGCGCCCCGAGGAGCATCTTGCCACATGTCAACAATGGGTCTGACTGAGGGCCTCCAGGAGAGAAGCCCAAGCAAGAAGCGCCCCGAGGAGCGTCTTGCCAAATGTCAGCACTCGGTCTTACTGAGCGCCTCCAGGAGAGAGGCCCAAATAAGACGCGCCCCGAGGAGCGTCTTGCCACATGTCAACAATGGGTCTGACTGAGGGCCTCCAGGAGAGAAGCCCAAGCAAGACGCGCCTCGAGGAGCGTCTTGCCACATGTCAGAACTCGGTCTGACTGAGCGCCTCCAGGAGAGAGGCCCAAGCAAGACGTGCCCCGAGGAGCGTCTTGCCACATGTCAACAATGGGTCTGACTGAGCGCCTCCAGGAGAGACGCCCAAGCAAGATGCGCCCCGAGGAGCGTCTTGCCACATGTGAACACTGGGTCTGACTGAGCTCCTCCAGGAGAGAGGCCCAAGCAAGACGCGCCCCGAGGAGCATCTTGCCACATGTCAACACTGGGTCTGACTGAGAACCTCCAGGAGAGAGGCCCAAGCAAGACGCGCCCCGAGGAGCGTCTTGCCAAATGTCAACACTGGGTCTGACTGAGCTCCTCCAGGAGAGAGGCCCAAGCAAGACGCGCCCCGAGGAGCGTCTTGTCACATGTCACTACTCGGTCTGACTGAGCGCCTCCACGAGAGAGGCCCAAGCAAGACGTGCCCCGAGGAGCGTCTTGCCACATGTCACCACTGGGTCTGACTGAGCGCCTCCAGGAGAGAGGCCCAAGCAAGAAGCGCCCCGAGGAGCGTCTTGCCACGTGTCAACACTGGGTCTGATTGAGGGCCTTCTGGAGAGAGGCCCAAGCAAGACTCGCCCCGAGGAGGGTCTTGCCACATGTCAACACTGGGTCTGACAGAGGGCATCCAGGAGAGAGGCCCAAGCAATACGCGCCCCGAGGAGCGTCTTGCCACATGTCACCACTGGGTCTGACTGAGCGCCTCCAGGAGAGAGGCCCAAGCAAGAAGCGCCCCGAGGAGCGTCTTGCCACGTGTCAACACTTGGTCTGATTGAGAGCCTTCTGGAGAGAGGCCCAAGCAAGACGCGCCCCGAGGAGCGTCTTGCCACATGTCAGCCCTCGGTCTGACTGAGCGCCTCCAGGAGAGAGGCCCAAGCAAGAAACGCCCGAGGAGCGTCTTGACACATGTCAACACTGGGTCTGACTGAGTGCCTCCAGGAGAGAGGTCCAAGCAACACGCGCCCCGAGGAGCGTCTTGCCAAATGTCAACACTGGGTCTGACTGAGTGCCTCCATGAGAGAAGCCCCAGCAAGACGCGCCCCGAGAAGCGTCTTGTCACATGTCACTACTCGGTCTGACTGAGCGCCTCCAGGAGAGAGGCCCAAGCAAGACGTGCCCCGAGGAGCGTCTTGTCACATGTCAACAATGGGTCTGACTGAGCGCCTCCAGGAGAGAAGCCCAAGCAAGAAGCGCCCCGAGGAGCGTCTTGCCACATGTCAACACTGGGTCTGACTGAGCGCCTCCAGGAGAGAGGCCCAAGCAAGACACGCCCCGAGGAGCGTCTTGACACATGTCAACACTGGGTCTGACTGAGGGCCTCCATGTGAGAAGCCCAAGCAAGACGCGCCCCGAGGAGAGTCTTGCCACATGTCAACACTGGGTCTGACAGTGGGCATCCAGGAGAGAGGCCCAAGCAATACGCGCCCCGAGGAGCGTCTTGCCACATGTCAACAATTGGTCTGAATGAGGGCCTCCAGGAGAGAAGCCCAAGGAAGACGCGCCCCGAGGAGCTTCTTGCCACATGTCAGCACTCGGTCTGACTGAGCGCCTCCAGGAGAGAGGCCAAAGCAAGATGCACCCCGAGGAGAGTCTTGACACATGTCAACAGTGGGTCTGACAGAGGGCCTCCATGAGAGAGGCCCAAGCAAGATGGGCCCCGAGGAGTGTCTTGCCACATGTCAACACTGGGTCTGACTGAGCGCCTCCAGGAGAGAGGCCCAAGCAAGACGCGCCCCGAGGAGCGTCTTGTCACATGTCAACACTGGGTCTGACTGAGCGCCTCCAGGAGAGAAGCTCCAGCAAGACGTGCCCCGAGGAGCGTCTTGCCACATGTCAGTTCTCGGTCTGACTGAGCGCCTCCAGGAGAGAGGCCCAAGCAAGATGCGCCCCGAGGAGCATCTTGCCACATGTCAACACTGGGTTTGACAGAGGGCCTCCAGGAGAGAGGCCCAAGCAAGACGCGCCCCGAGGAGCGTCTTGCCACATGTCACCTCTGGGTCTGACTGAGCCCCTCCAGGAAAGAGGCCCAAGCAAGACGCGCCCCGAGGAGCGTCTTGTCACATGTCAACACTGGGTCTGACTGAGCGCCTCCAGGAGAGAAGCCCCAGCAAGACGTGCCCAGAGGAGAGTCTTGCCACATGTCAGCACTCGGTCTGACTGAGCGCCTCCAGGAGAGAGGCCCAAGCAAGATGCGCCCGGAGGAGCGTCTTGCCACATGTCAACAATGGGTCTGACTGAGGGCCTCCAGGAGAGAAGCCCAAGCAAGATGCACCCCGAGGAGCGTCTTGCCACATGTCAGCACTCGGTCTGACTGAGCGCCTCCAGGACAGAGGGCCAAGCAAGACGCGCCCCAAGGAGCGTCTTGCCACATGTCAGCACTCGGTCTGACTGAGCGCCTCCAGGAGAGAGGCCCAAGCAAGACATGCCCCAAGGAGCGTCTTGCCACATGTCAACACTGGGTCTGACTGAGCTTCTCCAGGAGAGAGGCCCAAGCAAGACGCGCCAGGAGGAGCGTTTTGCCACATGTCAACACTGGGTCTGACAGAGGGCCTCAAGGAGAGAGGCCCAAGCAAGATGCGCCCCGAGGAGCATCTTGCCACATGTCAACAATGGGTCTGACTGAGGGCCTACAGGAGAGAAGCCCAAGCAAGAAGCGCCCCGAGGAGCGTCTTGCCACATGTCAGCACTCGGTCTTACTGAGCGCCTCCAGGAGAGAGGCCCAAATAAGACGCGCCCGAGGAGCGTCTTGCCACATGTCAGAACTCGGTCTGACTGAGCGCCTCCAGGAGAGAGGCCCAAGCAAGACGTGCCCCGAGGAGCGTCTTGCCACATGTGAACACTGGGTCTGACTGAGCGCCTCCAGGAGAGAGGCCCAAGCAATACGCGCACCGAGGAGCATCTTGCCACATGTCAACACTGGGTCTGACTGAGAACCTCCAGGAGAGAGGCCCAAGCAAGACGCGCCTCGAGGAGCGTCTTGCCACATGTCAACACTGTGTCTGACTGAGCGCCTCCAGGAGAGAGGCCCAAGCAAGACGCGCCCCGAGGAGCGTCTTGTCACATGTCACTACTCGGTCTGACTGAGCGCCTCCACGAGAGAGGCCCAAGCAAGACGTGCCCCGAGGAGCATCTTGCCACATGTCACCACTGGGTCTGACTGAGCGCCTCCAGGAGAGAGGCCCAAGCAAGAAGCGCCCCGAGGAGCGTCTTGCCACGTGTCAACACTGGGTCTGATTGAGGGCCTTCTGGAGAGAGGCCCAAGCAAGACGCGCCCCGAGGACCGTCTTGCCACATGTCAACACTGGGTCTGACAGAGGGCATCCAGGAGAGAGGCCCAAGCAATACACGCCCCGAGGAGCGTATTGCCACATGTCACCACTGGGTCTGAATGAGCGCCTCCAGGAGAGAGGCCCAAGCAAGAAGCGCCCCGAGGAGCGTCTTGCCACGTGTCAACACTGGGTCAGATTGAGGGCCTTCTGGAGAGAGGCCCAAGCAAGACGCGCCCCGAGGAGCGTCTTGCCACATGTCAACAATGGGTCTGACTGAGGGCCTCCAGGAGAGAAGCCCAAGCAAGACGCGCCCCGAGGAGCTTCTTGCCACATGTCAGAACTCGGTCTGACTGAGCGCCTCCAGGAGAGAGGCCAAAGCAAGACGCGCCCCGAGGAGCGTCTTGACACATGTCAACACTGGGTCTGACTGAGCTTCTCCAGGAGAGAGGCCCAAGCATGACGCGCCCCGAGGAGCGTCTTGCCACATGTCACCTCTGGGTCTGACTGAGCACCTCCAGGAGAGAGGCCCAAGCAAGACGCGCCCCGAGGAGCGTCTTGTCACATGTCAACACTGGGTCTGACTGAGCGCCTCCAGGAGAGAGGCCCAAGCAAGAAACGCCCGAGGAGCGTCTTGACACATGTCAACACTGGGTCTGACTGATTGCCTCCCCAGGAGAGAGGCCCAAGCAAGACGCGCCCTGAGGAGCATCTTGCCACATGTCAACACTGGGTCTGACTGAGTGCTTCCATGAGAGAAGCCCCAGCAAGACGCGCCCCGAGGAGCGTCTTGCCACATGTCAGCACTCGGTCTGACTGAGCGCCTCCAGGAGAGAGGCCCAAGCAAGACGCGCCCCAAGGAGCGTCTTGCCACATGTCAACACTGGGTCTGACTGAGCGCCTCCAGGAGAGAGGCCCAAGCAAAACGCGCCAGGAGGAGCGTTTTGCCACATGTCAACACTGGGTCTGACAGAGGGCCTCAAGGAGAGAGGCCCAAGCAAGATGCGCCCCGAGGAGCATCTTGCCACATGTCAACACTGGGTCTGACTGAGGGCCTACAGGAGAGAGGCCAAAGCAAGACGCGCCCCGAGGAGCGTCTTGACACATGTCAACACTGGGTCTGACTGAGCTTCTCCAGGAGAGAGGCCCAAGCATGACGCGCCCCGAGGAGCGTCTTGCCACATGTCACCTCTGGGTCTGACTGAGCACCTCCAGGAGAGAGGCCCAAGCAAGACGCGCCCCGAGGAGCGTCTTGTCACATGTCAACACTGGGTCTGACTGAGCGCCTCCAGGAGAGAGGCCCAAGCAAGAAACGCCCGAGGAGCGTCTTGACACATGTCAACACTGGGTCTGACTGATTGCCTCCCCAGGAGAGAGGCCCAAGCAAGACGCGCCCTGAGGAGCATCTTGCCACATGTCAACACTGGGTCTGACTGAGTGCTTCCATGAGAGAAGCCCCAGCAAGACGCGCCCCGAGGAGCGTCTTGCCACATGTCAGCACTCGGTCTGACTGAGCGCCTCCAGGAGAGAGGCCCAAGCAAGACGCGCCCCAAGGAGCGTCTTGCCACATGTCAACACTGGGTCTGACTGAGCGCCTCCAGGAGAGAGGCCCAAGCAAAACGCGCCAGGAGGAGCGTTTTGCCACATGTCAACACTGGGTCTGACAGAGGGCCTCAAGGAGAGAGGCCCAAGCAAGATGCGCCCCGAGGAGCATCTTGCCACATGTCAACACTGGGTCTGACTGAGGGCCTACAGGAGAGAAGCCCAAGCAAGAAGCGCCCCGAGGAGCGTCTTGCCACATGTCAGCACTCGGTCTCACTGAGCGCCTCCAGGAGAGAGGCCCAAATAAGACGCGCCCCGAGGAGCGTCTTGCCACATGTCAAGAATGGATCTGACTGAGGGCCTCCAGGAAAGAAGCCCAAGCAAGACGCGCCCCGAGGAGCGTCTTGCCACATGTCAGAAATCGGTCTGACTGAGCGCCTCCAGGAGAGAGGCCCAAGCAAGACGTGCCCCGAGGAGCCTCTTGCCACATGTGAACACTGGGTCTGACTGAGCGCCTCCAGGAGAGAGGTCCAAGCAAGACGCGCCCCGAGGAGCATCTTGCCACATGTCAACACTGGGTCTGACTGAGCGCCTCCAGGAGAGAGGCCCAAGCAAGACGCGCCCCGAGGAGCGTCTTGTCACATGTCACTACTCGGTCTGACTGAGTGCTTCCAGGAGAGAGGCCCAAGCAAGACGTGCCCCGAGGAGCGTCTTGCCACATGTCAACACTGGGTCTGACTGAGAACCTCCAGGAGAGAGGCCCAAGCAAGACGCGCCCCGAGGAGCGTCTTGCCACGTGTCAACACTGGGTCTGACTGAGCGCCTCCAGGAGAGAGGCCCAAGCAAGACGCGCCCCGAGGAGCGTCTTGTCACATGTCACTACTCGGTCTGACTGAGCGCCTCCACGAGAGAGGCCCAAGCAAGACGTGCCCCGAGGAGCATCAAGCCACATGTCACCACTGGGTCTGACTGAGCGCCTCCAGGAGAGAGGCCCAAGCAAGAAGCGCCCCGAGGAGCGTCTTGCCACGTGTCAACACTGGGTCTCATTGAGGGCCTTCTGGAGAGAGGCCCAAGCAAGACACTTCCCGAGGAGCGTCTTGCCACATGTCAAAACTGGGTCTGAAAGAGGGCATCCAGGAGAGAGGCCCAAGAAATACGCGCCCCGAGGAGCGTCTTGCCAAATGTCACCACTGGGTCTGACTGAGCGCCTCCAGGAGAGAGGCCCAAGCAAGAAGCGCCCCGAGGAGCGTCTTGCCACGTGTCAACACTGGGTCTGATTTAGGGCCTTCTGGAGAGAGGCCCAAGCAAGACGCGCCCCGAGGAGCGTCTTTCCACATGTCAACAATGGGTCTGACTGAGGGCCTCCAGGAGAGAAGCCCAAGCAAGACGCCCCCCGAGGAGCTTCTTGCCACATGTCAGCACTCGGTCTGACTGAGCGCCTCCAGGAGAGAGGCCAAAGCAAGACGCACCCCGAGGAGCGTCTTGACACATGTCAACACTGGGTCTGACAGAGGGCCTCCATGAGAGAGGCCCAAGCAAGACGCGCCCCGAGGAGTGTCTTGCCACATGTCAACAATGGGTCTGACTGAGCGCCTCCAGGAGAGAGGCCCAAGCAAGACGTGCCCCGAGGAGCGTCTTGTCACATGTCAACAATGGGTCTGACTGAGCGCCTCCAGGAGAGAAGCCCAAGCAAGAAGCGCCCCGAGGAGCGTCTTGCCACATGTCAACACTGGGTCTGAATGAGCGCCTCCAGGAGAGAGGCCCAAGCAAGACACGCCCCGAGGAGCGTCTTGACACATGTCAACACTGGGTCTGACTGAGGGCCTCCATGTGAGAAGCCCAAGCAAGACGCGCCCCGAGGAGAGTCTTGCCACATGTCAACACTGGGTCTGACAGAGGGCATCCAGGAGAGAGGCCCAAGCAATACGCGCCCCGAGGAGCGTCTTGCCACATGTCAACAATTGGTCTGAATGAGGGCCTCCAGGAGAGAAGCCCAAGGAAGACGCGCCCCGAGGAGCTTCTTGCCACATGTCAGCACTCGGTCTGACTGAGCGCCTCCAGGAGAGAGGCCAAAGCAAGATGCACCCCGAGGAGCGTCTTGACACATGTCAACAGTGGGTCTGACTGAGCACCTCCAGGAGAGAGGCCCAAGCAAGACGCGCCCCGAGGAGCGTCTTGTCACATGTCAACACTGGGTCTGACTGAGCGCCTCCAGGAGAGAAGCTCCAGCAAGACGTGCCCCGAGGAGCGTCTTGCCACATGTCAGTTCTCGGTCTGACTGAGCGCCTCCAGGAGAGAGGCCCAAGCAAGATGCGCCCCGAGGAGCATCTTGCCACATGTCAACACTGGGTTTGACAGAGGGCCTCCAGGAGAGAGGCCCAAGCAAGACGCGCCCCGAGGAGCGTCTTGCCACATGTCACCTCTGGGTCTGACTGAGCCCCTCCAGGAAAGAGGCCCAAGCAAGACGCGCCCCAAGGAGCGTCTTGTCACATGTCAACACTGGGTCTGACTGAGCGCCTCCAGGAGTGAAGCCCCAGCAAGACGTGCCCAGAGGAGCGTCTTGCCACATGTCAGCACTCGGTCTGACTGAGCGCCTCCAGGAGAGAGGCCCAAGCAAGATGCGCCCGGAGGAGCGTCTTGCCACATGTCAACAATGGGCCTGACTGAGGGCCTCCAGGAGAGAAGCCCAAGCAAGATGCACCCCGAGGAGCGTCTTGCCACATGTCAGCACTCGGTCTGACTGAGCGCCTCCAGGACAGAGGGCCAAGCAAGAAGCGCCCCAAGGAGCGTCTTGCCACATGTCAGCACTCGGTCTGACTGAGCGCCTCCAGGAGAGAGGCCCAAGCAAGACATGCCCCAAGGAGCGTCTTGCCACATGTCAACACTGGGTCTGACTGAGCTTCTCCAGGAGAGAGGCCCAAGCAAGACGCGCCAGGAGGAGCGTTTTGCCACATGTCAACACTGGGTCTGACAGAGGGCCTCAAGGAGAGAGGCCCAAGCAAGATGCGCCCCGAGGAGCATCTTGCCACATGTCAACAATGGGTCTGACTGAGGGCCTACAGGAGAGAAGCCCAAGCAAGAAGCGCCCCGAGGAGCGTCTTGCCACATGTCAGCACTCGGTCTTACTGAGCGCCTCCAGGAGAGAGGCCCAAATAAGACGCGCCCGAGGAGCGTCTTGCCACATGTCAGAACTCGGTCTGACTGAGCGCCTCCAGGAGAGAGGCCCAAGCAAGACGTGCCCCGAGGAGCGTCTTGCCACATGTGAACACTGGGTCTGACTGAGCGCCTCCAGGAGAGAGGCCCAAGCAATACGCGCCCCGAGGAGCATCTTGCCACATGTCAACACTGGGACTGACTGAGAACCTCCAGGAGAGAGGCCCAAGCAAGACGCGCCCCGAGGAGCATCTTGCCACATGTCAAGAATGGATCTGACTGAGGGCCTCCAGGAAAGAAGCCCAAGCAAGACGCGCCCCGAGGAGCGTCTTGCCACATGTCAGAAATCGGTCTGACTGAGCGCCTCCAGGAGAGAGGCCCAAGCAAGACGTGCCCCGAGGAGCCTCTTGCCACATGTGAACACTGGGTCTGACTGAGCGCCTCCAGGAGAGAGGCCCAAGCAAGACGCGCCCCGAGGAGCATCTTGCCACATGTCAACACTGGGTCTGACTGAGAACCTCCAGGAGAGAGGCCCAAGCACGACGCGCCCCGAGGAGCGTCTTGCCACATGTCAACACTGGGTCTGACTGAGCGCCTCCAGGAGAGAGGCCCAAGCAAGACGCGCCCCGAGGAGCGTCTTGTCACATGTCACTACTCGGTCTGACTGAGTGCCTCCAGGAGAGAGGCCCAAGCAAGACGTGCCCCGAGGAGCGTCTTGCCACATGTCAACACTGGGTCTGACTGAGAACCTCCAGGAGAGAGGCCCAAGCAAGACGCGCCCCGAGGAGCGTCTTGCCACGTGTCAACACTGGGTCTGACTGAGCGCCTCCAGGAGAGAGGCCCAAGCAAGACGCGCCCCGAGGAGCGTCTTGTCACATGTCACTACTCGGTCTGACTGAGCGCCTCCACGAGAGAGGCCCAAGCAAGACGTGCCCCGAGGAGCATCTTGCCACATGTCACCACTGGGTCTGACTGAGCGCCTCCAGGAGAGAGGCCCAAGCAAGAAGCGCCCCGAGGAGCGTCTTGCCACGTGTCAACACTGGGTCTCATTGAGGGCCTTCTGGAGAGAGGCCCAAGCAAGACACTTCCCGAGGAGCGTCTTGCCACATGTCAAAACTGGGTCTGACAGAGGGCATCCAGGAGAGAGGCCCAAGAAATACGCGCCCCGAGGAGCGTCTTGCCAAATGTCACCACTGGGTCTGACTGAGCGCCTCCAGGAGAGAGGCCCAAGCAAGAAGCGCCCCGAGGAGCGTCTTGCCACGTGTCAACACTGGGTCTGATTTAGGGCCTTCTGGAGAGAGGCCCAAGCAAGACGCGCCCCGAGGAGCGTCTTTCCACATGTCAACAATGGGTCTGACTGAGGGCCTCCAGGAGAGAAGCCCAAGCAAGACGCGCCCCGAGGAGCTTCTTGCCACATGTCAGCACTCGGTCTGACTGAGCGCCTCCAGGAGAGAGGCCAAAGCAAGACGCACCCCGAGGAGCGTCTTGACACATGTCAACACTGGGTCTGACAGAGGGCCTCCATGAGAGAGGCCCAAGCAAGACGCGCCCCGAGGAGTGTCTTGCCACATGTCAACAATGGGTCTGACTGAGCGCCTCCAGGAGAGAGGCCAACGCAAGACGTGCCCCGAGGAGCGTCTTGTCACATGTCAACAATGGGTCTGACTGAGCGCCTCCAGGAGAGAAGCCCAAGCAAGAAGCGCCCCGAGGAGCGTCTTGCCACATGTCAACACTGGGTCTGAATGAGCGCCTCCAGGAGAGAGGCCCAAGCAAGACACGCCCCGAGGAGCGTCTTGACACATGTCAACACTGGGTCTGACTGAGGGCCTCCATGTGAGAAGCCCAAGCAAGACGCGCCCCGAGGAGAGTCTTGCCACATGTCAACACTGGGTCTGACAGAGGGCATCCAGGAGAGAGGCCCAAGCAATACGCGCCCCGAGGAGCGTCTTGCCACATGTCAACAATTGGTCTGAATGAGGGCCTCCAGGAGAGAAGCCCAAGGAAGACGCGCCCCGAGGAGCTTCTTGCCACATGTCAGCACTCGGTCTGACTGAGCGCCTCCAGGAGAGAGGCCAAAGCAAGATGCACCCCGAGGAGCGTCTTGACACATGTCAACAGTGGGTCTGACAGAGGGCCTCCATGAGAGAGGCCCAAGCAAGATGCGCCCCGAGGAGCATCTTGCCACATGTCAACACTGGGTCTGACTGAGCGCCTCCAGGAGAGAGGCCCAAGCAAGACGCGCCCCGAGGAGCGTCTTGTCACATGTCAACACTGGGTCTGACTGAGCGCCTCCAGGAGAGAAGCTCCAGCAAGACGTGCCCCGAGGAGCGTCTTGCCACATGTCAGTTCTCGGTCTGACTGAGCGCCTCCAGGAGAGAGGCCCAAGCAAGATGCGCCCCGAGGAGCATCTTGCCACATGTCAACACTGGGTTTGACAGAGGGCCTCCAGGAGAGAGGCCCAAGCAAGACGCGCCCCGAGGAGCGTCTTGCCACATGTCACCTCTGGGTCTGACTGAGCCCCTCCAGGAAAGAGGCCAAAGCAAGACGCGCCCCGAGGAGCGTCTTGTCACATGTCAACACTGGGTCTGACTGAGCGCCTCCAGGAGTGAAGCCCCAGCAAGACGTGCCCAGAGGAGCGTCTTGCCACATGTCAGCACTCGGTCTGACTGAGCGCCTCCAGGAGAGAGGCCCAAGCAAGATGCGCCCGGAGGAGCGTCTTGCCACATGTCAACAATGGGCCTGACTGAGGGCCTCCAGGAGAGAAGCCCAAGCAAGATGCACCCCGAGGAGCGTCTTGCCACATGTCAGCACTCGGTCTGACTGAGCGCCTCCAGGACAGAGGGCCAAGCAAGACGCGCCCCAAGGAGCGTCTTGCCACATGTCAGCACTCGGTCTGACTGAGCGCCTCCAGGAGAGAAGCCCAAGCAAGACATGCCCCAAGGAGCGTCTTGCCACATGTCAACACTGGGTCTGACTGAGCTTCTCCAGGAGAGAGGCCCAAGCAAGACGCGCCAGGAGGAGCGTTTTGCCACATGTCAACACTGGGTCTGACAGAGGGCCTCAAGGAGAGAGGCCCAAGCAAGATGCGCCCCGAGGAGCATCTTGCCACATGTCAACAATGGGTCTGACTGAGGGCCTACAGGAGAGAAGCCCAAGCAAGAAGCGCCCCGAGGAGCGTCTTGCCACATGTCAGCACTCGGTCTTACTGAGCGCCTCCAGGAGAGAGGCCCAAATAAGACGCGCCCGAGGAGCGTCTTGCCACATGTCAGAACTCGGTCTGACTGAGCGCCTCCAGGAGAGAGGCCCAAGCAAGACGTGCCCCGAGGAGCGTCTTGCCACATGTGAACACTGGGTCTGACTGAGCGCCTCCAGGAGAGAGGCCCAAGCAATACGCGCCCCGAGGAGCATCTTGCCACATGTCAACACTGGGTCTGACTGAGAACCTCCAGGAGAGAGGCCCAAGCAAGACGCGCCCCGAGGAGCATCTTGCCACATGTCAACACTGGGTCTGACTGAGAACCTCCAGGAGAGAGGCCCAAGCACGACGCGCCCCGAGGAGCGTCTTGCCACATGTCAACACTGGGTCTGACTGAGCGCCTCCAGGAGAGAGGCCCAAGCAAGACGCGCCCCGAGGAGCGTCTTGTCACATGTCACTACTCGGTCTGACTGAGTGCCTCCAGGAGAGAGGCCCAAGCAAGACGTGCCCCGAGGAGCGTCTTGCCACATGTCAACACTGGGTCTGACTGAGAACCTCCAGGAGAGAGGCCCAAGCAAGACGCGCCCCGAGGAGCGTCTTGCCACATGTCAACACTGGGTCTGACTGAGCGCCTCCAGGAGAGAGGCCCAAGCAAGACGCGCCCCGAGGAGCGTCTTGTCACATGTCACTACTCGGTCTGACTGAGCGCCTCCACGAGAGAGGCCCAAGCAAGACGTGCCCCGAGGAGCATCTTGCCACATGTCACCACTGGGTCTGACTGAGCGCCTCCAGGAGAGAGGCCCAAGCAAGAAGCGCCCCGAGGAGCGTCTTGCCACGTGTCAACACTGGGTCTCATTGAGGGCCTTCTGGAGAGAGGCCCAAGCAAGACACTTCCCGAGGAGCGTCTTGCCACATGTCAAAACTGGGTCTGACAGAGGGCATCCAGGAGAGAGGCCCAAGAAATACGCGCCCCGAGGAGCGTCTTGCCAAATGTCACCACTGGGTCTGACTGAGCGCCTCCAGGAGAGAGGCCCAAGCAAGAAGCGCCCCGAGGAGCGTCTTGCCACGTGTCAACACTGGGTCTGATTTAGGGCCTTCTGGAGAGAGGCCCAAGCAAGACGCGCCCCGAGGAGCGTCTTTCCACATGTCAACAATGGGTCTGACTGAGGGCCTCCAGGAGAGAAGCCCAAGCAAGACGCGCCCCGAGGAGCTTCTTGCCACATGTCAGCACTCGGTCTGACTGAGCGCCTCCAGGAGAGAGGCCAAAGCAAGACGCACCCCGAGGAGCGTCTTGACACATGTCAACACTGGGTCTGACAGAGGGCCTCCATGAGAGAGGCCCAAGCAAGACGCGCCCCGAGGAGTGTCTTGCCACATGTAAACAATGGGTCTGACTGAGCGCCTCCAGGAGAGAGGCCCAAGCAAGACGTGCCCCGAGGAGCGTCTTGTCACATGTCAACAATGGGTCTGACTGAGCGCCTCCAGGAGAGAAGCCCAAGCAAGAAGCGCCCCGAGGAGCGTCTTGCCACATGTCAACACTGGGTCTGAATGAGCGCCTCCAGGAGAGAGGCCCAAGCAAGACACGCCCCGAGGAGCGTCTTGACACATGTCAACACTGGGTCTGACTGAGGGCCTCCATGTGAGAAGCCCAAGCAAGACGCGCCCCGAGGAGAGTCTTGCCACATGTCAACACTGGGTCTGACAGAGGGCATCCAGGAGAGAGGCCCAAGCAATACGCGCCCCGAGGAGCGTCTTGCCACATGTCAACAATTGGTCTGAATGAGGGCCTCCAGGAGAGAAGCCCAAGGAAGACGCGCCCCGAGGAGCTTCTTGCCACATGTCAGCACTCGGTCTGACTGAGCGCCTCCAGGAGAGAGGCCAAAGCAAGATGCACCCCGAGGAGCGTCTTGACACATGTCAACAGTGGGTCTGACAGAGGGCCTCCATGAGAGAGGCCCAAGCAAGATGCGCCCCGAGGAGTGTCTTGCCACATGTCAACACTGGGTCTGACTGAGCGCCTCCAGGAGAGAGGCCCAAGCAAGACGCGCCCCGAGGAGCGTCTTGTCACATGTCAACACTGGGTCTGACTGAGCGCCTCCAGGAGAGAAGCTCCAGCAAGACGTGCCCCGAGGAGCGTCTTGCCACATGTCAGTTCTCGGTCTGACTGAGCGCCTCCAGGAGAGAGGCCCAAGCAAGATGCGCCCCGAGGAGCATCTTGCCACATGTCAACACTGGGTTTGACAGAGGGCCTCCAGGAGAGAGGCCCAAGCAAGACGCGCCCCGAGGAGCGTCTTGCCACATGTCACCTCTGGGTCTGACTGAGCCCCTCCAGGAAAGAGGCCCAAGCAAGACGCGCCCCGAGGAGCGTCTTGTCACATGTCAACACTGGGTCTGACTGAGCGCCTCCAGGAGTGAAGCCCCAGCAAGACGTGCCCAGAGGAGCGTCTTGCCACATGTCAGCACTCGGTCTGACTGAGCGCCTCCAGGACAGAGGGCCAAGCAAGACGCGCCCCAAGGAGCGTCTTGCCACATGTCAGCACTCGGTCTGACTGAGCGCCTCCAGGAGAGAGGCCCAAGCAAGACATGCCCCAAGGAGCGTCTTGCCACATGTCAACACTGGGTCTGACTGAGCTTCTCCAGGAGAGAGGCCCAAGCAAGACGCGCCAGGAGGAGCGTTTTGCCACATGTCAACACTGGGTCTGACAGAGGGCCTCAAGGAGAGAGGCCCAAGCAAGATGCGCCCCGAGGAGCATCTTGCCACATGTCAACAATGGGTCTGACTGAGGGCCTACAGGAGAGAAGCCCAAGCAAGAAGCGCCCCGAGGAGCGTCTTGCCACATGTCAGCACTCGGTCTTACTGAGCGCCTCCAGGAGAGAGGCCCAAATAAGACGCGCCCGAGGAGCGTCTTGCCACATGTCAGAACTCGGTCTGACTGAGCGCCTCCAGGAGAGAGGCCCAAGCAAGACGTGCCCCGAGGAGCGTCTTGCCACATGTGAACACTGGGTCTGACTGAGCGCCTCCAGGAGAGAGGCCCAAGCAATACGCGCCCCGAGGAGCATCTTGCCACATGTCAACACTGGGTCTGACTGAGAACCTCCAGGAGAGAGGCCCAAGCAAGACGCGCCTCGAGGAGCGTCTTGCCACATGTCAACACTGGGTCTGACTGAGCGCCTCCAGGAGAGAGGCCCAAGCAAGACGCGCCCCGAGGAGCGTCTTGTCACATGTCACTACTCGGTCTGACTGAGCGCCTCCACGAGAGAGGCCCAAGCAAGACGTGCCCCGAGGAGCATCTTGCCACATGTCACCACTGGGTCTGACTGAGCGCCTCCAGGAGAGAGGCCCAAGCAAGAAGCGCCCCGAGGAGCGTCTTGCCACGTGTCAACACTGGGTCTGATTGAGGGCCTTCTGGAGAGAGGCCCAAGCAAGACGCGCCCCGAGGACCGTCTTGCCACATGTCAACACTGGGTCTGACAGAGGGCATCCAGGAGAGAGGCCCAAGCAATACACGCCCCGAGGAGCGTATTGCCACATGTCACCACTGGGTCTGAATGAGCGCCTCCAGGAGAGAGGCCCAAGCAAGAAGCGCCCCGAGGAGCGTCTTGCCACGTGTCAACACTGGGTAAGATTGAGGGCCTTCTGGAGAGAGGCCCAAGCAAGACGCGCCCCGAGGAGCGTCTTGCCACATGTCAACAATGGGTCTGACTGAGGGCCTCCAGGAGAGAAGCCCAAGCAAGACGCGCCCCGAGGAGCTTCTTGACACATGTCAGCACTCGGTCTGACTGAGCGCCTCCAGGAGAGAGGCCAAAGCAAGACGTGCCCCGAGGAGCGTCTTGACACATGTCAACACTGGGTCTGACAGAGGGCCTCCATGAGAGAGGCCCAAGCAAGACGCGCCCCGAGGAGTGTCTTGCCACATGTTACCACTGGGTCTGACTGAGCGCCTCCAGGAGAGAGGCCCAAGCAAGACGCGCCCCGAGGAGCGTCTTGCCACATGTCAACACTGGGTCTGACTGAGCTTCTCCAGGAGAGAGGCCCAAGCATGACGCGCCCCGAGGAGCGTCTTGCCACATGTCACCTCTGGGTCTGACTGAGCACCTCCAGGAGAGAGGCCCAAGCAAGACGCGCCCCGAGGAGCGTCTTGTCACATGTCAACACTGGGTCTGACTGAGCGCCTCCAGGAGAGAGGCCCAAGCAAGAAACGCCCGAGGAGCGTCTTGACACATGTCAACACTGTGTCTGACTGATTGCCTCCCCAGGAGAGAGGCCCAAGCAAGACGCGCCCTGAGGAGCATCTTGCCACATGTCAACACTGGGTCTGACTGAGTGCTTCCATGAGAGAAGCCCCAGCAAGACGCGCCCCGAGGAGCGTCTTGCCACATGTCAGCACTCGGTCTGACTGAGCGCCTCCAGGAGAGAGGCCCAAGCAAGACGCGCCCCAAGGAGCGTCTTGCCACATGTCAACACTGGGTCTGACTGAGCGCCTCCAGGAGAGAGGCCCAAGCAAAACGCGCCAGGAGGAGCGTTTTGCCACATGTCAACACTGGGTCTGACAGAGGGCCTCAAGGAGAGAGGCCCAAGCAAGATGCGCCCCGAGGAGCATCTTGCCACATGTCAACACTGGGTCTGACTGAGGGCCTACAGGAGAGAAGCCCAAGCAAGAAGCGCCCCGAGGAGCGTCTTGCCACATGTCAGCACTCGGTCTCACTGAGCGCCTCCAGGAGAGAGGCCCAAATAAGACGCGCCCCGAGGAGCGTCTTGCCACATGTCAAGAATGGGTCTGACTGAGGGCCTCCAGGAAAGAAGCCCAAGCAAGACGCGCCCCGAGGAGCGTCTTGCCACATGTCAGAAATCGGTCTGACTGAGCGCCTCCAGGAGAGAGGCCCAAGCAAGACGTGCCCCGAGGAGCCTCTTGCCACATGTGAACACTGGGTCTGACTGAGCGCCTCCAGGAGAGAGGCCCAAGCAAGACGCGCCCCGAGGAGCATCTTGCCACATGTCAACACTGGGTCTGACTGAGAACCTCCAGGAGAGAGGCCCAAGCACGACGCGCCCCGAGGAGCGTCTTGCCACATGTCAACACTGGGTCTGACTGAGCGCCTCCAGGAGAGAGGCCCAAGCAAGACGCGCCCCGAGGAGCGTCTTGTCACATGTCACTACTCGGTCTGACTGAGTGCCTCCAGGAGAGAGGCCCAAGCAAGACGTGCCCCGAGGAGCGTCTTGCCACATGTCAACACTGGGTCTGACTGAGAACCTCCAGGAGAGAGGCCCAAGCAAGACGCGCCCCGAGGAGCGTCTTGCCACGTGTCAACACTGGGTCTGACTGAGCGCCTCCAGGAGAGAGGCCCAAGCAAGACTCGCCCCGAGGAGCGTCTTGTCACATGTCACTACTCGGTCTGACTGAGCGCCTCCACGAGAGAGGCCCAAGCAAGACGTGCCCCGAGGAGCATCTTGCCACATGTCACCACTGGGTCTGACTGAGCGCCTCCAGGAGAGAGGCCCAAGCAAGAAGCGCCCCGAGGAGCGTCTTGCCACGTGTCAACACTAGGTCTCATTGAGGGCCTTCTGGAGAGAGGCCCAAGCAAGACAAGCCCCGAGGAGCGTCTTGCCACATGTCAACACTGGGTCTGACAGAGGGCATCCAGGAGAGAGGCCCAAGAAATACGCGCCCCGAGGAGCGTCTTGCCAAATGTCACCACTGGGTCTGACTGAGCGCCTCCAGGAGAGAGGCCCAAGCAAGAAGCGCCCCGAGGAGCGTCTTGCCACGTGTCAACACTGGGTCTGATTTAGGGCCTTCTGGAGAGAGGCCCAAGCAAGACGCGCCCCGAGGAGCGTCTTTCCACATGTCAACAATGGGTCTGACTGAGGGCCTCCAGGAGAGAAGCCCAAGCAAGACGCGCCCCGAGGAGCTTCTTGCCACATGTCAGCACTCGGTCTGACTGAGCGCCTCCAGGAGAGAGGCCAAAGCAAGACGCGCCCCGAGGAGCGTCTTGACACATGTTAACACTGGGTCTGACAAAGGGCCTCCATGAGAGAGGCCCAAGCAAGACGCGCCCCGAGGAGTGTCTTGCCACATGTCAACAATGGGTCTGACTGAGCGCCTCCAGGAGAGAGGCCCAAGCAAGACGCGCCCCGAGGAGCGTCTTGCCACGTGTCAACACTGGGTCTGACTTAGCGCCTCCAGGAGAGAGGCCCAAGCAAGATGCGCCCCGAGGAGCGTCTTGCCACGTGTCACCACTGGGTCTGACTGAGCTCCTCCAGGGGACAGGCCGAAGCAAGACGCGCCCCGAGGAGCGTCTTGCCACGTGTCACCACTGGGTCTGATTGAGCACCTCCAGGAGAGAGGCCCCAGCAAGACGCGCCCTGAGGAGCATCTTGCCTTATGTCAGCACTCGGTCTGACTGAGCGCCTCCAGGAGAGAGGCCCAAGCAAGACGCGCCCGGAGGAGCGTCTTGCCACATGTCAGCCCTCGGTCTGACTGAGCGCCTCCAGGAGAGAGGCCCAAGCAAGACGCGCCCCGAGGAGCGTCTTGACACATGTCTCCTCTGGGTCTGACTGAGCGCCTCCAGGAGAGAGGCCCAAGCAAGACGTGCCCCGAGGAGCGTCTTGCCACATGTCAACACTGGGTCTGACTGAGTGCCTCCATGAGAGAAGCCCCAGCAAGACGCGCCCCGAGGAGCGTCTTGCCACATGTCAACACTGGGTCTGACTGAGCGCCTCCAGGAGAGAGGCCCGAGGAGCGTCTTGCCACATGTCACCTCTGGGTCTGACTGAGCGCCTCCAGGAGAGAGGCCCAAGCAAGAAACGCCCGAGGAGCGTCTTGACACATGTCAACACTGGGTCTGACTGAGCGCCTCCAGGAGAGAGGTCCAAGCAACACACGCCCCGAGGAGCGTCTTGCCAAATGTCAACACTGGGTCTGACTGAGTGCCTCCATGAGAGAAGCCCCAGCAAGACGCGCCCCGAGGAGCGTCTTGTCACATGTCACTACTCGGTCTGACTGAGCGCCTCCAGGAGAGAGGCCCAAGCAAGACGTGCCCCGAGGAGCGTCTTGTCACATGTCAACAATGGGTCTGACTGAGGGCCTCCAGGAGAGAAGCCCAAGCAAGAAGCGCCCCGAGGAGCGTCTTGCCACATGTCAACACTGGGTCTGACTGAGCGCCTCCAGGAGACAGGCCCAAGCAAGACACGCCCCGAGGAGTGTCTTGACACATGTCAACACTGGGTCTGACTGAGGGCCTCCATGTGAGAAGCCCAAGCAAGACGCGCCCCGAGGAGAGTCTTGCCACATGTCAACACTGGGTCTGACAGAGGGCATCCAGGAGAGAGGCCCAAGCAATACGCGCCCCGAGGAGCGTCTTGCCACATGTCAACAATGGGTCTGACTGAGGGCCTCCAGGAGAGAAGCCCAAGGAAGAAGCGCCCCGAGGAGCTTCTTGCCACATGTCAGCACTCGGTCTGACTGAGCACCTCCAGGAGAGAGGCCAAAGCAAGATGCGCCCCGAGGAGTGTCTTGACACATGTCAACACTGGGTCTGACAGAGGGCCTCCATGAGAGAGGCCCAAGCAAGATGCGCCCCGAGGAGTGTCTTGCCACATGTCAACACTGGGTCTGACTGAGCGCCTCCAGGAGAGAGGCCCAAGCAAGACGCGCCCCGAGGAGCGTCTTGTCACATGTCAACACTGGGTCTGACTGAACGCCTCCAGGAGAGAAGCCCCAGCAAGACGTGCCCCGAGGAGCGTCTTGCCACATGTCAGCACTCGGTCTGACTTAGCGCCTCCAGGAGAGAGGCCCAAGCAAGATGCGCCCCGAGGAGCATCTTGCCACATGTCAACACTGGGTTTGACAGAGGGCCTCCAGGAGAGAGGCCCAAGCAAGACGCGCCCCGAGGAGCGTCTTGCCACATGTCACCTCTGGGTCTGACTGAGCGCCTCCAGGAGAGAGGCCCAAGCAAGACGCGCCCCGAGGAGCGTCTTGTCACATGTCAACACTGGGTCTGACTGAGAGCCTCCAGGAGAGAAGCCCCAGCAAGACGTGCCCCGAGGAGCGTCTTGCCACATGTCAGCACTCGGTCTGACTGAGCGCCTCCAGGAGAGAGGCCCAAGCAAGATGCGCCCGGAGGAGCGTCTTGCCACATGTCAACAATGGGTCTGACTGACGGCCTCCAGGAGAGAAACCCAAGCAAGATGCGCCCCGAGGAGCGTCTTGCCACATGTCAGCACTCGGTCTGACTGAGCGCCTCCAGGAGAGAGGGCCAAGCAAGACGCGCCCCGAGGAGCGTCTTGCCACATGTCAACGAATGGTCTGAGTGAGGGCCTTCAGGAGAGAAGCCCAAGCAAGACGCGCCCCAAGGAGCGTCTTGCCACATGTCAGCACTAGGTCTGACTGAGCGCCTCTAGGAGAGAGGCCCAAGCAAGACGCGCCCCGAGGAGCGTCTTGCCACATGTCAACACTGGGTCTGACAGAGGGCCTCCAGGAGAGAGGCCCAAGCAAGACGCGCCCCGAGGAGCGTCTTGCCACATGACAACAATGGGTCTGACTGAGAGCCTCCAGGAGAGAAGCCCGAGCAAGATGCGCCCCGAGGAGCGTCTTGCCACATGTCAGCACTCGGTCTGACTGAGCGCCTCCAGGAGAGAGGCCCAAGCAAGACGCGCCCCGAGGAGCGTCTTGTCACATGTCAACACTGGGTCTGACTGAGCGCCTCCAGGAGAGAGGCCCGAGCAAGAACCGCCCGAGGAGCGTCTTGACACATGTCAACACTGGGTCTGACTGATCGCCTCCCCAGGAGAGAGGCCCAAGCAAGACGTGCCCTGAGGAGCGTCTTGCCACATGTCAACACTGGGTCTGACTGAGTGCCTCCATGAGAGAAGCCCCAGCAAGACGCGCCCCGAGGAGCGTCTTGCCACATGTCAGCACTCGGTCTGACTGAGCGCCTCAGAGAGAGAGGCCCAAGCAAGACGCGCCCCAAGGAGCGTCTTGCCACATGTCAGCACTCGGTCTGACTGAGCGCCTCCAGGAGAGAGGCCCAAGCAAGACGATCCCAGGAGGACCGTTTTGCCACATGTCAACACTGGGTCTGACAGAGGGCCTCAAGGAGAGAGGCCCATGCAAGATGCGCCCCGAGGAGCATCTTGCCACATGTCAACAATGGGTCTGACTGCGGGCCTACAGGAGAGAAGCCCAAGCAAGAAGCGCCCCGAGTAGCGTCTTGCCACATGTCAGCACTCGGTCTTACTGAGCGCCTCCAGGAGAGAGGCCCAAATAAGACGCGCCCCGAGGAGCGTCTTGCCACATGTCAAGAATGGGTCTGACTGAGCGCCTCCAGGAGAGAGGCCCAAGCAAGACGCGCCCCGAGGAGCGTCTTGCCACATGTGAACACTGGGTCTGACTGAGCGCCTCCAGGAGAGAGGCCCAAGCAAGACGCGCCCCAAGGAGCATCTTGCCACATGTCAACACTGGGTCTGACTGAGAACCTCCAGGAGAGAGGCCCAAGCAAGACGCGCCCCGAGGAGCGTCTTGCCACATGTCAACACTGGGTCTGACTGAGCGCCTCCAGGAGAGAGGCCCAATCAAGACACGCCCCGAGGAGCGTCTTGTCACATGTCACTACTCGGTCTGACTGAGTGCCTTCAGGAGAGAGGCCCAAGCAAGACGTGCCCCGAGGAGCGTCTTGCCACATGTCAACAATGGGTCTGAGTGAGGGCCTCCAGGAGAGAAGCCCAAGCAAGAAGCGCCCCGAGGAGCGTCTTGCCACATGTCAACACTGGGTCTGACTGAGCGCCTCCAGGAGAGAGGACCAAGCAAGACACGCCCCGAGGAGCGTCTTGACACATGTCAACACTGGGTCTGACTAAGGGCCTCCATGAGAGAAGCCCAAGCAAGACGCGCCCCGAGGAGAGTCTTGCCACATGTCAACACTGGGTCTGACAGAGGGCATCCAGGAGAGAGGCCCAAGCAAGAAGCGCCCCGAGGAGCGTCTTGCCACGTGTCAACACTGGGTCTGATTGAGGGCCTTCTGGAGAGAGGCCCAAGCAAGACGCGCCCCGAGGAGCGTCTTGCCACATGTCAACAATGGGTCTGACTGAGGGCCTCCAGGAGAGAAGCCCAAGCAAGACGCGCCCCGAGAAGCTTCTTGCCACATGTCAGCACTCAGTCTGAATGAGCGCCTCCAGGAGAGGCCAAAGCAAGACGCGCCCCGAGGAGCGTCTTGACACATGTGACACTGGGTCTGACAGAGGGCCTCCATGAGAAAGGCCCAAGCAAGACGCGCCCTTAGGAGGGTCTTGCCACATGTCAACACTGGGTCTGACTGAGCGCCTCCAGGAGAGAGGCCCAAGCAAGAAGCACCCCGAGGAGCGTCTTGCCACGTGTCAACACTGGGTCTGATTTAGCGCCTCAGAGAGAGAGGCCCAAGCAAGATGCGCCCCGAGGAGCGTCTTGCCACGTGTCACCACTGGGTCTGGCTGAGCTCCTCCAGGAGACAGGCCCAAGCAAGACGCGCCCCGAGGAGCGTCTTGCCACATGTCAACACTGGGTCTGACTGAGCGCCTCCAGGATAGAGGCCCGAGGAGCGTCTTGCCTTATGTCAGCACTCGGTCTGACTGAGCGCCTCCAGGAGAGAGGCCCAAGCAAGACGCGCCCCGAGGAGCGTCTTGCCACATGTCAACACTGGGTCTGACTGAGCACCTCCAGGAGAGAGGCCCAAGCAAGATGCGCCCCGAGGAGCGTCTTGCCACATGTCAACACTGGGTCTGACTGAGCGCCTCCAGGAGAGAGGCCCGAGGAGCGTCTTGAAAACATGTCACCTCTGGGTCTGACTGAGCGCCTCCAGGAGAGAGGCCCATGCAAGAAACGCCCGAGGAGCGTCTTGACACATGTCAACACTGGGTCTGACTGAGCGCTTCAGGGAGAGAGGTCCAAGCAACACGCGCCCCGAGGAGCGTCTTGCCACATGTCAACACTGGGTCTGACTGAGTGCCTCCATGAGAGAAGCCCCAGCAAGACACGCCCCGAGGAGCGTCTTGTCACATGTCACTACTCGGTCTGACTGAGCGCCTCCTGGAGAGAGGCCCAAGCAAGACGTGCCCCGAGGAGCGTCTTGCCACATGTCAACAATGGGTCTGACTGAGGGCCTCCAGGAGTTAATAATGTTAAATTGTGCTTCATGCAACATAATTCTGGGTGCCATTTAAAAACGATA
Source organism: Nothobranchius furzeri (assembly GCF_043380555.1). NCBI lineage: Eukaryota > Metazoa > Chordata > Actinopteri > Cyprinodontiformes > Nothobranchiidae > Nothobranchius > Nothobranchius furzeri. The sequence continues at coordinate 3,469,743 of NC_091747.1, forward strand.
AGTGCTAATGACTCCATTCCTTTTTGGGGTAATGGGGGCTGTTAATTGGAGTACTCTGAAACAAACCTGACCTCTCTAGGACATTCAGAAGCCAAGTTATAAGCCCACAAATATGTAACTGGACTACTTCTTTAAAGTGACACCAGGCCCGGTGACCTTTGGGACATGGTTTGACCCCCTATAGGAATGTGCGATCATCATGAAAAGTTCAGATCACTTACAACTCAATAGATTCTACCTTCTTGTAACGTTTCAGCCTGATTGGAGCTTGTTTTCACACAAATGGACCCAGAATGATGTGAAATTGTGCTTCCTGCAACATGATTCTGGGTGCCATTTACAAACCATAAGTGCTAATGACTCCATTCCTTTTTGTGGTTGTAGGGGCTGTTGATTGGAGTACACTAAAACAAACCTGATCTCTCTAGGACATTCAGAAGCCAAGTTATAAGCCCACAAATGTGTAACTGGACTACTTCTTTAAAGTGACACCAGGCCCGGTGACCTTTGGGACATGGTTTGACCCCCTATAGGAATGTGCGATCATCATGAAACGTTCAGATCACTTACAACTCAATAGATTCTACCTTCCTGTAACGTTTCAGCCTGATTGGACCTTGTTTTCACACAAATGAACCCAGAATGATGTGAAATTGTGCTTCGTGCAACATAATTCTGGGTGCCATTTAAAAACCATAAGTGCTAATGACTCCATTCCTTTTTGTGGTTGTAGGGGCTGTTGATTGGAGTACACTAAAACAAACCTGATCTCTCTAGGACATTCAGAAGCCAAGTTATAAGCCCACAAATGTGTAACTGGACTACTTCTTTAAATTGACACCAGATCCGGTGACATTTGGGACATGGTTTGACCCCCTATAGGAATGTGCGATCATCATGAAACGTTCAGATCACTTACAACTCAATAGATTCTACCTTCTTGTAACGTTTCAGCCTGATTGGACCTTGTTTTCACACAAATGGACCCAGAATGATGTGAAATTGTGCTTCGTGCAACATAATTCTGGGTGCCATTTAAAAACCATAAGTGCTAATGACTCCATTCCTTTTTGTGGTTGTTGGGGCTGTTGATTGGAGTACACTAAAACAAACCTGATCTCTCTAGGATATTCAGAAGCCAAGTTATAAGCCCACAAATGTGTAACTGGACTACTTCTTTAAAGAGACACCAGGCCCGGTGACCTTTGGGACATGGTTTGACCCCCTATAGGAATGTGCGATCATCATGAAACGTTCAGATCACTTACAACTCAATATATTCCACCTTCCTGTAACGTTTCAGCCTTATTGGACCTTGTTTTCACACAAATGAACCCAGAATGATGTGAAATTGTGCTTCGTGCAACATAATTCTGGGTGCCATTTACAAACCATAAGTGCTAATGACTCCATTCCTTTTTGTGGTTGTAGGGGCTGTTGATTGGAGTACACTAAAACAAACCTGATCTCTCTAGGACATTCAGAAGCCAAGTTATAAGCCCACAAATGTGTAACTGGACTACTTCTTTAAATTGACACCAGATCCGGTTACCTTTGGGACATGGTTTGACCCCCTATAGGAATGTGCGATCATCATGAAACGTTCAGATCACTTACAACTCAATAGATTCTACCTTCCTGTAACGTTTCAGCCTGATTGGACCTTGTTTTCACACAAATGAACCCAGAACGATGTGAAAATGTGCTTCATGCAACATAATTCTGGGTGCCATTTAAAAACCATAAGTGCTAATGACTCCATTCGTTTTTGGGGTAATGGGGGCTGTTAATTGGAGTACTCTGAAACAAACCTGACCTCTCTAGGACATTCAGAAGCCAAGTTATAAGCCCACAAATATGTAACTGGACTACTTCTTTAAATTGACACCAGATCCGGTGACCTTTGGGACATGGTTTGACCCACTTAGGAAAGTGCTATCATAATGAAACGTTCAGATCACTTACGACTCAATAGATTCTACCTTCCTGTAATGTTTCAGCCTGATTGGACCTTGTTTTCACACAAATGAACCCAGAATGATGTGAAATTGTGCTTCGTGCAACATAATTCTGGGTGCCATTTACAAACCATAAGTGCTAATGACTCCATTCCTTTTTGTGGTTGTAGGGGCTGTTGATTGGAGTACACTAAAACAAACCTGATCTCTCTAGGACATTCAGAAGCCAAGTTATAAGCCCACAAATGTGTAACTGGACTACTTCTTTAAATTGACACCAGATCCGGTGACCTTTGGGACATGGTTTGACCCCCTTAGGAAAGTGCTATCATCATGAAACGTTCAGATCACTTACAACTCAATAGATTCTACCTTCCTGTAACGTTTCGGGCTGATTGGACCTTGTTTTCACACAAATGAACCCAGAATGATGTGAAATTGTGCTTCGTGCAACATAATTCTGGGTGCCATTTACAAACCATAAGTGCTAATGACTCCATTCCTTTTTGTGGTTGTAGGGGCTGTTGATTGGAGTACACTAAAACAAACCTGATCTCTCTAGGACATTTAGAAGCCAAGTTATAAGCCCACAAATGTGTAACTGGACTACTTCTTTAAATTGACACCAGATCCGGTGACCTTTGGGACATGGTTTGACCCCCTATAGGAATGTGCGATCATCATGAAACGTTCAGATCACTTACAACTCAATAGATTCTACCTTCTTGTAACGTTTCAGCCTGATTGGAGCTTGTTTTCACACAAATTGACCCAGAATGATGTGAAATTGTGCTTCGTGCAACATGATTCTGGGTGCCATTTACAAACCATAAGTGCTAATGACTCCATTCCTTTTTGTGGTTATAGGGGCTGTTGATTGGAGTACACTAAAACAAACCTGATCTCTCTAGGACATTCAGAAGCCAAGTTATAAGCCCACAAATGTGTAACTGGACTACTTCTTTAAATTGACACCAGGCCCGGTGACCTTTGGGACATGGTTTGACCCCCTTTAGGAATGTGCGATCATCATGAAACGTTCAGATCACTTACAACTCAATAGATTCTACCTTCCTGTAACGTTTCAGCCTGATTGGACCTTGTTTTCACACAAATGGACCCAGAATGATGTGAAATTGTGCTTCGTGCAACATAATTCTGGGTGCCATTTAAAAACCATAAGTGCTAATGACTCTATTCCTTTTTGTGGTTGTAGGGGCTGTTGATTGGAGTTCACTAAAACAAACCTGATCTCTCTAGGATATTCAGAAGCCAAGTTATAAGCCCACAAATGTGTAACTGGACTACTTCTTTAAAGTGACACCAGGCCCGGTGACCTTTGGGACATGGTTTGACCCCCTATAGGAATGTGCGATCATCATGAAACGTTCAGATCACTTACAACTCAATAGATTCTACCTTCCTGTAACGTTTCAGCCTGATTGGACCTTGTTTTCACACAAATGAACCCAGAATGATGTGAAATTGTGCTTCGTGCAACATAATTCTGGGTGCCATTTACAAACCGTAAGTGCTAATGACTCCATTCCTTTTTGTGGTTGTAGGGGCTGTTGATTGGAGTACACTAAAACAAACCTGATCTCTCTAGGACATTCAGAAGCCAAGTTATAAGCCCACAAATGTGTAACTGGACTACTTCTTTAAATTGACACCAGATCCGGTTACCTTTGGGACATGGTTTGACCCCCTATAGGAATGTGCGATCATCATGAAACGTTCAGATCACGTACAACTCAATAGATTCTACCTTCCTGTAACGTTTCAGCCTGATTGGACCTTGTTTTCACACAAATGAACCCAGAATGATGTGAAATTGTGCTTCATGCAACATAATTCTGGGTGCCATTTAAAAACCATAAGTGCTAATGACTCCATTCCTTTTTGGGGTAATGGGGGCTGTTAATTGGAGTACTCTGAAACAAACCTGACCTCTCTAGGACATTCAGAAGCCAAGTTATAAGCCCACAAATATGTAACTGGACTACTCCTTGAAAGTGACACCAGGCCCGGTGACCTTTGGGACATGGTTTGACCCCCTATAGGAATGTGCGATCATCATGAAACGTTCAGATCACTTACAACTCAATAGATTCTACCTTCTTGTAACGTTTCAGCCTGATTGGAGCTTGTTTTCACACAAATGGACCTAGAATGATGTGAAATTGTGCTTCGTGCAACATGATTCTGTTTGCCATTTACAAACCATAAGTGCTAATGACTCCATTCCTTTTTGTGGTTGTAGGGGCTGTTGATTGGAGTACACTAAAACAAACCTGATCTCTCTAGGACATTCAGAAGCCAAGTTATAAGCCCACAATTGTGTAAATGGACTACTTCTTTAAATTGACACCAGATCCGGTGACCTTTGGGACATGGTATGACCCCCTTAGGAAAGTGCTATCATCATGAAACGTTCAGATCACTTACAACTCAATATATTCTACCTTCCTGTAAGATTTCTGCCTGATTGGACCTTGTTTTCACACAAATGAACCCAGAATTATGTGAAATTGTGCTTCGTGCAACATAATTCTGGGTGCCATTTACAAACCATGAGTGCTAATGACTCCATCTCCTTTTTGTGGTTGTAGGGGCTGTTGATTGGAGTACACTAAAACAAACCTGACCTCTCTAGGACATTCAGAAGCCAAGTTTTAAGCCCACAAATGTGTAACTGGACTACTTCTTTAAAGTGACACCAGGCCCGGTGACCTTTGGGACATGGTTTGACCCCTTATAGGAATGTGCGATCATCATGAAACGTTCAGATCACTTACAACTCAATAGATTCTACCTTCCTGTAACATTTCAACCTGATTGGACCTTGTTTTCACACAAATGAACCCAGAATGATGTGAAATTGTGCTTCGTGCAACATAATTCTGGGTGCCATTTAAAAACCATAAGTGCTAATGACTCCATTCCTTTTGTGGTTGTAGGGGCTGTTGGTTGGAGTACACTAAAACAAACCTGATCTCTCTAGGACATTAAGAAGCCAAGTTATAAGCCGACAAATGTGTAACTGGACCACTTCTTTAAATTTACACCAGATCCGGTGACCTTTGGGACATGGTTTGACCCCCTTAGGAAAGTGCTATCATCATGAAACGTTCAGATCACTTACAACTCAATAGATTCTACCTTTCTGTAATGTTTCAGCCTGATTGGACCTTGTTTTCACACAAATGAACCCAGAATGATGTGAAATTGTGCTTCGTGCAACATAATTCTGGGTGCCATTCACAAACCATGACTGCTAATGACTCCATTCCTTTTTGTGGTTGTAGGGGCTGTTGATTGGAGTACACTAAAACAAACCTGATCTCTCTAGGACATTAAGAAGCCAAGTTATAAGCCCACAAATGTGTAACTGGACTACTTCTTTAAATTGACACCAGATCCGGTGACCTTTGGGACATGGTTTGACCCCCTTAGGAAAGTGCTATCATCATGAAACGTTCAGATCACTTACAACTCAATAGATTCTACCTTCCTGTAATGTTTCAGCCTGATTGGACCTTGTTTTCACACAAATGAACCCAGAATGATGTGAAATTGTGCTTCGTGCAACATAATTCTGGGTGCCATTTAAAAACCATAAGTGCTAATGACTCCATTCCTTTTTGGGGTAATGGGGGCTGTTAATTGGAGTACTCAATTAAACCTGACCTCTATAGGATATTCAGAAGCCAAGTTATAAGCCCACAAAGGTGTAAATGCACTACTTCTTTAAAGTGACACCAGGCCCGGTGACCTTTGGGACATGGTTTGACCCCCTATAGGAATGTGCGATCATCATGAAACGTTCAGATCACTTACAACTCAATAGATTCTACCTTCTTGTAACGTTTCAGCCTGATTGGACCTTGTTTTCACACAAATGGACCCAGAATGATGTGAAATTGTGCTTCGTGCAACATAATTCTGGGTGCCATTTACAAACCATAAGTGCTAATGACTCCATTACTTTTTGTGGTTGTAGGGGCTGTTGATTGGAGTACACTAAAATAAACCTGATATCTCTAGGACATTCAGAAGCCAAGTTATAAGCCGACAAATGTGTAACTGGACCACTTCTTTAAATTGACACCAGATCCGGTGACCTTTGGGACATGGTTTGACCCCCTTAGGAAAGTGCTATCATCATGAAACGTTCAGATCACTTACAACTCAATAGATTCTACCTTCCTGTAACGTTTCGGCCTGATTGGACCTTGTTTTCACACAAATGAACCCAGAATGATGTGAAATTGTGCTTCATGCAACATAATTCTGGGTGCCATTTACAAACCATAAGTGCTAATGACTCCATTCCTTTTTGGGGTAATGGGGGCTGTTAATTGAAGTACACTAAATTAAACCTGACCTCTCTAGGATATTCAGAAGCCATGTTATAAGCCCACAAAGGTGTAACTGCACTACTTCTTTAAAGTGACACCAGGCCCGGTGACCTTTGGGACATGGTTTGACCCGCTATAGGAATGTGCGATCATCATGAAACGTTCAGATCACTTACAACTCAATAGATTCTACCTTCTTGTAACGTTTCAGCCTGATTGGACCTTGTTTTCACACAAATGGACCCAGAATGATTTGAAATTGTGCTTAGTGCAACATAATTCTGGGTGCCATTTAAAAACCATAAGTGCTAATGACTTCATTCCTGTTTGGGGTAATGGGGGCTGTTGATTGGAGAACACTAAAACAAACCTGATCTCTCTAGGACATTCAGAAGCCAAGTTATAAGCCCACAAATGTGTAACTGGACTACTTCTTTAAATTGACACTGATCCGGTGACCTTTGGGACATGGTTTGACCCCTTTAGGAAAGTGCTATCATCATGAAACGTTCAGATCACTTACAACTCAATAGATTCTACCTTCCTGTAACGTTTCAGCCTGATTGGACCTTGTTTTCACACAAATGGACCCAGAATGATGTGAAATTGTGCTTCGTGCAACATAATTCTGGGTGCCATTTAAAAACCATAAGTGCTAATGACTCTATTCCTTTTTGTGGTTGTAGGGGCTGTTGATTGGAGTTCACTAAAACAAACCTGATCTCTCTAGGATATTCAGAAGCCAAGTTATAAGCCCACAAATGTGTAACTGGACTACTTCTTTAAAGTGACACCAGGCCCGGTGACCTTTGGGACATGGTTTGACCCCCTATAGGAATGTGCGATCATCATGAAACGTTCAGATCACTTACAACTCAATAGATTCTACCTTCCTGTAACGTTTCAGCCTGATTGGACCTTGTTTTCACACAAATGAACCCAGAATGATGTGAAATTGTGCTTCGTGCAACATAATTCTGGGTGCCATTTACAAACCGTAAGTGCTAATGACTCCATTCCTTTTTGTGGTTGTAGGGGCTGTTGATTGGAGTACACTAAAACAAACCTGATCTCTCTAGGACATTCAGAAGCCAAGTTATAAGCCCACAAATGTGTAACTGGACTACTTCTTTAAATTGACACCAGATCCGGTTACCTTTGGGACATGGTTTGACCCCCTATAGGAATGTGCGATCATCATGAAACGTTCAGATCACGTACAACTCAATAGATTCTACCTTCCTGTAACGTTTCAGCCTGATTGGACCTTGTTTTCACACAAATGAACCCAGAATGATGTGAAATTGTGCTTCATGCAACATAATTCTGGGTGCCATTTAAAAACCATAAGTGCTAATGACTCCATTCCTTTTTGGGGTAATGGGGGCTGTTAATTGGAGTACTCTGAAACAAACCTGACCTCTCTAGGACATTCAGAAGCCAAGTTATAAGCCCACAAATATGTAACTGGACTACTCCTTGAAAGTGACACCAGGCCCGGTGACCTTTGGGACATGGTTTGACCCCCTATAGGAATGTGCGATCATCATGAAACGTTCAGATCACTTACAACTCAATAGATTCTACCTTCTTGTAACGTTTCAGCCTGATTGGAGCTTGTTTTCACACAAATGGACCTAGAATGATGTGAAATTGTGCTTCGTGCAACATGATTCTGTTTGCCATTTACAAACCATAAGTGCTAATGACTCCATTCCTTTTTGTGGTTGTAGGGGCTGTTGATTGGAGTACACTAAAACAAACCTGATCTCTCTAGGACATTCAGAAGCCAAGTTATAAGCCCACAATTGTGTAAATGGACTACTTCTTTAAATTGACACCAGATCCGGTGACCTTTGGGACATGGTATGACCCCCTTAGGAAAGTGCTATCATCATGAAACGTTCAGATCACTTACAACTCAATATATTCTACCTTCCTGTAAGATTTCTGCCTGATTGGACCTTGTTTTCACACAAATGAACCCAGAATTATGTGAAATTGTGCTTCGTGCAACATAATTCTGGGTGCCATTTACAAACCATGAGTGCTAATGACTCCATCTCCTTTTTGTGGTTGTAGGGGCTGTTGATTGGAGTACACTAAAACAAACCTGACCTCTCTAGGACATTCAGAAGCCAAGTTTTAAGCCCACAAATGTGTAACTGGACTACTTCTTTAAAGTGACACCAGGCCCGGTGACCTTTGGGACATGGTTTGACCCCTTATAGGAATGTGCGATCATCATGAAACGTTCAGATCACTTACAACTCAATAGATTCTACCTTCCTGTAACATTTCAACCTGATTGGACCTTGTTTTCACACAAATGAACCCAGAATGATGTGAAATTGTGCTTCGTGCAACATAATTCTGGGTGCCATTTAAAAACCATAAGTGCTAATGACTCCATTCCTTTTGTGGTTGTAGGGGCTGTTGGTTGGAGTACACTAAAACAAACCTGATCTCTCTAGGACATTAAGAAGCCAAGTTATAAGCCGACAAATGTGTAACTGGACCACTTCTTTAAATTTACACCAGATCCGGTGACCTTTGGGACATGGTTTGACCCCCTTAGGAAAGTGCTATCATCATGAAACGTTCAGATCACTTACAACTCAATAGATTCTACCTTTCTGTAATGTTTCAGCCTGATTGGACCTTGTTTTCACACAAATGAACCCAGAATGATGTGAAATTGTGCTTCGTGCAACATAATTCTGGGTGCCATTCACAAACCATGACTGCTAATGACTCCATTCCTTTTTGTGGTTGTAGGGGCTGTTGATTGGAGTACACTAAAACAAACCTGATCTCTCTAGGACATTAAGAAGCCAAGTTATAAGCCCACAAATGTGTAACTGGACTACTTCTTTAAATTGACACCAGATCCGGTGACCTTTGGGACATGGTTTGACCCCCTTAGGAAAGTGCTATCATCATGAAACGTTCAGATCACTTACAACTCAATAGATTCTACCTTCCTGTAATGTTTCAGCCTGATTGGACCTTGTTTTCACACAAATGAACCCAGAATGATGTGAAATTGTGCTTCGTGCAACATAATTCTGGGTGCCATTTAAAAACCATAAGTGCTAATGACTCCATTCCTTTTTGGGGTAATGGGGGCTGTTAATTGGAGTACTCAATTAAACCTGACCTCTATAGGATATTCAGAAGCCAAGTTATAAGCCCACAAAGGTGTAAATGCACTACTTCTTTAAAGTGACACCAGGCCCGGTGACCTTTGGGACATGGTTTGACCCCCTATAGGAATGTGCGATCATCATGAAACGTTCAGATCACTTACAACTCAATAGATTCTACCTTCTTGTAACGTTTCAGCCTGATTGGACCTTGTTTTCACACAAATGGACCCAGAATGATGTGAAATTGTGCTTCGTGCAACATAATTCTGGGTGCCATTTACAAACCATAAGTGCTAATGACTCCATTACTTTTTGTGGTTGTAGGGGCTGTTGATTGGAGTACACTAAAATAAACCTGATATCTCTAGGACATTCAGAAGCCAAGTTATAAGCCGACAAATGTGTAACTGGACCACTTCTTTAAATTGACACCAGATCCGGTGACCTTTGGGACATGGTTTGACCCCCTTAGGAAAGTGCTATCATCATGAAACGTTCAGATCACTTACAACTCAATAGATTCTACCTTCCTGTAACGTTTCGGCCTGATTGGACCTTGTTTTCACACAAATGAACCCAGAATGATGTGAAATTGTGCTTCATGCAACATAATTCTGGGTGCCATTTACAAACCATAAGTGCTAATGACTCCATTCCTTTTTGGGGTAATGGGGGCTGTTAATTGAAGTACACTAAATTAAACCTGACCTCTCTAGGATATTCAGAAGCCATGTTATAAGCCCACAAAGGTGTAACTGCACTACTTCTTTAAAGTGACACCAGGCCCGGTGACCTTTGGGACATGGTTTGACCCGCTATAGGAATGTGCGATCATCATGAAACGTTCAGATCACTTACAACTCAATAGATTCTACCTTCTTGTAACGTTTCAGCCTGATTGGACCTTGTTTTCACACAAATGGACCCAGAATGATTTGAAATTGTGCTTAGTGCAACATAATTCTGGGTGCCATTTAAAAACCATAAGTGCTAATGACTTCATTCCTGTTTGGGGTAATGGGGGCTGTTGATTGGAGAACACTAAAACAAACCTGATCTCTCTAGGACATTCAGAAGCCAAGTTATAAGCCCACAAATGTGTAACTGGACTACTTCTTTAAATTGACACTGATCCGGTGACCTTTGGGACATGGTTTGACCCCTTTAGGAAAGTGCTATCATCATGAAACGTTCAGATCACTTACAACTCAATAGATTCTACCTTCCTGTAACGTTTCAGCCTGATTGGACCTTGTTTTCACACAAATGGACCCAGAATGATGTGAAATTGTGCTTCATGCAACATAATTCTGGGTGCCATTTAAAAACCATAAGTTTCAATGACTCTATTCCTTTTAGTGGTTGTAGGGGCTGTTGATTGGAGTACACTAAAACAAACCTGATCTCTCTAGGATATTCAGAAGCCAAGTTATAAGCCCACAAATGTGTAACTGGACTACTTCTTTAAAGTGACACCAGGCCCGGTGACCTTTGGGACATGGTTTGACCCCCTATAGGAATGTGCAATCATCATGAAACGTTCAGATCACTTACAACTCAATAGATTCTACCTTCCTGTAACGTTTCAGCCTGATTGGACCTTGTTTTCACACAAATGAACCCAGATTTATGTGAAATTGTGCTTCATGCAACATAATTCTGGGTGCCATTTAAAAACCATAAGTGCTAATGACTCCATTCCATTTTGGGTTAATGGGGGCTGTTAATTGGAGTACTCTAAAACAAACCTTGACCTCTCTAGGACATTCAGAAGCCAAGTTATAAGCCCACAAATGTGTAACTGGACTACTTCTTTAAAGTGACACCAGGCCCGGTGACCTTTGGGACATGGTTTGACCCCCTATAGGAATGTGCGATCATCATGAAACGTTCAGATCACTTACAACTCAATAGATTCTACCTTCTTGTAACGTTTCAGCCTGATTGGAGCTTGTTTTCACACAAATGGACCCACAATGATGTGAAATTGTGCTTCGTGCAACATGATTCTGGGTGCCATTTACAAACCATAAGTGCTAATGACTCCATTCCTTTTTGTGGTTGTAGGGGCTGTTGATTGGAGTACACTAAAACAAACCTGATCACTCTAGGACATTCAGAAGCCAAGTTATAAGCCCACAAATGTGTAACTTGACTACTTTAAATTGACACCAGATCCGGTGACCTTTGGGACATGGTATGAACCCCTTAGGAAAGTGCTATCATCATGAAACGTTCAGATCACTTACAACTCAATAGATTCTACCTTCCTGTAATGTTTCAGCCTGATTGGACCTTGTTTTAAAAACAAATGACCCCAGAATGATGTGAAATTGTGCTTCGTGCAACATAATTCTGGGTGCTATTTACAAACCATGAGTGCTAATGACTAGAATTCCTTTTTGTGGTTGTAGGGGCTGTTGATTGGAGTACACTAAAACAAACCTGACCTCTCTAGGACATTCAGAAGCCAAGTTATAAGCCCACAAATGTGTAACTGGACTACTTCTTTAAAGTGACACCAGGCCTGGTGACCTTTGGGACATGGTTTGACCCCCTTAGGAAAGTGCTATCATCATGAAACGTTCAGATCACTTACAGCTCAATAGATTCTACCTTCCTGTAACGTTTCAGCCTGATTGGACCTTGTTTTCACACAAATGAACCAATTGTTGACATGTGGCAAGACGCTCCTCGGGGCGCGTATTGCTTGGGCCTCTCTCCTGGATGCCCTCTGTCAGACCCAGTGTTGACATGTGGCAAGACTCTCCTCGGGGCGCGTCTTGCTTGGGCTTCTCACATGGAGGCCCTCAGTCAGACCCAGTGTTGACATGTGTCAAAACGCTCCTCGGGGCGTGTCTTGCTTGGGCCTCTCTCCTGGAGGCGCTCAGTCAGACCCAGTGTTGACTTGTGGCAAGACGCTCCTCGGGGCGCTTCTTGCTTGGGCTTCTCTCCTGGAGGCCCTCAGTCAGACCCATTGTTGACATGTGGCAAGACGCTCCTCGGGGCACGTCTTCCTTGGGCCTCTCTCCTGGAGGCGCTCAGTCAGACCGAGTAGTGACATGTGACAAGACGCTCCTCGGGGCGCGTCTTGCTGGGGCTTCTCTCATGGAGGCACTCAGTCAGACCTAGTGTTGACATGTGGCAAGACGCTCCTCGGGGCGCGTGTTGCTTGGACCTCTCTCCTGGAAGCGCTCAGTCAGACCCTGTGTTGACCTGTGTCAAGACGCTCCTCGGGCGTTTCTTGCTTGGGCCTCTCTCCTGGAGGCGCTCAGTCAGACCCAGAGGTGACATGTGGCAAGACGCTCCTCGGGCCTCTCTCCTGGAGGCGCTCAGTCAGACCCAGTGTTGACATGTGGCAAGACGCTCCTCGGGGCGCGTCTTGCTTGGGCCTCTCTCCTGGAGGTGCTCAGTCAGACCCAGTGTTGACATGTGGCAAGACGCTCCTCGGGGCACGTCTTGCTTGGGCCTCTCTCCTGGAGGCGCTCAGTCAGACCGAGTGCTGACATGTGGCAAGACGCTCCTCCGGGCGCGTCTTGCTTGGGCCTCTCTCCTGGAGGCGCTCGGTCAGACCGAGTGCTGACATAAGGCAAGACGCTCCTCGGGGCGCGTCTTGCTTGGGCCTGTCTCCTGGAGGAGCTCAGTCAGACCCAGTGGTGACACGTGGCAAGACGCTCCTCGGGGCGCATCTTGCTTGGGCCTCTCTCCTGGAGGCGCTCAGTCAGACCCAGTGTTGACATGTGTCAAGACGCTCCTCGGGGCGCGTCTTGCTTTGGCCTCTCCTGGAGGCGCTCAGTCAGACCGAGTGCTGACATGTGGCAAGAAACTCCTCGGGGCGCGTCTTGCTTGGGCTTCTCTCCTGGAGGCCCTCAGTCAGACCCATTGTTGACATGTGGCAAGACGCTCCTCGGGGCGCTTCTTGCTTGGGCCTCTCTCCTGGAGGCGCTCAGTCAGACCCAGTGGTGACATGGGGCAAGACGCTCCTCGGGGCGCGTATTGCTTGGGGCTCTCTCCTGGATGCCCTCTGTCAGACCCATTGTTGACATGTGGCAAGACGCTCCTCGGGGCGCATCTTGCTTGGGCCTCTCTCCTGGAGGCGCTCAGTCAGACCGAGTGCTGACATGTGGCAAGACGCTCCTCCGGGCGCGTCTTGCTTGGGCCTCTCTCCTGGAGGCGCTCAGTCAGACCCAGTGTTCACATGTGGCAAGACGCTCCTCGGGGCGCGTCTTGCTTGGGCCTCTCTCCTGGAGGCGCTCAGTCAGACCCAGTGTTGACATGTGGCAAGATGCTCCTCGGGGCGCGTCTTGCTTGGGCCTCTCTCCTGGAGGCGCTCAGTCAGACCGAGTGCTAACATGTGGCAAGACGCTCCTCGGGGCGCGTCTTATTTGGGCCTCTCTCCTGGAGGCCCTCAGTCAGACCCAGTGTTGACATGTGGCAAGACGCTCCTCGGGGCGCGTCTTGCTTGGGCTTCTCTCCTGGAGGCCCTCAGTCAGACCCATTGTTGACATGTGGCAAGACGCTCCTCAGGGCACGTCTTGCTTGGGCCTCTCTCCTGGAGGCGCTCAGTCAGACAGAGTAGTGACATGTGGCAAGACGCTCCTCGGGGCGCGTCTTGCTTGGACCTCTCTCCTGGAGGCACTCAGTTAAACCGAGTAGTGACATGTGGCAAGACGCTCCTCGGGGCGCGTCTTGCTTGGGCCTCTCTCCTGGAGGCGCTCAGTCAGACCCAGTGTTGACATGTGTCAAGACGCTCCTCGGGGCGCGTCTTGCTTTGGCCTCTCCTGGAGGCGCTCAGTCAGACCGAGTGCTGACATGTGGCAAGAAGCTCCTCGGGGCGCGTCTTGCTTGGGCTTCTCTCCTGGAGGCCCTCAGTCAGACCCATTGTTTACATGTGGCAAGACGCTCCTCGGGGCGCTTCTTGCTTGGGCCTCTCTCCTGGAGGCGCTCAGTCAGACCCAGTGGTGACATGTGGCAAGACGCTCCTCGGGGCGCGAATTGCTTGGGGCTCTCTCCTGGATGCCCTCTGTCAGACCCATTGTTGACATGTGGCAAGACGCTCCTCGGGGTGCATCTTGCTTGGGCCTCTCTCCTGGAGGCGCTCAGTCAGACCGAGTGCTGACATGTGGCAAGACGCTCCTCGGGGCGCGTCTTGCTTGGGCCTCTCTCCTGGAGGCGCTCAGTCAGACCCAGTGTTGACATGTGGCAAGACGCTCCTCGGGGCACGTCTTGCTTGGGCCTCTCTCCTGGAGGCGCTCAGTCAGACCGAGTGCTGACATGTGGCAAGACGCTCCTCGGGGCGCGTCTTGCTTGGGCTTCTCTCCTGGAGGCCCTCAGTCAGACCCATTGTTGACATGTGGCAAGACGCTCCTCGGGGCGCGTCTTATTTGGGCCTCTCTCCTGGAGGCCCTCAGTCAGACCCAGTGTTGACATGTGGCAAGATGCTCCTCGGGGCGCGTCTTGCTTGGGCTTCTCTCCTGGAGGCCCTCAGTCAGACCCATTGTTGACATGTGGCAAGACGCTCCTCGGGGCACGTCTTGCTTGGGCCTCTCTCCTGGAGGCGCTCAGTCAGACAGAGTAGTGACATGTGGCAAGACGCTCCTCGGGGCGCGTCTTGCTTGGACCTCTCTCCTGGAGGCACTCAGTTAAACCGAGTAGTGACATGTGGCAAGACGCTCCTCGGGGGGCGTCTTGCTTGGGCCTCTCTCCTGGAGGAGCTCAGTCAGACCCAGTGGTGACACGTGGCAAGACGCTCCTCGGGGCACATCTTGCTTGGGCCTCTCTCCTGGAGGCGCTAAGTCAGACCCAGTGTTGACATGTGGCAAGACGCTCCTCGGGGCGCGTCTTGCTTGGGCCTCTCTCCTGGAGGCGCTCAGTCAGACCCAGTGTTGACATGTGGCAAGACACTCCTCGGGGAGCGTCTTGCTTGGGCCTCTCTCATGGAGGCCCTCTGTCAGACCCAGTCCAATCAACAGCCCCTACAACCACAATAAGGAATGGAGTCATTAGCACTTATGGTTTGTAAATGGCACCCAGAATTATGTTGCACGAAGCACAATTTCACATCATTCTGGGTCCATTTGTGTGAAAACAAGGTCCAGTCAGGCTGAAACGTTACAAGAAGGTAGAATCTATTGAGTTGTAAGTGATCTGAACGTTTCATGATGATCGCACATTCCTATAGGGGGTCAAACCATGTCCCACAGGTCACCGGGCCTGGTGTCACTTTAAAGAAGTAGTCCAGTTTCACATTTGTGGGCTTATAACTTGGCTTCTGAATGTCCTAGAGAGGTCAGGTTTGTTTTAGTGTACTCCAATCAACAGCCCCTACAACCACAAAAATGAATGGAGTCATTAGCACTTATGGTTTTTAAATGGCACCCAGAATTATGTTGCACGAAGCACAATTTCACATCATTCTGGGTCCATTTGTGTGAAAACAAGGTCCAATCAGGCTGAAACGTTACAAGAAGGTAGAATCTATTGAGTTGTAAGGGATCTGAACGTTTCATGATGATAGCACATTCCTATAGGGGGTCAAACCATGTCCCAAAGGTCACCGGGCCTGGTGTCACTTTAAAGAAGTAGTCCAGTTACATATTTGTGGGCTTATAACTTGGCTTCTGAATGTCCTAGAGAGGTCAAGGTTTGTTTTAGAGTACTCCAATTAACAGCCCCCGTTACCCCAAAATGGAATGGAGTCATTAGCACTTATGGTTTTTAAATGGCACCCAGAATTATGTTGCATGAAGCACAATTTCACATCATTCTGGGTCCATTTGTGTGAAAACAAGGTCCAGTCAGGCTGAAACGTTACAAGAAGGTAGAATCTATTGAGTTGTAAGTGATCTGAACGTTTCATGATGATCGCACATTCCTATAGGGGGTCAAACCATGTCCCACAGGTCACCGGGCCTGGTGTCACTTTAAAGAAGTAGTCCAGTTTCACATTTGTGGGCTTATAACTTGGCTTCTGAATGTCCTAGAGAGGTCAGGTTTGTTTTAGTGTACTCCAATCAACAGCCCCTACAACCACAAAAATGAATGGAGTCATTAGCACTTATGGTTTTTAAATGGCACCCAGAATTATGTTGCACGAAGCACAATTTCACATCATTCTGGGTCCATTTGTGTGAAAACAAGGTCCAATCAGGCTGAAACGTTACAAGAAGGTAGAATCTATTGAGTTGTAAGGGATCTGAACGTTTCATGATGATAGCACATTCCTATAGGGGGTCAAACCATGTCCCAAAGGTCACCGGGCCTGGTGTCACTTTAAAGAAGTAGTCCAGTTACATATTTGTGGGCTTATAACTTGGCTTCTGAATGTCCTAGAGAGGTCAAGGTTTGTTTTAGAGCACTCCAATTAACAGCCCCCGTTACCCCAAAATGGAATGGAGTCATTAGCACTTATGGTTTTTAAATGGCACCCAGAATTATGTTGCATGAAGCACAATTTCACATCATTCTGGGTTCATTTGTGTGAAAACAAGGTCCAATTAGGCTGAAACGTTACAGGAAGGTAGAATCTATTGAGTTGTAAGTGATCTGAACGTTTCATGATGATTGCACATTCCTATAGGGGGTCAAACCATGTCCCAAAGGTCACCGGGCCTGGTGTCACTTTAAAGAAGTAGTCCAGTTACACATTTGTGGGCTTATAACTTGGCTTCTGAATATCCTAGAGAGATCAGGTTTGTTTTAGTGTACTCCAATCAACAGCCCCTACAACCACAAAAAGGAATAGAGTCATTAGCACTTATGGTTTTTAAATGGCACCCAGAATTATGTTGCACGAAGCACAATTTCACATCATTCTGGGTCCATTTGTGTGAAAACAAGGTCCAATCAGGCTGAAACGTTACAGGAAGGTAGAATCTATTGAGTTGTAAGTGATCTGAACGTTTTATGATGATAGCACTTTCCTAAGGGGGTCAAACCATGTCCCAAAGGTCACCGGGCCTGGTGTCACTTTAAAGAAGTAGTGCAGTTACACCTTTGTGGGCTTATAACTTGGCTTCTGAATATCCTAGAGAGGTCAGGTTTAATTTAGTGTACTTCAATTAACAGCCCCCATTACCCCAAAAAGGAATGGAGTCATTAGCACTTATGGGTTTTAAATGGCACCCAGAATTATGTTGCATGAAGCACAATTTCACATCATTCTGGGTTCATTTGTGTGAAAACAAGGTCCAATTAGGCTGAAACGTTACAGGAAGGTAGAATCTATTGAGTTGTAAGTGATCTGAACGTTTCATGATGATAGCACTTTCCTAAGGGGGTCAAACCATGTCCCAAAGGTCACCGGATCTGGTGTCAATTTAAAGAAGTGGTCCAGTTACACATTTGTCGGCTTATAACTTGGCTTCTGAATGTCCTAGAGATATCAGGTTTGTTTTAGTGTACTCCAATCAACAGCCCCTACAACCACAAAAAGGAATGGAGTCATTAGCACTTATGGTTTGTAAATGGCACCCAGAATTATGTTGCACGATGCACAATTTCACATCATTCTGGGTCCATTTGTGTGAAAACAAGGTCCAATCAGGCTGAAACGTTACAAGAAGGTAGAATCTATTGAGTTGTAAGTGACCTGAACGTTTCATGATGATCGCACATTCCTATAGGGGGTCAAACCATGTCCCAAAGGTCACCGGGCCTGGTGTCACTTTAAAGAAGTAGTGCATTTACACCTTTGTGGGCTTATAACTTGGCTTCTGAATATCCTAGAGAGGTCAGGTTTAATTTAGAGTACTCCAATTAACAGCCCCCATTACCCCAAAAAGGAATGGAGTCATTAGCACTTATGGTTTTTAAATGGCACCCAGAATTATGTTGCACGAAGCACAATTTCACATCATTCTGGGTTCATTTGTGTGAAAACAAGGTCCAATCAGGCTGAAACATTACAGGAAGGTAGAATCTATTGAGTTGTAAGTGATCTGAACGTTTCATGATGATAGCACTTTCCTAAGTGGGTCAAACCATGTCCCAAAGGTCACCGGATCTGGTGTCAATTTAAAGAAGTAGTCCAGTTACACATTTGTGGGCTTATAACTTGGCTTCTTAATGTCCTAGAGAGATCAGGTTTGTTTTAGTGTACTCCAATCAACAGCCCCTACAACCACAAAAAGGAATGGAGTCATTAGCACTCATGGTTTGTAAATGGCACCCAGAATTATGTTGCACGATGCACAATTTCACATCATTCTGGGTCCATTTGTGTGAAAACAAGGTCCAATCAGGCTGAAACGTTACAAGAAGGTAGAATCTATTGAGTTGTAAGTGACCTGAACGTTTCATGATGATCGCACATTCCTATAGGGGGTCAAACCATGTCCCAAAGGTCACCGGGCCTGGTGTCACTTTAAAGAAGTAGTGCATTTACACCTTTGTGGGCTTATAACTTGGCTTCTGAATATCCTAGAGAGGTCAGGTTTAATTTAGAGTACTCCAATTAACAGCCCCCATTACCCCAAAAAGGAATGGAGTCATTAGCACTTATGGTTTTTAAATGGCACCCAGAATTATGTTGCACGAAGCACAATTTCACATCATTCTGGGTTCATTTGTGTGAAAACAAGGTCCAATCAGGCTGAAACATTACAGGAAGGTAGAATCTATTGAGTTGTAAGTGATCTGAACGTTTCATGATGATAGCACTTTCCTAAGGGGGTCAAACCATGTCCCAAAGGTCACCGGATCTGGTGTCAATTTAAAGAAGTAGTCCAGTTACACATTTGTGGGCTTATAACTTGGCTTCTTAATGTCCTAGAGAGATCAGGTTTGTTTTAGTGTACTCCAATCAACAGCCCCTACAACCACAAAAAGGAATGGAGTCATTAGCACTCATGGTTTGTAAATGGCACCCAGAATTATGTTGCACGAAGCACAATTTCACATCATTCTGGGTTCATTTGTGTGAAAACAAGGTCCAATCAGGCTGAAACATTACAGGAAGGTAGAATCTATTGAGTTGTAAGTGATCTGAACGTTTCATGATGATAGCACTTTCCTAAGGGGGTCAAACCATTTCCCAAAGGTCACCGGATCTGGTGTCAATTTAAAGAAGTGGTCCAGTTACACATTTGTCGGCTTATAACTTGGCTTCTTAATGTCCTAGAGAGATCAGGTTTGTTTTAGTGTACTCCAACCAACAGCCCCTACAACCACAAAAGGAATGGAGTCATTAGCACTTATGGTTTTTAAATGGCACCCAGAATTATGTTGCACGAAGCACAATTTCACATCATTCTAGGTCCATTTGTGTGAAAACAATGTCCAATCAGGCTGAAATGTTACAGGAAGGTAGAATCTATTGAGTTGTAAGTGATCTGAACGTTTCATGATGATCGCACATTCCTATAAGGGGTCAAACCATGTCCCAAAGGTCACCGTTCCTGGTGTCACTTTAAAGAAGTAGTCCAGTTACACATTTGTGGGCTTATAACTTGGCTTCTGAATATCCTAGAGAGATCAGGTTTGTTTTACTGTACTCCAATCAACAGCCCCTACAACCACAAAAAGGAATAGAGTCATTAGCACTTATGGTTTTTAAATGGCACCCAGAATTATGTTGCACGAAGCACAATTTCACATCATTCTGGGTTCATTTGTGTGAAAACAAGGTCCAATCAGGCTGAAACGTTACAGGAAGGTAGAATCTATTGAGTTGTAAGTGATCTGAACGTTTCATGATGATCGCACATTCCTATAGGGGGTCAAACCATGTCCCAAAGGTAACCGGATCTGGTGTCAATTTAAAGAAGTAGTCCAGTTACACATTTGTGGGCTTATAACTTGGCTTCTGAATGTCCTAGAGAGATCAGTTTGTTTTAGTGTACTCCAATCAACAGCCCCTACAACCACAAAAAGGAATGGAGTCATTAGCACTTATGGTTTGTAAATGGCACCCAGAATTATGTTGCACGAAGCACAATTTCACATCATTCTGGGTTCATTTGTGTGAAAACAAGGTCCAATCAGGCTGAAACGTTACAGGAAGGTAGAATCTATTGAGTTGTAAGTGATCTGAACGTTTCATGATGATCGCACATTCCTATAGGGGGTCAAACCATGTCCCAAAGGTCACTGGGCCTGGTGTCACTTTAAAGAAGTAGTCCAGTTACACATTTGTGGGCTTACAACTTGGCTTCTGAATGTCCTAGAGAGATCAGGTTTGTTTTAGTGTACTCCAATCAACAGCCCCTACAACCACAAAAAGGAATGGAGTCATTAGCACTTATGGTTTGTAAATGGCACCCAGAATCATGTTGCACGAAGCACAATTTCACATCATTCTGGGTCCATTTGTGTGAAAACAAGCTCCAGTCAGGCTGAAACGTTACAAGAAGGTAGAATCTATTGAGTTGTAAGTGATCTGAACGTTTCATGATGATCGCACATTCCTATAGGGGGTCAAACCATGTCCCAAAGGTCACCGGGCCTGCTGTCACTTTAAAGAAGTAGTCCAGTTACATATTTGTGGGCTTATAACTTGGCTTCTGAATGTCCTAGAGAGGTCAGGTTTGTTTCAGAGTACTCCAATTAACAGCCCCCATTACCCCAAAAAGGAATGGAGTCATTAGCACTTATGGTTTTTAAATGGCACCCAGAATTATGTTGCATGAAGCACAATTTCACATCATTCTGGGTACATTTGTGTGAAAACAAGGTCCAATCAGGCTGAAACGTTACAAGAAGGTAGAATCTATTGAGTTGTAAGTGATCTGAACGTTTCATGATGATCACACATTCCTATAGGGGGTCAAACCATGTCCCAAAGGTCACCGGATCTGGTGTCAATTTAAAGTAGTATTCCAGTTACACATTTGTGGGCTTATAACTTGGCTTCTAAATGTCCTAGAGAGATCAGGTTTGTTTTATTGTACTCCAATCAACAGCCCCTACAACCACAAAAAGGAATGGAGTCATTAGCACTTATGGTTTGTAAATGGCACCCAGAATTATGTTGCACGAAGCACAATTTCACATCATTCTGGGTTCATTTGTGTGAAAACAAGGTCCAATCAGGCTGAAACGTTACAGGAAGGTAGAATCTATTGAGTTGTAAGTGATCTGAACGTTTCATGATGATCGCACATTCCTATAGGGGGTCAAACCATGTCCCAAAGGTCACCGGGCCTGGTGTCACTTTAAAGAAGTAGTCCAGTTACACATTTGTGGGCTTATAACTTGGCTTCTGAATATCCTAGAGAGATCAGGTTTGTTTTAGTGTACTCCAATCAACAGCCCCTACAAACACAAAAAGGAATAGAGTCATTAGCACTTATGGTTTTTAAATGGCACCCAGAATTATGTTGCACGAAGCACAATTTCACATCATTCTGGGTCCATTTGTGTGAAAACAAGGTCCAATCAGGCTGAAACGTTACAAGAAGGTAGAATCTATTGAGTTGTAAGTGATCTGAACGTTTCATGATGATCGCACATTCCTATAGGGGGTCAAACCATGTCCCAAAGGTCACCGGATCTGGTGTCAATCTAAAGAAGTAGTCCAGTTACACATTTGTGGGCTTATAACTTGGCTTCTGAATGTCCTAGAGAGATCAGGTTTGTTTTAGTGTACTCCAATCAACAGCCCCTACAACCACAAAAAGGAATGGAGTCATTAGCACTTATGGTTTTTAAATGGCACGCAGAATTATGTTGCACGAAGCACAATTTCACATCATTCTGGGTTCATTTGTGTGAAAACAAGGTCCAATCAGGCTGAAACGTTACAGGAAGGTAGAATCTATTGAGTTGTAAGTGATCTGAACGTTTCATGATGATGGCACTTTCCTAAGGGAGTCAAACCATGCCCCAAAGGTCACCGGATCTGGTGTCAATTTAAAGAAGTAGTCCAGTTACACATTTGTGGGCTTATAACTTGGCTTCTGAATGTCCTAGAGAGATCAGGTTTGTTTCAGAGTACTCCAATCAACAGCCCCTACAACCACAAAAAGGAATGGAGTCATTAGCACTTATGGTTTGTAAATGGCACCCAGAATTATGTTGCACGAAGCACAATTTCACATCATTCTGGGTTCATTTGTGTGAAATCAAGGTCCAATCAGGCTGAAACGTTACAGGAAGGTAGAATCTATTGAGTTGTAAGTGATCTGAACGTTTCATGATGATAGCACTTTCCTAAGGGGGTCAAACCATGTCCCAAAGGTCACCGGATCGGTGTCAATTTAAAGAAGTAGTCCAGTTACACATTTGTGGGCTTATAACTTGGCTTCTGAATGTCCTAGAGAGATCAGGTTTGTTTTAGTGTACTCCAATCAACAGCCCCTACAACCACAATAAGGAATGGAGTCATTAGCACTTATGGTTTGTAAATGGCACCCAGAATCATGTTGCACGAAGCACAATTTCACATCATTCTAGGTCCATTTGTGTGAAAACAAGCTCCAATCAGTCTGAAACGTTACAAGAAGGTAGAATCTATTGAGTTGTAAGTGATCTGAACGTTTCATGATGATCGCACATTCCTATAGGGGGTCAAACCATGTCCCAAAGGTCACCGGGCCTGGTGTCACTTTCAAGAAGTAGTCCAGTTACATATTTGTGGGCTTATAACTTGGCTTCTGAATGTCCTAGAGAGGTCAGGTTTGTTTCAGAGTACTCCAATTAACAGCCCCCATTACCACAAAAAGGAATGGAGTCATTAGCACTTATGGTTTGTAAATGGCACCCAGAATTATGTTGCACGAAGCACAATTTCACATCATTCTGGGTTCATTTGTGTGAAAACAAGGTCCAATCAGGCTGAAACGTTACAAGAAGGTGGAATCTATTGAGTTGTAAGTGATCTGAACGTTTCATGATGATCGCACATTCCTATAGGGGGTCAAACCATGTCCCAAAGGTCACCGGGCCTGGTGTCACTTTAAAGAAGTAGTCCAGTTACACATTTGTGGGCTTATAACTTGGCTTCTGAATATCCTAGAGAGATCAGGTTTGTTTTAGTGTACTCCAATCAACAGCCCCTACAACCACAAAAAGGAATAGAGTCATTAGCACTTATGGTTTTTAAATGGCACCCAGAATTATGTTGCACGAAGCACAATTTCACATCATTCTGGGTCCATTTGTGTGAAAACAGGGTCCAATCAGGCTGAAACGTTACAAGAAGGTAGAATCTATTGAGTTGTAAGTGATCTGAACGTTTCATGATGATCGCACATTCCTATAGGGGGTCAAACCATGTCCCAAAGGTCACCGGATCTGGTGTCAATTTAAAGAAGTAGTCCAGTTACACATTTGTGGGCTTATAACTTGGCTTCTGATTGTCCTAGAGAGATCAGGTTTGTTTTAGTGTACTCCAATCAACAGCCCCTACAACCACAAAAAGGAATGGAGTCATTAGCACTTATGGTTTTTAAATGGCACCCAGAAATTTGTTGCACGAAGCACAATTTCACATCATTCTGGGTTCATTTGTTTGAAAACAAGGTCCAATCAGGCTGAAACGTTACAGGAAGGTAGAATCTATTGAGTTGTAAGTGATCTGAACGTTTCATGATGATCGCACATTCCTATAGGGGGTCAAACCATGTCCCAAAGGTCACCGGATCTGGTGTCAATTTAAAGAAGTAGTCCAGTTACACATTTGTGGGCTTATAACTTGGCTTCTGAATATCCTAGAGAGATCAGGTTTGTTTTAGTGTACTCCAATCAACAGCCCCTACAACCACAAAAAGGAATAGAGTCATTAGCACTTATGGTTTTTAAATGGCACCCAGAATTATGTTGCACGAAGCACAATTTCACATCATTCTGGTTCTATTTGTGTGTAAACAAGGTCCACTCAGGCTGAAACGTTACAAGAAGGTAGAATCTATTGAGTTGTAAGTGATCTGAACGTTTCATGATGATCGCACATTCCTATAGGAGGTCAAACCATGTCCCAAAGGTCACCGGATCTGGTGTCAATTTAAAGAAGTAGTCCAGTTACACATTTGTGGGCTTATAACTTGGCTTCTAAATGTCCTAGAGAGATCAGGTTTGTTTTAGTGTACTCCAATCAACAGCCCCTACAACCACAAAAAGGAATGGAGTCATTAGCACTTATGGTTTGTAAATGGCACACAGAATTATGTTGCACGAAGCACAATTTCACATCATTCTGGGTTCATTTGTGTGAAAACAAGGTCCAATCAGGCTGAAACGTTACAGGAAGGTAGAATATATTGAGTTGTAAGTGATCTGAACGTTTCATGATGATAGCACTTTCCTAAGGGGGTCAAACCATGTCCCAAAGGTCACCGGATCTGGTGTCAATTTAAAGAAGTAGTCCAGTTACACATTTGTGGGCTTATAACTTGGCTTCTAAATGTCCTAGAGAGATCAGGTTTGTTTTAGTGTACTCCAATCAACAGCCCCTACAACCACAAAAAGGAATGGAGTCATTAGCACTTATGGTTTGTAAATGGCACCCAGAATTATGTTGCACGAAGCACAATTTCACATCATTCTGGGTTCATTTGTGTGAAAACAAGGTCCAATCAGGCTGAAACGTTACAGGAAGGTAGAATCTATTGAGTTGTAAGTGATCTGAACGTTTCATGATGATAGCACTTTCCTAAGGGGGTCAAACCATGTCCCAAAGGTCACCGGATCTGGTGTCAATTTAAAGAAGTAGTCCAGTTACACATTTGTGGGCTTATAACTTGGCTTCTGAATGTCCTAGAGAGATCAGGTTTGTTTCAGAGTACTCCAATCAACAGCCCCTACAACCACAAAAAGGAATGGAGTCATTAGCACTTATGGTTTGTAAATGGCACCCAGAATTATGTTGCACGAAGCACAATTTCACATCATTCTGGGTTCATTTGTGTGAAATCAAGGTTTAATCAGGCTGAAACGTTACAGGAAGGTAGAATCTATTGAGTTGTAAGTGATCTGAACGTTTCATGATGATAGCACTTTCCTAAGGGGGTCAAACCATGTCCCAAAGGTCACCGGATCGGTGTCAATTTAAAGAAGTAGTCCAGTTACACATTTGTGGGCTTATAACTTGGCTTCTGAATGTCCTAGAGAGATCAGGTTTGTTTTAGTGTACTCCAATCAACAGCCCCTACAACCACAAAAAGGAATGGAGTCATTAGCACTTATGGTTTGTAAATGGCACCCAGAATCATGTTGCACGAAGCACAATTTCACATCATTCTAGGTCCATTTGTGTGAAAACAAGCTCCAATCAGTCTGAAACGTTACAAGAAGGTAGAATCTATTGAGTTGTAAGTGATCTGAACGTTTCATGATGATCGCACATTCCTATAGGGGGTCAAACCATGTCCCAAAGGTCACCGGGCCTGGTGTCACTTTCAAGAAGTAGTCCAGTTACATATTTGTGGGCTTATAACTTGGCTTCTGAATGTCCTAGAGAGGTCAGGTTTGTTTCAGAGTACTCCAATTAACAGCCCCCATTACCCCAAAAAGGAATGGAGTCATTAGACTTTATGGTTTTTAAATGGCACCCAGAATTATGTTGCATGAAGCACAATTTCACATCATTCTGGGTTCATTTGTGTGAAAACAAGGTCCAATCAGGCTGAAACGTTACAGGAAGGTAGAATCTATTGAGTTGTAATTGATCTGAACGTTTCATGATGATAGCACTTTCCTAAGGGGGTCAAACCATGTCCCAAAGGTCACCGGATCTGGTGTCAATTTAAAGAAGTAGTCCAGTTACACATTTGTCGGATTATAACTTGGCTTCTAAATGTCCTAGAGATATTACGTTTGTTTTAGTGTACTCCAATCAACAGCCCCTACAACCACAAAAAGGAATGGAGTCATTAGCACTTATGGTTTGTAAATGGCACCCAGAATTATGTTGCACGAAGCACAATTTCACATCATTCTGGGTTCATTTGTGTGAAAACAAGGTCCAATCAGGCTGAAACGTTACAGGAAGGTGGAATCTATTGAGTTGTAAGTGATCTGAACGTTTCATGATGATCGCACATTCCTATAGGGGGTCAAACCATGTCCCAAAGGTCACCGGGCCTGGTGTCACTTTAAAGAAGTAGTCCAGTTACACATTTGTGGGCTTATAACTTGGCTTCTGAATATCCTAGAGAGATCAGGTTTGTTTTAGTGTACTCCAATCAACAGCCCCTACAACCACAAAAAGGAATGGAGTCATTAGCACTTATGGTTTTTAAATGGCACCCAGAAATTTGTTGCACGAAGCACAATTTCACATCATTCTGGGTTCATTTGTGTGAAAACAAGGTCCAATCAGGCTGAAACGTTACAGGAAGGTAGAATCTATTGAGTTGTAAGTGATCTGAACGTTTCATGATGATCGCACATACCTATAGGGGGTCAAACCATGTCCCAAAGGTCACCGGGCCTGGTGTCACTTTAAAGAAGTAGTCCAGTTACATATTTGTGGGCTTATAACTTGGCTTCTGAATGTCCTAGAGAGGTCAGGTTTGTTTCAGAGTACTCCAATTAACAGCCCCCATTACCCCAAAATGGAATGGAGTCATTAGCACTTATGGTTTTTAAATGGCACCCAGAATTATGTTGCATGAAGCACAATTTAACATTATTAAGGGTTCATTTGTGTGAAAACAAGGTCCAATCAGGCTGAAACGTTACAGGAAGGTAGAATCTATTGAGTTGTAAGTGATCTGAACGTTTCATGATGATCGCACATTCCTATAGGGGGTCAAACCATGTCCCAAAGGTCACCGGATCTGGTGTCAATTTAAAGAAGTAGTCCAGTTACACATTTGTGGGCTTATAACTTGGCTTCTGAATATCCTAGAGAGATCAGGTTTGTTTTAGTGTACTCCAATCAACAGCCCCTACAACCACAAAAAGGAATAGAGTCATTAGCACTTATGGTTTTTAAATGGCACCCAGAATTATGTTGCACGAAGCACAATTTCACATCATTCTGGGTCTATTTGTGTGTAAACAAGGTCCACTCAGGCTGAAACGTTACAAGAAGGTAGAATCTATTGAGTTGTAAGTGATCTGAACGTTTCATGATGATCGCACATTCCTATAGGAGGTCAAACCATGTCCCAAAGGTCACCGGATCTGGTGTCAATTTAAAGAAGTAGTCCAGTTACACATTTGTGGGCTTATAACTTGGCTTCTAAATGTCCTAGAGAGATCAGGTTTGTTTTAGTGTACTCCAATCAACAGCCCCTACAACCACAAAAAGGAATGGAGTCATTAGCACTTATGGTTTGTAAATGGCACCCAGAATTATGTTGCACGAAGCACAATTTCACATCATTCTGGGTTCATTTGTGTGAAAACAAGGTCCAATCAGGCTGAAACGTTACAGGAAGGTAGAATCTATTGAGTTGTAAGTGATCTGAAAGTTTCATGATGATAGCACTTTCCTAAGGGGGTCAAACCATGTCCCAAAGGTCACCGGATCTGGTGTCAATTTAAAGAAGTAGTCCAGTTACACATTTTTGGGCTTATAACTTGGCTTCTGAATATCCTAGAGAGATCAGGTTTGTTTTAGTGTACTCCAATCAACAGCCCCTACAACCACAAAAAGGAATAGAGTCATTAGCACTTATGGTTTTTAAATGGCACCCAGAATTATGTTGCATGAAGCACAATTTCACATCATTCTGGGTCCATTTGTGTGAAAACAAGGTCCAATCAGGCTGAAACGTTACAAGAAGGTAGAATCTATTGAGTTGTAAGTGATCTGAACGTTTCATGATGATCGCATATTCCTATAGGGGGTCAAACCATGTCCCAAAGGTCACCGGATCTGGTGTCAATTTAAAGAAGTAGTCCAGTTACACATTTGTGGGCTTATAACTTGGCTTCTAAATGTCCTAGAGAGATCAGGTTTGTTTTCGTGTACTCCAATCAACAGCCCCTACAACCACAAAAAGGAATGGAGTCATTAGCACTTATGGTTTGTAAATGGCACCCAGAATTATGTTGCACGAAGCACAATTTCACATCATTCTGGGTTCATTTGTGTGAAAACAAGGTCCAATCAGGCTGAAACGTTACAGGAAGGTAGAATCTATTGAGTTGTAAGTGATCTGAACGTTTCATGATGATAGCACTTTCTTAAGGGGGTCAAACCATGTCCCAAAGGTCACCGGATCTGTTGTCAATTTAAAGAAGTAGTCCAGTTACACATTTGTGGGCTTATAACTTGGCTTCTGAATGTCCTAGAGAGATCAGGTTTGTTTCAGAGTACTCCAATCAACAGCCCCTACAACCACAAAAAGGAATGGAGTCATTAGCACTTATGGTTTGTAAATGTCACCCAGAATTATGTTGCACGAAGCACAATTTCACATCATTCTGGGTTCATTTGTGTGAAATCAAGGTCCAATCAGGCTGAAACGTTACAGGAAGGTAGAATCTATTGAGTTGTAAGTGATCTGAACGTTTCATGATGATAGCACTTTCCTAAGGGGGTCAAACCATGTCCCAAAGGTCACCGGATCGGTGTCAATTTAAAGAAGTAGTCCAGTTACACATTTGTGGGCTTATAACTTGGCTTCTGAATGTCCTAGAGAGATCAGGTTTGTTTAGTGTACTCCAATCAACAGCCCCTACAACCACAAAAAGGAATGGAGTCATTAGCACTTATGGTTTGTAAATGGCACCCAGAATCATGTTGCATGAAGCACAATTTCACATCATTCTAGGTCCATTTGTGTGAAAACAAGCTCCAATCAGTCTGAAACGTTACAAGAAGGTAGAATCTATTGAGTTGTAAGTGATCTGAACGTTTCATGATGATCGCACATTCCTATAGGGGGTCAAACCATGTCCCAAAGGTCACCGGGCCTGGTGTCACTTTAAAGAAGTAGTCCAGTTACACATTTGTGGGCTTATAACTTGGCTTCTGAATGTCCTAGAGAGATCAGGTTTGTTTTAGTGTACTCCAATCAACAGCCCCTACAACCACAAAAAGGAATGGAGTCATTAGCACTTATGGTTTGTAAATGGCACCCATAATCATGTTGCACGAAGCACAATTTCACATCATTCTGGGTCCATTTGTGTGAAAACAAGCTCCAATCAGGCTGAAACGTTACAAGAAGGTAGAATCAATTGAGTTGTAAGTGATCTGAACGTTTCATGATGATCGCACATTCCTATAGGGGGTCAAACCATGTCCCAAAGGTCACCGGGCCTGGTGTCACTTTAAAGAAGTAGTCCAGTTACATATTTGTGGGCTTATAACTTGGCTTCTGAATGTCCTAGAGAGGTCAGGTTTGTTTCAGAGTACTCCAATTAACAGCCCCCATTACCCCAAAAAGGAATGGAGTCATTAGCACTTACTGTTTTTAAATGGCACCCAGAATTATGTTGCATGAAGCACAATTTCACATCATTCTGGGTTCATTTGTGTGAAAACAAGGTCCAATCAGGCTGAAACGTTACAGGAAGGTAGAATCTATTGAGTTGTAAGTGATCTGAACGTTTCATGATGATAGCACTTTCCTAAGGGGGGCAAACCATGTCCCAAAGGTCACCGGATCTGGTGTCAATTTAAAGAAGTGGTCCAGTTACACATTTGTCGGCTTATAACTTGGCTTCTGAATGTCCTAGAGATATTAGGTTTGTTTTAGTGTACTCCAATAAACAGCCCCTACAACCACAAAAAGGAATAGAGTCATTAGCACTTATGGTTTTTAAATGGCACCCAGAATTATGTTGCACGAAGCACAATTTCACATCATTCTGGGTCCATTTGTGTGAAAACAAGGTCCAATCAGGCTGAAACGTTACAAGAAGGTAGAATCTATTGAGTTGTAAGTGATCTGAACATTTCATGATGATCGCACATTCCTATAGGGGGTCAAACCATGTCCCAAAGGTCACCGGATCTGGTGTCAATTTAAAGAAGTAGTCCAGTTACACATTTGTGGGCTTATAACTTGGCTTCTGAATGTCCTAGAGAGATCAGGTTTGTTTTAGTGTACTCCAATCAACAGCCCCTACAACCACAAAAAGGAATGGAGTCATTAACACTTATGGTTTTTAAATGGCACCCAGAAATTTGTTGCACGAAGCACAATTTCACATCATTCTGGGTTCATTTGTGTGAAAACAAGGTCCAATCATGCTGAAACGTTACAGGAAGGTAGAATCTATTGAGTTGTAAGTGATCTGAACGTTTCATGATGATCGCACATACCTATAGGGGGTCAAACCATGTCCCAAAGGTCACCGGGCCTGGTGTCACTTTAAAGAAGTAGTCCAGTTACATATTTGTGGGCTTATAACTTGGCTTCTGAATGTCCTAGAGAGGTCAGGTTTGTTTCAGAGTACTCCAATTAACAGCCCCCATTACCCCAAAAAGGAATGGAGTCATTAGCACTTATGGTTTTTAAATGGCACCCAGAATTATGTTGCATGAAGCACAATTTAACATTATTAAGGGTTCATTTGTGTGAAAACAAGGTCCAATCAGGCTGAAACGTTACAGGAAGGTAGAATCTATTGAGTTGTAAGTGATCTGAACGTTTCATGATGATCGCACATTCCTATAGGGGGTCAAACCATGTCCCAAAGGTCACCGGATCTGGTGTCAATTTAAAGAAGTAGTCCAGTTACACATTTGTGGGCTTATAACTTGGCTTCTGAATATCCTAGAGAGATCAGGTTTGTTTTAGTGTACTCCAATCAACAGCCCCTACAACCACAAAAAGGAATAGAGTCATTAGCACTTATGGTTTTTAAATGGCACCCAGAATTATGTTGCACGAAGCACAATTTCACATCATTCTGGGTCTATTTGTGTGTAAACAAGGTCCACTCAGGCTGAAACGTTACAAGAAGGTAGAATCTATTGAGTTGTAAGTGATCTGAACGTTTCATGATGATCGCACATTCCTATAGGAGGTCAAACCATGTCCCAAAGGTCACCGGATCTGGTGTCAATTTAAAGAAGTAGTCCAGTTACACATTTGTGGGCTTATAACTTGGCTTCTAAATGTCCTAGAGTGATCAGGTTTGTTTTAGAGTACTCCAATCAACAGCCCCTACAACCACAAAAAGGAATGGAGTCATTAGCACTTATGGTTTGTAAATGGCACCCAGAATTATGTTGCACGAAGCACAATTTCACATCATTCTGGGTTCATTTGTGTGAAAACAAGGTCCAATCAGGCTGAAACGTTACAGGAAGGTAGAATCTATCGAGTTGTAAGTGATCTGAAAGTTTCATGATGATAGCACTTTCCTAAGGGGGTCAAACCATGTCCCAAAGGTCACCGGATCTGGTGTCAATTTAAAGAAGTAGTCCAGTTACACATTTTTGGGCTTATAACTTGGCTTCTGAATATCCTAGAGAGATCAGGTTTGTTTTAGTGTACTCCAATCAACAGCCCCTACAACCACAAAAAGGAATAGAGTCATTAGCACTTATGGTTTTTAAATGGCACCCAGAATTATGTTGCATGAAGCACAATTTCACATCATTCTGGGTCCATTTGTGTGAAAACAAGGTCCAATCAGGCTGAAACGTTACAAGAAGGTAGAATCTATTGAGTTGTAAGTGATCTGAACGTTTCATGATGATCGCATATTCCTATAGGGGGTCAAACCATGTCCCAAAGGTCACCGGATCTGGTGTCAATTTAAAGAAGTAGTCCAGTTACACATTTGTGGGCTTATAACTTGGCTTCTAAATGTCCTAGAGAGATCAGGTTTGTTTTCGTGTACTCCAATCAACAGCCCCTACAACCACAAAAAGGAATGGAGTCATTAGCACTTATGGTTTGTAAATGGCACCCAGAATTATGTTGCACGAAGCACAATTTCACATCATTCTGGGTTCATTTGTGTGAAAACAAGGTCCAATCAGGCTGAAACGTTACAGGAAGGTAGAATCTATTGAGTTGTAAGTGATCTGAACTTTTCATGATGATAGCACTTTCCTAAGGGGGTCAAACCATGTCCCAAAGGTCACCGGATCTGGTGTCAATTTAAAGAAGTAGTCCAGTTACACATTTGTGGGCTTATAACTTGGCTTCTGAATGTCCTAGAGAGATCAGGTTTGTTTCAGAGTACTCCAATCAACAGCCCCTACAACCACAAAAAGGAATGGAGTCATTAGCACTTATGGTTTGTAAATGTCACCCAGAATTATGTTGCACGAAGCACAATTTCACATCATTCTGGGTTCATTTGTGTGAAATCAAGGTCCAATCAGGCTGAAACGTTACAGGAAGGTAGAATCTATTGAGTTGTAAGTGATCTGAACGTTTCATGATGATAGCACTTTCCTAAGGGGGTCAAACCATGTCCCAAAGGTCACCGGATCGGTGTCAATTTAAAGAAGTAGTCCAGTTACACATTTGTGGGCTTATAACTTGGCTTCTGAATGTCCTAGAGAGATCAGGTTTGTTTCAGAGTACTCCAATCAACAGCCCCTACAACCACAAAAAGGAATGGAGTCATTAGCACTTATGGTTTGTAAATGTCACCCAGAATTATGTTGCACGAAGCACAATTTCACATCATTCTGGGTCTATTTGTGTGTAAACAAGGTCCACTCAGGCTGAAACGTTACAAGAAGGTAGAATCTATTGAGTTGTAAGTGATCTGAACGTTTCATGATGATCGCACATTCCTATAGGAGGTCAAACCATGTCCCAAAGGTCACCGGATCTGGTGTCAATTTAAAGAAGTAGTCCAGTTACACATTTGTGGGCTTATAACTTGGCTTCTAAATGTCCTAGAGAGATCAGGTTTGTTTTAGAGTACTCCAATCAACAGCCCCTACAACCACAAAAAGGAATGGAGTCATTAGCACTTATGGTTTGTAAATGGCACCCAGAATTATGTTGCACGAAGCACAATTTCACATCATTCTGGGTTCATTTGTGTGAAAACAAGGTCCAATCAGGCTGAAACGTTACAGGAAGGTAGAATCTATTGAGTTGTAAGTGATCTGAAAGTTTCATGATGATAGCACTTTCCTAAGGGGGTCAAACCATGTCCCAAAGGTCACCGGATCTGGTGTCAATTTAAAGAAGTAGTCCAGTTACACATTTTTGGGCTTATAACTTGGCTTCTGAATATCCTAGAGAGATCAGGTTTGTTTTAGTGTACTCCAATCAACAGCCCCTACAACCACAAAAAGGAATAGAGTCATTAGCACTTATGGTTTTTAAATGGCACCCAGAATTATGTTGCATGAAGCACAATTTCACATCATTCTGGGTCCATTTGTGTGAAAACAAGGTCCAATCAGGCTGAAACGTTACAAGAAGGTAGAATCTATTGAGTTGTAAGTGATCTGAACGTTTCATGATGATAGCACTTTCCTAAGGGGGTCAAACCATGTCCCAAAGGTCACCGGATCGGTGTCAATTTAAAGAAGTAGTCCAGTTACACATTTGTGGGCTTATAACTTGGCTTCTGAATGTCCTAGAGAGATCAGGTTTGTTTCAGAGTACTCCAATCAACAGCCCCTACAACCACAAAAAGGAATGGAGTCATTAGCACTTATGGTTTGTAAATGTCACCCAGAATTATGTTGCACGAAGCACAATTTCACATCATTCTGGGTCTATTTGTGTGTAAACAAGGTCCACTCAGGCTGAAACGTTACAAGAAGGTAGAATCTATTGAGTTGTAAGTGATCTGAACGTTTCATGATGATCGCACATTCCTATAGGAGGTCAAACCATGTCCCAAAGGTCACCGGATCTGGTGTCAATTTAAAGAAGTAGTCCAGTTACACATTTGTGGGCTTATAACTTGGCTTCTAAATGTCCTAGAGAGATCAGGTTTGTTTTAGAGTACTCCAATCAACAGCCCCTACAACCACAAAAAGGAATGGAGTCATTAGCACTTATGGTTTGTAAATGGCACCCAGAATTATGTTGCACGAAGCACAATTTCACATCATTCTGGGTTCATTTGTGTGAAAACAAGGTCCAATCAGGCTGAAACGTTACAGGAAGGTAGAATCTATTGAGTTGTAAGTGATCTGAAAGTTTCATGATGATAGCACTTTCCTAAGGGGGTCAAACCATGTCCCAAAGGTCACCGGATCTGGTGTCAATTTAAAGAAGTAGTCCAGTTACACATTTTTGGGCTTATAACTTGGCTTCTGAATATCCTAGAGAGATCAGGTTTGTTTTAGTGTACTCCAATCAACAGCCCCTACAACCACAAAAAGGAATAGAGTCATTAGCACTTATGGTTTTTAAATGGCACCCAGAATTATGTTGCATGAAGCACAATTTCACATCATTCTGGGTCCATTTGTGTGAAAACAAGGTCCAATCAGGCTGAAACGTTACAAGAAGGTAGAATCTATTGAGTTGTAAGTGATCTGAACGTTTCATGATGATCGCATATTCCTATAGGGGGTCAAACCATGTCCCAAAGGTCACCGGATCTGGTGTCAATTTAAAGAAGTAGTCCAGTTACACATTTGTGGGCTTATAACTTGGCTTCTAAATGTCCTAGAGAGATCAGGTTTGTTTTCGTGTACTCCAATCAACAGCCCCTACAACCACAAAAAGGAATGGAGTCATTAGCACTTATGGTTTGTAAATGGCACCCAGAATTATGTTGCACGAAGCACAATTTCACATCATTCTGGGTTCATTTGTGTGAAAACAAGGTCCAATCAGGCTGAAACGTTACAGGAAGGTAGAATCTATTGAGTTGTAAGTGATCTGAACGTTTCATGATGATAGCACTTTCCTAAGGGGGTCAAACCATGTCCCAAAGGTCACCGGATCTGGTGTCAATTTAAAGAAGTAGTCCAGTTACACATTTGTGGGCTTATAACTTGGCTTCTGAATGTCCTAGAGAGATCAGGTTTGTTTCAGAGTACTCCAATCAACAGCCCCTACAACCACAAAAAGGAATGGAGTCATTAGCACTTATGGTTTGTAAATGTCACCCAGAATTATGTTGCACGAAGCACAATTTCACATCATTCTGGGTTCATTTGTGTGAAATCAAGGTCCAATCAGGCTGAAACGTTACAGGAAGGTAGAATCTATTGAGATGTAAGTGATCTGAACGTTTCATGATGATAGCACTTTCCTAAGGGGGTCAAACCATGTCCCAAAGGTCACCGGATCGGTGTCAATTTAAAGAAGTAGTCCAGTTACACATTTGTGGGATTATAACTTGGCTTCTGAATGTCCTAGATAGATCAGGTTTGTTTTAGTGTACTCCAATCAACAGCCCCTACAACCACAAAAAGGAATGGAGTCATTAGCACTTATGGTTTGTAAATGGCACCCAGAATCATGTTGCACGAAGCACAATTTCACATCATTCTAGGTCCATTTGTGTGAAAACAAGCTCCAATCAGTCTGAAACGTTACAAGAAGGTAGAATCTATTGAGTTGTAAGTTATCTGAACGTTTCATGATGATCGCACATTCCTATAGGGGGTCAAACCATGTCCCAAAGGTCACCGGGCCTGGTGTCACTTTCAAGAAGTAGTCCAGTTACATATTTGTGGGCTTATAACTTGGCTTATGAATGTCCTAGAGAGGTCAGGTTTGTTTCAGAGTACTCCAATTAACAGCCCCCATTACCCCAAAAAGGAATGGAGTCATTAGCACTTACTGTTTTTAAATGGCACCCAGAATTATGTTGCATGAAGCACAATTTCACATCATTCTGGGTTCATTTGTGTGAAAACAAGGTCCAATCAGGCTGAAACGTTACAGGAAGGTAGAATCTATTGAGTTGTAAGTGATCTGAACGTTTCATGATGATAGCACTTTCCTAAGGGGGGCAAACCATGTCCCAAAGGTCACCGGATCTGGTGTCAATTTAAAGAAGTGGTCCAGTTACACATTTGTCGGCTTATAACTTGGCTTCTGAATGTCCTAGAGATATTAGGTTTGTTTTAGTGTACTCCAATAAACAGCCCCTACAACCACAAAAAGGAATGGAGTCATTAGCACTTATGGTTTGTAAATGGCACCCAGAATTATGTTGCACGAATCACAATTTCACATCATTCTGGGTTCATTTGTGTGAAAACAAGGTCCAATCAGGCTGAAACGTTACAGGAAGGTGGAATCTATTGAGTTGTAAGTGATCTGAACGTTTCATGATGATCGCACATTCCTATAGGGGGTCAAACCATGTCCCAAAGGTCACCGGGCCTGGTGTCACTTTAAAGAAGTAGTCCAGTTACACATTTGTGGGCTTATAACTTGGCTTCTGAATATCCTAGAGAGATCAGGTTTGTTTTAGTGTACTCCAATCAACAGCCCCTACAACCACAAAAAGGAATGGAGTCATTAGCACTTATGGTTTTTAAATGGCACCCAGAAATATGTTGCACGAAGCACAATTTCACATCATTCTGGGTTCATTTGTGTGAAAACAAGGTCCACTCAGGCTGAAACGTTACAGGAAGGTAGAATCTATTGAGTTGTAAGTGATCTGAACGTTTCATGATGATCGCACATTCCTATAGGGGGTCAAACCATGTCCCAAAGGTCACCGGGCCTGGTGTCACTTTAAAGAAGTAGTCCAGTTACACATTTGTGGGCTTATAACTTGGCTTCTAAATGTCCTAGAGAGATCAGGTTTGTTTTAGAGTACTCCAATCAACAGCCCCTACAACCACAAAAAGGAATGGAGTCATTAGCACTTATGGTTTGTAAATGTCACCCAGAATTATGTTGCACGAAGCACAATTTCACATCATTCTGGGTCTATTTGTGTGTAAACAAGGTCCACTCAGGCTGAAACGTTACAAGAAGGTAGAATCTATTGAGTTGTAAGTGATCTGAACGTTTCATGATGATCGCACATTCCTATAGGAGGTCAAACCATGTCCCAAAGGTCACCGGATCTGGTGTCAATTTAAAGAAGTAGTCCAGTTACACATTTGTGGGCTTATAACTTGGCTTCTAAATGTCCTAGAGAGATCAGGTTTGTTTCAGAGTACTCCAATCAACAGCCCCTACAACCACAAAAAGGAATGGAGTCATTAGCACTTATGGTTTGTAAATGTCACCCAGAATTATGTTGCACGAAGCACAATTTCACATCATTCTGGGTCTATTTGTGTGTAAACAAGGTCCACTCAGGCTGAAACGTTACAAGAAGGTAGAATCTATTGAGTTGTAAGTGATCTGAACGTTTCATGATGATCGCACATTCCTATAGGAGGTCAAACCATGTCCCAAAGGTCACCGGATCTGGTGTCAATTTAAAGAAGTAGTCCAGTTACACATTTGTGGGCTTATAACTTGGCTTCTAAATGTCCTAGAGAGATCAGGTTTGTTTTAGAGTACTCCAATCAACAGCCCCTACAACCACAAAAAGGAATGGAGTCATTAGCACTTATGGTTTGTAAATGGCACCCAGAATTATGTTGCACGAAGCACAATTTCACATCATTCTGGGTTCATTTGTGTGAAAACAAGGTCCAATCAGGCTGAAACGTTACAGGAAGGTAGAATCTATTGAGTTGTAAGTGATCTGAAAGTTTCATGATGATAGCACTTTCCTAAGGGGGTCAAACCATGTCCCAAAGGTCACCGGATCTGGTGTCAATTTAAAGAAGTAGTCCAGTTACACATTTTTGGGCTTATAACTTGGCTTCTGAATATCCTAGAGAGATCAGGTTTGTTTTAGTGTACTCCAATCAACAGCCCCTACAACCACAAAAAGGAATAGAGTCATTAGCACTTATGGTTTTTAAATGGCACCCAGAATTATGTTGCATGAAGCACAATTTCACATCATTCTGGGTCCATTTGTGTGAAAACAAGGTCCAATCAGGCTGAAACGTTACAAGAAGGTAGAATCTATTGAGTTGTAAGTGATCTGAACGTTTCATGATGATCGCATATTCCTATAGGGGGTCAAACCATGTCCCAAAGGTCACCGGATCTGGTGTAAATTTAAAGAAGTAGTCCAGTTACACATTTGTGGGCTTATAACTTGGCTTCTAAATGTCCTAGAGAGATCAGGTTTGTTTTCGTGTACTCCAATCAACAGCCCCTACAACCACAAAAAGGAATGGAGTCATTAGCACTTATGGTTTGTAAATGGCACCCAGAATTATGTTGCACGAAGCACAATTTCACATCATTCTGGGTTCATTTGTGTGAAAACAAGGTCCAATCAGGCTGAAACGTTACAGGAAGGTAGAATCTATTGAGTTGTAAGTGATCTGAACGTTTCATGATGATAGCACTTTCCTAAGGGGGTCAAACCATGTCCCAAAGGTCACCGGATCTGGTGTCAATTTAAAGAAGTAGTCCAGTTACACATTTGTGGGCTTATAACTTGGCTTCTGAATGTCCTAGAGAGATCAGGTTTGTTTCAGAGTACTCCAATCAACAGCCCCTACAACCACAAAAAGGAATGGAGTCATTAGCACTTATGGTTTGTAAATGTCACCCAGAATTATGTTGCACGAAGCACAATTTCACATCATTCTGGGTTCATTTGTGTGAAATCAAGGTCCAATCAGGCTGAAACGTTACAGGAAGGTAGAATCTATTGAGATGTAAGTGATCTGAACGTTTCATGATGATAGCACTTTCCTAAGGGGGTCAAACCATGTCCCAAAGGTCACCGGATCGGTGTCAATTTAAAGAAGTAGTCCAGTTACACATTTGTGGGATTATAACTTGGCTTCTGAATGTCCTAGAGAGATCAGGTTTGTTTTAGTGTACTCCAATCAACAGCCCCTACAACCACAAAAAGGATTGGAGTCATTAGCACTTATGGTTTGTAAATGGCACCCAGAATCATGTTGCACGAAGCACAATTTCACATCATTCTAGGTCCATTTGTGTGAAAACAAGCTCCAATCAGTCTGAAACGTTACAAGAAGGTAGAATCTATTGAGTTGTAAGTTATCTGAACGTTTCATGATGATCGCACATTCCTATAGGGGGTCAAACCATGTCCCAAAGGTCACCGGGCCTGGTGTCACTTTCAAGAAGTAGTCCAGTTACATATTTGTGGGCTTATAACTTGGCTTCTGAATGTCCTAGAGAGGTCAGGTTTGTTTCAGAGTACTCCAATTAACAGCCCCCATTACCCCAAAAAGGAATGGAGTCATTAGCACTTACTGTTTTTAAATGGCACCCAGAATTATGTTGCATGAAGCACAATTTCACATCATTCTGGGTTCATTTGTGTGAAAACAAGGTCCAATCAGGCTGAAACGTTACAGGAAGGTAGAATCTATTGAGTTGTAAGTGATCTGAACGTTTCATGATGATAGCACTTTCCTAAGGGGGGCAAACCATGTCCCAAAGGTCACCGGATCTGGTGTCAATTTAAAGAAGTGGTCCAGTTACACATTTGTCGGCTTATAACTTGGCTTCTGAATGTCCTAGAGATATTAGGTTTGTTTTAGTGTACTCCAATAAACAGCCCCTACAACCACAAAAAGGAATGGAGTCATTAGCACTTATGGTTTGTAAATGGCACCCAGAATTATGTTGCACGAATCACAATTTCACATCATTCTGGGTTCATTTGTGTGAAAACAAGGTCCAATCAGGCTGAAACGTTACAGGAAGGTGGAATCTATTGAGTTGTAAGTGATCTGAACGTTTCATGATGATCGCACATTCCTATAGGGGGTCAAACCATGTCCCAAAGGTCACCGGGCCTGGTGTCACTTTAAAGAAGTAGTCCAGTTACACATTTGTGGGCTTATAACTTGGCTTCTGAATATCCTAGAGAGATCAGGTTTGTTTTAGTGTACTCCAATCAACAGCCCCTACAACCACAAAAAGGAATGGAGTCATTAGCACTTATGGTTTTTAAATGGCACCCAGAAATATGTTGCACGAAGCACAATTTCACATCATTCTGGGTTCATTTGTGTGAAAACAAGGTCCAATCAGGCTGAAACGTTACAGGAAGGTAGAATCTATTGAGTTGTAAGTGATCTGAACGTTTCATGATGATCGCACATTCCTATAGGGGGTCAAACCATGTCCCAAAGGTCACCGGGCCTGGTGTCACTTTAAAGAAGTAGTCCAGTTACACATTTGTGGGCTTATAACTTGGCTTCTGAATGTCCTAGAGAGATCAGGTTTGTTTTAGTGTACTCCAATCAACAGCCCCTACAACCACAAAAAGGAATGGAGTCATTAGCACTTATGGTTTGTAAATGGCACCCATAATCATGTTGCACGAAGCACAATTTCACATCATTCTGGGTCCATTTGTGTGAAATCAAGCTCCAATCAGGCTGAAACGTTACAAGAAGGTAGAATCTATTGAGTTGTAAGTGATCTGAACGTTTCATGATGATCGCACATTCCTATAGCGGGTCAAACCATGTCCCAAAGGTCACCGGGCCTGGTGTCACTTTAAAGAAGTAGTCCAGTTACATATTTGTGGGCTTATAACTTGGCTTCTGAATGTCCTAGAGAGGTCAGGTTTGTTTCAGAGTACTCCAATTAACAGCCCCCATTACCCCAAAAAGGAATGGAGTCATTAGCACTTATGGTTTTTAAATGGCACCCAGAATTATGTTGCATGAAGCACAATTTAACATTATTAAGGGTTCATTTGTGTGAAAACAAGGTCCAATCAGGCTGAAACGTTACAGGAAGGTAGAATCTATTGAGTTGTAAGTGATCTGAACGTTTCATGATGATCGCACATTCCTATAGGGGGTCAAACCATGTCCCAAAGGTCACCGGATCTGGTGTCAATTTAAAGAAGTAGTCCAGTTACACATTTGTGGGCTTATAACTTGGCTTCTGAATATCCTAGAGAGATCAGGTTTGTTTTAGTGTACTCCAATCAACAGCCCCTACAACCACAAAAAGGAATAGAGTCATTAGCACTTATGGTTTTTAAATGGCACCCAGAATTATGTTGCACGAAGCACAATTTCACATCATTCTGGGTCTATTTGTGTGTAAACAAGGTCCAATCAGGCTGAAACGTTACAAGAAGGTAGAATCTATTGAGTTGTAAGTGATCTGAACGTTTCATGATGATCGCACATTCCTATAGGAGGTCAAACCATGTCCCAAAGGTCACCGGATCTGGTGTCAATTTAAAGAAGTAGTCCAGTTACACATTTGTGGGCTTATAACTTGGCTTCTAAATGTCCTAGAGAGATCAGGTTTGTTTTAGTGTACTCCAATCAACAGCCCCTACAACCACAAAAAGGAATGGAGTCATTAGCACTTATGGTTTGTAAATGGCACCCAGAATTATGTTGCACGAAGCACAA
This sequence comes from Nothobranchius furzeri, assembly GCF_043380555.1. Classification (NCBI taxonomy): domain Eukaryota; kingdom Metazoa; phylum Chordata; class Actinopteri; order Cyprinodontiformes; family Nothobranchiidae; genus Nothobranchius; species Nothobranchius furzeri. Next base: position 3,511,405 of record NC_091747.1, read on the forward strand.
TTTCACATCATTCTGGGTTCATTTGTGTGAAAACAAGGTCCAATCAGGCTGAAACGTTACAGGAAGGTAGAATCTATTGAGTTGTAAGTGATCTGAACGTTTCATGATGATAGCACTTTCCTAAGGGGGTCAAACCATGTCCCAAAGGTCACCGGATCTGGTGTCAATTTAAAGAAGTAGTCCAGTTACACATTTTTGGGCTTATAACTTGGCTTCTGAATGTCCTAGAGAGATCAGGTTTGTTTCAGAGTACTCCAATCAACAGCCCCTACAACCACAAAAAGGAATGGAGTCATTAGCACTTATGGTTTGTAAATGGCAACCAGAATTATGTTGCACGAAGCACAATTTCACATCATTCTGGGTTCATTTGTGTGAAAACAAGGTCCAATCAGGCTGAAACGTTACAGGAAGGTAGAATCTATTGAGTTGTAAGTGATCTGAACGTTTCATGATGATAGCACTTTCCTAAGGGGGTCAAACCATGTCCCAAAGGTCACCAGGTCTGGTGTCAATTTAAAGAAGTAGTCCAGTTACACATTTGTGGGCTTATAACTTGGCTTCTGAATGTCCTAGAGAGATCAGGTTTGTTTTAGTGTACTCCAATCAACAGCCCCTACAACCACAAAAAGAAATGGAGTCATTAGCACTTATGGTTTTTAAATGGCACCCAGAATTATGTTTCACGAAGCACAATTTCACATCATTCTGGGTTCATTTGTGTGAAAACAAGGTCCAATCAGGCTGAAACATTACAGGAAGGTAGAATCTATTTAGTTGTAAGTGATCTGAACGTTTCATGATGATAGCACTTTCCTAAAGGGGTCAAACCATGTCCCAAAGGTCACCGGATCTGGTGTCAATTTAAAGAAGTAGTCCAGTTACACATTTGTGGGCTTATAACTTGGCTTCTGAATGTCCTAGAGAGATCAGGTTTGTTTCAGAGTACTCCAATCAACAGCCCCTACAACCACAAAAAGGAATGGAGTCATTAGCACTTATGGTTTTTAAATGGCACCCAGAATTATATTGCATGAAGCACAATTTCACATCATTCTGGGTTCATTTGTGTGAAAACAAGGTCCAATCAGGCTGAAACGTTACAGGAAGGTAGAATCTATTGAGTTGTAAGTGATCTGAACGTTTCATGATGATCGCACATTCCTATAGGGGGTCAAACCATGTCCCAAAGGTCACCGGGCCTGGTGTCACTTTAAAGAAGTAGTCCAGTTACACATTTGTGGGCTTATAACTTGGCTTCTGAATATCCTTGAGAGATCAGGTTTGTTTTAGTGTACTCCAATCAACAGCCCCTACAACCACAAAAAGGAATAGAGTCATTAGCACTTATGGTTTTTAAATGGCACCCAGAATGATGTTGCACGAAGCACAATTTCACATCATTCTGGGTCCATTTGTGTGAAAACAAGGTCCAATCAGGCTGAAACGTTACAAGAAGGTAGAATCTATTGAGTTGAAAGTGATCTGAACGTTTCATGATGATCGCACATTCCTATAGGGGGTCAAACCATGTCCCAAAGGTCACCGGATCTGGTGTCAATTTAAAGAAGTAGTCCAATTACACATTTGTGGGCTTATAACTTGGCTTCTGAATGTCCTAGAGAGATCAGGTTTGTTTTAGTGTACTCCAATCAACAGCCCCTACAACCACAAAAAGGAATGGAGTAATTAGCACTTATGGTTTGTAAATGGCACCCAGAATTATGTTGCACGAAGCACAATTTCACATCATTCTAGGTTCATTTGTGTGAAAACAAGGTCCAATCAGGCTGAAACGGTATAGGAAGGTAGAATCTATAGAGTTGTAAGTGATCTGAACGTTTCATGATGATAGCACTTTCCTAAGGGGGTCAAACCATGTCCCAAAGGTCACCGGATCTGGTGTCAATTTAAAGAAGTAGTCCAGTTACACATTTGTGGGCTTATAACTTGGCTTCTGAATGTCCTAGAGAGGTCAGGTTTGTTTTAGTGTACTCCAATCAACAGCCCCTACAACCACAAAAAGGAATGGAGTCATTAGCACTTATGGTTTTTAAATGGCACCCAGAATTATGTTGCACGAAGCACAATTTCACATCATTCTGGGTTCATTTGTGTGAAAACAAGGTCCAATCAGGCTGAAACATTACAGGAAGGTAGAATCTATTGAGTTGTAAGTGATCTGAACTGTTCATGATGATAGCACTTTCCTAAAGGGGTCAAACCATGTCCCATAGGTCACCGGATCTGGTGTCAATTTAAAGAAGTAGTCCAGTTACACATTTGTGGGCTTATAACTTGGCTTCTGAATGTCCAAGAGAGATCAGGTTTGTTTCGGAGTACTCCAATCAACAGCCCCTACAACCACAAAAAGGAATGGAGTCATTAGCACTTATGGTTTTTAAATGGCACCCAGAATTATGTTGCACGAAGCACAATTTCACATCATTCTGGGTTCATTTGTGTGAAAACAAGGTCCAATCAGGCGGAAACGTTTCAAGAAGGTAGAATCTATTGAGTTGTAAGTGATCTGAACGTTTCATGATGATCGCACATTCCTATACGGGGTCAAACCATGTCCCAAAGGTCACCGGGCCTGGTGTCACTTTAAAGAAGTAGTCCAGTTACACATTTGTGGGCTTATAACTTGGCTTCTGAATATCCTAGAGAGGTCAGGTTTGTTTTAGAGTATTCCAATTAACAGCCCCTATTACCTCAAAAAGGAATGGAGTCATTAGCACTTATGGTTTTTAAACGGCACCCAGAATTATGTTGCACGAAGCACAATTTCACATCATTCTGGGTTCATTTGTGTAAAAACAAGGTACAATCAGGCAGAAACGTTACAGGAAGGTAGAATCTATTGAGTTGTAAGTAATCTGAACGTTTTATGATGATAGCGCTTTCCTAAGGGGGTCAAACCATGTCCCAAATGTCACCGGATCTGGTGTCAATTTAAAGAAGTAGTCCAGTTACACATTTGTGGGCTTATAACTTGGCTTCTGAATGTCCTACAGATATCAGGTTTGTTTTAGTGTACTCCAATCAACAGCCCCTACAACCAAAAAAAGGAATGGAGTCATTAGCACTTATGGTTTGTAAATGGCACCCAGAATTATGTTGCACGAAGCACAATTTCACATCATTCTGGGTCCATTTGTGTGAAAACAATGTCCAATCAGGCTGAAACGTTACAAGAAGGTATAATCTATTGAGTTGTAAGTGATCTGAACGTTTCATGATGATTGCACATTCCTATAGGGGATCAAACCATGTCCCAAAGGTCACCGGGCCTGGTGTCACTTTAAAGAAGTAGTCCAGTTACACCTTTGTGGGCTCATAACTTGGCTTCTGAATATCCTAGAGAGGTCAGGTTTGTTTTAGAGTACTCCAATTAACAGCCCCCCATTACCCCAAAAAGGAATGGAGTCATTAGCACTCATGGTTTTTAAATGGCACCCAGAATTATGTTGCACGAAGCACAATTTCACATCATTCTGGGTTCATTTGTGTGAAAACAAGGTCCAATCAGGCTGAAACGTTACAGGAAGGTAGAATCTATTGAGTTGTAAGAGATTTGAACGTTTCATGATGATAGCACTTTCCTAAGGGGGTCAAACCATGTCCCAAAGGTCACCGGATCTGGTGTCACTTTAAAGAAGTAGTCCAGTTACACATGTGTGGGCTTATAACTTGGCTTCTGAATATCCTAGAGAGGTCAGGTTTTTTTTAGAGTACTCCAATTAACAGCCCCCATTACCCCAAATAGGAATGGAGTCATTAGCGCTTATGGTTTTTAAATGGCACCCAGAATTTTGTTGCACAAAGCACAATTTCACATCATTCTGGGTTCATTTGTGTGAAAACAAGGTCCAATCAGGCGGAAACGTTACAAGAAGGTAGAATCTATTGAGTTGTAAGTGATCTGAACATTTCATGATGATCGCACATTCCTATAGGGGGTCAAACCATGTCCCAAAGGTCACCGGGCCTGGTGTCACTTTAAAGAAGTAGTCCAGTTACACATTTGTGGGCTTATAACTTGGCTTCTGAATATCCTAGAGAGGTCAGGTTTGTTTTAGAGTACTCCAATTAACAGCCCCTATTACCTCAAAAAGGAATGGAGTCATTAGCACTTATGGTTTTTAAATGGCACCCAGAATTATGTTGCACGAAGCACAATTTCACATCATTCTGGGTTCATTTGTGTGAAAACAAGGTCCAATCAGGCTGAAACATTACAGGAAGGTAGAATCTATTGAGTTGTAAGTGATCTGAACGTTTCATGATGATAGCACTTTCCTAAGGGGGTCAAACCATGTCCCAAAGGTCACCGGATCTGGTGTCAATTTAAAGAAGTAGTCCAGTTACACATTTGTGGGCTTATAACTTGGCTTCTGAATGTCCTAGAGAGATCAGGTTTGTTTTAGTGTACTCCAATCAACAGCCCCTACAACTACAAAAAGGAATGGAGTCATTAGCACTTATGGTTTGTAAATGGCACCCAGAATCATGTTGCATGAAGCACAATTTCACATCATTCTGGGTCCATTTGTGTGAAAACAAGGTCCAATCAGGCTGAAACGTTACAAGAAGGTAGAATCTATTGAGTTGTAAGTGATCTGAACGTTTCATGATGATCTCACATTCCTATAGGGGGTCAAACCATGTCCCAAAGGTCACCGGGCCTGGTGTCACTTTAAAGAAGTAGTCCAGTTACACATTTGTGGGCTAATAACTTGGCTTCTGAATATCCTAGAGAGGTCAGGTTTAATTTAGAGTACTCCAATTAACAGCCCCTATTACCTCAAAAAGGAATGGAGTCATTTGCACGTATGGTTTTTAAATGGCACCCAGAATTATGTTGCACGAAGCACAGTTTCACATCATTCTGGGTCCATTTGTGTGAAAACAAGGTCCAATCAGGCTGAAACGTTACAAGAAGGTAGAATCTATTGAGTTGTAAATGATCTGAACATTTCATGATGATCGCACATTCCTAAGGGGGTCAAACCATGTTCCAATAGGTCACCGGATATGGTGTCACTTTAAAGAAGTAGTCCAGTTACACATGTGTGGGCTTATAACTTGGCTTCTGAATATCCTAGAGAGGTCAGGTTTTTTTTAGAGTACTCCAATTAAAAGCCCCCATTACCCCAAATAGGAATGGAGTCATTAGCGCTCATGGTTTTTAAATGGCACCCAGAATTATGTTGCACAAAGCACAATTTCACATCATTCTGGGTTCATTTGTGTGAAAACAAGGTCCAATCAGGCGGAAACGTTACAAGAAGGTAGAATCTATTGAGTTGTAAGTGATCTGAACATTTCACGATGATCGCACATTCCTATAGGGGGTCAAACCATGTCCCAAAGGTCACCGGGCCTGGTGTCACTTTAAAGAAGTAGTCCAGTTACACATTTGTGGGCTTATAACTTGGCTTCTGAATATCCTAGAGAGGTCAGGTTTGTTTTAGAGTACTCCAATCAACAGCCCCTATTACCTCAAAAAGGAATGGAGTCATTAGCACTTATGGTTTTTAAATGGCACCCAGAATTATGTTGCACGAAGCACAATTTCACATCATTCTGGGTTCATTTGTGTGAAAACAAGGTCCAATCAGGCTGAAACATTACAGGAAGGTAGAATCTATTGAGTTGTAAGTGATCTGAACGTTTCATGATGATAGCACTTTCCTAAGGGGGTCAAACCATGTCCCAAAGGTCACCGGATCTGGTGTCAATTTAAAGAAGTAGTCCAGTTACACATTTGTGGGCTTATAACTTGGCTTCTGAATGTCCTAGTGAGATCAGGTTTGTTTTAGTGTACTCCAATCAACAGCCCCTACAACTACAAAAAGGAATGGAGTCATTAGCACTTATGGTTTGTAAATGGCACCCAGAATCATGTTGCATGAAGAACAATTTCACATCATTCTGGGTCCATTTGTGTGAAAACAAGGTCCAATCAGGCTGAAACGTTACAAGAAGGTAGAATCTATTGAGTTGTAAGTGATCTGAACGTTTCATGATGATCTCACATTCCTATAGGGGGTCAAACCATGTCCCAAAGGTCACCGGGCCTGGTGTCACTTTAAAGAAGTAGTCCAGTTACACATTTGTGGGCTAATAACTTGGCTTCTTAATATCCTAAAAAGGTCAGGTTTAATTTAGAGTACTCCAATTAACAGCCCCTATTACCTCAAAATGGAATGGAGTCATTAGCACGTATGGTTTTTAAATGGCACCCAGAATTATGTTGCACGAAGCACAGTTTCACATCATTCTGGGTCCATTTGTGTGAAAACAAGGTCCAATCAGGCTGAAACATTACAAGAAGGTAGAATCTATTGAGTTGTAAATGATCTGAACATTTCATGATGATCGCACATTCCTAAGGGGGTCAAACCATGTTCCAATAGGTCACCGGATATGGTGTCAATTTAAAGAAGTAGTCCAGTTACACATTTGTGGGCTTATAACTTGGCTTCTAAATGTCCTAGAGAGATCAGGTTTGTTTTAGTGTACTCCAATCAACAGCCCCTACAACCACAAAGGGAATGGAGTCATTAGCACTTATGGTTTTTAAATGGCACCCAGAATTATGTTGCACGAAGCACAGTTTCACATCATTCTGGGTCCATTTGTGTGAAAACAAGGTCCAATCAGGCTGAAACATTACAAGAAGGTAGAATCTATTGAGTTGTAAATGATCTGAACATTTCATGATGATCGCACATTCCTAAGGGGGTCAAACCATGTTCCAATAGGTCACCGGATATGGTGTCACTTTAAAGAAGTAGTCCAGTTACACATGTGTGGGCTTATAACTTGGCTTCTGAATATCCTAGAGAGGTCAGGTTTTTTTAGAGTACTCCAATTAACAGCCCCCATTACCCCAAATAGGAATGGAGTCATTAGCGCTTATGGTTTTTAAATGGCACCCAGAATTATGTTGCACAAAGCACAATTTCACATCATTCTGGGTTCATTTGTGTGAAAACAAGGTCCAATCAGACGGAAACGTTACAAGAAGGTAGAATCTATTGAGTTGTAAGTGATCTGAACATTTCATGATGATCGCACATTCCTATAGGGGGTCAAACCATGTCCCAAAGCTCACCGGGCCTGGTGTCACTTTAAAGAAGTAGTCCAGTTACACATTTGTGGGCTTATAACTTGGCTTCTGAATATCCTAGAGAGGTCAGGTTTGTTTTAGAGTACTCCAATTAACAGCCCCTATTACCTCAAAAAGGAATGGAGTCATTAGCACTTATGGTTTTTAAATGGCACCCAGAATTATGTTGCACGAAGCACAATTTCACATCATTCTGGGTTCATTTGTGTGAAAACAAGGTCCAATCAGGCTGAAACATTACAGGAAGGTAGAATCTATTGAGTTGTAAGTGATCTGAACGTTTCATGATGATAGCACTTTCCTAAGGGGGTCAAACCATGTCCCAAAGGTCACCGGATCTGGTGTCAATTTAAAGAAGTAGTCCAGTTACACATTTGTGGGCTTATAACTTGGCTTCTGAATGTCCTAGAGAGATCAGGTTTGTTTTAGTGTACTCCAATCAACAGCCCCTACAACTACAAAAAGGAATGGAGTCATTAGCACTTAGGGTTTGTAAATGGCACCCAGAATCATGTTGCATGAAGCACAATTTCACATCATTCTGGGTCCATTTGTGTGAAAACAAGGTCCAATCAGGCTGAAACGTTACAAGAAGGTAGAATCTATTGAGTTGTAAGTGATCTGAACGTTTCATGATGATCTCACATTCCTATAGGGGGTCAAACCATGTCCCAAAGGTCACCGGGCCTGGTGTCACTTTAAAGAAGTAGTCCAGTTACACATTTGTGGGCTAATAACTTGGCTTCTGAATATCCTAGAGAGGTCAGGTTTAATTTAGAGTACTCCAATTAACAGCCCCTATTACCTCAAAAAGGAATGGAGTCATTAGCACGTATGGTTTTTAAATGGCACCCAGAATTATGTTGCACGAAGCACAGTTTCACATCATTCTGGGTCCATTTGTGTGAAAACAAGGTCCAATCAGGCTGAAACGTTACAAGAAGGTAGAATCTATTGAGTTGTAAATGATATGAACATTTCATGATGATCGCACATTCCTAAGGGGGTCAAACCATGTTCCAATAGGTCACCGGATATGGTGTCAATTTAAAGAAGTAGTCCAGTTACACATTTGTGGGCTTATAACTTGGCTTCTAAATGTCCTAGAGAGATCAGGTTTGTTTTAGTGTACTCCAATCAACAGCCCCTACAACCACAAAGGGAATGGAGTCATTAGCACTTATGGTTTTTAAATGGCACCCAGAATTATGTTGCACGAAGCACAATTTCACATCATTCTGGGTTCATTTGTGTGAAAACAAGGTCCAATCAGGCTGAAACGTTACAGGAAGGTAGAATCTATTGAGTTGTAAGTGATCTGAACGTTTCATGATGATCACACTTTCCTAAGGGGGTCAAACCATGTGCCAAAGGTCACCAGATCTGGTGTCAATTTAAAGAAATAGTCCAGTTACACATTTGTGGGCTTATAACTTGGCTTCTAAATGTCCTAGAGAGATCAGGTTTGTTTTAGTGTACTCTAATAAACAGCCCCTACAACCACAAAAAGGAATGGAGTCATTAGCACTCATGGGTTTTAAATGGCACCCAGAATTATGTTGCACGAAGCACAATTTCACATCATTCTGGGTTCATTTGTGTGAAAACAAGGTCCAATCAAGCTGAAACGTTACAGGAAGGTAGAATCTATTGAGTTGTAAGTGATCTGAACGTTTCATGATGATAGCACTTTCCTAAGGGAGTCAAACCATGTCCCAAAGGTCACCGGATCTGGTGTCAATTTAAAGAAGTAGTCCAGTTACACATTTGTGGGCTTATAACTTGGCTTCTGAATGTCCTAGAGAGATCAGGTTTGTTTTAGTGTACTCCAATCAACAGCCCCTACAACTACAAAAAGGAATGGAGTCATTAGCACTTATGGTTTGTAAATGGCACCCAGAATCATGTTGCATGAAGCACAATTTCACATCATTCTGGGTCCATTTGTGTGAAAACAAGGTCCAATCAGGCTGAAACGTTACAAGAAGGTAGAATCTATTGAGTTGTAAGTGATCTGAACGTTTCATGATGATCTCACATTCCTATAGGGGGTCAAACCATGTCCCAAAGGTCACCGGGCCTGGTGTCACTTTAAAGAAGTAGTTCAGTTACACATTTGTGGGCTAATAACTTGGCTTCTGAATATCCTAGAGAGGTCAGGTTTAATTTAGAGTACTCCAATTAACAGCCCCTATTACCTCAAAAAGGAATGGAGTCATTAGCACGTATGGTTTTTAAATGGCACCCAGAATTATGTTGCACGAAGCACAGTTTCACATCATTCTGGGTCCATTTGTGTGAAAACAAGGTCCAATCAGGCTGAAACGTTACAAGAAGGTAGAATCTATTGAGTTGTAAATGATCTGAACATTTCATGATGATCGCACATTCCTAAGGGGGTCAAACCATGTTCCAATAGGTCACCGGATATGGTGTCAATTTAAAGAAGTAGTCCAGTTACACATTTGTGGGCTTATAACTTGGCTTCTAAATGTCCTAGAGAGATCAGGTTTGTTTTAGTGTACTCCAATCAACAGCCCCTACAACCACAAAAAGGAATGGAGTCATTAGCACTTATGGGTTTTAAATGGCACCCAGAATTATGTTTTACGAAGCACAATTTACATCATTCTGGGTTCATTTGTGTGAAAACAAGGTCCAATCAGGTGGAAACGTTACAGGAAGGTAGAATCTATTGAGTTGTAAGGGATCTGAACGTTTCATGATGATAAGACTTTCCTAAGGGGGTCAAACCATGTCCCAAAGGTCACCGGATCTGGTGTCAATTTAAAGAAGTAGTCCAGTTACACCTTTTTCGGCTTATAACCTGGCTTCTGAATATCCTAGAGAGGTCAGTTTGTTTTAGAGTACTCCAATCAACAGCCCCTACAACCACAAAAAGGAATGGAGTCATTAGCACTTATGGTTTGTAAATGGCACCCAGAATTATGTTGCACGAAGCACAATTTCACATCATTCTGGGTTCATTTGTGTGAAAACAAGGTCCAATCAGGCTGAAACGTTACAGGAAGGTAGAATCTATTGAGTTGTAAGTGATCTAAACATTTCATGATGATCGCACATTCCTATAGGGGGTCAAACCATGTCCCATAGGTCACCGGGCCTGGTGTCACTTTAAAGAAGTAGTCCAGTTACACCTTTGTGGGCTTATAACTTGGATTCTGAATGTCCTAGAGAGATCAGGTTTGTTTTAATGTACTCCAATTAACAGCCCCCATTACCACAAAAAGGAATGGAGTCATTAGCGCTTATGGTTTTTAAATGGCACCCAGAATTATGTTGCACGAAGCACAATTTCACATCATTCTGGTTTCATTTGTGTGAAAACAAGGTCCAATCAGGCTGAAACGTTACAGGAAGGTAGAATCTATTGAGTTGTAAGTGATCTAAACATTTCATGATGATCGCACATTCCTATAGGGGGTCAAACCATGTCCCAAAGGTCACCGGGCCTGGTGTCACTTTAAAGAAGTAGTCCAGTTACACATTTGTGGGCTTATAACTTGGCTTCTGAATGTCCTAGAGAGATCAGGTTTGTTTTAGTGTACTCCAATCAACAGCCCCTACAACCACAAAAAGGAATGGAGTCATTAGCACTTATGGTTTGTAAATGGCACCCAGAATTATGTTGCACAAAGCACAATTTCACATCATTCTGGGTCCATTTGTGTGAAAACAAGGTCCAATCAGGCTGAAACGTTACAAGAAGGTAGAATCTATTGAGTTGTAAGTGATCTGAACGTTTCATGATGATCGCACATTCCTATAGGGGGTCAAACCATGTCCCAAAGGTCACCGGGCCTGGTGTCACTTTAAAGAAGTAGTCCAGTTACACATTTGTGGGCTTATAACGTGGCTTCTGAATGTCCTAGAGAGGTCAGGTTTGTTTTAGTGTACTCCAATCAACAGCCCCTACAACCACAAAAAGGAATGGAGTCATTAGCACTTATGGTTTGTAAATGGCACCCAGAATAATGTTGCACGAAGCACATTTCACATCATTCTGGGTCCATTTGTGTGAAAACAAGGTCCAGTCAGGCTGAAACGTTACAAGAAGGTAGAATCTATTGAGTTGTAAGTGATCTGAACGTTTCATGATGATCGCACATTCCTATAGGGGGTAAAACCATGTCCCAAAGGTCACAAGGCCTGGTGTCAATTTAAAGAAGTAGTCCAGTTACACATTTGTGGGCTTATAACTTGGCTTCTGAATGTCCTAGATAGATCATGTTTGTTTTAGTGTACTCCAATCAACAGCCCCCATTATCCCAAAAAGGAATGGAGTCATTAGCACTTATGGTTTTTAAATGGCAACCAGAATTATTTTGCACGAAGCACAATTTCACATCATTCTGGGTCCATTTGTATGAAAACAAGGTCCAATCAGGCTGAAACGTTACAAGAAGGTAGAATCTATTGAGTTGTAAGTGATCTGAACGTTTCATGATGATCGCACATTCCTATAGGGGGTCAAACCATGTCCCAAAGGTCACCTGGCCTGGTGTCACTTTAAAGAAGTAGTCCAGTTACACATTTGTGGGCTTATAACTTGGCTTCTGAATATCCTAGAGAGGTCAGGTTTGTTTTAGAGTACTCCAATTATAAGCCCCCATTACCACAAAAAAGAATGGAGTCATTAGCACTTATGGTTTTTAAATGGCACCCAGAATTATGTTGCACGAAGCACAATTTCACATATTTCTGGGTTCACTTGTGTGAAAACAAGGTACAATCAGGCTGAAACGTTACAGGAAGGTATAATCTATTGAGTTGTAAGTGATCTGAACGTTTCATGATGATAGCACTTTCCTAAGGGGGTCAAACCATTTCCCAAAGGTCACCAGATCGGTGTCAATTTAAAGAAGTAGTCCAGTTACATATTTGTGGGCTTATAACTTGGCATCTGAATGTCCTAGAGAGATCAGGTTTGTTTTAGTGTACTCCAATCAACAGCCCCTACAACCACAAAAAGGAATGGAGTCATTAGCACTTATGGTTTGTAAATGGCACCCAGAATTATGTTGCACGAAGCACAATTTCACATCATTCTGGGTTCATTTGTGTGAAAACAAGGTCCAATCAGGCTGAAACGTTACAAGAAGGTAGAATCTATTGAGTTGTAAGTGATCTGAACATTTCATGATGATCGCACATTCCTATAGGGGGTCAAACCATGTAACAAAGGTCACCGGGCCTGGTGTCACTTTAAAGAAGTAGTCCAGTTACACATTTGTGGGCTTATAACTTGGCTTCTGAATGTCCTAGAGAGGTCAGGTTTGTTTTAGTGTACTCCAATCAACAGCCCCTACAACCACAAAAAGGAATGGAGTCATTAGCACTCATGGTTTGTAAATAGCACCCAGAATTATGTTGCACGAAGCACAATTTCACATCATTCTGGGTTCATTTGTGTGAAAACAAGGTCCAATCAGGCTGAAATGTTACAGGAAGGTAGAATCTATTGAGTTTTAAGTGATCTGAACGTTTCATGATGATAGCACTTTCCTAAGGGGGTCATACCATGTCCCAAAGGTCACCGGATCTGGTGTCAATTTAAAGAAGTAGTCAAGTTACACATTTGTGGGCTTATAACTTGGCTTCTGAATGTCCTAGAGAGATCAGGTTTGTTTTAGTGTACTCCAATCAACAGCCCCTACAACCACAAAAAGGAATGGAGTCATTAGCACTTATGGTTTGTAAATGGCACCCAGAATCATGTTGCACGAAGCACAATTTCACATCATTCTGGGTTCATTTGTGTGAAAACAAGGTCCAATCAGGCTGAAACATTACAGGAAGGTAGAATCTATTTAGTTGTAAGTGATCTGAACGTTTCATGATGATAGCACTTTCCTAAGGGAGTCAAACCATGTCCCAAAGGTCACCGGATCTGGTGTCAATTTAAAGAAGTAGTCCAGTTACACATTTGTGGGATTATAACTTGGATTCTGAATGTCCTAGAGAGATCAGGTTTGTTTTAATGTACTCCAATTAACAGCCCCCATTACCACAAAAAGGAATGGAGTCATTAGCGCTTAAGGTTTTTAAATGGCATCCAGAATTATGTTGCACGAAGCACAATTTCACATCATTCTGGGTTCATTTGTGTGAAAACAAGGTCCAATCAGGCTGAAACGTTACAGGAAGGTAGAATCTATTGAGTTGTAAGTGATCTGAACATTTCATGATGATCGCACATTCCTATAGGGGGTCAAACCATGTCCCATAGGTCACCGGGCCTGGTGTCACTTTAAAGAACTAGTCCTGTTACACCTTTGTGGGCTTATAACTTGGATTCTGAATGTCCTAGAGAGATCAGGTTTGTTTTAATGTACTCCAATCAACATCCCCTACAACCACAAAAAGGAATGGAGTCATTAGCACCTATGGTTTGTAAATGGCACCCAGAATTATGTTGCACGAAAAAAAATTTCACATCATTCTGGGTCCATTTGTGTGAAAACAAGGTCCAATCAGGCTGAAACTTTACAAGAAGGTAGAATCTACTGAGTTGTAAGTGATCTGAACGTTTCATGATGATCGCACATTCCTATAGGGGGTCAAACCATGTCCCAAAGGTCACCGGGCCTGGTGTCACTTTAAAGAAGTAGTCCAGTTACACATTTGTGGGCTTATAACTTGGCTTCTGAATGTCCTAGAGAGATCAGGTATGTTTTAGTGTACTCCAATCAACAGCCCCTACAACCACAAAAAGGAATGGAGTCATTAGCACTTATGGTTTGTAAATGGCACCCAGAATTATGTTGCACGAAGCACAATTTCACATCATTATGGGTCCATTTGTGTGAAAACAAGGTCCAATCAGGCTGAAACGTTACAAGAAGGTAGAATCTATTGAGTTGTAAGTGATCTGAACGTTTCATGATGATCGCACATTCCTATAGGGGGTCAAACCATGTCCCAAAGGTCACCGGGCCTGGTGTCACTTTAAAGAAGTAGTCCAGTTACACATTTGTGGGCTTATAACGTGGCTTCTGAATGTCCTAGAGAGGTCAGGTTTGTTTTAGTGTACTCCAATCAACAGCCCCTACAACCACAAAAAGGAATGGAGTCATTAGCACTTATGGTTTGTAAATGGCACCCAGAATTATGTTGCACGAAGCACAATTTCACATCATTCTGGGTCCATTTGTGTGAAAACAAGGTCCAGTCAGGCTGAAACGTTACAAGAAGGTAGAATGTATTGAGTTGTAAGTGATCTGAACGTTTCATGACGATCGCACATTCCTATAGGGGGTAAAACCATGTCCCAAAGGTCACAGGGCCTGGTGTCACTTTAAAGAAGTAGTCCAGTTACACATTTGTGGGCTTATAACTTGGCTTCTGAATGTCCTAGATAGATCATGTTTGTTTTAGTGTACTCCAATCAACAGCCCCCATCACCCCAAAAAGGAATGGAGTCATTAGCACTTATGGTTTTTAAATGGCAACCAGAATTATTTTGCACGAAGCACAATTTCACATCATTCTGGGTCCATTTGTGTGAAAACAAGGTCCAATCAGGCTGAAACGTTACAAGAAGGTAGAATCTATTGAGTTGTAAGTGATCTGAACGTTTCATGATGATCGCACATTCCTATAGGGGGTCAAACCATGTCCCATAGGTCACCGGGCCTGGTGTCACTTTAAAGAAGTAGTCCAGTTACACCTTTGTGGGCTTATAACCTGGCTTCTGAATATCCTAGAGAGGTCAGTTTGTTTTAGAGTACTCCAATTAACAGCCCCCATTACCACAAAAAGGAATGGAGTCATTAGCACTTATGGTTTTTAAATGGCACCCAGAATTATGTTGCACGAAGCACAATTTCACATCATTCTGGGTTCATTTGTGTGAAAACAAGGTCCAATCAGGCTGAAACGTTACAGGAAGGTAGAATCTATTGAGTTGTAAGTGATCTAAACATTTCATGATGATCGCACATTCCTATAGGGGGTCAAACCATGTCCCATAGGTCACCGGGCCTGGTGTCACTTTAAAGAAGTAGTCCAGTTACACCTTTGTGGGCTTATAACTTGGATTCTGAATGTCCTAGAGAGATCAGGTTTGTTTTAATGTACTCCAATTAACAGCCCCCATTACCACAAAAAGGAATGGAGTCATTAGCGCTTAAGGTTTTTAAATGGCATCCAGAATTATGTTGCACGAAGCACAATTTCACATCATTCTGGGTTCATTTGTGTGAAAACAAGGTCCAATCAGGCTGAAACGTTACAGGAAGGTAGAATCTATTGAGTTGTAAGTGATCTGAACATTTCATGATGATCGCACATTCCTATAGGGGGTCAAACCATGTCCCATAGGTCACCGGGCCTGGTGTCACTTTAAAGAACTAGTCCTGTTACACCTTTGTGGGCTTATAACTTGGATTCTGAATGTCCTAGAGAGATCAGGTTTGTTTTAATGTACTCCAATCAACATCCCCTACAACCACAAAAAGGAATGGAGTCATTAGCACCTATGGTTTGTAAATGGCACCCAGAATTATGTTGCACGAAAAAAAATTTCACATCATTCTGGGTCCATTTGTGTGAAAACAAGGTCCAATCAGGCTGAAACTTTACAAGAAGGTAGAATCTACTGAGTTGTAAGTGATCTGAACGTTTCATGATGATCGCACATTCCTATAGGGGGTCAAACCATGTCCCAAAGGTCACCGGGCCTGGTGTCACTTTAAAGAAGTAGTCCAGTTACACATTTGTGGGCTTATAACTTGGCTTCTGAATGTCCTAGAGAGATCAGGTATGTTTTAGTGTACTCCAATCAACAGCCCCTACAACCACAAAAAGGAATGGAGTCATAAGCACTTATGGTTTGTAAATGGCACCCAGAATTATGTTGCACGAAGCACAATTTCACATCATTCTGGGTCCATTTGTGTGAAAACAAGGTCCAATCAGGCTGAAACGTTACAAGAAGGTAGAATCTATTGAGTTGTAAGTGATCTGAACGTTTCATGATGATCGCACATTCCTATAGGGGGTCAAACCATGTCCCAAAGGTCACCGGGCCTGGTGTCACTTTAAAGAAGTAGTCCAGTTACACATTTGTGGGCTTATAACGTGGCTTCTGAATGTCCTAGAGAGGTCAGGTTTGTTTTAGTGTACTCCAATCAACAGCCCCTACAACCACAAAAAGGAATGGAGTCATTAGCACTTATGGTTTGTAAATGGCACCCAGAATTATGTTGCACGAAGCACAATTTCACATCATTCTGGGTCCATTTGTGTGGAAAACAAGGTCCAGTCAGGCTGAAACGTTACAAGAAGGTAGAATGTATTGAGTTGTAAGTGATCTGAACGTTTCATGACGATCGCACATTCCTATAGGGGGTAAAACCATGTCCCAAAGGTCACAGGGGCTGGTGTCACTTTAAAGAAGTAGTCCAGTTACACATTTGTGGGCTTATAACTTGGCTTCTGAATGTCCTAGATAGATCATGTTTGTTTTAGTGTACTCCAATCAACAGCCCCCATCACCCCAAAAAGGAATGGAGTCATTAGCACTTATGGTTTTTAAATGGCAACCAGAATTATTTTGCACGAAGCACAATTTCACATCATTCTGGGTCCATTTGTGTGAAAACAAGGTCCAATCAGGCTGAAACCTTACAAGAAGGTAGAATCTATTGAGTTGTAAGTGATCTGAACGTTTCATGATGATCGCACATTCCTATAGGGGGTCAAACCATGTCCCAAAGGTCACCGGGCCTGGTGTCACTTTAAAGAAGTAGTCCAGTTACACATTTGTGGGCTTATAACTTGGCTTCTGAATATCCTAGAGAGGTCAGGTTTGTTTTAGAGTACTCCAATTATAATCCCCCATTACCACAAAAAAGAATGGAGTCATTAGCACTTATGGTTTTTAAATGGCACCCGGAATTGTGTTGCACGAAGCACAATTTCACATCATTCTGGGTTCATTTGTGTGAAAACAAGGTCCAATCAGGCTGAAACGTTACAGGAAGGTAGAATCTATTGAGTTGTAAGTTATCTGAAAGTTTCATGATCATAGCACTTTCCTAAGGGGGTCAAACCATGTCCCAAATGCCACCGGATCTGGTGTCAATTTAAAGAAGTAGTCCAGTTACACATTTGTGGGGTTAGAACATGGCTTCTGAATGTCCTAGAGAGATCAGGTTTGTTTTAGTGTACTCCAATCAACAGCCCCTACAACCACAAAAAGGAATGGAATCATTAGCACTTATGGTTTGTAAATGGCATCCAGAATTATGTTGCACGAAGCACAATTTCACATCATTCTGGGTCCATTTGTGTGAAAACAAGGTCCAATCAGGCTGAAACTTTACAAGAAGGTAGAATCAATTGAGTTGTAAGTGATCTGAACGTTTCATGATGATCGCACATTCCTATAGGGGGTCAAACCATGTCCCAAAGGTCACCGGGCCTGGTGTCACTTTAAAGAAGTAGTCCAGTAACACATTTTTGGGCTTATAACTTGGCTTCTGAATGTCCTAGAGAGGTCAGGTTTGTTTTAGTGTACTCCAATCAACAGCCCCTACAACCACAAAAAGGAGCGGAGTCATTAGCACTTATGTTTTTTAAATGGCACCCAGAATTATGTTGCACGAAGCACAATTTCACATAATTCTGGGTTCACTTGTGTGAAAACAAGGTACAATCAGGCTGAAACGTTACAGGAAGGTATAATCTATTGAGTTGTAAGTGATCTGAACGTTTCATGATGATAGCACTTTCCTAAGGGGGTCAAACCATGTCCCAAAGGTCACCGGATCGGTGTCAATTTAAAGAAGTAGTCCAGTTACATATTTGTGGGCTTATAACTTGGCATCTGAATGTCCTAGAGAGATCAGGTTTGTTTTAGTGTACTCCAATCAACAGCCCCTACAACCACAAAAAGGAATGGAGTCATTAGCACTTATGGTTTGTAAATGGCACCCAGAATCATGTTGCACGAAGCACAATTTCACATCATTCTGGGTTCATTTGTGTGAAAACAAGGTCCAATAAGGCTGAAACATTACAGGAAGGTAGAATCTATTGAGTTGTAAGTGATCTGAACGTTTCATGATGATCGCACATTCCTATAGGGGGTCAAACCATGTCCCAAAGGTCACCGGGCCTGGTGTCACTTTAAAGAAGTAGTCCAGTTACATATTTGTGGGCTTATAACTTGGCTTCTGAATGTCCTAGAGAGGTCAAGGTTTGTTTTAGAGTACTCCAATTAACAGCCCCCATTGCCCCAAAAAGGAATGGAGTCATTAGCACTTATGGTTTTTATATGGCACCCAGAATTATGTTGCATGAAGCACAATTTCACATCATTCTGGGTTCATTTGTGTGAAAACAAGGTCCAATCAGGCTGAAACGTTACAGGAAGGTAGAATCTATTGAGTTGCAAGTGATCTGAACATTTCATGATGATCGCACATTCCTATAGGAGGTCAAACCATGTCCCAAAGGTCACCGTGCCTGGTGTCACTTTAAAGAAGTAGTCCAGTTACACATTTGTGGGCTTATAACTTGGCTTCTGAATATCCTAGAGAGATCAGGTTTGTTTTAGTGTACTCCAATCAACAGCCCCTACAACCACAAAAAGGAATAGAGTCATTAGCACTTATGGTTTTTAAATGGCACCCATAATTATGTTGCACGAAGCACAATTTCACATCATTCTGGGTCCATTTGTGTGAAAACAAGGTCCAATCAGGCTGAAACGTTACAGGAAGGTAGAATGTATTGAGTTGTAAGTGATCTGAACGTTTCATGATGATAGCACTTTCCTAAGGGGGTCAAACCATGTCCCAAAGGTCACCGGATCGGTGTCAATTTAAAGAAGTAGTCCAGTTACACATTTGTGGGCTTATAACTTGGCTTCTGAATGTCCTAGAGAGATCAGGTTTGTTTTAGTGTACTCCAATCAACAGCCCCCATTACCCAAAAAAGGAATGAAGTCATTAGCACTCATGGTTTTTAAATGGCACCCAGAATTATGTTGCACGAAGCACAATTTCACATCATTCTGGGTCCATTTGTGTGAAAACAAGGTCCAATCAGGCTGAAACGTTACAAGAAGGTAGAATCTATTGAGTTGTAAGTGATCTGAACGTTTCATGATGATCGCAAATTCCTATAGCAGGTCAAACCATGTCCCAAAGGTCACCGGGCCTGGTGTCACTTTAAAGAAGTAGTGCAGTTACACCTTTGTGGGCTTATAACTTGGCTTCTGAATATCCTAGAGAGGTCAGGTTTAATTTAGTGTACTTCAATTAACAGCCTCCATTACCCCAAAAAGGAATGGAGTCATTAGCACTTATGGGTTTTAAATGGCACCCAGAATTATGTTGCACGAAGCATAATTTCACCTCATTCTGGGTCCATTTGTGTGAAAACAAGGTCCAATCAGGCTGAAACGTTACAAGAAGGTAGAATCTATTGAGTTGTAAGTGATCTGAACGTTTCATGATGATAGCACTTTCCTAAGGGGGTCAAACCATGTCCCAAAGGTCACCGGATCTGGTGTCAATTTAAAGAAGTGGTCCAGTTACACATTTGTCGGCTTATAACTTGGCTTCTGAATGTCCTAGAGATATTAGGTTTGTTTTAGTGTACTCCAATCAACAGCCCCTACAACCAAAAAAGGAATGGAGTCATTAGCACTCATGGTTTTTAAATGGCACCCAGAATTATGTTGCACGAAGCACAATTTCACATCATTCTGGGTTCATTTGTGTGAAAACAAGGTCCAATCAGGCTGAAATGTTACAGGAAGGTAGAATCTATTGAGTTGTAAGTGATCTGAACGTTTCATGATGATCGCACATTCCTATAAGGGGTCAAACCATGTCCCAAAGGTCACCGGGCCTGGTGTCACTTTAAAGAAGTAGTCCAGTAACACATTTGTGGGCTTATAACTTGGCTTCTGAATGTCCTAGAGAGGTCAGGTTTGTTTTAGTGTACTCCAATCAAAAGCCCCTACAACCACAAAAAGGAGCGGAGTCATTAGCATTTATGTTTTTTAAATGGCACCCAGAATTATGTTGCACGAAGCACAATTTCACATCATTCTGGGTTCACTTGTGTGAAAACAAGGTCCAATCAGACTGAAACGTTACAGGAAGGTAGAATCTATTGAGTTGTAAGTGATCTGAACGTTTCATGATGATAGCACTTTCCTAAGGGGGTCAAACCATGTCCCAAACGTCATGGATCTGGTGTCAATTTAAAGAAGTAGTCCAGTTACATATTTGTGGGCTTATAACTTGGCATCTGAATGTCCTAGAGAGATCAGGTTTGTTTTAGTGTACTCCAATCAACAGCCCCTACAACCACAAAAAGGAATGGAGTCATTAGCACTTATGGTTTGTAAATGGCACCCAGAATTATGTTGCACGAAGCACAATTTCACATCATTCTGGGTTCATTTGTGTGAAAACAAGGTCCAATCAGGCTGAAACGTTACAAGAAGGTAGAATCTATTGAGTTGTAAGTGATCTGAACGTTTCATGATGATCGCACATTCCTATAGGGGGTCAAACCATGTCCCAAAGGTCACCGGGCCTGGTGTCACTTTAAAGTAGTCCAGTTACACATTTGTGGGCTTATAACTTGGCTTCTGAATGTCCTAGAGAGGTCAGGTTTGTTTTAGTGTACTCCAATCAACAGCCCCTACAACCACAAAAAGGAATGGAGTCATTAGCACTCATGGTTTGTAAATAGCACCCAGAATTATGTTGCACGAAGCACAATTTCACATCATTCTGGGTTCATTTGTGTGAAAACAAGGTCCAATCAGGCTGAAACATTACAGGAAGGTAGAATCTATTGAGTTGTAAGTGATCTGAACGTTTCATGATGATAGCACTTTCCTAAGGGGGTCATACCATGTCCCAAAGGTCACCGGATCTGGTGTCAATTTAAAGAAGTAGTCAAGTTACACATTTGTGGGCTTATAACTTGGCTTCTGAATGTCCTAGAGAGATCAGGTTTGTTTTAGTGTACTCCAATTAACAGCCCCCATTGCCCCAAAAAGGAATGGAGTCATTAGCACTTATGGTTTTTAAATGGCACCCAGAATTATGTTGCATGAAGCACAATTTCACATCATTCTGGGTTCATTTGTGTGAAAACAAGGTCCAGTCAGGCTGAAACGTTACAGGAAGGTAGAATCTATTGAGTTGCAAGTGATCTGAACATTTCATGATGATCGCACATTCCTATAGGAGGTCAAACCATGTCCCAAAGGTCACCGGGCCTGGTGTCACTTTAAAGAAGTAGTCCAGTTACACATTTGTGGGCTTATAACTTGGCTTCTGAATATCCTAGAGAGATCAGGTTTGTTTTAGTGTACTCCAATCAACAGCCCCTACAACCACAAAAAGGAATAGAGTCATTAGCACTTATGGTTTTTAAATGGCACCCATAATTATGTTGCACGAAGCACAATTTCACATTATTCTGGGTCCATTTGTGTGAAAACAAGGTCCAATCAGGCTGAAACGTTACAGGAAGGTAGAATATATTGAGTTGTAAGTGATCTGAACGTTTCATGATGATAGCACTTTCCTAAGGGGGTCAAACCATGTCCCAAAGGTCACCGGATCGGTGTCAATTTAAAGAAGTAGTCCAGTTACACATTTGTGGGCTTATAACTTGGCTTCTGAATGTCCTAGAGAGATCAGGTTTGTTTTAGTGTACTCCAATCAACAGCCCCCATTACCCAAAAAAGGAATGAAGTCATTAGCACTCATGGTTTTTAAATGGCACCCAGAATTATGTTGCACGAAGCACAATTTCACATCATTCTGGGTCCATTTGTGTGAAAACAAGGTCCAATCAGGCTGAAACGTTACAAGAAGGTAGAATATATTGAGTTGTAAGTGATCTGAACG
Organism: Nothobranchius furzeri; assembly: GCF_043380555.1. Lineage (NCBI taxonomy): Eukaryota > Metazoa > Chordata > Actinopteri > Cyprinodontiformes > Nothobranchiidae > Nothobranchius > Nothobranchius furzeri. Next base: position 3,533,455 of record NC_091747.1, read on the forward strand.
TTTCATGATGATCGCAAATTCCTATAGCAGTTCAAACCATGTCCCAAAGGTCACCGGGCCTGGTGTCACTTTAAAGAAGTAGTGCAGTTACACCTTTGTGGGCTTATAACTTGGCTTCTGAATATCCTAGAGAGGTCAGGTTTAATTTAGTGTACTTCAATTAACAGCCCCCATTACCCCAAAAAGGAATGGAGTCATTAGCACTTATGAGTTTTAAATGGCACCCAGAATTATGTTGCACGAAGCACAATTTCACATCATTCTGGGTCCATTTGTGTGAAAACAAGGTCCAATCAGGCTGAAACGTTACAAGAACTTAGAATCTATTGAGTTGTAAGTGATCTGATCGTTTCATGATGATAGCACTTTCCTAAGGGGGTCAAACCATGTCCCAAAGGTCACCGGATCTGGTGTCAATTTAAAGAAGTGGTCCAGTTACACATTTGTCGGCTTATAACTTGGCTTCTGAATGTCCTAGAGATATTCGGTTTGTTTTAGTGTACTCCAATCAACAGCCCCTACAACCAAAAAAGGAATGGAGTCATTAGCACTTATGGTTTTTAAATGGCACCCAGAATTATGTTGCACGAAGCACAATTTCACATCATTCTGGGTTCATTTGTGTGAAAACAAGGTCCAATCAGGCTGAAATGTTACAGGAAGGTAGAATCTATTGAGTTGTAAGTGATCTGAACGTTTCATGATGATCGCACATTCCTATAAGGGGTCAAACCATGTCCCAAAGGTCACCGGGCCTGGTGTCACTTTAAAGAAGTAGTCCAGTAACACATTTGTGGGCTTATAACTTGGCTTCTGAATGTCCTAGAGAGGTCAGGTTTGTTTTAGTGTACTCCAATCAACAGCCCCTACAACCACAAAAAGGAGCGGAGTCATTAGCATTTATGTTTTTTAAATGGCACCCAGAATTATGTTGCACGAAGCACAATTTCACATCATTCTGGGTTCACTTGTGTGAAAACAAGGTACAATCAGGCTGAAACGTTACAGGAAGGTAGAATCTATTGAGTTGTAAGTGATCTGAACGTTTCATGATGATAGCACTTTCCTAAGGGGGTCAAACCATGTCCCAAACGTCATGGATCTGGTGTCAATTTAAAGAAGTAGTCCAGTTACATATTTGTGGGCTTATAACTTGGCATCTGAATGTCCTAGAGAGATCAGGTTTGTTTTAGTGTACTCCAATCAACAGCCCCTACAACCACAAAAAGGAATGGAGTAATTAGCACTTATGGTTTGTAAATGGCACCCAGAATTATGTTGCACGAAGCACAATTTCACATCATTCTGGGTTCATTTGTGTGAAAACAAGGTCCAATCAGGCTGAAACGTTACAAGAAGGTAGAATCTATTGAGTTGTAAGTGATCTGAACGTTTCATGATGACCGCACATTCCTATAGGGGGTCAAACCATGTCCCAAAGGTCACCGGGCCTGGTGTCACTTTAAAGTAGTCCAGTTACACATTTGTGGGCTTATAACTTGGCTTCTGAATGTCCTAGAGAGGTCAGGTTTGTTTTAGTGTACTCCAATCAACAGCCCCTACAACCACAAAAAGGAATGGAGTCATTAGCACTCATGGTTTGTAAATAGCACCCAGAATTATGTTGCACGAAGCACAATTTCACATCATTCTGGGTTCATTTGTGTGAAAACAAGGTCCAATCAGGCTGAAACATTACAGGAAGGTAGAATCTATTGAGTTGTAAGTGATCTGAACGTTTCATGATGATAGCACTTTCCTAAGGGGGTCATACCATGTCCCAAAGGTCACCGGATCTGGTGTCAATTTAAAGAAGTAGTCAAGTTACACATTTGTGGGCTTATAACTTGGCTTCTGAATGTCCTAGAGAGATCAGGTTTGTTTTAGTGTACTCCAATCAACAGCCCCTACAACCACAAAAAGGAATGGAGTCATTAGCACTTATGGTTTGTAAATGGCACCCAGAATCATGTTGCACGAAGCACAATTTCACATCATTCTGGGTTCATTTGTGTGAAAACAAGGTCCAATCAGGCTGAAACATTACAGGAAGGTAGAATCTATTGAGTTGTAAGTGATCTGAACGTTTCATGATGATCGCACATTCCTATAGGGGGTCAAACCATGTCCCAAAGGTCACCGGGCCTTGTGTCACTTTAAAGAAGTAGTCCAGTTACATATTTGTGGGCTTATAACTTGGCTTCTGAATGTCCTAGAGAGGTCAAGGTTTGTTTTAGAGTACTCCAATTAACAGCCCCCATTGCCCCAAAAAGGAATGGAGTCATTAGCACTTATGGTTTTTAAATGGCACCCAGAATTATGTTGCATGAAGCACAATTTCACATCATTCTGGGTTCATTTGTGTGAAAACAAGGTCCAATCAGGCTGAAACATTACAGGAAGGTAGAATCTATTGAGTTGTAAGTGATCTGAACGTTTCATGATGATAGCACTTTCCTAAGGGGGTCAAACCATGTCCCAAAGGTCACCGGATCGGTGTGAATTTAAAGAAGTAGTCCAGTTACACATTTGTGGGCTTATAACTTGGCTTCTGAATGTCCTAGAGAGATCAGGTTTGTTTTAGTGTACTCCAATCAACAGCCCCCATTACCCAAAAAAGGAATGAAGTCATTAGCACTCATGGTTTTTAAATGGCACCCAGAATTATGTTGCACGAAGCACAATTTCACATCATTCTGGGTCCATTTGTGTGAAAACAAGGTCCAATCAGGCTGAAACGTTACAAGAAGGTAGAATCTATTGAGTTGTAAGCGATCTGAACGTTTCATGATGATCGCAAATTCCTATAGCAGGTCAAACCATGTCCCAAAGGTCACCGGGCCTTGTGTCACTTTAAAGAAGTAGTGCAGTTACACCTTTGTGGGCTTATAACTTGGCTTCTGAATATCCTAGAGAGGTCAGGTTTAATTTAGTGTACTTCAATTAACAGCCCCCATTACCCCAAAAAGGAATGGAGTCATTAGCACTTATGGGTTTTAAATGGCACCCAGAATTATGTTGCACGAAGCACAATTTCACATCATTCTGGGTTCATTTGTGTGAAAACAAGGTCCAATCAGGCTGAAACGTTACAGGAAGGTAGAATCTATTGAGTTGTAAGTGATCTGAACGTTTCATGATGATAGCACTTTCCTATGGGGGTCAAACCATGTCCCAAAGGTCACCGGATCTGGTGTCAATTTAAAGAAGTGGTCCAGTTACACATTTGTCGGCTTATAACTTGGCTTCTGAATGTCCTAGAGATATCAGGTTTGTTTTAGTGTACTCCAATCAACAGCCCCTACAACCACAAAAAGGAATGGAGTCATTAGCACTTATGGTTTGTAAATGGCACCCAGAATTATGTTGCACGAAGCACAATTTCACATCATTCTGGGTCCATTTGTGTGAAAACAAGGTCCAATCAGGCTGAAACGTTACAAGAAGGTAGAATCTATTGAGTTGTAAGTGATCTGAACGTTTCATAATGATCGCACATTCCTATAGGGGGTCAAACCATGTCCCAAAGGTCACCGGGCCTGGTGTCACTTTAAAGAAGTAGTGCATTTACACCTTTGTGGGCTTATAACTTGGCTTCTGAATGTCCTAGAGAGATCAGGTTTGTTTTAGTGTACTCCAATCAACAGCCCCTACAACCAAAAAAAGAATGGAGTCATTAGCACTTATGGTTTTTAAATGGCACCCAGAATTATGTTGCACGAAGCACAATTTCACATCATTCTGGGTTCATTTGTGTGAAAACAAGGTCCAATCAGGCTGAAATGTTACAGGAAGGTAGAATCTATTGAGTTGTAAGTGATCTGAACGTTTCATGATGATCGCACATTCCTATAAGGGGTCAAACCAGGTCCCAAAGGTCACCAGGCCTGGTGTCACTTTAAAGAAGTAGTCCAGTTACACATTTGTGGGCTTAAAACTTGGATTCTGAATGTCCTAGAGAGGTCAGGTTTGTTTTAGTGTACTCCAATCAACAGCCCCTACAACCACAAAAAGGAATGGAGTCATTAGCACTCATGGTTTGTAAATGGCACCCAGAATTATGTTGCACGAAGCACAATTTCACATCATTCTGGGTTCATTTGTGTGAAAACAAGGTCCAATCAGGCTGACACATTACATGAAGGTAGAATCTATTGAGTTGTAAGTGATCTGAAGGTTTCATGATGATAGCACTTTCCTAAGGGGGTCAAACCATGTCCCAAAGGTCACCGGATCTGGTGTCAATTTAAAGAAGTGGTCCAGTTACACATTTGTCGGCTTATAACTTGGCTTCTGAATGTCCTAGAGATATTAGGTTTGTTTTAGTGTACTCCAATCAACAGCCCCTACAACCACAAAAAGGAATGGAGTCATTAGCACTTATGGTTTGTAAATGGCACCCAGAATTATGTTGCACGAAGCACAATTTCACATCATTCTGGGTCCATTTGTGTGAAAACAAGGTCCAATCAGGCTGAAACCTTACAAGAAGGTAGAATCTATTGAGTTGTAAGTGATCTGAACGTTTCATGATGATCGCACATTCCTATAGGGGGTCAAACCATGTCCCAAAGGTCACCGGGCCTGGTGTCACTTTAAAGAAGTAGTGCAGTTACACCTTTGTGGGCTTATAACTTGGCTTCTGAATATCCTAGAGAGGTCAGGTTTAATTTAGAGTACTCCAATTAACAGTCCCCATTACCCCAAAAAGGAATGGAGTCATTAGCACTCATGGTTTGTAAATGGCACCCAGAATTATGTTGCACGAAGCACAATTTCACATCATTCGGGGTTCATTTGTGTGAAAACAAGGTCCAATCAGGCTGAAACATTACAGGAAGGTAGAATCTATTGAGTTGTAAGTGATCTGAACGTTTCATGATGATAGCACTTTCCTAAGGGGGTCATACCATGTCCCAAAGGTCACCGGATCTGGTGTCAATTTAAAGAAGTAGTCCAGTTACACATTTGTGGGCTTATAACTTGGCTTCTGAATGTCCTAGAGAGATCAGGTTTGTTTTAGTGTACTCCAATCAACAGCCCCTACAACTACAAAAAGGAATGGAGTCATTAGCACTTATGGTTTTTAAATGGCACCCAGAATTATGTTGCACTAAGCACAATTTCAAATCATTCTGGGTCCATTTGTGTGAAAACAAGGTCCAATCAGGCTGAAACGTTACAAGAAGGTAGAATCTATTGAGTTGTAAGTGATCTGAACGTTTCATGATGATCGCACATTCCTATAGGGGGTCAAACCATGTCCCAAAGGTCACCGGATCTGGTGTCAATTTAAAGAAGTAGTCCAGTTACACATTTGTGGGCTTATAACTTGGCTTCTGAATGTCCTAGAGAGATCAGGTTTGTTTTAGTGTACTCCAATCAACAGCCCCTACAACCACAAAAAGGGATGGAGTCATTAGCACTTATGGTTTGTAAATGGCACCCAGAATCATGTTGCACGAAGCACAATTTCACATCATTCTCGGTCCATTTGTGTGAAAACAAGCTCCAATCAGGCTGAAACGTTACAAGAAGGTAGAATCTATTGAGTTGTAAGTGATCTGAACGTTTCATGATGATCGCACATTCCTATAGGGGGTCAGAACATGTCCCAAAGGTCACCGGGCCTGGTGTCACTTTAAAGAAGTAGTCCAGTTACATATTTGTGGGCTTATAACTTGGCTTCTGAATGTCCTAGAGAGGTCAGGTTTGTTTCAGAGTACTCCAATTAACAGCCCCCATTACCCCAAAAAGGAATGGAGTCATTAGCACTTATGGTTTTTAAATGGCACCCAGAATTATGTTGCATGAAGCACAATTTCACATCATTCTGGGTTCATTTGTGTGAAAACAAGGTCCAATCAGGATGAAACGTTACAGGAAGGTAGAATCTATTGAGTTGTAAGTGATCTGAATGTTTCATGATGATCGCACATTCCTATAGGGGGTCAAACCATGTCCCAAAGGTCACCGGGCCTGGTGTCACTTTAAAGAAGTAGTCCAGTTACACATTTGTGGGCTTATAACTTGGCTTCTGAATATCCTAGAGAGATCAGGTTTGTTTTAGTGTACTCCAATAAACAGCCCCTACAACCACAAAAAGGAATAGAGTCATTAGCACTTATGGTTTTTAAATGGCACCCAGAATTATGTTGCACGAAGCACAATTTCACATCATTCTGGGTTCATATGTGTGAAAACAAGGTCCAGTCAGGCTGAAACATTACAGGAAGGTAGAATCTATTGAGTTGTAAGTGATCTGAACGTTTCATGACGATAGCACATTCCTAAGGGGGTCAAACCATGTCCCAAAGGTCACCGGGCCTGGTGCCACTTTAAAGAAGTAGTCCAGTTACACCTTTGTGGGCTTATAACTTGGCTTCTGAATGTTCTAGACAGGCCAGGCTTGTTTTAGTGTACTTCAATAAACAGCCCCTACAACCACAAAAAGGAATGGAGTCATTAGCACTTATGGTTTTTAAATGGCACCCAGAATTATGTTGCACGAAGCACAATTTCACATCATTCTGGGTTCATTTGTGTGAAAACAAGGTCCAATCAGGCTGAAACGTTACAGGAAGGTAGAATCTATTGAGTTGTAAGTGATCTGAACGTTTCATGATGATAGCACTTTCCTAAGGGGGTCAAACCATGTCCCAAAGGTCACCGGGCCTGGTGTCACTTTAAAGAAGTAGTCCAGTAACACCTTGGTGGGCTTATAACTTGGCTTCTGAATGTCCTAGAGAGGTCAGGCTTGTTTTGGTGTACTCCAATCAACAGCCCCTACAGCCACAAAAAGGAATGGAGTCATTAGCACTTATTGTTTGTAAATGTCACCCAGAATTATGTTGCACGAAGCACAATTTCACATCATTCTGGGTCAATTTGTGTTAAAACAAGGTCCAATCAGGCTGAAACGTTACAAGAAGGTAGAATCTATTGAGTTGTAAGTGATATGAACGTTTCATGATGATCGCACATTCCTATAGGGTGTCAAACCATGTCCCAAAGGTCACCGGGCCTGGTGTCACTTTAAAGAAGTAGTCCAGTTACACCTTTGTGGGCTTATAACTTGGCTTCTGAATGTCCTAGAGAGATCAGGTTTGTTTTAGTGTACTCCAATCAACAGCCCCTACAACCACAAAAAGGAATGGAGTCATTAGCACTTATAGTTTGTAAATGGCACCCAGAATTATTTTGCACGAAGCACAATTTCACATCATTCTGGGTCCATTTGTGTGAAAACAAGGTCCATTAAGGCTGAAACGTTACAAGAAGGTAGAATCTATTGAGTTGTAAGTGATCTGAACGTTTCATGATGATCGCACATTCCTATAGGGGGACAAACCATGTCCCAAAGGTCACCGGGCCTGGTGTCACTTTAAAGAAGTAGTCCAGTTACGTATTTGTGGGCTTATAACTTGGCTTCTGAATGTCCTAGAGAGGTCAGGTTATTTTCAGAGTACTCCAATCAACAGCCCCTACAACCACAAAAAGGAATAGAGTCATTAGCACTTATGGTTTTTAAATGGCACCCAGAATTATGTTGCACGAAGCACAATTTCACATCATTCTGGGTCCATTTGTGTGTAAACAAGGTCCAATCAGGCTGAAACGTTTCAAGAAGGTAGAATCTATTGAGTTGTAAGTGATCTGAACGTTTCATGACGATAGCACATTCCTAAGGGGGTCAAACCATGTCCCAAAGGTCACCGGGCCTGGTGCCACTTTAAAGAAGTAGTCCAGTTACACCTTTGTGGGCTTATAACTTGGCTTCTGAATGTTCTAGACAGGCCAGGCTTGTTTTAGTGTACTTCAATAAACAGCCCCTACAACCACAAAAAGGAATGGAGTCATTAGCACTTATGGTTTTTAAATGGCACCCAGAATTATGTTGCACGAAGCACAATTTCACATCATTCTGGGTTCATTTGTGTGAAAACAAGGTCCAATCAGGCTGAAACGTTACAGGAAGGTAGAATCTATTGAGTTGTAAGTGATCTGAACGTTTCATGATGATAGCACTTTCCTAAGGGGGTCAAACCATGTCCCAAAGGTCACCGGGCCTGGTGTCACTTTAAAGAAGTAGTCCAGTAACACCTTGGTGGGCTTATAACTTGGCTTCTGAATGTCCTAGAGAGGTCAGGCTTGTTTTGGTGTACTCCAATCAACAGCCCCTACAGCCACAAAAAGGAATGGAGTCATTAGCACTTATTGTTTGTAAATGTCACCCAGAATTATGTTGCACGAAGCACAATTTTACATCATTCTGGGTCAATTTGTGTTAAAACAAGGTCCAATCAGGCTGAAACGTTACAAGAAGGTAGAATCTATTGAGTTGTAAGTGATATGAACGTTTCATGATGATCGCACATTCCTATAGGGTGTCAAACCATGTCCCAAAGGTCACCGGGCCTGGTGTCACTTTAAAGAAGTAGTCCAGTTACACCTTTGTGGGCTTATAACTTGGCTTCTGAATGTCCTAGAGAGATCAGGTTTGTTTTAGTGTACTCCAATCAACAGCCCCTACAACCACAAAAAGGAATGGAGTCATTAGCACTTATAGTTTGTAAATGGCACCCAGAATTATTTTGCACGAAGCACAATTTCACATCATTCTGGGTCCATTTGTGTGAAAACAAGGTCCATTAAGGCTGAAACGTTACAAGAAGGTAGAATCTATTGAGTTGTAAGTGATCTGAACGTTTCATGATGATCGCACATTCCTATAGGGGGTCAAATCATGTCCCAAAGGTCACCGGGCCTGGTGTCACTTTAAAGAAGTAGTCCAGTTACGTATTTGTGGGCTTATAACTTGGCTTCTGAATGTCCTAGAGAGGTCAGGTTATTTTCAGAGTACTCCAATCAACAGCCCCTACAACCACAAAAAGGAATAGAGTCATTAGCACTTATGGTTTTTAAATGGCACCCAGAATTATGTTGCACGAAGCACAATTTCACATCATTCTGGGTCCATTTGTGTGTAAACAAGGTCCAATCAGGCTGAAACGTTTCAAGAAGGTAGAATCTATTGAGTTGTAAGTGATCTGAACGTTTCATGATGATCGCACATTCCTATAGGGGGTCAAACCATGTCCCAAAGGTCACCGGGCCTGGTGTCACTTTAAAGAAGTAGTCCAGTAACACCATTGTGGGCTTCTAACTTGGCTTCTGAATGTCCTAGAGAGGTCAGGCTTGTTTTAGTGTACTCCAATCAACAGCCCCTACAGCCACAAAAAGGAATGGAGTCATTGGCACTTATGGTTTGTAAATGGCACCCAGAATTATGTTGCACGAAGCACAATTTCACATCATTCTGGGTCCATTTGTGTGAAAACAAGGTCCAATCAGGCTGAAACGTTACAGGAAGGTAGAATCTATTGAGTTGTAAGTGATCTGAACGTTTCATGATGATAGCACTTTCCTAAGGGGGTCAAACCATGTCCCAAAGGTCACCGGGCCTGGTGTCACTTTAAAGAAGTAGTCCAGTTACACATTTGTGGGCTCATAACTTGGCTTCTGAATATCCTAGAGAGGTCAGGTTTGCTTGAGAGTACTCCAATTAACAGCCCCCATTACCCCAAAAAGGAATGGAGTCATTAGCACTTATGGTTTTTAAATGTCACCCAGAATTTTGTTGCACGAAGCACAATTTCACATCATTCTGGGTTCATTTGTGTGAAAACAAGGTCCAATCAGGCTGAAACGTTACAGGAAGGTAGAATCTATTGAGTTGTAAGTGATCTGAACGTTTCATGATGATAGCACTTTCCTAAGGGGGTCAAACCATGTCCCAAAGGTCACCGGATCTGATGTCAATTTAAAGAAGTGGTCCAGTTACACATTTGTGGGCTTATAACTTGGCTTCTGAATGTCCTAGAGAGATCAGGTTTGTTTTAGTGTACTCCAATCAACAGCCCCTACAACCACAAAAAGGAATGGAGTCATTAGCAATTATGGTTTTTAAATGGCACCCAGAATTATGTTGCACGAAGCACAATTTCACATCATTCTGGGTTCATTTGTGTGAAAACAAAGGTCCAATCATGCTGAAACGTTACAAGAAGGTAGAATCTATTGAGTTGTAAGTGATCTGAACGTTTCATGATGATCGCACATTCCTATAGGGGGTCAAACCATGTCCCAAAGGTCACCGGGCCTGGTCTCACTTTAAAGAATAAGTCCAGTTTCACATTTGTGGGCTTATAACTTGGCTTCTGAATATCCTAGAGAGGTCAGGTTTGTTTTAGTGTACTCCAATCAACAGCCCCTACAACCACAAAAAGGAATAAAGTCATTAGCACTTATGGTTTGGAAATGGCACCCAGAATTATGTTGCACGAAGCACAATTTCACATCATTCTGGGTCCATTTGTGTGAAAACAAGGTCCAATCAGGCTGAAACGTTACAAGAACGTAGAATCTATTGAGTTGTAAGTGATCTGAACGTTTCATGATGATCTCACATTCCTAAGGGGGTCAAACCATGTCCCAAAGGTCACCGGGCCTGGTGTCACTTTAAATAAGTAGTCCAGTTACACCTTTGTGGGCTTATAACATGGCTTCTGAATATCCTAGAGAGGTCATGTTTAATTTAGAGTACTCCAATTAACAGCCCCCATTACCCCAAAATGGTATGGAGTCATTAGCACTTATGGTTTTTAAATGGCACCCAGAATTATGTTGCACGAAGCACAATTTCACATCATTCTGGGTCCATTTGTGTGAAAACAAGGTCCAATCAGGCTGAAACGTTACAGGAAGGTAGAATCTATTGAGTTTTAAGTGATCTGAACGTTTCATGATGATAGCACTTTCCTAAGGGGGTAAAACCATGTCCCAAAGGTCACCGGATCAGTGTCAATTTAAAGAAGTAGTCCAGTTACACATTTGTGGGCTTATAACTTGGCTTCTGAATGTCCTAGAGAGATCAGGTTTGTTTTAGTGTACTCCAATCAACAGCCCCTACAACCACAAAAAGGAATGGAGTCATTAGCACTTATGGTTTGTAAATGGCACCCAGAATTATGTGGCACGAAGCACAATTTCACATTATTCTGGGTTCATTTGTGTGAAAACAAGGTCCAATCAGGCTGAAACGTTACAGGAAGTTAGAATCTTTTGAGTTGTAAGTGATCTGAACGTTTCATGATGATAGCACTTTCCTAAGGAGGTAAAACCATGTCCCAAAGGTCACCGGATCGTTGTCAATTTCAAAAAGTAGTCCAGTTACACATTTGTGGGCTTATAACTTGGCTTCTGAATGTCCTAGAGAGATCAGGTTTGTTTTAGTGTACTCCAATCAACAGCCCCTAAAACCACAAAAAGGAATGGAGTCATTAGCACTTATGGTTTTTAAATGGCACCCAGAATTATGTTGCACGAAGCACAATTTCACATCATTCTGGGTTCATATGTGTGAAAACAAGGTCCAATCAGGCTGAAACGTTACAGGAAGGTAGAATCTATTGAGTTGTAAGTGATCTGAACGTTTCATGACGATAGCACATTCCTAAGGGGGTCAAACCATGTCCCAAAGGTCACCGGGCCTGGTGCCACTTTAAAGAAGTAGTCCAGTTACACCTTTGTGGGCTTATAACTTGGCTTCTGAATGTCCTAGACAGGCCAGGCTTGTTTTAGTGTACTTCAATAAACAGCCCCTACAACCACAAAAAGGAATGGAGTCATTAGCACTTATGGTTTTTAAATGGCACCCAGAATTATGTTGCACGAAGCACAATTTCACATCATTCTGGGTTCATTTGTGTGAAAACAAGGTCCAATCAGGCTGAAACGTTACAGGAAGGTAGAATCTATTGAGTTGTAAGTGATCTGAACGTTTCATGATGATAGCACTTTCCTAAGGGGGTCAAACCATGTCCCAAAGGTCACCGGGCCTGGTGTCACTTTAAAGAAGTAGTCCAGTAACACCTTGGTGGGCTTATAACTTGGCTTCTGAATGTCCTAGAGAGGTCAGGCTTGTTTTAGTGTACTCCAATCAACAGCCCCTACAGCCACAAAAAGGAATGGAGTCATTAGCACTTATGGTTTGTAAATGTCACCCAGAATTATGTTGCACGAAGCACAATTTCACATCATTCTGGGTCAATTTGTGTGAAAACAAGGTCCAATCAGGCTGAAACGTTACAAGAAGGTAGATTCTATTGAGTTGTAAGTGATATGAACGTTTCATGATGATCGCACATTCCTATAGGGTGTCAAACCATGTCCCAAAGGTCCCCGGGCCTGGTGTCACTTTAAAGAAGTAGTCCAGTTACACCTTTGTGGGCTTATAACTTGGCTTCTGAATGTCCTAGAGAGATCAGGTTTGTTTTAGTGTACTCCAATCAACAGCCCCTACAACCACAAAAAGGAATGGAGTCATTAGCACTTATAGTTTGTAAATGGCACCCAGAATTATTTTGCACGAAGCACAATTTCACATCATTCTGGGTCCATTTGTGTGAAAACAAGGTCCATTAAGGCTGAAACGTTACAAGAAGGTAGAATCTATTGAGTTGTAAGTGATCTGAACGTTTCATGATGATCGCACATTCCTATAGGGGGTCAAACCATGTCCCAAAGGTCACCGGGCCTGGTGTCACTTTAAAGAAGTAGTCCAGTTACACCATTGTGGGCTTCTAACTTGGCTTCTGAATGTCCTAGAGAGGTCAGGCTTGTTTTAGTGTACTCCAATCAACAGCCCCTACAGCCACAAAAAGGAATGGAGTCATTGGCACTTATGGTTTGTAAATGGCACCCAGAATTATGTTGCACGAAGCACAATTTCACATCATTCTGGGTCCATTTGTGTGAAAACAAGGTCCAATCAGGCTGAAACGTTACAGGAAGGTAGAATCTATTGAGTTGTAAGTGATCTGAACGTTTCATGATGATAGCACTTTCCTAAGGGGGTCAAACCATGTCCCAAAGGTCACCGGATCTGGTGTCAATTTAAAGAAGTGGTCCAGTTACACATTTGTGGGCTTATAACTTGGCTTCTGAATGTCCTAGAGAGATCAGGTTTGTTTTAGTGTACTCCAATCAACAGCCCCTACAACCACAAAAAGGAATGAAGTCATTAGCAATTATGGTTTTTAAATGGCACCCAGAATTATGTTGCACGAAGCACAATTTCACATCATTCTGGGTTCATTTGTGTGAAAACAATGGTCGAATCATGCTGAAACGTTACAAGAAGGTAGAATCTATTGAGTTGTAAGTGATCTGAACGTTTCATGATGATCGCACATTCCTATAGGGGGTCAAACCATGTCCCAAAGGTCACCGGGCCTGGTCTCACTTTAAAGAATAAGTCCAGTTTCACATTTGTGGGCTTATAACTTGGCTTCTGAATATCCTAGAGAGGTCAGGTTTGTTTTAGTGTACTCCAATCAACAGCCCCTACAACCACAAAAAGGAATAAAGTCATTAGCACTTATGGTTTGGAAATGGCACCCAGAATTATGTTGCACGAAGCACAATTTCACATCATTCTGGGTCCATTTGTGTGAAAACAAGGTCCAATCAGGCTGAAACGTTACAAGAACGTAGAATCTATTGAGTTGTAAGTGATCTGAACGTTTCATGATGATCTCACATTCCTAAGGGGGTCAAACCATGTCCCAAAGGTCACCGGGCCTGGTGTCACTTTAAATAAGTAGTCCAGTTACACCTTTGTGGGCTTATAACATGGCTTCTGAATATCCTAGAGAGGTCATGTTTAATTTAGAGTACTCCAATTAACAGCCCCCATTACCCCAAAATGGTATGGAGTCATTAGCACTTATGGTTTTTAAATGGCACCCAGAATTATGTTGCACGAAGCACAATTTCACATCATTCTGGGTCCATTTGTGTGAAAACAAGGTCCAATCAGGCTGAAACATTACAGGAAGGTAGAATCTATTGAGTTTTAAGTGATCTGAACATTTCATGATGATAGCACTTTCCTAAGGGGGTAAAACCATGTCCCAAAGGTCACCGGATCAGTGTCAATTTAAAGAAGTAGTCCAGTTACACATTTGTGGGCTTATAACTTGGCTTCTGAATGTCCTAGAGAGATCAGGTTTGTTTTAGTGTACTCCAATCAACAGCCCCTACAACCACAAAAAGGAATAAAGTCATTAGCACTTATGGTTTGGAAATGGCACCCAGAATTATGTTGCACGAAGCACAATTTCACATCATTCTGGGTCCATTTGTGTGAAAACAAGGTCCAATCAGGCTGAAACGTTACAAGAACGTAGAATCTATTGAGTTGTAAGTGATCTGAACGTTTCATGATGATAGCACTTTCCTAAGGGGGTCAAACGATGTCCCAAAGGTCACCGGGCCTGGTGTCACTTTAAAGAAGTAGTCCAGTTACACCTTTGTGGGCTTATAACTTGGCTTCTGAATGTCCTAGAGAGGTCAGGCTTGTTTTAGTGTACTCCAATCAACAGCCCCTACAGCCACAAAAAGGAATGGAGTCATTAGCACTTATGGTTTGTAAATGGCACCCAGAATTATGTTGCACGAAGCACAATTTCACATCATTCTGGGTCCATTTGTGTGAAAACAAGGTCCAATCAGGCTGAAACGTTACAAGAAGGTAGAATCTATTGAGTTGTAAGTGATCTGAACGTTTCATGATGATAGCACTTTCCTAAGGGGGTCAAACCATGTCCCAAAGGTCACCGGGCCTGGTGTCACTTTAAAGAAGTAGTCCAGTTACACCTTTGTGGGGTTATAACTTGGCTTCTGAATGTCCTAGAGAGGTCAGGCTTGTTTTAGTGTACTCCAATCAACAGCCCCTACAGCCACAAAAAGGAATGGAGTCATTAGCACTTATGGTTTTTAAATTGCACCCAGAATTATGTTGCACGAAGCACAATTTCACATCATTCTGGGTCCATTTGTGTGAAAACAAGGTCCAATCAGGCTGAAACGTTACAAGAAGGTAGAATCTATTCAGTTGTAAGTGATCTGAACGTTTCATGATGATCGCACATTCCTATAGGGGGTCAAACCATGTCTCAAAGGTCACCGGGCCTCGAGTCACTTTAAAGAAGTAGTCCAGTTTCACATTTGTGGGCTTATAACTTGGCTTCTGAATGTCCTTGATAGGTCAGGCTTGTTTTAGTGTACTCCAATCAACAGCCCCTACAGCCACAAAAAGGAATGGAGTCATTAGCACTTATGGTTTGTAAATGGCACCCAGAATTATGTTGCACGAAGCACAATTTCACATCATTCTGGGTCCATTTGTGTGAAAACAAGGTCCAATCAGGCTGAAACGTTACAAGAAGGTAGAATCTATTGAGTTGTAAGTGATCTGAACGTTTCATGATGATAGCACTTTCCTAAGGGGGTCAAACCATGTCCCAAAGGTCACCGGGCCTGGTGTCACTTTAAAGAAGTAGTCCAGTTACACCTTTGTGGGCTTATAACTTGGCTTCTGAATGTCCTAGAGAGGTCAGGGTTGTTTTAGTGTACTCCAATCAACAGCCCCTACAGCCACAAAAAGGAATGGAGTCATTAGCACTTATGGTTTGTAAATGGCACCCAGAATTATGTTGCACGAAGCACAATTTCACATCATTCTGGGTTCATTTGTGTGAAAACAAGGTCCATTAAGGCTGAAACGTTACAAGAAGGTAGAATCTATTGAGTTGTAAGTGATCTGAACGTTTCATGATGATCGCACATTCCTATAGGGGGTCAAACCATGTCCCAAAGGTCACCGGGCCTGGTGTCACTTTAAAGAAGTAGTCCAGTTACACCTTTGTGGGCTTATAACTTGGCTTCTGAATATCCTAGAGAGGTCAGGTTTGTTTTAGAGTACTCCAATTAACAGCCCCCTTTACCCCAAAAAGGAATGGAGTCATTAGCACTTATGGTTTTTAAATGGCACCCAGAATTATGTTGCACGAAGCACAATTTCACATCATTCTGGGTCCATTTGTGTGAAAACAAGGTCCAGTCAGGCTGAAACGTTACAGGAAGGTAGAATCTATTGAGTTGTAAGTGATCTGAACGTTTCATGATGATAGCACTTTCCTAAGGGGATCAAACCATGTCCCAGAGGTCACCGGATCTGGTGTCAATGTAAAGAAGTAGTCCAGTTACACATTTGTGGGCTTATAACTTGGCTTCTGAATGTCCTAGAGAGATCAGGTTTGTTTTAGTGTACTCCAATCAACAGTCCCTACAACTACTAAAAGGAATGGAGTCATTATCACTTATGGTTTTTAAATGGCACCCAGAATTATGTTGCACGAAGCACAATTTCACATCATTCTGGGTCCATTTGTGTGAAAACAAGGTCCAGTCAGGCTGAAACGTTACAAGAAGGTAGAATCTATTGAGTTGTAAGTGATCTGAACGTTTCATGATGATCGCACATTCCTATAGGGGGTCAAACCATGTCCCAAAGGTCACCGGGCCTGGTGTCACTTTAAGGATGTAGTCCAGTTACACCTTTGTGGGCTTATAACTTGGCTTCTGAATATCCTAGAGAGGTCAGGTTTGTTTTAGAGTACTCCATTCAACAGCCCCCATTACCCCAAAAAGGAATGGAGTCATTAGCACTTATGGTTTTCAAATGGCACCCAGAATTATGTTGCACGAAGCACAATTTCACATCATTCTGGGTTCATTTGTGTGAAAACAAGGTCCAATCAGGCTGAAACGTTACAGGAAGGTAGAATCTATTGAGTTGAAAGTGATCTGAACGTTTCATGATGATCGCACATTCCTATAGGGGGTCAAACCATGTCCCAAAGGTCACCGGGCCTGGTGTCACTTTAAAGAAGTAGTCCAGTTACACCTTTGTGGGCTTATAACTTGGCTTCTGAATGTCCTAGAGAGGTCAGGCTTGTTTTAGTGTACTCCAATCAACAGCCCCTACAGCCACAAAAAGGAATGGAGTCAAAAGCACTTATGGTTTGTAAATGGCACCCAGAATTATGTTGCACGAAGCACAATTTCACATCATTCTGGGTCCATTTGTGTTAAAACAAGGTCCAATCAGGCTGAAACGTTACAAGAAGGTAGAATCTATTGAGTTGTAAGTGATCTGAACGTTTCATGATGATCGCACATTCCTAAGGGGGTCAAACCATGTCCCAAAGGTCACCGGGCCTGGTGTCACTTTAAAGAAGTAGTCCAGTTACACCTTTGTGGGCTTATAACTTGGCTTCTGAATATCCTAGAGAGGTCAGGTTTAATTTAGAGTACTCCAATTAACAGCCCCCATTACCCCAAAAAGGAATGGAGTCATTAGCACTTATGGTTTTTAAATGGCACCCAGAATTATGTTGCACGAAGCACAATTTCACATCATTCTGGGTTCATTTGTGTGAAAACAAGGTCCAATCAGGCTGAAACGTTACAGGAAGGTAGAATCTCTTGAGTTGTAAGTGATCTGAACGTTTCATGATGATAGCACTTTCCTAAGGGGGTAAAACCATGTCCCAAAGGTCACCGGATCGGTGTCAATTTAAAGAAGTAGTCCAGTTACACATTTGTGGGCTTATAACTTAGCTTCTGAATGTCCTAGAGAGATCAGGTTTGTTTTAGTGTACTCCAATCAACAGCCCCTACAACCACAAAAAGGAATGGAGTCATTAGCACTCATGGTTTGTAAATGGCACCCAGAATTATGTGGCACAAAGCACAATTTCACATCATTCTGGGTTCATTTGTGTGAAAACAAGGTCCAATCAGGCTGAAACGTTACAGGAAGGTAGAATCCATTGAGTTGTAAGTGATCTGAACGTTTCATGATGATAGCACTTTCCTAAGGAGGTAAAACCATCTCCCAAAGGTCACCGGATCGGTGTCAATTTAAAAAAGTAGTCCAGTTACACATTTGTGGGCTTATAACTTGGCTTCTGAATGTCCTAGAGAGATCAGGTTTGTTTTAGTGTACTCCAATCAACAGCCCCTACAACCACAAAAAGGAATGGAGTCATTAGCACTTATGGTTTTTAAATGGCACCCAGAATTATGTTGCACGAAGCACAATTTCACATCATTCTGGGTCCATTTGTGTGAAAACAAGGTCCAATCAGGCTGAAACGTTACAGGAAGGTAGAATCTATTGAGTTGTAAGTGATCTGAACGTTTCATGATGATAGCACTTTCCTAAGGGGGTCAAACCATGTCCCAGAGGTCACCGGATCTGTTGTCAATTTAAAGAAGTAGTCCAGTTACACATTTGTGGGCTTATAACTTGGCTTCTGAATGTCCTAGAGAGATCAGGTTTGTTTTAGTGTACTCCATTCAACAGCCCCTACAACCACAAAAAGTAATGGAGTCATTAGCACTTATGGTTTTTAAATGGCACCCAGAATTATGTTGCACGAAGCACAATTTCACATCATTCTGGGTCCATTTGTGTGAAAACAAGGTCCAGTCAGGCTGAAACGTTACAAGAAGGTAGAATCTGTTGAGTTGTAAGTGATCTGAACGTTTCATGACGATCGCACATTCCTATAGGGGGTCAAACCATGTCCCAAAGGTCACCGGGCCTGGTGTCACTTTAAAGAAGTAGTCCAGTTAAACCTTTGTGGGCTTATAACTTGGCTTCTGAATATCCTAAAGAGGTCAGGTTTGTTTTAGAGTACTCCAATTAACAGCCCCCTTTACCCCAAAAAGGAATGGAGTCATTAGCACTTATGGTTTTTAAATGGCACCCAGAATTATGTTGCACAAAGCACAATTTCACATCATTCTGGGTTCATTTGTGTGAAAACAAGGTCCAATCAGGCTGAAACGTTACAGGATGGTAGAATCTATTGAGTTGTAAGTGATCTGAACGTTTCATGATGATCGCACTTTCCTAAGGGGGTCAAACCATGTCCTAAAGGTCACCGGATCTGGTGTCACTTTAAAGAAGTAGTCCAGTTACACATTTGTGGGCTTATAACTTGGCTTCTGAATATCCTAGAGAGGTCAGGTTTGTTTTGGAGTACTCCAATCAACAGCCCCTACAACCACAAAAAGGAATGGAGTCATTAGCACTTATGTTTTGTAAATGGCACCCAGAATTATTTTGCACGAAGCACAATTTCACATCATTCTGGGTTCATTTGTGTGAAAACAAGGTCCAATCAGGCTGAAACGTTACAGGAAGGTAGAATCTATTGAGTTGTAAGTGATCTGAATGTTTCATGATGATCGCACATTCCTATAGGGGGTCAAACCATGTCCCAAAGGTCACCGGGCCTGGTGTCACTTTGAAGAAGTAGTCCAGTTACACCTTTGTGGGCTTATAACTTGGCTTCTGAATGTCCTAGAGAGATCAGGTTTGTTTTAGTGTACTCCATTCAACAGCCCCTACAACCACAAAAAGTAATGGAGTCATTAGCACTTATGGTTTTTAAATGGCACCAAGAATTATGTTGCACGAAGCACAATTTCACATCATTCTGGGTCCATTAGTGTGAAAACAAGGTCCAGTCAGGCTGAAACGTTACAAGAAGGTAGAATCTGTTGAGTTGTAAGTGATCTGAACGTTTCATGACGATCGCACATTCCTATAGGGGGTCAAACCATGTCCCAAAGGTCACCGGGCCTGGTGTCACTTTAAAGAAGTAGTCCAGTTAAACCTTTGTGGGCTTATAACTTGGCTTCTGAATATCCTAAAGAGGTCAGGTTTGTTTTAGAGTACTCCAATTAACAGCCCCCATTACCCCAAAAAGGAATTGAGTCATTAGCACTTATGGTTTTTAAATGGCACCCAGAATTATGTTGCACAAAGCACAATTTCACATCATTCTGGGTTCATTTGTGTGAAAACAAGGTCCAATCAGGCTGAAACGTTACAGGATGGTAGAATCTATTGAGTTGTAAGTGATCTGAACGTTTCATGATGATCGCACTTTCCTAAGGGGGTCAAACCATGTCCTAAAGGTCACCGGATCTGGTGTCACTTTAAAGAAGTAGTCCAGTTACACATTTGTGGGCTTATAACTTGGCTTCTGAATATCCTAGAGAGGTCAGGTTTGTTTTGGAGTACTCCAATCAACAGCCCCTACAACCACAAAAAGGAATGGAGTCATTAGCACTTATGGTTTGTAAATGGCACCCAGAATTATGTTGCACGAAGCACAATTTCACATCATTCTGGGTTCATTGGTGTGAAAACAAGGTCCAATCAGGCTGAAACATTACAAGAAGGTAGAATCTATTGAGTTGTAAGTGATCTGAATGTTTCATGATGATCGCACATTCCTATAGGGTGTCAAACCATGTCCCAAAGGTCACCGCGGCCTGGTGTCACTTTAAAGATGTAGTCCAGTTACACCTTTGTGGGCTTATAACTTGGCTTCTGAATGGCCTAGAGAGGTCAGGTTTGTTTTAGTGTACTCCAATCAACAGCCCCTACAACCACAAAAAGGAATGGAGTCATTAGCACTTATGTTTTGTAAATGGCACCCAGAATTATTTTGCACGAAGCACAATTTCACATCATTCTGGGTTCATTTGTGTGAAAACAAGGTCCAATCAGGCTGAAACGTTACAGGAAGGTAGAATCTATTGAGTTGTAAGTGATCTGAATGTTTCATGATGATCGCACATTCCTATAGGGGGTCAAACCATGTCCCAAAGGTCACCGGGCCTGGTGTCACTTTGAAGAAGTAGTCCAGTTACACCTTTGTGGGCTTATAACTTGGCTTCTGAATATCCTAGAGAGGTCAGGTTTGTTTTAGAGTACTCCATTTAACAGCCCCCATTACCCCAAAAAGGAATGGAGTCATTAGCACTTATGGTTTTCAAATGGCACCCAGAATTATGTTGCACGAAGCACAATTTCACATCATTCTGGGTTCATTTGTGTGAAAACAAGGTCCAGTCAGGCTGAAACGTTACAGGAAGGTAGAATCTATTGAGTTGTAAGTGATCTGAACGTTTCATGATGATAGCACTTTCCTAAGGGGGTCAAACCATGTCCCAAAGGTCACCGGGCCTGGTGTCACTTTAAAGAAGTAGTCCAGTTACACCTTTGTGGGCTTATAACTAGGCTTCTGAATGTCCTAGAGAGGTCAGGCTTGTTTTAGTGTACTCCAATCAACAGCCCCTACAGCCACAAAAAGGAATGGAGTCATTAGCACTTATGGTTTGTAAATGGCACCCAGAATTATGTTGCACGAAGCACAATTTCACATCATTCTGGGTTCATTTGTGTGAACACAAGGTCCATTAAGGCTGAAACGTTACAAGAAGGTAGAATCTATTGAGTTGTAAGTGATCTGAACGTTTCATGATGATCGCACATTCCTATAGGGGGTCAAACCATGTCCCAAAGGTCACCGGGCCTGGTGTCACTTTAAAGAAGTAGTCCAGTTACACCTTTGTGGGCTTATAACTTGGCTTCTGAATATCCTAGAGAGGTCAGGTTTGTTTTAGAGTACTCCAATTAACAGCCCCCATTACCCCAAAAAGGAATGGAGTCATTAGCACTTATGGTTTTTAAATGGCACCCAGAATTATGTTGCACGAAGCACAATTTCACATCATTCTGGGTCCATTTGTGTGAAAACAAGGTCCAATCAGGCTGAAATGTTACAGGAAGGTAGAATCTATTGAGTTGTAAGTGATCTGAACGTTTCATGATGATAGCACTTTCCTAAGGGGGTCAAACCATGTCCCAGAGGTCACCGGATCTGGTGTCAATGTAAAGAAGTAGTCCAGTTACACATTTGTGGGCTTATAACTTGGCTTCTGAATGTCCTAGAGAGATCAGGTTTGTTTTAGTGTACTCCAATCAACAGCCCCTACAACCACAAAAAGGAATGGAGTCATTAGCACTTATGGTTTTTAAATGGCACCCAGAATTATGTTGCACGAAGCACAATTTCACATCATTCTGGGTCCATTTGTGTGAAAACAAGGTCCAGTCAGGCTGAAACGTTACAAGAGGGTAGAATCTATTGAGTTGTAAGTGATCTGAACGTTTCATGATGATCGCACATTCCTATAGGGGGTCAAACCATGTCCCAAAGGTTACCGGGCCTGGTGTCACTTTAAAGAAGTAGTCCAGTTTCACATTTGTGGGCTTATAACTTGGCTTCTGAATGTCCTAGAGAGGTCAGGTTTGTTTTAGTGTACTCCAATCAACAGCCCCTACAACCACAAAAATGAATGGAGTCATTAGCACTTATGGTTTGTAAATGGCACCCAGAATTATGTTGCACGAAGCACAATTTCACATCATTCTGGGTTCATTTGTGTGAAAACAAGGTCCAATCAGGCTGAAACGTTACAAGAAGGTAGAATCTATTGAGTTGTAAGTGATCTGAACGTTTCATGATGATCGCACATTCCTATAGGGGGTCAAACCATGTCCCAAAGGTCACCGGGCCTGGTGTCACTTTAAAGGTGTAGTCCAGTTACACCTTTGTGGGCTTATAACTTGGCTTCTGAATATCCTAGAGAGGTCAGGTTTGTTTTAGAGTACTCCATTTAACAGCCCCCATTACCCCAAAAAGGAATGGAGTCATTAGCACTTATGGTTTTTAAATGGCACCCAGATCTATGTTGCACGAAGCACAATTTCACATCATTCTGGGTCCATTTGTGTGAAAACAAGGTCCAGTCAGGCTGAAACGTTACAAGAAGGTAGAATCTGTTGAGTTGTAAGTGATCTGAACGTTTCATGATGATCGCACATTCCTATAGGGGGTCAAACCATGTCCCAAAGGTCACCGGGCCTGGTGTCACTTTAAAGAAATAGTCCAGTTAAACCTTTGTGGGCTTATAACTTGGCTTCTGAATATCCTAAAGAGGTCAGGTTTGTTTTAGAGTACTCCAATCAACAGCCCCCATTACCCCAAAAAGGAATGGAGTCATTAGCACTTATGGTTTTTAAATGGCACCCAGAATTATGTTGCACAAAGCACAATTTCACATCATTCTGGGTTCATTTGTGTGAAAACAAGGTCCAATCAGGCTGAAACGTTACAGGATGGTAGAATCTATTGAGTTGTAAGTGATCTGAACGTTTCATGATGATCGCACTTTCCTAAGGGGTTTAAACCATGTCCTAAAGGTCACCGGATCTGGTGTCACTTTAAAGAAGTAGTCCAGTTACATATTTGTGGGCTTATAACTTGGCTTCTGAATATCCTAGAGAGGTCAGGTTTGTTTTAGAGTACTCCAATTAACAGCCCCTATTACCTCAAAAAGAAATGGAGTCATTAGCACTTATGGTTTTTAAATGGCACCCAGAATTATGTTGCACAAAGCACAATTTCACATCATTCTGGGTCCATTTGTGTGAAAACAAGGTCCAATCAGGCTGAAACGTTTCAAGAAGGTAGAATCTATTGAGTTGTAAGTGATCTGAACGTTTCTTGATGATCTCACATTCCTAAGTGGGTCAAACCATGTCCCAAAAGTCACCGGATCTGGTATCACTTTAAAGAAGTAGTCCAGTTACACATTTGTGGGCTTATAACTTGGCTTCTGAATGTCCTAGAGAGATCAGGTTTGTTTTAGTGTACTCCAATCAACAGCCCCTACAACCACAAAAAAGAATGGAGTCATTAGCACTTATGGTTTGTAAATGGCACCCAGAATTATGTTGCACGAAGCACAATTTCACATCATTCTGGGTCGATTTGTGTGAAAACAAGGTCCAATCAGGCTGAAACGTTACAAGAAGGTAGAATCTATTGAGTTGTAAGTGATCTGAAAGTTTCATGATGATCGCACATTCCTAAGGGGGTCAAATTATGTCCCAAAGGTCACCGGATCTGGTGTCACTTTAAAGAAGTAGTCCAGTTACACCTTTGTGGGCTTATGACTTGGCTTCTGAATGTCCTAGAGAGATCAGGTTTGTTTTGGTGTACTCCAATCAACAGCCCCTACAACCACAAAAAGGAATGGAGTCATTAGCACTTATGGTTTGTAAATGGCACCCAGAATTATGTTGCACGAAGCACAATTTCACATCATTCTGGGTCCATTTGTGTGAAAACAAGGTCCATTAAGGCTGAAACGTTACAAGAAGGTAGAATCTATTGAGTTGTAAGTGATCTGAATGTTTCATGATGATCGCACATTCCTATAGGGGGTCAAACCATGTCCCAAAGGTATCCGGGCCTGGTGTCACTTTAAAGAAGTAGTCCAGTTACACCTTTGTGGGCATATAACTTGGCTTCTGAATGTCCTAGAGAGGTCAGGCTTGTTTTAGTGTACTCCAATAAACAGCCCCTACAGCCACAAAAAGGAATGGAGTCATTGGCACTTATGGTTTGTAAATGGCACCCAGAATTATGTTGCACGAAGCACAATTTCACATCATTCTGGGTCCATTTGTGTGAAAACAAGGTCCAATCAGGCTGAAACGTTACAGGAAGGTACAATCTATTGAGTTGTAAGTGATCTGAACGTTTCATGATGATAGCACTTTCCTAAGGGGGTCAAACCATGTCCCAAAGGTCACCGGGCCTGGTGTCACTTTAAAGAAGTAGTCCAGTTACACATTTGTGGGCTTATAACTTGGCTTCTGAATATCCTAGAGAGGTCAGGTTTAATTTAGAGTACTCCAATTAACAGCCCCCATTACCCCAAAAAGGAATTTAGTCATTAACACTTATGGTTTTTAAAAGGCACCCAGAATTATGTTGCACGAAGCACAATTTCACATCATTCTGGGTCCATTTGTGTGAAAACAAGGTCCAATCAGGCTGAAACGTTACAGGAAGGTAGAATCTATTGAGTTGTAAGTGATCTGAACGTTTCATGATGATAGCACTTTCCTAAGGGGGTCAAACCATGTCCCAAAGGTCACCGGATCGGTGTCAATTTAAAGAAGTAGTCCAGTTACACATTTGTGGGCTTATAACTTGGTTTCTGAATGTCCTAGAGTGATCAGGTTTGTTTCAGAGTACTCCAATCAACAGCCCCTACAACCACAAAAAGGAATGGAGTCATTAGCACTTATGGTTTGTAAATGGCACCCAGAATTATGTTGCACGAAGCACAATTTCACATCATTCTGGGTCCATTTGTGTGAAAACAAGGTCCATTCAGGCTGAAACGTTACAAGAAGGTAGAATCTATTGAGTTGTAAGTGATCTGAACGTTTCATGATGATCGCACATTCCTATAGGGGGTCAAACCATGTCCCAAAGGTCACCGGGCCTGGTGTCACTTTAAAGAAGTAGTCCAGTTACACCTTTGTGGGCTTATAACTTGGCTTCTGAATGTCCTAGAGAGGTCAGGCTTGTTTTAGTGTACTCCAATCAACAGCCCCTACAGCCACAAAAAGGAATGGAGTCAAAAGCACTTATGGTTTGTAAATGGCACCCAGAATTATGTTGCACGAAGCACAATTTCACATCATTCTGGGTCCATTTGTGTGAAAACAAGGTCCAATCAGGCTGAAACGTTACAAGAAGGTAGAATCTATTGAGTTGTAAGTGATCTGAACGTTTCATGATGATCGCACATTCCTAAGGGGGTCAAACCATGTCCCAAAGGTCACCGGGCCTGGTGTCACTTTAAAGAAGTAGTCCAGTTACACCTTTGTGGGCTTATAACTTGGCTTCTGAATATCCTAGAGAGGCCAGTTTTAATTTAGAGTACTCCAAATAACAGCCCCCATTACCCCAAAAAGGAATGGAGTCATTAGCACTTATGGTTTTTAAATGGCACCCAGAATTATGTTGCACGAAGCACAATTTCACATCATTCTGGGTTCATTTGTGTGAAAAGAAGGTCCAATCAGGCTGAAACGTTACAGGAAGGTAGAATCTATTGAGTTGTAAGTGATCTGAACGTTTCATGATGATAGCACTTTCCTAAGGGGGTAAAACCATGTCCCAAAGGTCACCGGATCGGTGTCAATTTAAAGAAGTAGTCCAGTTACACATTCGTGGGCTTATAACTTGGCTTCTGAATGTCCTAGAGAGATCAGGTTTGTTTTAGTGTACTCCAATCAACAGCCCCTACAACCACAAAAAGGAATGGAGTCATTAGCACTCATGGTTTGTAAATGGCACCCAGAATTATGTGGCACGAAGCACAATTTCACATCATTCTGGGTTCATTTGTGTGAAAACAAGGTCCAATCAGGCTGAAACGTTACAGGAAGGTAGAATCTATTGAGTTGTAAGTGATCTGAACGTTTCATGATGATAGCACTTTCCTAAGGAGGTAAAACCATGTCCCAAAGGTCACCGGATCGGTGTCAATTTAAAAAAGTAGTCCAGTTACACATTTGTGGGCTTATAACTTGGCTTCTGAATGTCCTAGAGAGATCAGGTTTGTTTTAGTGTACTCCAATCAACAGCCCCTACAACCACAAAAAGGAATGGAGTCATTAGCACTTATGGTTTTTAAATGGCACCCAGAATTATGTTGCACGAAGCACAATTTCACATCATTCTGGGTCCATTTGTGTGAAAACAAGGTCCAGTCAGGCTGAAACGTTACAAGAAGGTAGAATCTGTTGAGTTGTAAGTGATCTGAACGTTTCATGATGATCGCACATTCCTATAGGGGGTCAAACCATGTCCCAAAGGTCACCGGGCCTGGTGTCACTTTAAAGAAGTAGTCCAGTTAAACCTTTGTGGGCTTATAACTTGGCTTCTGAATATCCTAAAGAGGTCAGGTTTGTTTTAGAGTACTCCAATCAACAGCCCCCATTACCCCAAAAAGGAATGGAGTCATTAGCACTTATGGTTTTTAAATGGCACCCAGAATTATGTTGCACAAAGCACAATTTCACATCATTCTGGGTTCATTTGTGTGAAAACAAGGTCCAATCAGGCTGAAACGTTACAGGATGGTAGAATCTATTGAGTTGTAAGTGATCTGAACGTTTCATGATGATCGCACTTTCCTAAGGGGTTCAAACCATGTCCTAAAGGTCACCGGATCTGGTGTCACTTTAAAGAAGTAGTCCAGTTACATATTTGTGGGCTTATAACTTGGCTTCTGAATATCCTAGAGAGGTCAGGTTTGTTTTAGAGTACTCCAATTAACAGCCCCTATTACCTCAAAAAGAAATGGAGTCATTAGCACTTATGGTTTTTAAATGGCACCCAGAATTATGTTGCACAAAGCACAATTTCACATCATTCTGGGTCCATTTGTGTGAAAACAAGGTCCAATCAGGCTGAAACGTTTCAAGAAGGTAGAATCTATTGAGTTGTAAGTGA
The DNA here is from genome assembly GCF_043380555.1 of Nothobranchius furzeri. Taxonomy (NCBI): domain Eukaryota; kingdom Metazoa; phylum Chordata; class Actinopteri; order Cyprinodontiformes; family Nothobranchiidae; genus Nothobranchius; species Nothobranchius furzeri. The sequence goes on from NC_091747.1 coordinate 3,560,616, forward strand.
TCTGAACGTTTCGTGATGATCTCACATTCCTAAGTGGGTCAAACCATGTCCCAAAAGTCACCGGATCTGGTGTCACTTTAAAGAAGTAGTCCAGTTACACATTTGTGGGCTTATAACTTGGCTTCTGAATGTCCTAGAGAGGTCAGGCTTGTTTTAGTGTACTCCAATCAACAGCCCCTACAGCCACAAAAAGGAATGGAGTCATTAGCACTTATGGTTTGTAAATGGCACCCAGAAATATGTTGCACGAAGCACAATTTCACATCATTCTGGGTCGATTTGTGTGAAAACAAGGTCCAATCAGGCTGAAACGTTACAAGAAGGTAGAATCTATTGAGTTGTAAGTGATATGAACGTTTCATGATGATCGCACATTCCTATAGGGGGTCAAACCATGTCCCAAAGGTCACCGGGCCTGGTGTCACTTTAAAGAAGTAGTCCAGTTACACCTCTGTGGGCTTATAACTTGGCTTCTGAATGTCCTAGAGAGATCAGGTTTGTTTTAGTGTACTCCAATCAACAGCCCCTACAACCACAAAAAGGAATGGAGTCATTAGCACTTATGGTTTGTAAATGGCACCCAGAATTATGTTGCACGAAGCACAATTTCACATCATTCTGGGTCCATTTGTGTGAAAACAAGGTCCAATCAGGCTGAAACGTTACAAGAAGGTAGAATCTATTGAGTTGTAAGTGATCTGAAAGTTTCATGATGATCGCACATTCCTATAGGGGGTCAAACCATGTCCCAAAGGTATCCGGGCCTGGTGTCACTTTAAAGAAGTAGTCCAGTTACACCTTTGTGGGCTTATAACTTGGCTTCTGAATGTCCTAGAGAGGTCAGGCTTGTTTTAGTGTACTCCAATCAACAGCCCCTACAGCCACAAAAAGGAATGGAGTCATTGGCACTTATGGTTTGTAAATGGCACCCAGAATTATGTTGAACGAAGCACAATTTCACATCATTCTGGGTCCATTTGTGTGAAAACAAGGTCCAATCAGGCTGAAACGTTACAGGAAGGTAGAATCTATTGAGTTGTAAGTGATCTGAACGTTTCATGATGATAGCACTTTCCTAAGGGGGTCAAACCATGTCCCAAAGGTCACCGGGCCTGGTGTCACTTTAAAGAAGTAGTCCAGTTACACATTTGTGGGCTTATAACTTGGCTTCTGAATATCCTAGAGAGGTCAGGTTTAATTTAGAGTACTCCAATTAACAGCCCCCATTACCCCAAAAAGGAATTTAGTCATTAACACTTATGGTTTTTAAATGGCCCCCAGAATTATGTTGCACGAAGCACAATTTCACATCATTCTGGGTCCATTTGTGTGAAAACAAGGTCCAATCAGGCTGAAACGTTACAGGAAGGTAGAATCTATTGAGTTGTAAGTGATCTGAACGTTTCATGATGATATCACTTTCCTAAGGGGGTCAAACCATGTCCCAAAGGTCACCGGATCGGTGTCAATTTAAAGAAGTAGTCCAGTTACACATTTGTGGGCTTATAACTTGGCTTCTGAATGTCCTAGAGTGATCAGGTTTGTTTCAGAGTACTCCAATCAACACCCCCTACAACCACAAAAAGGAATGGAGTCATTAGCACTTATGGTTTGTAAATGGCACCGAGAATTATGTTGCACGAAGCACAATTTCACATCATTCTGGGTCCATTTGTGTGAAAACAAGGTCCATTCAGGCTGAAACGTTACAAGAAGGTAGAATCTATTGAGTTGTAAGTGATCTGAACGTTTCATGATGATTGCACATTCCTATAGGGGGTCAAACCATGTCCCAAAGGTCACCGGGCCTGGTGTCACTTTAAAGAAGTAGTCCAGTTACACCTTTGTGGGCTTATAACTTGGCTTCTGAATGTCCTAGAGAGGTCAGGCTTGTTTTAGTGTACTCCAATCAACAGCCCCTACAGCCACAAAAAGGAATGGAGTCAAAAGCACTTATGGTTTGTAAATGGCACCCAGAATTATGTTGCACGAAGCACAATTTCACATCATTCTGGGTCCATTAGTGTGAAAACAAGGTCCAATCAGGCTGAAACGTTAGAAGAAGGTAGAATCTATTGAGTTGTAAGTGATCTGAACGTTTCAAGATGATCGCACATTCCTAAGGGGGTCAAACCATGTCCCAAAGGTCACCGGGCCTGGTGTCACTTTAAAGAAGTAGTCCAGTTACACCTTTGTGGGCTTATAACTTGGCTTCTGAATATCCTAGAGAGGTCAGTTTTAATTTAGAGTACTCCAATTAACAGCCCCCATTACCCCAAAAAGGAATGGAGTCATTAGCACTTATGGTTTTTAAATGGCACCCAGAATTATGTTGCACGAAGCACAATTTCACATCATTCTGGGTCCATTTGTGTGAAAACAAGGTCCAATCAGGCTGAAACGTTACAGGAAGGTAGAATCTATTGAGTTGTAAGTGATCTGAACGTTTCATGATGATAGCACTTTCCTAAGGGGGTAAAACCATGTCCCAAAGGTCACCGTATCGGTGTCAATTTAAAGAAGTAGTCCAGTTACACATTCGTGGGCTTATAACTTGGCTTCTGAATGTCCTAGAGAGATCAGGTTTGTTTTAGTGTACTCCAATCAACAGCCCCTACAACCACAAAAAGGAATGGAGTCATTAGCACTCATGGTTTGTAAATGGCACCCAGAATTATGTGGCACGAAGCACAATTTCACATCATTCTGGGTTCATTTGTGTGAAAACAAGGTCCAATCAGGCTGAAACGTTACAGGAAGGTAGAATCTATTGAGTTGTAAGTGATCTGAACGTTTCATGATGATAGCACTTTCCTAAGGAGGTAAAACCATGTCCCAAAGGTCACCGGATCGGTGTCAATTTAAAAAAGTAGTCCAGTTACACATTTGTGGGCTTATAACTTGGCTTCTGAATGTCCTAGAGAGATCAGGTTTGTTTTAGTGTACTCCAATCAACAGCCCCTACAACCACAAAAAGGAATGGAGTCATTAGCACTTATGGTTTTTAAATGGCACCCATAATTATGTTGCACGAAGCACAATTTCACATCATTCTGGGTCCATTTGTGTGAAAACAAGGTCCAATCAGGCTGAAACGTTACAGGAAGGTAGGATCTATTTAGTTGTAAGTGATCTGAACGTTTCATGATGATAGCACTTTCCTAAGGGGGTCAAACCATGTCCCAGAGGTCACCGGATCTGTTGTCAATTTAAAGAAGTAGTCCAGTTACACATTTGTGGGCTTATAACTTGGCTTCTCAATGTCCTAGAGAGATCAGGTTTGTTTTAGTGTACTCCAATCAACAGCCCCTACAACCACAAAAAGGAATGGAGTCATTAGCACTTATGGTTTTTAAATGGCACCCAGATCTATGTTGCACGAAGCACAATTTCACATCATTCTGGGTCCATTTGTGTGAAAACAAGGTCCAGTCAGGCTGAAACGTTACAAGAAGGTAGAATCTGTTGAGTTGTAAGTGATCTGAACGTTTCATGATGATCGCACATTCCTATAGGGGGTCAAACCATGTCCTAAAGGTCACCGGGCCTGGTGTCACTTTAAAGAAGTAGTCCAGTTAAACCTTTGTGGGCTTATAACTTGGCTTCTGAATATCCTAAAGAGGTCAGGTTTGTTTTAGAGTACTCCAATCAACAGCCCCCATTACCCCAAAAAGGAATGGAGTCATTAGCACTTATGGTTTTTAAATGGCACCCAGAATTATGTTGCACAAAGCACAATTTCACATCATTCTGGGTTCATTTGTGTGAAAACAAGGTCCAATCAGGCTGAAACGTTACAGGATGGTAGAATCTATTGAGTTGTAAGTGATCTGAACGTTTCATGATGATCGCACTTTCCTAAGGGGTTCAAACCATGTCCTAAAGGTCACCGGATCTGGTGTCACTTTAAAGAAGTAGTCCAGTTACATATTTGTGGGCTTATAACTTGGCTTCTGAATATCCTAGAGAGGTCAGGTTTGTTTTAGAGTACTCCAATTAACAGCCCCTATTACCTCAAAAAGAAATGGAGTCATTAGCACTTATGGTTTTTAAATGGCACCCAGAATTATGTTGCACAAAGCACAATTTCACATCATTCTGGGTCCATTTGTGTGAAAACAAGGTCCAATCAGGCTGAAACGTTTCAAGAAGGTAGAATCTATTGAGTTGTAAGTGATCTGAACGTTTCATGATGATCTCACATTCCTAAGTGGGTCAAACCATGTCCCAAAAGTCACCGGATCTGGTGTCACTTTAAAGAAGTAGTCCAGTTACACATTTGTGGGCTTATAACTTGGCTTCTGAATGTCCTAGAGAGATCAGGTTTGTTTTAGTGTACTCCAATCAACAGCCCCTACAACCACAAAAAAGAATGGAGTCATTAGCACTTATGGTTTGTAAATGGCACCCAGAATTATGTTGCACGAAGCACAATTTCACATCATTCTGGGTCGATTTGTGTGAAAACAAGCTCCAATCAGGCTGAAACGTTACAAGAAGGTAGAATCTATTGAGTTGTAAGTGATATGAACGTTTCATGATGATCGCACATTCCTATAGGGGGTCAAACCATGTCCCAAAGGTCACCGGGCCTGGTGTCACTTTAAAGAAGTAGTCCAGTTACACATTTGTGGGCTTATAACTTGGCTTCTGAATGTCCTAGAGAGGTCAGGCTTGTTTTAGTGTACTCCAATCAACAGCCCCTACAGCCACAAAAAGGAATGGAGTCATTGGCACTTATGGTTTGTAAATGGCACCCAGAATTATGTTGAACGAAGCACAATTTCACATCATTCTGGGTCCATTTGTGTGAAAACAAGGTCCAATCAGGCTGAAACGTTACAGGAAGGTAGAATCTATTGAGTTGTAAGTGATCTGAACGTTTCATGATGATAGCACTTTCCTAAGGGGGTCAAACCATGTCCCAAAGGTCACCGGGCCTGGTGTCACTTTAAAGAAGTAGTCCAGTTACACATTTGTGGGCTTATAACTTGGCTTCTGAATATCCTAGAGAGGTCAGGTTTAATTTAGAGTACTCCAATAAACAGCCCCCATTACCCCAAAAAGGAATTTAGTCATTAACACTTATGGTTTTTAAATGGCACCCAGAATTATGTTGCACGAAGCACAATTTCACATCATTCTGGGTCCATTTGTGTGAAAACAAGGTCCAATCAGGCTGAAACGTTACAGGAAGGTAGAATCTATTGAGTTGTAAGTGATCTGAACGTTTCATGATGATAGCACTTTCCTAAGGGGGTCAAACCATGTCCCAAAGGTCACCGGATCGGTGTCAATTTAAAGAAGTAGTCCAGTTACACATTTGTGGGCTTATAACTTGGCTTCTGAATGTCCTAGAGTGATCAGGTTTGTTTCAGAGTTCTCCAATCAACAGCCCCTACAACCACAAAAAGGAATGGAGTCATTAGCACTTATGGTTTGTAAATGGCACCGAGAATTATGTTGCACGAAGCACAATTTCACATCATTCTGGGTCCATTTGTGTGAAAACAAGGTCCATTCAGGCTGAAACGTTACAAGAAGGTAGAATCTATTGAGTTGTAAGTGATCTGAACGTTTCATGATGATCGCACATTCCTATAGGGGGTCAAACCATGTCCCAAAGGTCACCGGGCCTGGTGTCACTTTAAAGAAGTAGTCCAGTTACACCTTTGTGGGCTTATAACTTGGCTTCTGAATGTCCTAGAGATGTCAGGCTTGTTTTAGTGTACTCCAATCAACAGCCCCTACAGCCACAAAAAGGAATGGAGTCAAAAGCACTTATGGTTTGTAAATGGCACCCAGAATTATGTTGCACGAAGCACAATTTCACATCATTCTGGGTCCATTTGTGTGAAAACAAGGTCCAATCAGGCTGACACGTTAGAAGAAGGTAGAATCTATTGAGTTGTAAGTGATCTGATCGTTTCATGATGATCGCACATTCCTAAGGGGGTCAAACCATGTCCCAAAGGTCACCGGGCCTGGTGTCACTTTAAAGAAGTAGTCCAATTACACCTTTGTGGGCTTATAACTTGGCTTCTGAATATCCTAGAGAGGTCAGTTTTAATTTAGAGTACTCCAATTAACAGCCCCCATTACCCCAAAAAGGAATGGAGTCATTAGCACTTATGGTTTTTAAATGGCACCCAGAATTATGTTGCACGAAGCACAATTTCACATCATTCTGGGTCCATTTTTGTGAAAACAAGGTCCATTAGGGCTGAAACGTTACAGGAAGGTAGGATCTATTTAGTTGTAAGTGATCTGAACGTTTCATGATGATAGCACTTTCCTAAGGGGGTCAAACCATGTCCCAGAGGTCACCGGATCTGTTGTCAATTTAAAGAAGTAGTCCAGTTACACATTTGTGGGCTTATAACTTGGCTTCTCAATGTCCTAGAGAGATCAGGTTTGTTTTAGTGTACTCCAATCAACAGCCCCTACAACCACAAAAAGGAATGGAGTCATTAGCACTTATGGTTTTTAAATGGCACCCAGATCTATGTTGCACGAAGCACAATTTCACATCATTCTGGGTCCATTTGTGTGAAAACAAGGTCCAGTCAGGCTGAAACGTTACAAGAAGGTAGAATCTGTTGAGTTGTAAGTGATCTGAACGTTTCATGATGATCGCACATTCCTATAGGGGGTCAAACCATGTCCCAAAGGTCACCGGGCCTGGTGTCACTTTAAAGAAGTAGTCCAGTTAAACCTTTGTGGGCTTGTAACTTGGCTTCTGAATATCCTAAAGAGGTCAGGTTTGTTTTAGAGTACTCCAATCAACAGCCCCCATTACCCCAAAAAGGAATGGAGTCATTAGCACTTATGGTTTTTAAATGGCACCCAGAATTATGTTGCACAAAGCACAATTTCACATCATTCTGGGTTCATTTGTGTGAAAACAAGGTCCAATCAGGCTGAAACGTTACAGGATGGTAGAATCTATTGAGTTGTAAGTGATCTGAACGTTTCATGATGATCGCACTTTCCTAAGGGGTTCAAACCATGTCCTAAAGGTCACCAGATCTGGTGTCACTTTAAAGAAGTAGTCCAGTTACATATTTGTGGGCTTATAACTTGGCTTCTGAATATCCTAGAGAGGTCAGGTTTGTTTTAGAGTACTCCAATTAACAGCCCCTATTACCTCAAAAAGAAATGGAGTCATTAGCACTTATGGTTTTTAAATGGCACCCAGAATTATGTTGCACAAAGCACAATTTCACATAATTCTGGGTCCATTTGTGTGAAAACAAGGTCCAATCAGGCTGAAACTTTTCAAGAAGGTAGAATCTATTGAGTTGTAAGTGATCTGAAAGTTTCATGATGATCGCACATTCCTAAGGGGGTCAAATTATGTCCCAAAGGTCACCGGATCTGGTGTCACTTTAAAGAAGTAGTCCAGTTACACCTTTGTGGGCATATAACTTGGCTTCTGAATGTCCTAGAGAGATCAGGTTTGTTTTGGTGTACTCCAATCAACAGCCCCTACAACCACAAAAAGGAATGGAGTCATTAGCACTTATGGTTTGTAAATGGCACCCAGAATTATGTTGCACGAAGCACAATTTCACATCATTCTGGGTCCATTTGTGTGAAAACAAGGTCCATTAAGGCTGAAACGTTACAAGAAGGTAGAATCTATTGAGTTGTAAGTGATCTGAACGTTTCATGATGATCGCACATTCCTATAGGGGGTCAAACCATGTCCCAAAGGTATCCGGGCCTGGTGTCACTTTAAAGAAGTAGTCCAGTTACACCTTTGTGGGCTTATAACTTGGCTTCTGAATGTCCTAGAGAGGTCAGGCTTGTTTTAGTGTACTCCAATCAACAGCCCCTACAGCCACAAAAAGGAATGGAGTCATTGGCACTTATGGCTTGTAAATGGCACCCAGAATTATGTTGCACGAAGCACAATTTCACATCATTCTGGGTCCATTTGTGTGAAAACAAGGTCCAATCAGGCTGAAACGTTACAGGAAGGTAGAATCTATTGAGTTGCAAGTGATCTGAACGTTTCATGATGATAGCACTTTCCTAAGGGGGTCAAACCATGTCCCAAAGGTCACCGTGCCTGGTGTCACTTTAAAGAAGTAGTCCAGTTACACATTTGTGGGCTTATAACTTGGCTTCTGAATATCCTAGAGAGGTCAGGTTTAATTTAGAGTACTCCAATTAACAGCCCCCTTTACCCCAAAAAGGAATTTAGTCATTAACACTTATGGTTTTTAAATGGCACCCAGAATTATGTTGCACGAAGCACAATTTCACATCATTCTGGGTCCATTTGTGTGAAAACAAGGTCCAATCAGGCTGAAACGTTACAGGAAGGTAGAATCTATTGAGTTGTAAGTGATCTGAACGTTTCATGATGATAGCACTTTCCTAAGGGGGTCAAACCATGTCCCAAAGGTCACCGGATCGGTGTCAATTTAAAGAAGTAGTCCAGTTACACATTTGTGGGCTTATAACTTGGCTTCTGAATGTCCTAGAGTGATCAGGTTTGTTTCAGAGTACTCCAATCAACAGCCCCTACAACCACAAAAAGGAATGGAGTCATTAGCACTTATGGTTTGTAAATGGCACCCAGAATTATGTTGCACGAAGCACAATTTCACATCATTCTGGGTCCATTTGTGTGAAAACAAGGTCCATTCAGGCTGAAACGTTACAAGAAGGTAGAATCTATTGAGTTGTACGTGATCTGAACGTTTCATGATGATAGCACTTTGCTAAGGGGGTCAAACCATGTCCCAGAGGTCACCGGATCTGTTGTCAATTTAAAGAAGTAGTCCAGTTACACATTTGTGGGCTTATAACTTGGCTTCTCAATGTCCTAGAGAGATCAGGTTTGTTTTAGTGTACTCCAATCAACAGCCCCTACAACCACAAAAAGGAATGGAGTCATTAGCACTTATGGTTTTTAAATGGCACCCAGATCTATGTTGCACGAAGCACAATTTCACATCATTCTGGGTCCATTTGTGTGAAAACAAGGTCCAGTCAGGCTGAAACGTTACAAGAAGGTAGAATCTGTTGAGTTGTAAGTGATCTGAACGTTTCATGATGATCGCACATTCCTATAGGGGGTCAAACCATGTCCCAAAGGTCACCGGGCCTGGTGTCACTTTAAAGAAGTAGTCCAGTTAAACCTTTGTGGGCTTGTAACTTGGCTTCTGAATATCCTAAAGAGGTCAGGTTTGTTTTAGAGTACTCCAATCAACAGCCCCCATTACCCCAAAAAGGAATGGAGTCATTAGCACTTATGGTTTTTAAATGGCACCCAGAATTATGTTGCACAAAGCACAATTTCACATCATTCTGGGTTCATTTGTGTGAAAACAAGGTCCAATCAGGCTGAAACGTTACAGGATGGTAGAATCTATTGAGTTGTAAGTGATCTGAACGTTTCATGATGATCGCACTTTCCTAAGGGGTTCAAACCATGTCCTAAAGGTCACCAGATCTGGTGTCACTTTAAAGAAGTAGTCCAGTTACATATTTGTGGGCTTATAACTTGGCTTCTGAATATCCTAGAGAGGTCAGGTTTGTTTTAGAGTACTCCAATTAACAGCCCCTATTACCTCAAAAAGAAATGGAGTCATTAGCACTTATGGTTTTTAAATGGCACCCAGAATTATGTTGCACAAAGCACAATTTCACATAATTCTGGGTCCATTTGTGTGAAAACAAGGTCCAATCAGGCTGAAACTTTTCAAGAAGGTAGAATCTATTGAGTTGTAAGTGATCTGAAAGTTTCATGATGATCGCACATTCCTAAGGGGGTCAAATTATGTCCCAAAGGTCACCGGATCTGGTGTCACTTTAAAGAAGTAGTCCAGTTACACCTTTGTGGGCATATAACTTGGCTTCTGAATGTCCTAGAGAGATCAGGTTTGTTTTGGTGTACTCCAATCAACAGCCCCTACAACCACAAAAAGGAATGGAGTCATTAGCACTTATGGTTTGTAAATGGCACCCAGAATTATGTTGCACGAAGCACAATTTCACATCATTCTGGGTCCATTTGTGTGAAAACAAGGTCCATTAAGGCTGAAACGTTACAAGAAGGTAGAATCTATTGAGTTGTAAGTGATCTGAACGTTTCATGATGATCGCACATTCCTATAGGGGGTCAAACCATGTCCCAAAGGTATCCGGGCCTGGTGTCACTTTAAAGAAGTAGTCCAGTTACACCTTTGTGGGCTTATAACTTGGCTTCTGAATGTCCTAGAGAGGTCAGGCTTGTTTTAGTGTACTCCAATCAACAGCCCCTACAGCCACAAAAAGGAATGGAGTCATTGGCACTTATGGCTTGTAAATGGCACCCAGAATTATGTTGCACGAAGCACAATTTCACATCATTCTGGGTCCATTTGTGTGAAAACAAGGTCCAATCAGGCTGAAACGTTACAGGAAGGTAGAATCTATTGAGTTGCAAGTGATCTGAACGTTTCATGATGATAGCACTTTCCTAAGGGGGTCAAACCATGTCCCAAAGGTCACCGGGCCTGGTGTCACTTTAAAGAAGTAGTCCAGTTACACATTTGTGGGCTTATAACTTGGCTTCTGAATATCCTAGAGAGGTCAGGTTTAATTTAGAGTACTCCAATTAACAGCCCCCATTACCCCAAAAAGGAATTTAGTCATTAACACTTATGGTTTTTAAATGGCACCCAGAATTATGTTGCACGAAGCACAATTTCACATCATTCTGGGTCCATTTGTGTGAAAACAAGGTCCAATCAGGCTGAAACGTTACAGGAAGGTAGAATCTATTGAGTTGTAAGTGATCTGAACGTTTCATGATGATAGCACTTTCCTAAGGGGGTCAAACCATGTCCCAAAGGTCACCGGATCGGTGTCAATTTAAAGAAGTAGTCCAGTTACACATTTGTGGGCTTATAACTTGGCTTCTGAATGTCCTAGAGTGATCAGGTTTGTTTTAGAGTACTCCAATTAACAGCCCCTATTACCTCAAAAAGAAATGGAGTCATTAGCACTTATGGTTTTTAAATGGCACCCAGAATTATGTTGCACAAAGCACAATTTCACATAATTCTGGGTCCATTTGTGTGAAAACAAGGTCCAATCAGGCTGAAACTTTTCAAGAAGGTAGAATCTATTGAGTTGTAAGTGATCTGAAAGTTTCATGATGATCGCACATTCCTAAGGGGGTCAAATTATGTCCCAAAGGTCACCGGATCTGGTGTCACTTTAAAGAAGTAGTCCAGTTACACCTTTGTGGGCATATAACTTGGCTTCTGAATGTCCTAGAGAGATCAGGTTTGTTTTGGTGTACTCCAATCAACAGCCCCTACAACCACAAAAAGGAATGGAGTCATTAGCACTTATGGTTTGTAAATGGCACCCAGAATTATGTTGCACGAAGCACAATTTCACATCATTCTGGGTCCATTTGTGTGAAAACAAGGTCCATTAAGGCTGAAACGTTACAAGAAGGTAGAATCTATTGAGTTGTAAGTGATCTGAACGTTTCATGATGATCGCACATTCCTATAGGGGGTCAAACCATGTCCCAAAGGTATCCGGGCCTGGTGTCACTTTAAAGAAGTAGTCCAGTTACACCTTTGTGGGCTTATAACTTGGCTTCTGAATGTCCTAGAGAGGTCAGGCTTGTTTTAGTGTACTCCAATCAACAGCCCCTACAGCCACAAAAAGGAATGGAGTCATTGGCACTTATGGCTTGTAAATGGCACCCAGAATTATGTTGCACGAAGCACAATTTCACATCATTCTGGGTCCATTTGTGTGAAAACAAGGTCCAATCAGGCTGAAACGTTACAGGAAGGTAGAATCTATTGAGTTGCAAGTGATCTGAACGTTTCATGATGATAGCACTTTCCTAAGGGGGTCAAACCATGTCCCAAACGTCATGGATCTGGTGTCAATTTAAAGAAGTAGTCCAGTTACATATTTGTGGGCTTATAACTTGGCATCTGAATGTCCTAGAGAGATCAGGTTTGTTTTAGTGTACTCCAATCAACAGCCCCTACAACCAAAAAAGGAATGGAGTCATTAGCACTCATGGTTTTTAAATGGCACCCAGAATTATGTTGCACGAAGCACAATTTCACATCATTCTGGGTCCATTTGTGTGAAAACAAGGTCCATTCAGGCTGAAACGTTACAAGAAGGTAGAATCTATTGAGTTGTAAGTGATCTGAACGTTTCATGATGATAGCACTTTCCTAAGGGGGTAAAACCATGTCCCAAAGGTCACCGGGTCGGTGTCAATTTAAAGAAGTAGTCCATTTACACATTCGTGGGCTTATAACTTGGCTTCTGAATGTCCTAGAGAGATCAGGTTTGTTTTAGTGTACTCCAATCAACAGCCCCTACAACCACAAAAAGGAATGGAGTCATTAGCACTTATGGTTTTTAAATGGCACCCAGAATTATGTTGCACGAAGCACAATTTCACATCATTCTGGGTCCATTTGTGTGAAAACAAGGTCCAATCAGGCTGAAACGTTACAGGAAGGTAGGATCTATTTAGTTGTAAGTGATCTGAACGTTTCATGATGATAGCACTTTCCTAAGGGGGTCAAACCATGTCCCAGAGGTCACCGGATCTGTTGTCAATTTAAAGAAGTAGTCCAGTTACACATTTGTGGGCTTATAACTTGGCTTCTCAATGTCCTAGAGAGATCAGGTTTGTTTTAGTGTACTCCAATCAACAGCCCCTACAACCACAAAAAGGAATGGAGTCATCAGCACTTATGGTTTTTAAATGGCACCCAGATCTATGTTGCACGAAGCACAATTTCACATCATTCTGGGTCCATTTGTGTGAAAACAAGGTCCAGTCAGGCTGAAACGTTACAAGAAGGTAGAATCTGTTGAGTTGTAAGTGATCTGAACGTTTCATGATGATCGCACATTCCTATAGGGGGTCAAACCATGTCCCAAAGGTCACCGGGCCTGGTGTCACTTTAAAGAAGTAGTCCAGTTAAACCTTTGTGGGCTTATAACTTGGCTTCTGAATATCCTAAAGAGGTCAGGTTTGTTTTAGAGTACTCCAATCAACAGCCCCCATTACCCCAAAAAGGAATGGAGTCATTAGCACTTATGGTTTTTAAATGGCACCCAGAATTATGTTGCACAAAGCACAATTTCACATCATTCTGGGTTCATTTGTGTGAAAACAAGGTCCAATCAGGCTGAAACGTTACAGGATGGTAGAATCTATTGAGTTGTAAGTGATCTGAACGTTTCATGATGATCGCACTTTCCTAAGGGGTTCAAACCATGTCCTAAAGGTCACCGGATCTGGTGTCACTTTAAAGAAGTAGTCCAGTTACATATTTGTGGGCTTATAACTTGGCTTCTGAATATCCTAGAGAGGTCAGGTTTGTTTTAGAGTACTCCAATTAACAGCCCCTATTACCTCAAAAAGAAATGGAGTCATTAGCACTTATGGTTTTTAAATGGCACCCAGAATTATGTTGCACAAAGCACAATTTCACATCATTCTGGGTCCATTTGTGTGAAAACAAGGTCCAATCAGGCTGAAACGTTTCAAGAAGGTAGAATCTATTGAGTTGTAAGTGATATGAACGTTTCATGATGATCGCACATTCCTATAGGGGGTCAAACCATGTCCCAAAGGTCACCGGGCCTGGTGTCACTTTAAAGAAGTAGTCCAGTTACACCTTTGTGGGCTTATAACTTGGCTTCTGAATGTCCTAGAGAGATCAGGTTTGTTTTAGTGTACTCCAATCAACAGCCCCTACAACCACAAAAAGGAATGGAGTCATTAGCACTTATGGTTTGTAAATGGCACCCAGAATTATGTTGCACGAAGCACAATTTCACATCATTCTGGGTCCATTTGTGTGAAAACAAGGTCCAATCAGGCTGAAACGTTACAAGAAGGTAGAATCTATTGAGTTGTAAGTGATCTGAAAGTTTCATGATGATCGCATATTCCTAAGGGGGACAAATTATGTCCCAAAGGTCACCGGATCTGGTGTCACTTTAAAGTAGTAGTCCAGTTACACCTTTGTGGGCTTATAACTTGGCTTCTGAATGTCCTAGAGTGATCAGGTTTGTTTCAGAGTACTCCAATCAACAGCCCCTACAACCACAAAAAGGAATGGAGTCATTAGCACTTATGGTTTGTAAATGGCACCCAGAATTATGTTGCACGAAGCACAATTTCACATCATTCTGGGTCCATTTGTGTGAAAACAAGGTCCATTCAGGCTGAAACGTTACAAGAAGGTAGAATCTATTGAGTTGTAAGTGATCTGAACGTTTCATGATGATCGCACATTCCTAAGGGGGTCAAACCATGTCCCAAAGGTCACCGGATCGGTGTCAATTTAAAGAAGTAGTCCATTTACACATTCGTGGGCTTATAACTTGGCTTCTGAATGTCCTAGAGAGATCAGGTTTGTTTTAGTGTACTCCAATCAACAGCCCCTACAACCACAAAAAGGAATGGAGTCATTAGCACTCATGGTTTGTAAATGGCACCCAGAATTATGTGGCACGAAGCACAATTTCACATCATTCTGGGTTCATTTGTGTGAAAACAAGGTCCAATCAGGCTGAAACGTTACAGGAAGGTAGAATCTATTGAGTTGTAAGTGATCTGAACGTTTCATGATGATAGCACTTTCCTAAGGAGGTAAAACCATGTCCCAAAGGTCACCGGATCGGTGTCAATTTAAAAAAGTAGTCCAGTTACACATTTGTGGGCTTATAACTTGGCTTCTGAATGTCCTAGAGAGATCAGGTTTGTTTTAGTGTACTCCAATCAACAGCCCCTACAACCACAAAAAGGAATGGAGTCATTAGCGCTTATGGTTTTTAAATGGCACCCAGAATTATGTTGCACGAAGCACAATTTCACATCATTCTGGGTCCATTTGTGTGAAAACAAGGTCCAATCAGGCTGAAACGTTACAGGAAGGTAGGATCTATTTAGTTGTAAGTGATCTGAACGTTTCATGATGATAGCACTTTCCTAAGGGGGTCAAACCATGTCCCAGAGGTCACCGGATCTGTTGTCAATTTAAAGAAGTAGTCCAGTTACACATTTGTGGGCTTATAACTTGGCTTCTCAATGTCCTAGAGAGATCAGGTTTGTTTTAGTGTACTCCAATCAACAGCCCCTACAACCACAAAAAGGAATGGAGTCATTAGCACTTATGGTTTTTAAATGGCACCCAGATCTATGTTGCACGAAGCACAATTTCACATCATTCTGGGTCCATTTGTGTGAAAACAAGGTCCAGTCAGGCTGAAACGTTACAAGAAGGTAGAATCTGTTGAGTTGTAAGTGATCTGAACGTTTCATGATGATCGCACATTCCTATAGGGGGTCAAACCATGTCCCAAAGGTCACCGGGCCTGGTGTCACTTTAAAGAAGTAGTCGAGTTAAACCTTTGTGGGCTTATAACTTGGCTTCTGAATATCCTAAAGAGGTCAGGTTTGTTTTAGAGTACTCCAATCAACAGCCCCCATTACCCCAAAAAGGAATGGAGTCATTAGCACTTATGGTTTTTAAATGGCACCCAGAATTATGTTGCACAAAGCACAATTTCACATCATTCTGGGTTCATTTGTGTGAAAACAAGGTCCAATCAGGCTGAAACGTTACAGGATGGTAGAATCTATTGAGTTGTAAGTGATCTGAACGTTTCATGATGATCGCACTTTCCTAAGGGGTTCAAACCATGTCCTAAAGGTCACCGGATCTGGTGTCACTTTAAAGATGTAGTCCAGTTACATATTTGTGGGCTTATAACTTGGCTTCTGAATATCCTAGAGAGGTCAGGTTTGTTTTAGAGTACTCCAATTAACAGCCCCTATTACCTCAAAAAGAAATGGAGTCATTAGCACTTATGGTTTTTAAATGGCACCCAGAATTATGTTGCACAAAGCACAATTTCACATCATTCTGGGTCCATTTGTGTGAAAACAAGGTCCAATCAGGCTGAAACGTTTCAAGAATGTAGAATCTATTGAGTTGTAAGTGATCTGAACGTTTCATGATGATCTCACATTCCTAAGTGGGTCAAACCATGTCCCAAAAGTCACCGGATCTGGTGTCACTTTAAAGTAGTCCAGTTACACCTTTGTGGGCTTATAACTTGGCTTCTGAATGTTATAGAGAGATCAGGTTTGTTTTAGTGTACTCCAATCAACAGCCCCTACAACCACAAAAAAGAATGGAGTCATTAGCACTTATGGTTTGTAAATGGCACCCAGAATTATGTTGCACAAAGCACAATTTTACATCATTCTGGGTCGATTTGTGTGAAAACAAGGTCCAATCAGGCTGAAACGTTACAAGAAGGTAGAATCTATTGAGTTGTAAGTGATATGAACGTTTCATGATGATCGCACATTCCTATAGGGGGTCAAACCATGTCCCAAAGGTCACCGGGCCTGGTGTCACTTTAAAAAAGTAGTCCAGTTACACCTTTGTGGGCTTATAACTTGGCTTCTCAATGTCCTAGAGAAATCAGGTTTGTTTTAGTGTACTCCAATCAACAGCTCCTACAACCACAAAAAGGAATGGAGTCATTAGCACTTATGGTTTGTAAATGGCACCCAGAATTATGTTGCACGAAGCACAATTTCACATCATTCTGGGTTAATTTGTGTGAAAACAAGGTCCATTAAGGCTGAAACGTTACAAGAAGGTAGAATCTATTGAGTTGTAAGTGATCTGAACGTTTCATGATGATCGCACATTCCTATAGGGGGTCAAACCATGTCCCAAAGGTATCCGGGCCTGGTGTCACTTTAAAGAAGTAGTCCAGTTACACCTTTGTGGGCTTATAACTTGGCTTCTGAATGTCCTAGAGAGGTCAGGCTTGTTTTAGTGTACTCCAATCAACAGCCCCTACAGCCACAAAAAGGAATGGAGTCATTGGCACTTATGGTTTGTAAATGGCACCCAGAATTATGTTGCACGAAGCACAATTTCACATCATTCTGGGTCCATTTGTGTGAAAACAAGGTCCAATCAGGCTGAAACGTTACAGGAAGGTAGAATCTATTGAGTTGTAAGTGATCTGAACGTTTCATGATGATAGCACTTTCCTAAGGGGGTCAAACCATGTCCCAAAGGTCACCGGGCCTGGTGTCACTTTAAAGAAGTAGTCCAGTTACACATTTGTGGGCTTATAACTTGGCTTCTGAATATCCTAGAGAGGTCAGGTTTAATTTAGAGTACTCCAATTAACAGCCCCCATTACGCCAAAAAGGAATTTAGTCATTAACACTTATGGTTTTTAAATGGCACCCAGAATTATGTTGCACGAAGCACAATTTCACATCATTCTGGGTCCATTTGTGTGAAAACAAGGTCCAATCAGGCTGAAACGTTACAGGAAGGTAGAATCTATTGAGTTGTAAGTGATCTGAACGTTTCATGATGATAGCACTTTCCTAAGGGGGTCAAACCATGTCCCAAAGGTCACCGGATCGGTGTCAATTTAAAGAAGTAGTCCATTTACACATTTGTGGGCTTATAACTTGGCTTCTGAATGTCCTAGAGTGATCAGGTTTGTTTCAGAGTACTCCAATCAACAGCCCCTACAACCACAAAAAGGAATGGAGTCATTAGCACTTATGGTTTGTAAATGGCACCGAGAATTATGTTGCACGAAGCACAATTTCACATCATTCTGGGTCCATTTGTGTGAAAACAAGGTCCATTCAGGCTGAAACGTTACAAGAAGGTAGAATCTATTGAGTTGTAATTGATCTGAACGTTTCATGATGATCGCACATTCCTATAGGGGGTCAAACCATGTCCCAAAGATCACCGGGCCTGGTGTCACTTTAAAGAAGTAGTCCAGTTACACCTTTGTGGGCTTATAACTTGGCTTCTGAATGTCCTAGAGAGGTCAGGCTTGTTTTAGTGTACTCCAATCAACAGCCCCTACAGCCACAAAAAGGAATGGAGTCAAAAGCACTTATGGTTTGTAAATGGCACCCAGAATTATGTTGCACGAAGCACAATTTCACATCATTCTGGGTCCATTTGTGTGAAAACAAGGTCCAATCAGGCTGAAACGTTAGAAGAAGGTAGAATCTATTGAGTTGTAAGTGATCTGAACGTTTCATGATGATCGCACATTCCTAAGGGGGTCAAACCATGTCCCAAAGGTCACCGGGCCTGGTGTCACTTTAAAGAAGTAGTCCAGTTACACCTTTGTGGGCTTATAACTTGGCTTCTGAATATCCTAGAGAGGTCAGGTTTAATTTAGAGTACTCCAATTAACAGCCCCCATTACCCCAAAAAGGAATGGAGTCATTAGCACTTATGGTTTTTAAATGGCACCCAGAATTATGTTGCACGAAGCACAATTTCACATCATTCTGGGTTCATTTGTGTGAAAACAAGGTCCAATCAGGCTGAAACGTTACAGGAAGGTAGAATCTATTGAGTTGTAAGTGATCTGAACGTTTCATGATGATAGCACTTTCCTAAGGGGGTAAAACCATGTCCCAAAGGTCACCGGATCGGTGTCAATTTAAAGAAGTAGTCCAGTTACACATTTGTGGGCTTATAACTTGGCTTCTGAATGTCCTAGAGAGATCAGGTTTGTTTTAGTGTACTCCAATCAACAGCCCCTACAACCACAAAAAGGAATGGAGTCATTAGCACTCATGGTTTGTAAATGGCACCCAGAATTATGTGGCACGAAGCACAATTTCACCTCATTCTGGGTTCATTTGTGTGAAAACAAGGTCCAATCAGGCTGAAACGTTACAGGAAGGTAGAATCTTTTGAGTTGTAAGTGATTTGAACGTTTCATGATGATAGCACTTTCCTAAGGAGGTAAAACCATGTCCCAAAGGTCTCCGGATCGGTGTCAATTTAAAAAAGTAGTCCAGTTACACATTTGTGGGCTTATAACTTGGCTTCTGAATGTCCTAGAGAGATCAGGTTTGTTTTAGTGTACTCCAATCAACAGCCCCTACAACCACAAAAAGGAATGGAGTCATTAGCACTTATGGTTTTTAAATGGCACCCAGAATTATGTTGCACGAAGCACAATTTCACATCATTCTGGGTCCATTTGTGTGAAAACAAGGTCCAATCAGGCTGAAACGTTACAGGAAGGTAGAATCTATTTAGTTGTAAGTGATCTGAACGTTTCATGATGATAGCACTTTCCTAAGGGGGTCAAACCATGTCCCAGAGGTCACCGGATCTGTTGTCAATTTAAAGAAGTAGTCCAGTTACACATTTGTGGGCTTATAACTTGGCTTCTCAATGTCCTAGAGAGATCAGGTTTGTTTTAGTGTACTCCAATCAACAGCCCCTACAACCACAAAAAGGAATGGAGTCATTAGCACTTATGGTTTTTAAATGGCACCCAGAATTATGTTGCACGAAGCACAATTTCACATCATTCTGGGTCCATTTGTGTGAAAACAAGGTCCAGTCAGGCTGAAACGTTACAAGAAGGTAGAATCTGTTGAGTTGTAAGTGATCTGAACGTTTCATGATGATCGCACATTCCTATAGGGGGTCAAACCATGTCCCAAAGGTCACCGGGCCTGGTGTCACTTTAAAGAAGTAGTCCAGTTAAACCTTTGTGGGCTTATAACTTGGCTTCTGAATATCCTAAAGAGGTCAGGTATGTTTTAGAGTACTCCAATTGACAGCCCCCATTACCCCAAAAAGGAATGGAGTCATTAGCACTTATGGTTTTTAAATGGCACCCAGAATTATGTTGCACAAAGCACAATTTCACATCATTCTGTGTTCATTTGTGTGAAAACAAGGTCCAATCAGGCTGAAACGTTACAGGATGGTAGAATCTATTGAGTTGT
Source organism: Nothobranchius furzeri (assembly GCF_043380555.1). Lineage (NCBI taxonomy): Eukaryota > Metazoa > Chordata > Actinopteri > Cyprinodontiformes > Nothobranchiidae > Nothobranchius > Nothobranchius furzeri. Next base: position 3,580,447 of record NC_091747.1, read on the forward strand.
AAGTTATCTGAACGTTTCATGATGATCGCACTTTCCTAAGGGGGTCAAACCATGTCCTAAAGGTCACTGGATCTGGTGTCACTTTAAATAAGTAGTCCAGTTACACATTTGTGGGCTTATAACTTGGCTTCTGAATATCCTAGAGAGGTCAGGTTTGTTTTAGAGTACTCCAATTAACAGCCCCTATTACCTCAAAAAGAAATGGAGTCATTAGCACTTATGGTTTTTAAATGGCACCCAGAATTATGTTGCACGAAGCACAATTTCACATCATTCTGGGTCCATTTGTGTGAAAACAAGGTCCAATCAGGCTGAAACGTTACAAGAAGGTAGAATCTATTGAGTTGTAAGTGATCTGAACGTTTCATGATGATCGCACATTCCTATAGGGGGTCAAACCATGTCCCAAAGGTATCCGGGCCTGGTGTCACTTTAAAGAAGTAGTCCAGTTACACCTTTGTGGGCTTATAACTTGGCTTCTGAATGTCCTAGAGAGGTCAGGCTTGTTTTAGTGTACTCCAATCAACAGCCCCTACAGCCACAAAAAGGAATGGAGTGATTGGCACTTATGGTTTGTAAATGGCACCCAGAATTATGTTGCACGAAGCACAATTTCACATCATTCTGGGTCCATTTGTGTGAAAACAAGGTCCAATCAGGCTGAAACGTTACAAGAAGGTAGAATCTATTGAGTTGTAAGTGATCTGAACGTTTCATGATGATAGCACTTTCCTAAGGGGGTCAAACCATGTCCCAAAGGTCACCGGAACTGGTGTCACTTTAAAGAAGTAGTCCAGTTACACATTTGTGGGCTTATAACTTGGCTTCTGAATATCCTAGAGAGGTCAGGTTTAATTTAGAGTACTCCAATTAACAGCCCCCATTACCCCAAAAAGGAATTTAGTCATTAGCACTTATGGTTTTTAAATGGCACCCAGAATTATGTTGCACGAAGCACAATTTCACATCATTCTGGGTTCATTTGTGTGAAAACAAGGTCCAATCAGGCTGAAACGTTACAGGAAGGTAGAATCTATTGAGTTGTAAGTGATCTGAACGTTTCATGATGATAGCACTTTCCTAAGGGGGTAAAACCATGTCCCAAAGGTCACCGGATCGGTGTCAATTTAAAGAAGTAGTCCAGTTACACATTTGTGTGCTGATAACTTGGCTTCTGAATGTCCTAGAGAGATCAGGTTTGTTTTAGTGTACTCCAATCAACAGCCCCTACAACCACAAAAAGGAATGGAGTCATTAGCACTCATGGTTTGTAAATGGCACCCAGAATTATGTGGCACGAAGCACAATTTCACATCATTCTGGGTTCATTTGTGTGAAAACAAGGTCCAATCAGGCTGAAACGTTACAAGAAGGTAGAATCTATTGAGTTGTAAGTGATCTGAACATTTCATGATGATAGCACTTTCCTAAGGGGGTCAAACCATGTCCCAGAGGTCACCGGATCTGTTGTCAATTTAAAGAAGTAGTCCAGTTACACATTTGTGGGCTTATAACTTGGCTTCTGAATGTCCTAGAGAGATCAGGTTTGTTTTAGTGTACTCCAATCAACAGCCCCTACAACCACAAAAAGGAATGGAGTCATTAGCACTTATGGTTTTTAAATGGCACCCAGAATTATGTTGCACGAAGCACAATTTCACATCATTCTGGGTCCATTTGTGTGAAAACAAGGTCCAGTCAGGCTGAAACGTTACAAGAAGGTAGAATCTGTTGAGTTGTAAGTGATCTGAACGTTTCATGATGATCGCACATTCCTATAGGGGGTCAAACCATGTCCCAAAGGTCACCGGGCCTGGTGTCACTTTAAAGAAGTAGTCCAGTTAAACCTTTGTGGGCTTATAACTTGGCTTCTGAATATCCTAAAGAGGTCAGGTTGGTTTTAGAGTACTCCAATTAACAGCCCCTATTACCTCAAAAAGAAATGGAGTCATTAGCACTTATGGTTTTTAAATGGCACCCAGAATTATGTTGCACGAAGCACAATTTCACATCATTCTGGGTCCATTTGTGTGAAAACAAGGTCCAATCAGGCTGAAACGTTTCAAGAAGGTAGAATCTATTGAGTTGTAAGTGATCTGAACGTTTCATGATGATCGCACATTCCTAAGTGGGTCAAACCATGTCCCAAAGGTCACCGGATCTGGTGTCACTTTAAAGAAGTAGTCCAGTTACACATTTGTGGGCTTATAACTTGGCTTCTGAATGTCCTAGAGAGATCAGGTTTGTTTTAGTGTACTCCAATCAACAGCCCCTACAACCACAAAAAGGAATGGAGTCATTAGCACTTATGGTTTGTAAATGGCACCCAGAATTATGTTGCACGAAGCACAATTTCACATCATTCTGGGTCCATTTGTGTGAAAACAAGGTCCAATCAGGCTGAAACGTTACAAGAAGGTAGAATCTATTGAGTTGTCAGTGATCTGAAAGTTTCATGATGATCGCACATTCCTAAGGGGGTCAAATTATGTCCCAAAGGTCACCGGATCTGGTGTCACTTTAAAGAAGTAGTCCAGTTACACCTTTGTGGGCTTATAACTTGGCTTCTGAATATCCTAGAGAAGTCAGGTTTGTTTTAGTGTACTCCAATCAACAGCCCCTACAACCACAAAAAGGAATAAAGCCATTAGCACTTATGGTTTGTAAATGGCACCCAGAATTATGTTGCACGAAGCACAATTTCACATCATTCTGGGTCCATTTGTGTGAAAACAAGGTCCAATCAGGCTGAAACGTTACAAGAAGGTAGAATCTATTGAGTTGTAAGTGATCTGAACGTTTCATGATGAGATCACTTTCCTAAGGGGGTCAAACCATGTCCCAAAGGTCACCGGGCCTGGTGTCACTTTAAAGAAGTAGTCCAGTTACACATTTGTGGGCTTATAATTTGGCTTCTGAATATCCTAGAGAGGTCAGGTTTAATTTAGAGTACTCCAATTAACAGCCCCCATTACCCCAAAAAGGAATTTAGTCATTAGCACTTATGGTTTTTAAATGCCACCCAGAATTATGTTGCACGAAGCACAATTTCACATCATTCTGGGTCCATTTGTGTGAAAACAAGGTCCAATCAGGCTGAAACGTTACAAGAAGGTAGAATCTATTGAGTTGTAAGTGATCTGAATGTTTCATGATGATCGCACATTCCTATAGGGGGTCAAACCATGTCCCAAAGGTCACCGGGCCTGGTGTCACTTTAAACAAGTAGTCCAGTTTCACATTTGTGGGCTTATAACTTGGCTTCTGAATGTCCTAGAGAGGTCAGGTTTGTTTTAGTGTACTCCAATCAACAGCCCCTACAACCACAAAAATGAATGGAGTCATTAGCACTTATGGTTTGTAAATGGCACCCAGAATTATGTTGCACGAAGCACAATTTCACATCATTCTGGGTTCATTTGTGTGAAAACAAGGTCCAATCAGGCTGAAACGTTACAAGAAGGTAGAATCTATTGAGTTGTAAGTGATCTGAACGTTTCATGATGATCGCACATTCCTATAGGGGGTCAAACCATGTCCCAAAGGTCACAGGGCCTGGTGTCACTATAAAGATGTAGTCCAGTTACACCTTTGCGGGCTTATAACTTGGCTTCTGAATATCCTAGAGAGGTCAGGTTTGTTTGAGAGTTCTCCAATTAACAGCCCCCATTACCCCAAAAAGGAATGGAGTCATTAGCACTTATGGTTTTTAAATGTCACCCAGAATTATGTTGCACGAAGCACAATTTCACATCATTCTGGGTTCATTTGTGTGAAAACAATGTCCAATCATGCTGAAACGTTACAAGAAGGTAGAATCTATTGAGTTGTAAGTGATCTGAACGTTTCATGATGATCGCACATTCCTATAGGGGGTCAAACCATGTCCCAAAGGTCACCGGGCCTGGTCTCACTTTAAAGAATAAGTCCAGTTACACCTTTGTTGGCTTATAACTTGGCTTCTGAATATCCTAGAGAGGTCAGGTTTGTTTTAGTGTACTCCAATCAACAGCCCCTACAACCACAAAAAGGAATAAAGCCATTAGCACTTATGGTTTGTAAATGGCACCCAGAATTATGTTGCACGAAGCACAATTTCACATCATTCTGGGTCCATTTGTGTGAAAACAAGGTCCAATCAGGCTGAAACGTTACAAGAAGGTAGAATCTATTGAGTTGTAAGTGATCTGAACGTTTCATGATGATCGCACATTCCTAAGGGGGTCAAACCATGTCCCAAAGGTCACCGGGCCTGGTGTCACTTTAAATAAGTAGTCCAGTTACACCTTTGTGGGCTTATAACATGGCTTCTGGATATCCTAGAGAGGTCATGTTTAATTTAGAGTACTCCAATTAACAGCCCCCATTACCCCAAAATGGAATGGAGTCATTAGCACTTATGGTTTTTAAATGGCACCCAGAATTATGTTGCACGAAGCACAATTTCACATCATTCTGGGTTCATTTGTGTGAAAACAAGGTCCAATCAGGCTGAAACATTACAGGAAGGTAGAATCTATTGAGTTTTAAGTGATCTGAACGTTTCATGATGATAGCACTTTCCTAAGGGGGTCAAACCATGTCCCAAAGGTCACCGGATCGGTGTCAATTTAAAGAAGTAGTCCAGTTACACATTTGTGGGCTTATAACTTGGCTTCTGAATGTCCTAGAGTGATCAGGTTTGTTTCAGAGTACTCCAATCAACAGCCCCTACAACCACAAAAAGGAATGGAGTCATTAGCACTTATGGTTTGTAAATGGCACCGAGAATTATGTTGCACGAAGCACAATTTCACATCATTCTGGGTCCATTTGTGTGAAAACAAGGTCCATTCAGGCTGAAACGTTACAAGAAGGTAGAATCTATTGAGTTGTAATTGATCTGAACGTTTCATGATGATCGCACATTCCTATAGGGGGTCAAACCATGTCCCAAAGGTCACCGGGCCTGGTGTCACTTTAAAGAAGTAGTCCAGTTACACCTTTGTGGGCTTATAACTTGGCTTCTGAATGTCCTAGAGAGGTCAGGCTTGTTTTAGTGTACTCCAATCAACAGCCCCTACAGCCACAAAAAGGAATGGAGTCAAAAGCACTTATGGTTTGTAAATGGCACCCAGAATTATGTTGCACGAAGCACAATTTCACATCATTCTGGGTCCATTTGTGTGAAAACAAGGTCCAATCAGGCTGAAACGTTAGAAGAAGGTAGAATCTATTGAGTTGTAAGTGATCTGAACGTTTCATGATGATCGCACATTCCTAAGGGGGTCAAACCATGTCCCAAAGGTCACCGGGCCAGGTGTCACTTTAAAGAAGTAGTCCAGTTACACCTTTGTGGGCTTATAACTTGGCTTCTGAATATCCTAGAGAGGTCAGTTTTAATTTAGAGTACTCCAATTAACAGCCCCCATTACCCCAAAAAGGAATGGAGTCATTAGCACTTATGGTTTTTAAATGGCACCCAGAATTATGTTGCACGAAGCACAATTTCACATCATTCTGGGTTCATTTGTGTGAAAACAAGGTCCAATCAGGCTGAAACGTTACAGGAAGGTAGAATCTATTGAGTTGTAAGTGATCTGAACGTTTCATGATGATAGCACTTTCCTAAGGGGGTAAAACCATGTCCCAAAGGTCACCGGATCGGTGTCAATTTAAAGAAGTAGTCCAGTTACACATTTGTGGGCTTATAACTTGGCTTCTGAATGTCCTAGAGAGATCAGGTTTGTTTTAGTGTACTCCAATCAACAGCCCCTACAACCACAAAAAGAAATGGAGTCATTAGCACTTATGGTTTTTAAATGACTCCCAGAATTATGTTGCACGAAGCACAATTTCACATCATTCTGGGTCCATTTGTGTGAAAACAAGGTCCAATCAGGCTGAAACGTTACAGGAAGGTAGAATCTATTTAGTTGTAAGTGATCTGAACGTTTCATGATGATAGCACTTTCCTAAGGGGGTCAAACCATGTCCCAGAGGTCACCGGATCTGTTGTCAATTTAAAGAAGTAGTCCAGTTACACATTTGTGGGCTTATAACTTGGCTTCTCAATGTCCTAGAGAGATCAGGTTTGTTTTAGTGTACTCCAATCAACAGCCCCTACAACCACAAAAAGGAATGGAGTCATTAGCACTTATGGTTTTTAAATGGCACCCAGAATTATGTTGCACGAAGCACAATTTCACATCATTCTGGGTCCATTTGTGTGAAAACAAGGTCCAGTCAGGCTGAAACGTTACAAGAAGGTAGAATCTGTTGAGTTGTAAGTGATCTGAACGTTTCATGATGATCGCACATTCCTATAGGGGGTCAAACCGTGTCCCAAAGGTCACCGGGCCTGGTGTCACTTTAAAGAAGTAGTCCAGTTAAACCTTTGTGGGCTTATAACTTGGCTTCTGAATATCCTGAAGAGGTCAGGTATGTTTTAGAGTACTCCAATTAACAGCCCCCATTATCCCAAAAAGGAATGGAGTCATTAGCACTTATGGTTTTTAAATGGCACCCAGAATTATGTTGCACAAAGCACAATTTCACATCATTCTGGGTTCATTTGTGTGAAAACAAGGTCCAATCAGGCTGAAACGTTACAGGATGGTAGAATCTATTGAGTTGTAAGTGATCTGAACGTTTCATGATGATCGCACTTTCCTAAGGGGGTCAAACCATGTCCTAAAGGTCACTGGATCTGGTGTCACTTTAAATAAGTAGTCAAGTTACACATTTGTGGGCTTATAACTTGGCTTCTGAATATCCTAGAGAGGTCAGGTTTGTTTTAGAGTACTCCAATTAACAGCCCCTATTACCTCAAAAAGAAATGGAGTCATTAGCACTTATGGTTTTTAAATGGCACCCAGAATTATGTTGCACGAAGCACAATTTCACATCATTCTGGGTCCATTTGTGTGAAAACAAGGTCCAATCAGGCTGAAACGTTTCAAGAAGGTAGAATCTATTGAGTTGTAAGTGATCTGAACGTTTCATGATGATCGCACATTCCTAAGTGGGTCAAACCATGTCCCAAAAGTCACCGGATCTGGTGTCACTTTAAAGAAGTAGTCCAGTTACACATTTGTGGGCTTATAACTTGGCTTCTGAATGTCCTAGAGAGATCAGGTTTGTTTTAGTGTACTCCAATCAACAGCCCCTACAACCACAAAAAGGAATGGAGTCATTAGCACTTATGGTTTGTAAATGGCACCCAGAATTATGTTGCACGAAGCACAATTTCACATCATTCTGGGTCCATTTGTGTGAAAACAAGGTCCAATCAGGCTGAAACGTTTCAAGAAGGTAGAATCTATTGAGTTGTAAGTGATCTGAACGTTTCATGATGATCGCACATTCCTAAGTGGGTCAAACCATGTCCCAAAGGTCACCGGAACTGGTGTCACTTTAAAGAAGTAGTCCAGTTACACATTTGTGGGCTTATAACTTGGCTTCTGAATATCCTAGAGAGGTCAGGTTTAATTTAGAGTACTCCAATTAACAGCCCCCATTACCCCAAAAAGGAATTTAGTCATTAGCACTTATGGTTTTTAAATGGCACCCAGAATTATGTTGCACGAAGCACAATTTCACATCATTCTGGGTTCATTTGTGTGAAAACAAGGTCCAATCAGACTGAAACGTTACAGGAAGGTAGAATCTATTGAGTTGTAAGTGATCTGAACGTTTCATGATGATAGCACTTTCCTAAGGGGGTAAAACCATGTCCCAAAGGTCACCGGATCGGTGTCAATTTAAAGAAGTAGTCCAGTTACACATTTGTGGGCTGATAACTTGGCTTCTGAATGTCCTAGAGAGATCAGGTTTGTTTTAGTGTACTCCAATCAACAGCCCCTACAACCACAAAAAGGAATGGAGTCATTAGCACTCATGGTTTGTAAATGGCACCCAGAATTATGTGGCACGAAGCACAATTTCACATCATTCTGGGTTCATTTGTGTGAAAACAAGGTCCAATCAGGCTGAAACGTTACAGGAAGGTAGAATCTATTGAGTTGTAATTGATCTGAACGTTTCATGATGATAGCACTTTCCTAAGGAGGTAAAACCATGTCCCAAAGGTCACCGGATCGGTGTCAATTTAAAAAAGTAGTCCAGTTACACATTTGTGGGCTTATAACTTGGCTTCTGAATGTCCTAGAGAGATCAGGTTTGTTTTAGTGTACTCCAATCAACAGCCCCTACAACCACAAAAAGGAATGGAGTCATTAGCACTTATAATTTTTAAATGGCACCCAGAATTATGTTGCACGAAGCACAATTTCACATCATTCTGGGTCCATTTGTGTGAAAACAAGGTCCAATCAGGCTGAAACGTTACAGGAAGGTAGAATCTATTGAGTTGTAAGTGATCTGAACGTTTCATGATGATAGCACTTTCCTAAGGGGGTCAAACCATGTCCCAGAGGTCACCGGATATGTTGTCAATTTAAAGAAGTAGTCCAGTTACACATTTGTGGGCTTATAACTTGGCTTCTGAATGTCCTAGAGAGATCAGGTTTGTTTTAGTGTACTCCAATCAACAGCCCCTACAACCACAAAAAGGAATGGAGTCATTAGCACTTATGGTTTTTAAATGGCACCCAGAATTATGTTGCACGAAGCACAATTTCACATCATTCTGGGTCCATTTGTGTGAAAACAAGGTCCAGTCAGGCTGAAACGTTACAAGAAGGTAGAATCTGTTGAGTTGTAAGTGATCTGAACGTTTCATGATGATCGCACATTCCTATAGGGGGTCAAACCATGTCCCAAAGGTCACCGGGCCTGGTGTCACTTTAAAGAAGTAGTCCAGTTAAACCTTTGTGGGCTTATAACTTGGCTTCTGAATATCCTAAAGAGGTCAGGTTTGTTTTAGAGTACTCCAATTAACAGCCCCTATTACCTCAAAAAGAAATGGAGTCATTAGCACTTATGGTTTTTAAATGGCACCCAGAATTATGTTGCACGAAGCACAATTTCACATCATTCTGGGTCCATTTGTGTGAAAACAAGGTCCAATCAGGCTGAAACGTTTCAAGAAGGTAGAATCTATTGAGTTGTAAGTGATCTGAACATTTCATGATGATCGCACATTCCTAAGTGGGTCAAACCATGTCCCAAAAGTCACCGGATCTGGTGTCACTTTAAAGAAGTAGTCCAGTTACACATTTGTGGGCTTATAACTTGGCTTCTGAATGTCCTAGAGAGATCAGGTTTGTTTTAGTGTACTCCAATCAACAGCCCCTACAACCACAAAAAAGAATGGAGTCATTAGCACTTATGGTTTGTAAATGGCACCCAGAATTATGTTGCACGTAGGCACAATTTCACATCATTCTGGGTCGATTTGTGTGAAAACAAGGTCCAATCAGGCTGAAACGTTACTAGAAGGTAGAATCTATTGAGTTGTAAGTGATATGAACGTTTCATGATGATCGCACATTCCTATAGGGGGTCAAACCATGTCCCAAAGGTCACCGGGCCTGGTGTCACTTTAAAGAAGTAGTCCAGTTACACCTTTGTGGGCTTATAACTTGGCTTCTGAATGTCCTAGAGAGATCAGGTTTGTTTTAGTGTACTCCAATCAACAGCCCCTACAACCACAAAAAGGAATGGAGTCATTAGCACTTATGGTTTCTAAATGGCACCCAGAATTATGTTGCACGAAGCACAATTTCACATCATTCTGGGTCCATTTGTGTGAAAACAAGGTCCAATCAGGCTGAAACGTTACAAGAAGGTAGAATCTATTGAGTTGTAAGTGATCTGAAAGTTTCATGATGATCGCACATTCCTAAGGGGGTCAAATTATGTCCCAAAGGTCACCGGATCTGGTGTCACTTTAAAGAAGTAGTCCAGTTACACCTTTGTGGGCTTATAACTTGGCTTCTGAATGTCCTAGAGAGATCAGGTTTGTTTTGGTGTACTCCAATCAACAGCCCCTACAACCACAAAAAGGAATGGAGTCATTAGCACTTATGGTTTTTAAATGGCACCCAGAATTATGTTGCACGAAGCACAATTTCACATCATTCTGGGTTCATTTGTGTGAAAACAATGTCTAATCATGCTGAAACGTTACAAGAAGGTAGAATCTATTGAGTTGTAAGTGATCTGAACGTTTCATGATGATCGCACCTTCCTATAGGGGGTCAAACCATGTCCCAAAGGTCACCGGGCCTGGTCTCACTTTAAAGAATAAGTCCAGTTACACCTTTGTGGGCTTATAACTTGGCTTCTGAATATCCTAGAGAGGTCAGGTTTGTTTTAGTGTACTCCAATCAACAGCCCCTACAACCACAAAAAGGAGTAAAGCCATTAGCGCTTATGGTTTGTAAATGGCACCCAGAATTATGTTGCACGAAGCACAATTTCACATCATTCTGGGTCCATTTGTGTGAAAACAAGGTCCAATCAGGCTGAAACGTTACAAGAAGGTAGAATCTATTGAGTTGTAAGTGATCTGAACGTTTCATGATGAGAGCACTTTCCTAAGGGGGTCAAACCATGTCCCAAAGGTCACCGGGCCTGGTGTCACTTTAAAGAAGTAGTCCAGTTACACATTTGTGGGCTTATAACTTGGCTTCTGAATATCCTAGAGAGGTCAGGTTTAATTTAGAGTACTCCAATTAACAGCCCCCATTACCCCAAAAAGGAATTTAGTCATTAGCACTTAAGGTTTTTAAATGGCACCCAGAATTATGTTGCACGAAGCACAATTTCACATCATTCTGGGTCCATTTGTGTGAAAACAAGGTCCAATCAGGCTGAAACGTTACAAGAAGGTAGAATCTATTGAGTTGTAAGTGATCTGAATGTTTCATGATGATCGCACATTCCTATAGGGGGTCAAACCATGTCCCAAAGGTCACCGGGCCTGGTGTCACTTTAAACAAGTAGTCCAGTTTCACATTTGTGGGCTTATAACTTGGCTTCTGAATGTCCTAGAGAGGTCAGGTTTGTTTTAGTGTACTCGAATCAACAGCCCCTACAACCACAAAAATGAATGGAGTCATTAGCACTTATGGTTTGTAAATGGCACCCAGAATTATGTTGCACGAAGCACAATTTCACATCATTCTGGGTTCATTTGTGTGAAAACAAGGTCCAATCAGGCTGAAACGTTACAAGAAGGTAGAATCTATTGAGTTGTAAGTGATCTGAACGTTTCATGATGATCGCACATTCCTATAGGGGGTCAAACCATGTCCCAAAGGTCACAGGGCCTGGTGTCACTATAAAGATGTAGTCCAGTTACACCTTTGCGGGCTTATAACTTGGCTTCTGAATATCCTAGAGAGGTCAGGTTTGTTTGAGAGTACTCCAATTAACAGCCCCCATTACCCCAAAAAGGAATGGAGTCATTAGCACTTATGGTTTTTAAATGTCACCCAGAATTATGTTGCACGAAGCACAATTTCACATCATTCTGGGTTCATTTGTGTGAAAACAATGTCCAATCATGCTGAAACATTACAAGAAGGTAGAATCTATTGAGTTGTAAGTGATCTGAACGTTTCATGATGATCGCACATTCCTATAGGGGGTCAAACCATGTCCCAAAGGTCACCGGGCCTGGTCTCACTTTAAAGAATAAGTCCAGTTACACCTTTGTTGGCTTATAACTTGGCTTCTGAATGTCCTAGAGAGGTCAGGTTTAATTTAGAGTACTCCAATTAACAGCCCCCATTACCCCAAAAAGGAATTTAGTCATTAGCACTTAAGGTTTTTAAATGGCACCCAGAATTATGTTGCACGAAGCACAATTTCACATCATTCTGGGTCCATTTGTGTGAAAACAAGGTCCAATCAGGCTGAAACGTTACAAGAAGGTAGAATCTATTGAGTTGTAAGTGATCTGAATGTTTCATGATGATCGCACATTCCTATAGGGGGTCAAACCATGTCCCAAAGGTCACCGGGCCTGGTGTCACTTTAAACAAGTAGTCCAGTTTCACATTTGTGGGCTTATAACTTGGCTTCTGAATGTCCTAGAGAGGTCAGGTTTGTTTTAGTGTACTCGAATCAACAGCCCCTACAACCACAAAAATGAATGGAGTCATTAGCACTTATGGTTTGTAAATTGCACCCAGAATTATGTTGCACGAAGCACAATTTCACATCATTCTGGGTTCATTTGTGTGAAAACAAGGTCCAATCAGGCTGAAACGTTACAGGAAGGTAGAATCTATTGAGTTGTAAGTGATCTGAACGTTTCATGATGATAGCACTTTCCTAAGGGGGTAAAACCATGTCCCAAAGGTCACCGGATCGGTGTCAATTTAAAGAAGTAGTCCAGTTACACATTTGTGGGCTGATAACTTGGCTTCTGAATGTCCTAGAGAGATCAGGTTTGTTTTAGTGTACTCCAATCAACAGCCCCTACAACCACAAAAAGGAATGGAGTCATTAGCACTCATGGTTTGTAAATGGCACCCAGAATTATGTGGCACGAAGCACAATTTCACATCATTCTGGGTTCATTTGTGTGAAAACAAGGTCCAATCAGGCTGAAACGTTACAAGAAGGTAGAATCTATTGAGTTGTAAGTGATCTGAACATTTCATGATGATAGCACTTTCCTAAGGGGGTCAAACCATGTCCCAGAGGTCACCGGATCTGTTGTCAATTTAAAGAAGTAGTCCAGTTACACATTTGTGGGCTTATAACTTGGCTTCTGAATGTCCTAGAGAGATCAGGTTTGTTTTAGTGTACTCCAATCAACAGCCCCTACAACCACAAAAAGGAATGGAGTCATTAGCACTTATGGTTTTTAAATGGCACCCAGAATTATGTTGCACGAAGCACAATTTCACATCATTCTGGGTCCATTTGTGTGAAAACAAGGTCCAGTCAGGCTGAAACGTTACAAGAAGGTAGAATCTGTTGAGTTGTAAGTGATCTGAACGTTTCATGATGATCGCACATTCCTATAGGGGGTCAAACCATGTCCCAAAGGTCACCGGGCCTGGTGTCACTTTAAAGAAGTAGTCCAGTTAAACCTTTGTGGGCTTATAACTTGGCTTCTGAATATCCTAAAGAGGTCAGGTTGGTTTTAGAGTACTCCAATTAACAGCCCCTATTACCTCAAAAAGAAATGGAGTCATTAGCACTTATGGTTTTTAAATGGCACCCAGAATTATGTTGCACGAAGCACAATTTCACATCATTCTGGGTCCATTTGTGTGAAAACAAGGTCCAATCAGGCTGAAACGTTTCAAGAAGGTAGAATCTATTGAGTTGTAAGTGATCTGAACGTTTCATGATGATCGCACATTCCTAAGTGGGTCAAACCATGTCCCAAAGGTCACCGGATCTGGTGTCACTTTAAAGAAGTAGTCCAGTTACACATTTGTGGGCTTATAACTTGGCTTCTGAATGTCCTAGAGAGATCAGGTTTGTTTTAGTGTACTCCAATCAACAGCCCCTACAACCACAAAAAGGAATGGAGTCATTAGCACTTATGGTTTGTAAATGGCACCCAGAATTATGTTGCACGAAGCACAATTTCACATCATTCTGGGTCCATTTGTGTGAAAACAAGGTCCAATCAGGCTGAAACGTTACAAGAAGGTAGAATCTATTGAGTTGTCAGTGATCTGAAAGTTTCATGATGATCGCACATTCCTAAGGGGGTCAAATTATGTCCCAAAGGTCACCGGATCTGGTGTCACTTTAAAGAAGTAGTCCAGTTACACCTTTGTGGGCTTATAACTTGGCTTCTGAATATCCTAGAGAAGTCAGGTTTGTTTTAGTGTACTCCAATCAACAGCCCCTACAACCACAAAAAGGAATAAAGCCATTAGCACTTATGGTTTGTAAATGGCACCCAGAATTATGTTGCACGAAGCACAATTTCACATCATTCTGGGTCCATTTGTGTGAAAACAAGGTCCAATCAGGCTGAAACGTTACAAGAAGGTAGAATCTATTGAGTTGTAAGTGATCTGAACGTTTCATGATGAGATCACTTTCCTAAGGGGGTCAAACCATGTCCCAAAGGTCACCGGGCCTGGTGTCACTTTAAAGAAGTAGTCCAGTTACACATTTGTGGGCTTATAATTTGGCTTCTGAATATCCTAGAGAGGTCAGGTTTAATTTAGAGTACTCCAATTAACAGCCCCCATTACCCCAAAAAGGAATTTAGTCATTAGCACTTATGGTTTTTAAATGCCACCCAGAATTATGTTGCACGAAGCACAATTTCACATCATTCTGGGTCCATTTGTGTGAAAACAAGGTCCAATCAGGCTGAAACGTTACAAGAAGGTAGAATCTATTGAGTTGTAAGTGATCTGAATGTTTCATGATGATCGCACATTCCTATAGGGGGTCAAACCATGTCCCAAAGGTCACCGGGCCTGGTGTCACTTTAAACAAGTAGTCCAGTTTCACATTTGTGGGCTTATAACTTGGCTTCTGAATGTCCTAGAGAGGTCAGGTTTGTTTTAGTGTACTCCAATCAACAGCCCCTACAACCACAAAAATGAATGGAGTCATTAGCACTTATGGTTTGTAAATGGCACCCAGAATTATGTTGCACGAAGCACAATTTCACATCATTCTGGGTTCATTTGTGTGAAAACAAGGTCCAATCAGGCTGAAACGTTACAAGAAGGTAGAATCTATTGAGTTGTAAGTGATCTGAACGTTTCATGATGATCGCACATTCCTATAGGGGGTCAAACCATGTCCCAAAGGTCACAGGGCCTGGTGTCACTATAAAGATGTAGTCCAGTTACACCTTTGCGGGCTTATAACTTGGCTTCTGAATATCCTAGAGAGGTCAGGTTTGTTTGAGAGTTCTCCAATTAACAGCCCCCATTACCCCAAAAAGGAATGGAGTCATTAGCACTTATGGTTTTTAAATGTCACCCAAAATTATGTTGCACGAAGCACAATTTCACATCATTCTGGGTTCATTTGTGTGAAAACAATGTCCAATCATGCTGAAACGTTACAAGAAGGTAGAATCTATTGAGTTGTAAGTGATCTGAACGTTTCATGATGATCGCACATTCCTATAGGGGGTCAAACCATGTCCCAAAGGTCACCGGGCCTGGTCTCACTTTAAAGAATAAGTCCAGTTACACCTTTGTTGGCTTATAACTTGGCTTCTGAATATCCTAGAGAGGTCAGGTTTGTTTTAGTGTACTCCAATCAACAGCCCCTACAACCACAAAAAGGAATAAAGCCATTAGCACTTATGGTTTGTAAATGGCACCCAGAATTATGTTGCACGAAGCACAATTTCACATCATTCTGGGTCCATTTGTGTTAAAACAAGGTCCAATCAGGCTGAAACGTTACAAGAAGGTAGAATCTATTGAGTTGTAAGTGATCTGAACGTTTCATGATGATCGCACATTCCTAAGGGGGTCAAACCATGTCCCAAAGGTCACCGGGCCTGGTGTCACTTTAAATAAGTAGTCCAGTTACACCTTTGTGGGCTTATAACATGGCTTCTGGATATCCTAGAGAGGTCATGTTTAATTTAGAGTACTCCAATTAACAGCCCCCATTACCCCAAAATGGAATGGAGTCATTAGCACTTATGGTTTTTAAATGGCACCCAGAATTATGTTGCACGAAGCACAATTTCACATCATTCTGGGTTCATTTGTGTGAAAACAAGGTCCAATCAGGCTGAAACATTACAGGAAGGTAGAATCTATTGAGTTTTAAGTGATCTGAACGTTTCATGATGATAGCACTTTCCTAAGGGGGTCAAACCATGTCCCAAAGGTCACCGGATCGGTGTCAATTTAAAGAAGTAGTCCAGTTACACATTTGTGGGCTTATAACTTGGCTTCTGAATGTCCTAGAGTGATCAGGTTTGTTTCAGAGTACTCCAATCAACAGCCCCTACAACCACAAAAAGGAATGGAGTCATTAGCACTTATGGTTTGTAAATGGCACCGAGAATTATGTTGCACGAAGCACAATTTCACATCATTCTGGGTCCATTTGTGTGAAAACAAGGTCCATTCAGGCTGAAACGTTACAAGAAGGTAGAATCTATTGAGTTGTAATTGATCTGAACGTTTCATGATGATCGCACATTCCTATAGGGGGTCAAACCATGTCCCAAAGGTCACCGGGCCTGGTGTCACTTTAAAGAAGTAGTCCAGTTACACCTTTGTGGGCTTATAACTTGGCTTCTCAATGTCCTAGAGAGATCAGGTTTGTTTTAGTGTACTCCAATCAACAGCCCCTACAACCACAAAAAGGAATGGAGTCATTAGCACTTATGGTTTTTAAATGGCACCCAGAATTATGTTGCACGAAGCACAATTTCACATCATTCTGGGTCCATTTGTGTGAAAACAAGGTCCAGTCAGGCTGAAACGTTACAAGAAGGTAGAATCTGTTGAGTTGTAAGTGATCTGAACGTTTCATGATGATCGCACATTCCTATAGGGGGTCAAACCGTGTCCCAAAGGTCACCGGGCCTGGTGTCACTTTAAAGAAGTAGTCCAGTTAAACCTTTGTGGGCTTATAACTTGGCTTCTGAATATCCTGAAGAGGTCAGGTATGTTTTAGAGTACTCCAATTAACAGCCCCCATTATCCCAAAAAGGAATGGAGTCATTAGCACTTATGGTTTTTAAATGGCACCCAGAATTATGTTGCACAAAGCACAATTTCACATCATTCTGGGTTCATTTGTGTGAAAACAAGGTCCAATCAGGCTGAAACGTTACAGGATGGTAGAATCTATTGAGTTGTAAGTGATCTGAACGTTTCATGATGATCGCACTTTCCTAAGGGGGTCAAACCATGTCCTAAAGGTCACTGGATCTGGTGTCACTTTAAATAAGTAGTCAAGTTACACATTTGTGGGCTTATAACTTGGCTTCTGAATATCCTAGAGAGGTCAGGTTTGTTTTAGAGTACTCCAATTAACAGCCCCTATTACCTCAAAAAGAAATGGAGTCATTAGCACTTATGGTTTTTAAATGGCACCCAGAATTATGTTGCACGAAGCACAATTTCACATCATTCTGGGTCCATTTGTGTGAAAACAAGGTCCAATCAGGCTGAAACGTTTCAAGAAGGTAGAATCTATTGAGTTGTAAGTGATCTGAACGTTTCATGATGATCGCACATTCCTAAGTGGGTCAAACCATGTCCCAAAAGTCACCGGATCTGGTGTCACTTTAAAGAAGTAGTCCAGTTACACATTTGTGGGCTTATAACTTGGCTTCTGAATGTCCTAGAGAGATCAGGTTTGTTTTAGTGTACTCCAATCAACAGCCCCTACAACCACAAAAAGGAATGGAGTCATTAGCACTTATGGTTTGTAAATGGCACCCAGAATTATGTTGCACGAAGCACAATTTCACATCATTCTGGGTCCATTTGTGTGAAAACAAGGTCCAATCAGGCTGAAACGTTTCAAGAAGGTAGAATCTATTGAGTTGTAAGTGATCTGAACGTTTCATGATGATCGCACATTCCTAAGTGGGTCAAACCATGTCCCAAAGGTCACCGGAACTGGTGTCACTTTAAAGAAGTAGTCCAGTTACACATTTGTGGGCTTATAACTTGGCTTCTGAATATCCTAGAGAGGTCAGGTTTAATTTAGAGTACTCCAATTAACAGCCCCCATTACCCCAAAAAGGAATTTAGTCATTAGCACTTATGGTTTTTAAATGGCACCCAGAATTATGTTGCACGAAGCACAATTTCACATCATTCTGGGTTCATTTGTGTGAAAACAAGGTCCAATCAGACTGAAACGTTACAGGAAGGTAGAATCTATTGAGTTGTAAGTGATCTGAACGTTTCATGATGATAGCACTTTCCTAAGGGGGTAAAACCATGTCCCAAAGGTCACCGGATCGGTGTCAATTTAAAGAAGTAGTCCAGTTACACATTTGTGGGCTGATAACTTGGCTTCTGAATGTCCTAGAGAGATCAGGTTTGTTTTAGTGTACTCCAATCAACAGCCCCTACAACCACAAAAAGGAATGGAGTCATTAGCACTCATGGTTTGTAAATGGCACCCAGAATTATGTGGCACGAAGCACAATTTCACATCATTCTGGGTTCATTTGTGTGAAAACAAGGTCCAATCAGGCTGAAACGTTACAGGAAGGTAGAATCTATTGAGTTGTAATTGATCTGAACGTTTCATGATGATAGCACTTTCCTAAGGAGGTAAAACCATGTCCCAAAGGTCACCGGATCGGTGTCAATTTAAAAAAGTAGTCCAGTTACACATTTGTGGGCTTATAACTTGGCTTCTGAATGTCCTAGAGAGATCAGGTTTGTTTTAGTGTACTCCAATCAACAGCCCCTACAACCACAAAAAGGAATGGAGTCATTAGCACTTATAATTTTTAAATGGCACCCAGAATTATGTTGCACGAAGCACAATTTCACATCATTCTGGGTCCATTTGTGTGAAAACAAGGTCCAATCAGGCTGAAACGTTACAGGAAGGTAGAATCTATTGAGTTGTAAGTGATCTGAACGTTTCATGATGATAGCACTTTCCTAAGGGGGTCAAACCATGTCCCAGAGGTCACCGGATCTGTTGTCAATTTAAAGAAGTAGTCCAGTTACACATTTGTGGGCTTATAACTTGGCTTCTGAATGTCCTAGAGAGATCAGGTTTGTTTTAGTGTACTCCAATCAACAGCCCCTACAACCACAAAAAGGAATGGAGTCATTAGCACTTATGGTTTTTAAATGGCACCCAGAATTATGTTGCACGAAGCACAATTTCACATCATTCTGGGTCCATTTGTGTGAAAACAAGGTCCAGTCAGGCTGAAACGTTACAAGAAGGTAGAATCTGTTGAGTTGTAAGTGATCTGAACGTTTCATGATGATCGCACATTCCTATAGGGGGTCAAACCATGTCCCAAAGGTCACCGGGCCTGGTGTCACTTTAAAGAAGTAGTCCAGTTAAACCTTTGTGGGCTTATAACTTGGCTTCTGAATATCCTAAAGAGGTCAGGTTTGTTTTAGAGTACTCCAATTAACAGCCCCTATTACCTCAAAAAGAAATGGAGTCATTAGCACTTATGGTTTTTAAATGGCACCCAGAATTATGTTGCACGAAGCACAATTTCACATCATTCTGGGTCCATTTGTGTGAAAACAAGGTCCAGTCAGGCTGAAACGTTTCAAGAAGGTAGAATCTATTGAGTTGTAAGTGATCTGAACATTTCATGATGATCGCACATTCCTAAGTGGGTCAAACCATGTCCCAAAAGTCACCGGATCTGGTGTCACTTTAAAGAAGTAGTCCAGTTACACATTTGTGGGCTTATAACTTGGCTTCTGAATGTCCTAGAGAGATCAGGTTTGTTTTAGTGTACTCCAATCAACAGCCCCTACAACCACAAAAAAGAATGGAGTCATTAGCACTTATGGTTTGTAAATGGCACCCAGAATTATGTTGCACGTAGGCACAATTTCACATCATTCTGGGTCGATTTGTGTGAAAACAAGGTCCAATCAGGCTGAAACGTTACTAGAAGGTAGAATCTATTGAGTTGTAAGTGATATGAACGTTTCATGATGATCGCACATTCCTATAGGGGGTCAAACCATGTCCCAAAGGTCACCGGGCCTGGTGTCACTTTAAAGAAGTAGTCCAGTTACACCTTTGTGGGCTTATAACTTGGCTTCTGAATGTCCTAGAGAGATCAGGTTTGTTTTAGTGTACTCCAATCAACAGCCCCTACAACCACAAAAAGGAATGGAGTCATTAGCACTTATGGTTTCTAAATGGCACCCAGAATTATGTTGCACGAAGCACAATTTCACATCATTCTGGGTCCATTTGTGTGAAAACAAGGTCCAATCAGGCTGAAACGTTACAAGAAGGTAGAATCTATTGAGTTGTAAGTGATCTGAAAGTTTCATGATGATCGCACATTCCTAAGGGGGTCAAATTATGTCCCAAAGGTCACCGGATCTGGTGTCACTTTAAAGAAGTAGTCCAGTTACACCTTTGTGGGCTTATAACTTGGCTTCTGAATGTCCTAGAGAGATCAGGTTTGTTTTGGTGTACTCCAATCAACAGCCCCTACAACCACAAAAAGGAATGGAGTCATTAGCACTTATGGTTTTTAAATGGCACCCAGAATTATGTTGCACGAAGCACAATTTCACATCATTCTGGGTTCATTTGTGTGAAAACAATGTCTAATCATGCTGAAACGTTACAAGACGGTAGAATCTATTGAGTTGTAAGTGATCTGAACGTTTCATGATGATCGCACCTTCCTATAGGGGGTCAAACCATGTCCCAAAGGTCACCGGGCCTGGTCTCACTTTAAAGAATAAGTCCAGTTACACCTTTGTGGGCTTATAACTTGGCTTCTGAATATCCTAGAGAGGTCAGGTTTGTTTTAGTGTACTCCAATCAACAGCCCCTACAACCACAAAAAGGAGTAAAGCCATTAGCGCTTATGGTTTGTAAATGGCACCCAGAATTATGTTGCACGAAGCACAATTTCACATCATTCTGGGTCCATTTGTGTGAAAACAAGGTCCAATCAGGCTGAAACGTTACAAGAAGGTAGAATCTATTGAGTTGTAAGTGATCTGAACGTTTCATGATGAGAGCACTTTCCTAAGGGGGTCAAACCATGTCCCAAAGGTCACCGGGCCTGGTGTCACTTTAAAGAAGTAGTCCAGTTACACATTTGTGGGCTTATAACTTGGCTTCTGAATATCCTAGAGAGGTCAGGTTTAATTTAGAGTACTCCAATTAACAGCCCCCATTACCCCAAAAAGGAATTTAGTCATTAGCACTTAAGGTTTTTAAATGGCACCCAGAATTATGTTGCACGAAGCACAATTTCACATCATTCTGGGTCCATTTGTGTGAAAACAAGGTCCAATCAGGCTGAAACGTTACAAGAAGGTAGAATCTATTGAGTTGTAAGTGATCTGAATGTTTCATGATGATCGCACATTCCTATAGGGGGTCAAACCATGTCCCAAAGGTCACCGGGCCTGGTGTCACTTTAAACAAGTAGTCCAGTTTCACATTTGTGGGCTTATAACTTGGCTTCTGAATGTCCTAGAGAGGTCAGGTTTGTTTTAGTGTACTCGAATCAACAGCCCCTACAACCACAAAAATGAATGGAGTCATTAGCACTTATGGTTTGTAAATGGCACCCAGAATTATGTTGCACGAAGCACAATTTCACATCATTCTGGGTTCATTTGTGTGAAAACAAGGTCCAATCAGGCTGAAACGTTACAAGAAGGTAGAATCTATTGAGTTGTAAGTGATCTGAACGTTTCATGATGATCGCACATTCCTATAGGGGGTCAAACCATGTCCCAAAGGTCACAGGGCCTGGTGTCACTATAAAGATGTAGTCCAGTTACACCTTTGCGGGCTTATAACTTGGCTTCTGAATATCCTAGAGAGGTCAGGTTTGTTTGAGAGTACTCCAATTAACAGCCCCCATTACCCCAAAAAGGAATGGAGTCATTAGCACTTATGGTTTTTAAATGTCACCCAGAATTATGTTGCACGAAGCACAATTTCACATCATTCTGGGTTCATTTGTGTGAAAACAATGTCCAATCATGCTGAAACATTACAAGAAGGTAGAATCTATTGAGTTGTAAGTGATCTGAACGTTTCATGATGATCGCACATTCCTATAGGGGGTCAAACCATGTCCCAAAGGTCACCGGGCCTGGTCTCACTTTAAAGAATAAGTCCAGTTACACCTTTGTTGGCTTATAACTTGGCTTCTGAATATCCTAGAGAGGTCAGGTTTGTTTTAGTGTACTCCAATCAACAGCCCCTACAACCACAAAAAGGAATAAAGCCATTAGCACTTATGGTTTGTAAATGGCACCCAGAATTATGTTGCACGAAGCACAATTTCACATCATTCTGGGTCCATTTGTGTGAAAACAAGGTCCAATCAGGCTGAAACGTTACAAGAAGGTAGAATCTATTGAGTTGTAAGTGATCTGAACGTTTCATGATGATCGCACATTCCTAAGGGGGTCAAACCATGTCCCAAAGGTCACTGGGCCTGGTGTCACTTTAAATAAGTAGTCCAGTTACACCTTTGTGGGCTTATAACATGGCTTCTGGATATCCTAGAGAGGTCATGTTTAATTTAGAGTACTCCAATTAACAGCCCCCATTACCCCAAAATGGAATGGAGTCATTAGCACTTATGGTTTTTAAATGGCACCCAGAATTATGTTGCACGAAGCACAATTTCACATCATTCTGGGTTCATTTGTGTGAAAACAAGGTCCAATCAGGCTGAAACATTACAGGAAGGTAGAATCTATTGAGTTTTAAGTGATCTGAACGTTTCATGAAGATAGCACTTTCCTATGTGGGTAAAACCATGTCCCAAAGGTCACCGGATCAGTGTCAATTTAAAGAAGTAGTCCAGTTACACATTTGTGGGCTTATAACTTGGCTTCTGAATGTCCTAGAGAGATCAGGTTTGTTTTAGTGTACTCCAATCAACAGCCCCTACAACCACAAAAAGGAATGGAGTCATTAGCACTTATGGTTTGTAAATGGCACCCAGAATTATGTGGCACGAAGCACAATTTCACATCATTCTGGGTTCATTTGTGTGAAAACAAGGTCCAATCAGGCTGAAACGTTACAGGAAGTTAGAATCTTTTGAGTTGTAAGTGATCTGAACGTTTCATGATGATAGCACTTTCCTAAGGAGGTAAAACCATGTCCCAAAGGTCACCGGATCGGTGTCAATTTCAAAAAGTAGTCCAGTTACACATTTGTGGGCTTATAACTTGGCTTCTGAATGTCATAGAGAGATCAGGTTTGTTTTAATGTACTCCAATCAACAGCCCCTAAAACCACAAAAAGGAATGGAGTCATTAGCACTTATGGTTTTTAAATGGCACCCAGAATTATGTTGCACGAAGCACAATTTCACATCATTCTGGGTTCATATGTGTGAAAACAAGGTCCAATCAGGCTGAAACGTTACTGGAAGGTAGAATCTATTGAGTTGTAAGTGATCTGAACGTTTCATGACGATAGCACTTTCCTAAGGGGGTAAAACCATGTCCCAAAGGTCACCGGGCCTGGTGTCACTTTAAAGAAGTAGTCCAGTAACACCTTTGTGGGCTTATAACTTGGCTTCTGAATGTCCTAGAGAGGTCAGGCTTGTTTTAGTGTACTCCAATCAACAGCCCCCATTACCCCAAAAAGGAATGGAGTCATTAGCACTTATGGTTTTTAAATGGCACCCAGAATTATGTTGCACAAAGCACAATTTCACATCATTCTGGGTTGATTTGTGTGAAAACAAGGTCCAATCAGGCTGAAACGTTACAGGATGGTAGAATCTATTGAGTTGTAAGTGATCTGAACGTTTCATGATGATCGCACTTTCATAAGGGGGTCAAACCATGTCCTAAAGGTCACTGGATCTGGTGTCACTTTAAATAAGTAGTCCAGTTACACATTTGTGGGCTTATAACTTGGCTTCTGAATATCCTAGAGAGGTCAGGTTTGTTTTAGAGTACTCCAATTAACAGCCCCTATTACCTCAAAAAGAAATGGAGTCATTAGCACTTATGGTTTTTAAATGGCACCCAGAATTATGTTGCACGAAGCACAATTTCACATCATTCTGGGTCCATTTGTGTGAAAACAAGGTCCAATCAGGCTGAAACGTTTCAAGAAGGTAGAATCTATTGAGTTGTAAGTGATCTGAACGTTTCATGATGATCGCACATTCCTAAGTGGGTCAAACCATGTCCCAAAAGTCACCGGATCTGGTGTCACTTTAAAGAAGTAGTCCAGTTACACATTTGTGGGCTTATAACTTGGCTCCTGAATGTCCTAGAGAGATCAGGTTTGTTTTAGTGTACTCCAATCAACAGCCCCTACAACCACAAAAAGGAATGGAGTCATTAGCACTTATGGTTTGTAAATGGCACCCAGAATTATGTTGCACGAAGCACAATTTCACATCATTCTGGGTCCATTTGTGTGAAAACAAGGTCCAATCAGGCTGAAACGTTACAAGAAGGTAGAATCTATTGAGTTGTAAGTGATCTGAACGTTTCATGATGATCGCACATTCCTATAGGGGGTCAAACCATGTCCCAAAGGTATCCGGGCCTGGTGTCACTTTAAAGAAGTAGTCCAGTTACACCTTTGTGGGCTTATAACTTGGCTTCTGAATGTCCTAGAGAGGTCAGGCTTGTTTTAGTGTACTCCAATCAACAGCCCCTACAGCCACAAAAAGGAATGGAGTGATTGGCACTTATGGTTTGTAAATGGCACCCAGAATTATGTTGCACGAAGCACAATTTCACATCATTCTGGGTCCATTTGTGTGAAAACAAGGTCCAATCAGGCTGAAACGTTACAAGAAGGTAGAATCTATTGAGTTGTAAGTGATCTGAACGTTTCATGATGATAGCACTTTCCTAAGGGGGTCAAACCATGTCCCAAAGGTCACCGGAACTGGTGTCACTTTAAAGAAGTAATCCAGTTACACATTTGTGGGCTTATAACTTGGCTTCTGAATATCCTAGAGAGGTCAGGTTTAATTTAGAGTACTCCAATTAACAGCCCCCATTACCCCAAAAAGGAATTTAGTCATTTGCACTTATGGTTTTTAAATGGCACCCAGAATTATGTTGCACGAAGCACAATTTCACATCATTCTGGGTTCATTTGTGTGAAAACAAGGTCCAATCAGGCTGAAACGTTACAGGAAGGTAGAATCTATTGAGTTGTAAGTGATCTGAACGTTTCATGATGATAGCACTTTCCTAAGGGGGTAAAACCATGTCCCAAAGGTCACCGGATCGGTGTCAATTTAAAAAAGTAGTCCAGTTACACATTTGTGGGCTTATAACTTGGCTTCTGAATGTCCTAGAGAGATCAGGTTTGTTTTAGTGTACTCCAATCAACAGCCCCTACAACCACAAAAAGGAATGGAGTCATTAGCACTTATGGTTTTTAAATGGCACCCAGAATTATGTTGCACGAAGCACAATTTCACATCATTCTGGGTTCATATGTGTGAAAACAAGGTCCAATCAGGCTGAAACGTTACTGGAAGGTAGAATCTATTGAGTTGTAAGTGATCTGAACGTTTCATGACGATAGCACTTTCCTAAGGGGGTAAAACCATGTCCCAAAGGTCACCGGGCCTGGTGTCACTTTAAAGAAGTAGTCCAGTAACACCTTTGTGGGCTTATAACTTGGCTTCTGAATGTCCTAGAGAGGTCAGGCTTGTTTTAGTGTACTCCAATCAACAGCCCCCATTACCCCAAAAAGGAATGGAGTCATTAGCACTTATGGTTTTTAAATGGCACCCAGAATTATGTTGCTCAAAGCACAATTTCACATCATTCTGGGTTCATTTGTCTGAAAACAAGGTCCAGTAAGGCTGAAACGTTACAGGATGGTAGAATCTATTGAGTTGTAAGTGATCTGAACGTTTCATGATGATCGCACTTTCCTAAGGGGGTCAAACCATGTCCTAAAGGTCACTGGATCTGGTGTCACTTTAAATAAGTAGTCCAGTTACACATTTGTGGGCTTATAACTTGGCTTCTGAATATCCTAGAGAGGTCAGGTTTGTTTTAGAGTACTCCAATTAACAGCCCCTATTACCTCAAAAAGAAATGGAGTCATTAGCACTTATGGTTTTTAAATGGCACCCAGAATTATGTTGCACGAAGCACAATTTCACATCATTCTGGGTCCATTTGTGTGAAAACAAGGTCCAATCAGGCTGAAACGTTACAAGAAGGTAGAATCTATTGAGTTGTAAGTGATCTGAACGTTTCATGATGATCGCACATTCCTAAGTGGGTCAAACCATGTCCCAAAAGTCACCGGATCTGGTGTCACTTTAAAGAAGTAGTCCAGTTACACATTTGTGGGCTTATAACTTGGCTTCTGAATGTCCTAGAGAGATCAGGTTTGTTTTAGTGTACTCCAATCAACAGCCCCTACAACCACAAAAAGGAATGGAGTCATTAGCACTTATGGTTTGTAAATGGCACCCAGAATTATGTTGCACGAAGCACAATTTCACATCATTCTGGGTCCCTTTGTGTGAAAACAAGGTCCAATCAGGCTGAAACGTTACAAGAAGGTAGAATCTATTGAGTTGTAAGTGATCTGAACGTTTCATGATGATCGCACATTCCTATAGGGGGTCAAACCATGTCCCAAAGGTATCCGGGCCTGGTGTCACTTTAAAGAAGTAGTCCAGTTACACCTTTGTGGACTTATAACTTGGCTTCTGAATGTCCTAGAGAGGTCAGGCTTGTTTTAGTGTACTCCAATCAACAGCCCCTACAGCCACAAAAAGGAATGGAGTGATTGGCACTTATGGTTTGTAAATGGCACCCAGAATTATGTTGCACGAAGCACAATTTCACATCATTCTGGGTCCATTTGTGTGAAAACAAGGTCCAATCAGGCTGAAACGTTACAAGAAGGTAGAATCTATTGAGTTGTAAGTGATCTGAACGTTTCATGATGATAGCACTTTCCTAAGGGGGTCAAACCATGTCCCAAAGGTCACCGGAACTGGTGTCACTTTAAAGAAGTAGTCCAGTTACACATTTGTGGGCTTATAACTTGGCTTCTGAATATCCTAGAGAGGTCAGGTTTAATTTAGAGTACTCCAATTAACAGCCCCCATTACCCCAAGAAGGAATTTAGTCATTAGCACTTATGGTTTTTAAATGGCACCCAGAATTATGTTGCACGAAGCACAATTTCACATCATTCTGGGTTCATTTGTGTGAAAACAAGGTCCAATCAGGCTGAAACGTTACAGGAAGGTAGAATCTATTGAGTTGTAAGTGATCTGAACGTTTCATGATGATAGCACTTTCCTAAGGGGGTAAAACCATGTCCCAAAGGTCACCGGATCGGTGTCAATTTAAAGAAGTAGTCCAGTTACACATTTGTGGGCTGATAACTTGGCTTCTGAATGTCCTAGAGAGATCAGGTTTGTTTTAGTGTACTCCAATCAACAGCCCCTACAACCACAAAAAGGAATGGAGTCATTAGCACACATGGTTTGTAAATGGCACCCAGAATTATGTGGCACGAAGCACAATTTCACATCATTCTGGGTTCATTTGTGTGAAAACAAGGTCCAATCAGGCTGAAACGTTACAGGAAGGTAGAATCTATTGAGTTGTAAGTGATCTGAACGTTTCATGATGATAGCACTTTCCTAAGGAGGTAAAACCATGTCCCAAAGGTCACCGGATCGGTGTCAATTTAAAAAAGTAGTCCAGTTACACATTTGTGGGCTTATAACTTGGCTTCTGAATGTCCTAGAGAGATCAGGTTTGTTTTAGTGTACTCCAATCAACAGCCCCTACAACCACAAAAAGGAATTGAGTCATTAGCACTTATGGTTTTTAAATGGCACCCAGAATTATGTTGCACGAAGCACAATTTCACATCATTCTCGGTCCATTTGTGTGAAAACAAGGTCCAGTCAGGCTGAAACGTTACAAGAAGGTAGAATCTGTTGAGTTGTAAGTGATCTGAACGTTTCATGATGAACGCACATTCCTATAGGGGGTCAAACCATGTCCCAAAGGTCACCGGGCCTGGTGTCACTTTAAAGAAGTAGTCCAGTTAAACCTTTGTGGGCTTATAACTTGGCTTCTGAATATCCTAAAGAGGTCAGGTTTGTTTTAGAGTACTCCAATTAACAGCCCCTATTACCTCAAAAAGAAATGGAGTCATTAGCACTTATGGTTTTTAAATGGCACCCAGAATTATGTTGCACGAAGCACAATTTCACATCATTCTGGGTCCATTTGTGTGAAAACAAGGTCCAATCAGGCTGAAACGTTTCAAGAAGGTAGAATCTATTGAGTTGTAAGTGATCTGAACGTTTCATGATGATCGCAAATTCCTAAGTGGGTCAAACCATGTCCCAAAAGTCACCGGATCTGGTGTCACTTTAAAGAAGTAGTCCAGTTACACATTTGTGGGCTTATAACTTGGCTTCTGAATGTCCTACAGAGATCAGGTTTGTTTTAGTGTACTCCAATCAACAGCCCCTACAACCACAAAAAAGAATGGAGTCATTATCACTTATGGTTTGTAAATGGCACCCAGAATTATGTTGCACGTAGGCACAATTTCACATCATTCTGGGATGATTTGTGTGAAAACAAGGTCCAATCAGGCTGAAACGTTACAAGAAGGTAGAATCTATTGAGTTGTAAGTGATATGAACGTTTCATGATGATCGCACATTCCTATAGGGGGTCAAACCATGTCCCAAAGGTCACCGGGCCTGGTGTCACTTTAAAGAAGTAGTCCAGTTACACCTTTGTGGGCTTATAACTTGGCTTCTGAATGTCCTAGAGATCAGGTTTGTTTTAGTGTACTCCATTCAACAGCCCCTACAACCACAAAAAGGAATGGAGTCATTAGCACTTATGGTTTCTAAATGGCACCCAGAATTATGTTGCACGAAGCACAATTTCACATCATTCTGGGTCCATTTGTGTGAAAACAAGGTCCAATCAGGCTGAAACGTTACAAGAAGGTAGAATCTATTGAGTTGTAAGTGATCTGAAAGTTTCATGATGATCGCACATTCCTAAGGGGGTCAAATTATGTTCCAAAGGTCACCGGATCTGGTGTCACTTTAAAGAAGTAGTCCAGTTACACCTTTGTGGGCTTATAACTTGGCTTCTGAATGTCCTAGAGAGATCAGGTTTGTTTTGGTGTACTCCAATCAACAGCCCCTACAACCACAAAAAGGAATGGAGTCATTAGCACTTATGGTTTTTAAATGGCACCCAGAATTATGTTGCACGAAGCACAATTTCACATCATTCTGGGTTCATTTGGGTGAAAACAATGTCTAATCATGCTGAAACGTTACAAGAAGGTAGAATCTATTGAGTTGTAAGTGATCTGAACGTTTCATGATGATCGCACATTCCTATAGGGGGTCAAACCATGTCCCAAAGGTCACCGGGCCTGGTCTCACTTTAAAGAATAAGTCCAGTTACACCTTTGTGGGCTTATAACTTGGCTTCTGAATATCCTAGAGAGGTCAGGTTTGTTTTAGTGTACTCCAATCAACAGCCCCTACAACCACAAAAAGGAATAAAGCCATTAGCACTTATGGTTTGTAAATGGCACCCAGAATTATGTTGCACGAAGCACAATTTCACATCATTCTGGGTCCATTTGTGTGAAAACAAGGTCCAATCAGGCTGAAACGTTACAAGAAGGTAGAATCTATTGAGTTGTAAGTGATCTGAACGTTTCATGATGAGAGCACTTTCCTAAGGGGGTCAAACCATGTCCCAAAGGTCACCGGGCCTGGTGTCACTTTAAAGAAGTAGTCCAGTTACACATTTGTGGGCTTATAACTTGGCTTCTGAATATCCTAGAGAGGTCAGGTTTAATTTAGAGTACTCCAATTAACAGCCCCCATTACCCCAAAAAGGAATTTAGTCATTAGCACTTATGGTTTTTAAATGGCACCCAGAATTATGTTGCACGAAGCACAATTTCACATCATTCTGGGTCCATTTGTGTGAAAACAAGGTCCAATCAGGCTGAAACGTTACAAGAAGGTAGAATCTATTGAGTTGTAAGTGATCTGAATGTTTCATGATGATCGCACATTCCTATAGGGGGTCAAACCATGTCCCAAAGGTCACCGGGCCTGGTGTCACTTTAAACAAGTAGTCCAGTTTCACATTTGTGGGCTTATAACTTGGCTTCTGAATGTCCTAGAGAGGTCAGGTTTGTTTTAGTGTACTCCAATCAACAGCCCCTACAACCACAAAAATGAATGGAGTCATTAGCACTTATGGTTTGTAAATGGCACCCAGAATTATGTTGCACGAAGCACAATTTCACATCATTCTGGGTTCATTTGTGTGAAAACAAGGTCCAATCAGGCTGAAACGTTACAAGAAGGTAGAATGTATTGAGTTGTAAGTGATCTGAACGTTTCATGATGATCGCACATTCCTATAGGGGGTCAAACCATGTCCCAAAGGTCACAGGGCCTGGTGTCACTTTAAAGATGTAGTCCAGTTACACCTTTGCGGGCTTATAACTTGGCTTCTGAATATCCTAGAGAGGTCAGGTTTGTTTGAGAGTACTCCAATTAACAGCCCCCATTACCCCAAAAAGGAATTTAGTCATTAGCACTTATGGTTTTTAAATGTCACCCAGAATTATGTTGCACGAAGCACAATTTCACATCATTCTGGGATCATTTGTGTGAAAACAATGTCCAATCATGCTGAAACGTTACAAGAAGGTAGAATCTATTGAGTTGTAAGTGATCTGAACGTTTCATGATGATCGCACATTCCTATAGGGGGTCAAACCATGTCCCAAAGGTCACCGGGCCTGGTCTCACTTTAAAGAATAAGTCCAGTTACACCTTTGTGGGCTTATAACTTGGCTTCTGAATATCCTAGAGAGGTCAGGTTTGTTTTAGTGTACTCCAATCAACAGCCCCTACAACCACAAAAAGGAATAAAGCCATTAGCACTTATGGTTTGTAAATGGCACCCAGAATTATGTTGCACGAAGCACAATTTCACATCATTCTGGGTCCATTGGTGTGAAAACAAGGTCCAATCAGGCTGAAACGTTACAGGAAGGTAGAATCTATTGAGTTGTAAGTGATCTGAACGTTTCATGATGATAGCACTTTCCTAAGGAGGTAAAACCATGTCCCAAAGGTCACCGGATCGGTGTCAATTTAAAAAAGTAGTCCAGTTACACATTTGTGGGCTTATAACTTGGCTTCTGAATGTCCTAGAGAGATCAGGTTTGTTTTAGTGTACTCCAATCAACAGCCCCTACAACCACAAAAAGGAATGGAGTCATTAGCACTTATGGTTTTTAAATGGCACCCAGAATTATGTTGCACGAAGCACAATTTCACATCATTCTGGGTCCATTTGTGTGAAAACAAGGTCCAATCAGGCTGAAACGTTACAGGAAGGTAGAATCTATTGAGTTGTAAGTGATCTGAACGTTTCATGATGATAGTACTTTCCTAAGGGGGTCAAACCATGTCCCAGAGGTCACCGGATCTGTTGTCAATTTAAAGAAGTAGTCCAGTTACACATTTGTGGGCTTATAACTTGGCTTCTGAATGTCCTAGAGAGATCAGGTTTGTTTTAGTGTACTCCAATCAACAGCCCCTACAACCACAAAAAGGAATGGAGTCATTAGCACTTATGGTTTTTAAATGGCACCCAGAATTATGTTGCACGAAGCACAATTTCACATCATTCTGGGTCCATTTGTGTGAAAACAAGGTCCAGTCAGGCTGAAACGTTACAAGAAGGTAGAATCTGTTGAGTTGTAAGTGATCTGAACGTTTCATGATGATCGCACATTCCTATAGGGGGTCAAACCATGTCCCAAAGGTCACCGGGCCTGGTGTCACTTTAAAGAAGTAGTCCAGTTAAACCTTTGTGGGCTTATAACTTGGCTTCTGAATATCCTAAAGAGGTCAGGTTTGTTTTAGAGTACTCCAATTAACAGCCCCTATTACCTCAAAAAGAAATGGAGTCATTAGCACTTATGGTTTTTAAATGGCACCCAGAATTATGTTGCACGAAGCACAATTTCACATCATTCTGGGTCCATTTGTGTGAAAACAAGGTCCAATCAGGCTGAAACGTTTCAAGAAGGTAGAATCTGTTGAGTTGTAAGTGATCTGAACGTTTCATGATGATCGCAAATTCCTAAGTGGGTCAAACCATGTCCCAAAAGTCACCGGATCTGGTGTCACTTTAAAGAAGTAGTCCAGTTACACATTTGTGGGCTTATAACTTGGCTTCTGAATGTCCTACAGAGATCAGGTTTGTTTTAGTGTACTCCAATCAACAGCCCCTACAACCACAAAAAAGAATGGAGTCATTAGCACTTATGGTTTGTAAATGGCACCCAGAATTATGTTGCACGTAGGCACAATTTCACATCATTCTGGGATGATTTGTGTGAAAACAAGGTCCAATCAGGCTGAAACGTTACAAGAAGGTAGAATCTATTGAGTTGTAAGTGATATGAACGTTTCATGATGATCGCACATTCCTATAGGGGGTCAAACCATGTCCCAAAGGTCACCGGGCCTGGTGTCACTTTAAAGAAGTAGTCCAGTTACACCTTTGTGGGCTTATAACTTGGCTTCTGAATGTCCTAGAGATCAGGTTTGTTTTAGTGTACTCCAATCAACAGCCCCTACAACCACAAAAAGGAATGGAGTCATTAGCACTTATGGTTTCTAAATGGCACCCAGAATTATGTTGCACGAAGCACAATTTCACATCATTCTGGGTCCATTTGTGTGAAAACAAGGTCCAATCAGGCTGAAACGTTACAAGAAGGTAGAATCTATTGAGTTGTAAGTGATCTGAAAGTTTCATGATGATCGCACATTCCTAAGGGGGTCAAATTATGTTCCAAAGGTCACCGGATCTGGTGTCACTTTAAAGAAGTAGTCCAGATACACCTTTGTGGGCTTATAACTTGGCTTCTGAATGTCCTAGCGAGATCAGGTTTGTTTTGGTGTACTCCAATCAACAGCCCCTACAACCACAAAAAGGAATGGAGTCATTAGCACTTATGGTTTTTAAATGGCACCCAGAATTATGTTGCACGAAGCACAATTTCACATCATTCTGGGTTCATTTGTGTGAAAACAATGTCTAATCATGCTGAAACGTTACAAGAAGGTAGAATCTATTGAGTTGTAAGTGATCTGAACGTTTCATGATGATCGCACATTCCTATAGGGGGTCAAACCATGTCCCAAAGGTCACCGGGCCTGGTCTCACTTTAAAGAATAAGTCCAGTTACACCTTTGTGGGTTTATAACTTGGCTTCTGAATATCCTAGAGAGGTCAGGTTTGTTTTAGTGTACTCCAATCAACAGCCCCTACAACCACAAAAAGGAATAAAGCCATTAGCACTTATGGTTTGTAAATGGCACCCAGAATTATGTTGCACGAAGCACAATTTCACATCATTCTGGGTCCATTTGTGTGAAAACAAGGTCCAATCAGGCTGAAACGTTACAAGAAGGTAGAATCTATTGAGTTGTAAGTGATCTGAACATTTCATGATGAGAGCACTTTCCTAAGGGGGTCAAACCATGTCCCAAAGGTCACCGGGCCTAGTGTCACTTTAAAGAAGTAGTCCAGTTACACATTTGTGGGCTTATAACTTGGCTTCTGAATATCCTAGAGAGGTCAGGTTTAATTTAGAGTACTCCAATTAACAGCCCCCATTACCCCAAAAAGGAATTTAGTCATTAGCACTTATGGTTTTTAAATGGCACCCAGAATTATGTTGCACGAAGCACAATTTCACATCATTCTGGGTCCATTTGTGTGAAAACAAGGTCCAATCAGGCTGAAACGTGACAAGAAGGTAGAATCTATTGAGTTGTAAGTGATCTGAATGTTTCATGATGATCGCACATTCCTATAGGGGGTCAAACCATGTCCCATAGGTCACCGGGCCTGGTGTCACTTTAAACAAGTAGTCCAGTTTCACATTTGTGGGCTTATAACTTGGCTTCTGAATGTCCTAGAGAGGTCAGGTTTGTTTTAGTGTACTCCAATCAACAGCCCCTACAACCACAAAAATGAATGGAGTCATTAGCACTTATGTTTTGTAAATGGCACCCAGAATTATGTTGCATGAAGCACAATTTCACATCATTCTGGGTTCATTTGTGTGAAAACAAGGTCCAATCAGGCTGAAACGTTACAAGAAGGTAGAATGTATTGAGTTGTAAGTGATCTGAACGTTTCATGATGATCGCACATTCCTATAGGGGGTCAAACCATGTCCCAAAGGTCACAGGGCCTGGTGTCACTTTAAAGATGTAGTCCAGTTACACCTTTGCGGGCTTATAACTTGGCTTCTGAATATCCTAGAGAGGTCAGGTTTGTTTGAGAGTACTCCAATTAACAGCCCCCATTACCCCAAAAAGGAATTTATTCATTAGCACTTATGGTTTTTAAATGTCACCCAGAATTATGTTGCACGAAGCACAATTTCACATCATTCTGGGATCATTTGTGTGAAAACAATGTCCAATCATGCTGAAACGTTACAAGAAGGTAGAATCTATTGAGTTGTAAGTGATCTGAACGTTTCATGATGATCGCACATTCCTATAGGCGGTCAAACCATGTCCCAAAGGTCACCGGGCCTGGTCTCACTTTAAAGAATAAGTCCAGTTACACCTTTGTGGGCTTATAACTTGGCTTCTGAATATCCTAGAGAGGTCAGGTTTGTTTTAGTGTACTCCAATCAACAGCCCCTACAACCACAAAAAGGAATAAAGCCATTAGCACTTATGGTTTGTAAATGGCACCCAGAATTATGTTGCACGAAGCACAATTTCACATCATTCTGGGTCCATTTGTGTGAAAACAAGGTCCAATCAGGCTGAAACGTTACAAGAAGGTAGAATCTATTGAGTTGTAAGTGATCTGAACGTTTCATGATGATCGCACATTCCTAAGGGGGTCAAACCATGTCCCAAAAGTCACCGGGCCTGGTGTCACTTTAAATAAGTAGTCCAGTTACACCTTTGTGGGCTTATAACATGGCCTTGGATATCCTAGAGAGGTCATGTTTAATTTAGAGTACTCCAATTAACAGCCCCCATTACCCCAAAATGGAATGGAGTCATTAGCACTTATGGTTTTTAAATGGCACCCAGAATTATGTTGCACGAAGCACAATTTCACATCATTCTGGGTTCATTTGTGTGAAAACAAGGTCCAATCAGGCTGAAACATTACAGGAAGGTAGAATCTATTGAGTTTTAAGAGATCTGAACGTTTCATGATGATAGCACTTTCCTAAGGGGGTAAAACCATGTCCCAAAGGTCACCGGATCAGTGTCAATTTAAAGAAGTAGTCCAGTTACACATTTGTGGGCTTATAACTGGGCTTCTGAATGTCCTAGAGAGATCAGGTTTGTTTTAGTGTACTCCAATCAACAGCCCCTACAACCACAAAAAGGAATGGAGTCATTAGCACTTATGGTTTGTAAATGGCACCCAGAATTATGTGGCACGAAGCACAATTTCACATCATTCTGGGTTCATTTGTGTGAAAACAAGGTCCAATCAGGCTGAAACGTTACAGGAAGTTAGAATCTTTTGAGTTGTAAGTGATCTGAACGTTTCATGATGATAGCACTTTCCTAAGGAGGTAAAACCATGTCCCAAAGGTCACCGGATCGGTGTCAATTTCAAAAAGTAGTCCAGTTACACATTTGTGGGCTTATAACTTGGCTTCTGAATGTAATAGAGAGATCAGGTTTGTTTTAGTGTACTCCAATCAACAGCCCCTAAAACCACAAAAAGGAATGGAGTCATTAGCACTTATGGTTTTTAAATGGCACCCAGAATTATGTTGCACGAAGCACAATTTCACATCATTCTGGGTCCATTTGTGTGAAAACAAGGTCCAATCAGGCTGAAACGTTACAGGAAGGTAGAATCTATTGAGTTGTAAGTGATCTGAACGTTTCATGATGATAGCACTTTGCTAAGGGGGTCAAACCATGTCCCAGAGGTCACCGGATCTGTTGTCAATTTAAAGAAGTAGTCCAGTTACACATTTGTGGGCTTATAACTTGGCTTCTGAATGTCCTAGAGAGATCAGGTTTGTTTTAGTGTACTCCAGTCAACAGCCCCTACAACCACAAAAAGGAATGGAGTCATTAGCACTTATGGTTTTTAAATGGCACCCAGAATTATGTTGCACGAAGCACAATTTCACATCATTCTGGGTCCATTTGTGTGAAAACAAGGTCCAGTCAGGCTGAAACGTTACAAGAAGGTAGAATCTGTTGAGTTGTAAGTGATCTGAACGTTTCATGATGATCGCACATTCCTATAGGGGGTCAAACCATGTCCCAAAGGTCACGGGGCCTGGTGTCACTTTAAAGAAGTAGTCCAGTTAAACCTTTGTGGGCTTATAACTTGGCTTCTGAATATCCTAAAGAGGTCAGGTTTGTTTTAGAGTACTCCAATTAACAGCCCCCATTACCCCAAAAAGGAATGGAGTCATTAGCACTTATGGTTATTAAATGGCACCCAGAATTATGTTGCACAAAGCACAATTTCACATCATTCTGGGTTCATTTGTGTGAAAAGAAGGTCCAATCAGGCTGAAACGTTACAGGATGGTAGAATCTATTGAGTTGTAAGTGATCTGAACGTTTCATGATGATCGCACTTTCCTAAGGGGGTAAAACCATGTCCTAAAGGTCACCGGATCTGGTGTCACTTTAAAGAAGTAGTCCAGTTACACATTTGTGGGCTTATAACTTGGCTTCTGAATATCCTAGAGAGGTCAGGTTTGTTTTAGAGTACTCCAATTAACAGCCCCTATTACCTCAAAAAGAAATGGAGTCATTAGCACTTATGGTTTTTAAATGGCACCCAGAATTATGTTGCACGAAGCACAATTTCACATCATTCTGGGTCCATTTGTGTGAAAACAAGGTCCAATCAGGCTGAAACGTTTCAAGAAGGTAGAATCTATTGAGTTGTAAGTGATCTGAACGTTTCATGATGATCGCACATTCCTAAGTGGGTCAAACCATGTCCCAAAAGTCACCGGATCTGGTGTCACTTTAAAGAAGTAGTCCAGTTACACATTTGTGGGCTTATAACTTGGCTTCTGAATGTCCTAGAGAGATCAGCTTTGTTTTAGTGTACTCCAATCAACAGCCCCTACAACCACAAAAAAGAATGGAGTCATTAGCACTTATGGTTTGTAAATGGCACCCAGAATTATGTTGCACGAAGCACAATTTCACATCATTCTTGGTCGATTTGTGTGAAAACAAGGTCCAATCAGGCTGAAACGTTACAAGAAGGTAGAATCTATTGAGTTGTAAGTGATATGAACGTTTCATGATGATCGCACATTCCTATAGGGGGTCAAACCATGTCCCAAAGGTCACCGGGCCTGGTGTCACTTTAAAGAAGTAGTCCAGTTACACCTTTGTGGGCTTATAACTTGGCTTCTGAATGGCCTAGAGAGGTCAGGCTTGTTTTAGTGTACTCCAATCAACAGCCCCTACAGCCCCAAAAAGGAATGGAGTCATTGGCACTTATGGTTTGTAAATGGCACCCAGAATTATGTTGCACGAAGCACAATTTCACATCATTCTGGGTCCATTTGTGTGAAAACAAGGTCCAATCAGGCTGAAACGTTACAGGAAGGTAGAATCTATTGAGTTGTAAGTGATCTGAACGTTTCATGATGATAGCACTTTCCTAAGGGGGTCAAACCATGTCCCAAAGGTCACCGGGCCTGGTGTCACTTTAAAGAAGTAGTCCAGTTACACATTTGTGGGCTCATAACTTGGCTTCTGAATATCCTAGAGAGGTCAGGTTTAATTTAGAGTACTCCAATTAACAGCCCCCATTACCCCAAAAAGGAATTTAGTCATTAGCACTTATGGTTTTTAAATGGCACCCAGAATTATGTTGCACGAAGCACAATTTCACATCATTCTGGGTCCATTTGTGTGAAAACAAGGTCCAATCAGGCTGAAACGTTACAAGAAGGTAGAATCTATGGAGTTGTAAGTGATCTGAACATTTCATTCCTATAGGGGGTCAAACCATGTCCCAAAGGTCACCAGGCCTGGTGTCACTTTAAAGAAGTAGTCCAGTTACACATTTGTGGGCTTATAACTTGGCTTCTGAATGTCCTAGAGAGGTCAGGCTTGTTTTAGTGTACTCCAATCAACAGCCCCTACAACCACAAAAATGAATGGAGTCATTAGCACTTATGGTTTGTAAATGGCACCCAGAATTATGTTGCACGAAGCACAATTTCACATCATTCTGGGTTCATTTGTGTGAAAACAAGGTCCAATCTGGCTGAAACGTTACAAGAAGGTAGAATCTATTGAGTTGTAAGTGATCTGAACGTTTCATGATGATCGCACATTCCTATAGGGGGTCAAACCATGCCCCAAAGGTCACAGGGCCTGGTGTCACTTTAAAGATGTAGTCCAGTTACACCTTTTTGGGCTTATAACTTGGCTTCTGAATATCCTAGAGAGGTCAGGTTTGTTTGAGAGTACTCCAATTAACAGCCCCCATTACCCCAAAAAGGAATGGAGTCATTAGCACTTATGGTTTTTAAATGGCACCCAGAATTTTGTTGCACGAAGCACAATTTCACATCATTCTGGGTTCATTTGTGTGAAAACAAGGTCCAATCATGCTGAAACGTTACAGGAAGGTAGAATCTATTGAGTTGTAAGTGATCTGAACGTTTCATGATGATCGCACATTCCTATAGGGGGTAAAACCATGTTCCAAAGGTCACCGGGCCTGGTGTCACTTTAAAGAAGTAGTCCAGTTACACCTTTGTGGGCTTATAACTTGGCTTCTGAATGTCCTAGAGAGGTCAGGCTTGTTTTAGTGTACTCCAATCAACAGCCCCTACAGCCACAAAAAGGAATGGAGTCATTGGCACTTATGGTTTTTAAATGGCACCCAGAATTATGTTGCACGAAGCACAATTTCACATCATTCTGGGTCCATTTGTGTGAAAACAAGGTCCAATCAGGCTGAAACGTTACAGGAAGGTAGAATCTATTGAGTTGTAAGTGATCTGAACGTTTCATGATGAGAGCACTTTCCTAAGGGGGTCAAACCATGTCCCAAAGGTCACCGGGCCTGGTGTCACTTTAAAGAAGTAGTCCAGTTACACATTTGTGGGCTTATAACTTGGCTTTTGAATATCCTAGAGAGGTCAGGTTTAATTTAGAGTACTCCAATTAACAGCCCCCATTACCCCAAAAAGGAATTTAGTCATTAGCACTTATGGTTTTTAAATGGCACCCAGAATTATGTTGCACGAAGCACAATTTCACCTCATTCTGGGTCCATTTGTGTGAAAACAAGGTCCAATCAGGCTGAAACGTTACAAGAAGGTAGAATCTATTGAGTTGTAAGTGATCTGAACGTTTCATGATGATCGCACATTCCTATAGGGGGTCAAACCATGTCCCAAAAGTCACCGGGCCTGGTGTCACTTTAAACAAGTAGTCCAGTTTCACATTTGTGGGCTTATAACTTGGCTTCTGAATGTCCTAGAGAGGTCAGGTTTGTTTTAGTGTACTCCAATCAACAGCCCCTACAACCACAAAAAGGAATGGAGTCATTAGCACTTATGGTTTGTAAATGGCACCCAGAATTATGTTGCACGAAGCACAATTTCACATCATTCTGGGTTCATTTGTGTGAAAACAAGGTCCAATCAGGCTGAAACGTTACAAGAAGTTAGAATCTATTGAGTTGTAAGTGATCTGATTGTTTCATGATGATCGCACATTCCTATAGGGGGTCAAACCGTGTCCCAGAGGTCACAGGGCCTGGTGTCACTTTAAAGATGTAGTCCAGTTACACCTTTGTGGGCTTATAACTTGGCTTCTGAATATCCTAGAGAGGTCAGGTTTGTTTGAGAGTACTCCAATTAACAGCCCCCATTACCCCGAAAAGGAATGGAGTCATTAGCACTTATGGTTTTTAAATGGCACCCAGAATTATGTTGCACGAAGCACAATTTCACATCATTCTGGGTTCATTTGTGTGAATACAAGGTCCAATCAGGCTGAAACGTTACAGGAAGGTAGAATCTTTTGAGTTGTAAGTGATCTGAACGTTTCATGATGATCGCACATTCCTATAGGGGGTCAAACCATGTCCCAAAGGTCACTGGGCCTGGTGTCACTTTAAACAAGTAGTCCAGTTTCACATTTGTGGGCTTATAACTTGGCTTCTGAATGTCCTAGAGAGGTCAGGTTTGTTTTAGTGTACTCCAATCAACAGCCCCTACAACCACAAAAATGAATGGAGTCATTAGCACTTATGGTTTGTAAATGGCACCCAGAATTATGTTGCACGAAGCACAATTTCACA
Source organism: Nothobranchius furzeri (assembly GCF_043380555.1). Classification (NCBI taxonomy): domain Eukaryota; kingdom Metazoa; phylum Chordata; class Actinopteri; order Cyprinodontiformes; family Nothobranchiidae; genus Nothobranchius; species Nothobranchius furzeri. The sequence goes on from NC_091747.1 coordinate 3,620,406, forward strand.
TCATTCTGGGTTCATTTGTGTGAAAACAAGGTCCAATCAGGCTGAAACGTTACAAGAAGGTAGAATCTATTGAGTTGTAAGTGATCTGAACGTTTCATGATGATCGCACATTCCTATAGGGGGTCAAACCATGCCCCAAAGGTCACAGGGCCTGGTGTCACTTTAAAGATGTAGTCCAGTTACACCTTTTTTGGGCTTATAACTTGGCTTCTGAATATCCTAGAGAGGTCAGGTTTGTTTGAGAGTACTCCAATTAACAGCCCCCATTACCCCAAAAAGGAATGGAGTCATTAGCACTTATGGTTTTTAAATGGCACCCAGAATTATGTTGCACGAAGCACAATTTCACATCATTCTGGGTTCATTTGTGTGAAAACAAGGTCCAATCAGGCTGAAACGTTACAGGAAGGTAGAATCTATTGAGTTGTAAGTGATCTGAACGTTTCATGATGATCGCACATTCCTATAGGGGGTCAAACCATGTCCCAAAGGTCACCGGGCCTGGTGTCACTTTAAAGAAGTAGTCCAGTTACACCTTTGTGGGCTTATAACTTGGCTTCTGAATGTCCTAGAGAGGTCAGGCTTGTTTTAGTGTACTCCAATCAACAGCCCCTACAGCCACAAAAAGGAATGGAGTCATTGGCACTTATGGTTTTTAAATGGCACCCAGAATTATGTTGCACGAAGCACAATTTCACATCATTCTGGGTCCATTTGTGTGAAAACAAGGTCCAATCAGGCTGAAACGTTACAGGAAGGTAGAATCTATTGAGTTGTAAGTGATCTGAACGTTTCATGATGAGAGCACTTTCCTAAGGGGGTCAAACCATGTCCCAAAGGTCACCGGGCCTGGTGTCACTTTAAACAAGTAGTCCAGTTTCACATTTGTGGGCTTATAACTTGGCTTCTAAATGTCCTAGAGAGGTCAGGTTTGTTTTAGTGTACTCCAGTCAACAGCCCCTACAACCACAAAAAGGAATGGAGTCATTAGCACTTATGGTTTTTAAATGGCACCCAGAATTATGTTGCACGAAGCACAATTTCACCTCATTCTGGGTCCATTTGTGTGAAAACAAGGTCCAATCAGGCTGAAACGTTACAAGAAGGTAGAATCTATTGAGTTGTAAGTGATCTGAATGTTTCATGATGATCGCACATTCCTATAGGGGGTCAAACCATGTCCCAAAGGTCACCGGGCCTGGTGTCACTTTAAACAAGTAGTCCAGTTTCACATTTGTGGGCTTATAACTTGGCTTCTGAATGTCCTAGAGAGGTCAGGTTTGTTTTAGTGTACTCCAGTCAACAGCCCCTACAACCACAAAAAGGAATGGAGTCATTAGCACTTATGGTTTCTAAATGGCACCCAGAATTATGTTGCACGAAGCACAATTTCACATCATTCTGGGTCCATTTGTGTGAAAACAAGGTCCAATCAGGCTGAAACGTTACAAGAAGGTAGAATCTATTGAGTTGTAAGTGATCTGAAAGTTTCATGATGATCGCACATTCCTAAGGGGGTCAAATTATGTTCCAAAGGTCACCGGATCTGGTGTCACTTTAAAGAAGTAGTCCAGATACACCTTTGTGGGCTTATAACTTGGCTTCTGAATGTCCTAGCGAGATCAGGTTTGTTTTGGTGTACTCCAATCAACAGCCCCTACAACCACAAAAAGGAATGGAGTCATTAGCACTTATGGTTTTTAAATGGCACCCAGAATTATGTTGCACGAAGCACAATTTCACATCATTCTGGGTTCATTTGTGTGAAAACAATGTCTAATCATGCTGAAACGTTACAAGAAGGTAGAATCTATTGAGTTGTAAGTGATCTGAACGTTTCATGATGATCGCACATTCCTATAGGGGGTCAAACCATGTCCCAAAGGTCACCGGGCCTGGTCTCACTTTAAAGAATAAGTCCAGTTACACCTTTGTGGGCTTATAACTTGGCTTCTGAATATCCTAGAGAGGTCAGGTTTGTTTTAGTGTACTCCAATCAACAGCCCCTACAACCACAAAAAGGAATAAAGCCATTAGCACTTATGGTTTGTAAATGGCACCCAGAATTATGTTGCACGAAGCACAATTTCACATCATTCTGGGTCCATTTGTGTGAAAACAAGGTCCAATCAGGCTGAAACGTTACAAGAAGGTAGAATCTATTGAGTTGTAAGTGATCTGAACATTTCATGATGAGAGCACTTTCCTAAGGGGGTCAAACCATGTCCCAAAGGTCACCGGGCCTAGTGTCACTTTAAAGAAGTAGTCCAGTTACACATTTGTGGGCTTATAACTTGGCTTCTGAATATCCTAGAGAGGTCAGGTTTAATTTAGAGTACTCCAATTAACAGCCCCCATTACCCCAAAAAGGAATTTAGTCATTAGCACTTATGGTTTTTAAATGGCACCCAGAATTATGTTGCACGAAGCACAATTTCACATCATTCTGGGTCCATTTGTGTGAAAACAAGGTCCAATCAGGCTGAAACGTTACAAGAAGGTAGAATCTATTGAGTTGTAAGTGATCTGAATGTTTCATGATGATCGCACATTCCTATAGGGGGTCAAACCATGTCCCATAGGTCACCGGGCCTGGTGTCACTTTAAACAAGTAGTCCAGTTTCACATTTGTGGGCTTATAACTTGGCTTCTGAATGTCCTAGAGAGGTCAGGTTTGTTTTAGTGTACTCCAATCAACAGCCCCTACAACCACAAAAATGAATGGAGTCATTAGCACTTATGGTTTGTAAATGGCACCCAGAATTATGTTGCATGAAGCAACATTTCACATCATTCTGGGTTCATTTGTGTGAAAACAAGGTCCAATCAGGCTGAAACGTTACAAGAAGGTAGAATGTATTGAGTTGTAAGTGATCTGAACGTTTCATGATGATCGCACATTCCTATAGGGGGTCAAACCATGTCCCAAAGGTCACAGGGCCTGGTGTCACTTTAAAGATGTAGTCCAGTTACACCTTTGCGGGCTTATAACTTGGCTTCTGAATATCCTAGAGAGGTCAGGTTTGTTTGAGAGTACTCCAATTAACAGCCCCCATTACCCCAAAAAGGAATTTAGTCATTAGCACTTATGGTTTTTAAATGTCACCCAGAATTATGTTGCACGAAGCACAATTTCACATCATTCTGGGATCATTTGTGTGAAAACAATGTCCAATCATGCTGAAACGTTACAAGAAGGTAGAATCTATTGAGTTGTAAGTGATCTGAACGTTTCATGATGATCGCACATTCCTATAGGGGGTCAAACCATGTCCCAAAGGTCACCGGGCCTGGTCTCACTTTAAAGAATAAGTCCAGTTACACCTTTGTGGGCTTATAACTTGGCTTCTGAATATCCTAGAGAGGTCAGGTTTGTTTTAGTGTACTCCAATCAACAGCCCCTACAACCACAAAAAGGAATAAAGCCATTAGCACTTATGGTTTGTAAATGGCACCCAGAATTATGTTGCACGAAGCACAATTTCACATCATTCTGGGTCCATTTGTGTGAAAACAAGGTCCAATCAGGCTGAAACGTTACAAGAAGGTAGAATCTATTGAGTTGTAAGTGATCTGAACGTTTCATGATGATCGCACATTCCTAAGGGGGTCAAACCATGTCCCAAAGGTCACCGGGCCTGGTGTCACTTTAAATAAGTAGTCCAGTTACACCTTTGTGGGCTTATAACATGGCCTTGGATATCCTAGAGAGGTCATGTTTAATTTAGAGTACTCCAATTAACAGCCCCCATTACCCCAAAATGGAATGGAGTCATTAGCACTTATGGTTTTTAAATGGCACCCAGAATTATGTTGCACGAAGCACAATTTCACATCATTCTGGGTTCATTTGTGTGAAAACAAGGTCCAATCAGGCTGAAACATTACAGGAAGGTAGAATCTATTGAGTTTTAAGAGATCTGAACGTTTCATGATGATAGCACTTTCCTAAGGGGGTAAAACCATGTCCCAAAGGTCACCGGATCAGTGTCAATTTAAAGAAGTAGTCCAGTTACACATTTGTGGGCTTATAACTTGGCTTCTGAATGTCCTAGAGAGATCAGGTTTGTTTTAGTGTACTCCAATCAACAGCCCCTACAACCACAAAAAGGAATGGAGTCATTAGCACTTATGGTTTGTAAATGGCACCCAGAATTATGTGGCACGAAGCACAATTTCACATCATTCTGGGTTCATTTGTTTGAAAACAAGGTCCAATCAGGCTGAAACGTTACAGGAAGTTAGAATCTTTTGAGTTGTAAGTGATCTGAACGTTTCATGATGATAGCACTTTCCTAAGGAGGTAAAACCATGTCCCAAAGGTCACCGGATCGGTGTCAATTTCAAAAAGTAGTCCAGTTACACATTTGTGGGCTTATAACTTGGCTTCTGAATGTCATAGAGAGATCAGGTTTGTTTTAGTGTACTCCAATCAACAGCCCCTAAAACCACAAAAAGGAATGGAGTCATTAGCACTTATGGTTTTTAAATGGCACCCAGAATTATGTTGCACGAAGCACAATTTCACATCATTCTGGGTCCATTTGTGTGAAAACAAGGTCCAATCAGGCTGAAACGTTACAGGAAGGTAGAATCTATTGAGTTGTAAGTGATCTGAACGTTTCATGATGATAGCACTTTGCTAAGGGGGTCAAACCATGTCCCAGAGGTCACCGGATCTGTTGTCAATTTAAAGAAGTAGTCCAGTTACACATTTGTGGGCTTATAACTTGGCTTCTGAATGTCCTAGAGAGATCAGGTTTGTTTTAGTGTACTCCAGTCAACAGCCCCTACAACCACAAAAAGGAATGGAGTCATTAGCACTTATGGTTTTTAAATGGCACCCAGAATTATGTTGCACGAAGCACAATTTCACATCATTCTGGGTCCATTTGTGTGAAAACAAGGTCCAGTCAGGCTGAAACGTTACAAGAAGGTAGAATCTGTTGAGTTGTAAGTGATCTGAACGTTTCATGATGATCGCACATTCCTATAGGGGGTCAAACCATGTCCCAAAGGTCACGGGGCCTGGTGTCACTTTAAAGAAGTAGTCCAGTTAAACCTTTGTGGGCTTATAACTTGGCTTCTGAATATCCTAAAGAGGTCAGGTTTGTTTTAGAGTACTCCAATTAACAGCCCCCATTACCCCAAAAAGGAATGGAGTCATTAGCACTTATGGTTATTAAATGGCACCCAGAATTATGTTGCACAAAGCACAATTTCACATCATTCTGGGTTCATTTGTGTGAAAAGAAGGTCCAATCAGGCTGAAACGTTACAGGATGGTAGAATCTATTGAGTTGTAAGTGATCTGAACGTTTCATGATGATCGCACTTTCCTAAGGGGGTAAAACCATGTCCTAAAGGTCACCGGATCTGGTGTCACTTTAAAGAAGTAGTCCAGTTACACATTTGTGGGCTTATAACTTGGCTTCTGAATATCCTAGAGAGGTCAGGTTTGTTTTAGAGTACTCCAATTAACAGCCCCTATTACCTCAAAAAGAAATGGAGTCATTAGCACTTATGGTTTTTAAATGGCACCCAGAATTATGTTGCACGAAGCACAATTTCACATCATTCTGGGTCCATTTGTGTGAAAACAAGGTCCAATCAGGCTGAAACGTTTCAAGAAGGTAGAATCTATTGAGTTGTAAGTGATCTGAACGTTTCATGATGATCGCACATTCCTAAGTGGGTCAAACCATGTCCCAAAAGTCACCGGATCTGGTGTCACTTTAAAGAAGTAGTCCAGTTACACATTTGTGGGCTTATAACTTGGCTTCTGAATGTCCTAGAGAGATCAGCTTTGTTTTAGTGTACTCCAATCAACAGCCCCTACAACCACAAAAAAGAATGGAGTCATTAGCACTTATGGTTTGTAAATGGCACCCAGAATTATGTTGCACGAAGCACAATTTCACATCATTCTTGGTCGATTTGTGTGAAAACAAGGTCCAATCAGGCTGAAACGTTACAAGAAGGTAGAATCTATTGAGTTGTAAGTGATATGAACGTTTCATGATGATCGCACATTCCTATAGGGGGTCAAACCATGTCCCAAAGGTCACCGGGCCTGGTGTCACTTTAAAGAAGTAGTCCAGTTACACCTTTGTGGGCTTATAACTTGGCTTCTGAATGGCCTAGAGAGGTCAGGCTTGTTTTAGTGTACTCCAATCAACAGCCCCTACAGCCCCAAAAAGGAATGGAGTCATTGGCACTTATGGTTTGTAAATGGCACCCAGAATTATGTTGCACGAAGCACAATTTCACATCATTCTGGGTCCATTTGTGTGAAAACAAGGTCCAATCAGGCTGAAACGTTACAGGAAGGTAGAATCTATTGAGTTGTAAGTGATCTGAACGTTTCATGATGATAGCACTTTCCTAAGGGGGTCAAACCATGTCCCAAAGGTCACCGGGCCTGGTGTCACTTTAAAGAAGTAGTCCAGTTACACATTTGTGGGCTCATAACTTGGCTTCTGAATATCCTAGAGAGGTCAGGTTTAATTTAGAGTACTCCAATTAACAGCCCCCATTACCCCAAAAAGGAATTTAGTCATTAGCACTTATGGTTTTTAAATGGCACCCAGAATTATGTTGCACGAAGCACAATTTCACATCATTCTGGGTCCATTTGTGTGAAAACAAGGTCCAATCAGGCTGAAACGTTACAAGAAGGTAGAATCTATGGAGTTGTAAGTGATCTGAACATTTCATTCCTATAGGGGGTCAAACCATGTCCCAAAGGTCACCAGGCCTGGTGTCACTTTAAAGAAGTAGTCCAGTTACACATTTGTGGGCTTATAACTTGGCTTCTGAATGTCCTAGAGAGGTCAGGCTTGTTTTAGTGTACTCCAATCAACAGCCCCTACAACCACAAAAATGAATGGAGTCATTAGCACTTATGGTTTGTAAATGGCACCCAGAATTATGTTGCACGAAGCACAATTTCACATCATTCTGGGTTCATTTGTGTGAAAACAAGGTCCAATCTGGCTGAAACGTTACAAGAAGGTAGAATCTATTGAGTTGTAAGTGATCTGAACGTTTCATGATGATCGCACATTCCTATAGGGGGTCAAACCATGCCCCAAAGGTCACAGGGCCTGGTGTCACTTTAAAGATGTAGTCCAGTTACACCTTTTTGGGCTTATAACTTGGCTTCTGAATATCCTAGAGAGGTCAGGTTTGTTTGAGAGTACTCCAATTAACAGCCCCCATTACCCCAAAAAGGAATGGAGTCATTAGCACTTATGGTTTTTAAATGGCACCCAGAATTTTGTTGCACGAAGCACAATTTCACATCATTCTGGGTTCATTTGTGTGAAAACAAGGTCCAATCATGCTGAAACGTTACAGGAAGGTAGAATCTATTGAGTTGTAAGTGATCTGAACGTTTCATGATGATCGCACATTCCTATAGGGGGTAAAACCATGTTCCAAAGGTCACCGGGCCTGGTGTCACTTTAAAGAAGTAGTCCAGTTACACCTTTGTGGGCTTATAACTTGGCTTTTGAATATCCTAGAGAGGTCAGGTTTAATTTAGAGTACTCCAATTAACAGCCCCCATTACCCCAAAAAGGAATTTAGTCATTAGCACTTATGGTTTTTAAATGGCACCCAGAATTATGTTGCACGAAGCACAATTTCACCTCATTCTGGGTCCATTTGTGTGAAAACAAGGTCCAATCAGGCTGAAACGTTACAAGAAGGTAGAATCTATTGAGTTGTAAGTGATCTGAACGTTTCATGATGATCGCACATTCCTATAGGGGGTCAAACCATGTCCCAAAGGTCACCGGGCCTGGTGTCACTTTAAACAAGTAGTCCAGTTTCACATTTGTGGGCTTATAACTTGGCTTCTGAATGTCCTAGAGAGGTCAGGTTTGTTTTAGTGTACTCCAATCAACAGCCCCTACAACCACAAAAAGGAATGGAGTCATTAGCACTTATGGTTTGTAAATGGCACCCAGAATTATGTTGCACGAAGCACAATTTCACATCATTCTGGGTTCATTTGTGTGAAAACAAGGTCCAATCAGGCTGAAACGTTACAAGAAGTTAGAATCTATTGAGTTGTAAGTGATCTGATTGTTTCATGATGATCGCACATTCCTATAGGGGGTCAAACCGTGTCCCAGAGGTCACAGGGCCTGGTGTCACTTTAAAGATGTAGTCCAGTTTCACATTTGTGGGCTTATAACTTGGCTTCTGAATGTCCTAGAGAGGTCAGGTTTGTTTTAGTGTACTCCAATCAACAGCCCCTACAACCACAAAAATGAATGGAGTCATTAGCACTTATGGTTTGTAAATGGCACCCAGAATTATGTTGCACGAAGCACAATTTCACATCATTCTGGGTTCATTTGTGTGAAAACAAGGTCCAATCAGGCTGAAACGTTACAAGAAGGTAGAATCTATTGAGTTGTAAGTGATCTGAACGTTTCATGATGATCGCACATTCCTATAGGGGGTCAAACCATGCCCCAAAGGTCACAGGGCCTGGTGTCACTTTAAAAGATGTAGTCCAGTTACACCTTTTTTGGGCTTATAACTTGGCTTCTGAATATCCTAGAGAGGTCAGGTTTGTTTGAGAGTACTCCAATTAACAGCCCCCATTACCCCAAAAAGGAATGGAGTCATTAGCACTTATGGTTTTTAAATGGCACCCAGAATTATGTTGCACGAAGCACAATTTCACATCATTCTGGGTTCATTTGTGTGAAAACAAGGTCCAATCAGGCTGAAACGTTACAGGAAGGTAGAATCTATTGAGTTGTAAGTGATCTGAACGTTTCATGATGATCGCACATTCCTATAGGGGGTCAAACCATGTCCCAAAGGTCACCGGGCCTGGTGTCACTTTAAAGAAGTAGTCCAGTTACACCTTTGTGGGCTTATAACTTGGCTTCTGAATGTCCTAGAGAGGTCAGGCTTGTTTTAGTGTACTCCAATCAACAGCCCCTACAGCCACAAAAAGGAATGGAGTCATTGGCACTTATGGTTTTTAAATGGCACCCAGAATTATGTTGCACGAAGCACAATTTCACATCATTCTGGGTCCATTTGTGTGAAAACAAGGTCCAATCAGGCTGAAACGTTACAGGAAGGTAGAATCTATTGAGTTGTAAGTGATCTGAACGTTTCATGATGAGAGCACTTTCCTAAGGGGGTCAAACCATGTCCCAAAGGTCACCGGGCCTGGTGTCACTTTAAACAAGTAGTCCAGTTTCACATTTGTGGGCTTATAACTTGGCTTCTAAATGTCCTAGAGAGGTCAGGTTTGTTTTAGTGTACTCCAGTCAACAGCCCCTACAACCACAAAAAGGAATGGAGTCATTAGCACTTATGGTTTTTAAATGGCACCCAGAATTATGTTGCACGAAGCACAATTTCACCTCATTCTGGGTCCATTTGTGTGAAAACAAGGTCCAATCAGGCTGAAACGTTACAAGAAGGTAGAATCTATTGAGTTGTAAGTGATCTGAATGTTTCATGATGATCGCACATTCCTATAGGGGGTCAAACCATGTCCCAAAGGTCACCGGGCCTGGTGTCACTTTAAACAAGTAGTCCAGTTTCACATTTGTGGGCTTATAACTTGGCTTCTGAATGTCCTAGAGAGGTCAGGTTTGTTTTAGTGTACTCCAATCAACAGCCCCTACAACCACAAAAAGGAATGGAGTCATTAGCACTTATGGTTTGTAAATGGCACCCAGAATTATGTTGCACGAAGCACAATTTCACATCATTCTGGGTTCATTTGTGTGAAAACAAGGTCCAATCAGGCTGAAACGTTACAAGAAGGTAGAATCTATTGAGTTGTAAGTGATCTGAACGTTTCATGATGATCGCACATTCCTATAGGGGGTCAAACCATGTCCCAAAGGTCACAGGGCCTGGTGTCACTTTAAAGATGTAGTCCACTTACACCTTTGTGGGCTTATAACTTGGCTTCTGAATATCCTAGAGAGGTCAGGTTTAATTTAGAGTACTCCAATTAACAGCCCACATTACCCCAAAAAGGAATTTAGTCATTAGCACTTATGGTTTTTAAATGGCACCCAGAATTATGTTGCACGAAGCACAATTTCACCTCATTCTGGGTCCATGTGTGTGAAAACAAGGTCCAATCAGGCTGAAACGTTACAAGAAGGTAGAATCTATTGAGTTGTAAGTGATCTGAATGTTTCATGATGATCGCACATTCCTATAGGGGGTCAAACCATGACCCAAAGGTCACCGGGCCTGGTGTCACTTTAAACAAGTAGTCCAGTTACACCTTTTTGGGCTTATAACTTGGCTTCTGAATATCCTAGAGAGGTCAGGTTTGTTTGAGAGTACTCCAATTAACAGCCCCCATTACCCCAAAAAGGAATGGAGTCATTAGCACTTATGGTTTTTAAATGGCACCCAGAATTATGTTGCACGAAGCACAATTTCACATCATTCTGGGTCCATTTGTGTGAAAACAAGGTCCAATCAGGCTGAAACGTTACAGGAAGGTAGAATCTATTGAGTTGTAAGTGATCTGAACGTTTCATGATGAGAGCACTTTCCTAAGGGGGTCAAACCATGTCCCAAAGGTCACCGGGCCTGGTGTCACTTTAAAGAAGTAGTCCAGTTACACATTTGTGGGCTTATAACTTGGCTTTTGAATATCCTAGAGAGGTCAGGTTTGTTTGAGAGTACTCCAATTAACAGCCCCCATTACCCCAAAAAGGAATTTAGTCATTAGCACTTATGGTTTTTAAATGGCACCCAGAATTATGTTGCACGAAGCACAATTTCACCTCATTCTGGGTCCATTTGTTTGAAAACAAGGTCCAATCAGGCTGAAACGTTACAAGAAGGTAGAATCTATTGAGTTGTAAGTGATCTGAACGTTTCATGATGATCGCACATTCCTATAGGGGGTCAAACCATGTCCCAAAGGTCACCGGGCCTGGTGTCACTTTAAACAAGTAGTCCAGTTTCACATTTGTGGGCTTATAACTTGGCTTCTGAATGTCCTAGAGAGGTCAGGTTTGTTTTAGTGTACTCCAATCAACAGCCCCTACAACCACAAAAAGGAATGGAGTCATTAGCACTTATGGTTTGTAAATGGCACCCAGAATTATGTTGCACGAAGCACAATTTCACATCATTCTGGGTTCATTTGTGTGAAAACAAGGTCCAATCAGGCTGAAACGTTACAAGAAGTTAGAATCTATTGAGTTGTAAGTGATCTGATTGTTTCATGATGATCGCACATTCCTATAGGGGGTCAAACCGTGTCCCAGAGGTCACAGGGCCTGGTGTCACTTTAAAGATGTAGTCCAGTTACACCTTTGTGGGCTTATAACTTGGCTTCTGAATATCCTAGAGAGGTCAGGTTTGTTTGAGAGTACTCCAATTAACAGCCCCCATTACCCCGAAAAGGAATGGAGTCATTAGCACTTATGGTTTTTAAATGGCACCCAGAATTATGTTGCACGAAGCACAATTTCACATCATTCTGGGTTCATTTGTGTGAATACAAGGTCCAATCAGGCTGAAACGTTACAGGAAGGTAGAATCTTTTGAGTTGTAAGTGATCTGAACGTTTCATGATGATCACACATTCCTATAGGGGGTCAAACCATGCCCCAAAGGTCACAGGGCCTGGTGTCACTTTAAAGATGTAGTCCAGTTACACCTTTTTTGGGCTTATAACTTGGCTTCTGAATATCCTAGAGAGGTCAGGTTTGTTTGAGAGTACTCCAATTAACAGCCCCCATTACCCCAAAAAGGAATGGAGTCATTAGCACTTATGGTTTTTAAATGGCACCCAGAATTATGTTGCACGAAGCACAATTTCACATCATTCTGGGTTCATTTGTGTGAAAACAAGGTCCAATCAGGCTGAAACGTTACAAGAAGTTAGAATCTATTGAGTTGTAAGTGATCTGATTGTTTCATGATGATCGCACATTCCTATAGGGGGTCAAACCGTGTCCCAGAGGTCACAGGGCCTGGTGTCACTTTAAAGATGTAGTCCAGTTACACCTTTGTGGGCTTATAACTTGGCTTCTGAATATCCTAGAGAGGTCAGGTTTGTTTGAGAGTACTCCAATTAACAGCCCCCATTACCCCGAAAAGGAATGGAGTCATTAGCACTTATGGTTTTTAAATGGCACCCAGAATTATGTTGCACGAAGCACAATTTCACATCATTCTGGGTTCATTTGTGTGAATACAAGGTCCAATCAGGCTGAAACGTTACAGGAAGGTAGAATCTTTTGAGTTGTAAGTGATCTGAACGTTTCATGATGATCACACATTCCTATAGGGGGTCAAACCATGCCCCAAAGGTCACAGGGCCTGGTGTCACTTTAAAGATGTAGTCCAGTTACACCTTTTTTGGGCTTATAACTTGGCTTCTGAATATCCTAGAGAGGTCAGGTTTGTTTGAGAGTACTCCAATTAACAGCCCCCATTACCCCAAAAAGGAATGGAGTCATTAGCACTTATGGTTTTTAAATGGCACCCAGAATTATGTTGCACGAAGCACAATTTCACATCATTCTGGGTTCATTTGTGTGAAAACAAGGTCCAATCAGGCTGAAACGTTACAGGAAGGTAGAATCTATTGAGTTGTAAGTGATCTGAACGTTTCATGATGATCGCACATTCCTATAGGGGGTCAAACCATGTCCCAAAGGTCACCGGGCCTGGTGTCACTTTAAAGAAGTAGTCCAGTTACACCTTTGTGGGCTTATAACTTGGCTTCTGAATGTCCTAGAGAGGTCAGGCTTGTTTTAGTGTACTCCAATCAACAGCCCCTACAGCCACAAAAAGGAATGGAGTCATTGGCACTTATGGTTTTTAAATGGCACCCAGAATTATGTTGCACGAAGCACAATTTCACATCATTCTGGGTCCATTTGTGTGAAAACAAGGTCCAATCAGGCTGAAACGTTACAGGAAGGTAGAATCTATTGAGTTGTAAGTGATCTGAACGTTTCATGATGAGAGCACTTTCCTAAGGGGGTCAAACCATGTCCCAAAGGTCACCGGGCCTGGTGTCACTTTAAACAAGTAGTCCAGTTTCACATTTGTGGGCTTATAACTTGGCTTCTAAATGTCCTAGAGAGGTCAGGTTTGTTTTAGTGTACTCCAGTCAACAGCCCCTACAACCACAAAAAGGAATGGAGTCATTAGCACTTATGGTTTTTAAATGGCACCCAGAATTATGTTGCACGAAGCACAATTTCACCTCATTCTGGGTCCATTTGTGTGAAAACAAGGTCCAATCAGGCTGAAACGTTACAAGAAGGTAGAATCTATTGAGTTGTAAGTGATCTGAATGTTTCATGATGATCGCACATTCCTATAGGGGGTCAAACCATGTCCCAAAGGTCACCGGGCCTGGTGTCACTTTAAACAAGTAGTCCAGTTTCACATTTGTGGGCTTATAACTTGGCTTCTGAATGTCCTAGAGAGGTCAGGTTTGTTTTAGTGTACTCCAATCAACAGCCCCTACAACCACAAAAAGGAATGGAGTCATTAGCACTTATGGTTTGTAAATGGCACCCAGAATTATGTTGCACGAAGCACAATTTCACATCATTCTGGGTTCATTTGTGTGAAAACAAGGTCCAATCAGGCTGAAACGTTACAAGAAGGTAGAATCTATTGAGTTGTAAGTGATCTGAACGTTTCATGATGATCGCACATTCCTATAGGGGGTCAAACCATGTCCCAAAGGTCACAGGGCCTGGTGTCACTTTAAAGATGTAGTCCACTTACACCTTTGTGGGCTTATAACTTGGCTTCTGAATATCCTAGAGAGGTCAGGTTTAATTTAGAGTACTCCAATTAACAGCCCACATTACCCCAAAAAGGAATTTAGTCATTAGCACTTATGGTTTTTAAATGGCACCCAGAATTATGTTGCACGAAGCACAATTTCACCTCATTCTGGGTCCATGTGTGTGAAAACAAGGTCCAATCAGGCTGAAACGTTACAAGAAGGTAGAATCTATTGAGTTGTAAGTGATCTGAATGTTTCATGATGATCGCACATTCCTATAGGGGGTCAAACCATGACCCAAAGGTCACCGGGCCTGGTGTCACTTTAAACAAGTAGTCCAGTTACACCTTTTTGGGCTTATAACTTGGCTTCTGAATATCCTAGAGAGGTCAGGTTTGTTTGAGAGTACTCCAATTAACAGCCCCCATTACCCCAAAAAGGAATGGAGTCATTAGCACTTATGGTTTTTAAATGGCACCCAGAATTATGTTGCACGAAGCACAATTTCACATCATTCTGGGTTCATTTGTGTGAAAACAAGGTCCAATCAGGCTGAAACGTTACAGGAAGGTAGAATCTATTGAGTTGTAAGTGATCTGAACGTTTCATGATGAGAGCACTTTCCTAAGGGGGTCAAACCATGTCCCAAAGGTCACCGGGCCTGGTGTCACTTTAAAGAAGTAGTCCAGTTACACATTTGTGGGCTTATAACTTGGCTTTTGAATATCCTAGAGAGGTCAGGTTTAATTTAGAGTACTCCAATTAACAGCCCCCATTACCCCAAAAAGGAATTTAGTCATTAGCACTTATGGTTTTAAATGGCACCCAGAATTATGTTGCACGAAGCACAATTTCACCTCATTCTGGGTCCATTTGTGTGAAAACAAGGTCCAATCAGGCTGAAACGTTACAAGAAGGTAGAATCTATTGAGTTGTAAGTGATCTGAATGTTTCATGATGATCGCACATTCCTATAGGGGGTCAAACCATGTCCCAAAGGTCACCGGGCCTGGTGTCACTTTAAACAATTAGTCCAGTTTCACATTTGTGGGCTTATAACTTGGCTTCTGAATGTGCTAGAGAGGTCAGGTTTGTTTTAGTGTACTCCAATCAACAGCCCCTACAACCACAAAAAGGAATGGAGTCATTAGCACTTATGGTTTGTAAATGGCACCCAGAATTATGTTGCACGAAGCACAATTTCACATCATTCTGGGTTCATTTGTGTGAAAACAAGGTCCAATCAGGCTGAAACGTTACAAGAAGGTAGAATCTATTGAGTTGTAAGTGATCTGAACGTTTCATGATGATCGCACATTCCTATAGGGGGTCAAACCATGTCCCAAAGGTCACAGGGCCTGGTGTCACTTTAAAGATGTAGTCCAGTTACACCTTTGAGGGCTTAGAACTTGGCTTCTGAATATCCTAGAGAGGTCAGGTTTGTTTGAGAGTACTCCAATTAAAAGCCCCCATTACCCCAAAAAGGAATTTAGTCATTAGCACTTATGGTTTTTAAATGGCACCCAGAATTATGTTGCACGAAGCACAATTTCACCTCATTCTGGGTCCATGTGTGTGAAAACAAGGTCCAATCAGGCTGAAACGTTACAAGAAGGTAGAATCTATTGAGTTGTAAGTGATCTGAATGTTTCATGATGATCGCACATTCCTATAGGGGGTCAAACCATGTCCCAAAGGTCACCGGGCCTGGTGTCACTTTAAACAAGTAGTCCAGTTTCACATTTGTGGGCTTATAACTTGGCTTCTGAATGTCCTAGAGAGGTCAGGTTTGTTTTAGTGTACTCCAATCAACAGCCCCTACAACCACAAAAATGAATGGAGTCATTAGCACTCATGGTTTTTAAATGGCACCCAGAATTATGTTGCACGAAGCACAATTTCACCTCATTCTGGGTCCATTTGTGTGAAAACAAGGTCCAATCAGGCTGAAACGTTACAAGAAGGTAGAATCTATTGAGTTGTAAGTGATCTGAATGTTTCATGATGATCGCACATTCCTATAGGGGGTCAAACCATGACCCAAAGGTCACCGGGCCTGGTGTCACTTTAAACAAGTAGTCCAGTTACACCTTTTTGGGCTTATAACTTGGCTTCTGAATATCCTAGAGAGGTCAGGTTTGTTTGAGAGTACTCCAATTAACAGCCCCCATTACCCCAAAAAGGAATGGAGTCATTAGCACTTATGGTTTTTAAATGGCACCCAGAATTATGTTGCACGAAGCACAATTTCACATCATTCTGGGTTCATTTGTGTGAAAACAAGGTCCAATCAGGCTGAAACGTTACAGGAAGGTAGAATCTATTGAGTTGTAAGTGATCTGAACGTTTCATGATGAGAGCACTTTCCTAAGGGGGTCAAACCATGTCCCAAAGGTCACCGGGCCTGGTGTCACTTTAAAGAAGTAGTCCAGTTACACATTTGTGGGCTTATAACTTGGCTTCTGAATATCCTAGAGAGGTCAGGTTTGTTTTAGTGTACTCCAATCAACAGCCCCTACAACCACAAAAAGGAATGGAGTCATTAGCACTTATGGTTTGTAAATGGCACCCAGAATTATGTTGCACGAAGCATAATTTCACATCATTCTGGGTTCATTTGTGTGAAAACAAGGTCCAATCAGGCTGAAACGTTACAAGAAGGTAGAATCTATTGAGTTGTAAGTGATCTGAACGTTTCATGATGATCGCACATTCCTATAGGGGGTCAAACCATGTCCCAAAGGTCACAGGGCCTGGTGTCACTTTAAAGATGTAGTCCAGTTACACCTTTGAGGGCTTAGAACTTGGCTTCTGAATATCCTAGAGAGGTCAGGTTTGTTTGAGAGTACTCCAATTAAAAGCCCCCATTACCCCAAAAAGGAATGGAGTCATTAGCACTTATGGTTTTTAAATGGCACCCAGAATTTTTTTGCACGAAGCACAATTTCACATCATTCTGGGTCCATTTGTGTGAAAACAAGGTCCAATCAGGCTGAAACGTTACAAGAAGGTAGAATCTATTGAGTTGTAAGTGATCTGAATGTTTCATGATGATCGCACATTCCTATAGGGGGTCAAACCATGTCCCAAAGGTCACCGGGCCTGGTGTCACTTTAAACAAGTAGTCCAGTTTCACATTTGTGGGCTTATAACTTGGCTTCTGAATGTCCTAGAGAGGTCAGGTTTGTTTTAGTGTACTCCAATCAACAGCCCCTACAACCACAAAAATGAATGGAGTCATTAGCACTTATGGTTTGTAAATGGCACCCAGAATTATGTTGCACGAAGCACAATTTCACATCATTCTGGGTTCATTTGTGTGAAAACAAGGTCCAATCAGGCTGAAACGTTACAAGAAGTTAGAATCTATTGAGTTGTAAGTGATCTGAACGTTTCATGATGATCGCACAATCCTATAGGGGGTCAAACCATGTCCCAGAGGTCACCGGTCCTAGTGTCACTTTTAAGAAGTAGTCCAGTTACACCTTTGTGGGCTTATAACTTGGCTTCTGAATGTCTTAGAGAGGTCAGGCTTGTTTTAGTGTACTCCAATCAACAGCCCCTACAGCCACAAAAAGGAATGGAGTCATTGGCACTTATGGTTTTTAAATGGCACCCAGAATTATGTTGCACGAAGCACAATTTCACATCATTCTGGGTCCATTTGTGTGAAAACAAGGTCCAATCAGGCTGAAACGTTACAGGAAGGTAGAATCTATTGAGTTGTAAGTGATCTGAACGTTTCATGATGAGAGCACTTTCCTAAGGGGGTCAAACCATGTCCCAAAGGTCACCGGGCCTGGTGTCACTTTAAAGAAGTAGTCCAGTTACACCTTTGTGGGCTTATAACTTGGCTTCTGAATATCCTAGAGAGGTCAGGTTTAATTTAGAGTACTCCAATTAACATCCCCCATTACCCCAAAAAGGAATTTAGTCATTAGCACTTATGGTTTTTAAATGGCACCCAGAATTATGTTGCACGAAGCACAATTTCACATCATTCTGGGTTCATTTGTGTGAAAACAAGGTCCAATCAGGCTGAAACGTTACAAGAAGGTAGAATCTATTGAGTTGTAAGTGATCTGAACGTTTCATGATGATCGCACATTCCTATAGGGGGTCAAACCATGTCCCAAAGGTCACAGGGCCTGGTGTCACTTTAAAGATGTAGTCCAGTTACACCTTTGACGGCTTAGAACTTGGCTTCTGAATATCCTAGAGAGGTCAGGTTTGTTTGAGAGTACTCCAATTAACAGCCCCCATTACCCCAAAAAGGAATGGAGTCATTAGCACTTATGGTTTTTAAATGTCACCAGGAATTTTGTTGCACGAAGCACAATTTCACATCATTCTGGGTTCATTTGTGTGAAAACAAGGTCCAATCAGGCTGAAACGTTACAGGAAGGTAGAATCTATTGAGTTGTAAGTGATCTGAACGTTTCATGATGATCGCACATTCCTATAGGGGTTCAAACCATGTCCCAAAGGTCACCGGGCCTGGTCTCACTTTAAAGAATAAGTCCAGTTTCACATTTGTGGGCTTATAACTTGGCTTCTGAATATCCTAGAGAGGTCAGGTTTGTTTTAGTGTACTCCAATCAACAGCCCCTACAACCACAAAAAGGAATGGAGTCATTAGCACTTATGGTTTATAAATGGCACCCAGAATTATGTGGCACGAAGCACAATTTCACATTATTCTGGGTTCATTTGTGTGAAAACAAGGTCCAATCAGGCTGAAACATTACAGGAAGGTAGAATCTATTGAGTTTTAAGTGATCTGAACGTTTCATGATGATAGCACTTTCCTAAGGGGGTAAAACCATGTCCCAAAGGTCACCGGATCAGTGTCAATATAAAGAAGTAGTCCAGTTACACATTTGTGGGCTTATAACTTGGCTTCTGAATGTCCTAGAGAGATCAGGTTTGTTTTAGTGTACTCCAATCAACAGCCCCTTCAACCACAAAAAGGAATGGAGTCATTAGCACTTATGGTTTATAAATGGCACCCAGAATTATGTGGCACGAAGCACAATTTCACATTATTCTGGGTTCATTTGTGTGAAAACAAGGTCCAATCAGGCTGAAACGTTACAGGAAGTTAGAATCTTTTGAGTTGTAAGTGATCTGAACGTTTCATGATGATAGCACTTTCCTAAGGAGGTAAAACCATGTCCCAAAGGTCACCGGATCGTTGTCAATTTCAAAAAGTAGTCCAGTTACACATTTGTGGGCTTATAACTTGGCTTCTGAATGTCCTAGAGAGATCAGGTTTGTTTTAGTGTACTCCAATCAACAGCCCCTAAAACCACAAAAAGGAATGGAGTCATTAGCACTTATGGTTTTTAAATGGCACCCAGAATTATGTTGCACGAAGCACAATTTCACATCATTCTGGGTTCATATGTGTGAAAACAAGGTCCAATCAGGCTGAAACGTTACAGGAAGGTAGAATCTATTGAGTTGTAAGTGATCTGAATGTTTCATGACGATAGCACATTCCTAAGGGGGTCAAACCATGTCCCAAAGGTCACCGGGCCTGGTGCCACTTTAAAGAAGTAGTCCAGTTACACCTTTGTGGGCTTATAACTTGGCTTCTGAATGTCCTAGACAGGCCAGGCTTGTTTTAGTGTACTTCAATAAACAGCCCCTACAACCACAAAAAGGAATGGAGTCATTAGCACTTATGGTTTTTAAATGGCACCCAGAATTATGTTGCACGAAGCACAATTTCACATCATTCTGGGTTCATTTGTGTGAAAACAAGGTCCAATCAGGCTGAAACGTTACAGGAAGGTAGAATCTATTGAGTTGTAAGTGATCTGAACGTTTCATGATGATAGCACTTTCCTAAGGGGGTCAAACCATGTCCCAAAGGTCACCGGGCCTGGTGTCACTTTAAAGAAGTAGTCCAGTAACACCTTGGTGGGCTTATAACTTGGCTTCTGAATGTCCTAGAGAGGTCAGGCTTGTTTTAGTGTACTCCAATCAACAGCCCCTACAGCCACAAAAAGGAATGGAGTCATTAGCACTTATGGTTTGTAAATGTCACCCAGAATTATGTTGCACGAAGCACAATTTCACATCATTCTGGGTCAATTTGTGTGAAAACAAGGTCCAATCAGGCTGAAACGTTACAAGAAGGTAGAATCTATTGAGTTGTAAGTGATATGAACGTTTCATGATGATCGCACATTCCTATAGGGTGTCAAACCATGTCCCAAAGGTCACCGGGCCTGGTGTCACTTTAAAGAAGTAGTCCAGTTACACCTTTGTGGGCTTATAACTTGGCTTCTGAATGTCCTAGAGAGATCAGGTTTGTTTTAGTGTACTCCAATCAACAGCCCCTACAACCACAAAAAGGAATGGAGTCATTAGCACTTATAGTTTGTAAATGGCACCCAGAATTATTTTGCACGAAGCACAATTTCACATCATTCTGGGTCCATTTGTGTGAAAACAAGGTCCATTAAGGCTGAAACGTTACAAGAAGGTAGAATCTATTGAGTTGTAAGTGATCTGAACGTTTCATGATGATCGCACATTCCTATAGGGGGTCAAACCATGTCCCAAAGGTCACCGGGCCTGGTGTCACTTTAAAGAAGTAGTCCAGTTACACCATTGTGGGCTTCTAACTTGGCTTCTGAATGTCCTAGAGAGGTCAGGCTTGTTTTAGTGTACTCCAATCAACAGCCCCTACAGCCACAAAAAGGAATGGAGTCATTGGCACTTATGGTTTGTAAATGGCACCCAGAATTATGTTGCACGAAGCACAATTTCACATCATTCTGGGTCCATTTGTGTGAAAACAAGGTCCAATCAGGCTGAAACGTTACAGGAAGGTAGAATCTATTGAGTTGTAAGTGATCTGAACGTTTCATGATGATAGCACTTTCCTAAGGGGGTCAAACCATGTCCCAAAGGTCACCGGGCCTGGTGTCACTTTAAAGAAGTAGTCCAGTTACACATTTGTGGGCTCATAACTTGGCTTCTGAATATCCTAGAGAGGTCAGGTTTGTTTGAGAGTACTCCAATTAACAGCCCCCATTACCCCAAAAAGGAATGGAGTCATTAGCACTTATGGTTTTTAAATGTCACCCAGAATTTTGTTGCACGAAGCACAATTTCACATCATTCTGGGTTCATTTGTGTGAAAACAAGGTCCAATCAGGCTGAAACGTTACAGAAAGGTAGAATCTATTGAGTTGTAAGTGATCTGAACGTTTCATGATGATAGCACTTTCCTAAGGGGGTCAAACCATGTCCCAAAGGTCACCGGATCTGGTGTCAATTTAAAGAAGTGGTCCAGTTACACATTTGTGGGCTTATAACTTGGCTTCTGAATGTCCTAGAGAGATCAGGTTTGTTTTAGTGTACTCCAATCAACAGCCCCTACAACCACAAAAAGGAATGGAGTCATTAGCAATTATGGTTTTTAAATGGCACCCAGAATTATGTTGCACGAAGCACAATTTCACATCATTCTGGGTTCATTTGTGTGAAAACAATGGTCCAATCATGCTGAAACGTTACAAGAAGGTAGAATCTATTGAGTTGTAAGTGATCTGAACGTTTCATGATGATCACACATTCCTATAGGGGGTCAAACCATGTCCCAAAGGTCACCGGGCCTGGTCTCACTTTAAAGAATAAGTCCAGTTTCACATTTGTGGGCTTATAACTTGGCTTCTGAATATCCTAGAGAGGTCAGGTTTGTTTTAGTGTACTCCAATCAACAGCCCCTACAACCACAAAAAGGAATAAAGTCATTAGCACTTATGGTTTGGAAATGGCACCCAGAATTATGTTGCACGAAGCACAATTTCACATCATTCTGGGTCCATTTGTGTGAAAACAAGGTCCAATCAGGCTGAAACGTTACAAGAACGTAGAATCTATTGAGTTGTAAGTGATCTGAACGTTTCATGATGATCTCACATTCCTAAGGGGGTCAAACCATGTCCCAAAGGTCACCGGGCCTGGTGTCACTTTAAATAAGTAGTCCAGTTACACCTTTGTGGGCTTATAACATGGCTTCTGAATATCCTAGAGAGGTCATGTTTAATTTAGAGTACTCCAATTAACAGCCCCCATTACCCCAAAATGGTATGGAGTCATTAGCACTTATGGTTTTTAAATGGCACCCAGAATTATGTTGCACGAAGCACAATTTCACATCATTCTGGGTCCATTTGTGTGAAAACAAGGTCCAATCAGGCTGAAACATTACAGGAAGGTAGAATCTATTGAGTTTTAAGTGATCTGAACGTTTCATGATGATAGCACTTTCCTAAGGGGGTAAAACCATGTCCCAAAGGTCACCGGATCAGTGTCAATTTAAAGAAGTAGTCCAGTTACACATTTGTGGGCTTATAACTTGGCTTCTGAATGTCCTAGAGAGATCAGGTTTGTTTTAGTGTACTCCAATCAACAGCCCCTACAACCACAAAAAGGAATGGAGTCATTAGCACTTATGGTTTGTAAATGGCACCCAGAATTATGTGGCACGAAGCACAATTTCACATTATTCTGGGTTCATTTGTGTGAAAACAAGGTCCAATCAGGCTGAAACGTTACAGGAAGTTAGAATCTTTTGAGTTGTAAGTGATCTGAACGTTTCATGATGATAGCACTTTCCTAAGGAGGTAAAACCATGTCCCAAAGGTCACCGGATCGTTGTCAATTTCAAAAAGTAGTCCAGTTACACATTTGTGGGCTTATAACTTGGCTTCTGAATGTCCTAGAGAGATCAGGTTTGTTTTAGTGTACTCCAATCAACAGCCCCTAAAACCACAAAAAGGAATGGAGTCATTAGCACTTATGGTTTTTAAATGGCACCCAGAATTATGTTGCACGAAGCACAATTTCACATCATTCTGGGTTCATATGTGTGAAAACAAGGTCCAATCAGGCTGAAACGTTACAGGAAGGTAGAATCTATTGAGTTGTAAGTGATCTGAACGTTTCATGACGATAGCACATTCCTAAGGGGGTCAAACCATGTCCCAAAGGTCACCGGGCCTGGTGCCACTTTAAAGAAGTAGTCCAGTTACACCTTTGTGGGCTTATAACTTGGCTTCTGAATGTCCTAGACAGGCCAGGCTTGTTTTAGTGTACTTCAATAAACAGCCCCTACAACCACAAAAAGGAATGGAGTCATTAGCACTTATGGTTTTTAAATGGCACCCAGAATTATGTTGCACGAAGCACAATTTCACATCATTCTGGGTTCATTTGTGTGAAAACAAGGTCCTATCAGGCTGAAACGTTACAGGAAGGTAGAATCTATTGAGTTGTAAGTGATCTGAACGTTTCATGATGATAGCACTTTCCTAAGGGGGTCAAACCATGTCCCAAAGGTCACCGGGCCTGGTGTCACTTTAAAGAAGTAGTCCAGTAACACCTTGGTGGGCTTATAACTTGGCTTCTGAATGTCCTAGAGAGGTCAGGCTTGTTTTAGTGTACTCCAATCAACAGCCCCTACAGCCACAAAAAGGAATGGAGTCATTAGCACTTATGGTTTGTAAATGTCACCCAGAATTATGTTGCACGAAGCACAATTTCACATCATTCTGGGTCAATTTGTGTGAAAACAAGGTCCAATCAGGCTGAAACGTTACAGGAAGGTAGAATCTATTGAGTTGTAAGTGATCTGAACGTTTCATGATGATAGCACTTTCCTAAGGGGGTCAAACCATGTCCCAAAGGTCACCGGGCCTGGTGTCACTTTAAAGAAGTAGTCCAGTTACACATTTGTGGGCTCATAACTTGGCTTCTGAATATCCTAGAGA
Source organism: Nothobranchius furzeri (assembly GCF_043380555.1). Taxonomy (NCBI): domain Eukaryota; kingdom Metazoa; phylum Chordata; class Actinopteri; order Cyprinodontiformes; family Nothobranchiidae; genus Nothobranchius; species Nothobranchius furzeri. The sequence continues at coordinate 3,643,971 of NC_091747.1, forward strand.
GGTCAGGTTTGTTTGAGAGTACTCCAATTAACAGCCCCCATTACCCCAAAAAGGAATGGAGTCATTAGCACTTATGGTTTTTAAATGTCACCCAGAATTTTGTTGCACGAAGCACAATTTCACATCATTCTGGGTTCATTTGTGTGAAAACAAGGTCCAATCAGGCTGAAACGTTACAGAAAGGTAGAATCTATTGAGTTGTAAGTGATCTGAACGTTTCATGATGATAGCACTTTCCTAAGGGGGTCAAACCATGTCCCAAAGGTCACCGGATCTGGTGTCAATTTAAAGAAGTGGTCCAGTTACACATTTGTGGGCTTATAACTTGGCTTCTGAATGTCCTAGAGAGATCAGGTTTGTTTTAGTGTACTCCAATCAACAGCCCCTACAACCACAAAAAGGAATGGAGTCATTAGCAATTATGGTTTTTAAATGGCACCCAGAATTATGTTGCACGAAGCACAATTTCACATCATTCTGGGTTCATTTGTGTGAAAACAATGGTCCAATCATGCTGAAACGTTACAAGAAGGTAGAATCTATTGAGTTGTAAGTGATCTGAACGTTTCATGATGATCACACATTCCTATAGGGGGTCAAACCATGTCCCAAAGGTCACCGGGCCTGGTCTCACTTTAAAGAATAAGTCCAGTTTCACATTTGTGGGCTTATAACTTGGCTTCTGAATATCCTAGAGAGGTCAGGTTTGTTTTAGTGTACTCCAATCAACAGCCCCTACAACCACAAAAAGGAATAAAGTCATTAGCACTTATGGTTTGGAAATGGCACCCAGAATTATGTTGCACGAAGCACAATTTCACATCATTCTGGGTCCATTTGTGTGAAAACAAGGTCCAATCAGGCTGAAACGTTACAAGAACGTAGAATCTATTGAGTTGTAAGTGATCTGAACGTTTCATGATGATCTCACATTCCTAAGGGGGTCAAACCATGTCCCAAAGGTCACCGGGCCTGGTGTCACTTTAAATAAGTAGTCCAGTTACACCTTTGTGGGCTTATAACATGGCTTCTGAATATCCTAGAGAGGTCATGTTTAATTTAGAGTACTCCAATTAACAGCCCCCATTACCCCAAAATGGTATGGAGTCATTAGCACTTATGGTTTTTAAATGGCACCCAGAATTATGTTGCACGAAGCACAATTTCACATCATTCTGGGTCCATTTGTGTGAAAACAAGGTCCAATCAGGCTGAAACATTACAGGAAGGTAGAATCTATTGAGTTTTAAGTGATCTGAACGTTTCATGATGATAGCACTTTCCTAAGGGGGTAAAACCATGTCCCAAAGGTCACCGGATCAGTGTCAATTTAAAGAAGTAGTCCAGTTACACATTTGTGGGCTTATAACTTGGCTTCTGAATGTCCTAGAGAGATCAGGTTTGTTTTAGTGTACTCCAATCAACAGCCCCTACAACCACAAAAAGGAATGGAGTCATTAGCACTTATGGTTTGTAAATGGCACCCAGAATTATGTGGCACGAAGCACAATTTCACATTATTCTGGGTTCATTTGTGTGAAAACAAGGTCCAATCAGGCTGAAACGTTACAGGAAGTTAGAATCTTTTGAGTTGTAAGTGATCTGAACGTTTCATGATGATAGCACTTTCCTAAGGAGGTAAAACCATGTCCCAAAGGTCACCGGATCGTTGTCAATTTCAAAAAGTAGTCCAGTTACACATTTGTGGGCTTATAACTTGGCTTCTGAATGTCCTAGAGAGATCAGGTTTGTTTTAGTGTACTCCAATCAACAGCCCCTAAAACCACAAAAAGGAATGGAGTCATTAGCACTTATGGTTTTTAAATGGCACCCAGAATTATGTTGCACGAAGCACAATTTCACATCATTCTGGGTTCATATGTGTGAAAACAAGGTCCAATCAGGCTGAAACGTTACAGGAAGGTAGAATCTATTGAGTTGTAAGTGATCTGAACGTTTCATGACGATAGCACATTCCTAAGGGGGTCAAACCATGTCCCAAAGGTCACCGGGCCTGGTGCCACTTTAAAGAAGTAGTCCAGTTACACCTTTGTGGGCTTATAACTTGGCTTCTGAATATCCTAGACAGGCCAGGCTTGTTTTAGTGTACTTCAATAAACAGCCCCTACAACCACAAAAAGGAATGGAGTCATTAGCACTTATGGTTTTTAAATGGCACCCAGAATTATGTTGCACGAAGCACAATTTCACATCATTCTGGGTTCATTTGTGTGAAAACAAGGTCCTATCAGGCTGAAACGTTACAGGAAGGTAGAATCTATTGAGTTGTAAGTGATCTGAACGTTTCATGATGATAGCACTTTCCTAAGGGGGTCAAACCATGTCCCAAAGGTCACCGGGCCTGGTGTCACTTTAAAGAAGTAGTCCAGTAACACCTTGGTGGGCTTATAACTTGGCTTCTGAATGTCCTAGAGAGGTCAGGCTTGTTTTAGTGTACTCCAATCAACAGCCCCTACAGCCACAAAAAGGAATGGAGTCATTAGCACTTATGGTTTGTAAATGTCACCCAGAATTATGTTGCACGAAGCACAATTTCACATCATTCTGGGTCAATTTGTGTGAAAACAAGGTCCAATCAGGCTGAAACGTTACAAGAAGGTAGAATCTATTGAGTTGTAAGTGAGATGAACGTTTCATGATGATAGCACTTTCCTAAGGGGGTCAAACGATGTCCCAAAGGTCACCGGGCCTGGTGTCACTTTAAAGAAGTAGTCCAGTTACACCTTTGTGGGCTTATAACTTGGCTTCTGAATGTCCTAGAGAGGTCAGGCTTGTTTTAGTGTACTCCAATCAACAGCCCCTACAGCCACAAAAAGGAATGGAGTCATTAGCACTTATGGTTTTTAAATTGCACCCAGAATTATGTTGCACGAAGCACAATTTCACATCATTCTGGGTCCATTTGTGTGAAAACAAGGTCCAATCAGGCTGAAACGTTACAAGAAGGTAGAATCTATTGAGTTGTAAGTGATCTGAACGCTTCATGATGATCGCACATTCCTATAGGGGGTCAAACCATGTCCCAAAGGTCACCGTGCCTGGTGTCACTTTAAAGAAGTAGTCCAGTTTCACATTTGTGGGCTTATAACTTGGCTTCTGAATGTCCTTGATAGGTCAGGCTTGTTTTAGTGTACTCCAATCAACAGCCCCTACAGCCACAAAAAGGAATGGAGTCATTAGCACTTATGGTTTGTAAATGGCACCCAGAATTATGTTGCACGAAGCACAATTTCACATCATTCTGGGTCCATTTGTGTGAAAACAAGGTCCAATCAGGCTGAAACGTTACAAGAAGGTAGAATCTATTGAGTTGTAAGTGATCTGAACGTTTCATGATGATAGCACTTTCCTAAGGGGGTCAAACCATGTCCCAAAGGTCACCGGGCCTGGTGTCACTTTAAAGAAGTAGTCCAGTTACACCTTTGTGGGCTTATAACTTGGCTTCTGAATGTCCTAGAGAGGTCAGGTTTGTTTTAGTGTACTCCAATCAACAGCCCCTACAGCCACAAAAAGGAATGGAGTCATTAGCACTTATGGTTTGTAAATGGCACCCAGAATTATGTTGCACGAAGCACAATTTCACATCATTCTGGGTTCATTTGTGTTAAAACAAGGTCCAATCAGGCTGAAACGTTACAAGAAGGTAGAATCTATTGAGTTGTAAGTGATCTGAACGTTTCATGATGATCGCACATTCCTATAGGGGGTCAAACCATGTCCCAAAGGTCACAGGGCCTGGTGTCACTTTAAAGATGTAGTCCAGTTACACCTTTGAGGGCTTAGAACTTGGCTTCTGAATATCCTAGAGAGGTCAGGTTTGTTTGAGAGTACTCCATTTAAAAGCCCCCATTACCCCAAAAAGGAATGGAGTCATTAGCACTTATGGTTTTTAAATGGCACCCAGAATTTTTTTGCACGAAGCACAATTTCACATCATTCTGGGTCCATTTGTGTGAAAACAAGGTCCAATCAGGCTGAAACGTTACAAGAAGGTAGAATCTATTGAGTTGTAAGTGATCTGAATGTTTCATGATGATCGCACATTCCTATAGGGGGTCAAACCATGTCCCAAAGGTCACCGGGCCTGGTGTCACTTTAAACAAGTAGTCCAGTTTCACATTTGGGGGCTTATAACTTGGCTTCTGAATGTCCTAGAGAGGTCAGGTTTGTTTTAGTGTACTCCAATCAACAGCCCCTACAACCACAAAAATGAATGGAGTCATTAGCACTTATGGTTTGTAAATGGCACCCAGAATTATGTTGCACGAAGCACAATTTCACATCATTCTGGGTCCATTTGTGTGAAAACAAGGTCCAATCAGGCTGAAACGTTACAGGAAGGTAGAATCTATTGAGTTGTAAGTGATCTGAACGTTTCATGATGATAGCACTTTCCTAAGGGGGTCAAACCATGTCCCAGAGGTCACCGGATCTGTTGTCAATTTAAAGAAGTAGTCCAGTTACACATTTGTGGGCTTATAACTTGGCTTCTGAATGTCCTAGAGAGATCAGGTTTGTTTTAGTGTACTCCAATCAACAGCCCCTACAACCACAAAAATGAATGGAGTCATTAGCACTTATGGTTTGTAAATGGCACCCAGAATTATGTTGCACGAAGCACAATTTCACATCATTCTGGGTTCATTTGTGTGAAAACAAGGTCCAGTCAGGCTGAAACGTTACAAGAAGGTAGAATCTGTTGAGTTGTAAGTGATCTGAACGTTTCATGACGATCGCACATTCCTATAGGGGGTCAAACCATGTCCCAAAGGTCACCGGGCCTGGTGTCACTTTAAAGAAGTAGTCCAGTTAAACCTTTGTGGGCTTATAACTTGGCTTCTGAATATCCTAAAGAGGTCAGGTTTGTTTTAGAGTACTCCAATTAACAGCCCCCATTACCCCAAAAAGGAATGGAGTCATTAGCACTTATGGTTTTTAAATGGCACCCAGAATTATGTTGCACAAAGCACAATTTCACATCATTCTGGGTTCATTTGTGTGAAAACAAGGTCCAATCAGGCTGAAACGTTACAGGATGGTAGAATCTATTGAGTTGTAAGTGATCTGAACGTTTCATGATGATCGCACTTTCCTAAGGGGGTCAAACCATGTCCCAGAGGTCACCGGATCTGGTGTCACTTTAAAGAAGTAGTCCAGTTACACATTTGTGGGCTTATAACTTGGCTTCTGAATGTCCTAGAGAGATCAGGTTTGTTTTAGTGTACTCCAATCAACAGCCCCTACAACCACAAAAAGGAATGGAGTCATTAGCACTTATGGTTTTTAAATGGCACCCAGAATTATGTTGCACGAAGCACAATTTCACATCATTCTGGGTCCATTTGTGTGAAAACAAGGTCCAGTCAGGCTGAAACGTTACAAGAAGGTAGAATCTATTGAGTTGTAAGTGATCTGAACGTTTCATGATGATCGCACATTCCTATAGGGGGTCAAACCATGTCCCAAAGGTCACCGGGCCTGGTGTCACTTTAAAGAAGTAGTCCAGTTTCACATTTGTGGGCTTATAACTTGGCTTCTGAATGTCCTAGAGAGGTCAGGTTTGTTTTAGTGTACTCCAATCAACAGCCCCTACAACCACAAAAATGAATGGAGTCATTAGCACTTATGGTTTGTAAATGGCACCCAGAATTATGTTGCACGAAGCACAATTTCACATCATTCTGGGTTCATTTGTGTGAAAACAAGGTCCAATCAGGCTGAAACGTTACAAGAAGGTAGAATCTATTGAGTTGTAAGTGATCTGAACGTTTCATGATGATCGCACATTCCTATAGGGGGTCAAACCATGTCCCAAAGGTCACCGGGCCTGGTGTCACTTTAAAGGTGTAGTCCAGTTACACCTTTGTGGGCTTATAACTTGGCTTCTGAATATCCTAGAGAGGTCAGGTTTGTTTTAGAGTACTCCATTTAACAGCCCCCATTACCCCAAAAAGGAATGGAGTCATTAGCACTTATGGTTTTCAAATGGTACCCAGAATTATGTGGCACGAAGCACAATTTCACATCATTCTGGGTTCATTTGTGTGAAAACAAGGTCCAATCAGGCTGAAACGTTACAAGAAGGTAGAATCTATTGAGTTGTAAGTGATCTGAACGTTTCATGATGATCGCACATTCCTATAGGGGGTCAAACCATGTCCCAAAGGTCACCGGGCCTGGTGTCACTTTAAAGATGTAGTCCAGTTACACCTTTGTGGGCTTATAACTTGGCTTCTGAATATCCTAGAGAGGTCAGGTTTGTTTTAGAGTACTCCATTTAACAGCCCCCATTACCCCAAAAAGGAATGGAGTCATTAGCACTTATGGTTTTCAAATGGTACCCAGAATTATGTTGCACGAAGCACAATTTCACATCATTCTGGGTTCATTTGTGTGAAAACAAGGTCCAGTCAGGCTGAAACGTTACAGGAAGGTAGAATCTATGGAGTTGTAAGTGATTTGAACGTTTCATGATGATAGCACTTTCCTAAGGGGGTCAAACCATGTCCCAAAGGTCACCGGGCCTGGTGTCACTTTAAAGAAGTAGTCCAGTTACACCTTTGTGGGCATATAACTTGGCTTCTGAATGTCCTAGAGAGGTCAGGCTTGTTTTAGTGTACTCCAATCAACAGCCCCTACAGCCACAAAAAGGAATGGAGTCATTAGCACTTATGGTTTGTAAATGGCACCCAGAATTATGTTGCACGAAGCACAATTTCACATCATTCTGGGTCCATTTGAGTGAAAACAAGGTCCAATCAGGCTGAAATGTTACAAGAAGGTAGAATCTATTGAGTTGTAAGTGATCTGAACGTTTCATGATGATAGCACTTTCCTAAGGGGGTCAAACCATGTCCCAAAGGTCACCGGGCCTGGTGTCACTTTAAAGAAGTAGTCCAGTTACACCTTTGTGGGCTTATAACTTGGCTTCTGAATGTCCTAGAGAGGTCAGGCTTGTTTTAGTGTACTCCAATCAACAGCCCCTACCGCCACAAAAAGGAATGGAGTCATTAGCACTTATGGTTTGTAAATGGCACCCAGAATTATGTTGCACGAAGCACAATTTCACATCATTCTGGGTTCATTTGTGTGAAAACAAGGTCCAATCAGGCTGAAACGTTACAGGAAGGTAGAATCTATTGAGTTGTAAGTGATCTGAACGTTTCATGATGATAGCACTTTCCTAAGGGGGTCAAACCATGTCCCAGAGGTCACCGGATCTGGTGTCAATGTAAAGAAGTAGTCCAGTTACACATTTGTGGGCTTATAACTTGGCTTCTGAATGTCCTAGAGAGATCAGGTTTGTTTTAGTGTACTCCAATCAACAGCCCCTACAACCACAAAAAGGAATGGAGTCATTAGCACTTATGGTTTTTAAATGGCACCCAGAATTATGTTGTACGAAGCACAATTTCACATCATTCTGGGTCCATTTGTGTGAAAACAAGGTCCAGTCAGGCTGAAACGTTACAAGAAGGTAGAATCTATTGAGTTGTAAGTGATCTGAACGTTTCATGATGATCGCACATTCCTATAGGGGGTCAAACCATGTCCCAAAGGTCACCGGGCCTGGTGTCACTTTAAAGAAGTAGTCAAGTTTCACATTTGTGGGCTTATAACTTGGCTTCTAAATGTCCTATAGAGGTCAGGTTTGTTTTAGTGTACTCCAATCAACAGCCCCTACAACCACAAAAATGAATGGAGTCATTAGCACTTATGGTTTGTAAATGGCACCCAGAATTATGTTGCACGAAGCACAATTTCACATCATTCTGGGTTCATTTGTGTGAAAACAAGGTCCAATCAGGCTGAAACGTTACAAGAAGGTAGAATCTATTGAGTTGTAAGTGATCTGAACGTTTCATCATGATCGCACATTCCTATAGGGGGTCAAACCATGTCCCAAAGGTCACCGGGCCTGGTGTCACTTTAAAGATGTAGTCCAGTTACACCTTTGTGGGCTTATAACTTGGCTTCTGAATATCCTAGAGAGGTCAGGTTTGTTTTAGAGTACTCCAATTAACAGCCCCCATTACCCCAAAAAGGAATGGAGTCATTAGCACTTATGGTTTTTAAATAGCACCCAGAATTATGTTGCACGAAGCACAATTTCACATCATTCTGGGTTCATTTGTGTGAAAACAAGGTCCAATCAGGCTGAAACGTTACAGGAAGGTAGAATCTATTGAGTTGTAAGTGATCTGAACGTTTCATGATGATAGCACTTTCCTAAGGGGGTCAAACCATGTCCCCAAGGTCACCGGATCTGGTGTCAATTTAAAGAAGTGGTCCAGTTACACATTTGTGGGCTTATAACTTGGCTTTTGAATGTCCTAGAGAGATCAGGTTTGTTTTAGTGTACTCCAATCAACAGCCCCTACCGCCACAAAAAGGAATGGAGTCATTAGCACTTATGGTTTGTAAATGGCACCCAGAATTATGTTGCACGAAGCACAATTTCACATCATTCTGGGTTCATTTGTGTGAAAACAAGGTCCAATCAGGCTGAAACGTTACAGGAAGGTAGAATCTATTGAGTTGTAAGTGATCTGAACGTTTCATGATGATAGCACTTTCCTAAGGGGGTCAAACCATGTCCCAGAGGTCACCGGATCTGGTGTCAATGTAAAGAAGTAGTCCAGTTACACATTTGTGGGCTTATAACTTGGCTTCTGAATGTCCTAGAGAGGTCAGGCTTGTTTTAGTGTACTCCAATCAACAGCCCCTACAGCCACAAAAAGGAATGGAGTCATTAGCACTTATGGTTTGTAAATGGCACCCAGAATTATGTTGCACGAAGCACAATTTCACATCATTCTGGGTCCATTTGAGTGAAAACAAGGTCCAATCAGGCTGAAATGTTACAAGAAGGTAGAATCTATTGAGTTGTAAGTGATCTGAACGTTTCATGATGATAGCACTTTCCTAAGGGGGTCAAACCATGTCCCAAAGGTCACCGGGCCTGGTGTCACTTTAAAGAAGTAGTCCAGTTACACCTTTGTGGGCTTATAACTTGGCTTCTGAATGTCCTAGAGAGGTCAGGCTTGTTTTAGTGTACTCCAATCAACAGCCCCTACCGCCACAAAAAGGAATGGAGTCATTAGCACTTATGGTTTGTAAATGGCACCCAGAATTATGTTGCACGAAGCACAATTTCACATCATTCTGGGTTCATTTGTGTGAAAACAAGGTCCAATCAGGCTGAAACGTTACAGGAAGGTAGAATCTATTGAGTTGTAAGTGATCTGAACGTTTCATGATGATAGCACTTTCCTAAGGGGGTCAAACCATGTCCCAGAGGTCACCGGATCTGGTGTCAATGTAAAGAAGTAGTCCAGTTACACATTTGTGGGCTTATAACTTGGCTTCTGAATGTCCTAGAGAGATCAGGTTTGTTTTAGTGTACTCCAATCAACAGCCCCTACAACCACAAAAAGGAATGGAGTCATTAGCACTTATGGTTTTTAAATGGCACCCAGAATTATGTTGTACGAAGCACAATTTCACATCATTCTGGGTCCATTTGTGTGAAAACAAGGTCCAGTCAGGCTGAAACGTTACAAGAAGGTAGAATCTATTGAGTTGTAAGTGATCTGAACGTTTCATGATGATCGCACATTCCTATAGGGGGTCAAACCATGTCCCAAAGGTCACCGGGCCTGGTGTCACTTTAAAGAAGTAGTCAAGTTTCACATTTGTGGGCTTATAACTTGGCTTCTAAATGTCCTATAGAGGTCAGGTTTGTTTTAGTGTACTCCAATCAACAGCCCCTACAACCACAAAAATGAATGGAGTCATTAGCACTTATGGTTTGTAAATGGCACCCAGAATTATGTTGCACGAAGCACAATTTCACATCATTCTGGGTTCATTTGTGTGAAAACAAGGTCCAATCAGGCTGAAACGTTACAAGAAGGTAGAATCTATTGAGTTGTAAGTGATCTGAACGTTTCATCATGATCGCACATTCCTATAGGGGGTCAAACCATGTCCCAAAGGTCACCGGGCCTGGTGTCACTTTAAAGATGTAGTCCAGTTACACCTTTGTGGGCTTATAACTTGGCTTCTGAATATCCTAGAGAGGTCAGGTTTGTTTTAGAGTACTCCAATTAACAGCCCCCATTACCCCAAAAAGGAATGGAGTCATTAGCACTTATGGTTTTTAAATAGCACCCAGAATTATGTTGCACGAAGCACAATTTCACATCATTCTGGGTTCATTTGTGTGAAAACAAGGTCCAATCAGGCTGAAACGTTACAGGAAGGTAGAATCTATTGAGTTGTAAGTGATCTGAACGTTTCATGATGATAGCACTTTCCTAAGGGGGTCAAACCATGTCCCCAAGGTCACCGGATCTGGTGTCAATTTAAAGAAGTGGTCCAGTTACACATTTGTGGGCTTATAACTTGGCTTTTGAATGTCCTAGAGAGATCAGGTTTGTTTTAGTGTACTCCAATCAACAGCCCCTACCGCCACAAAAAGGAATGGAGTCATTAGCACTTATGGTTTGTAAATGGCACCCAGAATTATGTTGCACGAAGCACAATTTCACATCATTCTGGGTTCATTTGTGTGAAAACAAGGTCCAATCAGGCTGAAACGTTACAGGAAGGTAGAATCTATTGAGTTGTAAGTGATCTGAACGTTTCATGATGATAGCACTTTCCTAAGGGGGTCAAACCATGTCCCAGAGGTCACCGGATCTGGTGTCAATGTAAAGAAGTAGTCCAGTTACACATTTGTGGGCTTATAACTTGGCTTCTGAATGTCCTAGAGAGATCAGGTTTGTTTTAGTGTACTCCAATCAACAGCCCCTACAACCACAAAAAGGAATGGAGTCATTAGCACTTATGGTTTTTAAATGGCACCCAGAATTATGTTGTACGAAGCACAATTTCACATCATTCTGGGTCCATTTGTGTGAAAACAAGGTCCAGTCAGGCTGAAACGTTACAAGAAGGTAGAATCTATTGAGTTGTAAGTGATCTGAACGTTTCATGATGATCGCACATTCCTATAGGGGGTCAAACCATGTCCCAAAGGTCACCGGGCCTGGTGTCACTTTAAAGAAGTAGTCAAGTTTCACATTTGTGGGCTTATAACTTGGCTTCTAAATGTCCTATAGAGGTCAGGTTTGTTTTAGTGTACTCCAATCAACAGCCCCTACAACCACAAAAATGAATGGAGTCATTAGCACTTATGGTTTGTAAATGGCACCCAGAATTATGTTGCACGAAGCACAATTTCACATCATTCTGGGTTCATTTGTGTGAAAACAAGGTCCAATCAGGCTGAAACGTTACAAGAAGGTAGAATCTATTGAGTTGTAAGTGATCTGAACGTTTCATCATGATCGCACATTCCTATAGGGGGTCAAACCATGTCCCAAAGGTCACCGGGCCTGGTGTCACTTTAAAGATGTAGTCCAGTTACACCTTTGTGGGCTTATAACTTGGCTTCTGAATATCCTAGAGAGGTCAGGTTTGTTTTAGAGTACTCCAATTAACAGCCCCCATTACCCCAAAAAGGAATGGAGTCATTAGCACTTATGGTTTTTAAATAGCACCCAGAATTATGTTGCACGAAGCACAATTTCACATCATTCTGGGTTCATTTGTGTGAAAACAAGGTCCAATCAGGCTGAAACGTTACAGGAAGGTAGAATCTATTGAGTTGTAAGTGATCTGAACGTTTCATGATGATAGCACTTTCCTAAGGGGGTCAAACCATGTCCCCAAGGTCACCGGATCTGGTGTCAATTTAAAGAAGTGGTCCAGTTACACATTTGTGGGCTTATAACTTGGCTTTTGAATGTCCTAGAGAGATCAGGTTTGTTTTAGTGTACTCCAATCAACAGCCCCTACAACCACAAAAAGGAATGGAGTCATTAGCACTTATGGTTTTTAAATGGCACCCAGAATTATGTTGCACGAAGCACAATTTCACATCATTCTGGGTTCATTTGTGTGAAAACAAGGTCCAATCATGCTGAAACGTTACAAGAAGGTAGAATCTATTACATCGGCGATCAACCTGAGCATAGAGGTCGCTGTCGTTTTACTGTACGCCAGGATATCCGTGTGTGAGTGCACGCTCGGCGTCGATTGACAACCGGTCATGTCAGACCTGATCAGACCTTCCGAACACATGACCATTAGTTGTTGTGCGGCCGAGAGTATAGCGATCATACCGTTGAGATGTGTAGGAAGCGCGTACACGCCAGCATTCCACGTTTCCAAAGTTTCCAGCAGTCTAGAGGGACTTGTCTTAGCGCGCACGGCTGTGCTGAATTTGCGTTGGGTAGACACAACGGCTTCGACCTCGCTTAGGATCTTGTGGGCTCATGTACTCGTGGTAGGCCAAGACGTGTATAGTCGAGCGCGGTGACGCCCCGAACACTTGACCCGGTTTTGTTGTTGCGATATGCGTGTCCAGTAACACGGCAAAGTCCGCGTGCCTAGCTTGTATTGATTTTACAGCTCGCTCATACCCCAATAGTACCGTCGGTAGAAGTTCGTTCACTTGTTTCCATGCGCTCGTTGAACACAGGACATCGCAACCTCTGTGATACTCAAGTAAAGCGTCACACTCCAGCTGCTTGCACGTTGGAAATACAATCGGTAGTAACTTCTTACTCCACTCTATGTTGAACTCGTATAGTATGTATATGGGCGGTTGCGGCGGTTTGCGCATTTTCTATCTACCCTCCGCTAATATGACTCTGTGGTCTGTCTCCTGAGATGGTGCGGTTGGAACTTGCGAGAGTGCGCTATCGACGGTCGGCGTTTCCATTTCGTCAACTGTGCCATTTTCAGCCACTGGCAAACGGCCGTCGACGGTCGATGCGAGACACCAACATAACGTTAGACCGCGACCCTCATGCCAGTTTTCTGTAGTACTGGTTGTAGTTTCTGGTGCACACTCGAAACGCCATTACGATCACAATTACGTTGATTAATGTGTTGTAGCGACTGCAGCCAGCGCCGTCGCGCAACTCGTGTCGGTGTTATCTCTCGATACTTTCATTCGTATCCGAGCGTATGCAGAATCTACGGATCTGGTGAAGTTGCTTGTCACTAGCTTGCGCACGTTTGATATGGCACTTTGCGCGAGACTCACACAACCTGCAGTGGCGACCGTCGCGTCAGTGCAAAGTTTTTCCGATATATCGCTCGCAACATCGTTTGTCATTTGCTGTACACTGCGCACACTGGCCGCGAGGTCGCGGAGAGGGTCTTCGTTACGAGTTGTGTAATATCCGCTGACTTGCCAATTCAATTCTGGTGGCGCTGACCCAAACGAGAACACTTTTAAGGCGCATGTCGTGGTAACTCTGGTAGCGCCGTGGTTGACGAAGACGATCATCTTTAGCAATAGTTCATCTCGAAGCGCAACGATGGTGAGGGCGACGGGTTGGCCGGTTCCACCTTCAGGCCACTCGGTTGCCGCTAGATTGCCCAATGCCACACACATAGACGAACCCTGTACACACTCAATGACCCGTGTGCGATCGTTGATTTCTGCTAGTACGTTTGCTAGTTCTACGTGCTTCCACGGATCGGGCGTGGGCACGCGCTTGTTTTAGAGGCGTTTTCGCGCAGCCTCTACCCTGCACGACCGCTCGTGGCCGCACTAGCTATTTTTATCTTTATTTGTTTCACACACACACACACACACACACACACACACACACACACACACACACACACACACACACATACACACACACACACACACACACACACACACACACACACACACACACACACACACACACACACACACACACACACACACACACAAACACACACACACACACACACACACACACACACACACACACAGGCCCTTGCATGCAAACCCCGGTCAGGCCTGCAGTGTACACATCAGAGACATGATGTTCTTTCACAGAACTGAGGTTGTTCATTACTAAATGACTTTTACAGGAATATTGTTATTATACTATTCAACAGGTTGATCATAATAATGTGTATTAAACCCACAACCTAGCACTGAGGACAGAGGGACTTTATTTAAATTAGTACTTAATGGAAACGATACATAATGATACATAAGAGCCATGTCATACATTCAGCCTAGGAATAGTAGCATTGTGCACTATTAAAAATATACACATCAATTGCTCGAATCCCATTGTTGCAAAGTAAAACTCTAATAAAACTCTAGTCAGACATCAACAGAGAAGACTTAGTGTATGTACTACAAATACAGCATTAGGATTTCGAGTGGACCGTGCACCTTGTGAACCATCAGAGGCTTATGACGCAACATATCTTCCATTTGCTATTAGACAAGTTATAATTCTCGACCATTTTTCGGAACTGGTTTCTTGGGTCCGTGAGTAAATGCCAAATGAGATGATAGTCCTTAAGTAAGTTCCTGGCGATCCCATGTCACGCTCTTGCCCATCAGCCGGTGAACGCTGAGACGGAACTCGATGAGAGCGATGTATTTTTTAAGTGCTCCGAATGTACTTCTAACAAGCGTGCGATTCACTTCGTGAGTAAAGCGCAGCTGCAGCTGATTCAAACAGTCGAGCCAACTTTCTACATCACAATATGCGTTTTGTAGTTAGTCGAGTTACCTTTTGTGTGGCGCATGCACGGGTCGTTAGCGTCCAGCTCCCAGCTTAGAGAGTCCTGTATTGACACAGACGTCAATACATCTCGATGTCATGCAACACACAAAGTCTGTCGCATACAGGTGGGTTAACATATGTACGATACCTTTTGTGTGGCGCATGCACGGGTCGTTAGCGTCCAGCTCCCGGCTTATAGAGAGTCCTGTATTGACACAGACGTCAATACATCTCGATGTCATGCAACACACAAATTCTGTCGCATACAGGTGGGTTAACACACATGTACGATGTGTGCGATGGCGCGCCCGTTTACAATGGGACACGACGATGATCATTGTTAACCAAACTCTTGTTTCTCACGACAGGTGGTAGCGTTGTCTCCTGCACCTGGTCTTCGTGCACAGAGGGTGCTGTAATGTGCTCGTCATAGTCGCGATCGTTGTCACTCGAATCCGTTGTTCTCACGACAGGTGGTAGCGTTGTCTCCTGCATGTTGTCTTCGCGTGCGGCAAGCGTTTTGCTGTGCTCGTTATAATGGTTGTCTTCGTACAAAGGGGGTGTTGAATACTCCTTCGCGAGTAGTCTAGGAGGTGGTGTGATGGGACGTATCTCAGAGGCGTTATGTGAGCGTACCACCATGGCCTGAGCAACTGCGACTACTGAGAGTACACCCAGCACAGACAGCAAGATCATTTTTTTTCTTGGGTGTTGTACGTGTGGGTACAGCCGCTTTAATGGCAGTGGAAGCAAGTGGGCAAATGTATTTATAGGTCACTAGCAGAAACTAAGGCACGTGGTCAGAGTGTAATCGTAACCACCGTAGCTCGTGTCATAATTTAATATACATAGAAATCAGAAACGGGCATGTCAGGATAGACATCGCGAGTGATAATGCGGCCAGTAACTGTGTGCGCTTGAGAGCACCTTGTTGTTCTACTGTGGTGCCCACGCCGCCGGGTCTGCAAATGTCATCGACCTTCTTTATATACGCATACGCTAAAGACCGTATATTCTCTATGGATTTGAACACGTCCTTTGTTTCGCGTAACGCTTGAGCTGTCTCGAGCGTGATGTTGTGAGCGTACGCCAGTGTTTCGCGTGCACCGAGGTCCGAAAGGGCGTGCGCTACAACTATTAACCTTGGTTTTGGAGTGTGGCGAAACGCTCGCTCCGCTGTAATGGGCGGATGGAATGTTATCACCTGGTACGTTTCGTTAGTCGGGTCGTAACACACCGGTCCGTGACACGGACCGTCACATTGTATGGGGCACAGTAAGGACAACACGCCGCCGACCGTGACTTCGCACTCGACCGCGGTGGTGTTGTCGATTTGCAAAGGATCACATACGCCTCTCCAGTCGCAGTGAGGCACATTGTAGTCGACGCGACCGTCGATCACCATAGCTTTCGTCAGCCAACACACTCAATTGCCCTTCTAAACATCGGCGATCAACGTGAGCGTAGAGGTCGCCGTCGCTTTACTGTACGCCAGGATATCCGTGTGTGAGTGCACGCTCGACGTGGATTGACAACCGGTCATGTCAGACCTGATCAGACCTTCCGAACACATGACCATTAGTTGTTGTGCGGCCGAGAGTATCGCGATCATACCGTTGAGATGTGTAGAAAGCGCGTACACGCCAGCCTTCCACGTTTCCAAAGTTTCCAGCAGTCTAGAGGGACTTGTCTTAGCGCGCACGGCTGTGCTGAATTTGCGTTGGGTAGACACAACGGCTTCGACCTCGCTTAGGATCTGTGGGCTCATGTACTCGTGGTAGGCCAAGACGTGTATAGTCGAGCGCGGTGACGCCCCGAACACTTGACCCGGTTTTGTTGTGGCGATATGCGTGTCCAGTAACGCGGCAAAGTCCGCGTGTCTAGCGTGTATTGATTTTACAGCTCGCTCATACCCCAACAGTACGGTCCGTAGAAGTTCGTTCACTTGTTTCCATGCGCTCGTGGAACACAGGACATCGCAACCTCTGTAATACTCAAGTAAAGCGTCACACACCAGCTGCTTGCACGTTGGAAATACAATCGGTAGTAACTTCTTACTCCACTCTATGTTGAACTCGTATAGTATGTATATGGGCGGTTGCGGCGGTTTGCGCATTTTCTATCTACCCTCCGCTAATATGACTCTGTGGTCTGTCTCCTGAGATGGTGCGGTTGGAACTTGCGAGAGTGCACTATCGACGGTCGGCGTTTCCATTTCGTCAACTGTGCCATTTTCAGCCGCTGGCAAACGGCCGTCGACGGTCGATGCGAGACACCAACATAACGTTAGACCGCGACCCTCATGCCAGTTTTCTGTAGTACTGGTTGTAGTTTCTGGTTCACACTCGATACGCCATTAAGATCACAATTACGTTAATTAATAAATCCAGTGTTGTAGCGACTGCAGCCAGCGCCGTCGCGCAACTCGTGTCGGTGTTATCTCTCGATACTTTCATTGGTATCCGAGCGTATGCAGAATCTACGGATCTGGTGAAGTTGCTTGTCACTAGCTTGCGCACGTTTGATATGGCACTTTGCGCGAGACTCACACAACCTGCAGTGGCGACCTTCGCGTCAGTGCAAAGTTTTTCCGATATATCGCTCGCAACATCGTTTGTCATTTGCTGTACACTGCGCACACTGGCCGCGAGGTCGCGGAGAGGGTCTTCGTTATGATATACTCTGGTAGCGCCGTGGTTGATGAGGACGATCATCTTTAGCAATAGTTCATCTCGAAGCGCAACGATGGTGAGGGCGACGGGTTGGCCGGTTCCGCCTTCAGGCCACTCGGTTGCCGCTAGAATGCCCAATGCCACACACGCAGACGAACCCTGTACACACTCAATGACCCGTGTGCGATCATTGATTTCTGCTAGTATGTTGGCTAGTTCTACGTGCTTCCACGGATCGGGCGTGGGCACGCGCTTGTTTTAGAGGCGTTTTCGCGCAGCCTCTACCCTGCACGACCGCTCGTGGCCGCACTCGCTATATTTATCTTTATTTGTTTCACACACACACACACACACACACACACACACACACGCACGCACGCACGCACGCACGCACGCACGCACGCACACACACACACACACACACACACACACACAGGCCCTTGCGTGCAAACCCCGGTCAGGCCTGCAGTGTACACATCAGAGACATGATGTTCTTTCACAGAACTGAGGTTGTTCATTACTGAATGACTTTTACAGGAATATTGTTATTATACTATTCAACAGGTTGATCATGATAATGTGTATTAAACCCACAACCTAGCACTGAGGACAGAGGGACTTTATTTAAATTAATACTTAATGGAAACGATACATAATGATACATAAGAGCCATGTCATACATTCAGCCTAGGAATAGTAGCATTTTGCACTATTAAAAATATACACATCAATTGCTCGAATCCCATTGTTGCAAAGTAAAACTCTAATAAAACTCTAGTCTGACATCAACAGAGAAGACTTAGTGTATGTACTACAAATACAGCATTAGGATTTCGAGTGGACCGTGCACCTTGTGAACCATCAGAGGCTTATGACGCAACATATCTTCCAGTTGCTATTAGACAAGTTATAATTCTCGACCATTTTTCGGAACTGGTTTCTTGGGTCCGTGAGTAAATGCCAAATGAGATGATAGTCCTTAAGTAAGTTCCTGGCGATCCCATGTCACGCTCTTGCACATCAGCCGGTGAACACTGAGACGGAACTCGATGAGAGCGATGTATTTTTTAAGTGCTCCGAATGTACTTCTAACAAGCGTGCGATTCACGTCGTGAGTAAACCGCAGCTGCAGCTGATTCAAACAGTTGAGCCAACTTTCTACATCACAATATGCGTTTTGTAGTTAGTCGAGTTACCTTTTGTGTGGCGCATGCACGGGTCGTTAACGTCCAGCTCCCAGCTTATAGACTCCTGTATTGACACAGACGTCAATACATCTCGATGAGATGCAACACACAAAGTCTGTCGCAGGTGGGTTAACACACATGTACGATGTGTGCGATGGTGCGCCCGTTTTCAATGGGACACGACGATGATCATTGTTAACCAAACTCTTGTTTCTCATGACAGGTGGTAGCATTGTCTCCTGCACCTGGTCTTCGTGCACAGAGGGTGCTGTAATGTGCTCGTCATAGTCGCGATCGTTGTCACTCGAATCCGTTGTTCTCATAACAGGTGGTAGCGTTGTCTCCTGCAAGTTGTCTTTGTGTGCGGCAAGCGTTGTGGTGTGCTCGTTATAATGGTTGTCTTCGTACAAGGGGGGTGTTGAATACTCTTTCGCGAGTAGTCTAGGAGGTGGTGTGATGGGACGTATCTCAGAGGCGTTATGTGAGAGTACCACCATGGCCTGAGCAACTGCGACTACTGAGAGTACACCCAGTACAGACAGCGAGATCATTGTTTTTCTTGGATGTTGTACGTGTGGGTTTAATGGCAGTTAGAGCAAGTGGGCAAATGTATTTAAAGGGCACTAGCAGAAACTAATGCACGTGGTCAGAGTGTAATCGTAACCACCTGAAGTAGCTCTTGTCATAATTTAATATACATAGAAATTAGAAACGGGCATGTCAGTATAGACATCACGAGTGACAATGCGTTCAGTATCTGTGTGCGCTTGAGAGCACCTTGTTGTTCTACTGTGGTGCCCACGCCGCCGGGTCTGTAAATGTCATCGACCTTCTTTATATACGCAAACGCTAAAGACCGCGTCGGTAGCGTCTTGCCACATGTCAGCACTCGGTCTGACTGAGCGCCTCCAGGAGAGAGGCCCAAATAAGACGCGCCCCGAGGAGCGTCTTGCCACATGTCAACAATGGGTCTGACTGAGGGCCTCCAGGAGAGAAGCCCAAGCAAGACGCGCCCCGAGGAGCGTCTTGCCACATGTGAACACTGGGTCTGACTGAGCTCCTCCAGGAGAGAGGCCCAAGCAAGACGCGCCCCGAGGAGCATCTTGCCACATGTCAACACTGGGTCTGACTGAGAACCTCCAGGAGAGAGGCCCAAGCAAGACGCGCCCCGAGGAGTGTCTTGCCACATGTCAACACTGGGTCTGACTGAGCTCCTCCAGGAGAGAGGCCCAAGCAAGACGCGCCCCGAGGAGCGTCTTGTCACATGTCACTACTCGGTCTGACTGAGCGCCTCCACGAGAGAGGCCCAAGCAAGACGTGCCCCGAGGAGCGTCTTGCCACATGTCACCACTGGGTCTGACTGAGCGCCTCCAGGAGAGAGGCCCAAGCAAGAAGCGCCCCGAGGAGCGTCTTGCCACGTGTCAACACTGGGTGTGATTGAGGGCCTTCTGGAGAGAGGCCCAAGCAAGACTCGCCCCGAGGAGCGTCTTGCCACATGTCAACACTGGGTCTGACAGAGGGCATCCAGGAGAGATGCCCAAGCAATACGCGCCCCGAGGAGCGTCTTGCCACATGTCACCACTGGGTCTGACTGAGCGCCTCCAGGAGAGAGGCCCAAGCAAGAAGCGCCCCGAGGAGCGTCTTGCCACGTGTCAACACTGGGTCTGATTGAGAGCCTTCTGGAGAGAGGCCCAAGCAAGACGCGCCCCGAGGAGCGTCTTGCCACATGTGAACACTGGGTCTGACTGAGCTCCTCCAGGAGAGAGGCCCAAGCAAGACGCGCCCCGAGGAGCATCTTGCCACATGTCAACACTGGGTCTGACTGAGAACCTCCAGGAGAGAGGCCCAAGCAAGACGCGCCCCGAGGAGTGTCTTGCCACATGTCAACACTGGGTCTGACTGAGCTCCTCCAGGAGAGAAGCCCAAGCAAGACGCGCCCCGAGGAGCGTCTTGTCACATGTCACTACTCGGTCTGACTGAGCGCCTCCACGAGAGAGGCCCAAGCAAGACGTGCCCCGAGGAGCGTCTTGCCACATGTCACCACTGGGTCTGACTGAGCGCCTCCAGGAGAGAGGCCCAAGCAAGACTCGCCCCGAGGAGCGTCTTGCCACATGTCAACACTGGGTCTGACAGAGGGCATCCAGGAGAGAGGCCCAAGCAATACGCGCCCCGAGGAGCGTCTTGCCACATGTCACCACTGGGTCTGACTGAGCGCCTCCAGGAGAGAGGCCCAAGCAAGAAGCGCCCCGAGGAGCGTCTTGCCACGTGTCAACACTGGGTCTGATTGAGAGCCTTCTGGAGAGAGGCCCAAGCAAGACGCGCCCCGAGGAGCGTCTTGCCACATGTCAGCCCTCGGTCTGACTGAGCGCCTCCAGGAGAGAGGCCCAAGCAAGAAACGCCCGAGGAGCGTCTTGACACATGTCAACACTGGGTCTGACTGAGCGCCTCCAGGAGAGAGGTCCAAGCAACACGCGCCCCGAGGAGCGTCTTGCCAAATGTCAACACTGGGTCTGACTGAGTGCCTCCATGAGAGAAGCCCCAGCAAGACGCGCCCCGAGGAGCGTCTTGCCACGTGTCAACACTGGGTGTGATTGAGGGCCTTCTGGAGAGAGGCCCAAGCAAGACTCGCCCCGAGGAGCGTCTTGCCACATGTCAACACTGGGTCTGACAGAGGGCATCCAGGAGAGAGGCCCAAGCAATACGCGCCCCGAGGAGCGTCTTGCCACATGTCACCACTGGGTCTGACTGAGCGCCTCCAGGAGAGAGGCCCAAGCAAGAAGCGCCCCGAGGAGCGTCTTGCCACGTGTCAACACTGGGTCTGATTGAGAGCCTTCTGGAGAGAGGCCCAAGCAAGACGCGCCCCGAGGAGCGTCTTGCCACATGTCAGCCCTCGGTCTGACTGAGCGCCTCCAGGAGAGAGGCCCAAGCAAGAAACGCCCGAGGAGCGTCTTGACACATGTCAACACTGGGTCTGACTGAGCGCCTCCAGGAGAGAGGTCCAAGCAACACGCGCCCCGAGGAGCGTCTTGCCAAATGTCAACACTGGGTCTGACTGAGTGCCTCCATGAGAGAAGCCCCAGCAAGACGCGCCCCGAGGAGCGTCTTGTCACATGTCACTACTCGGTCTGACTGAGCGCCTCCAGGAGAGAGGCCCAAGCAAGACGTGCCTCGAGGAGCGTCTTGTCACATGTCAACAATGGGTCTGACTGAGGGCCTCCAGGAGAGAAGCCCAAGCAAGAAGCGCCCCGAGGAGCGTCTTGCCACATGTCAACACTGGGTCTGACTGAGCGCCTCCAGGAGAGACGCCCAAGCAAGACACGCCCCGAGGAGCGTCTTGACACATGTCAACACTGGGTCTGACTGAGGGCCTCCATGTGAGAAGCCCAAGCAAGACGCGCCCCGGGGAGAGTCTTGCCACATGTAAACACTGGGTCTGACAGAGGGCATCCAGGAGAGAGGCCCAAGCAATACGCGCCCCGAGGAGCGTCTTGCCACATGTCAACAATGGGTCTGACTGAGGGCCTCCAGGAGAGAAGCCCAAGGAAGACGCGCCCCGAGGAGCTTCTTGCCACATGTCAGCACTCGGTCTGACTGAGCGCCTCCAGGAGAGAGGCCAAAGCAAGATGCGCCCCGAGGAGCGTCTTGACACATGTCAACACTGGGTCTGACAGAGGGCCTCCATGAGAGAGGCCCAAGCAAGATGCGCCCCGAGGAGTGTCTTGCCACATGTCAACACTGGGTCTGACTGAGCGCCTCCAGGAGAGAGGCCCAAGCAAGACGCGCCCCGAGGAGCGTCTTGTCACATGTCAACACTGGGTCTGACTGAGCGCCTCCAGGAGAGAAGCCCCAGCAAGACGTGCCCCGAGGAGCGTCTTGCCACATGTCAGTTCTCGGTCTGACTGAGCGCCTCCAGGAGAGAGGCCCAAGCAAGATGCGCCCCGAGGAGCATCTTGCCACATGTCAACACTGGGTTTGACAGAGGGCCTCCAGGAGAGAGGCCCAAGCAAGACGCGCCCCGAGGAGCGTCTTGCCACATGTCACCTCTGGGTCTGACTGAGTGCCTCCAGGATAGAGGCCCAAGCAAGACGCGCCCCGAGGAGCGTCTTGTCACATGTAAACACTGGGTCTGACTGAGCGCCTCCAGGAGAGAAGCCCCAGCAAGACGTGCCCCGAGGAGCGTCTTGCCACATGTCAGCACTCGGTCTGACTGAGCACCTCCAGGAGAGAGGCCCAAGCAAGATGCGCCCGGAGGAGCGTCTTGCCACATGTCAACAATGGGTCTGACTGAGGGCCGCCAGGAGAGAAGCCCAAGCAAGATGCGCCCCGAGGAGCGTCTTGCCACATGTCAGCACTCGGTCTGACTGAGCGCCTCCAGGAGAGAGGGCCAAGCAAGACGCGCCCCGAGGAGCGTCTTGCCACATGTCAACGAAGGGTCTGACTGAGGGCCTCCAGGAGAGAAGCCCAAGCAAGACGCGCCCAGAGGAGCGTCTTGCCACATGTCAGCACTAGGTCTGACTGAGCGCCTGCAGGAGAGAGGCCCAAGCAAGACGCGCCCCGAGGAGCGTCTTGCCACATGTCAACACTGGGTCTGACTGAGCGCCTCCAGGAGAGAGGCCCAAGCAAGAAACGCCCGAGGAGCGTCTTGACACATGTCAACACTGGGTCTGACTGATCGCCGCCCCAGGAGAGAGGCCCAAGCAAGACGCGCCCCGGGGAGCGTCTTGCGACATGTCAACACTGGGTCTGACTGAGCGCCTCCAGGTGAGAAGCCCAAGCAAGACGCGCCCCAAGGAGCGTCTTGCCACATGTCAGCACTCGGTCTGACTGAGCGCCTCCAGGAGAGAGGCCCAAGCAAGACATGCCCCAAGGAGCGTCTTGCCACATGTCAACACTGGGTCTGACTGAGCTTCTCCAGGAGAGAGGCCCAAGCAAGACGCGCCAGGAGGAGCGTTTTGCCACATGTCAACACTGGGTCAGACAGAGGGCCTCAAGGAGAGAGGCCCAAGCAAGATGCGCCCCGAGGAGCATCTTGCCACATGTCAACAATGGGTCTGACTGAGGGCCTACAGGAGAGAAGCCCAAGCAAGAAGCGCCCCAAGGAGCGTCTTGCCACATGTCAGCACTCGGTCTTACTGAGCGCCTCCAGGAGAGAGGCCCAAATAAGACGCGCCCGAGGAGCGTCTTGCCACATGTCAGAACTCGGTCTGACTGAGCGCCTCCAGGAGAGAGGCCCAAGCAAGACGTGCCCCGAGGAGCGTCTTGCCACATGTGAACACTGGGTCTGACTGAGCGCCTCCAGGAGAGAGGCCCAAGCAAGACGCGCCCCGAGGAGCATCTTGCCACATGTCAACACTGGGTCTGACTGAGAACCTCCAGGAGAGAGGCCCAAGCAAGACGCGCCTCGAGGAGCGTCTTGCCACATGTCAACACTGGGTCTGACTGAGCGCCTCCAGGAGAGAGGCCCAAGCAAGACGCGCCCCGAGGAGCGTCTTGTCACATGTCACTACTTGGTCTGACTGAGCGCCTCCACGAGAGAGGCCGAAGCAAGACGTGCCCCGAGGAGCATCTTGCCACATGTCACCACTGGGTCTGACTGAGCGCCTCCAGGAGAGAGGCCCAAGCAAGAAGCGCCCCGAGGAGCGTCTTGCCACGTGTCAACACTGGGTCTGATTGAGGGCCTTCTGGAGAGAGGCCCAAGCAAGACGCGCCCCGAGGACCATCTTGCCACATGTCAACACTGGGTCTGACAGAGGGCATCCAGGAGAGAGGCCCAAGCAATACACGCCCCGAGGAGCGTATTGCCACATGTCACCACTGGGTCTGACTGAGCGCCTCCAGGAGAGAGGCCCAAGCAAGAAGCGCCCCGAGGAGCGTCTTGCCACGTGTCAACACTGGGTCTGATTGAGGGCCTTCTGGAGAGAGGCCCAAGCAAGACGCGCCCCGAGGAGCTTCTTGCCACATGTCAGCACTCGGTCTGACTGAGCGCCTCCAGGAGAGAGGCCAAAGCAAGACACGCCCCGAGGAGCGTCTTGACACATGTCAACACTGGGTCTGACAGAGGGCCTCCATGAGAGAGGCCCAAGCAAGACGCGCCCCGAGGAGTGTCTTGCCACATGTTACCACTGGGTCTGACTGAGCGCCTCCAGGAGAGAGGCCCAAGCAAGACGCGCCCCGAGGAGCGTCTTGCCACATGTCAACACTGGGTCTGACTGAGCTTCTCCAGGAGAGAGGCCCAAGCAAGACGCGCCCCGAGGAGCGTCTTGCCACATGTCACCTCTGGGTCTGACTGAGCACCTCCAGGAGAGAGGCCCAAGCAAGACGCGCCCCGAGGAGCGTCTTGTCACATGTCAACGCTGGGTCTGACTGAGCGCCTCCAGGAGAGAGGCCCAAGCAAGAAACGCCCGAGGAGCGTCTTGACACATGTCAACACTGAGTCTGACAGAGCGCCTCCCCAGGAGAGAGGCCCAAGCAAGACGCGCCCTGAGGAGCATCTTGCCACATGTCTACACTGGGTCTGACTGAATGCTTCCATGAGAGAAGCCCCAGCAAGACGCGCCCCGAGGAGCGTCTTGCCACATGTCAGCACTCGGTCTGACTGAGCGCCTCCAGGAGAGAGGCCCAAGCAAGACGCGCCCCAAGGAGCGTCTTGCCACATGTCAACACTGGGTCTGACTGAGCGCCTCCAGGAGAGAGGCCCAAGCAAAACGCGCCAGGAGGAGCGTTTTGCCACATGTCAACACTGGGTCTGACAGAGGGCCTCAAGGAGAGAGGCCCAAGCAAGATGCGCCCGGAGGAGCATCTTGCCACATGTCAACACTGGGTCTGACTGAGGGCCTACAGGAGAGAAGCCCAAGCAAGAAGCGCCCCGAGGAGCGTCTTGCCACATGTCAGCACTCGGTCTCACTGAGCGCCTCCAGGAGAGAGGCCCAAATAAGACGCGCCCAGAGGAGCGTCTTGCCACATGTCAAGAATGGGTCTGACTGAGGGCCTCCAGGAGAGGTGGCAAGACGCTCCTCGGGCCGCGTGTTGCTTGGGCTTCTCTCCTGGAGGCCCTCAGTCAGACCCATTGTTGACATGTGGCAAGACGCTCCTCGGGGCGCGTCTTGCTTGGGCCTCTCTCCTGGAGGCGCTCAGTCAGACCGAGTGCTGACATTTGGAAAGACACTCCTCGGGGCGCGTCTTGCTTGGGCTTCACTCCTGGAGGCACTCAGTCAGACCCAGTGGTGACATGTGGCAAGACACTCCGCGGGGCGCGTCTTACTTGGGCCTCTCTCCTGGAGGCCCTTTGTCAGACCGAGTGTTGACATGTGGCAAGACTCTCCGCGGGGCGCGTCTTGCTTGGGCTTCTCTCGTGGAGGCCCACAGTCAGACCCAGTGTTGACATGTGTCAAGACGCTCCTCGGGGCGTGTCTTGCTTGGGCCTTTCTCCTGGAGGCGCTCAGTCAGACCCAGTGTTGACATGTGGCAAGACGCTCCTCGGGGCGCGTCTTGCTTGGGCTTCTCTCCTGGAGGCCCTCAGTCAGACCCATTGTTGACATGTGGCAAGACGCTCCTCGGGGCACGTCTTGCTTGGGCCTCTCTCCTGGAGGCGCTCAGTCAGACCGAGTAGTGACATGTGGCAAGACGCTCCTCGGGGCGCGTCTTTCTTGGACCTCTCTCCTGGAGGCGCTCAGTTAGACCGAGTAGTGACATGTCGCAAGACGCTCCTCGGGGCGCGTCTTGCTTGGGCCTCTCTCCTGGAGGCACTCAGTCAGACCGAGTGCTGACATAAGGCAAGACGCTCCTCGGGGCGCGTCTTGCTGGGGCCTCGCTCCTGGAGGCGCTCAATCAGACCCAGTGGTGACACGTGGCAAGACGCTCCTCGGGGCGCGTCTTGCTTGGGCCTCTCTCCTGGAGGCGCTCAGTCAGACCCAGTGGTGACACGTGGCAAGACGCTCCTCGGGGCGCGTCTTGCTTGGGCCTCTCTCCTGGAGGCGCTCATTCAGACCCAGTGTTGACATGTGGCAAGACACTCCTCGGGGCGCGTCTTGCTTGGGCTTCTCTCATGGAGGCCCTCAGTCAGACCCAGTGTTGACATGTGTCATGACGCTCCTCGGGGCGTGTCTTGATTGGGCCTCTCTCCTGGAGGCGCTCAGTCAGACCCAGTGTTGACATGTGGCAAGACGCTCCTCGGGGCGCGTCTTGCTTGGGCCTCTCTCCAGAAGGCCCTCAATCAGACCCAGTGTTGACACGTGGCAAGACGCTCCTCGGGGCGCGTCTTGCTTGGGCCTCTCTCCTGGAGGCGCTCAGTCAGACTGAGTAGTGACATGTGGCCTGACGCTCCTCGGGGCGCGTGTTGCTTGGGCCTCTCTCCTGGAGGCGCTCAGTCAGACCAAGTGGTGACATGTGGCAAGACACTCCTCGGGGCGCGTCTTGCTTGGGCCTCTCTCCTGGAGGCCCTCTGTCAGACCCAGTGTTGACATGTGTCAAGACGCTCCTCGGGGGGTGTCTTGCTTGGGCTTCTCTCCTGGAGGCCCTCAGTCAGACCCATTGTTGACATGTGGCAAGACGCTCCTCGGGGCGCGTCTTGCTTTGGTCTCTCTCCTGGAGGCGCTCAGTCAGACCGAGTGCTGACATGTGGCAAGACGCTCCTCGGGCCGCGTGTTGCTTGGGCTTCTCTCCTGGAGGCCCTCAGTCAGACCCATTGTTGACATGTGGCAAGACGCTCCTCGGGGCGCGTCTTGCTTGGGCCTCTCTCCTGGAGGCGCTCAGTCAGACCGAGTGCTGACATTTGGAAAGACACTCCTCGGGGCGCGTCTTGCTTGGGCTTCTCTCCTGGAGGCGCTCAGTCAGACCCAGTGGTGACATGTGGCAAGACACTCCGCGGGGCGCGTCTTACTTGGGCCTCTCTCCTGGAGGCCCTTTGTCAGACCGAGTGTTGACATGTGGCAAGACTCTCCGCGGGGCGCGTCTTGCTTGGGCTTCTCTCGTGGAGGCCCTCAGTCAGACCCAGTGTTGACATGTGTCAAGACGCTCCTCGGGGCGTGTCTTGCTTGGGCCTTTCTCCTGGAGGCGCTCAGTCAGACCCAGTGTTGACATGTGGCAAGACGCTCCTCGGGGCGCGTCTTGCTTGGGCTTCTCTCCTGGAGGCCCTCAGTCAGACCCATTGTTGACATGTGGCAAGACGCTCCTCGGGGCACGTCTTGCTTGGACCTCTCTCCTGGAGGCGCTCAGTTAGACCGAGTAGTGACATGTGGCAAGACACTGCTCGGGGCGCGTCTTGCTGGGGCCTCGCTCCTGGAGGCGCTCAATCAGACCCAGTGGTGACACGTGGCAAGACACTCCTCGGGGCGCGTCTTGCTTGGGCCTTTCTCCTGGAGGCGCTCAGTCAGACCCAGTGGTGACACGTGGCAAGACGCTCCTCGGGGCGCGTCTTGCTTGGGCCTCTCTCCTGGAGGCGCTCATTCAGACCCAGTGTTGACATGTGGCAAGACACTCCTCGGGGCGCGTCTTGCTTGGGCCTCTCTCCTGGAGGCCCTCTGTCAGACTGAGTGTTGTCATGTGGCAAGAAGCTCCTCGGGGCGCGTCTTGCTTGGGCTTCTCTCCTGGAGGCCCTCAGTAAGACCCATTGTTGACATGTGGCCTGACGCTCCTCGGGGCGCGTGTTGCTTGGGCCTCTCTCCTGGAGGCGCTCAGTCAGACCAAGTGGTGACATGTGGCAAGACACTCCTCGGGGCGCGTCTTGCTTGGGCCTCTCTCCTGGAGGCCCTCTGTCAGACCCAGTGTTGACATGTGTCAAGACGCTCCTCGGGGCGCGTCTTGCTTGGGCTTCTCTCCTGGAGGCCCTCAGTCAGACCCATTGTTGACATGTGGCAAGACGCTCCTCGGGGCGCGTCTTGCTTTGGTCTATCTCCTGGAGGCGCTCAGTCAGACCGAGTGCTGACATGTGGCAAGACGCTCCTCGGGCCGCGTGTTGCTTGGGCTTCTCTCCTGGAGGCCCTCAGTCAGACCCATTGTTGACATGTGGCAAGACGCTCCTCGGGGCGCGTCTTGCTTGGGCCTCTCTCCTGGAGGCGCTCAGTCAGACCGAGTGCTGACATTTGGAAAGACACTCCTCGGGGCGCGTCTTGCTTGGGCTTCTCTCCTGGAGGCGCTCAGTCAGACCCAGTGGTGACATGTGGCAAGACACTCCTCGGGGCACGTCTTACTTGGGCCTCTCTCCTGGAGGCCCTTTGTCAGACCGAGTGTTGACATGTGGCAAGACTCTCCGCGGGGCGCGTCTTGCTTGGGCTTCTCTCGTGGAGGCCGTCAGTCAGACCCAGTGTTGACATGTGTCAAGACGCTCCTCGGGGCGTGTCTTGCTTGGGCCTTTCTCCTGGAGGCGCTCAGTCAGACCCAGTGTTGACATGTGGCAAGACGCTCCTCGGGGCGTGTCTTGCTTGGGCTTCTCTCCTGGAGGCCCTCAGTCAGACCCATTGTTGTCATGTGGCAAGACGCTCCTCGGGGCACGTCTTGCTTGGGCCTCTCTCCTGGAGGCGCTCAAACAGACCGAGTAGTGACATGTGGCAAGACACTGCTCGGGGCACGTCTTGCTGGGGCTTCTCTCATGGAGGCACTCAGTCAGACCCAGTGTTGACATGTGGCAAGACGCTCCTCGGGGCACGTCTTGCTTGGACCTCTCTCACTGAGGCGCTCAGTCAGACCGAGTAGTGACATGTGGCAAGACGCTCCTCGGGGCGCGTCTTGCTTGGGCCTCTCTCCAGAAGGCCCTCAATCAGACCCAGTGTTGACATGTGGCAAGACGCTCCTCGGGGCGCGTCTTGCTTGGGCCTCTCTCCTGGAGGCGCTCAGTCAGACTGAGTAGTGACATGTGGCCTGATGCTCCCCGGGGCGCGTCTTGCTTGGGCCTCTCTCCTTGAGGCGCTCAGTCAGACCCAGTGTTGACATGTGGCAAGACGCTCCTCGGGGCGCGTCTTGCTTGGGCTTCTCTCCTGGAGGCCCTCAGTCAGACCCATTGTTGACATGTGGCAAGACGCTCCTCGGGGCACGTCTTGCTTGGGCCTCTCTCCTGGAGGCGCTCAGTCAGACCGAGTAGTGACATGTGGCAAGACGCTCCTCGGGGCGCGTCTTGCTTGGGCCTTTCTCCTGGAGGCGCTCAGTCAGACCCAGTGGTGACACGTGGCAAGACGCTCCTCGGGGCGCGTCTTGCTTGGGCCTCTCTCCTGGAGGCGCTCATTCAGACCCAGTGTTGACATGTGGCAAGACACTCCTCGGGGCGCGTCTTGCTTGGGCCTCTCTCCTGGAGGCCCTCTGTCAGACTGAGTGTTGTCATGTGGCAAGAAGCTCCTCGGGGCGCGTCTTGCTTGGGCTTCTCTCCTGGAGGCCCTCAGTAAGACCCATTCTTGACATGTGGCCTGACGCTCCTCGGGGCGCGTGTTGCTTGGGCCTCTCTCCTGGAGGCGCTCAGTCAGACCAAGTGGTGACATGTGGCAAGACACTCCTCGGGGCGCGTCTTGCTTGGGCCTCTCTCCTGGAGGCCCTCTGTCAGACCCAGTGTTGACATGTGTCAAGACGCTCCTCGGGGCGCGTCTTGCTTGGGCTTCTCTCCTGGAGGCCCTCAGTCAGACCCATTGTTGACATGTGGCAAGACGCTCCTCGGGGCGCGTCTTGCTTTGGTCTCTCTCCTGGAGGCGCTCAGTCAGACCGAGTGCTGACATGTGGCAAGACGCTCCTCGGGCCGCGTGTTGCTTGGGCTTCTCTCCTGGAGGCCCTCAGTCAGACCCATTGTTGACATGTGGCAAGACGCTCCTCGGGGCGCGTCTTGCTTGGGCCTCTCTCCTGGAGGCGCTCAGTCAGACCGAGTGCTGACATTTGGAAAGACACTCCTCGGGGCGCGTCTTGCTTGGGCTTCTCTCCTGGAGGCGCTCAGTCAGACCCAGTGGTGACATGTGGCAAGACACTCCTCGGGGCGCGTCTTACTTGGGCCTCTCTCCTGGAGGCCCTTTGTCAGACCGAGTGTTGACATGTGGCTAGACTCTCCGAGGGGCGCGTCTTGCTTGGGCTTCTCTCGTTGAGGCCGTCAGTCAGACCCAGTGTTGACATGTGTCAAGACGCTCCTCGGGGCGTGTCTTGCTTGGGCCTTTCTCCTGGAGGCGCTCAGTCAGACCCAGTGTTGACATGTGGCAAGACGCTCCTCGGGGCGTGTCTTGCTTGGGCTTCTCTCCTGGAGGCCCTCAGTCAGACCCATTGTTGACATGTGGCAAGACGCTCCTCGGGGCACGTCTTGCTTGGGCCTCTCTCCTGGAGGCGCTCAAACAGACCGAGTAGTGACATGTGGCAAGACACTGCTCGGGGCACGTCTTGCTGGGGCTTCTCTCATGGAGGCACTCAGTCAGACCCAGTGTTGACATGTGGCAAGACGCTCCTCGGGGCGCGTCTTGCTTGGACCTCTCTCACTGAGGCGCTCAGTCAGACCGAGTAGTGACATGTGGCAAGACGCTCCTCGGGGCGCGTCTTGCTTGGGCCTCTCTCCAGAAGGCCCTCAATCAGACCCAGTGTTGACATGTGGCAAGACGCTCCTCGGGGCGCGTCTTGCTTGGGCCTCTCTCCTGGAGGCGCTCAGTCAGACTGAGTAGTGACATGTGGCCTGATGCTCCCCGGGGCGCGTCTTGCTTGGGCCTCTCTCCTTGAGGCGCTCAGTCAGACCCAGTGTTGACATGTGGCAAGACGCTCCTCGGGGCGCGTCTTGCTTGGGCTTCTCTCCTGGAGGCCCTCAGTCAGACCCATTGTTGACATGTGGCAAGACGCTCCTCGGGGCACGTCTTGCTTGGGCCTCTCTCCTGGAGGCGCTCAGTCAGACCGAGTAGTGACATGTGGCAAGACGCTCCTCGGGGCGCGTCTTGCTTGGACCTCTCTCCTGGAGGCGCTCAGTTAGACCGAGTAGTGACATGTCGCAAGACGCTCCTCGGGGCGCGTCTTGCTTGGGCCTCTCTCCTGGAGGCACTCAGTCAGACCGAGTGCTGACATAAGGCAAGACGCTCCTCGGGGCGCGTCTTGCTGGGGCCTCTCTCCTGGAGGCGCTCAATCAGACCCAGTGGTGACACGTGGCAAGACGCTCCTCGGGGCGCGTCTTGCTTGGGCCTCTCTCCTGGAGGCGCTCAGTCAGACCCAGTGGTGACACGTGGCAAGACGCTCCTCGGGGCGCGTCTTGCTTGGGCCTCTCTCCTGGAGGCGCTCATTCAGACCCAGTGTTGACATGTGGCAAGACACTCCTCGGGGTGCGTCTTGCTTGGGCCTCTCTCCTGGAGGCCCTCTGTCAGACCGAGTGTTGTCATGTGGCAAGAAGCTCCTCGGGGCGCGTCTTGCTTGGGCTTCTCTCCTGGAGGCCCTCAGTAAGACCCATTGTTGACATGTGGCAAGACGCTCCTCGGGGCTCGTCTTGCTTGGGCCTCTCTCCAGAAGGCCCTCAATCAGACCCAGTGTTGACACGTGGCAAGACGCTCCTCGGGGCGCGTCTTGCTTGGACCTCTCTCCTGGAGGCGCTCAGTTAGACCGAGTAGTGACATGTCGCAAGACGCTCCTCGGGGCGCGTCTTGCTTGGGCCTCTCTCCTGGAGGCACTCAGTCAGACCGAGTGCTGACATAAGGCAAGACGCTCCTCGGGGCGCGTCTTGCTGGGGCCTCTCTCCTGGAGGCGTTCAATCAGACCCAGTGGTGACACGTGGCAAGACGCTCCTCGGGGCGCGTCTTGCTTGGGCCTCTCTCCTGGAGGCGCTCAGTCAGACCCAGTGGTGACACGTGGCAAGACGCTCCTCGGGGCGCGTCTTGCTTGGGCCTCTCTCCTGGAGGCGCTCATTCAGACCCAGTGTTGACATGTGGCAAGACACTCCTCGGGGTGCGTCTTGCTTGGGCCTCTCTCCTGGAGGCCCTCTGTCAGACCGAGTGTTGTCATGTGGCAAGAAGCTCCTCGGGGCGCGTCTTGCTTGGGCTTCTCTCCTGGAGGCCCTCAGTAAGACCCATTGTTGACATGTGGCAAGACGCTCCTCGGGGCTCGTCTTGCTTGGGCCTCTCTCCAGAAGGCCCTCAATCAGACCCAGTGTTGACACGTGGCAAGACGCTCCTCGGGGCGCGTGTTGCTTGGGCCTCTCTCCTGGAGGCGCTCAGTCAGACCAAGTGGTGGCATGTGGCAAGACACTCCTTGGGGCGCGTCTTGCTTGGGCCTCTCTCCTGGAGGCGCTCAGTCAGACCCAGTGTTGACATGTGGCAAGACGCTCCTCGGGGCGCGTCTTGCTTGCGCCTCTCTCTCTCCTCGGTCTGACAGAGGGCATTCAGGAGAGAGGCCCAAGCAATACGCGCCCCGAG
Source organism: Nothobranchius furzeri (assembly GCF_043380555.1). Classification (NCBI taxonomy): domain Eukaryota; kingdom Metazoa; phylum Chordata; class Actinopteri; order Cyprinodontiformes; family Nothobranchiidae; genus Nothobranchius; species Nothobranchius furzeri. Next base: position 3,676,790 of record NC_091747.1, read on the forward strand.
GAACGTCTTTCCACGTGTCACCACTGGGTCTGACTGAGCGCCTCCAGGAGAGAGGCCCAAGCAAGACGCGCCCCGAGGAGCGTCTTGCCACGTGTCACCACTGGGTCTGATTGAGCACCTCCAGGAGAGAGGCCCCAGCAAGACGCGCCGCGAGGAGCATCGTGCCTTATGTCAGCACTCGGTCTGACTGAGCGCCTCCAGGAGAGAGGCCCAAGCAAGACCCGCCCCGAGGAGCGTCTTGCCACATGTCACTACTCGGTCTGACTGAGCGCCTCCAGGAGGGAGCTCCAAGCAAGACGCGCCCCGAGGAGTGTCTTGCCACATGTCACTACTCGGTCTGACTGAGCGCCTCCAGGAGAGAGGCCCAAGCAAGACGTGCTCCGAGGAGAGTCTTGCCACATGTCAACAATGGGTCTGACTGAGGGCCTCCAGGAGAGAAGCCAAAGCAAGACGCGCCCCGAGGAGCGTCTTGCCAGATGTCAACACTGGGTCTGACTGAGGGCCCCCAGGAGAGAGGCCCAAATAAGACGCGCCCCGAGGAGCGTCTTGCCACATGTCAACACTGGGTCTGACTGAGGGCCTCCAGGAGAGAAGCCCAAGCAAGATGCGCCCCGAGGAGCGTCTTGCCACATGTCAGCACTGGGTCTAATTGAGCGCCTCCAGGAGAGAGGCCCAAGAATGACGCGCCCCGAGGAGCGTCTTGCCACATGTCACTACTGGGTCTGACTGAGCGCCTCCAGGAGAGAGGTCCAAGCAACACGCGCCCCGAGGAGCGTCTTGCCACATGTCAACACTGGGTCTGACTGAGTGCCTCCATGAGTGAAGCCCCAGCAAGACGCGCCCCGAGGAGCGTCTTGCCTTATGTCACTACTCGGTCTGACTGAGCGCCTCCAGGAGAGAGGCCCAAGCAAGACGTGTCCCGAGGAGCGTCTTGCCACATGTCAACAATGGGTCTGACTGAGGGCCTCCAGGAGAGAGGCCTAAATAAGAAGCGCCCCGAGGAGCGTCTTGCCACATGTCAACACTGGGTCTGACTGAGCGCCTCCAGGAGAGAGGCCCAAGCAAGACACGCCCCGAGGAGCGTCTTGCCACATGTCACTACTCGGTCTGACTGAGCGCCTCCAGGAGAGAGGCCCAAGCAAGACGCGCCCTGAGGAGCGTCTTGCCACATGTCAACACTGGGTCTGATTGAGCACCTCCAGGAGAGAGGCCCCAGCAAGACGCGCCGCGAGGAGCATCGTGCCTTATGTCAGCACTCGGTCTGACTGAGCGCCTCCAGGAGAGAGGCCCAAGCAAGACCCGCCCCGAGGAGCGTCTTGCCACATGTCACTACTCGGTCTGACTGAGCGCCTCCAGGAGGGAGCTCCAAGCAAGACGCGCCCCGAGGAGTGTCTTGCCACATGTCACTACTCGGTCTGACTGAGCGCCTCCAGGAGAGAGGCCCAAATAAGACGCGCCCCGAGGAGCGTCTTGCCACATGTCAACACTGGGTCTGACTGAGGGCCTCCAGGAGAGAAGCCCAAGCAAGATGCGCCCCGAGGAGCATCTTGCCACATGTCAGCACTGGGTCTAATTGAGCGCCTCCAGGAGAGAGGCCCAAGAATGACGCGCCCCGAGGAGCGTCTTGCCACATGTCACTACTGGGTCTGACTGAGCGCCTCCAGGAGAGAGGTCCAAGCAACCCGCGCCCCGAGGAGCGTCTTGCCACATGTCAACACTGGGTCTGACTGAGTGCCTCCATGAGTGAAGCCCCAGCAAGACGCGCCCCGAGGAGCGTCTTGCCTTATGTCACTACTCGGTCTGACTGAGCGCCTCCAGGAGAGAGGCCCAAGCAAGACGTGTCCCGAGGAGCGTCTTGCCACATGTCAACAATGGGTCTGACTGAGGGCCTCCAGGAGAGAGGCCTAAATAAGAAGCGCCCCGAGGAGCGTCTTGCCACATGTCAACACTGGGTCTGACTGAGCGCCTCCAGGAGAGAGGCCCAAGCAAGACACGCCCCGAGGAGCGTCTTGCCACATGTCACTACTCGGTCTGACTGAGCGCCTCCAGGAGAGAGGCCCAAGCAAGACGCGCCCTGAGGAGCGTCTTGCCACATGTCAACACTGGGTCTGACTGAGGGCCTCCAGGAGAGAGGCCTAAATAAGACGCGCCCCGAGGAGCGTCTTGCCACATGTCAACAATGGGTCTGACTGAGGGCCTCCAGGAGAGAGGCCTAAATAAGAAGCGCCCCGAGGAGCGTCTTGCCACATGTCAGCACTCGGTCTGACTGAGCGCCTCCAGGAGAGAGGCCCAAGCAAGACGCGCCCCGAGGAGCGTCCTGACACATTTCTCCTCTGGGTCTGACTGAGCGCCTCCAGGAGAGAGGCCCAAGCAAGACGTTTCCCGAGGAGCGTCTTTCCACATGTCAACACTGGGTCTGACTGAGTGCCTCCATGAGAGAAGAACCAGCAAGACGCGCCCCGAGGAGCGTCTTGCCACATGTCAACACTGGGTCTGACTGAGCACCTCCAGGAGAGAGGCTCAAGCAAGACGCGCCCCGAGGAGCGTCTTGCCACATGTCAACACTGGGTCTGACTGAGCGCCTCCAGGAGAGAGGCCCGAGGAGCGTCTTGACACATATCACCTCTGGGTCTGACTGAGCGCCTCCAGGAGAGAGGCCCAAGCAAGACGCGCCCCGAGGAGCGTCTTGTCACATGTCAACACTGGGTCTGACTGAGCGCCTCCAGGAGCGAGGCCCAAGCAAGAAACGCCCGAGGAGCGTCTTGACACATGTCAACACTGGGTCTGACTGAGGGCCTTCATGAGAGAAGCCCAAGCAAGACGCGCCCCGAGGAGCGTCTTGCTAACGTGTCAACATTGGGTCTGACTTAGCGCCTCCAGGAGAGAGGCCCAAGCAAGATGCGCCCCGAGGAGCGTCTTGCCACGTGTCACCACTGGGTCTTACTGAGCTCCTCCAGGAGAGAGGCCCAAGCAAGACGCGCCCCGAGGAGCGTCTTGCCACGTGTCACCACTGGGTCTGATTGAGCACCTCCAGGAGAGAGGCCCCAGCAAGACGCGCCGCGAGGAGCATCGTGCCTTATGTCAGCACTCGGTCTGACTGAGCGCCTCCAGGAGAGAGGCCCAAGCAAGACCCGCCCCGAGGAGCGTCTTGCCACATGTCACTACTCGGTCTGACTGAGCGCCTCCAGGAGGGAGGTCCAAGCAAGACGCGCCCCGAGGAGTGTCTTGCCACATGTCACTACTCAGTCTGACTGAGCGCCTCCAGGAGAGAGGCCCAAGCAAGACGTGCCCCGAGGAGAGTCTTGCCACATGTCAACAATGGGTCTGACTGAGGGCCTCCAGGAGAGAAGCCCAAGCAAGACGCGCCCCGAGGAGCGTCTTGCCAGATGTCAACACTGGGTCTGACTGAGGGCCCCCAGGAGAGAGGCCCAAATAAGACGCGCCCCGAGGAGCGTCTTGCCACATGTCAACACTGGGTCTGACTGAGGGCCTCCAGGAGAGAAGCCCAAGCAAGATGCGCCCCGAGGAGCGTCTTGCCACATGTCAGCACTCGGTCTGACTGAGCGCCTCCAGGAGAGAGGCCCAAGCAAGACGCGCCCCGAGGAGCGTCTTGACACATGTCTCCTCTGGGTCTGACTGAGCGCCTCCAAGAGAGAGGCCCAAGCAAGACGTGCCCCGAGGAGCATCTTGCCACATGTCAACACTGGGTCTGACTGAGTGCCTCCATGAGAGAAGCCCCAGCAAGACGCGCCCCGAGGAGCGTCTTGCCACATGTCAACACTGGGTCTGACTGAGCGCCTCCAGGAGAGAGGCCCGAGGAGCGTCTTGCCACATGTCACCTCTGGGTCTGACTGAGCGCCTCCAGGAGAGAGGCCCCAGCAAGACACGCTCCGAGGAGCGTCTTGCCACATGTCAGCACTCGGTCTGACTGAGCACCTCCAGGAGAGAGGCCCAAGCAAGAAGCGCCCCGAGGAGCGTCTTGCCACATGTCAACAATGGGTCTGACTGAGGGCCTCCAGGAGAGAAGCCCAAGCAAGACGCGCCCCGAGGAGCGTCTTGCCACATGTCAACACTGGGTCTAATTGAGCGCCTCCAGGAGAGAGGCCCAAGCAAGACGCGCCCCGAGGAGCGTCTTGCCACATGTCACTCCTCGGTCTGACTGAGCGCCTCCAGGAGAGAGGTCCAAGCAACACGCGCCCCGAGGAGCGTCTTGCCACATGTCAACACTGGGTCTGACTGAGTGCCTCCATGAGAGAAGCCCCAGCAAGACGCGCCCCGAGGAGCGTCTTGCCACATGTCACTACTCGGTCTGACTGAGCGCCTCCAGGAGAGAGGCCCAAGAAGGACGTGTCCCGAGGAGAGTCTTGCCACATGTCAACAATGGGTCTGACTGAGGGCCTCCAGGAGAGAAGCCCAAGCAAGAAGCGCCCCGAGGAGCGTCTTACCACATGTCAACACTGGGTCTGACTGAGCGCCTCCAGGAGAGAGGCCCAAGCAAGACGCGCCCCGAGGAGCGTCTTGACACATGTCAACACTGGGTCTGACTGAGGGCCTCCATGAGAGAAGCCCAAGCAAGATGCGCCCCGAGGAGAGTCTTGCCACATGTCAACACTGGGTCTGACAGAGGGCATCCAGGAAAGATGCCCAAGCAATACGCGCCCCGAGGAGCGTCTTGCCACATGTCAACAATGGGTCTGACTGAGGGCCTCCAGGAGAGAAGCCAAAGCAAGACGCGCCCCGAAGAGCGTCTTGCCACATGTCACTACTCGGTCTGACTGACCGCCTCCAGGAGAGAGGCCCAAGCAAGACGCGCCCCGAGGAGCGTCTTGCCACATGTCAACACTGGGTCTGACTGAGGGCCTCCAGGAGAGAGACCCAAATAAGACGCGCCCCGAGGAGCGTCTTGCCACATGTCAACAATGGGTCTGACTGAGGGCCTCCAGGAGAGAAGCCCAAGCAAGACGCGCCCCGAGGAGCGTCTTGCCACATGTCAGCACTCGGTCTGACTGAGCGCCTCCAGGAGAGAGGCCCAAGCAAGACGCGCCCCGAGGAGCGTCTTGCCACATGTCGCAACTGGGTCTGACTGAGCGCCTCCAGGAGAGAGGCCCAAGCAAGACGTGCTCCGAAAAGGATCTTGCCACATGTCAACACTGGGTCTGACTGAGTGCCTCCATGAGAGAAGCCCCAGCAAGACGCGCCCCGAGGAGCGTCTTGCCACATGTCAACACTGGGTCTGACTGAGCGCCTCCAGGAGAGAGGCCCGAGGAGCGTCTTGCCACATGTCACCTCTGGGTCTGACTGAGCGCCTCCAGGAGAGAGGCGCAAGCAAGAAACGCCCGAGGAGCGTCTTGACACATGTCAACACTGGGTCTGACTGAGCGCCTCCAGGAGAGAGGCCCCAGCAAGACGCGCCCCGAGGAGCGTCTTGCCACATGTCAGCACTCGGTCTGACTGAGCGCCTCCAGGAGAGAGGCCCAAGCAAGAAGCGCCCCGAGGAGCGTCTTGCCACATGTCAACAATGGGTCTGACTGAGGGCCTCCAGGAGAGAAGCCCAAGCAAGACGCGCCCCGAGGAGCGTCTTGCCACATGTCAACACTGGGTCTAATTGAGCGCCTCCAGGAGAGAGGCCCAAGCAAGACGCGCCCCGAGGAGCGTCTTGCCACATGTCACTACTCGGTCTGACTGAGCGCCTCCAGGAGAGAGGTCCAAGCAACACGCGCCCTGAGGAGCGTCTTGCCACATGTCAACACTGGGTCTGACTGAGTGCCTCCATGAGAGAAGCCCCAGCAAGACGCGCCCTGAGGAATGTCTTGCCACATGTCACTACTCGGTCTGACTGAGCGCCTCCAGGAGAGAGGCCCAAGCAAGACGTGTCCCGAGGAGCGTCTTGCCACATGTCAACAATGGGTCTGACTGAGGGCCTCCAGGAGAGAAGCCCAAGCAAGAAGTGCCCCGAGGAGCGTCTTGCCACATGTCAACACTGGGTCTGACTGAGCGCCTCCAGGAGAGAGGCCCAAGCAAGAAACGCCCCGAGGAGCGTCTTGACACATGTCAACACTGGGTCTGACTGAGGGCCTCCATGAGAGAAGCCCAAGCAAGACGCGCCCCGAGGAGAGTCTTGCCACATGTCAACACTGGGTCTGACAGAGGGCATCCAGGAAAGAGGCCCAAGCAATACGCGCCCCGAGGAGCGTCTTGCCACATGTCAACAATGGGTCTGACTGAGGGCCTCCAGGAGAGAAGCCAAAGCAAGAAGCGCCCCGAAGAGCGTCTTGCCACATGTCACTACTCGGTCTAACTGAGCGCCTCCAGGAGAGAGGTCCAAGCAAGACGCGCCCCGAGGAGCGTCTTGTCACATGTCACTACTCGGTCTGACTGAGCACCTCCAGGAGAGAGGCCCAAGCAAGACGCGCCCCGAGGAGCGTCTTGCCACATGTCAACACTGGGTCTGACTGAGGGCCTCCAGGAGAGAGGCCCAAATAAGACGCGCCCCGAGGAGCGTCTTGCCACATGTCAACAATGGGTCTGACTGAGGGCCTCCAGGAGAGAAGCCCAAGCAAGACGCGCCCCGAGGAGCGTCTTGCCACATGTCAGCACTCGGTCTGACTGAGCGCCTCCAGGAGAGAGGCCCAAGCAAGACGCGCCCCGAGGAGCGTCTTGCCACATGTCGCAACTGGGTCTGACTGAGCGCCTCCAGGAGAGAGGCCCATTCAAGACGCGCCCCGAGGAGAGTCTTGCCACATGTCAGCACTCGGTCTGACTGAGCGCCTCCAGGGGAGAGGCCCAAGCAAGACGCGCCACGAGGAGCGTCTTGACACATTTCTCCTCTGGGTCTGACTGAGCGCCTCCAGGAGAGGGGCCCAAGCAAGACGTTCCCCGAGGAGCGTCTTTCCACATGTCAACACTGGGTCTGACTGAGTGTCTCCATGAGAGAAGAACCAGCAAGACGCACCCCGAGGAGCGTCTTGCCACATGTCAACACTGGGTCTGACTGAGCACCTCCAGGAGAGAGGCCCAAGCAAGACGCGCCCCGAGGAGCGTCTTGCCACATGTCAACAATGGGTCTGAATGAGCGCCTCCAGGAGAGAGGCCCGAGGAGCGTCTTGACACATGTCACCTCTGGGTCTGACTGAGCCTCTCCAGGAGAGAGGCGCAAGCAAGACGCGCCCCGAGGAGCATCTTGCCACATGTCAACACTGGGTCTAATTGAGCGCCTCCATGAGAGAAGCCCAAGCAAGACGCGCCCCGAGGAGCGTCTTGCCACATGTCACTATTCGGTCTGACTGAGCGCCTCCAGGAGAGAGGTCCAAGCAACACGCGCCCCGAGGAGCGTCTTGCCACATGTCAACGCTGGGTCTTACTGAGTGCCTCCATGAGAGAAGCCCCAGCAAGACGCGCCCCGAGGAGCGTCTTGCCACATGTCACTACTCGGTCCAACTGAGCGCCTCCAGGAGAGAGGCCCAAGCAAGACGTGCCCCGAGGAGCGTCTTGCCACATGTCAACAATGGGTCTGACTGAGGGCCTCCAGGAGAGAAGCCCAAACAAGAAGCGCCCCGAGTAGCATCTTGCCACATGTCAACACTGGGTCTGACTGAGCGCCTCCAGGAGAGAGGCCCAAGCAAGACACGCCCCGAGGAGCGTCTTGCCACATGTCAACAATGGGTCTGACTGAGGGCCTCCAGGAGAGAAGCCAAAGCAAGACGCGCCCCGAAGAGCGTCTTGCCACATGTCACTACTCGGTCTAACTGAGCGCCTCCAGGAGAGAGGTCAAAGCAAGACGCGCCCCGAGGAGCGTCTTGCCACATGTCAACACTGGGTCTGACTGAGGGCCTCCAGGAGAGAGGCCCAAATAAGAAGCGCCCCGAGGAGCGTCTTGCCACATGTCAACAATGGGTCTGACTGAGGGCCTCCAGGAGAGAAGCCCAAGCAAGACGCGCCCCGAGGAGCGTCTTGCCAATTGTCGCAACTGGGTCTGACTGAGCGCCTCCAGGAGAGAGGCCCAAGCAAGACGCGCCCCGAGGAGAGTCTTGCCACATGTCAGCACTCGGTCTGACTGAGCGCCTCCAGGGGAGAGGCCAAAGCAAGACGCGCCCCGAGGAGCGTCTTGACACATTTCTCCTCTGGGTCTGACTGAGCGCCTCCAGGAGAGAGGCCCAAGCAAGACGTTCCCCGAGGAGCGTCTTTCCACATGTCAACACTGTGTCTGACTGAGTGCGTCCATGAGAGAAGAACCAGCAAGACGCACCCCGAGGAGCGTCTTGCCAAATGTCAACACTGGGTCTGACTGAGCACCTCCAGGAGAGAGGCCCAAGCAAGACGCGCCCCGAGGAGCGTCTTGACACATGTCAACAATGGGTCTGACTGAGCGCCTCCAGGAGAGAGGCCCGAGGAGCGTCTTGACACATGTAACCTCTGGGTCTGACTGAGCGCCTCCAGGAGAGAGGCCCAAGCAAGACGTGCCCCGAGGAGCGTCTTGTCACATGTCAACACTGGGTCTGACTGAGCGCCTCCAGGAGCGAGGCCCAAGCAAGAAATGCCCGAGGAGCGTCTTGACACATGTCAACACTGGGTCTGACTGAGCGCCTCCAGGAGAGAGGTCCAAGCAACACGCTCCCCGAGGAGCGTCTTGCCACATGTCAACACTGGGTCTGACTGAGTGCCTCCATGAGAGAAGCCCCAGCAAGACGCGCCCCGAGGAGCGTCTTGTCACATGTCACTACTCGGTCTGACTGAGCGCCTCCAGGAGAGAGGCCCAAGCAAGACGTGCCCCGAGGAGCGTCTTGCCACATGTCAACAATGGGTCTGACTGAGGGCCTCCAGGAGAGAAGCCCAAGCAAGAAGCGCCCCGAGGAGCGTCTTGCCACATGTCAACACTGGGTCTGACTGAGCGCCTCCAGCAGAGAGGCCCAAGCAAGACACGCACCGAGGAGCGTCTTGACACATGTTAACACTGGGTCTGACTGAGGGCCTCCATGTGAGAAGCCCAAGCAAGACGCGCCCCGAGGAGAGTCTTGCCACATGTCAACACTGGGTCTGACAGAGGGCATCCAGGAGAGAGGCCCAAGCAATACGCGCCCCGAGGAGCGTCTTGCCACATGTCAACAATGGGTCTGACTGAGGGCCTCCAGGAGAGAAGCCCAAGGAAGACGCGCCCCGAGGAGCTTCTTGCCACATGTCAGCACTCGGTCTGACTGAGCGCCTCCAGGAGAGAGGCCAAAGCAAGATGCGCCCCGAGGAGCGTCTTGACACATGTCAACACTGGGTCTGACTTAGCGCCTCCAGGAGAGAGGCCCAAGCAAGATGCGCCCCGAGGAGCGTCTTGCCACGTGTCACCACTGGGTCTGACTGAGCTCCTCCAGGAGAGAGGCCCAAGCAAGACGCGCCCCGAGGAGCGTCTTGCCACGTGTCACCTTTGGGTCTGATTGAGCACCTCCAGGAGAGAGGCCCCAGCAAGACGCGCCGCGAGGAGCATCTTGCCTTATGTCAGCACTCGGTCTGACTGAGCGCCTCCAGGAGAGAGGCCCAAGCAAGACCTGCCCCGAGGAGCATCTTGCCACATGTCACTACTCGGTCTAACTGAGCGCCTCCAGGAGAGAGGTCTAAGCAAGACACGCCCCGAGGAGCGTCTTGCCACATGTCACTACTCGGTCTGACTGAGCGCCTCCAGGAGGGAGGTCCAAGCAAGACGCGCCCCGAGGAGCGTCTTGCCACATGTCACTACTCGGTCTGACTGAGCGCCTCCAGGAGAGATGCCCAAGCAAGACGTGCCCCGAGGAGCGTCTTGCCACATGTCAACAATGGGTCTGACTGAGGGCCTCCAGGAGAGAAGCCCAAGCAAGACGCGCCCCGAGGAGCGTCTTGCCACATGTCAACACTGGGTCTGACTGAGGGCCCCCAGGAGAGAGGCCCAAATAAGACGCGCCCCGAGGAGCGTCTTGCCACATGTCAACACTGGGTCTGACTGAGGGCCTCCAGGAGAGAAGCCCAAGCAAGATGCGCCCCGAGGAGCGTCTTGCCACTTGTCAGCACTCGGTCTGACTGAGCGCCTCCAGGAGAGAGGCCCAAGCAAGACGCGCCCCGAGGAGCGTCTTGCCACATGTCAACACTGGGTCTGACTGAGCGCCTCCAGGAGAGAGGCCCAAGCAAGACGCGCCCCGAGGAGCGTCTTGCCACATGTGAACACTGGGTCTGACTGAGCGCCTCCAGGAGAGAGGCCCAAGCAAGACGCGCCCGGGAGGAGCGTCTTGCCACATGTCAGCACTCGGTCTGACTGAGCGCCTCCAGGAGAGAGGCCCAAGCAAGACGCGCCCCGAGGAGCGTCTTGACACATGTCTCCTCTGGGTCTGACTGAGCGCCTCCAGGAGAGAGGCGCAAGCAAGACGCGCACCGAGGAGCATCTTGCCACATGTAAACACTGGGTCTAATTGAGCGCCTCCAGGAGAGAGGCCCGAGGAGCGTCTTGACACATGTCACCTCTGGGTCTGACTGAGCGCCTCCAGGAGAGAGGCGCAAGCAAGACGCGCCCCGAGGAGCATCTTGCCACATGTCAACACTGGGTCTAATTGAGCGCCTCCAGGAGAGAGGCCCAAGCAAGACGCGCCCCGAGGAGCATCTTGCCACATGTCACTACTCGGTCTGACTGAGCGCCTCCAGGAGAGAGGTCCAAGCAACACGCACCCCGAGGAGCGTCTTGCCACATGTCAACGCTGTGTCTGACTGAGTGCCTCCATGAGAGAAGCCCCAGCAAGACGCGCTCCGAGGAGCGTCTTGCCACATGTCACTACTCGGTCTACCTGAGCGCCTCCAGGAGAGAGGCCCAAGCAAGACGTGCCCCGAGGAGCGTCTTGCCACATGTCAACAATGGGTCTGACTGAGGGCCTCCAGGAGAGAAGCCCAAACAAGAAGCGCCCCGAGTAGCATCTTGCCACATGTCAACACTGGGTCTGACTGAGCGCCTCCAGGAGAGAGGCCCAAGCAAGACACGCCCCGAGGAGCGTCTTGCCACATGTCAACAATGGGTCTGACTGAGGGCCTCCAGGAGAGAAGCCAAAGCAAGACGCGCCCCGAGGAGCGTCTTGCCACATGTCACTACTCGGTCTGACTGAGCGCCTCCAGGAGAGAGGCCCAAGCAAGACGCGCCCCGAGGAGCGTCTTGCCACATGTCAACACTGGGTCTGACTGAGGGCCTCCAGGAGAGAGGCCCTAATAAGAAGCGCTCCGAGGAGCGTCTTGCCACATGTCAACAATGGGTCTGACTGAGGGCCTCCAGGAGAGAAGCCCAAGCAAGACGCGCCCCGAGGAGCGTCTTGCCACATGTCGCAACTGGGTCTGACTGAGCGCCTCCAGGAGAGAGGCCCAAGCAAGACGCGCCCCGAGGAGAGTCTTGCCACATGTCAGCACTCGGTCTGACTGAGCGCCTCCAGGGGAGAGGCCCAAGCAAGACGCGCCCCGAGGAGCGTCTTGACACATTTCTCCTCTGGGTCTGACTGAGCGCCTCCAGGAGAGAGGCCCAAGCAAGACGTTCCCCGAGGAGCGTCTTTCCACATGTCAACACTGGGTCTGACTGAGTGCCTCCATGAGAGAAGAACCAGCAAGACGCACCCCGAGGAGCGTCTTGCCACATGTCAACACTGGGTCTGACTGAGCACCTCCAGGAGAGAGGCCCAAGCAAGACGCGCCCCGAGGAGCGTCTTGCCACATGTCAACAATGGGTCTGACTGAGCGCCTCCAGGAGAGAGGCCCGAGGAGCGTCTTGACACATGTAACCTCTGGGTCTGACTGAGCGCCTCCAGGAGAGAGGCCCAAGCAAGACGTGCCCCGAGGAGCGTCTTGTCACATGTCAACACTGGGTCTGACTGAGCGCCTCCAGGAGCGAGGCCCAAGCAAGAAACGCCCGAGGAGCGTCTTGACACATGTCAACACTGGGTCTGACTGAGTGCCTCCATGAGAGAAGCCCCAGCAAGACGCGCCCCGCGGAGCGTCTTGTAACATGTCACTACTCGGTCTGACTGAGCGCCTCCAGGAGAGAGGCCCAAGCAAGACGTGCCCCGAGGAGCGTCTTGCCACATGTCAACAATGGGTGTGACTGAGGGCCTCCAGGAGAGAAGCCCAAGCAAGAAGCGCACCGAGGAGCGTCTTGCCACATGTCAACACTGGGTCTGACTGAGCGCCTCCAGGAGAGAGGCCCAAGCAAGACACGCCCCGAGGAGCGTCTTGACAAATGTTAACACTGGGTCTGACTGAGGGCCTCCATGTGAGAAGCCCAAGCAAGACGCGCCACGAGGAGAGTCTTGCCACATGTCAACACTGGGTCTGACAGAGGGCATCCAGGAGAGAGGCCCAAGCAATACGCGCGCCGAGGAGCGTCTTGCCACATGTCAACAATGGGTCTGACTGAGGGCCTCCAGGAGAGAAGCCCAAGGAAGACGCGCCCCGAGGAGCTTCTTGCCACATGTCAGCACTCGGTCTGACTGAGCGCCTCCAGGAGAGAGCCAAAGCAAGATGCGCCCCGAGGAGCGTCTTGACACATGTCAAGACTGGGTCTTACTTAGCGCCTCCAGGGGAGAGGCCCAAGCAAGATGCGCCCCGAGGAGCGTCTTGCCACGTGTCACCACTGGGTCTGACTGAGCTCCTCCAGGAGAGAGGCACAAGCAAGACGTGCCCCGAGGAGCGTCTTGCCACGTGTCACCTTTGGGTCTGATTGAGCACCTCCAGGAGAGAGGCCCCAGCAAGACGCGCCGCGAGGAGCATCTTGCCTTATGTCAGCACTCGGTCTGACTGAGCGCCTCCAGGAGAGAGGCCCAAGCAAGACCTGCCCCGAGGAGCATCTTGCCACATGTCACTACTCGGTCTAACTGAGCGCCTCCAGGAGAGAGGTCAGGGCAAGACACGCCCCGAGGAGCGTCTTGCCACATGTCACTACTCGGTCTGACTGAGCGCCTCCAGGAGGGAGGTCCAAGCAAGACGCGCCCCGTGGAGCGTCTTGCCACATGTCACTACTCGGTCTGACTGAGCGCCTCCAGGAGAGAGGCCCAAGCAAGACGTGCCCCGAGGAGCGTCTTGCCACATGTCAACAATGGGTCTGACTGAGGGCCTCCAGGAGAGAAGCCCAAGCAAGACGCGCCCCGAGGAGCGTCTTGCCACATGTCAACACTGGGTCTGACTGAGGGCCCCCAGGAGAGAGGCCCAAATAAGACGCGCCCCGAGGAGCGTCTTGCCACATGTCAACACTGGGTCTGACTGAGGGCCTCCAGGAGAGAAGCCCAAGCAAGATGCGCCCCGAGGAGCGTCTTGCAACTTGTCAGCACTCGGTCTGACTGAGCGCCTCCAGGAGAGAGGCCAAAGCAAGACGCGCCCCGAGGAGCGTCTTGCCACATGTCAACACTGGGTCTGACTGAGCGCCTCCAGGAGAGAGGCCCAAGCAAGACGCGCCCCGAGGAGCGTCTTGCCACATGTGAACACTGGGTCTGACTGAGCGCCTCCAGGAGAGAGGCCCAAGCAAGACGCGCCCCGAGGAGCGTCTTGACACATGTCTCCTCTGGGTCTGACTGAGCGCCTCCAGGAGAGAGGCCCAAGCAAGATGTGCCCCGAGGAGCATCTTGCCACATGTCAACACTGGGTCTGACTGAGTGCCTCCATGAGAGAAGCCCCAGCAAGACGCGGCCCGAGGAGCGTCTTGCCAAATGTCAACACTGGGTCTGACTGAGCACCTCCAGGAGAGAGGCCCAAGCAAGACGCGCCCCGAGGAGCGTCTTGCCACATGTCAACACTGAGTCTAATTGAGCGCCTCCAGGAGAGAGGCCCAAGCAAGACGCGCACCGAGGAGCGTCTTGCCACATGTCACTGCTCGGTCTGACTGAGCGCCTCCAGGAGAGAGGTCCAAGCAACACGCGCCCAGAGGAGCGTCTTGCCACATGTCAACACTGGGTCTGACTGTGTGCCTCCATGAGAGAAGCCCCAGCAAGACGCTCCCCGAGGAGCGTCTTGCCACATGTCACTACTCGGTCTGACTGAGCGCCTCCAGGAGAGAGGCCCAAGCAAGACGTGCCCCGAGGAGCGTCTTGCCACATGTCAACAATGGGTCTGACTGAGGGCCTCCAGGAGAGAAGCCCAAGCAAGAAGCGCCCCGAGGAGCATCTTGCCAATGTCAACACTGGGTCTGACTGAGCGCCTCCAGGAGAGAGGCCCAAGCAAGACACGCCCCGAGGAGCATCTTGACACATGTCAACACTGGGTCTGACTGAGGGCCTCCATGAGAGAAGCCCAAGCAAGACGCGCCCCGAGGAGAGTCTTGCCACATGTCAACACTGGGTCTGACAGAGGGCATCCAGGAGAGAGGCCCAAGCAATACGCGCCCCGAGGAGCGTCTTGCCACATGTCAACAATCGGTCTGACTGAGGGCCTCCAGGAGAGAAGCCAAAGCAAGACGCGCCCCGAGGAGCGTCTTGACACATGTCATCACTGGGTCGGACTGAGGGCCTCCATGAGAGAAGCCCAAGCAAGACGCGCCCCGAGGAGAGTCTTGCCACATGTCAACACTCGGTCTGACAGAGGGCATTCAGGAGAGAGGCCCAAGCAATACGCGCCCCGAGGAGCGTCTTAACACATGTCAACACTGGGTCTGACTGAGGGCCTCCAGGAGAGAGGCCCAAGCAAGACGCGCCCCGAGGAGCGTCTTGACACATGTCTCCTCTGGGTCTGACTGAGCGCCTCCAGGAGAGAGGCCCAAGCAAGATGTGCCCCGAGGAGCATCTTGCCACATGTCAACACTGGGTCTGACTGAGTGCCTCCATGAGAGAAGCCCCAGCAAGACGCGGCCCGAGGAGCGTCTTGCCAAATGTCAACACTGGGTCTGACTGAGCACCTCCAGGAGAGAGGCCCAAGCAAGACGCGCCCCGAGGAGCGTCTTGCCACATGTCAACACTGAGTCTAATTGAGCGCCTCCAGGAGAGAGGCCCAAGCAAGACGCGCACCGAGGAGCGTCTTGCCACATGTCACTGCTCGGTCTGACTGAGCGCCTCCAGGAGAGAGGTCCAAGCAACACGCGCCCAGAGGAGCGTCTTGCCACATGTCAACACTGGGTCTGACTGTGTGCCTCCATGAGAGAAGCCCCAGCAAGACGCTCCCCGAGGAGCGTCTTGCCACATGTCACTACTCGGTCTGACTGAGCGCCTCCAGGAGAGAGGCCCAAGCAAGACGTGCCCCGAGGAGCGTCTTGCCACATGTCAACAATGGGTCTGACTGAGGGCCTCCAGGAGAGAAGCCCAAGCAAGAAGCGCCCCGAGGAGCATCTTGCCAATGTCAACACTGGGTCTGACTGAGCGCCTCCAGGAGAGAGGCCCAAGCAAGACACGCCCCGAGGAGCATCTTGACACATGTCAACACTGGGTCTGACTGAGGGCCTCCATGAGAGAAGCCCAAGCAAGACGCGCCCCGAGGAGAGTCTTGCCACATGTCAACACTGGGTCTGACAGAGGGCATCCAGGAGAGAGGCCCAAGCAATACGCGCCCCGAGGAGCGTCTTGCCACATGTCAACAATCGGTCTGACTGAGGGCCTCCAGGAGAGAAGCCAAAGCAAGACGCGCCCCGAGGAGCGTCTTGACACATGTCATCACTGGGTCGGACTGAGGGCCTCCATGAGAGAAGCCCAAGCAAGACGCGCCCCGAGGAGAGTCTTGCCACATGTCAACACTCGGTCTGACAGAGGGCATTCAGGAGAGAGGCCCAAGCAATACGCGCCCCGAGGAGCGTCTTAACACATGTCAACACTGGGTCTGACTGAGGGCCTCCAGGAGAGAGGCCCAAGCAAGACGCGCCCCGAGGAGCGTCTTGACACATGTCAACACTGGGTCGGACTGAGGGCCTCCATGAGAGAAGCCCAAGCAAGACGCGCCCCGAGGAGAGTCTTGCCAAATGTCAACACTCGGTCTGACAGAGGGCATTCAGGAGAGAGGCCCAAGCAATACGCGCCCCGAGGAGCGTCTTGCCACATGTCACCACTGGGTCTGAATGAGCGCCTCCAGGAGAGAGGCCCAACCAAGACGCGCCCCGAGGAGTGTCTTGCCACATGCCAACACTGGGTCTGACTGAACGCCTCCAGGAGAGAGGCCCAAGCAAGACGCGCCCTGAGGAGCGTCTTGCCACATGTCAACACTGGGTCTGACTGAGTGCCTCCATGAGAGCAGCCCCAGCAAGACGCGCCCCGAGGAGCGTCTTGTCACATGTCACTACTCGGTCTGACTGAGCGCCTCCAGGAGAGAGGCCCAAGCAAGACGTGCCCCGAGGAGCGTCTTGCCACATGTCAACACTGGGTCTGACTGAGCGCCTCCAGGAGAGAGGCCCAAGCAAGAAGCGCCCCGAGGAGCGTCTTGCCACATGTCAACACTGGGTCTGACTGAGCGCCTCCAGGAGAGAGGCCCAAGCAAGACATGCCCCGAGGAGCGTCTTGTCACATGTTAACACTGGGTCTGACTGAGGGCCTCCATGTGAGAAGCCCAAGCAAGACGCGCCCCGAGGAGAGTCTTGCCACATGTCAACACTGGGTCTGACAGAGGGCATCCAGGAGAGAGGACCAAGCAATACGCGCCCCGAGGAGCGTCTTGCCACATGACAACAATGGGTCTGACTGAGCGCCTCCAGGAGAGAGGCCCAAGCAAGACGTGCCTCGATGAGCGTCTTGCCACATGACAACAATGGGTCTGACTGAGGGCCTCCAGGAGAGAAGCCCAAGCAAGACGCGCCCCGAGGAGCGTCTTGCCAGATGTGACCCTGGGTCTGACTGAGGGCCCCCAGGAGAGAGGCCCAAATAAGACGCGCCCCGAGGAGCGTCTTGCCACATGTCAACACTGGGTCTGACTGAGGGCCTCCAGGAGAAAAGCCCAAGCAAGATGCGCCCCGAGGAGCGTCTTGCCACATGTCAGCACTCGGTCTGACTGAGCGCCTCCAGGAGAGAGGCCCAAGCAAGACGCGCCCCGAGGAGCGTCTTGACACATGTCTCCTCTGGGTCTGACTGAGCGCCTCCAGGAGAGAGGCCCAAGCAAGACGCGCCGCGAGGAGCATCTTGCCACGTGTCACCACTGGGTCTGATTGAGCACCTCCAGGAGAGAGGCCCCAGCAAGACGCGCCGCGAGGAGCATCTTGCCTTATGTCAGCACTCGGATCTGAATGAGCGCCTCCAGGAGAGAGGCCCAAGCAAGACCCACCCCGAGGAGCGTCTTGCCACATGTCACTACTCGGTCTGACTGAGCGCCTCCAGGAGGGAGGTCCAAGCAAGACACGCCCCGAGGAGCGTCTTGCCACATGTCACTACTCGGTCTGACTGAGCGCCTCCAGGAGAGAGGCCCAAGCAAGACGTGCCCCGAGGAGCGTCTTGCCACATGTCAACAATGGGTCTGACTGAGGGCCTCCAGGAGAGAAGCCCAAGCAAGACGCGCCCCGAGGAGCGTCTTGCCAGATGTCAACACTGGGTCTGACTGAGGGCCCCCAGGAGAGAGGCCCAAATAAGACTCGCCCCGAGGAGCGTCTTGCCACATGTCAACACTGGGTCTGACTGAGGGCCTCCAGGAGAGAAGCCCAAGCAAGATGCGCCCAGAAGAGCGTCTTGCCACATGTCAGCACTCGGTCTGACTGAGCACCTCCAGGAGAGAGGCCCAAGCAATACGCGCCCCGAGGAGCGTCTTGACACATGTCTCCTCTGGGTCTGACTGAGCGCCTCCAGGAGAGAGGCCCAAGCAAGACGTGCCCCGAGGAGCATCTTGCCACATGTCAACACTGGGCCTGACTGAGTGCCTCCATGAGAGAAGCCCCAGCAAGACGCGCCCCGAGGAGCGTCTTGCCACATGTCAACACTGGGTCTGACTGAGCGCCTCCAGGAGAGAGGCCCAAGCAAGACGCGCCCCGAGGAGCGTCTTGCCACGTGTCAACATTGGGTCTGACTTAGCGCCTCCAGGAGAGAGGCCCAAGCAAGATGCGCCCAGAGGAGCGTCTTGCCACGTGTCACCACTGGGTCTGACTGAGCTCCTCCAGGAGAGAGGCCCAAGCAAGACGCGCCCCGAGGAGCGTCTTGCCACGTGTCACCACTGGGTCTGATTGAGCACCTCCAGGAGAGAGGCCCCAGCAAGATGCGCCGCGAGGAGCATCTTGCCTTATGTCAGCACTCGGTCTGACTGAGCGCCTCCAGGAGAGAGGCCCAAGCAAGACCCGCCCCGAGGAGCGTCTTGCCACATGTCACTACTCGGTCTGACTGAGCGCCTCCAGGAGGGAGGTCCAAGCAAGACGCGTCCCGAGGAGCGTCTTGCCACATGTCACTACTCGGTCTGACTGAGCGCCTCCAGGAGAGAGGCCCAAGCAAGACGTGCCTCGATGAGCGTCTTGCCACATGTCAACAATGGGTCTGACTGAGGGCCTCCAGGAGAGAAGCCCAAGCAAGACGCGCCCCGAGGAGCGTCTTGCCAGATGTCAACACTGGGTCTGACTGAGGGCCCCCAGGAGAGAGGCCCAAATAAGACGCGCCCCGAGGAGCGTCTTGCCACATGTCAACACTGGGTCTGACTGAGGGCCTCCAGGAGAGAAGCCCAAGCAAGATGCGCCCCGAGGAGCGTCTTGCCACATGTCAGCACTCGGTCTGACTGAGTGCCTCCAGGAGAGAGGCCCAAGCAAGACGCGCCCCGAGGAGCGTCTTGACACATGTCTCCTCTGGGTCTGACTGAGCGCCTCCAGGAGAGAGGCCCAAGCAAGACGTGCCGCGAGGAGCATCTTGCCACGTGTCACCACTGGGTCTGATTGAGCACCTCCAGGAGAGAGGCCCCAGCAAGACGCGCCGCGAGGAGCATCTTGCCTTATGTCAGCACTCGGTCTGAATGAGCGCCTCCAGGAGAGAGGCCCAAGCAAGACCCGCCCCGAGGAGCGTCTTGCCACATGTCACTACTCGGTCTGACTGAGCGCCTCCAGGAGGGAGGTCCAAGCAAGACACGCCCCGAGGAGCGTCTTGCCACATGTCACTACTCGGTCTGACTGAGCGCCTCCAGGAGAGAGGCCCAAGCAAGACGTGCCCCGAGGAGCGTCTTGCCACATGTCAACAATGGGTCTGACTGAGGGCCTCCAGGAGAGAAGCCCAAGCAAGACGCGCCCCGAGGAGCGTCTTGCCAGATGTCAACACTGGGTCTGACTGAGGGCCCCCAGGAGAGAGGCCCAAATAAGACTCGCCCCGAGGAGCGTCTTGCCACATGTCAACACTGGGTCTGACTGAGGGCCTCCAGGAGAGAAGCCCAAGCAAGATGCGCCCCGAAGAGCGTCTTGCCACATGTCAGCACTCGGTCTGACTGAGCACCTCCAGGAGAGAGGCCCAAGCAATACGCGCCCCGAGGAGCGTCTTGACACATGTCTCCTCTGGGTCTGACTGAGCGCCTCCAGGAGAGAGGCCCAAGCAAGACGTGCCCCGAGGAGCATCTTGCCACATGTCAACACTGGGTCTGACTGAGTGCCTCCATGAGAGAAGCCCCAGCAAGACGCGCCCCGAGGAGCGTCTTGCCACATGTCAACACTGGGTCTGACTGAGCGCCACCAGGAGAGAGGCCCGAGGAGCGTCTTTCCACATGTCACCTCTGGGTCTGACTGAGCGCCTCCAGGAGAGAGGCGCAAGCAAGAAACGCCCGAGGAGCGTCTTGACACATGTCAACACTGGGTCTGACTGAGCGCCTCCAGGAGAGAGGCCACAGCAAGACGCGCCCCGAGGAGCGTCTTGCCACATGTCAGCACTCGGTCTGACTGAGCGCCTCCAGGAGAGAGGCCCAAGCAAGAAGCGCCCCGAGGAGCGTCTTGCCACATGTCAACAATGTGTCTGACTGAGGGCCTCCAGGAGAGAAGCCCAAGCAAGACTCGCCCCGAGGAGCGTCTTGCCAAATGTCAACACTTGGTCTAATTGAGCGCCTCCAGGAGAGAGGCCCAAGCAAGACGCGCCCCGAGGAGCGTCTTGCCACATGTCACTACTTGGTCTGACTGAGCGCCTCCAGGAGTGAAGCCCCAGCAAGACGCGCCCCGAGGAGCTTCTTGCCACATGTCACTACTCGGTCTGACTGAGCGCCTCCAGGAGAGAGGCCCAAGCAAGACGTGTCCCGAGGAGCGTCTTGCCACATGTCAACAATGGGTCTGACTGAGGGCCTCCAGGAGAGAAGCCCAAGCAAGAAGCGCCCCGAGGAGCGTCTTGCCACATGTCAACACTGGGTCTGACTGAGCGCCTCCAGGAGAGAGGCCCAAGCAAGACATGCCCCGAGGAGCGTCTTGACACATGTCAACACTGGGTCTGACTGAGGGCCTCCATGAGAGAAGCCCAAGCAAGACGCGCCCCGAGGAGAGTCTTGCCACATGTCAACACTGGGTCTGACAGAGGGCATCCAGGAGAGAGGACCAAGCAATACGTGCCCCGAGGAGCGTCTTACCACATGTTAAAAATGGGTCTGACTGAGGGCCTCCAGGAGAGAAGCCCAAGGAAGACGCGCGCCGAGGAGCTTCTTGCCACATGTCAGCACTCGTTCTGACTGAGCGCCTCCAGGAGAGAGGCCAAAGCAAGATGCGCCCCGAGGAGCGTCTTGACACATGTCAACACTGGGTCTGACAGAGGGCCTCCATGAGAGAGGCCCAAGCAAGACGCGCCCCGAGGAGTGTCTTGCCACATGTCAACACTAGGTCTGACTGAGCGCCTCCAGGAGAGAGGCCCAAGCAAGACGCGCCCCGAGGAGCGTCTTGCCACGTGTCAACATTGGGTCTGACTTAGCGCCTCCAGGAGAGAGGCCCAAGCAAGATGCGCCCCGAGGAGCGTCTTGCCACGTGTCACCACTGGGTCTGACTGAGCTCCTCCAGGAGAGAGGCCCAAGCAAGACGCGCCCCGAGGAGCATCTTGCCACATGTCAACACTGGGAATGACTGAGTGCCTCCATGAGAGAAGCCCCAGCAAGACGCGCCCCGAGGAGCGTCTTGCCACATGTCAACACTGGGTCTGACTGAGCGCCTCCAGGAGAGAGGCCCGAGGAGCGTCTTGCCACATGTCACCTCTGGGTCTGACTGAGCGCCTCCAGGAGAGAGGCCCCAGCAAGACACACCCCGAGGAGCGTCTTGCCACATGTCAGCACTCGGTCTGACTGAGCACCTCCAGGAGAGAGGCCCAAGCAAGAAGCGCCCCGAGGAGCGTCTTGCCACATGTCAACAATGTGTCTGACTGAGGGCCTCCAGGAGAGAAGCCCAAGCAAGACTCGCCCCGTGGAGCGTCTTGCCACATGTCAACACTGGGTCTAATTGAGCGCCTCCAGGAGAGAGGCCCAAGCAAGACGCGCCCCGAGGAGCGTCTTGCCACATGTCACTACTTGGTCTGACTGAGCGCCTCCAGGAGTGAAGCCCCAGCAAGACGCGCCCCGAGGAGCGTCTTGCCACATGTCACTACTCGGTCTGACTGAGCGCCTCCAGGAGAGAGGCCCAAGCAAGACGTGTCCCGAGGAGCGTCTTGCCACATGTCAACAATGGGTCTGACTGAGGGCCTCCAGGAGAGAAGCCCAAGCAAGAAGCGCCCCGAGGAGCGTCTTGCCACATGTCAACACTGGGTCTGACTGAGCGCCTCCAGTAGAGAGGCCCAAGCAAGACATGCCCCGAGGAGCGTCTTGACACATGTCAACACTGGGTCTGACTGAGGGCCTCCATGAGAGAAGCCCAAGCAAGACGCGCCCCGAGGAGAGTCTTGCCACATGTCAACACTGGGTCTGACAGATGGCATCCAGGAGAGAGGACCAAGCAATACGCGCCCCGAGGAGCGTCTTGCCACATGTCAAAAATGGGTCTGACTGAGGGCCTCCAGGAGAGAAGCCCAAGGAAGACGCGCCCCGAGGAGCTTCTTGCCACATGTCAGCACTCGGTCTGACTGAGCGCCTCCAGGAGAGAGGCCAAAGCAAGATGCGCCCCGAGGAGCGTCTTGACACATGTCAACACTGGGTCTGACAGAGGGCCTCCATGAGAGAGGCCCAAGCAAGACGCGCCCCGAGGAGTGTCTTGCCACATGTCAACACTGGGTCTGACTGAGCGCCTCCAGGAGAGAGGCCCAAGCAAGACGCGCCCCGAGGAGCGTCTTGCCACGTGTCAACATTGGGTCTGACTTAGCGCCTCCAGGAGAGAGGCCCAAGCAAGATGCGCCCCGAGGAGCGTCTTGCCATGTGTCACCACTGGGTCTGACTGAGCTCCTCCAGGAGAGAGGCCCAAGCAAGACGCGCCCCGAGGAGCGTCTTGCCACGTGTCACCACTGGGTCTGATTGAGCACCTCCAGGAGAGAGGCCCCAGCAAGACGCGCCGCGAGGAGCATCTTGCCTTATGTCAGCACTCGGTCTGACTGAGCGCCTCCAGGAGAGAGGCCCAAGCAAGACCCGCCCCGAGGAGCGTCTTGCCACATGTCACTACTCGGTCTGACTGAGCGCCTCCAGGAGGGAGTTTCAAGCAAGACGCGCCCCGAGGAGCGTCTTGCCACATGTCACTACTCGGTCTGACTGAGCGCCTCCAGGAGAGAGGCCCAAGCAAGACGTGGCCCGAGGAGCGTCTTGCCACATGTCAACAATGGGTCTGACTGAGGGCCTCCAGGAGAGAAGCCCAAGCAAGACGCGCCCCGAGGAGCGTCTTGCCAGATGTCAACACTGGGTCTGACTGAGGGCCCCCAGGGGAGAGGCCAGAATAAGACGCGCCCCGAGGAGCGTCTTGCCACATGTCAACACTGGGTCTGACTGAGGGCCTCCAGGAGAGAAGCCCAAGCAAGATGCGCCCCGAGGAGCGTCTTGCCACATGTCAGCACTCGGTCTGACTGAGCGCCTCCAGGAGAGAGGCCCAAGCAAGACGCGCCCCGAGGAGCATCTTGACACATGTCTCCTCTGGGTCTGACTGAGCGCCTCCAGGAGAGAGGCCCAAGCAAGACGTGCCCCGAGGAGCATCTTGCCACATGTCAACACTGGGTCTGACTGAGTGCTCAGGTCTAGGAGGAGGAGGTTCCCCTGGATCTCTGGCATCTCATCCTGGAGTTCGGCAATGTGTCGTTGGACAGTCTTAAGACTAATTGTGTTAGCCGCCGAAAGTCCAACTGAAAAGAGGGAACCCACCGCGGACACCGCAGCAATGAGTCCACCTAGAAACCTTTTTGGGCGGTTATTTTCTCCGAGGTCATCTTCAGTGACTATAAATTTTTGAAGTTGTGCCAACATGTAAGCGGTGGTGCGCTTGGCATGTTGAACAGTACCAATAATGGACTTGTGAGGAGGAGGGGCCGGTATCACGTGTTTGTGATAGACGTCCCACGGGTCCAAAGGGACAACGATACGTTGCGTATGAATGCGGCAGTGTGTGATCAACAATCCGGGGTTGTCTTGGAGGACCATCCCGGTTGGTGGTCCCGGTTTAATGATGGCTGATGGAGTGGCTGCCGTTGATCCAAAGAGGATGCAGAAGATCCAGAGGAACTCCATCCTGTAATGGAGAGACTCGTGGTTAGTGAAAAGAACGGCGGGGGGGGGGGGGGGGGGGGGGGCGGATGGGTCTTGTTCTTTGTCGGTTAGTACATGTTAGTGGGTTAAACGTGCACTTCCCCCCCCCCCCCCCCTTTTCCATTTCCATGCATAGAACTATGTCGCGACTACGTCTACCTCCTGCGGGGAGTCTGGTCTCTGTACCCGCGGGGATGGTTTGACGTAGGGTTTGATTTGGTTTGCATGCACCCATTTGTAGACAGGCTCCTGTCTCGCTTTGGTGATGCGTAACCTGTATGCAACTGGAGAGAGTTTTGCCACGATCTCAAATGGTCCTGACCAGCAGGGCAGGAACTTCTTAGCTTTGCGTGCCGGTTGGGCGAACCGAAAGTAGAATACTTTGTCACCCACCTCGTATTCGCGGCTGGTTGTCTTTTGGTCGTAGTAGGCTTTAGCGCCTTCTACGTTGGTCTCCAGTTTCTTCTGAGCGTGCGCGAACGTAGCTCTGAGGTGTGTTTTCAAGTCTGCCACATACTGATGGGCGGTATAGGCAGTGGCAACACTGACATCCTCTGGGTGATACAGGAGGTGCAGTGGTAGAGTCATCAGTCTGCCGGTCATCATCTCAAAGGGCGTAACCCCAGTGGATCGCTGTGGAGTGGACCGTATGGCCATCAGGACCAGAGGGAGCTTGACGTCCCAGTCCTTCCCAGTGGAGCAGACGTACTTTTTGAGCATAGAGACGACCGTGCGGTTCATCCGTTCGACCTGTCCGGATGACTGTGGGTGATAGGGAAGGTGGAATCTCACTTCCACTCCCAGAAGTTCAAACAGGGACGTCATTATACTGGATGTGAAATGAGTTCCTCGGTCAGAGTCAATGCAGAGTGGAAGTCCCCATCGACTGAAAACGTGGTTAATCAGCAGTACAGCGGTTGTGACGGCTGTATCGTTTGGCGCTGGAAGGCATTCCACCCACTTTGTGAAACTGCAAGTTACAGTTAGCATATATTTGTTTCCTCTTGCCGATTTGGGAACCGGTCCAACCCAGTCGATCTGCAGGTGGGACCAAGGGAAGGTTATAACCCCTGCGTTGCAGTGGTGCTCTAGCAAGCGGCTGGGAGGGTTGAAACTGGGCACAGACGAGGCAGCCTTGGACATAGCTGTGTACGTCCTTGGACATCGACGGCCAATATGCTACTTCTGTCAGTGACGCGAGGGTAGCTTTTGCTCCACGGTGACCTCCAACCGGAGTGTCGTGGGCGTAGGCAAGCATCACTCCTCTGTGGTCGAGTGGAACAACCCAGCGCGGCGGGCTGTGATCGTCACGCATGTTAACTAACAAATCGTTTTGTAGTTTCAGGTGCGCGAGTTGACGATGCAGGTTTACCAAATCTTGGCTTGCACCAATAGGTGGTGATGGTTGTTTAGACATCGGGCCCTTTTGGAGAAGCTCGCGGATGAGCTTCAGGTCAGGATCTTGTTCCTGCATGGTGACTAGGTCCACGTCCTGTGGTTTTCTGCCTAGAAACACGGGTACCTCAACGTTCTGAGGTTCATCTGCCTGTTTAGCATGGCGACGAGTAATCGCGCAGACCTCGTGAACGGCCTTGGGTGGAAGCCACTCGTCTTTGAATTCCCAACAGGTTCCCTGGTCAGCACCGAGCTTAGCAAGGCGGTCAGCTTCGTCATTACCATCTTTCTCCGGACCTATGGTCCTGGAGTGACCTTTGACCTTTTTCCAGTAGACCATTATGCCTTTCTCAGTGGTGAGCAGATCACACGCTAGGAATAACTCCGAGTGTTTCACATCTCTGTTCCTGGCGTTTTTCATGTGGTTCTCCTTCCACATGGGGAAGTGAGAAATGAAGCTGTGTCTAGCGTAGTTTGAATCAGAGCAAAGGACGATTTGAGTGATGTCCAAGGCTGCTGCCTGCTGGAGGGTTATCAACACTGCAGCGATTTCGGCGTACTGACTAGACTTTTGGCCCAACCGGTAGTGATTTGGTTGCTTGGTGTCACAGTCCACCCAAACGACTCCAACCCCAGCACGGAGCTGGCCTTCGTGAAGGTAGGAGCATCCATCAGTGAACTTTCGGAAGCCCTTGGCAAACATTCTCATCAAAGTAGCGATGATTGGATGCGGTTGGGTAGACTGCGGCAGGTGTGTCCAGGGGGCCCATGACGGAGTCAGAGTCACAGTGCTGGCAGCCTGCTAGCCCTTGTCCTAGCGCTAGCTTGGTGTTCTGACCATACTTGACCTCAATGTTGTATCCTTGGAGCACCATCATCCACGTCGCAATGCGGCTGTTTGACACTCTTCCTTCGCGCAGACGCTGGCTGTTTAGGAAGGTGACAGGCTGATGACACGTTTCAATGATCACTTTCTGTCCACCGATGTAACTACAAAAGTGTTTGACAGCCCAGACTGTAGAGAGGAGAGCTCTCTCGCAGTCTGAGAACTGGAGTTCCACCTTGCTCAGAGGCTTGCTGGCGTATGCCACAACTCTCATGTCCTGATCGTGTTTCTGCTTCAAAGCAGCGCTCAGGCAGTGAGAGGAGAAAGTAGCCTCTATGTAGAACTCTTTATCCTTGTCTGGGTAAGCCAGACAGGGTGCGGACGCCAACTTCTGTTTTAGGAACTGGAAGGAGTGTTCTTGGGGTCTGTCCCACACGAAAGGTGTGTCGTTCCGAAGTAGCTCGGTGAGGGGCCTCGCTATTTCAGCGTACTCCTCAATGAACTGCCTGGAGTAGTTGCAGACTCCGAGGAAGCTCCTGAGTTCAGTCAGATTAGCTGGGGCTTTGATGTCCTGAATGGCTCTAATGCGTCCCGCTTGGGGCTCGACTCCATTAGGGCCAACCAGCAGTCCAACATACTCCACTTTGGTTCGACACCACTGTCCCTTGAGAATCGCCAATTTAGCTCCGGCATCAGCGAGCTGTTGCAGCACGTGACGGAGTTCGGCCAGGTGCTCCTCGAAGGTTCGACTCCTCATCAAGATGTCATCGACATATATGAGGTTCCCTCTGGAAGCAGCATCTGACATGGCTTTGTGGAGGAAGATGTTGAACTCTGCAGGTGAGTTAGAGTAGCCAAAGGGGCAGCGGTTCCAAGTATATTGGCGATTTCCAAAGGAGAAAGCTAGTTTATACTGGTCCGCCGGCTCAACCTTCATGGTCCAGAAGCCGTTGGCTACGTCAACCGTAGAGAAGAAACGAGCATCTCTGACTCTGGCTAGCTCTTGATCTAAATGGATCATAGGCCATCTGGAGAGAGGTACTTGTTTGTTCAGTGCACGATAGTCTATGGTGAGACGCCATTTCCCAGTCGGTTTCAGAACCGGCCAGATGGGAGAGTTGTAAGTGGAGTTACACTCTCTGATGATGTTTTTCTCCTTCAGCTGATCGAGGATCTCCTGGATCGACTCATAAGCAGCGAGGGGAATCTTGTACTGACGTACAAAAGTAGGAGGGGCATTCGGGTTCGTTGGAATGCGAACCGTGTGCAGGTTTGTGAGTCCACAGTCCAGGGAGTCCCTGGATAAGACGGACTGAAACTCATAGAACAGGCTTCTAAGCTCTGCTCTCTGCTCCTCTGACTCCAGCGCATCCGCTTTGTCAAGCTGCTGGCTGACTTCGGCCTCGAAGCCGTCATAAGGTTCAGAGGAGGAGGGTCTCTGGTGTTCCGGGCTTTCAGCCGGTGACTCAGAGGGTTGAGTATTTATTGCAAAAACCGTTAGACACTGACCACCGTCAGTATCTAAGGTTGCACTGCAAATGGGTTCCTCAGGAAGGGCTTCATGCCGCTTGATGGTAATCATTTGTGAAGGGAAAGTACTGAATGTGTCTACACCAACCTGTCTGTCGTTCAAGAACAACGGAAGTTGTCCGATCACGGGGACTGACAGTTCGAAGTCATGGAATGAGCTATCTATCAGCATGCCCAAGGGCTTTCCTGCCGGCATGTGGATAGGACTCCGGGTCGGATTTTCGACCAACAAGTAGGCAGAACGATTGTTCAGCTCCAAGAGTGGCGTGCCACAGACGGCTAAGTTGAGCTCCAAGAAGTGCGGTGATGGCTGGAAGAAGGCCTGTGTGCCTGGCAGCTTCTGATGCTTCATCAGAGTCAGACGAACAGGCACTCCCTTGACCAGTGGGGGCAGAACCGTGCTGGCCTCAACCACTGCACGGCAGGCCTGTGGAATGGTCTGACCGGACAGCAAGTGTTCACGGCCTTCTGAGCGAGGCTCAGAGGAAGGTGTGGCTCGGGCCCAAAGGACTTGATTGCAAGTGTCCAGCTGGGCACCGAGTCGAACCAGCAGATCTGCTCCAATGAGTGCAGGTGGATCAAGCTGTGGTATGATGCTGAATGTATGTGTGACCTGTCTTGCTCCAAGTTGGATAGTCAGAGAGCAGACCTCTGGCGCTTTCAGGAGCCTCTGCGGCCAAGTAGGTGACAAGAGCCGATGGCTACGTGTCACGCTGACCAGAAGGGGGTCCTTCTGACGCAGGTGTTCAAACGTCTGCTGGCTGATGGCTGACTTTTCAGACCAAAGAGCAAGGCGAGCATCTGAGATGTGGGTGCAGTTGATGGTAAGACCACCAACTATGTGTGGTGCATATGGCTGCAGGCTGACGTTCTTCAGCGAGCAGAGAAAAGATGAATGTGCGCGGAGCGGAGTTCCAGGAGCGGTTTCGTGCCTTTGCAGGCGGTCATCGTCTGTGGGAGCCGTAGGGAGGGACATGACCTTGGAACAAGGGTTTTGCTGCTCACTTATGCTGACTTCAAGAATGGAGGATGGTCGGCTGCTATCCGGGTTCCAGGGCTTAGGTGTGTCCACCTGGGCCCACAGTTGACCCTTCTGGCAGTCGATGAGGGGAGCTAGACGTTCAAGCAGGTCCTGACCAATGAGAAGTGGTTCAGTGTCTAGCTGGCAGACATAAAACGGGTGAACCAGAGTCATGTCTTGGAAGGTGATGTCCAGCCACGCCCGGTGAGTGATACACTCCCGGGTCTGGGTGTAGCTGGTGATTTTCAGGTCACAGGGTTCTACCTGGACTGGTTTCCCGAGCGACCGCATGGTGTCAGACAAGCGATGGAACAGTGTGGAGCATATCAGGGTGATTTCTGAGCCAGTATCCAGCAGAGCATCAACCTGTATGCATCCACCTACGTTGGTGCTACAGTACAAACGGCGAGCATGATCATGGTTTGTTAAGTCACCAAGGAACTTCAGAAATTTAGTATCAGGTTTCTCTGGGGGGTAGATTTCAGGAGACTCCTGTGATCTACCAGTAGTGTTCCCCCAGCTGATCAGGTAGGTCCTGGCCACGCTGGGAGGTTGAGCCACGCCTAGTCATGCGGACGTTGGCTCTGGGTCTGGCTTCTTAGAAGAAGACTTTGGTGCAGGGGTCTCTCCTGCAGATCTCAGCTGTTCCTTCTGTTTAGCTAGGAACTGCTGAAACATCTCCTGGAGGTCGGCTTTGGTCAAGTACTCACCTGCGGACTTGTGTTCGGGACCTACCTGTGGGCGGCGCTCCTTAAACCTTCCACTGTTCCGACCTGCTTGCCGTTGGTTTTGGTTGGGCCACTTCCTGTCTGATTGTCCAGACCTAGGCAGCCAATCAGCACCCCCCTTCCCCTGTTGAGGAGATTGGGACTGCTCTCGCAGTTTAACAGGTCTAGGTTTAGCAGATTTTGGCTTAGTGGGTGGAGCTTCTGTGCCTTCGAGCTCCAAACGCGGCTCGGCGTCGGGAGCTAGGTGCATAACGCAGTGATGTGCTTCAGGCTTTTGGGGCTTTCCGCCGGCTTCCCAAGCCTGTTGAGCATATCTCCTAATCTCCTGAGTTGTCAGTTTTTTCATCCGACAATACATTGAGACTTCGGATCGAACACACTCGTGCAGGTTGTGAATGAACAGGGATCTGAAGGCAGGGTCTTCCTCGAGCCCAGGGCCGTTTCGACCTTGGAAATAAGCACTTTTGAGTCGGCGATAATACTCTCTGGGGGGTTCGTTCCTCCCGTGTTTGATGGAGAAGGCCCCCAGAGTCTGCATACGTGGCGTATTCATCTCTCAACGCTCGGCAGAGCGAGGAGTACCGATCACGAATGTCAGGTGGTAGAGTTTCCATGAAACCGTGCACCATTCTAGATGTGGTTTTCCAAATTAGCTTGAGCTTTTCCCTTGAAGAGGGTGCTGGAAGATCAAGCAGACAACGTTCTATCTCCCTGAGATAATCGTCGACATTGGATTCATTGGTGTTAGGATCAAAGCGTTCTATGTCTTTAGCTAGCGATTCAATTTGACGTACACGGAGCCCTGACTCACGGTACGGCGCGTCATCCTCTGACTCTGACCCACGGTCTGTCTCAGAGGGCGCTGGATATCGCTGGTGTGCTCTGGGCTCCCAATGTTGACTCCTGGGGCCCAAATCGGGGTCCGGCATGTGGTGGTGGGCTGCTGGCACGTCACGTGGGTGTCTTGGGAGGTCCTCCTCCCGGGGCACGTCTGCGTAGTGCAGCCTGCATCTTTCAACTGGGGCTTCTGCGTAATACACTTTGTCCGGATACGGACTGGCGTATGATGCTTTGTCCTGCAGCTGGTTACCGGCATGCCGAATACCGGAGTAGCTAGGATGGGTGGATGGTTGAGGTGCAGCTTGGGGTGCATAACCCCAGCCGGCACCTTGCACCCTTCGTGGACTGGGGGAGCGGTCTAAATAGAGGTGCCGCTCAGCTGGTCGACTTCTCACAGATTGAGAAGGCCGTGAAGATGAGGGTGGTGGTCCAACCTGGGGTTCGAGGGCGAATTGCCCTCGGCCCCTAGGTGGTCCTGAATGCCCTATAGTGTGTGTAGGGAACGGGGCCGAAGGTTGGAACAGATGAGCTTCATCTCTCCCCTGCGGCGTGCGTCCGTCCAGAGAGTCCTGGTGTTTCCCCCCTTCCCACTGTCTGTTGTCATCAGCAGAAGGGGGCGGGGTCTTCTCCCCATCTTCCCCAGAATCGGTGCTGGTGTCGTCTTCCTCCTCGTCATCCTTCTGCCTTCCATTTTGCTGCCTTTCAGCTAGCATGCTCTGGAGGTTCATGATCTTCTGACCACGTTGGAGTCCTCTCTGATAGAGGATCAGGGCTAACTTAGCTAAGTGAACCTGGATTGGTTTTGTACCATCCGGGTTTTCTATTTGATCAATTACAGCTTCTAGCTCGACGCTACGCTGTTCTTCAGTGAAATCCCTAGAAGGGTAGTCGGGTTCTCGAGCAACCGCGACCAGTTTGGACAATATTTGTCCAGAAAGTAGGCCAGGTTCATAGTCGTGGGCCGCAGCGCCACCTGGTTGCTGGGAGTTGGTCAGTTCACTACTCTGTCCCTCCATTTTTAACAACCGAACCAAAAATAGCCTAGTAGAGCTTCTGCAGATAGCTCAAGCTGCACCTTTTGGGCAGCAACTGCTAGCTTTGTAGCAGAAAAACACTAAATTAACCTTTGTGCGCACAGGTTTTAGCGTTTTAAGATTGCACGGAATGCCGTGACTAACACCTAAAATACTATTCCTTTCAGTATTTTAGCAAAAGCTGGTGCGTTGCCGTAGCAACGTCTTACAACACTTGCAGTGTTAAATATGCTAGTTATTCCTTCAGAATATTAGCAAACAAGGTGTTATCAGTCTTTGAGTGAAGGTTTCAGTTAGTTACAATAGCCACTGTGAGTTAAAGTCGCTAAATTAGCAGTTAATTTTAGCCTAAAAGGGTTAGTCAGAATTACTTACACGCTGCACCTTTAATGAGGAACTGAATTTTAACCTAAAAGGTTAGCCAGAATTAATTACATGTTGCACCTTTAAGGAAAAGCTGAATTTTAACCTAAAAGGTTAGCCAGAATTAATTACACGTTGCACCTTTAAGGAAAAACTGAATTTTTAACCTAAAAGGTCAACCAGAATTAATTTACACGTTGCACCTTTAAAGAAGCACTGAGTTACTGGTGAGAGTTCGATGCAGCTTCCTGCTCAGCGAAATCAGCACCACTCTGTTGCTGGTTCAAGGCTGAACAACGGATTATTTTTAATTCAAGCTCTTTGGATTTATTTGTTTGTTTGTGCCGGATAGAAATCTCTGTGTATCCAAGCCTCACACGGCCGCACCAATAAAATGTTGGTGTTATTAGGAGCGAACAATTCGTAAGCTTTAACTTACTTTTGGATTCTTCAATAAATTCTGTAAATATGGAACTATTTACTGATTTATTAATTAATTAAGATATTCTTAGATATCTTCGGGGCACCACCCTTTAATTAGAAAGGGAAATGAATCCAAAACTCTTATCAGTCTTTCTTGAAGTTCGTAGAATCCTCGGAGCAGAGACTTCTCTTCGACACAACAAAGCTACTGGACACAAAAATCTGAATTTTATAACATTTAATTAACAATTTGTCAAATGAATAAACAGTGGAATAGATGAATAATAACCGTGTGATATGATTGAAGATGGATGTGTTTGCATGTGATGGAGGATGTATGAATGGGGTCCTTTGTTCTCACAAAGGAGTAGTGTGTGTGTGTGTGTGTGTGTGTGTGTGTGTGTGTGTGTGTGTGTGTGTGCGTGTGTATGGATTCAAAATGGAGTCTTGAATACAAGATGGCTGACCCCTTTGTCTGGCTAAAGTGTGGGTGGCAACTTGCACTTTAACTTCCAAAGCACTTAGAATCAGTAGTAACTTAACCTTAAATCACTCAAAACATTTCAAAAGATCATGAAACAACACAAAAGATTAATCACAAATTAATATCTTTTAGTTTCAGCCTGGCCATGACAGAAACCATTTTAAGATACCAAACAATGATCAATAAGCAGTTTATTCTTTCAAAATGACCCGACGGACGTGTTTGGGACGAAAGAGGAAAACACGAAGCTACTTTTTAAGCAATAGCGCGGTTTTATTGCTTATTCTGGACTATAGAGTTAACGGAAGAAGAAGGAGAGAGAGAAAGAGATGAGTTGCTGATCACCAGAAGAGCGAGGCGTCCCTCCCTCTTTGATTTGACGGTTCTCCGTGTTTCTCCGCAGCTTTCGGCGTCGTCCGTCGGTTTGATGCTTTCTCCGTTGTTTGGCGTTCACGAGTGTTTCTCCACGGGCTGGACAGAGACAGCAAAGTTTCTTTCTGTGCTGAGTTATAACTTACAGCGTGCTTGATGGAGTTGTTGCTTTCCTCCGCAGTTCTGTGTCCTCAAACATCAGCTGGAGGGGAGCAGAAACGAGCAGATCTGATGGGCTTGCAGTTTAGTTTCCAGCAGTTCCGTGGGCTCAACTTGGGCACTTAGAGCTTCCGCGTGCTCAAGGGAGTCGGAGCGTTGACAAGCGTGTCCTTACCGCCAGGTATCCTGGGCAAAAGAACGAGGATTCTTTGTCTCTGCTGAAGATTTATGGTCTTAGTTCGCGGGAAAAGCTCCACGGCTTCCCGCACATGCGCAGAACGTGTTTCTGGTACTAGGCGGTGACATCATCCCAATGCTTCCGTGTGCAAAGCATCATGGGAAATGAAGTTTCTTGGCGCTGATGTGATTATTTGCTTTTCAGAGCAATTTAAGCACAGTCATTTTGGAGAAAATCACTGCATAGTAATTTCCTCATGAGGTCAGACCCTCAACAGTGCGATCATCATGAAACGTTCAGATCACTTACAAATCAATAGATTCTACCTTCTTGTAACGTTTCAGCCTGACTGGACCTTGTTTTCACACAAATGGACCCAGAATGATGTGAAATTGTGCTTCGTACAACATAATTCTGGGTGCCATTTAAAAACCATAAGTGCTAATGACTCCATTCCTTTTTGGGGTAATGGGGGCTGTTAATTGGAGTACTCTAAAACAAACCTGACCTCTGTAGGATATT
The DNA here is from genome assembly GCF_043380555.1 of Nothobranchius furzeri. Classification (NCBI taxonomy): domain Eukaryota; kingdom Metazoa; phylum Chordata; class Actinopteri; order Cyprinodontiformes; family Nothobranchiidae; genus Nothobranchius; species Nothobranchius furzeri. Next base: position 3,710,167 of record NC_091747.1, read on the forward strand.
CAGAAGCCAAGTTATAAGCCCACAAAGGTGTAACTGGACTACTTCTTTAAAGTGACACCAGGCCCGGTGACCTTTGGGACATGGTTTGACCCCCTATAGCAGACCTGGGCATTTTACGGCCCGCGGGCCACATACGGCCCTTTGGTTGATTTTGACCGGCCCGCGTAAGGTTAATTGGAAATTACAAAATAAATGTATTTTCTCATTTTACCTCATGCATGGGCTAAGGCTGCATTGCTTTTATTTTGAAGTTGTTTTTTTACGTGCACAATGACGCAATACGTATAGCAACAGGTGCCTGCGGTTGACATGGTGATTGTAGCCCGAGAAATGTCCGCTCATGCAAAAAAAAAAAAAAAAAAAGAAAAGAAAGAAAGATGCCGAATGCAGGATTTTCAACAAAAATTGGACTGCTAAGTATTTTTTTTACTGAAGCCGGAGGTAAAGCCGTGTGTTTGGTTTGCGGGGGGGAGATTGCCGTGTTTAAGGACTACAATTTGAGTCGGCATTACGACAAGAAACACTCGGAAAAATACAAGAACTTGTCTGATGCTGAGAGGGCACGGACATCCGAAGCTTTGCTAGCAAAGTTGCAAAAGCAGCAAGGCTGTTTTACTAAGCTTCACACATCCAGTGATGCAGCAACCAGGACCAGCTTTGTGATATCCCACAAAATAGCTAAAAACAACAAGCCGTTTTCAGAGGGAGAGTTTGTCAAAGAGTGCATGGTGGACTCTGCCGCACTAATATGCCCTGAAAAAAAGGCGCATTTGAGCAAATCCCGCTGTCCAGGCGAACCGTGACCGGGAGGATCGAGGACATTGCGGGGAACCTGGAGCTTCAGCTGCAACGTGAAGTGGCAAGTTTAGACTTTTTCTCATCAGACGAGAGCTGTGATGTCCGGGACACAGCCCAGCTGCTCGTATTTGTCCGGGGGATAACGGAGCTCACAGAGGAGCGGGCAGCAATGCAGCCGATGAAAGGGACAACGACAGGGAGTGATCTTTTTACAGAGGTAAATGCGTGCACGGACACTCTGGGATTGAAATGGGAGAGACTGTCAGGTGTCACAACAGACGGTTGTCCAAATCTTACAGGGAAAAATGTCGAACTTTAGAAATGCATGCAAGATAAAGTGACAGAAATCGATGCAGATTAAAAATAGGTGTTTTTGCCTTGAATTATACACCAACATGTGTTGTGAAAGTCAGTGCTAAAAATCAACCATGTTACTGATGTTGTTACTAAAATAATAAACTTCATCAGGGCGCGGGCAATAAATCACAGACAGTTTGTAGCTCTTTTGGAGGACTCCACACAGCTGTCAGATGGCTCAGCCTGGGGAAAGTGCTGAAGAGGGTTTGGGACTTGAAAGCAGAGATTCAGGATCTCTGCTGGATTTCTACTCTTCTCTTAAGGAGGACTTTCCAAACCTGAAGAGACATGCTCAGAAGATGTTGGTTTTCTTCGGCTCTACCTACATTTGTGAACAAACATTTTCAATGATGAAGTTTACAAAATCCAGGTAAAGATCCTCTCTCACTGATGATCATTTGTCAGCTGTGCTTCGCATCTCCACCTCAGACATTCAACCTGACTGATGCACTCGTTAAAGCCCAGCAGAGACTAGATTTCTCTCACTGAATAAGAAAAAAATCGCTTAAAAACACAAAATAAGGTGTTTGGACCACAAATGTAGGCAACTAGCAGTGAACTGGGACACTTTTTTTTAAACCTCTTTCTCAAGAGCACAGTTCAGTGATTTTATTTTACAGACAATACTGTGTGTCTGTAGAATGCTAAGAACCTCTTTCCAACAATATTTGAAACTCAAAATGTGTTTTGGAGTGAATGTGACTAAAACTGTTAACTAATATAAGTCACAAATGTTTAACAAAAACCAAATGCGCACTTTGTTTACCATTGCCTTGGGAAATTTGAATAAATCACATTTTTGTAAGCCAACCTCACTTTTTCCTTTTTGCTCATTTATAACATATAGCCTACTCTTACCAGCTTGAAAAAACAATGGTATTTACTGCTTTTTATAAAGAAATACCATTAATATTATGCATAATTGACTTCAGCCTTTTGGCCTGGCCCTCCACAATATTTTCTATTTCTCATGTGGCCCCATGGAAAAAATAATTGCCCACCCCTGCCCTATAGGAATGAGCGATCATCATGAAACTTTCAGATCACTTACAACTCAACAGATTCTACCTTCTTGTAACGTTTCAGCCTGACTGGACCTTGTTTTCACACAAATGGACCCAGAATGATGTGAAATTGTGCTTTGTGCAACATAATTCTGGGTGCCATTTAAAAACCATAAGTGCTAATGACTCCATTCCTTTTTGTGGTTGTAGGGGCTGTTTATTGAAGTACACTAAAACAAGCCTGACCTCTCTAGGACATTCAGAAGCCAAGTTATAAGCCCACAAAGGTGTAACTGGACTACTTCTTTAAAGTGGCACCAGGCCCGGTGACCTTTGGGACATGGTTTGACCCCCTTTGGAATGTGCTATCATCATGAAACGTTCAGATCACTTACAACTCAATAGATTCTACCTTCCTGTAACGTTTCAGCCTGATTGGACCTTGTTTTCACACAAATGAACCCAGAATGATGTGAAATTGTGCTTCGTGCAACATAATTCTGGGTGCCATTTAAAAACCATAAGTGCTAATGACTCCATTCCTTTTTGTGGTTGTAGGGGCTGTTGATTGGAGTACACTAAAACAAACCTGATCTCTCTAGGACATTCAGAAGCCAAGTTATAAGCCCTCAAATGTGTAACTGGACTACTTTTTTAAATTGACACCGATCCGGTGACCTTTGGGACATGGTTTTACCTCCTTAGGAAAGTGCTATCATCATGAAACATTCAGTTCACTTACAACTCAATAGATTCTACCTTCTTGTAACATTTCAGCCTGATTGGACCTTGTTTTCACACAAATGGACCCAGAATGATGTGAAATTGTGCTTCGTGCAACATAATTCTGGGTGCCATTTACAAACCATAAGTTCTAATGACTCCATTCTTTTTTGTGGTTGTAGGGGCTGTTGATTGGAGTACACTAAAACAAACCTGATCTCTCTAGGACATTCAGAAGCCAAGTTATAAGCCCTCAAATGTGTAACTGGACTACTTCTTTAAAGTGACACCAGATCCGGTGACCTTTGGTACATGGTTTGACCAACTTAGGAATGTGCGATCATCATGAAACGTTCAGATCACTTACAACTCAATAGATTCTACCTTCTTGTAACGTTTCAGCCTGATTGGACCTTGTTTTCACCCAAATGGACCCAGAATGATGTGAAATTGTGCTTCGTGCAACATAATTCTGGGTGCCATTTAAAAACCATAAGTGCTAATGACTCCATTCCTTTTTGAGGTAATAGGGGCTGTTAATTGGAGTACTATAAAACAAACCTGACCTCTCTAGGATATTCAGAAGCCAAGTTATAAGCCCACAAATGTGTAACTGGACTACTTCTTTAAAGTGACACCAGATCCGGTGACCTTTAGGACATGGATTGACACCCTTAGGAAACTGCTATCATCATGAAATGTTCAGATCACTTACAACTCAATAGATTCTACCTTCCTGTAACGTTTCAGCCTGATTGGACCTTGTTTTCACACAAATGAACCCAGAATGATGTGAAATTGTGCTTCGTGCAACATAATTCTGGGTGCCATTTAAAAACCATAAGTGCTAATGACTCCATTCCTTTTTGGGGTAATGGGGGCTGTTAATTGGAGTACTCTAAATTAAACCTGACTTCTCTAGGATATTCAGAAGCCAAGTTATAAGCCCACAAAGGTGTAACTCGACTACTTCTTTAAAGTGACACCAGGCCCGGTGACCTTTGGGACATGGTTTGACCCCCTTAGGAATGTGCGATCATCATGAAACGTTCAGATCACTTACAACTCAATAGATTCTACCTTCTTGTAACGTTTCAGCCTGATTGGACCTTGTTTTCACACAAATGGACCCAGAATGATGTGAAATTGTGCTTCATGCAACATAATTCTGGGTGCCATTTACAAACCATAATGACTCCATTCCTTTTTGTGGTTGTAGGGGCTGTTGATTGGAGTACACTAAAACAAACCTGATCTCTCTAGGACATTCAGAAGCCAAGTTATAAGCCCACAAAGGTGTAACAGGACTACTTCTTTAAAGTGACACCAGGCCCGGTGACCTTTGGGACATGGTTTGACCCCCTATAGGAATGTGCGATCATCATGAAACGTTCATAACACTTAAAACTCAATTGATTCTACCTTCTTGTAACGTTTCAGCCTGATTGGACCTTGTTTTCACACAAATGAACCCAGAATGATGTGAAATTGTGCTTTGTGCAACATAATTCTGGGTGCCATTTAAAAACCATAAGTGCTAATGACTCCATTCCTTTTTGGGGTAATGGGGGCTGTTAACTGGAGTACTCTAAAACAAACCTGACCTCTGTAGGATATTCAGAAGCCAAGTTATAAGCCCACAAAGGTGTAACTGGACTACTTCTTTAAAGTGACACCAGGCCCGGTGACCTTTGGGACATGGTTTGACCCCCTATAGGAATGTGCGATCATCATGAAACTTTCAGATCACTTACAACTCAACAGATTCTACCTTCTTGTAATGTTTCAGCCTGACTGGACCTTGTTTTCACACAAATGGACCCAGAATGATGTGAAATTGTGCTTGGTGCAACATAATTCTGGGTGCCATTTAAAAGCCATAAGTGCTAATGACTCCATTCCTTTTTGCGGTTGTAGGGGCTGTTGATTGGAGTACACTAAAACAAACCTGATCTCTCTAGGACATTCAGAAGCCAAGTTATAAGCCCACAAATGTGTAACTGGACTACTTTTTTAAATTGACACCGATCCGGTGACCTTTGTGTCATGGTTTTACCTCCTTAGGAAAGTGCTATCATCATGAAACGTTCAGATCACTTACAACTCAATAGATTCTACCTTCTTGTAACGTTTCAGCCTGATTGGACCTTGTTTTCACACAAATGGACCCAGAATGATGTGAAATTGTGCTTCGTGCAACATAATTCTGGGTGCCATTTAAAAACCATAAGTGCTTTTGACTCCATTCCTTTTTGTGGCTGTAGGGGCTGTTGATTGGAGTACACTAAAACAAGCCTGACCTCTCTAGGACATTCAGAAGCCAAGTTATAAGCCCACAAAGGTGTAACTGGACTACTTCTTTAAAGTGACACCAGGCCCGGTGACCTTTGGGACATGGTTTGACCCCCTATAGGAATGTGCGATCATCATGAAACGTTCAGATCACTTACAACTCAATAGATTCTACCTTCTTGTAACGTTTAAGCCTGAATGGACCTTGTTTTCACACAAATGGACCCAGAATGATGTGAAATTGTGCTTCGTGCAACATAATTCTGGGTGCCATTTACAAACCATAAGTGCTAATGACTCCATTCCTTTTTGTGGTTGTAGGGGCTGTTGATTGGAGTACTCTGAAACAAACCTGATCACTCTAGGACATTCAGAAGCCAAGTTATAAGCCCACAAATGTGTAACTGGACTACTTCTTTAAATTGACACCGATCCGGTGACCTTTGGGACATGGTTTGACCCCCTTAGGAAAGTGCTATCATCATGAAACGTTCAGATCACTTACAACTCAATAGATTCTACCTTCCTGTAACGTTTCAGCCTGATTGGACCTTGTTTTCACACAAATGAACCCAGAATGATGTGAAATTGTGCTTCGTGCAACATAATTCTGGGTGCCATTTACAAACCATGAGTGCTAATGACTCCATTCCTTTTTGGGGTTGTAGGGGCTGTTGATTGGAGTACACTAAAACAAACCTGATCTCTCTAGGACATTCAGAAGCCAAGTTATAAGCCCACAAAGGTGTAACTGGACTACTTCTTTAAAGTGACACCATATCTGGTGACCTTTGGGACATGGTTTGACCCACTTAGGAATGTGCGATCATCCTGAAACGTTCAGATCACTTACAACTCAATAGATTCTACCTTCTTGTAACGTTTCAGCCTGATTGGACCTTGTTTTCACACAAATGGACCCAGAATGATGTGAAATTGTGCTTCGTGCAACATAATTCTGGGTGCCATTTACAAACCATAAGTGCTAATGACTCCATTCCTTTTTGTGGTTGTAGGGGCTGTTGATTGGAATACACTAAAACAAACCTGATCTCTCTAGGACATTCAGAAGCCAAGTTATAAGCCCACAAAGGTGTAACTGGACTACTTCTTTAAAGTGACACCAGGCCCGGTGACCTTTGGGACATGGTTTGACCCCCTATAGGAATGTGCGATCATCATGAAACGTTCAGATCACTTACAACTCAATAGATTCTACCTTCTTGTAACGTTTCAGCCTGAATGGACCTTGTTTTCAAACAAATGGACCCAGAATGATGTGAAATTGTGCTTCGTGCAACATAATTCTGGGTGCCATTTACAAACCATAAGTGCTAATGACTCCATTCCTTTTTGTGGTTGTATGGGCTGTTGATTGGAGTACACTAAAACAAACCTGATCTCTCTAGGACATTCAGAAGCCAAGTTATAAGCCCACAAATGTGTAACTGGACTACTTCTTTAAAGTGACACCAGATCCGGTGACCTTTGGGACATGGTTTGACCCACTTAGGAATGTGCGATCATCATGAAACTTTCAGATCACTTACAACTCAATAGATTCTACCTTCTTGTAACGTTTCAGCCTTATTGGACCTTGTTTTCACACAAATGGACCCAGAATGATGTGAAATTGTGCTTCGTTTAACATAATTCTGGGTGCCATTTACAAACCATAAGTGCTAATGACTCCATTCCTTTTTGTAGTTGTAGGGGCTGTTGATTGGAGTACACTAAAACAAACCTGATCACTCTAGGACATTCAGAAGCCAAGTTATAAGGCCACAAAGGTGTAACTGGACTACTTCTTTAAAGTGACACCAGGCCCGGTGACCTTTGGGACATGGTTTGACCCCCTATAGGAATGTGCGATCATCATGAAACGTTCATATCACTTACAACTCAATAGATTCTACCTTCTTGTAACGTTTCAGCCTGATTGGACATTGTTTTCACACAAATGGACCCAGAATGATGTGAAATTGTGCTTCGTGCAACATAATTCTGGGTGCCATTTACAAACCATAACTGCTAATGACTGAATTCTTTTTTGTGGTTGTAGGGGCTGTTGATTGGAGTGCACTAAAACAAACCTGATCTCTCTAGGACATTCAGAAGCCAAGTTATAAGCCCACAAATGTGTAACTGGACTACTTCTTTAAAGTGACACCAGATCCGGTGACTTTTGGGACATGGTTTGACCCACTTAGGAATGTGCGATCATCATGAAACGTTCAGATCACTTACAACTCAATAGATTCTACCTTCTTGTAACGTTTCAGCCTGATTGGACATTGTTTTCACACAAATGGACCCAGAATGATGTGAAATTGTGCTTCGTGCAACATAATTCTGGGTGCCATTTAAAAACCATAAGTGCTAATGACTCCATTCCTTTTTGAGGTAATAGGGGCTGTTAATTGGAGTACTCTAAAACAAACCTGACCTCTTTAGGATATTCAGAAGCCAAGTTATAAGCCCTCAAAGGTGTAACTGGACTACTTCTTTAAAGTGACACCAGGCCCGGTGACCTTTGGGACATGGTTTGACCCCCTATAGGATTGTGCGATCATCATGAAACTTTCAGATCACTTACAACTCAACAGATTCTACCTTCTTGTAACGTTTCAGCCTGACTGGACCTTGTTTTCACACAAATGGACCCAGAATGATGTGAAATTGTGCTTCGTGCAACATAATTCTGGGTGCCATTTAAAAACCATAAGTGCTAATGACTCCATTCCTTTTTGTGGTTGTAGGGGCTGTTGATTGGAGTACACTAAAACAAACCTGATCTCTCTAGGACATTCAGAAGCCAAGTTATAAGCCCACAAATGTGTAACTGGACTACTTCTTTAAATTGACACCAGATCCGGTGACCTCTGGGACATGGTTTGACCCCCTTAGGAAAGTGCTATCATCATGAAACGTTCAGATCACTTACAACTCAATAGATTCTACCTTCCTGTAACGTTTCAGTCTGATTGGACCTTGTTTTCACACAAATGAACCCAGAATGATGTGAAATTGTGCTTCGTGCAACATAATTCTGGGTGCCATTTAAAAACCATAAGTGCTAATGACTCCATTCCTTTTTGTGGTTGTAGGGGCTGTTTATTGAAGTACACTAAAACAAGCCTGACCTCTCTAGGACATTCAGAAGCCAAGTTACAAGCCCACAAATGTGTAACTGGACTACTTCTTTAAAGTGACACCAGATCCGGTGACCTTTGGGACATGGTTTGACCCACTTAGGAATGTGCGATCATCATGAAACTTTCAGATCACTTACAACTCAATAGATTCTACCTTTTTGTAATGTTTCAGCCTGATTGGACCTTGTTTTCACACAAATGGACCCAGAATGATGTGAAATTGTGCTTCGTTTAACATAATTCTGGGTGCCATTTACAAACCATAAGTGCTAATGACTCCATTCCTTTTTGTAGTTGTAGGGGCTGTTGATTGGAGTACACTAAAACAAACCTGATCTCTCTAGACATTCAGAAGCCAAGTTATAAGGCCACAAAGGTGTAACTGGACTACTTCTGTAAAGTGACACCAGGCCCGGTGACCTTTGGGACATGGTTTGACCCCCTATAGGAATGTGCGATCATCATGAAATGTTCATATCACTTACAACTCAATAGATTCTACCTTCTTGTAACGTTTCAGCCTGATTGGACATTGTTTTCACACAAATGGACCCAGAATGATGTGAAATTGTGCTTCGTGCAACATAATTCTGGGTGCCATTTAAAAACCATAAGTGCTAATGACTCCATTCCTTTTTGAGGTAATAGGGGCTGTTAATTGGAGTACTCTAAAACAAACCTGACCTCTTTAGGATATTCAGAAGCCAAGTTTTAAGCCCACAAAGGTGTAACTGGACTACTTCTTTAAAGTGACACCAGGCCCGGTGACCTTTGGGACATGGTTTGACCCCCTATAGGATTGTGCGATCATCATGAAACTTTCAGATCACTTACAACTCAATAGATTCTACCTTCTTGTAACGTTTCAGCCTTATTGGACCTTGTTTTCACACAAATGGACCCAGAATGATGTGAAATTGTGCTTCGTTTAACATAATTCTGGGTGCCATTTACAAACCATAAGTGCTAATGACTCCATTCCTTTTTGTAGTTGTAGGGGCTGTTGATTGGAGTACACTAAAACAAACCTGATCACTCTAGGACATTCAGAAGCCAAGTTATAAGGCCACAAAGGTGTAACTGGACTACTTCTTTAAAGTGACACCAGGCCCGGTGACCTTTGGGACATGGTTTGACCCCCTATAGGAATGTGCGATCATCATGAAACGTTCATATCACTTACAACTCAATAGATTCTACCTTCTTGTAACGTTTCAGCCTGATTGGACATTGTTTTCACACAAATGGACCCAGAATGATGTGAAATTGTGCTTCGTGCAACATAATTCTGGGTGCCATTTACAAACCATAACTGCTAATGACTGAATTCTTTTTTGTGGTTGTAGGGGCTGTTGATTGGAGTGCACTAAAACAAACCTGATCTCTCTAGGACATTCAGAAGCCAAGTTATAAGCCCACAAATGTGTAACTGGACTACTTCTTTAAAGTGACACCAGATCCGGTGACTTTTGGGACATGGTTTGACCCACTTAGGAATGTGCGATCATCATGAAACGTTCAGATCACTTACAACTCAATAGATTCTACCTTCTTGTAACGTTTCAGCCTGATTGGACATTGTTTTCACACAAATGGACCCAGAATGATGTGAAATTGTGCTTCGTGCAACATAATTCTGGGTGCCATTTAAAAACCATAAGTGCTAATGACTCCATTCCTTTTTGAGGTAATAGGGGCTGTTAATTGGAGTACTCTAAAACAAACCTGACCTCTTTAGGATATTCAGAAGCCAAGTTATAAGCCCTCAAAGGTGTAACTGGACTACTTCTTTAAAGTGACACCAGGCCCGGTGACCTTTGGGACATGGTTTGACCCCCTATAGGATTGTGCGATCATCATGAAACTTTCAGATCACTTACAACTCAACAGATTCTACCTTCTTGTAACGTTTCAGCCTGACTGGACCTTGTTTTCACACAAATGGACCCAGAATGATGTGAAATTGTGCTTCGTGCAACATAATTCTGGGTGCCATTTAAAAACCATAAGTGCTAATGACTCCATTCCTTTTTGTGGTTGTAGGGGCTGTTGATTGGAGTACACTAAAACAAACCTGATCTCTCTAGGACATTCAGAAGCCAAGTTATAAGCCCACAAATGTGTAACTGGACTACTTCTTTAAATTGACACCAGATCCGGTGACCTCTGGGACATGGTTTGACCCCCTTAGGAAAGTGCTATCATCATGAAACGTTCAGATCACTTACAACTCAATAGATTCTACCTTCCTGTAACGTTTCAGTCTGATTGGACCTTGTTTTCACACAAATGAACCCAGAATGATGTGAAATTGTGCTTCGTGCAACATAATTCTGGGTGCCATTTAAAAACCATAAGTGCTAATGACTCCATTCCTTTTTGTGGTTGTAGGGGCTGTTTATTGAAGTACACTAAAACAAGCCTGACCTCTCTAGGACATTCAGAAGCCAAGTTACAAGCCCACAAATGTGTAACTGGACTACTTCTTTAAAGTGACACCAGATCCGGTGACCTTTGGGACATGGTTTGACCCACTTAGGAATGTGCGATCATCATGAAACTTTCAGATCACTTACAACTCAATAGATTCTACCTTTTTGTAATGTTTCAGCCTGATTGGACCTTGTTTTCACACAAATGGACCCAGAATGATGTGAAATTGTGCTTCGTTTAACATAATTCTGGGTGCCATTTACAAACCATAAGTGCTAATGACTCCATTCCTTTTTGTAGTTGTAGGGGCTGTTGATTGGAGTACACTAAAACAAACCTGATCTCTCTAGACATTCAGAAGCCAAGTTATAAGGCCACAAAGGTGTAACTGGACTACTTCTGTAAAGTGACACCAGGCCCGGTGACCTTTGGGACATGGTTTGACCCCCTATAGGAATGTGCGATCATCATGAAATGTTCATATCACTTACAACTCAATAGATTCTACCTTCTTGTAACGTTTCAGCCTGATTGGACATTGTTTTCACACAAATGGACCCAGAATGATGTGAAATTGTGCTTCGTGCAACATAATTCTGGGTGCCATTTAAAAACCATAAGTGCTAATGACTCCATTCCTTTTTGAGGTAATAGGGGCTGTTAATTGGAGTACTCTAAAACAAACCTGACCTCTTTAGGATATTCAGAAGCCAAGTTTTAAGCCCACAAAGGTGTAACTGGACTACTTCTTTAAAGTGACACCAGGCCCGGTGACCTTTGGGACATGGTTTGACCCCCTATAGGATTGTGCGATCATCATGAAACTTTCAGATCACTTACAACTCAACAGATTCTACCTTCTTGTAACGTTTCAGCCTGACTGGACCTTGTTTTCACACAAATGGACCCAGAATGATGTGAAATTGTGCTTCGTGCAACATAATTCTGGGTGCCATTTAAAAACCATAAGTGCTAATGACTCCATTCCTTTTTGTGGTTGTAGGGGCTGTTGATTGGAGTACACTAAAACAAACCTGATCTCTCTAGGACATTCAGAAGCCAAGTTATAAGCCCACAAATGTGTAACTGGACTACTTCTTTAAATTGACACCAGATCCGGTGACCTCTGGGACATGGTTTGACCCCCTTAGGAAAGTGCTATCATCATGAAACGTTCAGATCACTTACAACTCAATAGATTCTACCTTCCTGTAATGTTTCAGTCTGATTGGACCTTGTTTTCACACAAATGAACCCAGAATGATGTGAAATTGTGCTTCGTGCAACATAATTCTGGGTGCCATTTAAAAACCATAAGTGCTAATGACTCCATTCCTTTTTGTGGTTGTAGGGGCTGTTTATTGAAGTACACTAAAACAAGCCTAACCTCTCTAGGACATTCAGAAGCCAAGTTATAAGCCCACAAATGTGTAACTGGACTACTTCTTTAAAGTGACACCAGATCCGGTGACCTTTGGGACATGGTTTGACCCACTTAGGAATGTGCGATCATCATGAAACTTTCAGATCACTTACAACTCAATAGATTCTACCTTTTTGTAACGTTTCAGCCTGATTGGACCTTGTTTTCACACAAATGGACCCAGAATTATGTGAAATTGTGCTTCGTTTAACATAATTCTGGGTGCCATTTACAAACCATAAGTGCTAATGACTCCATTCCTTTTTGTAGTTGTAGGGACTGTTGATTGGAGTACACTAAAACAAACCTGATCTCTCTAGACATTCAGAAGCCAAGTTATAAGGCCACAAAGGTGTAACTGGACTACTTCTTTAAAGTGACACCAGGCCCGGTGACCTTTGGGACATGGTTTGACCCCCTATAGGAATGTGCGATCATCATGAATTGTTCATATCACTTACAACTCAATAGATTCTACCTTCTTGTAACGTTTCAGCCTGATTGGACCTTGTTTTCACACAAATGGACCCAGAATGATGTGAAATTGTGCTTCGTGCAACATAATTCTGGGTGCCATTTACAAACCATAAGTGCTAATGACTGAATTCTTTTTTGTGGTTGTAGGGGCTGTTGATTGGAGTGCACTAAAACAAACCTGATCTCTCTAGGACATTCAGAAGCCAAGTTATAAGCCCACAAATGTGTAACTGGACTACTTCTTTAAAGTGACACCAGATCCGGTGACTTTTGGGACATGGTTTGACCCACTTAGGAATGTGCGATCATCATGAAACGTTCAGATCACTTACAACTCAATAGATTCTACCTTCTTGTAACGTTTCAGCCTGATTGGACATTGTTTTCACACAAATGGACCCAGAATGATGTGAAATTGTGCTTCGTGCAATATAATTCTGGGTGCCATTTAAAAACCATAAGTGCTAATGACTCCATTCCTTTTTGAGGTAATAGGGGCTGTTAATTGGAGTACTCTAAAACAAACCTGACCTCTTTAGGATATTCAGAAGCCAAGTTATATGCCCACAAAGGTGTAACTGGACTACTTCTTTAAAGTGACACCAGGCCCGGTGACCTTTGGGACATGGTTTGACCCCCTATAGGAATGTGCGATCATCATGAAACGTTCAGATCACTTACAACTCAATAGATTCTACCTTCTTGTAACGTTTCAGCCTGACTGGACCTTGTTTTCACACAAATGGACCCAGAATGATGTGAAATTGTGCTTCGTACAACATAATTCTGGGTGCCATTTAAAAACCATAAGTGCTAATGACTCCATTCCTTTTTGGGGTAATGGGGGCTGTTAATTGGAGTACTCTAAAACAAACCTGACGTCTGTAGGATATTCAGAAGCCAAGTTATAAGCCCACAAAGGTGTAACTGGACTACTTCTTTAAAGTGACACCAGGCCCGGTGACCTTTGGGACATGGTTTGACCCCCTATAGGAATGAGCGATCATCACGAAACTTTCAGATCACTTACAACTCAACAGATTCTACCTTCTTGTAACGTTTCAGCCTGACTGGACCTTGTTTTCACACAAATGGACCCAGAATGATGTGAAATTGTGCTTTGTGCAACATAATTCTGGGTGCCATTTAAAAACCATAAGTGCTAATGACTCCATTCCTTTTTGTGGTTGTAGGGGCTGTTTATTGAAGTACACTAAAACAAGCCTGACCTCTCTAGGACATTCAGAAGCCAAGTTATAAGCCCACAAAGGTGTAACTGGACTACTTCTTTAAAGTGGCACCAGGCCCGGTGACCTTTGGGACATGGTTTGACCCCCTTTGGAATGTGCTATCATCATGAAACGTTCAGATCACTTACAACTCAATAGATTCTACCTTCCTGTAACGTTTCAGCCTGATTGGACCTTGTTTTCACACAAATGAACCCAGAATGATGTGAAATTGTGCTTCGTGCAACATAATTCTGGGTGCCATTTAAAAACCATAAGTGCTAATGACTCCATTCCTTTTTGTGGTTGTAGGGGCTGTTGATTGGAGTACACTAAAACAAACCTGATCTCTCTAGGACATTCAGAAGCCAAGTTATAAGCCCACAAATGTGTAACTGGACTACTTTTTTAAATTGACACCGATCCGGTGACCTTTGGGACATGGTTTTACCTCCTTAGGAAAGTGCTATCATCATGAAACGTTCAGATCACTTACAACTCAATAGATTCTACCTTCTTGTAACATTTCAGCCTGATTGGACCTTGTTTTCACACAAATGGACCCAGAATGATGTGAAATTGTGCTTCGTGCAACATAATTCTGGGTGCCATTTACAAACCATAAGGTCTAATGACTCCATTCTTTTTTGTGGTTTTAGGGGCTGTTGATTGGAGTACACTAAAACAAACCTGATCTCTCTAGGACATTCAGAAGCCAAGTTATAAGCCCACAAATGTGTAACTGGACTACTTCTTTAAAGTGACACCAGATCCGGTGACCTTTGGTACATGGTTTGACCAACTTAGGAATGTGCGATCATCATGAAACGTTCAGATCACTTACAACTCAATAGATTCTACCTTCTTGTAACGTTTCAGCCTGATTGGACCTTGTTTTCACCCAAATGGACCCAGAATGATGTGAAATTGTGCTTCGTGCAACATAATTCTGGGTGCCAGTTAAAAACCATAAGTGCTAATGACTCCATTCCTTTTTGAGGTAATATGGGCTGTTAATTGGAGTACTATGAAACAAACCTGACCTCTCTAGGATATTCAGAAGCCAAGTTATAAGCCCACAAATGTGTAACTGGACTACTTCTTTAAAGTGACACCAGATCCGGTGACCTTTAGGACATGGATTGACACCCTTAGGAAACTGCTATCATCATGAAACGTTCAGATCACTTACAACTCAATAGATTCTACCTTCCTGTAACGTTTCAGCCTGATTGGACCTTGTTTTCACACAAATGAACCCAGAATGATGTGAAATTGTGCTTTGTGCAACATAATTCTGGGTGCCATTTAAAAACCATAAGTGCTAATGACTCCATTCCTTTTTGGGGTAATGGGGGCTGTTAATTGGAGTACTCTAAAACAAACCTGACCTCTTTAGGATATTCAGAAGCCAAGTTATAAGCCCACAAAGGTGTAACTGGACTACTTCTTTAAAGTGACACCAGGCCCGGTGACCTTTGGGACATGGTTTGACCCCCTGTAGGAATGTGCGATCATCATGAAACGTTCAGATCACTTACAACTCAAAAGATTCTACCTTCTTTTAACGTTTCAGCCTGATTGGACCTTGTTTTCACACGTATGGACCCAGAATGATGTGAAATTGTGCTTCGTGCCACATAATTCTGGGTGCCATTTACAAACCATAAGTGCTAATGACTCTATTCCTTTTTGTGGTTGTAGGGGCTGTTGATTTGAGTACACTAAAACAAACCTGATCTCTCTAGGACATTCAGAAGCCAAGTTATAAGCCCACAAATGTGTAACTGGACTACTTCTTTAAATTTACACCGATCCAGTGACCTTTGGGACATGGTTTGACCCCCTATAGGAAAGTGCTATCATCATGAAACGTTCAGATCACTTACAACTCAATAGATTCTACCTTCCTGTAACGTTTCAGCCTGATTGGACCTTGTTTTCACACAAATGAACCCAGAATGATGTGAAATTGTGCTTCGTGCAACATAATTCTGGGTGCCATTTAAAAACCATAAGTTCTAATGACTCCATTCCTTTTTGGGGTAATGGGGGCTGTTAATTGGAGTACTCTAAATTAAACCTGACCTCTCTAGGATATTCAGAAGCCAAGTTATAAGCCCACAAAGGTGTAACTGGACTACTTCTTTAAAGTGACACCAGGCCCGGTGACCTTTGGGACATGGTTTGACCCCCTTAGGAATGTGCAATCATCATGAAACGTTCAGATCACTTACAACTCAATAGATTCTACCTTCTTGTAACGTTTCAGCCTGATTGGACCTTGTTTTCACACAAATGGACCCAGAATGATGTGAAATTGTGCTTCATGCAACATAATTCTGGGTGCCATTTACAAACCATAATGACTCCATTCCTTTTTGTGGTTGTAGGGGCTGTTGATTGGAGTACACTAAAACAAACCTGATCTCTCTAGGACATTCAGAAGCCAAGTTATAAGCCCACAAAGGTGTAACTGGACTACTTCTTTAAAGTGACACCAGGCCCGGTGACCTTTGGGACATGGTTTGACCCCCTATAGGAATGTGCGATCATCATGAAACGTTCATAACACTTAAAACTCAATTGATTCTACCTTCTTGTAACGTTTCAGCCTGATTGGACCTTGTTTTCACACAAATGAACCCAGAATGATGTGAAATTGTGCTTTGTGCAACATAATTCTGGGTGCCATTTAAAAACCATAAGTGCTAATGACTCCATTCCTTTTTGGGGTAATGGGGGCTGTTAATTGGAGTACTCTAAAACAAACCTGACCTCTGTAGGATATTCAGAAGCCAAGTTATAAGTCCACAAAGGTGTAACTGGACTACTTCTTTAAAGTGACACCAGGCCCGGTGACCTTTGGGACATGGTTTGACCCCCTATAGGAATGTGCGATCATCATGAAACTTTCAGATCACTTACAACTCAACAGATTCTACCTTCTTGTAACGTTTCAGCCTGACTGGACCTTGTTTTCACACAAATGGACCCAGAATGATGTGAAATTGTGCTTCGTGCAACATAATTCTGGGTGCCATTTAAAAGCCATAAGTGCTAATGACTCCATTCCTTTTTGTGGTTGTAGGGGCTGTTGATTGGAGTACACTAAAACAAACCTGATCTCTCTAGGACATTCAGAAGCCAAGTTATAAGCCAACAAATGTGTAACTGGACTACTTCTTTAAATTGACACCAGATCCGGTGACCTCTGGGACATGGTTTGACCCCCTTAGGAAAGGGCTATCATCATGATACGTTCAGATCACTTACAACTCAATAGATTCTACCTTCCTGTAACGTTTCAGCCTGATTGGACCTTGTTTTCACACAAATGAACCCAGAATGATGTGAAATTGTGCTTTGTGCAACATAATTCTGGGTGCCGTTTAAAAACCATAAGTGCTAATGACTCCATTCCTTTTTGTGGTTGTAGGGGCTGTTTATTGAAGTACACTAAAACAAGCCTGACCTCTCTAGGACATTCAGAAGCCAAGTTATAAGCCCACAAAGGTGTAACTGGACTACTTCTTTAAAGTGGCACCAGGCCCGGTGACCTTTGGGACATGGTTTGACCCCCTTTGGAATGTGCTATCATCATGAAACGTTCAGATCACTTACAACTCAATAGATTCTACCTTCCTGTAACATTTCAGCCTGATTGGACCTTGTTTTCACACAAATGAACCCAGAATGATGTGAAATTGTGCTTCGTGCAACATAATTCTGGGTGCCATTTAAAAACCATAAGTGCTAATGACTCCATTCCTTTTTGTGGTTGTAGTGGCTGTTGATTGGAGTACACTAAAACAAACCTGATCTCTCTAGGACATTCAGAAGCCAAGTTATAAGCCCACAAATGTGTAACTGGACTACTTTTTTAAATTGACACCGATCCGGAGACCTTTGGGACATGGTTTTACCTCCTTAGGAAAGTGCTATCATCATGAAACGTTCAGATCACTTACAACTCAATAGATTCTACCTTCTTGTAACATTTCAGCCTGATTGGACCTTGTTTTCACACAAATGGACCCAGAATGATGTGAAATTGTGCTTCGTGCAACATAATTCTGGGTGCCATTTACAAACCATAAGGTCTAATGACTCCATTCTTTTTTGTGGTTTTAGGGGCTGTTGATTGGAGTACACTAAAACAAACCTGATCTCTCTAGGACATTCAGAAGCCAAGTTATAAGCCCACAAATGTGTAACAGGACTACTTCTTTAAAGTGACACCAGATCCGGTGACCTTTGGGACATGGTTTGACCACCTTAGGAATGTGCGATCATCATGAAACGTTCAGATCACTTACAACTCAATAGATTCTACCTTCTTGTAACGTTTCAGCCTGATTGGACCTTGTTTTCACCCAAATGGACCCAGAATGATGTGAAATTGTGCTTCGTGCAACATAATTCTGGGTGCCAGTTAAAAACCATAAGTGCTAATGACTCCTTTCCTTTTTGAGGTAATATGGGCTGTTAATTGGAGTACTATGAAACAAACCTGACCTCTCTAGGATATTCAGAAGCCAAGTTATAAGCCCACAAATGTGTAACTGGACTACTTCTTTAAAGTGACACCAGATCCGGTGACCTTTAGGACATGGATTGACACCCTTAGGAAACTGCTATCATCATGAAACGTTCAGATCACTTACAACTCAATAGATTCTACCTTCCTGTAACGTTTCAGCCTGATTGGACCTTGTTTTCACACAAATGAACCCAGAATGATGTGAAATTGTGCTTTGTGCAACATAATTCTGGGTGCCATTTAAAAACCATAAGTGCTATTGACATCATTCCTTTTTGGGGTAATGGGGGCTGTTAATTGGAGTACTCTAAAACAAACCTGACCTCTTTAGGATATTCAGAAGCCAAGTTATAAGCCCACAAAGGTGTAACTGGACTACTTCTTTAAAGTGACACCAGGCCCGGTGACCTTTGGGACATGGTTTGACCCCCTGTAGGAATGTGCGATCATCATGAAACGTTCAGATCACTTACAACTCAAAAGATTCTACCTTCTTTTAACGTTTCAGCCTGATTGGACCTTGTTTTCACACGTATGGACCCAGAATGATGTGAAATTGTGCTTCGTGCCACATAATTCTGGGTGCCATTTACAAACCATAAGTGCTAATGACTCTATTCCTTTTTGTGGTTGTAGGGGCTGTTGATTTGAGTACACTAAAACAAACCTGATCTCTCTAGGACATTCAGAAGCCAAGTTATAAGCCCACAAATGTGTAACTGGACTACTTCTTTAAATTTACACCGATCCAGTGACCTTTGGGACATGGTTTGACCCCCTATAGGAAAGTGCTATCATCATGAAACGTTCAGATCACTTACAACTCAATAGATTCTACCTTCCTGTAACGTTTCAGCCTGATTGGACCTTGTTTTCACACAAATGAACCCAGAATGATGTGAAATTGTGCTTCGTGCAACATAATTCTGGGTGCCATTTAAAAACCATAAGTTCTAATGACTCCATTCCTTTTTGGGGTAATGGGGGCTGTTAATTGGAGTACTCTAAATTAAACCTGACCTCTCTAGGATATTCAGAAGCCAAGTTATAAGCCCACAAAGGTGTAACTGGACTACTTCTTTAAAGTGACACCAGGCCCGGTGACCTTTGGGACATGGTTTGACCCCCTTAGGAATGTGCAATCATCATGAAACGTTCAGATCACTTACAACTCAATAGATTCTACCTTCTTGTAACGTTTCAGCCTGATTGGACCTTGTTTTCACACAAATGGACCCAGAATGATGTGAAATTGTGCTTCATGCAACATAATTCTGGGTGCCATTTACAAACCATAATGACTCCATTCCTTTTTGTGGTTGTAGGGGCTGTTGATTGGAGTACACTAAAACAAACCTGATCTCTCTAGGACATTCAGAAGCCAAGTTATAAGCCCACAAAGGTGTAACTGGACTACTTCTTTAAAGTGACACCAGGCCCGGTGACCTTTGGGACATGGTTTGACCCCCTATAGGAATGTGCGATCATCATGAAACGTTCATAACACTTAAAACTCAATTGATTCTACCTTCTTGTAACGTTTCAGCCTGATTGGACCTTGTTTTCACACAAATGAACCCAGAATGATGTGAAATTGTGCTTTGTGCAACATAATTCTGGGTGCCATTTAAAAACCATAAGTGCTAATGACTCCATTCCTTTTTGGGGTAATGGGGGCTGTTAATTGGAGTACTCTAAAACAAACCTGACCTCTGTAGGATATTCAGAAGCCAAGTTATAAGCCCACAAAGGTGTAACTGGACTACTTCTTTAAAGTGACACCAGGCCCGGTGACCTTTGGGACATGGTTTGACACCCTATAGGAAAGTGCCATCATCATGAAACTTTCAGATCACTTACAACTCAACAGATTCTACCTTCTTGTAACGTTTCAGCCTGACTGGACCTTGTTTTCACACAAATGGACCCAGAATGATGTGAAATTGTGCTTCGTGCAACATAATTCTGGGTGCCATTTAAAAGCCATAAGTGCTTTTGACTCCATTCCTTTTTGTGGCTGTAGGGGCTGTTGATTGGAGTACACTAAAACAAGCCTGACCTCTCTAGGACATTCAGAAGCCAAGTTATAAGCCCACAAAGGTGTAACTGGACTACTTCTTTAAAGTGACACCAGGCCCGGTGACCTTTGGGACATGGTTTGACCCCCTATAGGAATGTGCGATCATCATGAAACGTTCAGATCACTTACAACTCAATAGATTCTACCTTCTTGTAACGTTTAAGCCTGAATGGACCTTGTTTTCACACAAATGAACCCAGAATGATGTGAAATTGTGCTTCGTGCAACATAATTCTGGGTGCCATTTACAAACCATAAGTGCTAATGACTCCATTCCTTTTTGTGGTTGTAGGGGCTGTTGATTGGAGTACTCTGAAACAAACCTGATCACTCTAGGACATTCAGAAGCCAAGTTATAAGCCCACAAATGTGTAACTGGACTACTTCTTTAAATTGACACCGATCCGGTGACCTTTGGGACATGGTTTGACCCCCTTAGGAAAGTGCTATCATCATGAAACGTTCAGATCACTTACAACTCAATAGATTCTACCTTCCTGTAACGTTTCAGCCTGATTGGACCTTGTTTTCACACAAATGAACCCAGAATGATGTGAAATTGTGCTTCGTGCAACATAATTCTGGGTGCCATTTACAAACCATGAGTGCTAATGACTCCATTCCTTTTTGGGGTTGTAGGGGCTGTTGATTGGAGTACACTAAAACAAACCTGATCTCTCTAGGACATTCAGAAGCCAAGTTATAAGCCCACAAAGGTGTAACTGGACTACTTCTTTAAAGTGACACCATATCTGGTGACCTTTGGGACATGGTTTGACCCACTTAGGAATGTGCGATCATCCTGAAACGTTCAGATCACTTACAACTCAATAGATTCTACCTTCTTGTAACGTTTCAGCCTGATTGGACCTTGTTTTCACACAAATGGACCCAGAATGATGTGAAATTGTGCTTCGTGCAACATAATTCTGGGTGCCATTTACAAACCATAAGTGCTAATGACTCCATTCCTTTTTGTGGTTGTAGGGGCTGTTGATTGGAATACACTAAAACAAACCTGATCTCTCTAGGACATTCAGAAGCCAAGTTATAAGCCCACAAAGGTGTAACTGGACTACTTCTTTAAAGTGACACCAGGCCCGGTGACCTTTGGGACATGGTTTGACCCCCTATAGGAATGTGCGATCATCATGAAACGTTCAGATCACTTACAACTCAATAGATTCTACCTTCTTGTAACGTTTCAGCCTGAATGGACCTTGTTTTCAAACAAATGGACCCAGAATGATGTGAAATTGTGCTTCGTGCAACATAATTCTGGGTGCCATTTACAAACCATAAGTGCTAATGACTCCATTCCTTTTTGTGGTTGTATGGGCTGTTGATTGGAGTACACTAAAACAAACCTGATCTCTCTAGGACATTCAGAAGCCAAGTTATAAGCCCACAAATGTGTAACTGGACTACTTCTTTAAAGTGACACCAGATCCGGTGACCTTTGGGACATGGTTTGACCCACTTAGGAATGTGCGATCATCATGAAACTTTCAGATCACTTACAACTCAATAGATTCTACCTTCTTGTAACGTTTCAGCCTTATTGGACCTTGTTTTCACACAAATGGACCCAGAATGATGTGAAATTGTGCTTCGTTTAACATAATTCTGGGTGCCATTTACAAACCATAAGTGCTAATGACTCCATTCCTTTTTGTAGTTGTAGGGGCTGTTGATTGGAGTACACTAAAACAAACCTGATCACTCTAGGACATTCAGAAGCCAAGTTATAAGGCCACAAAGGTGTAACTGGACTACTTCTTTAAAGTGACACCAGGCCCGGTGACCTTTGGGACATGGTTTGACCCCCTATAGGAATGTGCGATCATCATGAAACGTTCATATCACTTACAACTCAATAGATTCTACCTTCTTGTAACGTTTCAGCCTGATTGGACCTTGTTTTCACACAAATGGACCCAGAATGATGTGAAATTGTGCTTCGTGCAACATAATTCTGGGTGCCATTTACAAACCATAACTGCTAATGATTGAATTCTTTTTTGTGGTTGTAGGGGCTGTTGATTGGAGTGCACTAAAACAAACCTGATCTCTCTAGGACATTCAGAAGCCAAGTTATAAGCCCACAAATGTGTAACTGGACTACTTCTTTAAAGTGACACCAGATCCGGTGACTTTTGGGACATGGTTTGACCCACTTAGGAATGTGCGATCATCATGAAACGTTCAGATCACTTACAACTCAATAGATTCTACCTTCTTGTAACGTTTCAGCCTGATTGGACATTGTTTTCACACAAATGGACCCAGAATGATGTGACATTGTGCTTCGTGCAACATAATTCTGGGTGCCATTTAAAAACCATAAGTGCTAATGACTCCATTCCTTTTTGAGGTAATAGGGGCTGTTAATTGGAGTACTCTAAAACAAACCTGACCTCTTTAGGATATTCAGAAGCCAAGTTATAAGCCCACAAAGGTGTAACTGGACTACTTCTTTAAAGTGACACCAGGCCCGGTGACCTTTGGGACATGGTTTGACCCCCTATAGGATTGTGCGATCATCATGAAACTTTCAGATCACTTACAACTCAACAGATTCTACCTTCTTGTAACGTTTCAGCCTGACTGGACCTTGTTTTCACACAAATGGACCCAGAATGATGTGAAATTGTGCTTCGTGCAACATAATTCTGGGTGCCATTTAAAAACCATAAGTGCTAATGACTCCATTCCTTTTTGTGGTTGTAGGGGCTGTTGATTGGAGTACACTAAAACAAACCTGATCTCTCTAGGACATTCAGAAGCCAAGTTATAAGCCCACAAATGTGTAACTGGACTACTTCTTTAAATTGACACCAGATCCGGTGACCTCTGGGACATGGTTTGACCCCCTTAGGAAAGTGCTATCATCATGAAACGTTCAGATCACTTACAACTCAATAGATTCTACCTTCCTGTAACGTTTCAGTCTGATTGGACCTTGTTTTCACACAAATGAACCCAGAATGATGTGAAATTGTGCTTCGTGCAACATAATTCTGGGTGCCATTTAAAAACCATAAGTGCTAATGACTCCATTCCTTTTTGTGGTTGTAGGGGCTGTTTATTGAAGTACACTAAAACAAGCCTGACCTCTCTAGGACATTCAGAAGCCAAGTTACAAGCCCACAAATGTGTAACTGGACTACTTCTTTAAAGTGACACCAGATCCGGTGACCTTTGGGACATGGTTTGACCCACTTAGGAATGTGCGATCATCATGAAACTTTCAGATCACTTACAACTCAATAGATTCTACCTTCTTGTAACGTTTCAGCCTGATTGGACATTGTTTTCACACAAATGGACCCAGAATGATGTGAAATTGTGCTTCGTGCAACATAATTCTGGGTGCCATTTAAAAACCATAAGTGCTAATGACTCCATTCCTTTTTGAGGTAATAGGGGCTGTTAATTGGAGTACTCTAAAACAAACCTGACCTCTTTAGGATATTCAGAAGCCAAGTTATAAGCCCACAAAGGTGTAACTGGACTACTTCTTTAAAGTGACACCAGGCCCGGTGACCTTTGGGACATGGTTTGACCCCCTATAGGATTGTGCGATCATCATGAAACTTTCAGATCACTTACAACTCAACAGATTCTACCTTCTTGTAACGTTTCAGCCTGACTGGACCTTGTTTTCACACAAATGGACCCAGAATGATGTGAAATTGTGCTTCGTGCAACATAATTCTGGGTGCCATTTAAAAACCATAAGTGCTAATGACTCCATTCCTTTTTGTGGTTGTAGGGGCTGTTGATTGGAGTACACTAAAACAAACCTGATCTCTCTAGGACATTCAGAAGCCAAGTTATAAGCCCACAAATGTGTAACTGGACTACTTCTTTAAATTGACACCAGATCCGGTGACCTCTGGGACATGGTTTGACCCCCTTAGGAAAGTGCTATCATCATGAAACGTTCAGATCACTTACAACTCAATAGATTCTACCTTCCTGTAACGTTTCAGTCTGATTGGACCTTGTTTTCACACAAATGAACCCAGAATGATGTGAAATTGTGCTTCGTGCAACATAATTCTGGGTGCCATTTAAAAACCATAAGTGCTAATGACTCCATTCCTTTTTGTGGTTGTAGGGGCTGTTTATTGAAGTACACTAAAACAAGCCTAACCTCTCTAGGACATTCAGAAGCCAAGTTATAAGCCCACAAATGTGTAACTGGACTACTTCTTTAAAGTGACACCAGATCCGGTGACCTTTGGGACATGGTTTGACCCACTTAGGAATGTGCGATCATCATGAAACTTTCAGATCACTTACAACTCAATAGATTCTACCTTTTTGTAACGTTTCAGCCTGATTGGACCTTGTTTTCACACAAATGGACCCAGAATTATGTGAAATTGTGCTTCGTTTAACATAATTCTGGGTGCCATTTACAAACCATAAGTGCTAATGACTCCATTCCTTTTTGTAGTTGTAGGGACTGTTGATTGGAGTACACTAAAACAAACCTGATCTCTCTAGACATTCAGAAGCCAAGTTATAAGGCCACAAAGGTGTAACTGGACTACTTCTTTAAAGTGACACCAGGCCCGGTGACCTTTGGGACATGGTTTGACCCCCTATAGGAATGTGCGATCATCATGAAATGTTCATATCACTTACAACTCAATAGATTCTACCTTCTTGTAACGTTTCAGCCTGATTGGACCTTGTTTTCACACAAATGGACCCAGAATGATGTGAAATTGTGCTTCGTGCAACATAATTCTGGGTGCCATTTACAAACCATAAGTGCTAATGACTGAATTCTTTTTGTGGTTGTAGGGGCTGTTGATTGGAGTGCACTAAAACAAACCTGATCTCTCTAGGACATTCAGAAGCCAAGTTATAAGCCCACAAATGTGTAACTGGACTACTTCTTTAAAGTGACACCAGATCCGGTGACTTTTGGGACATGGTTTGACCCACTTAGGAATGTGCGATCATCATGAAACGTTCAGATCACTTACAACTCAATAGATTCTACCTTCTTGTAACGTTTCAGCCTGATTGGACATTGTTTTCACACAAATGGACCCAGAATGATGTGAAATTGTGCTTCGTGCAATATAATTCTGGGTGCCATTTAAAAACCATAAGTGCTAATGACTCCATTCCTTTTTGAGGTAATAGGGGCTGTTAATTGGAGTACTCTAAAACAAACCTGACCTCTTTAGGATATTCAGAAGCCAAGTTATATGCCCACAAAGGTGTAACTGGACTACTTCTTTAAAGTGACACCAGGCCCGGTGACCTTTGGGACATGGTTTGACCCCCTATAGGAATGTGCGATCATCATGAAACGTTCAGATCACTTACAACTCAATAGATTCTACCTTCTTGTAACGTTTCAGCCTGACTGGACCTTGTTTTCACACAAATGGACCCAGAATGATGTGAAATTGTGCTTCGTACAACATAATTCTGGGTGCCATTTAAAAACCATAAGTGCTAATGACTCCATTCCTTTTTGGGGTAATGGGGGCTGTTAATTGGAGTACTCTAAAACAAACCTGACGTCTGTAGGATATTCAGAAGCCAAGTTATAAGCCCACAAAGGTGTAACTGGACTACTTCTTTAAAGTGACACCAGGCCCGGTGACCTTTGGGACATGGTTTGACCCCCTATAGGAATGAGCGATCATCACGAAACTTTCAGATCACTTACAACTCAACAGATTCTACCTTCTTGTAACGTTTCAGCCTGATTGGACCTTGTTTTCACACAAATGAACCCAGAATGATGTGAAATTGTGCTTCGTGCAACATAATTCTGGGTGCCATTTAAAAACCATAAGTGCTAATGACTCCATTCCTTTTTGTGGTTGTAGGGGCTGTTGATTGGAGTACACTAAAACAAACCTGATCTCTCTAGGACATTCAGAAGCCAAGTTATAAGCCCACAAATGTGTAACTGGACTACTTTTTTAAATTGACACCGATCCGGTGACCTTTGGGACATGGTTTTACCTCCTTAGGAAAGTGCTATCATCATGAAACGTTCAGATCACTTACAACTCAATAGATTCTACCTTCTTGTAACATTTCAGCCTGATTGGACCTTGTTTTCACACAAATGGACCCAGAATGATGTGAAATTGTGCTTCGTGCAACATAATTCTGGGTGCCATTTACAAACCATAAGGTCTAATGACTCCATTCTTTTTTGTGGTTTTAGGGGCTGTTGATTGGAGTACACTAAAACAAACCTGATCTCTCTAGGACATTCAGAAGCCAAGTTATAAGCCCACAAATGTGTAACTGGACTACTTCTTTAAAGTGACACCAGATCCGGTGACCTTTGGTACATGGTTTGACCAACTTAGGAATGTGCGATCATCATGAAACGTTCAGATCACTTACAACTCAATAGATTCTACCTTCTTGTAACGTTTCAGCCTGATTGGACCTTGTTTTCACCCAAATGGACCCAGAATGATGTGAAATTGTGCTTCGTGCAACATAATTCTGGGTGCCAGTTAAAAACCATAAGTGCTAATGACTCCATTCCTTTTTGAGGTAATATGGGCTGTTAATTGGAGTACAATGAAACAAACCTGACCTCTCTAGGATATTCAGAAGCCAAGTTATAAGCCTCACAAATGTGTAACTGGACTACTTCTTTAAAGTGACACCAGATCCGGTGACCTTTAGGACATGGATTGACACCCTTAGGAAACTGCTATCATCATGAAACGTTCAGATCACTTACAACTCAATAGATTCTACCTTCCTGTAACGTTTCAGCCTGATTGGACCTTGTTTTCACACAAATGAACCCAGAATGATGTGAAATTGTGCTTTGTGCAAAATAATTCTGGGTGCCATTTAAAAACCATAAGTGCTAATGACTCCATTCCTTTTTGGGGTAATGGGGGCTGTTAATTGGAGTACTCTAAAACAAACCTGACCTCTTTAGGATATTCAGAAGCCAAGTTATAAGCCCACAAAGGTGTAACTGGACTACTTCTTTAAAGTGACACCAGGCCCGGTGACCTTTGGGACATGGTTTGACCCCCTGTAGGAATGTGCGATCATCATGAAACGTTCAGATCACTTACAACTCAAAAGATTCTACCTTCTTTTAACGTTTCAGCCTGATTGGACCTTGTTTTCACACGTATGGACCCAGAATGATGTGAAATTGTGCTTCGTGCCACATAATTCTGGGTGCCATTTACAAACCATAAGTGCTAATGACTCTATTCCTTTTTGTGGTTGTAGGGGCTGTTGATTTGAGTACACTAAAACAAACCTGATCTCTCTAGGACATTCAGAAGCCAAGTTATAAGCCCACAAATGTGTAACTGGACTACTTCTTTAAATTTACACCGATCCAGTGACCTTTGGGACATGGTTTGACCCCCTATAGGAAAGTGCTATCATCATGAAACGTTCAGATCACTTACAACTCAATAGATTCTACCTTCCTGTAACGTTTCAGCCTGATTGGACCTTGTTTTCACACAAATGAACCCAGAATGATGTGAAATTGTGCTTCGTGCAACATAATTCTGGGTGCCATTTAAAAACCATAAGTTCTAATGACTCCATTCCTTTTTGGGGTAATGGGGGCTGTTAATTGGAGTACTCTAAATTAAACCTGACCTCTCTAGGATATTCAGAAGCCAAGTTATAAGCCCACAAAGGTGTAACTGGACTACTTCTTTAAAGTGACACCAGGCCCGGTGACCTTTGGGACATGGTTTGACCCCCTTAGGAATGTGCAATCATCATGAAACGTTCAGATCACTTACAACTCAATAGATTCTACCTTCTTGTAACGTTTCAGCCTGATTGGACCTTGTTTTCACACAAATGGACCCAGAATGATGTGAAATTGTGCTTCAAGCAACATAATTCTGGGTGCCATTTACAAACCATAATGACTCCATTCCTTTTTGTGGTTGTAGGGGCTGTTGATTGGAGTACACTAAAACAAACCTGATCTCTCTAGGACATTCAGAAGCCAAGTTATAAGCCCACAAAGGTGTAACTGGACTACTTCTTTAAAGTGACACCAGGCCCGGTGACCTTTGGGACATGGTTTGACCCCCTATAGGAATGTGCGATCATCATGAAACTTTCAGATCACTTACAACTCAACAGATTCTACCTTCTTGTAACGTTTCAGCCTGACTGGACCTTGTTTTCACACAAATGGACCCAGAATGATGTGAAATTGTGCTTCGTGCAACATAATTCTGGGTGCCATTTAAAAGCCATAAGTGCTAATGACTCCATTCCTTTTTGTGGTTGTAGGGGCTGTTGATTGGAGTACACTAAAACAAACCTGATCTCTCTAGGACATTCAGAAGCCAAGTTATAAGCCAACAAATGTGTAACTGGACTACTTCTTTAAATTGACACCAGATCCGGTGACCTCTGGGACATGGTTTGACCCCCTTAGGAAAGGGCTATCATCATGATACGTTCAGATCACTTACAACTCAATAGATTCTACCTTCCTGTAACGTTTCAGCCTGATTGGACCTTGTTTTCACACAAATGAACCCAGAATGATGTGAAATTGTGCTTTGTGCAACATAATTCTGGGTGCCGTTTAAAAACCATAAGTGCTAATGACTCCATTCCTTATTGTGGTTGTAGGGGCTGTTTATTCAAGTACAGTAAAACAAGCCTGACCTCTCTAGGACATTCAGAAGCCAAGTTATAAGCCCACAAAGGTGTAACTGGACTACTTCTTTAAAGTGGCACCAGGCCCGGTGACCTTTGGGACATGGTTTTACCCCCTTAGGAATATCCTATCATCATGAAACGTTCAGATCACTTACAACTCATGATTCTACCTTCCTGTAACGTTTCAGCCTGATTGGACCTTGTTTTCACACAAATGAACCCAGAATGATGTGAAATTTTGCTTCGTGCCACATAATTCTGGGTGCCATTTACAACCCATAAGTGCTAATGACTCCATTCCTTTTTGGGGTAATGGGGGCTGTTAATTGGAGTACCCTAAATTAAACCTGACCTCTCTAGGATATTCAGAAGCCAAGTTATAAGCCCACAAAGGTGTAACTGTACTACATCTTTAAAGTGACACCAGGCCCGGTGACCTTTGGGACATGGTTTGACCCCCTTAGGAATGTGCGATCATCATGAAACGTTCAGATCCCTTACAACTCAATAGATTCTACCTTCTTGTAACGTTTCAGCCTGATTGGACCTTGTTTTCACACAAATGGACCCAGAATGATGTGAAATTGTGCTTCGTGCAACATAATTCTGGGTGCCATTTACAAACCATAAGTTCTAATGACTCCAGTCTTTTTTGTGGTTGTAGGGGCTGTTGAATGGAGTACACTAAAACAAACCTGATCTCTCTAGGACATTCAGAAGCCAAGTTATAAGCCCACAAATGTGTAACTGGACTACTTCTTTAAAGTGACACCAGATCCGGTGACCTTTGGTACATGGTTTGACCCACTTAGGAATGTGCGATCATCATGAAACGTTCAGATCACTTACAACTCAATAGATTCTACCTTCTTGTAACGTTTCAGCCTGATTGGACCTTGTTTTCACCCAAATGGACCCAGAATGATGTGAAAATGTGCTTCGTGCAACATAATTCTGGGTGCCATTTAAAAACCATAAGTGCTAATGACTCCATTCCTTTTTGAGGTAATAGGGGCTGTTAATTGGAGTACTATAAAACAAACCTGACCTCTCTAGGATATTCAGAAGCCAAGTTATAAGCCCAGAAATGTGTAACTGGACTACTTCTTTAAAGTGACACCAGATCCGGTGACCTTTAGGACATGGATTGACACCCTTAGGAAACCGCTATCATCATGAAACGTTCAGATCACTTACAACTCAATAGATTCTACCTTCCTGTAACGTTTCAGCCTGATTGGACCTTGTTTTCACACAAATGAACCCAGAATGATGTGAAATTGTGCTTTGTGCAACATAATTCTGGGTGCCATTTAAAAACCATAAGTGCTAATGACTCCATTCCTTTTTGGGGTAATGGGGGCTGTTAATTGGAGTACTCTAAAACAAACCTGACCTCTTTAGGATATTCAGAAGCCAAGTTATAAGCCCACAAAGGTGTAACTGGACTACTTCTTTAAAGTGACACCAGGCCCGGTGACCTTTGGGACATGGTTTGACCCCCTGTAGGAATGTGCGATCATCATGAAACGTTCAGATCACTTACAACTCAATAGATTCTACCTTCTTGTAACGTTTCAGCCTGATTGGACCTTGTTTTCACACGAATGGACCCAGAATGATGTGAAATTGTGCTTCGTGCCACATAATTCTGGGTGCCATTTACAAACCATAAGTGCTAATGACTCTATTCCTTTTTGTGGTTGTAGGGGCTGTTGATTTGAGTACACTAAAACAAACCTGATCTCTCTAGGACATTCAGAAGCCAAGTTATAAGCCCACAAATGTGTAACTGGACTACTTCTTTAAATTTACACTGATCCAGTGACCTTTGGGACATGGTTTGACCCCCTATAGGAAAGTGCTATCATCATGAAACGTTCAGATCACTTACACCTCAATAGATTCTACCTTCCTGTAACGTTTCAGCCTGATTGGACCTTGTTTTCACACAAATGAACCCAGAATGATGTGAAATTGTGCTTCGTGCAACATAATTCTGGGTGCCATTTAAAAACCATAAGTTCTAATGACTCCATTCCTTTTTGGGGTAATGGGGGCTGTTAATTGGAGTACTCTAAATTAAACCTGACCTCTCTAGGATATTCAGAAGCCAAGTTATAAGCCCACAAAGGTGTAACTGGACTACTTCTTTAAAGTGACACCAGGCCCGGTGACCTTTGGGACATGGTTTGACCCACTTAGGAATGTGCGATCATCATGAAACGTTCAGATCACTTACAACTCAATAGATTCTTCCTTCTTGTAACGTTTCAGCCTGATTGGACCTTGTTTTCACACAAATGGACCCAGAATGATGTGAAATTGTGCTTCATGCAACATAATTCTGGGTGCCATTTACAAACCATAATGACTCCATTCCTTTTTGTGGTTGTAGGGGCTGTTGATTGGAGTACACTAAAACAAACCTGATCCCTCTAGGACATTCAGAAGCCAAGTTATAAGCCCACAAAGGTGTAACTGGACTACTTCTTTAAAGTGACACCAGGCCCGGTGACCTTTGGGACATGGTTTGACCCCCTATAGGAATGTGCGATCATCATGAAACGTTCATAACACTTAAAACTCAATTGATTCTACCTTCTTGTAACGTTTCAGCCTGATTGGACCTTGTTTTCACACAAATGAACCCAGAATGATGTGAAATTGTGCTTTGTGCAACATAATTCTGGGTGCCATTTAAAAACCATAAGTGCTAATGACTCCATTCCTTTTTGGGGTAATGGGGGCTGTTAATTGGAGTACTCTAAAACAAACCTGACCTCTGTAATATATTCAGAAGCCAAGTTATAAGCCCACAAAGGTGTAACTGGACTACTTCTTTAAAGTGACACCAGGCCCGGTGACCTTTGGGACATGGTTTGACCCCCTATAGGAATGTGCGATCATCATGAAACTTTCAGATCACTTACAACTCAACAGATTCTACCTTCTTGTAACGTTTCAGCCTGACTGGACCTTGTTTTCACACAAATGGACCCAGAATGATGTGAAATTGTGCTTCGTGCAACATAATTCTGGGTGCCATTTAAAAGCCATAAGTGCTAATGACTCCATTCCTTTTTGTGGTTGTAGGGGCTGTTGATTGGAGTACACTAAAACAAACCTGATCTCTCTAGGACATTCAGAAGCCAAGTTATAAGCCAACAAAGGTGTAACTGGACTACTTCTTTAAAGTGGCACCAGGCCCGGTGACCTTTGGGACATGGTTTGACCCCCTTAGGAATATCCTATCATCATGAAACGTTCAGATCACTTACAACTCAATAGATTCTACCTTCCTGTAACGTTTCAGCCTGATTGGACCTTGTTTTCACACAAATGAACCCAGAATGATGTGAAATTGTGCTTCGTGCAACATAATTCTGGGTGCCATTTAAAAACCATGAGTGCTAATGACTCCATTCCTTTTTGTGGTTGTAGGGGCTGTTGATTGGAGTACACTAAAACAAACCTGACCTCTCTAGGATATTCAGAAGCCAAGTTATAAGCCCACAAAGGTGTAACTGGACTACTTATTTAAAGTGACACCAGGCCCGGTGACCTTTGGGACATGGTTTGACCCCCTATAGGAATGTGCGTTCATCATGAAACGTTCAGATCACTTACAACTCAATAGATTCTACCTTCTTGTAACGTTTCAGCCTGAATGGACCTTGTTTTCACACAAATGGACCCAGAATGATGTGAAATTGTGCTTCGTGCATCATAATTCTGGGTGCCATTTACAAACCATAAGTCCTAATGACTCCATTCCTTTTTGTGGTTGTAGGGGCTGTTGATTGTAGTACTCTGAAACAAACCTGATCACTCTAGGACATTCAGAAGCCAAGTTATAAGCCCACAAATGTGTAACTGGACTACTTCTTTACATTGACACCAGGCCCGTTGACCTTTGGGACATGATTTGACCCCCTATAGGAATGTGCGATCATCATGAAACGTTCATATCACTTACAACTCAATAGATTCTACCTTCTTGTAACGTTTCAGCCTGATTGGACCTTGTTTTCACATAAATGGACCCAGAATGATGTGAAATTATGCTTCGTGCAACATAATTCTGGGTGCCATTTACAAACCATAAGTTCTAATGACTCCATTCTTTTTTGTGGTTGTAGGGGCTGTTGATTGGAGTACACTAAAACAAACCTGATCTCTCTAGGACATTCAGAAGCCAAGTTATAAGCCCACAAATGTGTAACTGGACTACTTCTTTAAAGTGACACCAGATCCGGTGACCTTTGGGACATGGTTTGACCCACTTAGGAATGTGCGATCATCATGAAACGTTCAGATCACTTACAACTCAATTGATTCTACCTTCTTGTAACGTTTCAGCCTGATTGGACCTTGTTTTCACCCAAATGGACCCAGAATGATGTGAAATTGTGCTTCGTGCAACATCATTCTGGGTGCCATTTAAAAACCATAAGTGCTAATGACTCCATTCCTTTTTGAGGTAATAGGGGCTGTTAATTTGAGTACTCTAAAACAAACCTGACCTCTCTAGGATATTCAGAAGCCAAGTTATAAGCCCACAAATGTGTAACTGGACTACTTCTTTAAAGTGACACCAGTCCTGGTGACCTTTAGGACATGGATTGACACCCTTAGGAAAGTGCTATCATCATGAAACGTTCAGATCACTTACAACTCAATAGATTCTACCTTCCTGTAACGTTTCAGCCTGATTGGACCTTGTTTTCACACAAATGAACCCAGAATGATGTGAAATTGTGCTTTGTGCAACATAATTCTGGGTGCCATTTAAAAACCATAAGTGCTAATGACTCCATTCCTTTTTGGGGTAATGGGGGCTGTTAATTGGAGTACTCTAAAACAAACCTGACCTCTTTAGGATATTCAGAAGCCAGGTTATAAGCCCACAAATGTGTAACTGGACTACTTCTTTAAATTGACAACAGATCCGGTGACCTCTGGGACATGGTTTGACCCCCTTAGGAAAGTGCTATCATCATGAAATGTTCAGATCACTTACAACTCAATAGATTCTACCGTCCTGTAACGTTTCAGCCTGACTGGACCTTGTTTTCACACAAATGGACCCAGAATGATGTGAAATTGTGCTTCGTGCAACATAATTCTGGGTGCCATTTAAAAAACATAATTGCTAATGACTCCATTCCTTTTTGTGGTTGTAGGGGCTGTTGATTGGAGTACACTAAAACAAACCTGATCTCTCTAGGACTTTCAGAAGCCAAGTTATAAGCCCACAAATGTGTAACTAGACTACTTCTTTAAATTGACAACAGATCCGGTGACCTCTGGGACATGGTTTGACCCCCTTAGGAAAGTGCTATCATCATGAAACGTTCAGATCACTTACAACTCAATAGATTCTACCTTCCTGTAACGTTTCAGCCTGATTGGACCTTGTTTTCACACAAATGAACCCAGAATGATGTGAAATTGTGCTTCGTGCAACATAATTCTGGGTGCCATTTACAAACCATAAGTGCTAATGACTCCATTCCTTTTTGTGGTTGTAGGGGATGTTGATTGGAGTACACTAAAACAAACCTGATCTCTCTAGGAAATTCAGAAGCCAAGTTATAAGCCCACAAATGTGTAACTGGACTACTTCTTTAAAGTGACACCAGATCCGGTGACCTTTGGGACATGGTTTGACCCACTTAGGAATGTGCGATCATCATGAAACTTTCAGATCACTTACAACTCAATAGATTCTACCTTCTTGTAACGTTTCAGCCTGATTGGACCTTGTTTTCACACAAATGGACCCAGAATGATGTGAAATTGTGCTTCGTGCAACATAATTCTGGGTGCCATTTACAAACCATAAGTGCTAATGACTCCATTCCTTTTTGTGGTTGTAGGGGCTGTTGATTGGAGTACATAAAACAAACCTGATCTCTCTAGGACATTCAGAAGCCAAGTTATAAGCCCACAAATGTGTAACTGGACTACTTCTTTAAAGTGACACCAGATCTGGTGACCTTTGGGACATGGTTTGACCCACTTAGGAATGTGCGATCATCATGAAACGTTCAGATCACTTACAACTCAATAGATTCTACCTTCTTGTAACGTTTCAGCCTGATTGGACCTTGTTTTCACACAAATGGACCCAGAATGATGTGAAATTGTGCTTCGTACAACATAATTCTGGGTGCCATTTACAAACCATAAGTGCTAATGACTCCATTCCTTTTTCTGGTTGTAGGGGCTGTTGATTGGAATACACTAAAACAAACCTGATCTCTCTAGGACATTCAGAAGCCAAGTTATAAGCCCACAAAGGTGTAACTGGACTACTTCTTTAAAGTGACACCAGGCCCGGTGACCTTTGGGACATGGTTTGACCCCCTATAGGAATGTGCGATCATCATGAAATGTTCAGATCACTTACAACTCAATAGATTCTACCTTCTTGTAACGTTTCAGCCTGAATGGACCTTGTTTTCAAACAAATGGACCCAGAATGATGTGAAATTGTGCTTCGTGCAACATAATTCTGGGTGCCATTTACAAACCATAAGTGCTAATGACTCCATTCCTTTTTGTGGTTGTATGGGCTGTTGATTGGAGTACACTAAAACAAACCTGATCTCTCTAGGACATTCAGAAGCCAAGTTATAAGCCCACAAATGTGTAACTGGACTACTTCTTTAAAGTGACACCAGATCCGGTGACCTTTGGGACATGGTTTGACCCACTTAGGAATGTGCGATCATCATGAAACTTTCAGATCACTTACAACTCAATAGATTCTACCTTCTTGTAACGTTTCAGCCTGATTGGACCTTGTTTTCACACAAATGGACCCAGAATGATGTGAAATTGTGCTTCGTTTAACATAATTCTGGGTGCCATTTACAAACCATAAGTGCTAATGACTCCATTCCTTTTTGTAGTTGTAGGGGCTGTTGATTGGAGTACACTAAAACAAACCTGATCTCTCTAGGACATTCAGAAGCCAGGTTATAAAGCCACAAATGTGTAACTGGACTACTTCTTTAAAGTGACACCAGGCCCGGTGACCTTTGGGACATGGTTTGACCCACTTAGGAATGTGCGATCATCATGAAACGTTCATATCACTTACAACTCAATAGATTCTACCTTCTTGTAACGTTTCAGCCTGATTGGACCTTGTTTTCACACAAATGGACCCAGAATGATGTGAAATTGTGCTTCGTGCAACATAATTCTGGGTGCCATTTACAAACCATAAGTGCTAATGACTGAATTCTTTTTTGTGGTTGTAGGGGCTGTTGATTGGAGTGCACTAAAACAAACCTGATCTCTCTAGGACATTCAGAAGCCAAGTTATAAGCCCACAAATGTGTAACTGGACTACTTCTTTAAAGTGACACCAGATCCGGTGACTTTTGGGACATGGTTTGACCCACTTAGGAATGTGCGATCATCATGAAACGTTCAGATCACTTACAACTCAATAGATTCTACCTTCTTGTAACGTTTCAGCCTGATTGGACATTGTTTTCACACAAATGGACCCAGAATGATGTGAAATTGTGCTTCGTGCAACATAATTCTGGGTGCCATTTAAAAACCATAAGTGCTAATGACTCCATTCCTTTTTGAGGTAATAGGGGCTGTTAATTGGAGTACTCTAAAACAAACCTGACCTCTTTAGGATATTCAGAAGCCAAGTTATAAGCCCACAAAGGTGTAACTGGACTACTTCTTTAAAGTGACACCAGGCCCGGTGACCTTTGGGACATGGTTTGACCCCCTATAGGAATGTGCGATCATCATGAAACTTTCAGATCACTTACAACTCAACAGATTCTACCTTCTTGTAACGTTTCAGCCTGACTGGACCTTGTTTTCACACAAATGGACCCAGAATGATGTGAAATTGTGCTTCGTGCAACATAATTCTGGGTGCCATTTAAAAACCATAAGTGCTAATGACTCCATTTCTTTTTGTGGTTGTAGGGGCTGTTGATTGGAGTACACTAAAACAAACCTGATCTCTCTAGGAAATTCACAAGCCAAGTTATAAGCCCACAAATGTGTAAACTGGAATACTTCTTTAAATTGACACCAGATCCGGTGACCTCTGGGACATGGTTTGACCCCCTTAGGAATGTGCGATCATCATGAAACGTTCAGATCACTTACAACTCAATAGATTCTACCTTCTTGTAACGTTTCAGCCTGATTGGACCTTGTTTTCACACAAATGGACCCAGAATGATGTGAAATTGTGCTTCGTGCAACATAATTCTGGGTGCCATTTAAAAACCATAAGTGCTAATGACTCCATTCCTTTTTGAGGTAATATGGGCTGTTAATTGGAGTACTCTAAAACAAACCTGACCTCTCTAGGATATTCAGAAGCCAAGTTATAAGCCCACAAATGTGTAACTGGACTACTTCTTTAAAGTGACACCAGATCCGGTGACCTTTAGGACATGGTTTGACCCCCTTAGGAAAGTGCTATCATCATGAAACGTTCAGATCACTTACAACTCAATAGATTCTACCTTCCTGTAACGTTTCAGCCTGATTGGACCTTGTTTTCACACAAATGAACCCAGAATGATGTGAAATTGTGCTTTGTGCAACATAATTCTGGGTGCCATTTAAAAACCATAAGTGCTAATGACTCCATTCCTTTTTGGGGTAATGGGGGCTGTTAATTGGAGTACTCTAAAACAAACCTGACCTCTGTAGGATATTCAGAAGCCAAGTTATAAGCCCACAAAGGTGTAACTGGACTACTTCTTTAAAGTGACACCAGGCCCGGTGACCTTTGGGACATGGTTTGACCCCCTATAGGAATGTGATATCATCATGAAACTTTCAGATCACTTACAACTCAACAGATTCTACCTTCTTGTAACGTTTCAGCCTGACTGGACCTTGTTTTCACACAAATGGACCCAGAATGATGTGAAATTGTGCTTCGTGCAACATAATTCTGGGTGCCATTTAAAAGCCATAAGTGCTAATGACTCCATTCCTTTTTGAGGTTGTAGGGGCTGTTGATTGGAGTACACTAAAACAAACCTGATCTCTCTAGGACATTCAGAAGCCAAGTTATAAGCCCACAAATGTGTAACTGGACTGCTTCTTTAAATTGACACCAGATCCGGTGACCTCTGGGACATGGTTTGACCCCCTTAGGAAAGTGCTATCATCATGAAACGTTCAAATCACTTACAACTCAATAGATTCTACCTTCCTGTAACGTTTCAGCCTGATTGGACCTTGTTTTCACACAAATGAACCCAGAATGATGTTAAATTGTGCTTTGTGCAACATAATTCTGGGTGCCAGTTAAAAACCATAAGTGCTAATGACTCCATTCCTTTTTGTGGTTGTAGGGGCTGTTTATTGAAGTACACTAAAACAAGCCTGACCTCTCTAGGACATTCAGAAGCCAAGTTATAAGCCCACAAAGGTGTAACTGGACTACTTCTTTAAAGTGGCACCAGGCCCGGTGACCTTTGGGACATGGTTTGACCCCCTTTGGAATGTGCTATCATCATGAAACATTCAGATCACTTACAACTCAATAGATTCTACCTTCCTGTAACGTTTCAGCCTGATTGGACCTTGTTTTCACACAAATGAACCCAGAATGATGTGAAATTGTGCTTCGTGCAACATAATTCTGGGTGCCATTTAAAAACCATAAGTGCTAATGACTCCATTCCTTTTTGTGGTTGTAGGGGCTGTTGATTGGAGTACACTAAAACAAACCTGATCTCTCTCGGACATTCAGAAGCCAAGTTATAAGCCCACAAATGTGTAACTGGACTACTTTTTTAAATTGACACCGATCCGGTGACCTTTGGGACATGGTTTTACCTCCTTAGGAAAGTGCTATCATCATGAAACGTTCACATCACTTACAACTCAATAGATTCTACCTTCTTGTAACGTTTCAGCCTGATTGGACCTTGTTTTCACACAAATGGACCCAGAATGATGTGAAATTGTGCTTCGTGCAACATAATTCTGGGTGCCATTTACAAACCATAAGTGCTAATGACTGAATTCTTTTTTGTGGTTGTAGGGGCTGTGTATTGGAGTACACTAAAACAAACCTGATCTCTCTCGGACATTCAGAAGCCAAGTTATAAGCCCACAAATGTGTAACTGGACTACTTTTTTAAATTGACACCGATCCGGTGACCTTTGGGACATGGTTTTACCTCCTTAGGAAAGTGCTATCATCATGAAACGTTCACATCACTTACAACTCAATAGATTCTACCTTCTTGTAACGTTTCAGCCTGATTGGACCTTGTTTTCATACAAATGGACCCAGAATGATGTGAAATTGTGCTTCGTGCAACATAATTCTGGGTGCCATTTACAAACCATAAGTTCTAATGACTCCATTCTTTTTTGTGGTTGTAGGGGCTGTTGATTGGAGTACACTAAAACAAACCT
The DNA here is from genome assembly GCF_043380555.1 of Nothobranchius furzeri. Classification (NCBI taxonomy): domain Eukaryota; kingdom Metazoa; phylum Chordata; class Actinopteri; order Cyprinodontiformes; family Nothobranchiidae; genus Nothobranchius; species Nothobranchius furzeri. The sequence goes on from NC_091747.1 coordinate 3,749,794, forward strand.
GATCTCTCTAGGACATTCAGAAGCTAAGTTATAAGCCCACAAATGTGTAACTGGACTACTTCTTTAAAGTGACACCAGATCCGGTGACCTTTGGTACATGGTTTGACCCACTTAGGAATGTGCGATCATCATGAAACAGTCAGATCACTTACAACTCGATAGATTCTACCTTCTTGTAACGTTTCAGCCTGATTGGACCTTGTTTTCACCCAAATGGACCCAGAAGGATGTGAAATTGTGCTTCGTGCAACATAATTCTGGGTGCCATTTAAAAACCATAAGTGCTAATGACTCCATTCCTTTTTGAGGTAATAGGGGCTGTTAATTGGAGTACTATAAAACAAACCTGACCTCTCTAGGATATTCAGAAGCCAAGTTATAAGCCCACAAATGTGTAACTGGACTACTTCTTTAAAGTGACACCAGGTCCGGTGACCTTTAGGACATGGATTGACACCCTTAGGAAACTGCTATCATCATGAAACGTTCAGATCACTTACAACTCAATAGATTCTACCTTCCTGTAACGTTTCAGCCTGATTGGACCTTGTTTTCACACAAATGAACCCAGAATGATGTGAAATTGTGCTTCGTGCAACATAATTCTGGGTGCCATTTAAAAACCATAAGTGCTAATGACTCCATTCCTTTTTGGGGTAATGGGGGCTGTTAATTGGAGTACTCTAAAACAAACCTGACCTCTTTAGGATATTCAGAAGCCAAGTTATAAGCCCACAAAGGTGTAACTGGACTACTTCTTTAAAGTGACACCAGGCCCGGTGACCTTTGGGACATGGTTTGACCCCCTGTAGGAAAGTGCTATCATCATGAAACGTTCACATCACTTACAACTCAATAGATTCTACCTTCTTGTAACGTTTCAGCCTGATTGGACCTTGTTTTCACACAAATGGACCCAGAATGATGTGAAATTGTGCTTCGTGCAACATAATTCTGGGTGCCATTTACAAACCATAAGTGCTAATGACTGAATTCTTTTTTGTGGTTGTAGGGGCTGTGTATTGGAGTACACTAAAACAAACCTGATCTCTCTCGGACATTCAGAAGCCAAGTTATAAGCCCACAAATGTGTAACTGGACTACTTTTTTAAATTGACACCGATCCGGTGACCTTTGGGACATGGTTTTACCTCCTTAGGAAAGTGCTATCATCATGAAACGTTCACATCACTTACAACTCAATAGATTCTACCTTCTTGTAACGTTTCAGCCTGATTGGACCTTGTTTTCATACAAATGGACCCAGAATGATGTGAAATTGTGCTTCGTGCAACATAATTCTGGGTGCCATTTACAAACCATAAGTTCTAATGACTCCATTCTTTTTTGTGGTTGTAGGGGCTGTTGATTGGAGTACACTAAAACAAACCTGATCTCTCTAGGACATTCAGAAGCTAAGTTATAAGCCCACAAATGTGTAACTGGACTACTTCTTTAAAGTGACACCAGATCCGGTGACCTTTGGTACATGGTTTGACCCACTTAGGAATGTGCGATCATCATGAAACAGTCAGATCACTTACAACTCGATAGATTCTACCTTCTTGTAACGTTTCAGCCTGATTGGACCTTGTTTTCACCCAAATGGACCCAGAAGGATGTGAAATTGTGCTTCGTGCAACATAATTCTGGGTGCCATTTAAAAACCATAAGTGCTAATGACTCCATTCCTTTTTGAGGTAATAGGGGCTGTTAATTGGAGTACTATAAAACAAACCTGACCTCTCTAGGATATTCAGAAGCCAAGTTATAAGCCCACAAATGTGTAACTGGACTACTTCTTTAAAGTGACACCAGGTCCGGTGACCTTTAGGACATGGATTGACACCCTTAGGAAACTGCTATCATCATGAAACGTTCAGATCACTTACAACTCAATAGATTCTACCTTCCTGTAACGTTTCAGCCTGATTGGACCTTGTTTTCACACAAATGAACCCAGAATGATGTGAAATTGTGCTTCGTGCAACATAATTCTGGGTGCCATTTAAAAACCATAAGTGCTAATGACTCCATTCCTTTTTGGGGTAATGGGGGCTGTTAATTGGAGTACTCTAAAACAAACCTGACCTCTTTAGGATATTCAGAAGCCAAGTTATAAGCCCACAAAGGTGTAACTGGACTACTTCTTTAAAGTGACACCAGGCCCGGTGACCTTTGGGACATGGTTTGACCCCCTGTAGGAATGTGCGATCATCATGAAACGTTCAGATCACTTACAACTCAATAGATTCTACCTTCTTGTAACGTTTCAGCCTGATTGGACCTTGTTTTCACACGAATGGACCCAGAATGATGTGAAATTGTGCTTCGTGCCACATAATTCTGGGTGCCATTTACAAACCATAAGTGCTAATGACTCTATTCCTTTTTGTGGTTGTAGGGGCTGTTGATTGGAGTACACTAAAACAAACCTGATCTCTCTAGGACATTCAGAAGCCAAGTTATAAGCCCACAAATGTGTAACTGGACTACTTCTTTAAAGTGACACCAGATCCGGTGACCTTTGGTACATGGTTTGACCCACTTAGGAATGTGCGATCATCATGAAACGTTCAGATCACTTACAACTCGATAGATTCTACCTTCTTGTAACGTTTCAGCCTGATTGGACCTTGTTTTCACCCAAATGGACCCAGAATGATGTGAAATTGTGCTTCGTGCAACATAATTCTGGGTGCCATTTAAAAACCATAAGTGCTAATGACTCCATTCCTTTTTGAGGTAATAGGGGCTGTTAATTGGAGTACTATAAAACAAACCTGACCTCTCTAGGATATTCAGAAGCCAAGTTATAAGCCCACAAATGTGTAACTGGACTACTTCTTTAAAGTGACACCAGATCCGGTGACCTTTAGGACATGGATTGACACCCTTAGGAAACTGCTATCATCATGAAACGTTCAGATCACTTACAACTCAATAGATTCTACCTTCCTGTAACGTTTCAGCCTGATTGGACCTTGTTTTCACACAAATGAACCCAGAATGATGTGAAATTGTGCTTTGTGCAACATAATTCTGGGTGCCATTTAAAAACCATAAGTGCTAATGACTCCATTCCTTTTTGGGGTAATGGGGGCTGTTAATTGGAGTACTCTAAAACAAACCTGACCTCTTTAGGATATTCAGAAGCCAAGTTATAAGCCCACAAAGGTGTAACTGGACTACTTCTTTAAAGTGACACCAGGCCCGGTGACCTTTGGGACATGGTTTGACCTCCTTAGGAAAGTGCGATCATCATGAAACGTTCAGATCACTTACAACTCAATAGATTCTACCTTCTTGTAACGTTTCAGCCTGATTGGACCTTGTTTTCACACGAATGGACCCAGAATGATGTGAAATTGTACTTCGTGCCACATAATTCTGGGTGCCATTTACAAACCATAAGTGCTAATGACTCTATTCCTTTTTGTGGTTGTAGGGGCTGTTGATTGGAGTACACTAAAACAAACCTGATCTCTCTAGGACATTCAGAAGCCAAGTTATAAGCCCACAAATGTGTAACTGGACTACTTCTTTAAATATACACCGATCCAGTGACCTTTGGGACATGGTTTGACCCCCTATAGGAAAGTGCTATCATCATGAAACGTTCAGATCACTTACAACTCAATAGATTCTACCTTCCTGTAACGTTTCAGCCTGATTGGACCTTGTTTTCACACAAATGAACCCAGAATGATGTGAAATTGTGCTTCGTGCAACATAATTCTGGGTGCCATTTAAAAACCATAAGTTCTAATGACTCCATTCCTTTTTGGGGTAATGGGGGCTGTTAATTGGAGTACTCTAAATTAAACCTGACCTCTCTAGGATATTCAGAAGCCAAGTTATAAGCCCACAAAGGTGTAACTGGACTACTTCTTTAAAGTGACACCAGGCCCGGTGACCTTTGGGACATGGTTTGAACCCCTTAGGAATGTGCGATCATCATGAAACGTTCAGATCACTTACAACTCAATAGATTCTACCTTCTTGTAACGTTTCAGCCTGATTGGACCTTGTTTTCACACAAATGGACCCAGAATGATGTGAAATTGTGCTTCATGCAACATAATTCTGGGTGCCATTTACAAACCATAATGACTCCATTCCTTTTTGTGGTTGTAGGGGCTGTTGATTGGAGTACACTAAAACAAACCTGATCTCTCTAGGACATTCAGAAGCCAAGTTATAAGCCCACAAAGGTGTAACTGGACTACTTCTTTAAAGTGACACCAGGCCCGGTGACCTTTGGGACATGGTTTGACCCCCTATAGGAATGTGCGATCATCATGAAACGTTCATATCACTTAAAACTCAATTGATTCTACCTTCTTGTAACGATTCAGCCTGATTGGACCTTGTTTTCACACAAATGAACCCAGAATGATGTGAAATTGTGCTTTGTGCAACATAATTCTGGGTGCCATTTAAAAACCATAAGTGCTAATGACTCCATTCCTTTTTGGGGTAATGGGGGCTGTTAATTGGAGTACTCTAAAACAAACCTGACCTCTGTAGGATATTCAGAAGCCAAGTTATAAGCCCACAAAGGTGTAACTGGACTACTTCTTTAAAGTGACACCAGGCCCGGTGACCTTTGGGACATGGTTTGACCCCCTATAGGAATGTGAGATCATCATGAAACTTTCAGATCACTTACAACTCAACAGATTCTACCTTCTTGTAACGTTTCAGCCTGACTGGACCTTGTTTTCACACAAATGGACCCAGAATGATGTGAAATTGTGCTTCGTGCAACATAATTCTGGGTGCCATTTAAAAGCCATAAGTGCTAATGACTCCATTCCTTTTTGTGGTTGTAGGGGCTGTTGATTGGAGTACACTAAAACAAACCTGATCTCTCTAGGACATTCAGAAGCCAAGTTATAAGCCCACAAATGTGTAACTGGACTACTTCTTTAAATTGACACCAGATCCGGTGACCTCTGGGACATGGTTTGACCCCCTTAGGAAAGTGCTATCATCATGAAACGTTCAGATCACTTACAACTCAATAGATTCTACCTTCCTGTAACGTTTCAGCCTGATTGGACCTTGTTTTCACACAAATGAACCCAGAATGATGTGAAATTGTGCTTTGTGCAACATAATTCTGGGTGCCATTTAAAAACCATAAGTGCTAATGACTCCATTCCTTTTTGTGGTTGTAGGGGCTGTTTATTGAAGTACACTAAAACAAGCCTGACCTCTCTAGGACATTCAGAAGCCAAGTTATAAGCCCACAAAGGTGTAACTGGACTACTTCTTTAAAGTGGCACCAGGCCCGGTGACCTTTGGGACATGGTTTGACCCCCTTAGGAATGTCCTATCATCATGAAACGTTCAGATCACTTACAACTCAATAGATTCTACCTTCCTGTAACGTTTCAGCCTGATTGGACCTTGTTTTCACACAAATGAACCCAGAATGATGTGAAATTTTGCTTCGTGCCACATAATTCTGGGTGCCATTTACAACCCATAAGTGCTAATGACTCCATTCCTTTTTGGGGTAATGGGGGCTGTTAATTGGAGTACTCTAAATTAAACCTGACCTCTCTAGGATATTCAGAAGCCAAGTTATAAGCCCACAAATGTGTAACTGGACTACTTCTTTAAATTTACACCGATCCAGTGACCTTTGGGACATGGTTTGACCCCCTATAGGAAAGTGCTATCATCATGAAACGTTCAGATCACTTACAACTCAATAGATTCTACCTTCCTGTAACGGTTCAGCCTGATTGGACCTTGTTTTCACACAAATGAACCCAGAATGATGTGAAATTGTGCTTCGTGCAACATAATTCTGGGTGCCATTTAAAAACCATAAGTTCTAATGACTCCATTCCTTTTTGGGGTAATGGGGGCTGTTAATTGGAGTACTCTAAATTAAACCTGACCTCTCTAGGATATTCAGAAGCCAAGTTATAAGCCCACAAAGGTGTAACTGGACTACTTCTTTAAAGTGACACCAGGCCCGGTGACCTTTGGGACATGGTTTGACCCCCTTAGGAATGTGCGATCATCATGAAACGTTCAGATCACTTACAACTCAATAGATTCTACCTTCTTGTAACGTTTCAGCCTGATTGGACCTTGTTTTCACACAAATGGACCCAGAATGATGTGAAATTTTGCTTCATGCAACATAATTCTGGGTGCCATTTACAAACCATAATGACTCCATTCCTTTTTGTGGTTGTAGGGGCTGTTGATTGGAGTACACTAAAACAAACCTGATCTCTCTAGGACATTCAGAAGCCAAGTTATAAGCCCACAAAGGTGTAACTGGACTACTTCTTTAAAGTGACACCAGGCCCGGTGACCTTTGGGACATGGTTTGACCCCCTATAGGAATGTGCGATCATCATGAAACGTTCATAACACTTAAAACTCAATTGATTCTACCTTCTTGTAACGTTTCAGCCTGATTGGACCTTGTTTTCACACAAATGAACCCAGAATGATGTGAAATTGTGCTTTGTGCAACATAATTCTGGGTGCCATTTAAAAACCATAAGTGCTAATGACTCCATTCCTTTTTGGGGTAATGGGGGCTGTTAATTGGAGTACTCTAAAACAAACCTGACCTCTGTAGGATATTCAGAAGCCAAGTTATAAGCCCACAAAGGTGTAACTGGACTACTTCTTTAAAGTGACACCAGGCCCGGTGACCTTTGGGACATGGTTTGACCCCCTATAGGAATGTGCGATCATCATGAAACTTTCAGATCACTTACAACTCAACAGATTCTACCTTCTTGTAACGTTTCAGCCTGACTGGACCTTGTTTTCACACAAATGGACCCAGAATGATGTGAAATTGTGCTTCGTGCAACATAATTCTGGGTGCCATTTAAAAGCCATAAGTGCTAATGACTCCATTCCTTTTTGTGGTTGTAGGGGCTGTTGATTGGAGTACACTAAAACAAACCTGATCTCTCTAGGACATTCAGAAGCCAAGTTATAAGCCAACAAATGTGTAACTGGACTACTTCTTTAAATTGACACCAGATCCGGTGACCTCTGGGACATGGTTTGACCCCCTTAGGAAAGGGCTATCATCATGAAACGTTCAGATCACTTACAACTCAATAGATTCTACCTTCCTGTAACGTTTCAGCCTGATTGGACCTTGTTTTCACACAAATGAACCCAGAATGATGTGAAATTTTGCTTCGTGCCACATAATTCTGGGTGCCATTTACAACCCATAAGTGCTAATGACTCCATTCCTTTTTGGGGTAATGGGGGCTGTTAATTGGAGTACTCTAAATTAAACCTGACCTCTCTAGGATATTCAGAAGCCAAGTTATAAGCCCACAAAGGTGTAACTGGACTACATCTTTAAAGTGACACCAGGCCCGGTGACCTTTGGGACATGGTTTGACCCCCTTAGGAATGTGCGATCATCATGAAACGTTCAGATCCCTTACAACTCAATAGATTCTACCTTCTTGTAACGTTTCAGCCTGATTGGACCTTGTTTTCACACAAATGGACCCAGAATGATGTGAAATTGTGCTTCGTGCAACATAATTCTGGGCGCCATTTACAAACCATAAGTGCTAATGACTCCATTCCTTTTTGTGGCTGTAGGGGCTGTTTATTGGAGTACACTAAAACAAGCCTGACCTCTCTAGGACATTCAGAAGCCAAGTTATAAGCCCACAAAGGTGTAACTGGACTACTTATTTAAAGTGACACCAGGCCCGGTGACCTTTGGGACATGGTTTTACCTCCTTAGGAAAGTGCTATCATCATGAAACGTTCAGATCACTTACAACTCAATAGATTCTACCTTCTTGTAACGTTTCAGCCTGAATGGACCTTGTTTTCACACAAATGGACCCAGAATGATGTGAAATTGTGCTTCGTGCAACATAATTCTGGGTGCCATTTACAAACCATAAGTTCTAATGACTCCAGTCTTTTTTGTGGTTGTAGGGGCTGTTGAATGGAGTACACTAAAACAAACCTGATCTCTCTAGGACATTCAGAAGCCAAGTTATAAGCCCACAAATGTGTAACTGGACTACTTCTTTAAAGTGACACCAGATCCGGTGACCTTTGGTACATGGTTTGACCCACTTAGGAATGTGCGATCATCATGAAACGTTCAGATCACTTACAACTCAATAGATTCTACCTTCTTGTAACGTTTCAGCCTGATTGGACCTTGTTTTCACCCAAATGGACCCAGAATGATGTGAAATTGTGCTTCGTGCAACATAATTCTGGGTGCCATTTAAAAACCATAAGTGCTAATGACTCCATTCCTTTTTGAGGTAATAGGGGCTGTTAATTGGAGTACTATAAAACAAACCTGACCTCTCTAGGATATTCAGAAGCCAAGTTATAAGCCCAGAAATGTGTAACTGGACTACTTCTTTAAAGTGACACCAGATCCGGTGACCTTTAGGACATGGATTGACACCCTTAGGAAACTGCTATCATCATGAAACGTTCAGATCACTTACAACTCAATAGATTCTACCTTCCTGTAACGTTTCAGCCTGATTGGACCTTGTTTTCACACAAATGAACCCAGAATGATGTGAAATTGTGCTTTGTGCAACATAATTCTGGGTGCCATTTAAAAACCATAAGTGCTAATGACTCCATTCCTTTTTGGGGTAATGGGGGCTGTTAATTGGAGTACTCTAAAACAAACCTGCCCTCTTTAGGATATTCAGAAGCCAAGTTATAAGCCCACAAAGGTGTAAGTGGACTACTTCTTTAAAGTGACACCAGGCCCGGTGACCTTTGGGACATGGTTTGACCCCCTGTAGGAATGTGCGATCATCATGAAACGTTCAGATCACTTACAACTCAATAGATTCTACCTTCTTGTAACGTTTCAGCCTGATTGGACCTTGTTTTCACACGAATGGACCCAGAATGATGTGAAATTGTGCTTCGTGCCACATAATTCTGGGTGCCATTTACAAACCATAAGTGCTAATGACTCTATTCCTTTTTTGTGGTTGTAGGGGCTGTTGATTTGAGTACACTAAAACAAACCTGATCTCTCTAGGACATTCAGAAGCCAAGTTATAAGCCCACAAATGTGTAACTGGACTACTTCTTTAAATTTACACCGATCCAGTGACCTTTGGGACATGGTTTGACCCCCTATAGGAAAGTGCTATCATCATGAAACGTTCAGTTCACTTACAACTCAATAGATTCTACCTTCCTGTAACGTTTCAGCCTGATTGGACCTTGTTTTCACACAAATGAACCCAGAATGATGTGAAATTGTGCTTCGTGCAACATAATTCTGGGTGCCATTTAAAAACCATAAGTTCTAATGACTCCATTCCTTTTTGGGGTAATGGGGGCTGTTAATTGGAGTACTCTAAATTAAACCTGACCTCTCTAGGATATTCAGAAGCCAAGTTATAAGCCCACAAAGGTGTAACTGGACTACTTCTTTAAAGTGACACCAGGCCCGGTGACCTTTGGGACATGGTTTGACCCCCTTAGGAATGTGCGATCATCATGAAACGTTCAGATCACTTACAACTCAATAGATTCTTCCTTCTTGTAACGTTTCAGCCTGATTGGACCTTGTTTTCACACAAATGGACCCAGAATGATGTGAAATTGTGCTTTGTGCAACATAATTCTGGGTGCCATTTAAAAACCATAAGTGCTAATGACTCCATTCCTTTTTGGGGTAATGGGGGCTGTTAATTGGAGTACTCTAAAACAAACCTGACCTCTGTAATATATTCAGAAGCCAAGTTATAAGCCCACAAAGGTGTAACTGGACTACTTCTTTAAAGTGACACCAGGCCCGGTGACCTTTGGGACATGGTTTGACCCCCTATAGGAATGTGCGATCATCATGAAACTTTCAGATCACTTACAACTCAACAGATTCTACCTTCTTGTAACGTTTCAGCCTGACTGGACCTTGTTTTCACACAAATGGACCCAGAATGATGTGAAATTGTGCTTCGTGCAACATAATTCTGGGTGCCATTTAAAAGCCATAAGTGCTAATGACTCCATTCCTTTTTGTGGTTGTAGGGGCTGTTGATTGGAGTACACTAAAACAAACCTGATCTCTCTAGGACATTCAGAAGCCAAGTTATAAGCCAACAAAGGTGTAACTGGACTACTTCTTTAAAGTGGCACCAGGCCCGGTGACCTTTGGGACATGGTTTGACCCCCTTAGGAATATCCTATCATCATGAAACGTTCAGATCACTTACAACTCAATAGATTCTACCTTCCTGTAACGTTTCAGCCTGATTGGACCTTGTTTTCACACAAATGAACCCAGAATGATGTGAAATTGTGCTTCGTGCAACATAATTCTGGGTGCCATTTAAAATCCATGAGTGCTAATGACTCCATTCCTTTTTGTGGTTGTAGGGGCTGTTGATTGGAGTACACTAAAACAAACCTGATCTCTCTAGGACATTCAGAAGCCAAGTTATAAGCCCACAAATGTGTAACTGGACTACTTCTTTAAAGTGACACCAGATCCGGTGACCTTTGGGACATGGTTTGACTCACTTAGGAATGTGCAATCATCATGAAACGTTCAGATCATTTACAACTCAATAGATTCTACCTTCCTGTAACGTTTCAGCCTGATTGGACCTTGTTTTCACACAAATGAACCCAGAATGATGTGAAATTGTGCTTCGTGCAACATAATTCTGGGTGCCATTTAAAAACCATGAGTGCTAATCACTCCATTCCTTTTTGTGGTTGTAGGGGCTGTTGATTGGAGTACACTAAAACAAACCTGATCTCTCTAGGACATTCAGAAGCCAAGTTATAAGCCCACAAATGTGTAACTGGACTACTTTTTTAAATTGACACCGATCCGGTGACCTTTGGGACATGGTTTTACCTCCTTAGGAAAGTGCTATCATCATGAAACGTTCAGATCACTTACAACTCAATAGATTCTACCTTCCTGTAACGTTTCAGCCTGATTGGACCTTGTTTTCACACAAATGAACCCAGAATGATGTGAAATTTTGCTTCGTGCCACATAATTCTGGGTGCCATTTACAACCCATAAGTGCTAATGACTCCATTCCTTTTTGGGGTAATGGGGGCTGTTAATTGGAGTACTCTAAATTAAACCTGACCTCTCTAGGATATTCAGAAGCCAAGTTATAAGCCCACAAAGGTGTAACTGGACTACTTATTTAAAGTGACACCAGGCCCGGTGACCTTTGGGACATGGTTTGACCCCCTATAGGAATGTGCGTTCATCATGAAACGTTCAGATCACTTACTACTCAATAGATTCTACCTTCTTGTAACGTTTCAGCCTGAATGGACCTTGTTTTCACACAAATGGACCCAGAATGATGTGAAATTGTGCTTCGTGCATCATAATTCTGGGTGCCATTTACAAACCATAAGTCCTAATGACTCCATTCCTTTTTGTGGTTGTAGGGGCTGTTGATTGTAGTACTCTGAAACAAACCTGATCACTCTAGGACATTCAGAAGCCAAGTTATAAGCCCACAAATGTGTAACTGGACTACTTCTTTACATTGACACCAGGCCCGTTGACCTTTGGGACATGATTTGACCCCCTATAGGAATGTGCGATCATCATGAAACGTTCATATCACTTACAACTCAATAGATTCTACCTTCTTGTAACGTTTCAGCCTGATTGGACCTTGTTTTCACATAAATGGACCCAGAATGATGTGAAATTTTGCTTCGTGCAACATAATTCTGGGTGCCATTTACAAACCATAAGTTCTAATGACTCCATTCTTTTTTGTGGTTGTAGGGGCTGTTGATTGGAGTACACTAAAACAAACCTGATCTCTCTAGGACATTCAGAAGCCAAGTTATAAGCCCACAAATGTGTAACTGGACTACTTATTTAAAGTGACACCAGATCCGGTGACCTTTGGGACATGGTTTGACCCACTTAGGAATGTGCGATCATCATGAAACGTTCAGATCACTTACAACTCAATTGATTCTACCTTCTTGTAACGTTTCAGCCTGATTGGACCTTGTTTTCACCCAAATGGACCCCGAATGATGTGAAATTGTGCTTCGTGCAACATCATTCTGGGTGCCATTTAAAAAACATAAGTGCTAATGACTCCATTCCTTTTTGAGGTAATAGGGGCTGTTAATTTGAGTACTCTAAAACAAACCTGACCTCTCTAGGATATTCAGAAGCCAAGTTATAAGCCCACAAATGTGTAACTGGACTACTTCTTTAAAGTGACACCAGATCCGGTGACCTTTAGGACATGGATTGACACCCTTAGGAAAGTGCTATCATCATGAAACGTTCAGATCACTTACAACTCAATAGATTCTACCTTCCTGTAACGTTTCAGCCTGATTGGACCTTGTTTTCACACAAATGAACCCAGAATGATGTGAATTTGTGCTTTGTGCAACATAATTCTGGGTGCCATTTAAAAACCATAAGTGCTAATGACTCCATTCCTTTTTGGGGTAATGGGGGCTGTTAATTGGAGTACTCTAAAACAAACCTGACCTCTTTAGGATATTCAGAAGCCAGGTTATAAGCCCACAAATGTGTAACTGGACTACTTCTTTAAATTGACAACAGATCCGGTGACCTCTGGGACATGGTTTGACCCCCTTAGGAAAGTGCTATCATCATGAAATGTTCAGATCACTTACAACTCAATAGATTCTACCGTCCTGTAACGTTTCAGCCTGACTGGACCTTGTTTTCACACAAATGGACCCAGAATGATGTGAAATTGTGCTTCGTGCAACATAATTCTGGGTGCCATTTAAAAACCATAGTTGCTAATGACTCCTTTCCTTTTTGTGGTTGTAGGGGCTGTTGATTGGAGTACACTAAAACAAACCTGATCTCTCTAGGACATTCAGAAGCCAAGTTATAAGCCCACAAATGTGTAACTGGACTACTTCTTTAAATTGACAACAGATCCGGTGACCTCTGGGACATGGTTTGACCCCCTTAGGAAAGTGCTATCATCATGAAACGTTCAGATCACTTACAACTCAAAGATTCTACCTTCCTGTAACGTTTCAGCCTGATTGGACCTTGTTTTCACACAAATGGACCCAGAATGATGTGAAATTGTGCTTCGTGCAACATCATTCTGGGTGCCATTTAAAAACCATAAGTGCTAATGACTCCATTCCTTTTTGAGGTAATAGGGGCTGTTAATTTGAGTACTCTAAAACAAACCTGACCTCTCTAGGATATTCAGAAGCCAAGTTATAAGCCCACAAATGTGTAACTGGACTACTTCTTTAAAGTGACACCAGATCCGGTGACCTTTAGGACATGGATTGACACCCTTAGGAAAGTGCTATCATCATGAAACGTTCAGATCACTTACAACTCAATAGATTCTACCTTTCTGTAACGTTTCAGCCTGATTGGACCTTGTTTTCACACAAATGAACCCAGAATGATGTGAAATTGTGCTTTGTGCAACATAATTCTGGGTGCCATTTAAAAACCATAAGTGCTAATGACTCCATTCCTTTTTGGGGTAATGGGGGCTGTTAATTGGAGTACTCTAAAACAGACCTGACCTCTTTAGGATATTCAGAAGCCAGGTTATAAGCCCACAAATGTGTAACTGGACTACTTCTTTAAATTGACAACAGATCCGGTGACCTCTGGGACATGGTTTGACCCCCTTAGGAAAGTGCTATCATCATGAAATGTTCAGATCACTTACAACTCAATAGATTCTACCGTCCTGTAACGTTTCAGCCTGACTGGACCTTGTTTTCACACAAATGGACCCAGAATGATGTGAAATTGTGCTTCGTGCAACATAATTCTGGGTGCCATTTAAAAACCATAATTGCTAATGACTCCATTCCTTTTTGTGGTTGTAGGGGCTGTTGATTGGAGTACACTAAAACAAACCTGATCTCTCTAGGACATTCAGAAGCCAAGTTATAAGCCCACAAATGTGTAACTGGACTACTTCTTTAAATTGACAACAGATCCGGTGACCTCTGGGACATGGTTTGACCCCCTTAGGAAAGTGCTATCATCATGAAACGTTCAGATCACTTACAACTCAATAGATTCTACCTTCCTGTAACGTTTCAGCCTGATTGGACCTTGTTTTCACACAAATGAACCCAGAATGATGTGAAATTGTGCTTCGTGCCACATAATTCTGGGTGCCATTTACAAACCATAAGTGCTAATGACTCCATTCCTTTTTGTGGTTGTAGGGGATGTTGATTGGAGTACACTAAAACAAACCTGATCTCTCTAGGAAATTCAGAAGCCAAGTTATAAGCCCACAAAGGTGTAACTGGACTACTTCTTTAAAGTGACACCAGGCCCGGTGACCTTTGGGACATGGTTTGACCCCCTATAGGAATGTGCGATCATCATGAAACATTCAGATCACTTACAACTCAATAGATTCTACCTTCTTGTAACGTTTCAGCTTGATTGGACCTTGTTTTCACACAAATGGACCCAGAATGATGTGAAATTGTGCTTCGTGCAACATAATTCTGGGTGCCATTTACAAACCATAAGTGCTAATGACTCCATTCCTTTTTGTGGTTGTAGGGGCTGTTGATTGGAGTACATAAAACAAACCTGATCTGTCTAGGACATTCAGAAGCCAAGTTATAAGCCCACAAATGTGTAACTGGACTACTTCTTTAAAGTGACACCAGATCTGGTGACCTTTGGGACATGGTTTGACCCACTTAGGAATGTGCGATCATCATGAAACGTTCAGATCACTTACAACTCAATAGATTCTACCTTCTTGTAACTTTTCAGCCTGATTGGACCTTGTTTTCACACAAATGGACCCAGAATGATGTGAAATTGTGCTTCGTACAACATAATTCTGGGTGCCATTTACAAACCATAAGTGCTAATGACTCCATTCCTTTTTCTGGTTGTAGGGGCTGTTGATTGGAATACACTAAAACAAACCTGATCTCTCTAGGACATTCAGAAGCCAAGTTATAAGCCCACAAATGTGTAACTGGACTACTTCTTTAAATTGACAACAGATCCGGTGACCTCTGGGACATGGTTTGACCCCCTTAGGAAAGTGCTATCATCATGAAACGTTCAGATCACTTACAACTCAAAGATTCTACCTTCCTGTAACGTTTCAGCCTGATTGGACCTTGTTTTCACACAAATGGACCCAGAATGATGTGAAATTGTGCTTCGTGCAACATCATTCTGGGTGCCATTTAAAAACCATAAGTGCTAATGACTCCATTCCTTTTTGAGGTAATAGGGGCTGTTAATTTGAGTACTCTAAAACAAACCTGACCTCTCTAGGATATTCAGAAGCCAAGTTATAAGCCCACAAATGTGTAACTGGACTACTTCTTTAAAGTGACACCAGATCCGGTGACCTTTAGGACATGGATTGACACCCTTAGGAAAGTGCTATCATCATGAAACGTTCAGATCACTTACAACTCAATAGATTCTACCTTTCTGTAACGTTTCAGCCTGATTGGACCTTGTTTTCACACAAATGAACCCAGAATGATGTGAAATTGTGCTTTGTGCAACATAATTCTGGGTGCCATTTAAAAACCATAAGTGCTAATGACTCCATTCCTTTTTGGGGTAATGGGGGCTGTTAATTGGAGTACTCTAAAACAGACCTGACCTCTTTAGGATATTCAGAAGCCAGGTTATAAGCCCACAAATGTGTAACTGGACTACTTCTTTAAATTGACAACAGATCCGGTGACCTCTGGGACATGGTTTGACCCCCTTAGGAAAGTGCTATCATCATGAAATGTTCAGATCACTTACAACTCAATAGATTCTACCGTCCTGTAACGTTTCAGCCTGACTGGACCTTGTTTTCACACAAATGGACCCAGAATGATGTGAAATTGTGCTTCGTGCAACATAATTCTGGGTGCCATTTAAAAACCATAATTGCTAATGACTCCATTCCTTTTTGTGGTTGTAGGGGCTGTTGATTGGAGTACACTAAAACAAACCTGATCTCTCTAGGACATTCAGAAGCCAAGTTATAAGCCCACAAATGTGTAACTGGACTACTTCTTTAAATTGACAACAGATCCGGTGACCTCTGGGACATGGTTTGACCCCCTTAGGAAAGTGCTATCATCATGAAACGTTCAGATCACTTACAACTCAATAGATTCTACCTTCCTGTAACGTTTCAGCCTGATTGGACCTTGTTTTCACACAAATGAACCCAGAATGATGTGAAATTGTGCTTCGTGCCACATAATTCTGGGTGCCATTTACAAACCATAAGTGCTAATGACTCCATTCCTTTTTGTGGTTGTAGGGGATGTTGATTGGAGTACACTAAAACAAACCTGATCTCTCTAGGAAATTCAGAAGCCAAGTTATAAGCCCACAAAGGTGTAACTGGACTACTTCTTTAAAGTGACACCAGGCCCGGTGACCTTTGGGACATGGTTTGACCCCCTATAGGAATGTGCGATCATCATGAAACATTCAGATCACTTACAACTCAATAGATTCTACCTTCTTGTAACGTTTCAGCTTGATTGGACCTTGTTTTCACACAAATGGACCCAGAATGATGTGAAATTGTGCTTCGTGCAACATAATTCTGGGTGCCATTTACAAACCATAAGTGCTAATGACTCCATTCCTTTTTGTGGTTGTAGGGGCTGTTGATTGGAGTACATAAAACAAACCTGATCTGTCTAGGACATTCAGAAGCCAAGTTATAAGCCCACAAATGTGTAACTGGACTACTTCTTTAAAGTGACACCAGATCTGGTGACCTTTGGGACATGGTTTGACCCACTTAGGAATGTGCGATCATCATGAAACGTTCAGATCACTTACAACTCAATAGATTCTACCTTCTTGTAACTTTTCAGCCTGATTGGACCTTGTTTTCACACAAATGGACCCAGAATGATGTGAAATTGTGCTTCGTACAACATAATTCTGGGTGCCATTTACAAACCATAAGTGCTAATGACTCCATTCCTTTTTCTGGTTGTAGGGGCTGTTGATTGGAATACACTAAAACAAACCTGATCTCTCTAGGACATTCAGAAGCCAAGTTATAAGCCCACAAAGGTGTAACTGGACTACTTCTTTAAAGTGACACCAGGCCCGGTGACCTTTGGGACATGGTTTGACCCCCTATAGGAATGTGCGATCATCATGAAATGTTCAGATCACTTACAACTCAATAGATTCTACCTTCTTGTAACGTTTCAGCCTGAATGGACCTTGTTTTCAAACAAATGGACCCAGAATGATGTGAAATTGTGCTTCGTGCAACATAATTCTGTGTGCCATTTACAAACCATAAGTGCTAATGACTCCATTCCTTTTTGTGGTTGTATGGGCTGTTGATTGGAGTACACTAAAACAAACCTGATCTCTCTAGGACATTCAGAAGCCAAGTTATAAGCCCACAAATGTGTAACTGGACTACTTCTTTAAAGTGACACCAGATCCGGTGACCTTTGGGACATGGTTTGACCCACTTAGGAATGTGCGATCATCATGAAACTTTCAGATCACTTACAACTCAATAGATTCTACCTTCTTGTAACGTTTCAGCCTGATTGGACCTTGTTTTCACACAAATGGACCCAGAATGATGTGAAATTGTGCTTCGTTTAACATAATTCTGGGTGCCATTTACAAACCATAAGTGCTAATGACTCCATTCCTTTTTGTAGTTGTAGGGGCTGTTGATTGGAGTACACTAAAACAAACCTGATCTCTCTAGGACATTCAGAAGCCAGGTTATAAAGCCACAAATGTGTAACTGGACTACTTCTTTAAAGTGACACCAGGCCCGGTGACCTTTGGGACATGGTTTGACCCACTTAGGAATGTGCGATCATCATGAAACGTTCATATCACTTACAACTCAATAGATTCTACCTTCTTGTAACGTTTCAGCCTGATTGGACCTTGTTTTCACACAAATGGACCCAGAATGATGTGAAATTGTGCTTCGTGCAACATAATTCTGGGTGCCATTTACAAACCATAAGTGCTAATGACTGAATTCTTTTTTGTGGTTGTAGGGGCTGTTGATTGGAGTGCACTAAAACAAATATGATCTCTCTAGGACATTCAGAAGCCAAGTTATAAGCCCACAAATGTGTAACTGGACTACTTCTTTAAAGTGACACCAGATCCGGTGACTTTTGGGACATGGTTTGACCCACTTAGGAATGTGCGATCATCATGAAACGTTCAGATCACTTACAACTCAATAGATTCTACCTTCTTGTAACGTTTCAGCCTGATTGGACATTGTTTTCACACAAATGGACCCAGAATGATGTGAAATTGTGCTTCGTGCAACATAATTCTGGGTGCCATTTAAAAACCATAAGTGCTAATGACTCCATTCCTTTTTGTGGTTGTAGGGGCTGTTGATTGGAGTACACTAAAACAAACCTGATCTCTCTAGGAAATTCAGAAGCCAAGTTATAAGCCCACAAATGTGTAACTGGACTACTTCTTTAAATTGACACCAGATCCGGTGACCTCTGGGACATGGTTTGACCCCCTTAGGAATGTGCGATCATCATGAAACGTTCAGATCACTTACAACTCAATAGATTCTACCTTCTTGTAACGTTTCAGCCTGATTGGACCTTGTTTTCACACAAATGGACCCAGAATGATGTGAAATTGTGCTTCGTGCAACATAATTCTGGGTGCCATTTAAAAACCATAAGTGCTAATGACTCCATTCCTTTTTGAGGTAATATGGGCTGTTAATTGGAGTACTCTAAAACAAACCTGAACTCTCTAGGATATTCAGAAGCCAAGTTATAAGCCCACAAATGTGTAACTGGACTACTTCTTTAAAGTGACACCAGATCCGGTGACCTTTAGGACATGGTTTGACCCCCTTAGGAAAGTGCTATCGTCATGAAACGTTCAGATCACTTACAACTCAATAGATTCTACCTTCCTGTAACGTTTCAGCCTGATTGGACCTTGTTTTCACACAAATGAACCCAGAATGATGTGAAATTGTGCTTTGTGCAACATAATTCTGGGTGCCATTTAAAAACCATAAGTGCTAATGACTCCATTCCTTTTTGGGGTAATGGGGGCTGTTAATTGGAGTACTCTAAAACAAACCTGACCTCTATAGGATATTCAGAAGCCAAGTTATAAGCCCACAAAGGTGTAACTGGACTACTTCTTTAAAGTGACACCAGGCCCGGTGACCTTTGGGACATGGTTTGACCCCCTATAGGAATGTGATATCATCATGAAACTTTCAGATCACTTACAACTCAACAGATTCTACCTTCTTGTAACGTTTCAGCCTGACTGGACCTTGTTTTCACACAAATGGACCCAGAATGATGTGAAATTGTGCTTCGTGCAACATAATTCTGGGTGCCATTTAAAAGCCATAAGTGCTAATGACTCCATTCCTTTTTGAGGTTGTAGGGGCTGTTGATTGGAGTACACTAAAACAAACCTGATCTCTCTAGGACATTCAGAAGCCAAGTTATAAGCCCACAAATGTGTAACTGGACTACTTCTTTAAATTGACACCAGATCCGGTGACCTCTGGGACATGGTTTGACCCCCTTAGGAAAGTGCTATCATCATGAAACGTTCAGATCACTTACAACTCAATAGATTCTACCTTCCTGTAACGTTTCAGCCTGATTGGACCTTGTTTTCACACAAATGAACCCAGAATGATGTGAAATTGTGCTTTGTGCAACATAATTCTGGGTGCCATTTAAAAACCATAAGTGCTAATGACTCCATTCCTTTTTGTGGTTGTAGGGGCTGTTTATTGAAGTACACTAAAACAAGCCTGACCTCTCTAGGACATTCAGAAGCCAAGTTATAAGCCCACAAAGGTGTAACTGGACTACTTCTTTAAAGTGGCACCAGGCCCGGTGACCTTTGGGACATGGTTTGACCCCCTTTGGAATGTGCTATCATCATGAAACGTTCAGATCACTTACAACTCAATAGATTCTACCTTCCTGTAACGTTTCAGCCTGATTGGACCTTGTTTTCACACAAATGAACCCAGAATGATGTGAAATTGTGCTTCGTGCAACATAATTCTGGGTGCCATTTAAAAACCATAAGTGCTAATGACTCCATTCCTTTTTGTGGTTGTAGGGGCTGTTGATTGGAGTACACTAAAACAAACCTGATCTCTCTCGAACATTCAGAAGCCAAGTTATAAGCCCACAAATGTGTAACTGGACTACTTTTTTAAATTGACACCGATCCGGTGACCTTTGGGACATGGTTTTACCTCCTTAGGAAAGTGCTATCATCATGAAACGTTCACATCACTTACAACTCAATAGATTCTACATTCTTGTAACGTTTCAGCCTGATTGGACCTTGTTTTCATACAAATGGACCCAGAATGATGTGAAATTGTGCTTCGTGCAACATAATTCTGGGTGCCATTTACAAACCATAAGTTCTAATGACTCCATTCTTTTTTGTGGTTGTAGGGGCTGTTGATTGGAGTACACTAAAACAAACCTGATCTCTCTAGGACATTCAGAAGCCAAGTTATAAGCCCACAAATGTGGAACTGGACTACTTCTTTAAAGTGACACCAGGCCCAGTGACCTTTGGGACATGGTTTGACCCCCTGTAGGAATGTGCGATCATCATGAAACGTTCAGATCACTTACAACTCAATAGATTCTACCTTCTTGTAACGTTTCAGCCTGATTGGACCTTGTTTTCACACGAATGGACCCAGAATGATGTGAAATTGTGCTTCGTGCCACATAATTCTGGGTGCCATTTACAAACCATAAGTGCTAATGACTCTATTCCTTTTTGTGGTTGTAGGGGCTGTTGATTGGAGTACACTAAAACAAACCTGATCTCTCTAGGACATTCAGAAGCCAAGTTATAAGCCCACAAATGTGTAACTGGACTACTTCTTTAAAGTGACACCAGATCCGGTGACCTTTGGTACATGGTTTGACCCACTTAGGAATGTGCGATCATCATGAAACGTTCAGATCACTTACAACTCGATAGATTCTACCTTCTTGTAACGTTTCAGCCTGATTGGACCTTGTTTTCACCCAAATGGACCCAGAATGATGTGAAATTGTGCTTCGTGCAACATAATTCTGGGTGCCATTTAAAAACCATAAGTGCTAATGACTCCATTCCTTTTTGAGGTAATAGGGGCTGTTAATTGGAGTACTATAAAACAAACCTGACCTCTCTAGGATATTCAGAAGCCAAGTTATAAGCCCACAAATGTGTAACTGGACTACTTCTTTAAAGTGACACCAGATCCGGTGACCTTTAGGACATGGATTGACACCCTTAGGAAACTGCTATCATCATGAAACGTTCAGATCACTTACAACTCAATAGATTCTACCTTCCTGTAACGTTTCAGCCTGATTGGACCTTGTTTTCACACAAATGAACCCAGAATGATGTGAAATTGTGCTTTGTGCAACATAATTCTGGGTGCCATTTAAAAACCATAAGTGCTAATGACTCCATTCCTTTTTGGGGTAATGGGGGCTGTTAATTGGAGTACTCTAAAACAAACCTGACCTCTTTAGGATATTCAGAAGCCAGGTTATAAGCCCACAAATGTGTAACTGGACTACTTCTTTAAATTGACAACAGATCCGGTGACCTCTGGGACATGGTTTGACCCCCTTAGGAAAGTGCTATCATCATGAAATGTTCAGATCACTTACAACTCAATAGATTCTACCGTCCTGTAACGTTTCAGCCTGACTGGACCTTGTTTTCACACAAATGGACCCAGAATGATGTGAAATTGTGCTTCGTGCAACATAATTCTGGGTGCCATTTAAAAACCATAATTGCTAATGACTCCATTCCTTTTTGTGGTTGTAGGGGCTGTTGATTGGAGTACACTAAAACAAACCTGATCTCTCTAGGACATTCAGAAGCCAAGTTATAAGCCCACAAATGTGTAACTGGACTACTTCTTTAAATTGACAACAGATCCGGTGACCTCTGGGACATGGTTTGACCCCCTTAGGAAAGTGCTATCATCATGAAATGTTCAGATCACTTACAACTCAATAGATTCTACCTTCCTGTAACGTTTCAGCCTGATTGGACCTTGTTTTCACACAAATGAACCCAGAATGATGTGAAATTGTGCTTCGTGCAACATAATTCTGGGTGCCATTTACAAACCATAAGTGCTAATGACTCCATTCCTTTTTGTGGTTGTAGGGGATGTTGATTGGAGTACACTAAAACAAACCTGATCTCTCTAGGAAATTCAGAAGCCAAGTTATAAGCCCACAAAGGTGTAACTGGACTACTTCTTTAAAGTGACACCAGGCCCGGTGACCTTTGGGACATGGTTTGACCCCCTATAGGAATGTGCAATCATCATGAAACATTCAGATCACTTACAACTCAATAGATTCTACCTTCTTGTAACGTTTCAGCTTGATTGGACCTTGTTTTCACACAAATGGACCCAGAATGATGTGAAATTGTGCTTCGTGCAACATAATTCTGGGTGCCATTTACAAACCATAAGTGCTAATGACTCCATTCCTTTTTGTGGTTGTAGGGGCTGTTGATTGGAGTACATAAAACAAACCTGATCTGTCTAGGACATTCAGAAGCCAAGTTATAAGCCCACAAATGTGTAACTGGACTACTTCTTTAAAGTGACACCAGATCTGGTGACCTTTGGGACATGGTTTGACCCACTTAGGAATGTGCGATCATCATGAAACGTTCAGATCACTTACAACTCAATAGATTCTACCTTCTTGTAACGTTTCAGCCTGATTGGACCTTGTTTTCACACAAATGGACCCAGAATGATGTGAAATTGTGCTTCGTACAACATAATTCTGGGTGCCATTTACAAACCATAAGTGCTAATGACTCCATTCCTTTTTCTGGTTGTAGGGGCTGTTGATTGGAATACACTAAAACAAACCTGATCTCTCTAGGACATTCAGAAGCCAAGTTATAAGCCCACAAAGGTGTAACTGGACTACTTCTTTAAAGTGACACCAGGCCCGGTGACCTTTGGGACATGGTTTGACCCCCTATAGGAATGTGCGATCATCATGAAATGTTCAGATCACTTACAACTCAATAGATTCTACCTTCTTGTAACGTTTCAGCCTGAATGGACCTTGTTTTCAAACAAATGGACCCAGAATGATGTGAAATTGTGCTTCGTGCAACATAATTCTGGGTGCCATTTACAAACCATAAGTGCTAATGACTCCATTCCTTTTTGTGGTTGTATGGGCTGTTGATTGGAGTACACTAAAACAAACCTGATCTCTCTAGGACATTCAGAAGCCAAGTTATAAGCCCACAAATGTGTAACTGGACTACTTCTTTAAAGTGACACCAGATCCGGTGACCTTTGGGACATGGTTTGACCCACTTAGGAATGTGCGATCATCATGAAACTTTCAGATCACTTACAACTCAATAGATTCTACCTTCTTGTAACGTTTCAGCCTGATTGGACCTTGTTTTCACACAAATGGACCCAGAATGATGTGAAATTGTGCTTCGTTTAACATAATTCTGGGTGCCATTTACAAACCATAAGTGCTAATGACTCCATTCCTTTTTGTAGTTGTAGGGGCTGTTGATTGGAGTACACTAAAACAAACCTGATCTCTCTAGGACATTCAGAAGCCAGGTTATAAAGCCACAAATGTGTAACTGGACTACTTCTTTAAAGTGACACCAGGCCCGGTGACCTTTGGGACATGGTTTGACCCACTTAGGAATGTGCGATCATCATGAAACGTTCATGTCACTTACAACTCAATAGATTCTACCTTCTTGTAACGTTTCAGCCTGATTGGACCTTGTTTTCACACAAATGGACCCAGAATGATGTGAAATTGTGCTTCGTGCAACATAATTCTGGGTGCCATTTACAAACCATAAGTGCTAATGACTGAATTCTTTTTTGTGGTTGTAGGGGCTGTTGATTGGAGTGCACTAAAACAAATATGATCTCTCTAGGACATTCAGAAGCCAAGTTATAAGCCCACAAATGTGTAACTGGACTACTTCTTTAAAGTGACACCAGATCCGGTGACTTTTGGGACATGGTTTGACCCACTTAGGAATGTGCGATCATCATGAAACGTTCAGATCACTTACAACTCAATAGATTCTACCTTCTTGTAACGTTTCAGCCTGATTGGACATTGTTTTCACACAAATGGACCCAGAATGATGTGAAATTGTGCTTCGTGCAACATAATTCTGGGTGCCATTTAAAAACCATAAGTGCTAATGACTCCATTCCTTTTTGAGGTAATAGGGGCTGTTAATTGGAGTACTCTAAAACAAACCTGACCTCTTTAGGATATTCAGAAGCCAAGTTATAAGCCCACAAAGGTGTAACTGGACTACTTCTTTAAAGTGACACCAGGCCCGGTGACCTTTGGGACATGGTTTGACCCCCTATAGGAATGTGCGATCATCATGAAACTTTCAGATCACTTACAACTCAACAGATTCTACCTTCTTGTAACGTTTCAGCCTGACTGGACCTTGTTTTCACACAAATGGACCCAGAATGATGTGAAATTGTGCTTCGTGCAACATAATTCTGGGTGCCATTTAAAAACCATAAGTGCTAATGACTCCATTCCTTTTTGTGGTTGTAGGGGCTGTTGATTGGAGTACACTAAAACAAACCTGATCTCTCTAGGAAATTCAGAAGCCAAGTTATAAGCCCACAAATGTGTAACTGGACTACTTCTTTAAATTGACACCAGATCCGGTGACCTCTGGGACATGGTTTGACCCCCTTAGGAATGTGCGATCATCATGAAACGTTCAGATCACTTACAACTCAATAGATTCTACCTTCTTGTAACGTTTCAGCCTGATTGGACCTTGTTTTCACACAAATGGACCCAGAATGATGTGAAATTGTGCTTCGTGCAACATAATTCTGGGTGCCATTTAAAAACCATAAGTGCTAATGACTCCATTCCTTTTTGGGGTAATGGGGGCTGTTAATTGGAGTACTCTAAAACAAACCTGACCTCTGTAGGATATTCAGAAGCCAAGTTATAAGCCCACAAAGGTGTAACTGGACTACTTCTTTAAAGTGACACCAGGCCCGGTGACCTTTGGGACATGGTTTGACCCCCTATAGGAATGTGATATCATCATGAAACTTTCAGATCACTTACAACTCAACAGATTCTACCTTCTTGTAACGTTTCAGCCTGACTGGACCTTGTTTTCACACAAATGGACCCAGAATCATGTGAAATTGTGCTTCGTGCAACATAATTCTGGGTGCCATTTAAAAGCCACAAGTGCTAATGACTCCATTCCTTTTTGAGGTTGTAGGGGCTGTTGATTGGAGTACACTAAAACAAACCTGATCTCTCTAGGACATTCAGAAGCCAAGTTATAAGCCCACAAATGTGTAACTGGACTACTTCTTTAAATTGACACCAGATCCGGTGACCTCTGGGACATGGTTTGACCCCCTTAGGAAAGTGCTATCATCATGAAACGTTCAGATCACTTACAACTCAATAGATTCTACCTTCCTGTAACGTTTCAGCCTGATTGGACCTTGTTTTCACACAAATGAACCCAGAATGATGTGAAATTGTGCTTTGTGCAACATAATTCTGGGTGCCATTTAAAAACCATAAGTGCTAATGACTCCATTCCTTTTTGTGGTTGTAGGGGCTGTTTCTTGAAGTACACTAAAACAAGCCTGACCTCTCTAGGACATTCAGAAGCCAAGTTATAAGCCCACAAAGGTGTAACTGGACTACTTCTTTAAAGTGGCACCAGGCCCGGTGACCTTTGGGACATGGTTTGACCCCCTTTGGAATGTGCTATCATCATGAAACGTTCAGATCACTTACAACTCAATAGATTCTACCTTCCTGTAACGTTTCAGCCTGATTGGACCTTGTTTTCACACAAATGAACCCAGAATGATGTGAAATTGTGCTTCGTGCAACATAATTCTGGGTGCCATTTAAAAACCATAAGTGCTAATGACTCCATTCCTTTTTGTGGTTGTAGGGGCTGTTGATTGGAGTACACTAAAACAAACCTGATCTCTCTCGAACATTCAGAAGCCAAGTTATAAGCCCACAAATGTGTAACTGGACTACTTTTTTAAATTGACACCGATCCGGTGACCTTTGGGACATGGTTTTACCTCCTTAGGAAAGTGCTATCATCATGAAACGTTCACATCACTTACAACTCAATAGATTCTACCTTCTTGTAACGTTTCAGCCTGATTGGACCTTGTTTTCATACAAATGGACCCAGAATGATGTGAAATTGTGCTTCGTGCAACATAATTCTGGGTGCCATTTACAAACCATAAGTTCTAATGACTCCATTCTTTTTTGTGGTTGTAGGGGCTGTTGATTGGAGTACACTAAAACAAACCTGATCTCTCTAGGACATTCAGAAGCCAAGTTATAAGCCCACAAATGTGTAACTGGACTACTTCTTTAAAAGTGACACCAGGCCCGGTGACCTTTGGGACATGGTTTGACCCCCTGTAGGAATGTGCGATCATCATGAAACGTTCAGATCACTTACAACTCAATAGATTCTACCTTCTTGTAACGTTTCAGCCTGATTGGACCTTGTTTTCACACGAATGGACCCAGAATGATGTGAAATTGTGCTTCGTGCCACATAATTCTGGGTGCCATTTACAAACCATAAGTGCTAATGACTCTATTCCTTTTTGTGGTTGTAGGGGCTGTTGATTGGAGTACACTAAAACAAACCTGATCTCTCTAGGACATTCAGAAGCCAAGTTATAAGCCCACAAATGTGTAACTGGACTACTTCTTTAAAGTGACACCAGATCCGGTGACCTTTGGTACATGGTTTGACCCACTTAGGAATGTGCGATCATCATGAAACGTTCAGATCACTTACAACTCGATAGATTCTACCTTCTTGTAACGTTTCAGCCTGATTGGACCTTGTTTTCACCCAAATGGACCCAGAATGATGTGAAATTGTGCTTCGTGCAACATAATTCTGGGTGCCATTTAAAAACCATAAGTGCTAATGACTCCATTCCTTTTTGAGGTAATAGGGGCTGTTAATTGGAGTACTATAAAACAAACCTGACCTCTCTAGGATATTCAGAAGCCAAGTTATAAGCCCACAAATGTGTAACTGGACTACTTCTTTAAAGTGACACCAGATCCGGTGACCTTTAGGACATGGATTGACACCCTTAGGAAACTGCTATCATCATGAAACGTTCAGATCACTTACAACTCAATAGATTCTACCTTCCTGTAACGTTTCAGCCTGATTGGACCTTGTTTTCACACAAATGAACCCAGAATGATGTGACATTGTGCTTTGTGCAACATAATTCTGGGTGCCATTTAAAAACCATAAGTGCTAATGACTCCATTCCTTTTTGGGGTAATGGGGGCTGTTAATTGGAGTACTCTAAAACAAACCTGACCTCTTTAGGATATTCAGAAGCCAAGTTATAAGCCCACAAAGGTGTAACTGGACTACTTCTTTAAAGTGACACCAGGCCCGGTGACCTTTGGGACATGGTTTGACCCCCTGTAGGAATGTGCGATCATCATGAAACGTTCAGATCACTTACAACTCAATAGATTCTACCTTCTTGTAACGTTTCAGCCTGATTGGACCTTGTTTTCACACGAATGGACCCAGAATGATGTGAAATTGTACTTCGTGCCACATAATTCTGGGTGCCATTTACAAACCATAAGTGCTAATGACTCTATTCCTTTTTGTGGTTGTAGGGGCTGTTGATTGGAGTACACTAAAACAAACCTGATCTCTCTAGGACATTCAGAAGCCAAGTTATAAGCCCACAAATGTGTAACTGGACTACTTCTTTAAATATACACTGATCCAGTGACCTTTGGGACATGGTTTGACCCCCTATAGGAAAGTGCTATCATCATGAAACGTTCAGATCACTTACAACTCAATAGATTCTACCTTCCTGTAACGTTTCAGCCTGATTGGACCTTGTTTTCACACAAATGAACCCAGAATGATGTGAAATTGTGCTTCGTGCAACATAATTCTGGGTGCCATTTAAAAACCATAAGTTCTAATGACTCCATTCCTTTTTGGGGTAATGGGGGCTGTTAATTGGAGTACTCTAAATTAAACCTGACCTCTCTAGGATATTCAGAAGCCAAGTTATAAGCCCACAAAGGTGTAACTGGACTACTTCTTTAAAGTGACACCAGGCCCGGTGACCTTTGGGACATGGTTTGACCCCCTTAGGAATGTGCGATCATCATGAAACGTTCAGATCACTTACAACTCAATAGATTCTACCTTCTTGTAACGTTTCAGCCTGATTGGACCTTGTTTTCACACAAATGGACCCAGAATGATGTGAAATTGTGCTTCATGCAACATAATTCTGGGTGCCATTTACAAACCATAATGACTCCATTCCTTTTTGTGGTTGTAGGGGCTGTTGATTGGAGTACACTAAAACAAACCTGATCTCTCTAGGACATTCAGAAGCCAAGTTATAAGCCCACAAATGTGTAACTGGACTACTTCTTTAAAGTGACACCAGGCCCGGTGACCTTTGGGACATGGTTTGACCCCCTATAGGAATGTGCGATCATCATGAAACGTTCATATCACTTAAAACTCAATTGATTCTACCTTCTTGTAACGATTCAGCCTGATTGGACCTTGTTTTCACACAAATGAACCCAGAATGATGTGAAATTGTGCTTTGTGCAACATAATTCTTGGTGCCATTTAAAAACCATAAGTGCTAATGACTCCATTCCTTTTTGGGGTAATGGGGGCTGTTAATTGGAGTACTCTAAAACAAACCTGACCTCTGTAGGATATTCAGAAGCCAAGTTATAAGCCCACAAAGGTGTAACTGGACTACTTCTTTAAAGTGACACCAGGCCCGGTGACCTTTGGGACATGGTTTGACCCCCTATAGGAATGTGCGATCATCATGAAACTTTCAGATCACTTACAACTCAACAGATTCTACCTTCTTGTAACGTTTCAGCCTGACTGGACCTTGTTTTCACACAAATGGACCCAGAATGATGTGAAATTGTGCTTCGTGCAACATAATTCTGGGTGCCATTTAAAAGCCATAAGTGCTAATGACTCCATTCCTTTTTGTGGTTGTAGGGGCTGTTGATTGGAGTACACTAAAACAAACCTGATCTCTCTAGGACATTCAGAAGCCAAGTTATAAGCCCACAAATGTGTAACTGGACTACTTCTTTAAATTGACACCAGATCCGGTGACCTCTGGGACATGGTTTGACCCCCTTAGGAAAGTGCTATCATCATGAAACGTTCAGATCACTTACAACTCAATAGATTCTACCTTCCTGTAACGTTTCAGCCTGATTGGACCTTGTTTTCACACAAATGAACCCAGAATGATGTGAAATTGTGCTTTGTGCAACATAATTCTGGGTGCCATTTAAAAACCATAAGTGCTAATGACTCCATTCCTTTTTGTGGTTGTAGGGGCTGTTTATTGAAGTACACTAAAACAAGCCTGACCTCTCTAGGACATTCAGAAGCCAAGTTATAAGCCCACA
Source organism: Nothobranchius furzeri (assembly GCF_043380555.1). Lineage (NCBI taxonomy): Eukaryota > Metazoa > Chordata > Actinopteri > Cyprinodontiformes > Nothobranchiidae > Nothobranchius > Nothobranchius furzeri. Next base: position 3,779,410 of record NC_091747.1, read on the forward strand.
AAGGTGTAACTGGACTACTTCTTTAAAGTGGCACCAGGCCCTGTGACCTTTGGGACATGGTTTGACCCCCTTAGGAATGTCCTATCATCATGAAACGTTCAGATCACTTACAACTCAATAGATTCTACCGTCCTGTAACGTTTCAGCCTGACTGGACCTTGTTTTCACACAAATGGACCCAGAATGATGTGAAATTGTGCTTTGTGCAACATAATTCTGGGTGCCATTTAAAAACCATAAGTGCTAATGACTCCATTCCTTTTTGGGGTAATGGGGGCTGTTAATTGGAGTACTCTAAAACAAACCTGACCTCTTTAGGATATTCAGAAGCCAGGTTATAAGCCCACAAATGTGTAACTGGACTACTTCTTTAAATTGACAACAGATCCGGTGACCTCTGGGACATGGTTTGACCCCCTTAGGAAAGTGCTATCATCATGAAACGTTCAGATCACTTACAACTCAATAGATTCTACCGTCCTGTAACGTTTCAGCCTGACTGGACCTTGTTTTCACACAAATGGACCCAGAATGATGTGAAATTGTGCTTCGTGCCACATAATTCTGGGTGCCATTTAAAAACCATAAGTGCTAATGACTCCATTCCTTTTTGTGGTTGTAGGGGCTGTTGATTGGAGTACACTAAAACAAACCTGATCTCTCTAGGACATTCAGAAGCCAAGTTATAAGCCCACAAATGTGTAACTGGACTACTTCTTTAAATTGACAACAGATCCGGTGACCTCTGGGACATGGTTTGACCCCCTTAGGAAAGTGCTATCATCATGAAACATTCAGATCACTTACAACTCAAAGATTCTACCTTCATGTAACGTTTCAGCCTGATTGGACCTTGTTTTCACACAAATGGACCCAGAATGATGTGAAATTGTGCTTCGTGCAACATAATTCTGGGTGCCATTTAAAAACCATAAGTGCTAATGACTCCATTCCTTTTTGTGGCTGTAGGGGCTGTTGATTGGAGTACACTAAAACAAGCCTGACCTCTCTAGGACATTCAGAAGCCAAGTTATAAACCCACAAATGTGTAACTGGACTACTTCTTTAAAGTGACACCAGGCCCGGTGACCTTTGGGACATGGTTTGACCCCCTATAGGAATGTGCGATCATCATGAAACGTTCAGATCACTTACAACTGAATAGATTCTACTTTCTTGTAACGTTTCAGCCTGAATGGACCTTGTTTTCACACAAATGGACCCAGAATGATGTGAAATTGTGCTTCGTGCAACATAATTCTGGGTGCCATTTACAAACCATAAGTGCTAATGACTCCATTCCTTTTTGTGGTTGTAGGGGCTGTTGATTGGAGTACTCTGAAACAAACCTGATCACTCTAGGACATTCAGATGCCAAGTTATAAGCCCACAAATGTGTAACTGGACTACTTCTTTAAATTGACACCGATCCGGTGACCTAAGGGACATGGTTTGACAACCCTTAGGAAAGTGCTATCATCATGAAAAGTTCAGATCACTTACAACTCAATAGATTCTACCTTCCTGTAACGTTTCAGCCTGATTGGACCTTGTTTTCACACAAATGAACCCAGAATGATGTGAAATTGTGCTTCGTGCAACATAATTCTGGGTGCCATTTACAAACCATAAGTGCTAATGACTCCATTCCTTTTTGTGGTTGTAGGGGCTGTTGATTGGAGTACACTAAAACAAACCTGATCTCTCTAGGACATTCAGAAGCCAAGTTATAAGCCCACAAAGGTGTAACTGGACTACTTCTTTAAAGTGACACCAGGCCCGGTGACCTTTGGGACATGGTTTGACCCCCTATAGGAATGTGCGATCATCATGAAATGTTCAGATCACTTACAACTCAATAGATTCTACCTTCTTGTAACGTTTCAGCCTGATTGGACCTTGTTTTCACACAAATGGACCCAGAATGATGTGAAATTGTGCTTCGTGCAACATAATTCTGGGTGCCATTTACAAACCATAAGTGCTGACTCCATTCCTTTTTGTGGTTGTAGGGGCTCTTGATTGGAGTACACTAAAACAAACCTGATCTCTCTAGGACATTCAGAAGCCAAGTTATAAGCCCACAAATGTGTAACTGGACTACTTCTTTAAATTGACACCAGATCCGGTGACCTCTGGGACATGGTTTGACCCCCTTAGGAAAGTGCTATCATCATGAAACGTTCAGATCACTTACAACTCAATAGATTCTACCTTCCTGTAACGTTTCAGCCTGATTGGACCTTGTTTTCACACAAATGAACCCAGAATGATGTGAAATTGTGCTTTGTGCAACATAATTCTGGGTGCCATTTAAAAACCATAAGTGCTAATGACTCCATTCCTTTTTGTGGTTGTAGGGGCTGTTTATTGAAGTACACTAAAACAAGCCTGACCTCTCTAGGACATTCAGAAGCCAAGTTATAAGCCCACAAAGGTGTAACTGGACTACTTCTTTAAAGTGGCACCAGGCCCTGTGACCTTTGGGACATGGTTTGACCCCCTTAGGAATGTCCTATCATCATGAAACGTTCAGATCACTTACAACTCAATAGATTCTACCGTCCTGTAACGTTTCAGCCTGACTGGACCTTGTTTTCACACAAATGGACCCAGAATGATGTGAAATTGTGCTTTGTGCAACATAATTCTGGGTGCCATTTAAAAACCATAAGTGCTAATGACTCCATTCCTTTTTGGGGTAATGGGGGCTGTTAATTGGAGTACTCTAAAACAAACCTGACCTCTTTAGGATATTCAGAAGCCAGGTTATAAGCCCACAAATGTGTAACTGGACTACTTCTTTAAATTGACAACAGATCCGGTGACCTCTGGGACATGGTTTGACCCCCTTAGGAAAGTGCTATCATCATGAAACGTTCAGATCACTTACAACTCAATAGATTCTACCGTCCTGTAACGTTTCAGCCTGACTGGACCTTGTTTTCACACAAATGGACCCAGAATGATGTGAAATTGTGCTTCGTGCCACATAATTCTGGGTGCCATTTAAAAACCATAAGTGTTAATGACTCCATTCCTTTTTGTGGTTGTAGGGGCTGTTGATTGGAGTACACTAAAACAAACCTGATCTCTCTAGGACATTCAGAAGCCAAGTTATAAGCCCACAAATGTGTAACTGGACTACTTCTTTAAATTGACAACAGATCCGGTGACCTCTGGGACATGGTTTGACCCCCTTAGGAAAGTGCTATCATCATGAAACATTCAGATCACTTACAACTCAAAGATTCTACCTTCATGTAACGTTTCAGCCTGATTGGACCTTGTTTTCACACAAATGGACCCAGAATGATGTGAAATTGTGCTTCGTGCAACATAAATCTGGGTGCCATTTAAAAACCATAAGTGCTAATGACTCCATTCCTTTTTGTGGCTGTAGGGGCTGTTGATTGGAGTACACTAAAACAAGCCTGACCTCTCTAGGACATTCAGAAGCCAAGTTATAAACCCACAAATGTGTAACTGGACTACTTCTTTAAAGTGACACCAGGCCCGGTGACCTTTGGGACATGGTTTGACCCCCTATAGGAATGTGCGATCATCATGAAACGTTCAGATCACTTACAACTGAATAGATTCTACTTTCTTGTAACGTTTCAGCCTGAATGGACCTTGTTTTCACACAAATGGACCCAGAATGATGTGAAATTGTGCTTCGTGCAACATAATTCTGGGTGCCATTTACAAACCATAAGTGCTAATGACTCCATTCCTTTTTGTGGTTGTAGGGGCTGTTGATTGGAGTACTCTGAAACAAACCTGATCACTCTAGGACATTCAGATGCCAAGTTATAAGCCCACAAATGTGTAACTGGACTACTTCTTTAAATTGACACCGATCCGGTGACCTAAGGGACATGGTTTGACAACCCTTAGGAAAGTGCTATCATCATGAAAAGTTCAGATCACTTACAACTCAATAGATTCTACCTTCCTGTAACGTTTCAGCCTGATTGGACCTTGTTTTCACACAAATGAACCCAGAATGATGTGAAATTGTGCTTCGTGCAACATAATTCTGGGTGCCATTTACAAACCATAAGTGCTAATGACTCCATTCCTTTTTGTGGTTGTAGGGGCTGTTGATTGGAGTACACTAAAACAAACCTGATCTCTCTAGGACATTCAGAAGCCAAGTTATAAGCCCACAAAGGTGTAACTGGACTACTTCTTTAAAGTGACACCAGGCCCGGTGACCTTTGGGACATGGTTTGACCCCCTATAGGAATGTGCGATCATCATGAAATGTTCAGATCACTTACAACTCAATAGATTCTACCTTCTTGTAACGTTTCAGCCTGATTGGACCTTGTTTTCACACAAATGGACCCAGAATGATGTGAAATTGTGCTTCGTGCAACATAATTCTGGGTGCCATTTACAAACCATAAGTGCTGACTCCATTCCTTTTTGTGGTTGTAGGGGCTCTTGATTGGAGTACACTAAAACAAACCTGATCTCTCTAGGACATTCAGAAGCCAAGTTATAAGCCCACAAATGTGTAACTGGACTACTTCTTTAAAGTGACACCAGATCTGGTGACCTTTGGGACATGGTTTGACCGCCTATAGGAATGTGCGATCATCATGAAATGTTCAGATCACTTACAACTCAATAGATTCTACCTTCTTGTAACGTTTCAGCCTGAATGGACCTTGTTTTCAAACAAATGGACCCAGAATGATGTGAAATTGTGCTTCGTGCAACATAATTCTGGGTGCCATTTACAAACCATAAGTGCTAATGACTCCATTCCTTTTTGTGGTTGTATGGGCTGTTGATTGGAGTACACTAAAACAAACCTGATCTCTCTAGGACATTCAGAAGCCAAGTTATAAGCCCACAAATGTGTAACTGGACTACTTCTTTAAAGTGACACCAGATCCGGTGACCTTTGGGACATGGTTTGACCCACTTAGGAATGTGCGATCATCATGAAACTTTCAGATCACTTACAACTCAATAGATTCTACCTTCTTGTAACGTTTCAGCCTGATTGGACCTTGTTTTCACACAAATGGACCCAGAATGATGTGAAATTGTGCTTCGTTTAACATAATTCTGGGTGCCATTTACAAACCATAAGTGCTAATGACTCCATTCCTTTTTGTAATTGTAGGGGCTGTTGATTGGAGTACACTAAAACAAACCTGATCTCTCTAGGACATTCAGAAGCCAGGTTATAAAGCCACAAATGTGTAACTGGACTACTTCTTTAAAGTGACACCAGGCCCGGTGACCTTTGGGACATGGTTTGACCCCCTATAGGAATGTGCGATCATCATGAAACGTTCATATCACTTACAACTCAATTGATTCTACCTTCTTGTAATGTTTCAGCCTGATTGGACCTTGTTTTCACACAAATGGACCCAGAATGATGTGAAATTGTGCTTCGTGCAACATAATTCTGGGTGCCATTTACAAACCATAAGTGCTAATGACTGAATTATTTTTTGTGGTTGTAGGGGCTGTTGATTGGAGTGCACTAAAACAAACCTGATCTCTCTAGGACATTCAGAAGCCAAGTTATAAGCCCACAAATGTGTAACTGGACTACTTCTTTAAAGTGACACCAGATCCGGTGACTTTTGGGACATGGTTTGACCCACTTAGGAATGTGCGATCATCATGAAACGTTCAGATCACTTACAACTCAATAGATTCTACCTTCTTGTAACGTTTCAGCCTGATTGGACATTGTTTTCACACAAATGGACCCAGAATGATGTGAAATTGTGCTTCGTGCAACATAATTCTGGGTGCCATTTAAAAACCATAAGTGCTAATGACTCCATTCCTTTTTGAGGTAATAGGGGCTGTTAATTGGAGTACTCTAAAACAAACCTGACCTCTTTAGGATATTCAGAAGCCAAGTTATAAGCCCACAAATGTGTAACTGGACTACTTCTTTAAAGTGACACCAGGGCCGGTGACCTTTGGGACATGGTTTGACCCCCTATAGGAATGTGCGATCATCATGAAACTTTCAGATCACTTACAATTCAACAGATTCTACCTTCCTGTAACGTTTCAGCCTGATTGGACCTTGTTTTCACACAAATGGACCCAGAATGATGTGAAATTGTGCTTCGTTTAACATAATTCTTGGTGCCATTTACAAACCATAAGTGCTAATGACTCCATTCCTTTTTGTGGTTGTAGGGGCTGTTGATTGGAATACACTAAAACAAACCTGATCTCTCTAGGACATTCAGAAGCCAAGTTATAAGCCCACAAAGGTGTAACTGGACTACTTCTTTAAAGTGACACCAGGCCCGGTGACCTTTGGGACATGGTTTGACCGCCTATAGGAATGTGCGATCATCATGAAATGTTCAGATCACTTACAACTCAATAGATTCTACCTTCTTGTAACGTTTCAGCCTGAATGGACCTTGTTTTCAAACAAATGGACCCAGAATGATGTGAAATTGTGCTTCGTGCAACATAATTCTGGGTGCCATTTACAAACCATAAGTGCTAATGACTCCATTCCTTTTTGTGGTTGTATGGGCTGTTGATTGGAGTACACTAAAACAAACCTGATCTCTCTAGGACATTCAGAAGCCAAGTTATAAGCCCACAAATGTGTAACTGGACTACTTCTTTAAAGTGACACCAGATCCGGTGACCTTTGGGACATGGTTTGACCCACTTAGGAATGTGCGATCATCATGAAACTTTCAGATCACTTACAACTCAATAGATTCTACCTTCCTGTAACGTTTCAGCCTGATTGGACCTTGTTTTCACACAAATGAACCCAGAATGATTTGAAATTGTGCTTTGTGCAACATAATTCTGGGTGCCATTTAAAAACCATAAGTGCTAATGACTGAATTATTTTTTGTGGTTGTAGGGGCTGTTGATTGGAGTGCACTAAAACAAACCTGATCTCTCTAGGACATTCAGAAGCCAAGTTATAAGCCCACAAATGTGTAACTGGACTACTTCTTTAAAGTGACACCAGATCCGGTGACTTTTGGGACATGGTTTGACCCACTTAGGAATGTGCGATCATCATGAAACGTTCAGATCACTTACAACTCAATAGATTCTACCTTCTTGTAACGTTTCAGCCTGATTGGACATTGTTTTCACACAAATGGACCCAGAATGATGTGAAATTGTGCTTCGTGCAACATAATTCTGGGTGCCATTTAAAAACCATAAGTGCTAATGACTCCATTCCTTTTTGAGGTAATAGGGGCTGTTAATTGGAGTACTCTAAAACAAACCTGACCTCTTTAGGATATTCAGAAGCCAAGTTATAAGCCCACAAAGGTGTAACTGGACTACTTCTTTAAAGTGACACCAGGGCCGGTGACCTTTGGGACATGGTTTGACCCCCTATAGGAATGTGCGATCATCATGAAACTTTCAGATCACTTACAACTCAACAGATTCTACCTTCTTGTAACGTTTCAGCCTGACTGGACCTTGTTTTCACACAAATGGACCCAGAATGATGTGAAATTGTGCTTCGTGCAACATAATTCTGGGTGCCATTTAAAAACCATAAGTGCTAATGACTCCATTCCTTTTTGAGGTAATAGGGGCTGTTAATTGGAGTACTCTAAAACAAACCTGACCTCTTTAGGATATTCAGAAGCCAAGTTATAAGCCCACAAAGGTGTAACTGGACTACTTCTTTAAAGTGACACCAGGGCCGGTGACCTTTGGGACATGGTTTGACCCCCTATAGGAATGTGCGATCATCATGAAACTTTCAGATCACTTACAACTCAACAGATTCTACCTTCTTGTAACGTTTCAGCCTGACTGGACCTTGTTTTCACACAAATGGACCCAGAATGATGTGAAATTGTGCTTCGTGCAACATAATTCTGGGTGCCATTTAAAAACCATAAGTGCTAATGACTCCATTCCTTTTTGTGGTTGTAGGGGCTGTTGATTGGAGTACACTAAAACAAACCTGATCTCTCTAGGAAATTCAGAAGCCAAGTTATAAGCCCACAAATGTGTAACTGGACTACTTTTTTAAATTGACACCGATCCGGTGACCTTTGGGACATGGTTTTACCTCCTTAGGAAAGTGCTATCATCATGAAACGTTCAGATCACTTACAACTCAATAGATTCTACCTTCCTGTAACGTTTCAGCCTGATTGGACCTTGTTTTCACACAAATGAACCCAGAATGATGTGAAATTTTGCTTCGTGCCACATAATTCTGGGTGCCATTTACAACCCATAAGTGCTAATGACTCCATTCCTTTTTGTGGCTGTAGGGGCTGTTTATTGGAGTACACTAAAACAAGCCTGACCTCTCAAGGACATTCAGAAGCCAAGTTATAAGCCCACAAAGGTGTAACTGGACTACTTCTTTAAAGTGACACCAGGCCCGGTGACCTTTGGGACATGGTTTGACCCCCTATAGGAATGTGCGATCATCATGAAACGTTCAGATCACTTACAACTCAATAGATTCTACCTTCTTGTAACGTTTCAGCCTGAATGGACCTTGTTTTCACACAAATGGACCCAGAATGATGTGAAATTGTGCTTCGTGCATCATAATTCTTGGTGCCATTTACAAACCATAAGTCCTAATGACTCCATTCCTCTTTGTGGTTGTAGGGGCTGTTGATTGTAGTACTCTGAAACAAACCTGATCACTCTAGGACATTCAGAAGCCAAGTTATAAGCCCACAAATGTGTAACTGGACTACTTCTTTACATTAACACCAGGCCCGGTGACCTTTGGGACATGGTTTGACCCCCTTAGGAATGTGCGATCATCATGAAACGTTCAGATCACTTACAACTCAATAGATTCTACCTTCTTGTAACGATTCAGCCTGATTGGACCTTGTTTTCACACAAATGGACCCAGAATGATGTGAAATTGTGCTTCATGCAACATAATTCTGGGTGCCATTTACAAACCATAATGACTCCATTCCTTTTTGTGGTTGTAGGGGCTGTTGATTGGAGTACACTAAAACAAACCTGATCTCTCTAGGACATTCAGAAGCCAAGTTATAAGCCCACAAAGGTGTAACTGGACTACTTCTTTAAAGTGACACCAGGCCCGGTGACCTTTGGGACATGGTTTGACCCCCTATAGGAATGTGCGATCATCATGAAACGTTCATATCACTTAAAACTCAATTGATTCTACCTTCTTGTAACGATTCAGCCTGATTGGACCTTGTTTTCACACAAATGAACCCAGAATGATGTGAAATTGTGCTTTGTGCAACATAATTCTGGGTGCCATTTAAAAACCATAAGTGCTAATGACTCCATTCCTTTTTGGGGTAATGGGGGCTGTTAATTGGAGTACTCTAAAACAAACCTGACCTCTGTAGGATATTCAGAAGCAGAGTTATAAGACCACAAAGGTGTAACTGGAATACTTCTTTAAAGTGACACCAGGCCCGGTGACCTTTGGGACATGGTTTGACCCCCTATAGGAATGTGCGATCATCATGAAACTTTCAGATCACTTAAAACTCAACAGATTCTACCTTCTTGTAACGTTTCAGCCTGACTGGACCTTGTATTCACACAAATGGACCCAGAATGATGTGAAATTGTGCTTCGTGCAACATAATTCTGGGTGCCATTTAAAAGCCATAAGTGCTAATGACTCCATTCCTTTTTGTGGTTGTAGGGGCTGTTGATTGGAGTACACTAAAACAAACCTGATCTCTCTAGGACATTCAGAAGCCAAGTTATAAGGCCACAAATGTGTAACTGGACTACTTCTTTAAATTGACACCAGATCCGGTGACCTCTGGGACATGGGTTGACCCCCTTAGGAAAGTGCTATCATCATGAAACGTTCAGATCACTTACAACTCAATAGATTCTACCTTCCTGTAACGTTTCAGCCTGATTGGACCTTGTTTTCACACAAATGAACCCAGAATGATGTGAAATTGTGCTTTGTGCAACATAATTCTGGGTGCCATTTAAAAACCATAAGTGCTAATGACTCCATTCCTTTTTGTGGTTGTAGGGGCTGTTTATTGAAGTACACTAAAACAAGCCTGACCTCTCTAGGACATTCAGAAGCCAAGTTATAAGCCCACAAAGGTGTAACTGGACTACTTCTTTAAAGTGGCACCAGGCCCGGTGACCTTTGGGACATGGTTTGACCCCCTTAGGAATGTCCTATCATCATGAAACGTTCAGATCACTTACAACTCAATAGATTCTACCGTCCTGTAACGTTTCAGCCTGACTGGACCTTGTTTTCACACAAATGGTCCCAGAATGATGTGAAATTGTGCTTTGTGCAACATAATTCTGGGTGCCATTTAAAAACCATAAGTGCTAATGACTCCATTCCTTTTTGGGGTAATGGGGGCTGTTAATTGGAGTACTCTAAAACAAACCTGACCTCTTTAGGATATTCAGAAGCCAGGTTATAAGCCCACAAATGTGTAACTGGACTACTTCTTTAAATTGACAACAGATCCGGTGACCTCTGGGACATGGTTTGACCCCCTTAGGAAAGTGCTATCATCATGAAACGTTCAGATCACTTACAACTCAATAGATTCTACCGTCCTGTAACGTTTCAGCCTGACTGGACCTTGTTTTCACACAAATGGACCCAGAATGATGTGAAATTGTGCTTCGTGCAACATAATTCTGGGTGCCATTTAAAAACCATAAGTGCTAATGACTCCATTCCTTTTTGTGGCTGTAGGGGCTGTTGATTGGAGTACACTAAAACAAGCCTGACCTCTCTAGGACATTCAGAAGCCAAGTTATAAGCCCACAAATGTGTAACTGGACTACTTCTTTAAAGTGACACCAGGCATGGTGAACTTTGGGACATGGTTTGACCCCCTATAGGAATGTGCGATCATCATGAAACGTTCAGATCACTTACAACTGAATAGATTCTACTTTCTTGTAACGTTTCAGCCTGAATGGACCTTGTTTTCACACAAATGGACCCAGAATGATGTGAAATTGGGCTTCGTGCAACATAATTCTGGGTGCCATTTACAAACCATAAGTGCTAATGACTCCATTCCTTTTTGTGGTTGTAGGGGCTGTTGATTGGAGTACTCTGAAACAAACCTGATCACTCTAGGACATTCAGATGCCAAGTTATAAGCCCACAAATGTGTAACTGGACTACTTCTTTAAATTGACACCAGGCCCGGTGACCTTTGGGACATGGTTTGACCCCCTATAGGAATGTGCGATCATCATGAAACGTTCAGATCACTTACAACTCAATAGATTCTACCTTCTTGTAACGTTTCAGCCTGATTGGACCTTGTTTTCACACAAATGGACCCAGAATGATGTGAAATTGTGCTTCGTGCAACATAATTCTGGGTGCCATTTACAAACCATAAGTGCTAATGACTCCATTCCTTTTTGTGGTTGTAGGGGCTGTTGATTGGAGTACAATAAAACAAACCTGATCTCTCTAGGACATTCAGAAGCCAAGTTATAAGCCCACAAATGTGTAACTGGACTACTTCTTTAACCCTTTGATGCATAATGGTCACTACAGTGGACAGGTACTCAAAATTGTTATTTATTTATTTTTCCTATTAAGCACAGCTGTTGAAGACTTTATTGCATTTGAGCCCCTCCATTTGGACTTCAGTAAGTCAAGCCAACACATTTCATGTTCAGAATGCACGCTGCCCACTGAGGTGGACATGTAATAAATTATTTGTAAATTATTAAATGTTACAAAAATTTGTTTCATTCACACAAAGATGAATGAAAAAAAATTGTTAAAAAAATCATGGTTGAACATTTCATAATTCATGCATCAAAGGGTTAAAGTGACACCAGATCTGGTGACCTTTGGGACATGGTTTGACCCACTTAGGAATGTGCGATCATCATGAAACGTTCAGATCACTTACAACTCAATAGATTCTACCTTCTTGTAACGTTTCAGCCTGATTGGACCTTGTTTTCACACAAATGGACCCAGAATGATGTGAAATTGTGCTTCGTGCAACATAATTCTGGGTGCCATTTACAAACCATAAGTGCTAATGACTCCATTCCTTTTTGTGGTTGTAGGGGCTGTTGATTGGAATACACTAAAACAAACCTGATCTCTCTAGGACATTCAGAAGCCAAGTTATAAGCCCACAAAGGTGTAACTGGACTACTTCTTTAAAGTGACACCAGGCCCGGTGACCTTTGGGACATGGTTTGACCCCCTATAGGAATGTGCGATCATCATGAAACGTTCAGATCACTTACAACTCAATAGATTCTACCGTCCTGTAACGTTTCAGCCTGACTGGACCTTGTTTTCACACAAATGGACCCAGAATGATGTGAAATTGTGCTTTGTGCAACATAATTCTGGGTGCCATTTAAAAACCATAAGTGCTAATGACTCCATTCCTTTTTGGGGTAATGGGGGCTGTTAATTGGAGTACTCTAAAACAAACCTGACCTCTTTAGGATATTCAGAAGCCAGGTTATAAGCCCACAAATGTGTAACTGGACTACTTCTTTAAATTGACAACAGATCCGGTGACCTCTGGGACATGGTTTGACCCCCTTAGGAAAGTGCTATCATCATGAAACGTTCAGATCACTTACAACTCAATAGATTCTACCGTCCTGTAACGTTTCAGCCTGACTGGACCTTGTTTTCACACAAATGGACCCAGAATGATGTGAAATTGTGCTTCGTGCAACATAATTCTGGGTGCCATTTAAAAACCATAAGTGCTAATGACTCCATTCCTTTTTGTGGTTGTAGGGGCTGTTGATTGGAGTACACTAAAAAAAAACCTGATCTCTCTAGGACATTCAGAAGCCAAGTTTTAAGCCCACAAATGTGTAACTGGACTACTTCTTTAAATTGACAACAGATCCGGTGACCTCTGGGACATGGTTTGGCCCCCTTAGGAAAGTGCTATCATCATGAAACATTCAGATCACTTACAACTCAAAGATTCTACCTTCATGTAACGTTTCAGCCTGATTGGACCTTGTTTTCACACAAATGGACCCAGAATGATGTGAAATTGTGCTTCGTGCAACATAATTCTGGGTGCCATTTAAAAACCATAAGTGCTAATGACTCCATTCCTTTTTGTGGCTGTAGGGGCTGTTGATTGGAGTACACTAAAACAAGCCTGACCTCTCTAGGACATTCAGAAGCCAAGTTATAAGCCCACAAATGTGTAACTGGACTACTTCTTTAAAGTGACACCAGGCCCGGTGAACTTTGGGACATGGTTTGACCCCCTATAGGAATGTGCGATCATCATGAAACGTTCAGATCACTTACAACTGAATAGATTCTACTTTCTTGTAACGTTTCAGCCTGAATGGACCTTGTTTTCACACAAATGGACCCAGAATGATGTGAAATTGTGCTTCGTGCAACATAATTCTGGGTGCCATTTACAAACCATAAGTGCTAATGACTCCATTCCTTTTTGTGGTTGTAGGGGCTGTTGATTGGAGTACTCTGAAACAAACCTGATCACTCTAGGACATTCAGATGCCAAGTTATAAGCCCACAAATGTGTAACTGGACTACTTCTTTAAAGTGACACCAGGCCCGGTGACCTTTGGGACATGGTTTGACCCCCTATAGGAATGTGCGATCATCATGAAACGTTCAGATCACTTACAACTCAAAGATTCTACCTTCATGTAACGTTTCAGCCTGATTGGACCTTGTTTTCACACAAATGGACCCAGAATGATGTGAAATTGTGCTTCGTGCAACATAATTCTGGGTGCCATTTAAAAACCATAAGTGCTAATGACTCCATTCCTTTTTGTGGCTGTAGGGGCTGTTGATTGGAGTACACTAAAACAAGCCTGACCTCTCTAGGACATTCAGAAGCCAAGTTATAAGCCCACAAATGTGTAACTGGACTACTTCTTTAAAGTGACACCAGGCCCGGTGAACTTTGGGACATGGTTTGACCCCCTATAGGAATGTGCGATCATCATGAAACGTTCAGATCACTTACAACTGAATAGATTCTACTTTCTTGTAACGTTTCAGCCTGAATGGACCTTGTTTTCACACAAATGGACCCAGAATGATGTGAAATTGTGCTTCGTGCAACATAATTCTGGGTGCCATTTACAAACCATAAGTGCTAATGACTCCATTCCTTTTTGTGGTTGTAGGGGCTGTTAATTGGAGTACACTAAAACAAACCTGATCTCTCTAGGACATTCAGAAGCCAAGTTATAAGCCCACAAATGTGTAACTGGACTACTTCTTTAAAGTGACACCAGATCTGGTGACCTTTGGGACATGGTTTGACCCACTTAGGAATGTGCGATCATCATGAAATGTTCAGATCACTTACAACTCAATAGATTCTACCTTCTTGTAACGTTTCAGCCTGATTGGACCTTGTTTTCACACAAATGGACCCAGAATGATGTGAAATTGTGCTTCGTGCAACATAATTCTGGGTGCCATTTACAAACCATAAGTGCTAATGACTCCATTCCTTTTTGTGGTTGTAGGGGCTGTTGATTGGAGTACACTAAAACACACCTGATCTCTCTAGGACATTCAGAGGCCAAGTTATAAGCCCACAAAGGTGTAACTGGACTACTTCTTTAAAGTGACACCAGATCCGGTGACCTTTGGGACATGGTTTGACCCACTTAGGAATGTGCGATCATCATGAAACTTTCAGATCACTTACAACTCAATAGATTCTACCTTCTTGTAACGTTTCAGCCTGATTGGACCTTGTTTTCACACAAATGGACCCAGAATGATGTGAAATTGTGCTTCGTTTAACATAATTCTGGGTGCCATTTACAAACCATAAGTGCTAATGACTCCATTCCTTTTTGTAGTTGTAGGGGCTGTTGATTGGAGTACACTAAAACAAACCTGATCTCTCTAGGACATTCAGAAGCCAGGTTATAAAGCCACAAATGTGTAACTGGAGTACTTCTTTAAAGTGACACCAGGCCCGGTGACCTTTGGGACATGGTTTGACCCCCTATAGGAATGTGCGATCATCATGAAACGTTCATATAACTTACAACTCAATAGATTCTACCTTCTTGTAACGTTTCAGCCTGATTGGACCTTGTTTTCACACAAATGGACCCAGAATGATGTGAAATTGTGCTTCGTGCAACATAATTCTGGGTGCCATTTACAAACCATAAGTGCTAATGACTGAATTCTTTTTTGTGGTTGTAGGGGCTGTTGATTGGAGTGCACTAAAACAAACCTGATCTCTCTAGGACATTCAGAAGCCAAGTTATAAGCCCACAAAGGTGTAACTGGACTACTTCTTTAAAGTGACACCAGGGCCGGTGACCTTTGGGACATGGTTTGACCCCCTATAGGAATGTGCGATCATCATGAAACTTTCAGATCACTTACAACTCAACAGATTCTACCTTCTTGTAACGTTTCAGCCTGACTGGACCTTGTTTTCACACAAATGGACCCAGAATCATGTGAAATTGTGCTTCGTGCAACATAATTCTGGGTGCCATTTAAAAACCATAAGTGCTAATGACTCCATTCCTTTTTGAGGTAATAGGGGCTGTTAATTGGAGTACTCTAAAACAAACCTGACCTCTTTAGGATATTCAGAAGCCAAGTTATAAGCCCACAAAGGTGTAACTGGACTACTTCTTTAAAGTGACACCAGGGCCGGTGACCTTTGGGACATGGTTTGACCCCCTATAGGAATGTGCGATCATCATGAAACTTTCAGATCACTTACAACTCAACAGATTCTACCTTCTTGTAACGTTTCAGCCTGACTGGACCTTGTTTTCACACAAATGGACCCAGAATGATGTGAAATTGTGCTTCGTGCAACATAATTCTGGGTGCCATTTAAAAACCATAAGTGCTAATGACTCCATTCCTTTTTGTGGTTGTAGGGGCTGTTAATTGGAGTACACTAAAACAAACCTGATCTCTCTAGGAAATTCAGAAGCCAAGTTATAAGCCCACAAATGTGTAACTGGACTACTTTTTTAAATTGACACCGATCCGGTGACCTTTGGGACATGGTTTTACCTCCTTAGGAAAGTGCTATCATCATGAAACGTTCAGATCACTTACAACTCAATAGATTCTAACTTCCTGTAACGTTTCAGCCTGATTGGACCTTGTTTTCACACAAATGAACCCAGAATGATGTGAAATTTTGCTTCGTGCCACATAATTCTGGGTGCCATTTACAACCCATAAGTGCTAATGACTCCATTCCTTTTTGGGGTAATGGGGGCTGTTAATTGGAGTACTCTAAATTAAACCTGACCTCTCTAGGATATTCAGAAGCCAAGTTATAAGCCCACAAAGGTGTAACTGGACTACCTCTTTAAATTGACACCAGGCCCGGTGACCTTTGGGACATGGTTTGACCCCCTTAGGAATGTGCGATCATCATGAAACGTTCAGATCCCTTACAACTCAATATATTCTACATTCTTGTAACGTTTCAGCCTGATTGGACCTTGTTTTCACACAAATGGACCCAGAATGATGTGAAATTGTGCTTCGTGCAACATAATTCTGGGTGCCATTTACAAACCATAAGTGCTAATGACTCCATTCCTTTTTGTGGCTGTAGGGGCTGTTTATTGGAGTACACTAAAACAAGCCTGACCTCTCAAGGACATTCAGAAGCCAAGTTATAAGCCCACAAAGGTGTAACTGGACTACTTATTTAAAGTGACACCAGGCCCGGTGACCTTTGGGACATGGTTTGACCCCCATAGGAATGTGCGATCATCATGAAACGTTCAGATCACTTACAACTCAATAGATTCTACCTTCTTGTAACGTTTCAGCCTGAATGGACCTTGTTTTCACACAAATGGACCCAGAATGATGTGAAATTGTGCTTCGTGCATCATAATTCTGGGTGCCATTTACAAACCATAAGTCCTAATGACTCCATTCCTTTTTGTGGTTGTAGGGGCTGTTAATTGTAGTACTCTGAAACAAACCTGATCACTCTAGGACATTCAGAAGCCAAGTTATAAGCCCACAAATGTGTAACTGGACTACTTCTTTACATTGACACCAGGCCCGTTGACCTTTGGGACATGATTTGACCCCCTATAGGAATGTGCGATCATCATGAAACGTTCATATCACTTACAACTCAATAGATTCTACCTTCTTGTAACGTTTCAGCCTGATTGGACCTTGATTTTAACATATATGGACCCAGAATGATGTGAAATTGTGCTTCGTGCAACATAATTCTGGGTGCCATTTACAAACCATAAGTTCAAATGACTCCATTCTTTTTTGTGGTTGTAGGGGTAGTTGATTGGAGTACACTAAAACAAACCTGATCTCTCTAGGACATTCAGAAGCCAAGTTATAAGCCCACAAATGTGTAACTGGACTACTTCTTTAAAGTGACACCAGATCCGGTGACCTTTGGGACATGGTTTGACCCACTTAGGAATGTGCGATCATCATGAAACGTTCAGATCACTTACAACTCAATAGATTCTACCTTCTTGTAACGTTTCAGCCTGATTGGACCTTGTTTTCACCCAAATGGACCCAGAATGATGTGAAATTGTGCTTCTTGCAACATCATTCTGGGTGCCATTTAAAAACCATAAGTGCTAATGACTCCATTCCTTTTTGAGGTAATAGGGGCTGTTAATTTGAGTACTCTAAAACAAACCTGACCTCTCTAGGACATTCAGAAGCCAAGTTATAAGCCCACAAATGTGTAACTGGACTACTTCTTTAAAGTGACACCAGATCCGGTGACCTTTAGGACATGGATTGACACCCTTAGGAAAGTGCTATCATCACGAAACGTTCATATCACTTACAACTCAATAGATTCTACCTTCCTGTAACGTTTCAGCCTGATTGGACCTTGTTTTCACACAAATGAACCCAGAATGATGTGAAATTGTGCTTTGTGCAACATAATTCTGGGTGCCATTTAAAAACCATAAGTGCTAATGACTCCATTCCTTTTTGGGGTAATGAGGGCTGTTAATTATAGTAATCTAAAATTAACCTGACCTCTTTAGGATATTCAGAAGCCAGGTTATAAGCCCACAAATGTGTAACTGGACTACTTCTTTAAATTGACAACCGATCCGGTGACCTCTGGGACATGGTTTGACCCCCTTAGGAAAGTGCTATCATCATGAAACATTCAGATCACTTACAACTCAAAGATTCTACCTTCCTGTAACGTTTCAGCCTGATTGGACCTTGTTTTCACACAAATGGACCCAGAATGATGTGAAATTGTGCTTCGTGCAACATAATTCTGGGTGCCATTTAAAAACCATAAGTGCTAATGACTCCATTCCTTTTTGTGGCTGTAGGGGCTGTTGATTGGAGTACACTAAAACAAGCCTGACCTCTCTAGGACATTCAGAAGCCAAGTTATAAGCCCACAACTGTGTAACTGGACTACTTCTTTAAAGTGACACCAGGCCCGGTGACCTTTGGGACATGGTTTGACCCCCTATAGGAATGTGCGATCATCATGAAACGTTCAGATCACTTACAACTCAATAGATTCTACTTTCTTGTAACGTTTCAGCCTGAATGGACCTTGTTTTCACACAAATGGACCCAGAATGATGTGAAATTGTGCTTCGTGCAACATAATTCTGGGTGCCATTTACAAACCATAAGTGCTAATGACTCCATTCCTTTTTGTGGTTGTAGGGGCTGTTGATTGGAGTACTCTGAAACAAACCTGATCACTCTAGGACATTCAGAAGCCAAGTTATAAGCCCACAAATGTGTAACTGGACTACTTCTTTAAATTGACACCGATCCGGTGACCTTTGGGACATGGTTTGACCCCCTTAGGAAAGTGCTATCATCATGAAAAGTTCAGATCACTTACAACTCAATAGATTCTACCTTCCTGTAACGTTTCAGCCTGATTGGACCTTGTTTTCACACAAATGAACCCAGAATGATGTGAAATTGTGCTTCGTGCAACATAATTCTGGGTGCCATTTACAAACCATAAGTGCTCATGACTCCATTCCTTTTTGTGGTTGTAGGGGCTGTTGATTGGAGTACACTAAAACAAACCTGATCTCTCTAGGACATTCAGAAGCCAAGTTATAAGCCCACAAAGGTGTAACTGGACTACTTCTTTAAAGTGACACCAGGCCCGGTGACCTTTGGGACATGGTTTGACCCCCTATAGGAATGTGCGATCATCATGAAACGTTCAGATCACTTACAACTCAATAGATTCTACCTTCTTGTAACGTTTCAGCCTGATTGGACCTTGTTTTCACACAAATGGACCCAGAATGATGTGAAATTGTGCTTCGTGCAACATAATTCTGGGTGCCATTTACAAACCATAAGTGCTAATGACTCCATTCCTTTTTGTGGTTGTAGGGGCTGTTGATTGGAGTACACTAAAACAAACCTGATCTCTCTAGGACATTCAGAAGCCAAGTTATAAGCCCACAAATGTGTAACTGGACTACTTCTTTAAAGTGACACCAGATCCGGTGACCTTTGGGACATGGTTTGACCCACTTAGGAATGTGCGATCATCATGAAACGTTCAGATCACTTACAACTCAATAGATTCTACCTTCTTGTAACGTTTCAGCCTGATTGGACATTGTTTTCACACAAATGGACCCAGAATGATGTGAAATTGTGCTTCGTGCAACATAATTCTGGGCGCCATTTACAAACCATAAGTGCTAATGACTCCATTCCTTTTTGTGGCTGTAGGGGCTGTTTATTGGAGTACACTAAAACAAGCCTGACCTCTCAAGGACATTCAGAAGCCAAGTTATAAGCCCACAAAGGTGTAACTGGACTACTTATTTAAAGTGACACCAGGCCCGGTGACCTTTGGGACATGGTTTGACCCCCTATAGGAATGTGCGATCATCATGAAACGTTCAGATCACTTACAACTCAATAGATTCTACCTTCTTGTAACGTTTCAGCCTGAATGGACCTTGTTTTCACACAAATGGACCCAGAATGATGTGAAATTGTGCTTCGTGCATCATAATTCTGGGTGCCATTTACAAACCATAAGTCCTAATGACTCCATTCCTTTTTGTGGTTGTAGGGGCTGTTAATTGTAGTACTCTGAAACAAACCTGATCACTCTAGGACATTCAGAAGCCAAGTTATAAGCCCACAAATGTGTAACTGGACTACTTCTTTACATTGACACCAGGCCCGTTGACCTTTGGGACATGATTTGACCCCCTATAGGAATGTGCGATCATCATGAAACGTTCATATCACTTACAACTCAATAGATTCTACCTTCTTGTAACGTTTCAGCCTGATTGGACCTTGATTTTAACATATATGGACCCAGAATGATGTGAAATTGTGCTTCGTGCAACATAATTCTGGGTGCCATTTACAAACCATAAGTTCAAATGACTCCATTCTTTTTTGTGGTTGTAGGGGTAGTTGATTGGAGTACACTAAAACAAACCTGATCTCTCTAGGACATTCAGAAGCCAAGTTATAAGCCCACAAATGTGTAACTGGACTACTTCTTTAAAGTGACACCAGATCCGGTGACCTTTGGGACATGGTTTGACCCACTTAGGAATGTGCGATCATCATGAAACGTTCAGATCACTTACAACTCAATAGATTCTACCTTCTTGTAACGTTTCAGCCTGATTGGACCTTGTTTTCACCCAAATGGACCCAGAATGATGTGAAATTGTGCTTCTTGCAACATCATTCTGGGTGCCATTTAAAAACCATAAGTGCTAATGACTCCATTCCTTTTTGAGGTAATAGGGGCTGTTAATTTGAGTACTCTAAAACAAACCTGACCTCTCTAGGATATTCAGAAGCCAAGTTATAAGCCCACAAATGTGTAACTGGACTACTTCTTTAAAGTGACACCAGATCCGGTGACCTTTAGGACATGGATTGACACCCTTAGGAAAGTGCTATCATCACGAAACGTTCATATCACTTACAACTCAATAGATTCTACCTTCCTGTAACGTTTCAGCCTGATTGGACCTTGTTTTCACACAAATGAACCCAGAATGATGTGAAATTGTGCTTTGTGCAACATAATTCTGGGTGCCATTTAAAAACCATAAGTGCTAATGACTCCATTCCTTTTTGGGGTAATGAGGGCTGTTAATTATAGTAATCTAAAATTAACCTGACCTCTTTAGGATATTCAGAAGCCAGGTTATAAGCCCACAAATGTGTAACTGGACTACTTCTTTAAATTGACAACCGATCCGGTGACCTCTGGGACATGGTTTGACCCCCTTAGGAAAGTGCTATCATCATGAAACATTCAGATCACTTACAACTCAAAGATTCTACCTTCCTGTAACGTTTCAGCCTGATTGGACCTTGTTTTCACACAAATGGACCCAGAATGATGTGAAATTGTGCTTCGTGCAACATAATTCTGGGTGCCATTTAAAAACCATAAGTGCTAATGACTCCATTCCTTTTTGTGGCTGTAGGGGCTGTTGATTGGAGTACACTAAAACAAGCCTGACCTCTCTAGGACATTCAGAAGCCAAGTTATAAGCCCACAACTGTGTAACTGGACTACTTCTTTAAAGTGACACCAGGCCCGGTGACCTTTGGGACATGGTTTGACCCCCTATAGGAATGTGCGATCATCATGAAACGTTCAGATCACTTACAACTCAATAGATTCTACTTTCTTGTAACGTTTCAGCCTGAATGGACCTTGTTTTCACACAAATGGACCCAGAATGATGTGAAATTGTGCTTCGTGCAACATAATTCTGGGTGCCATTTACAAACCATAAGTGCTAATGACTCCATTCCTTTTTGTGGTTGTAGGGGCTGTTGATTGGAGTACTCTGAAACAAACCTGATCACTCTAGGACATTCAGAAGCCAAGTTATAAGCCCACAAATGTGTAACTGGACTACTTCTTTAAATTGACACCGATCCGGTGACCTTTGGGACATGGTTTGACCCCCTTAGGAAAGTGCTATCATCATGAAAAGTTCAGATCACTTACAACTCAATAGATTCTACCTTCCTGTAACGTTTCAGCCTGATTGGACCTTGTTTTCACACAAATGAACCCAGAATGATGTGAAATTGTGCTTCGTGCAACATAATTCTGGGTGCCATTTACAAACCATAAGTGCTAATGACTCCATTCCTTTTTGTGGTTGTAGGGGCTGTTGATTGGAGTACACTAAAACAAACCTGATCTCTCTAGGACATTCAGAAGCCAAGTTATAAGCCCACAAAGGTGTAACTGGACTACTTCTTTAAAGTGACACCAGGCCCGGTGACCTTTGGGACATGGTTTGACCCCCTATAGGAATGTGCGATCATCATGAAACGTTCAGATCACTTACAACTCAATAGATTCTACCTTCTTGTAACGTTTCAGCCTGATTGGACCTTGTTTTCACACAAATGGACCCAGAATGATGTGAAATTGTGCTTCGTGCAACATAATTCTGGGTGCCATTTACAAACCATAAGTGCTAATGACTCCATTCCTTTTTGTGGTTGTAGGGGCTGTTGATTGGAGTACACTAAAACAAACCTGATCTCTCTAGGACATTCAGAAGCCAAGTTATAAGCCCACAAATGTGTAACTGGACTACTTCTTTAAAGTGACACCTGATCTGGTGACCTTTGGGACATGGTTTGACCCACTTAGGAATGTGCGATCATCATGAAACATTCAGATCACTTACAACTCAATAGATTCTACCTTCTTGTAACGTTTCAGCCTGATTGGACCTTGTTTTCACACAAATGGACCCAGAATGATGTGAAATTGTGCTTCGTGCAACATAATTCTGGGTGCCATTTACAAACCATAAGTGCTAATGACTCCATTCCTTTTTGTGGATGTAGGGGCTGTTGATTGGAATACACTAAAACAAACCTGATCTCTCTAGGACATTCAGAAGCCAAGTTATAAGCCCACAAAGGTGTAACTGGACTACTTCTTTAAAGTGACACCAGGCCCGGTGACCTTTGGGACATGGTTTGACCCCCTATAGGAATGTGCGATCATCATGAAATGTTCAGATTACTTACAACTCAATAGATTCTACCTTCTTGTAACGTTTCAGCCTGAATGGACCTTGTTTTCAAACAAATGGACCCAGAATGATGTGAAATTGTGCTTCGTGCAACATAATTCTGGGTGCCATTTACAAACCATAAGTGCTAATGACTGAATTCTTTTTTGTGGTTGTAGGGGCTGTTGATTGGAGTGCACTAAAACAAACCCGATCTCTCTAGGACATTCAGAAGCCAAGTTATAAGCCCACAAATGTGTAACTGGACTACTTCTTTAAAGTGACACCAGATCCGGTGACTTTTGGGACATGGTTTGACCCACTTAGGAATGTGCGATCATCATGAAACGTTCAGATCACTTACAACTCAATAGATTCTACCTTCTTGTAACGTTTCAGCCTGATTGGACATTGTTTTCACACAAATGGACCCAGAATGATGTGAAATTGTGCTTCGTGCAACATAATTCTGGGTGCCATTTAAAAACCATAAGTGCTAATGACTCCATTCCTTTTTGAGGTAATAGGGGCTGTTAATTGGAGTACTCTAAAACAAACCTGACCTCTTTAGGATATTCAGAAGCCAAGTTATAAGCCCACAAAGGTGTAACTGGACTACTTCTTTAAAGTGACACCAGGGCCGGTGACCTTTGGGACATGGTTTGACCCCCTATAGGAATGTGCGATCATCATGAAACTTTCAGATCACTTACAACTCAACAGATTCTACCTTCTTGTAACGTTTCAGCCTGACTGGACCTTGTTTTCACACAAATGGACCCAGAATGATGTGAAATTGTGCTTCGTGCAACATAATTCTGGGTGCCATTTAAAAACCATAAGTCCTAATGACTCCATTCCTTTTTGTGGTTGTAGGGGCTGTTAATTGTAGTACTCTGAAACAAACCTGATCACTCTAGGACATTCAGAAGCCAAGTTATAAGCCCACAAATGTGTAACTGGACTACTTCTTTACATTGACACCAGGCCCGTTGACCTTTGGGACATGATTTGACCCCCTATAGGAATGTGCGATCATCATGAAACGTTCATATCACTTACAACTCAATAGATTCTACCTTCTTGTAACGTTTCAGCCTGATTGGACCTTGATTTTAACATATATGGACCCAGAATGATGTGAAATTGTGCTTCGTGCAACATAATTCTGGGTGCCATTTACAAACCATAAGTTCAAATGACTCCATTCTTTTTTGTGGTTGTAGGGGTAGTTGATTGGAGTACACTAAAACAAACCTGATCTCTCTAGGACATTCAGAAGCCAAGTTATAAGCCCACAAATGTGTAACTGGACTACTTCTTTAAAGTGACACCAGATCCGGTGACCTTTGGGACATGGTTTGACCCACTTAGGAATGTGCGATCATCATGAAACGTTCAGATCACTTACAACTCAATAGATTCTACCTTCTTGTAACGTTTCAGCCTGATTGGACCTTGTTTTCACCCAAATGGACCCAGAATGATGTGAAATTGTGCTTCTTGCAACATCATTCTGGGTGCCATTTAAAAACCATAAGTGCTAATGACTCCATTCCTTTTTGAGGTAATAGGGGCTGTTAATTTGAGTACTCTAAAACAAACCTGACCTCTCTAGGATATTCAGAAGCCAAGTTATAAGCCCACAAATGTGTAACTGGACTACTTCTTTAAAGTGACACCAGATCCGGTGACCTTTAGGACATGGATTGACACCCTTAGGAAAGTGCTATCATCACGAAACGTTCATATCACTTACAACTCAATAGATTCTACCTTCCTGTAACGTTTCAGCCTGATTGGACCTTGTTTTCACACAAATGAAGCCAGAATGATGTGAAATTGTGCTTTGTGCAACATAATTCTGGGTGCCATTTAAAAACCATAAGTGCTAATGACTCCATTCCTTTTTGGGGTAATGAGGGCTGTTAATTATAGTAATCTAAAATTAACCTGACCTCTTTAGGATATTCAGAAGCCAGGTTATAAGCCCACAAATGTGTAACTGGACTACTTCTTTAAATTGACAACCGATCCGGTGACCTCTGGGACATGGTTTGACCCCCTTAGGAAAGTGCTATCATCATGAAACATTCAGATCACTTACAACTCAAAGATTCTACCTTCCTGTAACGTTTCAGCCTGATTGGACCTTGTTTTCACACAAATGGACCCAGAATGATGTGAAATTGTGCTTCGTGCAACATAATTCTGGGTGCCATTTAAAAACCATAAGTGCTAATGACTCCATTCCTTTTTGTGGCTGTAGGGGCTGTTGATTGGAGTACACTAAAACAAGCCTGACCTCTCTAGGACATTCAGAAGCCAAGTTATAAGCCCACAACTGTGTAACTGGACTACTTCTTTAAAGTGACACCAGGCCCGGTGACCTTTGGGACATGGTTTGACCCCCTATAGGAATGTGCGATCATCATGAAACGTTCAGATCACTTACAACTCAATAGATTCTACTTTCTTGTAACGTTTCAGCCTGAATGGACCTTGTTTTCACACAAATGGACCCAGAATGATGTGAAATTGTGCTTCGTGCAACATAATTCTGGGTGCCATTTACAAACCATAAGTGCTAATGACTCCATTCCTTTTTGTGGTTGTAGGGGCTGTTGATTGGAGTACTCTGAAACAAACCTGATCACTCTAGGACATTCAGAAGCCAAGTTATAAGCCCACAAATGTGTAACTGGACTACTTCTTTAAATTGACACCGATCCGGTGACCTTTGGGACATGGTTTGACCCCCTTAGGAAAGTGCTATCATCATGAAAAGTTCAGATCACTTACAACTCAATAGATTCTACCTTCCTGTAACGTTTCAGCCTGATTGGACCTTGTTTTCACACAAATGGACCCAGAATGATGTGAAATTGTGCTTCGTGCAACATAATTCTGGGTGCCATTTACAAACCATAAGTGCTAATGACTCCATTCCTTTTTGTGGTTGTAGGGGCTGTTGATTGGAGTACACTAAAACAAACCTGATCTCTCTAGGACATTCAGAAGCCAAGTTATAAGCCCACAAATGTGTAACTGGACTACTTCTTTAAAGTGACACCTGATCTGGTGACCTTTGGGACATGGTTTGACCCACTTAGGAATGTGCGATCATCATGAAACATTCAGATCACTTACAACTCAATAGATTCTACCTTCTTGTAACGTTTCAGCCTGATTGGACCTTGTTTTCACACAAATGGACCCAGAATGATGTGAAATTGTGCTTCGTGCAACATAATTCTGGGTGCCATTTACAAACCATAAGTGCTAATGACTCCATTCCTTTTTGTGGATGTAGGGGCTGTTGATTGGAATACACTAAAACAAACCTGATCTCTCTAGGACATTCAGAAGCCAAGTTATAAGCCCACAAAGGTGTAACTGGACTACTTCTTTAAAGTGACACCAGGCCCGGTGACCTTTGGGACATGGTTTGACCCCCTATAGGAATGTGCGATCATCATGAAATGTTCAGATTACTTACAACTCAATAGATTCTACCTTCTTGTAACGTTTCAGCCTGAATGGACCTTGTTTTCAAACAAATGGACCCAGAATGATGTGAAATTGTGCTTCGTGCAACATAATTCTGGGTGCCATTTACAAACCATAAGTGCTAATGACTGAATTCTTTTTTGTGGTTGTAGGGGCTGTTGATTGGAGTGCACTAAAACAAACCCGATCTCTCTAGGACATTCAGAAGCCAAGTTATAAGCCCACAAACGTGTAACTGGACTACTTCTTTAAAGTGACACCAGATCCGGTGACTTTTGGGACATGGTTTGACCCACTTAGGAATGTGCGATCATCATGAAACGTTCAGATCACTTACAACTCAATAGATTCTACCTTCTTGTAACGTTTCAGCCTGATTGGACATTGTTTTCACACAAATGGACCCAGAATGATGTGAAATTGTGCTTCGTGCAACATAATTCTGGGTGCCATTTAAAAACCATAAGTGCTAATGACTCCATTCCTTTTTGAGGTAATAGGGGCTGTTAATTGGAGTACTCTAAAACAAACCTGACCTCTTTAGGATATTCAGAAGCCAAGTTATAAGCCCACAACTGTGTAACTGGACTACTTCTTTAAAGTGACACCAGGCCCGGTGACCTTTGGGACATGGTTTGACCCCCTATAGGAATGTGCGATCATCATGAAACGTTCAGATCACTTACAACTCAATAGATTCTACTTTCTTGTAACGTTTCAGCCTGACTGGACCTTGTTTTCACACAAATGGACCCAGAATGATGTGAAATTGTGCTTCGTGCAACATAATTCTGGGTGCCATTTAAAAACCATAAGTGCTAATGACTCCATTCCTTTTTGTGGTTGTAGGGGCTGTTGATTGGAGTACACTAAAACAAACCTGATCTCTCTAGGAAATTCAGAAGCCAAGTTATAAGCCCACAAATGTGTAACTGGACTACTTCTTTAAATTGACACCAGATCCGGTGACCTCTGGGACATGGTTTGACCCCCTTAGGAAAGTGCTATCATCATGAAACGTTCAGATCACTTACAACTCAATAGATTCTACCTTCCTGTAACGTTTCAGTCTGATTGGACCTTGTTTTCACACAAATGAACCCAGAATGATGTGAAATTGTGCTTCGTGCAACATAATTCTGGGTGCCATTTATAAACCATAAATGCTAATGACTCCATTCCTTTTTGTGGTTGTAGGGGCTGTTTATTGAAGTACACTAAAACAAGCCTGACCTCTCTAGGACATTCAGAAGCCAAGTTATAAGCCCACAAAGGTGTAACTGGACTACTTCTTTAAAGTGACACCAGGCCCGGTGACCTTTGGGACATGGTTTGACCCACTTAGGAATGTGCGATCATCATGAAACGTTCAGATCACTTACAACTCAATAGATTCTACCTTCTTGTAACGTTTCAGCCTGATTGGACCTTGTTTTCACACAAATGGACCCGGAATGATGTGAAATTGTGCTTCGTGCAACATAATTCTGGGTGCCATTTAAAAACCATAAGTGCTAATGACTCCATTACTTTTTGAGGTAATATGGGCTGTTAAATGGAGTACTCTAAAACAAACCTGACCTCTCTAGGATATTCAGAAGCCAAGTTATAAGCCCACAAATGTGTAACTGGACTACTTCTTTAAAGTGACACCAGATCCGGTGACCTTTAGGACATGGTTTGACCCCCTTAGGAAAGTGCTATCATCATGAAACGTTCAGATCACTTACAACTCAATAGATTCTACCTTCCTGTAACGTTTCAGCCTGATTGGACCTTGTTTTCACACAAATGAACCCAGAATGATGTGAAATTGTGCTTTGTGCAACATAATTCTGGGTGCCATTTAAAAACCATAAGTGCTAATGACTCCATTCCTTTTTGGGGTAATGGGGGCTGTTAATTGGAGTACTCTAAAACAAACCTGACCTCTGTAGGATATTCAGAAGCCAAGTTATAAGCCCACAAAGGTGTAACTGGACTACTTCTTTAAAGTGACACCAGGCCCGGTGACCTTTGGGACATGGTTTGACCCCCTATAGGAATGTGATATCATCATGAAACTTTCAGATCACTTACAACTCAACAGATTCTACCTTCTTGTAACGTTTCAGCCTGACTGGACCTTGTTTTCACACAAATGGACCCAGAATGATGTGAAATTGTGCTTCGTGCAACATAATTCTGGGTGCCATTTAAAAGCCATAAGTGCTAATGACTCCATTCCTTTTTGTGGTTGTAGGGGCTGTTGATTGGAGTACACTAAAACAAACCTGATCTCTCTAGGACATTCAGAAGCCAAGTTATAAGCCCACAAATGTGTAACTGGACTACTTCTTTAAATTGACACCAGATCCGGTGACCTCTGGGACATGGTTTGACCCCCTTAGGAAAGTGCTATCATCATGAAACGTTCAGATCACTTACAACTCAATAGATTCTACCTTCCTGTAACGTTTCAGCCTGATTGGACCTTGTTTTCACACAAATGAACCCAGAATGATGTGAAATTGTGCTTTGTGCAACATAATTCTGGGTGCCATTTAAAAACCATAAGTGCTAATGACTCCATTCCTTTTTGTGGTTGTAGGGGCTGTTTATTGAAGTACACTAAAACAAGCCTGACCTCTCTAGGACATTCAGAAGCCAAGTTATAAGCCCACAAAGGTGTAACTGGACTACTTCTTTAAAGTGGCACCAGGCCCGGTGACCTTTGGGACATGGTTTGACCCCCTTTGGAATGTGCTATCATCATGAAACGTTCAGATCACTTACAACTCAACAGATTCTACCTTCTTGTAACGTTTCAGCCTGACTGGACCTTGTTTTCACACAAATGGACCCAGAATGATGTGAAATTGTGCTTCGTGCAACATAATTCTGGGTGCCATTTACAAACCATAAGTGCTAATGACTCCATTCCTTTTTGTGGATGTAGGGGCTGTTGATTGGAATACACTAAAACAAACCTGATCTCTCTAGGACATTCAGAAGCCAAGTTATAAGCCCACAAAGGTGTAACTGGACTACTTCTTTAAAGTGACACCAGGCCCGGTGACCTTTGGGACATGGTTTGACCCCCTATAGGAATGTGCGATCATCATGAAATGTTCAGATTACTTACAACTCAATAGATTCTACCTTCTTGTAACGTTTCAGCCTGAATGGACCTTGTTTTCAAACAAATGGACCCAGAATGATGTGAAATTGTGCTTCGTGCAACATAATTCTGGGTGCCATTTACAAACCATAAGTGCTAATGACTGAATTCTTTTTTGTGGTTGTAGGGGCTGTTGATTGGAGTGCACTAAAACAAACCCGATCTCTCTAGGACATTCAGAAGCCAAGTTATAAGCCCACAAATGTGTAACTGGACTACTTCTTTAAAGTGACACCAGATCCGGTGACTTTTGGGACATGGTTTGACCCACTTAGGAATGTGCGATCATCATGAAACGTTCAGATCACTTACAACTCAATAGATTCTACCTTCTTGTAACGTTTCAGCCTGATTGGACATTGTTTTCACACAAATGGACCCAGAATGATGTGAAATTGTGCTTCGTGCAACATAATTCTGGGTGCCATTTAAAAACCATAAGTGCTAATGACTCCATTCCTTTTTGAGGTAATAGGGGCTGTTAATTGGAGTACTCTAAAACAAACCTGACCTCTTTAGGATATTCAGAAGCCAAGTTATAAGCCCACAAAGGTGTAACTGGACTACTTCTTTAAAGTGACACCAGGGCCGGTGACCTTTGGGACATGGTTTGACCCCCTATAGGAATGTGCGATCATCATGAAACTTTCAGATCACTTACAACTCAACAGATTCTACCTTCTTGTAACGTTTCAGCCTGACTGGACCTTGTTTTCACACAAATGGACCCAGAATGATGTGAAATTGTGCTTCGTGCAACATAATTCTGGGTGCCATTTAAAAACCATAAGTGCTAATGACTCCATTCCTTTTTGTGGTTGTAGGGGCTGTTGATTGGAGTACACTAAAACAAACCTGATCTCTCTAGGAAATTCAGAAGCCAAGTTATAAGCCCACAAATGTGTAACTGGACTACTTCTTTAAATTGACACCAGATCCGGTGACCTCTGGGACATGGTTTGACCCCCTTAGGAAAGTGCTATCATCATGAAACGTTCAGATCACTTACAACTCAATAGATTCTACCTTCCTGTAACGTTTCAGTCTGATTGGACCTTGTTTTCACACAAATGAACCCGGAATGATGTGAAATTTTGCTTCGTGCCACATAATTCTGGGTGCCATTTACAACCCATAAGTGCTAATGACTCCATTCCTTTTTGGGGTAATGGGGGCTGTTAATTGGAGTACTCTAAATTAAACCTGACCTCTCTAGGATACTCAGTAGCAGAGTTATAAGCCCACAAAGGTGTAACTGGACTACTTCTTTAAAGTGACACCAGGCCCGGTGACCTTTGGGACATGGTTTGACCCCCTTAGGAATGTGCGATCATCATGAAACGTTCAGATCACTTACAACTCAATAGATTCTACCTTCTTGTAACGTTTCAGCCTGATTGGACCTTGTTTTCACACAAATGGACCCAGAATGATGTGAAATTTTGCTTCGTGCAACATAATTCTGGGTGCCATTTACAAACCATAAGTGCTAATGACTCCATTCCTTTTTGTGGTTGTAGGGGCTGTTGATTGTAGTACTCTGAAACAAACCTGATCACTCTAGGACATTCAGAAGCCAAGTTATAAGCCCACAAATGTGTAACTGGACAACTTATTTACATTGACACCAGGCCCGTTGACCTTTGGGACATGGTTTGACCCCCTATAGGAATGTGCGATCATCATGAAACGTTCATATCACTTACAACTCAATAGATTCTACCTTCTTGTAACGTTTCAGCCTGATTGGACCTTGTTTTCACACAAATGGACCCAGAATGATGTGAAATTGTGCTTCGTGCAACATAATTCTGGGTGCCATTTACAAACCATAAGTTCTAATGACTCCATTCTTTTTTGTGGTTGTAGGGGCTGTTGATTGGAGTACACTAAAACAAACCTGATCTCTCTAGGACATTCAGAAGCCAAGTTATAAGCCCACAAATGTGTAACTGGACTACTTCTTTAAAGTGACACCAGATCCGGTGACCTTTGGTACATGGTTTGACCCACTTAGGAATGTGCGATCATCATGAAACGTTCAGATCACTTACAACTCAATAGATTCTACCTTCTTGTAACGTTTCAGCCTGATTGGACCTTGTTTTCACCCAAATGGACGCAGAATGATGTGAAATTGTGCTTCGTGCAACATAATTCTGGGTGCCATTTAAAAACCATAAGTGCTAATGACTCCATTCCTTTTTGAGGTAATAGGGGCTGTTAATTGGAGTACTCTAAAACAAACCTGACCTCTCTAGGATATTCAGAAGCCAAGTTATAAGCCCACAAATGTGTAACTGGACTACTTCTTTAAAGTGACACCAGATCCGGTGACCTTTAGGACATGGATTGACACCCTTAGGAAACTGCTATCATCATGAAACGTTCAGATCACTTACAACTCAATAGATTCTACCTTCCTGTAACGTTTCAGCCTGATTGGACCTTGTTTTCACACAAATGAACCCAGAATGATGTGAAATTGTGCTTTGTGCAACATAATTCTGGGTGCCATTTAAAAACCATAAGTGCTAATGACTCCATTCCTTTTTGGGGTAATGGGGGCTGTTAATTGGAGTACTCTAAAACAAACCTGACCTCTTTGGGATATTCAGAAGCCAAGTTATAAGCCCACAAAGGTGTAACTGGACTACTTCTTTAAAGTGACACCAGGCCCGGTGACCTTTGGGACATGGTTTGACCACCTGTAGGAATGTGCGATCATCATGAAACGTTCAGATCACTTACAACTCAATAGATTATACCTTCTTGTAAAGTTTCAGCCTGATTGGACCTTGTTTTCACACAAATGGACCCAGAATGATGTGAAATTGTGCTTCGTGCCACATAATTCTGGGTGCCATTTACAAACCATAAGTGCTAATGACTCCATTCCTTTTTGTGGTTGTAGGGGCTGTTGATTGGAGTACACTAAAACAACCCTGATCTCTCTAGGACATTCAGAAGCCAAGTTATATGCCCACAAATGTGTAACTGGACTACTTCTTTAAATTGACACCGATCCAGTGACCTTTGGGACATGGTTTGACCCCCTATAGGAAAGTGCTATCATCATGAAACGTTCAGATCACTTACAACTCAATAGATTCTACCTTCCTGTAACGTTTCAGCCTGATTGGACCTTGTTTTCACACAAATGAACCCAGAATGATGTGAAATTGTGCTTCGTGCAACATAATTCTGGGTGCCATTTAAAAACCATAAGTTCTAATGACTCCATTCCTTTTTGGGGTAATGGGGGCTGTTAATTGGAGTACTCTAAATTAAACCTGACCTCTCTAGGATATTCACAAGCCAAGTTATAAGCCCACAAAGGTGTAACTGGACTACTTCTTTAAAGTGACACCAGGCCCGGTGACCTTTGGGACATGGTTTGACCCCCTTAGGAATGTGCGATCATCATGAAACGTTCAGATCACTTACAACTCAATAGATTCTACTTTCTTGTAACGTTTCAGCCTGATTGGACCTTGTTTTCACACAAATGGACCCAGAATGATGTGAAATTGTGCTTCATGCAACATAATTCTGGGTGACATTTACAAACCATAATGACTCCATTCCTTTTTCTGGTTGTAGGGGCTGTTGATTGGAGTACACTAAAACAAGCCTGACCTCTCTAGGACATTCAGAAGCCAAGTTATAAGCCCACAAATGTGTAACTGGACTACTTCTTTAAAGTGACACCAGGCCCGGTGACCTTTGGGACATGGTTTGACCCCCTATAGGAATGTGCGATCATCATGAAACGTTCAGATCACTTACAACTCAATAGATTCTACTTTCTTGTAACGTTTCAGCCTGAATGGACCTTGTTTTCACACAAATGGACCCAGAATGATGTGAAATTGTGCTTCGTGCAACATAATTCTGGGTGCCATTTACAAACCATAAGTGCTAATGACTCCATTCCTTTTTGTGGTTGTAGGGGCTGTTGATTGGAGTACTCTGAAACAAACCTGATCACTCTAGGACATTCAGAAGCCAAGTTATAAGCCCACAAATGTGTAACTGGACTACTTCTTTAAATTGACACCGATCCGGTGACCTTTGGGACATGGTTTGACCCCCTTAGGAAAGTGCTATCATCATGAAACGTTCAGATCACTTACAACTCAATAGATTCTACCTTCCTGTAACGTTTCAGCCTGATTGGACCTTGTTTTCACACAAATGAACCCAGAATGATGTGAAATTGTGCTTCGTGCAACATAATTCTGGGTGCCATTTACAAACCATAAGTGCTAATGACTCCATTCCTTTTTGTGGTTGTAGGGGCTGTTGATTGGAGTACAATAAAACAAACCTGACCTCTCTAGGACATTCAGAAGCCAAGTTATAAGCCCACAAAGGTGTAACTGGACTACTTCTTTAAAGTGACACCAGGCCCGGTGACCTTTGGGACATGGTTTGACCCCCTATAGGAATGTGCGATCATCATGAAACGTTCAGATCACTTACAACTCAATAGAGTCTACCTTCTTGTAACGTTTCAGCCTGATTGGACCTTGTTTTCACACAAATGGACCCAGAATGATGTGAAATTGTGCTTCGTGCAACATAATTCTGGGTGCCATTTACAAACCATAAGTGCTAATGACTCCATTCCTTTTTGTGGTTGTAGGGGCTGTTGATTGGAGTACACTAAAACAAACCTGATCTCTCTAGGACATTCAGAAGCCAAGTTATAAGCCCACAAATGTGTAACTGGACTACTTCTTTAAATTGACACCAGATCCGGTGACCTTTGGGACATGGTTTGACCCCCTTAGGAAAGTGCTATCATAATGAAACGTTCAGATCACTTACAACTCAATAGATTCTACCTTCCTGTAATGTTTCAGCCTGATTGGACCTTGTTTTCACACAAATGAACCCAGAAATATTTGAAATTGTGCTTCGTGCAACATAATTCTGGGTGCCATTTACAAACCATAATGACTCCATTCCTTTTTGTGGTTGTAGGGGCTGTTGATTGGAGTACACTAAAACAAACCTGATCTCTCTAGGAAATTCAGAAGCCAAGTTATAAGCCCACAAATGTGTAACTGGACTACTTCTTTAAATTGACACCAGATCCGGTGACCTCTGGGACATGGTTTGACCCCCTTAGGAAAGTGCTATCATCATGAAACGTTCAGATCACTTACAACTCAATAGATTCTACCTTTCTGTAACGTTTCAGTCTGATTGGACCTTGTTTTCACACAAATGAACCCAGAATGATGTGAAATTGTGCTTCGTGCAACATAATTCTGGGTGCCATTTAAAAACCATAAGTGCTAATGACTCCATTCCTTTTTGTGGTTGTAGGGGCTGTTTATTGAAGTACACTAAAACAAGCCTGACCTCTCTAGGACATTCAGAGGCCAAGTTATAAGCCCACAAACGTGTAACTGGACTACTTCTTTAAAGTGACACCAGATCCGGTGACTTTTGGGACATGGTTTGACCCACTTAGGAATGTGCGATCATCATGAAACGTTCAGATCACTTACAACTCAATAGATTCTACCTTCTTGTAACGTTTCAGCCTGATTGGACCTTGTTTTCACACAAATGGACCCAGAATGATGTGAAATTGTGCTTCGTGCAACATAATTCTGGGTGCCATTTAAAAACCATAAGTGCTAATGACTCCATTCCTTTTTGAGGTAATATGGGCTGTTAATTGGAGTACTCTAAAACAAACCTGACCTCTCTAGGATATTCAGAAGCCAAGTTATAAGCCCACAAATGTGTAACTGGACTACTTCTTTAAAGTGACACCAGATCCGGTGACCTTTAGGACATGGTTTGACCCCCTTAGGAAAGTGCTATCATCATGAAACGTTCAGATCACTTACAACTCAATACATTCTACCTTCCTGTAACGTTTCAGCCTGATTGGACCTTGTTTTCACACAAATGAACCCAGAATGATGTGAAATTGTGCGTTGTGCAACATAATTCTGGGTGCCATTTAAAAACCATAAGTGCTAATGACTCCATTCCTTTTTGGGGTAATGGGGGCTGTTGATTGGAGTACTCTAAAACAAACCTGACCTCTGTAGAATATTCAGAAGCCAAGTTATAAGCCCACAAAGGTGTAACTGGACTACTTCTTTAAAGTGACACAACTCAACAGATTCTACCTTCTTGTAACGTTTCAGCCTGACTGGACCTTGTTTTCACACAAATGGACCCAGAATGATGTGAAATTGTGCTTCGTGCAACATAATTCTGGGTGCCATTTAAAAGCCATGAGTGCTAATGACTCCATTCCTTTTTGTGGTTGTAGGGGCTGTTGATTGGAGTACACTAAAACAAACCTGATCTCTCTAGGACATTCAGAAGCCAAGTTATAAGCCCACAAATGTGTAACTGGACTACTTCTTTAAATTGACCCCAGATCCGGTGACCTCTGGGACATGGTTTGACCCCCTTAGGAAAGTGCTATCATCATGAAACGTTCAGATCACTTACAACTCAATAGATTCTACCTTCCTGTAACGTTTCAGCCTGATTGGACCTTGTTTTCACACAAATGGACCCAGAATGATGTGAAATTGTGCTTCGTGCAACATAATTCTGGGTGCCATTTAAAAACCATAAGTGCTAATGACTCCATTCCTTTTTGTGGCTGTAGGGGCTGTTGATTGGAGTACACTAAAACAAGCCTGACCTCTCTAGGACATTCAGAAGCCAAGTTATAAGCCCACAAATGTGTAACTGGACTACTTCTTTAAAGTGACACCAGGCCCGGTGACCTTTGGGACATGGTTTGACCCCCTATAGGAATGTGCGATCATCATGAAACGTTCAGATCACTTACAACTCAATAGATTCTACTTTCTTGTAACGTTTCAGCCATAATGGACCTCTTTTTCACACAAATGGACCCAGAATGATGTGAAATTGTGCTTCGTGCAACATAATTCTGGGTGCCATTTACAAACCATAAGTGCTAATGACTCCATTCCTTTTTGTGGTTGTAGGGGCTGTTGATTGGAGTACTCTGAAACAAACCTGATCACTCTAGGACATTCAGAAGCCAAGTTATAAGCCCACAAATGTGTAACTGGACTACTTCTTTAAATTGACACCGATCCGGTGACCTTTGGGACATGGTTTGACCCCCTTAGGAAAGTGCTATCATCATGAAACGTTCAGATCACTTACAACTCAATAGATTCTACCTTCCTGTAACGTTTCAGCCTGATTGGACCTTGTTTTCACACAAATGAACCCAGAATGATGTGAAATTGTGCTTCGTGCAACATAATTCTGGGTGCCATTTACAAACCATAAGTGCTAATGACTCCATTCCTTTTTGTGGTTGTAGGGGCTGTTGATTGGAGTACACTAAAACAAACCTGATCTCTCTAGGACATTCAGAAGCCAAGTTATAACCCCACAAAGGTGTAACTGGACTACTTCTTTAAAGTGACACCAGGCCCGGTGACCTTTGGGACATGGTTTAACCCCCTATAGGAATGTGCGATCATCATGAAACGTTCAGATCACTTACAACTCAATAGATTCTACCTTCTTGTAACGTTTCAGCCTGATTGGACCTTGTTTTCACACAAATGGACCCAGAATGATGTGAAATTGTGCTTCGTGCAACATAATTCTGGGTGCCATTTACAAACCATAAGTGCTAATGACTCCATTCCTTTTTGTGGTTGTAGGGGCTGTTGATTGGAGTACACTAAAACAAACCTGATCTCTCTAGGACATTCAGAAGCCAAGTTATAAGCCCAGAAATGTGTAACTGGAGTACTTCTTTAAATTGACACCAGATCCGGTGACCTTTGGGACATGGTTTGACCCCCTTAGGAAAGTGCTATCATAATGAAACGTTCAGATCACTTACAACTCAATAGATTCTACCTTCCTGTAATGTTTCAGCCTGATTGGACCTTGTTTTCACACAAATGAACCCAGAAATATTTGAAATTGTGCTTCGTGCAACATAATTCTGGGTGCCATTTACAAACCATAATGACTCCATTCCTTTTTGTGGTTGTAGGGGCTGTTGATTGGAGTACTCTAAAAAAACCTGACCTCTTTAGGATATTCAGAAGCCAGGTTATAAGCCCACAAACGTGTAACTGGACTACTTCTTTAAATTGACAACAGATCCGGTGACCTCTGGGACATGGTTTGACCCCCTTAGGAAAGTGCTATCATCATGAAACGTTCAGATCACTTACAACTCAATAGATTCTACCTTCTTGTAACGTTTCAGCCTGAATGGACCTTGTTTTCACACAAATGGACCCAGAATGATATGAAATTGTGCTTCGTGCAACATAATTCTGGGTGCCATTTAAAAACCATAAGTGCTAATGACTCCATTCCTTTTTGTGGTTGTAGGGGCTGTTGATTGGAGTACACTGAAACAAACCTGATCTCTCTAGGAAATTCAGAAGCCAAGTTATAAGCCCACAAATGTGTAACTGGACTACTTCTTTAAATTGACACCAGATCCGGTGACCTCTGGGACATGGTTTGACCCCCTTAGGAAAGTGCTATCATCATGAAACGTTCAGATCACTTACAACTCAATAGATTCTACCTTCCTGTAACGTTTCAGTCTGATTGGACCTTGTTTTCACACAAATGAACCCAGAATGATGTGAAATTGTGCTTCGTGCAACATAATTCTGGGTGCCATTTAAAAACCATAAGTGCTAATGACTCCATTCCTTTTTGTGGTTGTAGGGGCTGTTTATTGAAGTACACTAAAACAAGCCTGACCTCTCTAGGACATTCAGAAACCAAGTTATAAGCCCACAAATGTGTAACTGGACTACTTCTTTAAAGTGACACCAGATCCGGTGACTTTTGGGACATGGTTTGACCCACTTAGGAATGTGCGATCATCATGAAACGTTCAGATCACTTACAACTCAATAGATTCTACCTTCTTGTAACGTTTCAGCCTGATTGGACCTTGTTTTCACACAAATGGACCCAGAATGATGTGAAATTGTGCTTCGTGCAACATAATTCTGGGTGCCATTTAAAAACCATAAGTGCTAATGACTCAATTCCTTTTTGAGGTAATATGGGCTGTTAATTAGAGTACTCTAAAACAAACCTGACCTCTCTAGGATATTCAGAAGCCAAGTTATAAGCCCACAAATGTGTAACTGGACTACTTCTTTAAAGTGACACCAGATCCGGTGACCTTTAGGACATGGTTTGACCCCCTTAGGAAAGTGCTATCATCATGAAACGTTCAGATCACTTACAAATCAATAGATCCTACCTTCCTGTAACGTTTCAGCCTGATTGGACCTTGTTTTCACACAAATGAACCCAGAATGATGTGAAATTGTGCTTTGTGCAACATAATTCTGGGTGCCATTTAAAAACCATAAGTGCTAATGACTCCATTCCTTTTTGGGGTAATGGGGGCTGTTAATTGGAGTACTCTAAAACAAACCTGACCTCTGTAGGATATTCAGAAGCCAAGTTATAAGCCCACAAAGGTGTAACTGGACTACTTCTTTAAAGTGACACCAGGCCCGGTGACCTTTGGGACATGGTTTGACCCCCTTAGGAAAGTGCTATCATCATGAAACGTTCAGATCACTTACAACTCAATAGATTCTACCTTCCTGTAACGTTTCAGCCTGATTGGACCTTGTTTTCACACAAATGAACCCAGAATGATGTGAAATTGTGCTTTGTGCAACATAATTCTGGGTGCCATTTAAAAACCATAAGTGCTAATGACTCCATTCCTTTTTGTGGTTGTAGGGGCTGTTTATTGAAGTACACTAAAACAAGCCTGACCTCTCTAGGACATTCAGAAGCCAAGTTATAAGCCCACAAAGGTGTAACTGGACTACTTTTTTAAATTGACACCGATCCGGTGACCTTTGGGACATGGTTTTACCTCCTTAGGAAAGTGCTATCATCATGAAACGTTCAGATCACTTACAACTCAATAGATTCTACCTTCCTGTAACGTTTCAGCCTGATTGGACCTTGTTTTCACACAAATGAACCCGGAATAATGTGAAATTTTGCTTCGTGCCACATAATTCTGGGTGCCATTTACAAGCCATAAGTGCTAATGACTCCATTCCTTTTTGGGGTAATGGGGGCTGTTAATTGGAGTACTCTAAATTAAACCTGACCTCTCTAGTATATTCAGAAGCAGAGTTATAAGCCCACAAAGGTGTAACTGGACTACTTCTTTAAAGTGACACCAGGCCCGGTGACCTTTGGGACATGGTTTGACCCCCTTAGGAATGTGCGATCATCATGAAACATTCAGATCACTTACAACTCAATAGATTCAACCTTCTTGTAACGTTTCAGCCTGATTGGACCTTGTTTTCACACAAATGGACCCAGAATGATGTGAAATTGTGCTTCGTGCAACATAATTCTGGGCGCCATTTACAAACCATAAGTGCTAATGACTCCATTCCTTTTTGTGGCTGTAGGGGCTGTTTATTGGAGTACACTAAAACAAGCCTGACCTCTCTAGGACATTCAGAAGCCAAGTTATAAGCCCACAAAGGTGTAACTGGACTACTTATTTAAAGTGACACCAGGCCCGGTGACCTTTGGGACATGGTTTGACCCCCTATAGGAATGTGCGATCATCATGAAACATTCAGATCACTTACAACTCAATAGATTCTACCTTCTTGTAACGTTTCAACCTGAATGGACCTTGTTTTCACACAAATGGACCCAGAATGATGTGAAATTGTGCTTTGTGCATCATAAATCTGGGTGCCATTTACAAACCATAAGTGCTAATGACTCCATTCCTTTTTGTGGTTGTAGGGGCTGTTGATTGTAGTACTCTGAAACAAACCTGATCACTCTGGGACATTCAGAAGCCAAGTTATAAGCCCACAAATGTGTAACTGGACAACTTATTTACATTGACACCAGGCCCGTTGACCTTTGGGACATGGTTTGACCCCCTATAGGAATGTGCGATCATCATGAAACGTTCAGATCACTTACAACTCAATAGATTCTACCTTCCTGTAACGTTTCAGCCTGATTGGACCTTGTTTTCACACAAATGAACCCAGAATGATGTGAAATTGTGCTTTGTGCAACATAATTCTGGGTGCCATTTAAAAACCATAAGTGCTAATGACTCCATTCCTTTTTGGGGTAATGGGGGCTGTTAATTGGAGTACTCTAAAACAAACCTGACCTCTGTAGGATATTCAGAAGCCAAGTTATAAGCCCACAAAGGTGTAACTGGACTACTTCTTTAAAGTGACACAACTCAACAGATTCTACCTTCTTGTAACGTTTCAGCCTGACTGGACCTTGTTTTCACACAAATGGACCCAGAATGATGTGAAATTGTGCTTCGTGCAACATAATTCTGGGTGCCATTTAAAAGCCATAAGTGCTAATGACTCCATTCCTTTTTGTGGTTGTAGGGGCTGTTGATTGGAGTACACTAAAACAAACCTGATCTCTCTAGGACATTCAGAAGCCAAGTTATAAGCCCACAAATGTGTAACTGGACTACTTCTTTAAATTGACCCCAGATCCGGTGACCTCTGGGACATGGTTTGACCCCCTTAGGAAAGTGCTATCATCATGAAACGTTCAGATCACTTACAACTCAATAGATTCTACCTTCCTGTAACGTTTCAGCCTGATTGGACCTTGTTTTCACACAAATGGACCCAGAATGATGTGAAATTGTGCTTCGTGCAACATAATTCTGGGTGCCATTTAAAAACCATAAGTGCTAATGACTCCATTCCTTTTTGTGGCTGTAGGGGCTGTTGATTGGAGTACACTAAAACAAGCCTGACCTCTCTAGGACATTCAGAAGCCAAGTTATAAGCCCACAAATGTGTAACTGGACTACTTCTTTAAAGTGACACCAGGCCCGGTGACTTTTGGGACATGGTTTGACCCCCTATAGGAATGTGCGATCATCA
The DNA here is from genome assembly GCF_043380555.1 of Nothobranchius furzeri. NCBI lineage: Eukaryota > Metazoa > Chordata > Actinopteri > Cyprinodontiformes > Nothobranchiidae > Nothobranchius > Nothobranchius furzeri. Next base: position 3,821,065 of record NC_091747.1, read on the forward strand.
TGAAACGTTCAGATCACTTACAACTCAATAGATTCTACTTTCTTGTAACGTTTCAGCCTGAATGGACCTCTTTTTCACACAAATGGACCCAGAATGATGTGAAATTGTGCTTCGTGCAACATAATTCTGGGTGCCATTTACAAACCATAAGTGCTAATGACTCCATTCCTTTTTGTGGTTGTAGGGGCTGTTGATTGGAGTACTCTGAAACAAACCTGATCACTCTAGGACATTCAGAAGCCAAGTTATAAGCCCACAAATGTGTAACTGGACTACTTCTTTAAATTGACTCAAGACTCAAGACTCAAGACTCAAGACAACTTTATTAGTCCCCGAGGGGCAATTCGAGACAGCATTGTGAAGCAGCCGGCACTAAAATCTCTAAATTCTAAAAACACATCCAAATTACACATTTGTAAAACCCATAAAAACCTATATACACAATCATATCATAAACTCACATGTGAATGACCAACAATGATTAAAACTTTGGCTCACTCACACACACACACACACACACACACACACACACACACACACACACACACACACACACACATGTAACTATATGCACGCACACATACAAGTAATGCACACGCCCCCTATCTGCACTGAGAATTAAGAAGAAGCACAGCTCTGGGAACAAAGGAACTTCTCCTCCTCTGTGTTTTACAGCATGGGCATCGAAGTCGGCGTTTGGAGGGCAGCCACTCGAAAACAGTATGAAGAGGGTGTGATGGGTCTTTAATGATTTTCTGTGCTAAACTTCCTGTATGCTGGTCACATTGAGAAGTTAAGCTTCGCAGTGGTAGTCCAATGATCCGAGAGCACACCTTGACGGTGCTTTGTAGACGGCTTCTATACTGCAGGCTGACAGAATAAAACCAACAGGGGATGGAAAATGTGATAACACTCTCTATAAAAGAATAATAGAAAGTCTGTAAAATGTCCTTCCTGACTCTAAATGAATTCAACTTCCTCAGGAGGTAGAGTCGTTGCTGGCACCTTCTGAGGATGTCCTCGGTGTTGGAAGCAAATTTCAGGAGGTGATCAATGGTGGTCCCTAGATATTTATACTCTTCAACCAGCTCCACTGGCTGTCCATGAATGATAGTGGAGGCAGCGGTAACCAGCGCTCTCTGTTTGTTTGAGAAGGACACCACCATCTCCTTGGTTTTGGTCACATTCAGCTCCAGGCATGCAGTGTCACACCAATCCACAAACTTCTGCAGGACCTGCCCGTGGTAAACAGTAGGGCCTGACAGAAGAGACAGGAGCACAGTGTCATCAGCATATTTTACCATGTAACTGTCAGGCTGGATCGATCTACAGTCATCTGTGTAGAGAATGAAGAGTAGAGGAGACAACACGCAGCCTTGTGGGGTGCCAGTAGAGGTGTAAAGAAGGTCCGAGAGAGTGTTGTTAACCAGAACTCTTTGTGATCTGTTAGTTAAGAAATCCAGGATCCATAGGATTATCTGATCATCCAGGTGAAAAAGAGAAGTGAGCTTGCCAGCCAGGATGTGAGGTTGTAGGGTGTTAAACGCTGAAGAGAAGTCAACAAACAGCAGTCTAGCTGAAGAGTTTGGGATCTCCAGATGTCGGTGAACCATGTCTAAGAGGAATGTTTTTGCATCATCAACACTTCTCCCTTTCCGATACGCAAACTGAAGTGGATCTAACTGAGGGTGTAAGGCTCTGATAATGTGATGTTTCAAGATCCTCTCCATAGCCTTCATCGGTAAAGAGGTCAAAGCCACAGGTCGAAGATCATTGAGAGCCTTAACCCTGCTGGTCTTGGGGATGGGTATGACCGTAGAGTGCTTCCAGAGCTGGGGAACTGTACTTGTATCCATGGAACTCTGGAACAAGGTCTGAAACACACCCCCTAGTTGCTGTGCACAGTTTCTGAGAACTCTGCCGCTGATGTGGTCTGGGCCAGGTGCACTTTTCTCCTTAGTCTGCTTAAGAGCTTTCACAACCTCCTGCATGGTAAATTTAAATCTGAATGCAGGGTTCCCAGGGTTTAATTTAGATTTTATTTCCTGGAGCTGGACGTGATTATCAGACTCGAACCGAGTATAAAAAGAGTTGAGATCATCAGGCAGAGATGTCGGTGTGCTGCTCTCCACCTGAATTGACCTGCCACTAGGTGTTGCTATTGCTGTATTTGCTGAGGCCATGGTCTTCAAACCCAGCCAAGCGGAGCAGAGGTTTCCCTCCGTGAACTTTTCCTCCACTTTATCTTTGTATTTTAATTTGGCCATTTTTATGGCTCGCTTGACCTCTCTGTTGATTTCCTTTTTCTCATGTTCAGAACCTGTGAAGAAAATCTTTTTTTTCTTATTTAAGATTTCTTTCAGTTCTTTAGTTATCCACGGTTTATTGTTGGGAAAGATGGAAACTGTTTTGGATGGAATAATACTGTCGACACAGAAGGAGATGTATGAGGAAACTGTGTCAACCTGCTCATCTATATTGCTGGATGTGGAAAGTAGGCTATTCCAGTCTGTAGATTCAAAGCATTCTTTTAGATTAGAGATGCCTTCCTCTGTCCATTGTTTGATATCTTTAACAGTCTTTTTAACTCTTTTGATCACTGGAATGTATGCTGGGGCGAGCAGAATAGCCAAATGATCAGCAGAGCCAAGGGGGGGGAGAGGAAAAGCTCTGTAAGCATCCTGGACCGAACCATAACATTTGTCGAGGATCTTACCCATTCTGGTGGGGCACCTGATATATTGCTGATAGCCTTTCAGGGTCTTATCAACAAGACAGTGATTGAAGTCACCCAGAATAAATTTGGGAGAGTCTGGTGATAACTGTTCAATTTTGTTTAACACAGTAGAAATGTGTTTGGTTGCTGTAGAGGCATTAGCTTTTGGATGAATGTAGACCAGCATGATAAAAAGCTGAGGAAATTCTCTCGGGAGATAAAAAGGGCGAAGGGAAACGACCAAGAGTTCAATGTCTGTGGAACATAGCTGTTCCCTCACTACAATAGTGGAACACCATTGAGTGTTTATATAGAGACATACTCCGCCGCCATGTTGTTTGCCTGTGAGCTCACGGCTCCGATCTAGGCGTATTGGGGGGCTAAAACCATCAATGTGTAGCGAATCATCACTAACGTTCTCATTTAACCATGTTTCAGTAAATGCAAGGATTGAAGCAGTCCTATATTCATGCATATGATTGACATTAGCTTGTAGCTCATCTGTTTTGTTACAGAGAGAGCGCACGTTGGCCAAAATGATGGAAGGGAGGGCCCGCTGTTTAAGAGTCTCTCTTTTGAGTCTGGCTCTAACACCACCTTTCTTCCTTCCCCTTCTGGTTACCTTATTGTATGTAGGTCTTTGCTGGTTGGAGAAGTTTTTGCGAATGATTTCTTTTGGAAAGCAGTCCGTGTTTGTCATGATGTGGGTTTGTAATCCAAGTTGCACCAGCTGGTCTCTGTGGTAGATGAGGCGCGGTCCGTCAGGTAGCTGACTTCTAACAGCAGACACAATCTCATAAGAGATGAGGCAAAATGTGCCTACAATTGCCAGGATCCTCAGAATATCCATTCCAGAAGAAGTTGTAGTCCAGAGTAAGGAGTCAGCGGAGTAAGAGGGATAAAAAGGGAAGCCAGGTAAGTAAACAAAGCTTCAGCTAGTGCCTGAGCCAGGCTACATTTAGCATCCAGGAAGATCCGGTGACCTTTGGGACATGGTTTGACCCCCTTAGGAAAGTGCTATCATCATGAAACGTTCAGATCACTTACAACTCAATAGATTCTACCTTCCTGTAACGTTTCAGCCTGATTGGACCTTGTTTTCACACAAATGAACCCAGAATGATGTGAAATTGTGCTTCGTGCAACATAATTCTGGGTGCCATTTACAAACCATAAGTGCTAATGACTCCATTCCTTTTTGTGGTTGTAGGGGCTGTTGATTGGAGTACACTAAAACAAACCTGATCTCTCTAGGACATTCAGAAGCCAAGTTATAACCCCACAAAGGTGTAACTGGACTACTTCTTTAAAGTGACACCAGGCCCGGTGACCTTTGGGACATGGTTTAACCCCCTATAGGAATGTGCGATCATCATGAAACGTTCAGATCACTTACAACTCAATAGATTCTACCTTCTTGTAACGTTTCAGCCTGATTGGACCTTGTTTTCACACAAATGGACCCAGAATGATGTGAAATTGTGCTTCGTGCAACATAATTCTGGGTGCCATTTACAAACCATAAGTGCTAATGACTCCATTCCTTTTTGTGGTTGTAGGGGCTGTTGATTGGAGTACACTAAAACAAACCTGATCTCTCTAGGACATTCAGAAGCCAAGTTATAAGCCCAGAAATGTGTAACTGGAGTACTTCTTTAAATTGACACCAGATCCGGTGACCTTTGGGACATGGTTTGACCCCCTTAGGAAAGTGCTATCATAATGAAACGTTCAGATCACTTACAACTCAATAGATTCTACCTTCCTGTAATGTTTCAGCCTGATTGGACCTTGTTTTCACACAAATGAACCCAGAAATATTTGAAATTGTGCTTCGTGCAACATAATTCTGGGTGCCATTTACAAACCATAATGACTCCATTCCTTTTTGTGGTTGTAGGGGCTGTTGATTGGAGTACTCTAAAAAAAACCTGACCTCTTTAGGATATTCAGAAGCCAAGTTATAAGCCCACAAAGGTGTAACTGGACTACTTCTTTAAAGTGACAACAGATCCGGTGACCTCTGGGACATGGTTTGACCCCCTTAGGAAAGTGCTATCATCATGAAACGTTCAGATCACTTACAACTCAATAGATTCTACCTTCTTGTAACGTTTCAGCCTGAATGGACCTTGTTTTCACACAAATGGACCCAGAATGATATGAAATTGTGCTTCGTGCAACATAATTCTGGGTGCCATTTAAAAACCATAAGTGCTAATGACTCCATTCCTTTTTGTGGTTGTAGGGGCTGTTGATTGGAGTACACTAAAACAAACCTGATCTCTCTAGGAAATTCAGAAGCCAAGTTATAAGCCCACAAATGTGTAACTGGACTACTTCTTTAAATTGACACCAGATCCGGTGACCTCTGGGACATGGTTTGACCCCCTTAGGAAAGTGCTATCATCATGAAACGTTCAGATCACTTACAACTCAATAGATTCTACCTTCCTGTAACGTTTCAGTCTGATTGGACCTTGTTTTCACACAAATGAACCCAGAATGATGTGAAATTGTGCTTCGTGCAACATAATTCTGGGTGCCATTTAAAAACCATAAGTGCTAATGACTCCATTCCTTTTTGTGGTTGTAGGGGCTGTTTATTGAAGTACACTAAAACAAGCCTGACCTCTCTAGGACATTCAGAAACCAAGTTATAAGCCCACAAATGTGTAACTGGACTACTTCTTTAAAGTGACACCAGATCCGGTGACTTTTGGGACATGGTTTGACCCACTTAGGAATGTGCGATCATCATGAAACGTTCAGATCACTTACAACTCAATAGATTCTACCTTCTTGTAACGTTTCAGCCTGATTGGACCTTGTTTTCACACAAATGGACCCAGAATGATGTGAAATTGTGCTTCGTGCAACATAATTCTGGGTGCCATTTAAAAACCATAAGTGCTAATGACTCAATTCCTTTTTGAGGTAATATGGGCTGTTAATTGGAGTACTCTAAAACAAACCTGACCTCTCTAGGATATTCAGAAGCCAAGTTATAAGCCCACAAATGTGTAACTGGACTACTTCTTTAAAGTGACACCAGATCCGGTGACCTTTAGGACATGGTTTGACCCCCTTAGGAAAGTGCTATCATCATGAAACGTTCAGATCACTTACAAATCAATAGATTCTACCTTCCTGTAACGTTTCAGCCTGATTGGACCTTGTTTTCACACAAATGAACCCAGAATGATGTGAAATTGTGCTTTGTGCAACATAATTCTGGGTGCCATTTAAAAACCATAAGTGCTAATGACTCCATTCCTTTTTGGGGTAATGGGGGCTGTTAATTGGAGTACTCTAAAACAAACCTGACCTCTGTAGGATATTCAGAAGCCAAGTTATAAGCCCACAAAGGTGTAACTGGACTACTTCTTTAAAGTGACACCAGGCCCGGTGACCTTTGGGACATGGTTTGACCCCCTTAGGAAAGTGCTATCATCATGAAACGTTCAGATCACTTACAACTCAATAGATTCTACCTTCCTGTAACGTTTCAGCCTGATTGGACCTTGTTTTCACACAAATGAACCCAGAATGATGTGAAATTGTGCTTTGTGCAACATAATTCTGGGTGCCATTTAAAAACCATAAGTGCTAATGACTCCATTCCTTTTTGTGGTTGTAGGGGCTGTTTATTGAAGTACACTAAAACAAGCCTGACCTCTCTAGGACATTCAGAAGCCAAGTTATAAGCCCACAAAGGTGTAACTGGACTACTTCTTTAAAGTGGCACCAGGCCCGGTGACCTTTGGGACATGGTTTGACCCCCTTTGGAATGTGCTATCATCATGAAACGTTCAGATCACTTACAACTCAATAGATTCTACCTTCTTGTAACGTTTCAGCCTGATTGGACCTTGTTTTCACACAAATGAACCCAGAATGATGTGAAATTGTGCTTCGTGCAACATAATTCTGGGTGCCATTTAAAAACCATAAGTGCTAATGACTCCATTCCTTTTTGTGGTTGTAGGGGCTGTTGATTGGAGTACACTAAAACAAACCTGATCTCTCTAGGACATTCAGAAGCCAAGTTATAAGCCCACAAATGTGTAACTGGACTACTTTTTTAAATTGACACCGATCCGGTGACCTTTGGGACATGGTTTTACCTCCTTAGGAAAGTGCTATCATCATGAAACGTTCAGATCACTTACAACTCAATAGATTCTACCTTCCTGTAACGTTTCAGCCTGATTGGACCTTGTTTTCACACAAATGAACCCGGAATAATGTGAAATTTTGCTTCGTGCCACATAATTCTGGGTGCCATTTACAAGCCATAAGTTCTAATGACTCCATTCCTTTTTGGGGTAATGGGGGCTGTTAATTGGAGTACTCTAAATTAAACCTGACCTCTCTAGTATATTCAGAAGCAGAGTTATAAGCCCACAAAGGTGTAACTGGACTACTTCTTTAAAGTGACACCAGGCCCGGTGACCTTTGGGACATGGTTTGACCCCCTTAGGAATTTGCGATCATCATGAAACGTTCAGATCACTTACAACTCAATAGATTCAACCTTCTTGTAACGTTTCAGCCTGATTGGACCTTGTTTTCACACAAATGGACCCAGAATGATGTGAAATTGTGCTTCGTGCAACATAATTCTGGGCGCCATTTACAAACCATAAGTGCTAATGACTCCATTCCTTTTTGTGGCTGTAGGGGCTGTTTATTGGAGTACACTAAAACAAGCCTGACCTCTCTAGGACATTCAGAAGCCAAGTTATAAGCCCACAAAGGTGTAACTGGACTACTTATTTAAAGTGACACCAGGCCCGGTGACCTTTGGGACATGGTTTGACCCCCTATAGGAATGTGCGATCATCATGAAACATTCAGATCACTTACAACTCAATAGATTCTACCTTCTTGTAACGTTTCAACCTGAATGGACCTTGTTTTCACACAAATGGACCCAGAATGATGTGAAATTGTGCTTTGTGCATCATAAATCTGGGTGCCATTTACAAACCATAAGTGCTAATGACTCCATTCCTTTTTGTGGTTGTAGGGGCTGTTGATTGTAGTACTCTGAAACAAACCTGATCACTCTGGGACATTCAGAAGCCAAGTTATAAGCCCACAAATGTGTAACTGGACAACTTATTTACATTGACACCAGGCCCGTTGACCTTTGGGACATGGTTTGACCCCCTATAGGAATGTGCGATCATCATGAAACGTTCAGATCACTTACAACTCAATAGATTCTACCTTCCTGTAACGTTTCAGCCTGATTGGACCTTGTTTTCACACAAATGAACCCAGAATGATGTGAAATTGTGCTTTGTGCAACATAATTCTGGGTGCCATTTAAAAACCATAAGTGCTAATGACTCCATTCCTTTTTGGGGTAATGGGGGCTGTTAATTGGAGTACTCTAAAACAAACCTGACCTCTTTAGGATATTCAGAAGCCAAGTTATAAGCCCACAAAGGTGTAACTGGACTACTTCTTTAAAGTGACACCAGGCCCGGTGACCTTTGGGACATGGTTTGACCACCTGTAGGAATGTGCGATCATCATGAAACGTTCAGATCACTTACAACTCAATAGATTATACCTTCTTGTAAAGTTTCAGCCTGATTGGACCTTGTTTTCACACAAATGGACCCAGAATGATGTGAAATTGTGCTTCGTGCCACATAATTCTGGGTGCCATTTACAAACCATAAGTGCTAATGACTCCATTCCTTTTTGTGGTTGTAGGGGCTGTTGATTGGAGTACACTAAAACAACCCTGATCTCTCTAGGACATTCAGAAGCCAAGTTATATGCCCACAAATGTGTAACTGGACTACTTCTTTAAATTGACACCGATCCAGTGACCTTTGGGACATGGTTTGACCCCCTATAGGAAAGTGCTATCATCATGAAACGTTCAGATCACTTACAACTCAATAGATTCTACCTTCCTGTAACGTTTCAGCCTGATTGGACCTTGTTTTCACACAAATGAACCCAGAATGATGTGAAATTGTGCTTCGTGCAACATAATTCTGGGTGCCATTTAAAAACCATAAGTTCTAATGACTCCATTCCTTTTTGGGGTAATGGGGGCTGTTAATTGGAGTACTCTAAATTAAACCTGACCTCTCTAGGATATTCACAAGCCAAGTTATAAGCCCACAAAGGTGTAACTGGACTACTTCTTTAAAGTGACACCAGGCCCGGTGACCTTTGGGACATGGTTTGACCCCCTTAGGAATGTGCGATCATCATGAAACGTTCAGATCACTTACAACTCAATAGATTCTACCTTCTTGTAACGTTTCAGCCTGATTGGACCTTGTTTTCACACAAATGGACCCAGAATGATGTGAAATTGTGCTTCATGCAACATAATTCTGGGTGCCATTTACAAACCATAATGACTCCATTCCTTTTTCTGGTTGTAGGGGCTGTTGATTGGAGTACACTAAAACAATCCTGATCTCTCTAGGACATTCAGAAGCCAAGTTATAAGCCCACAAATGTGTAACTGGACTACTTCTTTAAATTGACAACAGATCCGGTGACCTCTGGGACATGGTTTGACCCCCTTAGGAAAGTGCTATCATCATGAAACGTTCAGATCACCTACAACTCAAAGATTCTACCTTCCTGTAACGTTTCAGCCTGATTGGACCTTGTTTTCACACAAATGGACCCAGAATGATGTGAAATTGTGCTTCGTGCAACATAATTCTGGGTGCCATTTACAAACCATAAGTGCTAATGACTCCATTCCTTTTTGTGGCTGTAGGGGCTGTTGATTGGAGTACACTAAAACAAGCCTGACCTCTCTAGGACATTCAGAAGCCAAGTTATAAGCCCACAAATGTGTAACTGGACTACTTCTTTAAAGTGACACCAGGCCCGGTGACCTTTGGGACATGGTTTGACCCCCTATAGGAATGTGCGATCATCATGAAACGTTCAGATCACTTACAACTCAATAGATTCTACTTTCTTGTAACGTTTCAGCCTGAATGGACCTTGTTTTCACACAAATGGACCCAGAATGATGTGAAATTGTGCTTCGTGCAACATAATTCTGGGTGCCATTTACAAACCATAAGTGCTAATGACTCCATTCCTTTTTGTGGTTGTAGGGGCTGTTGATTGGAGCACTCTGAAACAAACCTGATCACTCTAGGACATTCAGAAGCCAAGTTATAAGCCCACAAATGTGTAACTGGACTACTTCTTTAAATTGACACCGATCCGGTGACCTTTGGGACATGGTTTGACCCCCTTAGGAAAGTGCTATCATCATGAAACGTTCAGATCACTTACAACTCAATAGATTCTACCTTCCTGTAACGTTTCAGCCTGATTGGACCTTGTTTTCACACAAATGAACCCAGAATGATGTGAAATTGTGCTTCGTGCAACATAATTCTGGGTGCCATTTACAAACCATAAGTGCTAATGACTCCATTCCTTTTTGTGGTTGTAGGGGCTGTTGATTGGAGTACAATAAAACAAACCTGACCTCTCTAGGACATTCAGAAGCCAAGTTATAAGCCCACAAAGGTGTAACTGGACTACTTCTTTAAAGTGACACCAGGCCCGGTGACCTTTGGGACATGGTTTGACCCCCTATAGGAATGTGCGATCATCATGAAACGTTCAGATCACTTACAACTCAATAGATTCTACCTTCTTGTAACGTTTCAGCCTGATTGGACCTTGTTTTCACACAAATGGACCCAGAATGATGTGAAATTGTGCTTCGTGCAACATAATTCTGGGTGCCATTTACAAACCATAAGTGCTAATGACTCCATTCCTTTTTGTGGTTGTAGGGGCTGTTGATTGGAGTACACTAAAACAAACCTGATCTCTCTAGGACATTCAGAAGCCAAGTTATAAGCCCACAAATGTGTAACTGGACTACTTCTTTAAATTGACACCAGATCCGGTGACCTTTGGGACATGATTTGACCCCCTTAGGAAAGTGCTATCATAATGAAACGTTCAGATCACTTACAACTCAATAGATTCTACCTTCCTGTAATGTTTCAGCCTGATTGGACCTTGTTTTCACACAAATGAACCCAGAAATATTTGAAATTGTGCTTCGTGCAACATAATTCTGGGTGCCATTTACAAACCATAATGACTCCATTCCTTTTTGTGGTTGTAGGGGCTGTTGATTGGAGTACACTAAAACAAACCTGATCTCTCTAGGAAATTCAGAAGCCAAGTTATAAGGCCACAAATGTGTAACTGGACTACTTCTTTAAATTGACACCAGATCCGGTGACCTCTGGGACATGGTTTGACCCCCTTAGGAAAGTGCTATCATCATGAAACGTTCAGATCACTTACAACTCAATAGATTCTACCTTCCTGTAACGTTTCAGTCTGATTGGACCTTGTTTTCACACAAATGAACCCAGAATGATGTGAAATTGTGCTTCGTGCAACATAATTCTGGGTGCCATTTAAAAACCATAAGTGCTAATGACTCCATTCCTTTTTGTGGTTGTAGGGGCTGTTTATTGAAGTACACTAAAACAAGCCTGACCTCTCTAGGACATTCAGAAGCCAAGTTATAAGCCCACAAATGTGTAACTGGACTACTTCTTTAAAGTGACACCAGATCCGGTGACTTTTGGGACATGGTTTGACCCACTTAGGAATGTGCGATCATCATGAAACGTTCAGATCACTTACAACTCAATAGATTCTACCTTCTTGTAACGTTTCAGCCTGATTGGACCTTGTTTTCACACAAATGGACCCAGAATGATGTGAAATTGTGCTTCGTGCAACATAATTCTGGGTGCCATTTAAAAACCATAAGTGCTAATGACTCCATTCCTTTTTGAGGTAATATGGGCTGTTAATTGGAGTACTCTAAAACAAACCTGACCTCTCTAGGATATTCAGAAGCCAAGTTATAAGCCCACAAATGTGTAACTGGACTACTTCTTTAAAGTGACACCAGATCCGGTGACCTTTAGGACATGGTTTGACCCCCTTAGGAAAGTGCTATCATCATGAAACGTTCAGATCACTTACAACTCAATACATTCTACCTTCCTGTAACGTTTCAGCCTGATTGGACCTTGTTTTCACACAAATGAACCCAGAATGATGTGAAATTGTGCTTTGTGCAACATAATTCTGGGTGCCATTTAAAAACCATAAGTGCTAATGACTCCATTCCTTTTTGGGGTAATGGTGGCTGTTAATTGGAGTACTCTAAAACAAACCTGACCTCTGTAGGATATTCAGAAGCCAAGTTATAAGCCCACAAAGGTGTAACTGGACTACTTCTTTAAAGTGACACAACTCAACAGATTCTACCTTCTTGTAACGTTTCAGCCTGACTGGACCTTGTTTTCACACAAATGGACCCAGAATGATGTGAAATTGTGCTTCGTGCAACATAATTCTGGGTGCCATTTAAAAGCCATAAGTGCTAATGACTCCATTCCTTTTTGTGGTTGTCGGGGCTGTTGATTGGAGTACACTAAAACAAACCTGATCTCTCTAGGACATTCAGAAGCCAAGTTATAAGCCCACAAATGTGTAACTGGACTACTTCTTTAAATTGACCCCAGATCCGGTGACCTCTGGGACATGGTTTGACCCCCTTAGGAAAGTGCTATCATCATGAAACGTTCAGATCACTTACAACTCAATAGATTCTACCTTCCTGTAACGTTTCAGCCTGATTGGACCTTGTTTTCACACAAATGGACCCAGAATGATGTGAAATTGTGCTTCGTGCAACATAATTCTGGGTGCCATTTAAAAACCATAAGTGCTAATGACTCCATTCCTTTTTGTGGCTGTAGGGGCTGTTGATTGGAGTACACTAAAACAAGCCTGACCTCTCTAGGACATTCAGAAGCCAAGTTATAAGCCCACAAATGTGTAACTGGACTACTTCTTTAAAGTGACACCAGGCCCGGTGACCTTTGGGACATGGTTTGACCCCCTATAGGAATGTGCGATCATCATGAAACGTTCAGATCACTTACAACTCAATAGATTCTACTTTCTTGTAACGTTTCAGCCTGAATGGACCTCTTTTTCACACAAATGGACCCAGAATGATGTGAAATTGTGCTTCGTGCAACATAATTCTGGGTGCCATTTACAAACCATAAGTGCTAATGACTCCATTCCTTTTTGTGGTTGTAGGGGCTGTTGATTGGAGTACTCTGAAACAAACCTGATCACTCTAGGACATTCAGAAGCCAAGTTATAAGCCCACAAATGTGTAACTGGACTACTTCTTTAAATTGACACCGATCCGGTGACCTTTGGGACATGGTTTGACCCCCTTAGGAAAGTGCTATCATCATGAAACGTTCAGATCACTTACAACTCAATAGATTCTACCTTCCTGTAACGTTTCAGCCTGATTGGACCTTGTTTTCACACAAATGAACCCAGAATGATGTGAAATTGTGCTTCGTGCAACATAATTCTGGGTGCCATTTACAAACCATAAGTGCTAATGACTCCATTCCTTTTTGTGGTTGTAGGGGCTGTTGATTGGAGTACACTAAAACAAACCTGATCTCTCTAGGACATTCAGAAGCCAGGTTATAACCCCACAAAGGTGTAACTGGACTTCTTCTTTAAAGTGACACCAGACCCGGTGACCTTTGGGACATGGTTTAACCCCCTATAGGAATGTGCGATCATCATGAAACGTTCAGATCACTTACAACTCAATAGATTCTACCTTCTTGTAACGTTTCAGCCTGATTGGACCTTGTTTTCACACAAATGGACCCAGAATGATGTGAAATTGTGCTTCGTGCAACATAATTCTGGGTGCCATTTACAAACCATAAGTGCTAATGACTCCATTCCTTTTTGTGGTTGTAGGGGCTGTTGATTGGAGTACACTAAAACAAACCTGATCTCTCTAGGACATTCAGAAGCCAAGTTATAAGCCCAGAAATGTGTAACTGGAGTACTTCTTTAAATTGACACCAGATCCGGTGACCTTTGGGACATGGTTTGACCCCCTTAGGAAAGTGCTATCATAATGAAACGTTCAGATCACTTACAACTCAATAGATTCTACCTTCCTGTAATGTTTCAGCCTGATTGGACCTTGTTTTCACACAAATGAACCCAGAAATATTTGAAATTGTGCTTCGTGCAACATAATTCTGGGTGCCATTTACAAACCATAATGACTCCATTCCTTTTTGTGGTTGTAGGGGCTGTTGATTGGAGTACTCTAAAAAAACCTGACCTCTTTAGGATATTCAGAAGCCAGGTTATAAGCCCACAAACGTGTAACTGGACTACTTCTTTAAATTGACAACAGATCCGGTGACCTCTGGGACATGGTTTGACCCCCTTAGGAAAGTGCTATCATCATGAAACGTTCAGATCACTTACAACTCAATAGATTCTACCTTCTTGTAACGTTTCAGCCTGAATGGACCTTGTTTTCACACAAATGGACCCAGAATGATATGAAATTGTGCTTCGTGCAACATAATTCTGGGTGCCATTTAAAAACCATAAGTGCTAATGACTCCATTCCTTTTTGTGGTTGTAGGGGCTGTTGATTGGAGTACACTAAAACAAACCTGATCTCTCTAGGAAATTCAGAAGCCAAGTTATAAGCCCACAAATGTGTAACTGGACTACTTCTTTAAATTGACACCAGATCCGGTGACCTCTGGGACATGGTTTGACCCCCTTAGGAAAGTGCTATCATCATGAAACGTTCAGATAACTTACAACTCAATAGATTCTACCTTCCTGTAAAGTTTCAGTCTGATTGGACCTTGTTTTCACACAAATGAACCCAGAATGATGTGAAATTGTGCTTCGTGCAACATAATTCTGGGTGCCATTTAAAAACCATAAGTGCTAATGACTCCATTCCTTTTTGTGGTTGTAGGGGCTGTTTATTGAAGTACACTAAAACAAGCCTGACCTCTCTAGGACATTCAGAAACCAAGTTATAAGCCCACAAATGTGTAACTGGACTACTTCTTTAAAGTGACACCAGATCCGGTGACTTTTGGGACATGGTTTGACCCACTTAGGAATGTGCGATCATCATGAAACGTTCAGATCACTTACAACTCAATAGATTCTACCTTCTTGTAACGTTTCAGCCTGATTGGACCTTGTTTTCACACAAATGGACCCAGAATGATGTGAAATTGTGCTTCGTGCAACATAATTCTGGGTGCCATTTAAAAACCATAAGTGCTAATGACTCAATTCCTTTTTGAGGTAATATGGGCTGTTAATTGGAGTACTCTAAAACAAACCTGACCTCTCTAGGATATTCAGAAGCCAAGTTATAAGCCCACAAATGTGTAACTGGACTACTTCTTTAAAGTGACACCAGATCCGGTGACCTTTAGGACATGGTTTCACCCCCTTAGGAAAGTGCTATCATCATGAAACGTTCAGATCACTTACAACTCAATAGATTCTACCTTCCTGTAACGTTTCAGCCTGATTGGACCTTGTTTTCACACAAATGAACCCAGAATGATGTGAAATTGTGCTTTGTGCAACATAATTCTGGGTGCCATTTAAAAACCATAAGTGCTAATGACTCCATTCCTTTTTGGGGTAATGGGGGCTGTTAATTGGAGTACTCTAAAACAAACCTGACCTCTGTAGGATATTCAGAAGCCAAGTTATAAGCCCACAAAGGTGTAACTGGACTACTTCTTTAAAGTGACACCAGGCCCGGTGACCTTTGGGACATGGTTTGACCCCCTTAGGAAAGTGCTATCATCATGAAACGTTCAGATCACTTACAACTCAATAGATTCTACCTTCCTGTAACGTTTCAGCCTGATTGGACCTTGTTTTCACACAAATGAACCCAGAATGATGTGAAATTGTGCTTTGTGCAACATAATTCTGGGTGCCATTTAAAAACCATAAGTGCTAATGACTCCATTCCTTTTTGTGGTTGTAGGGGCTGTTTATTGAAGTACACTAAAACAAGCCTGACCTCTCTAGGACATTCAGAAGCCAAGTTATAAGCCCACAAAGGTGTAACTGGACTACTTTAAAGTGGCACCAGGCCCGGTGACCTTTGGGACATGGTTTGACCCCCTTTGGAATGTGCTATCATCATGAAACGTTCAGATCACTTACAACTCAATAGATTCTACCTTCCTGTAACGTTTCAGCCTGATTGGACCTTGTTTTCACACAAATGAACCCAGAATGATGTGAAATTGTGCTTCGTGCAACATAATTCTGGGTGCCATTTAAAAACCATAAGTGCTAATGACTCCATTCCTTTTTGTGGTTGTAGGGGCTGTTGATTGGAGTACACTAAAACAAACCTGATCTCTCTAGGACATTCAGAAGCCAAGTTATAAATCCACAAATGTGTAACTGGACTACTTTTTTAAATTGACACCGATCCGGTGACCTTTGGGACATGGTTTTACCTCCTTAGGAAAGTGCTATCATCATGAAACGTTCAGATCACTTACAACTCAATAGATTCTACCTTCCTGTAACGTTTCAGCCTGATTGGACCTTGTTTTCACACAAATGAACCCGGAATAATGTGAAATTTTGCTTCGTGCCACATAATTCTGGGTGCCATTTACAAGCCATAAGTGCTAATGACTCCATTCCTTTTTGGGGTAATGGGGGCTGTTAATTGGAGTACTCTAAATTAAACCTGACCTCTCTAGTATATTCAGAAGCAGAGTTATAAGCCCACAAAGGTGTAACTGGACTACTTCTTTAAAGTGACACCAGGCCCGGTGACCTTTGGGACATGGTTTGACCCCCTTAGGAATGTGCGATCATCATGAAACGTTCAGATCACTTACAACTCAATAGATTCAACCTTCTTGTAACGTTTCAGCCTGATTGGACCTTGTTTTCACACAAATGGACCCAGAATGATGTGAAATTGTGCTTCGTGCAACATAATTCTGGGCGCCATTTACAAACCATAAGTGCTAATGACTCCATTCCTTTTTGTGGCTGTAGGGGCTGTTTATTGGAGTACACTAAAACAAGCCTGACCTCTCTAGGACATTCAGAAGCCAAGTTATAAGCCCACAAAGGTGTAACTGGACTACTTATTTAAAGTGACACCAGGCCCGGTGACCTTTGGGACATGGTTTGACCCCCTATAGGAATGTGCGATCATCATGAAACATTCAGATCACTTACAACTCAATAGATTCTACCTTCTTGTAACGTTTCAACCTGAATGGACCTTGTTTTCACACAAATGGACCCAGAATGATGTGAAATTGTGCTTTGTGCATCATAAATCTGGGTGCCATTTACAAACCATAAGTGCTAATGACTCCATTCCTTTTTGTGGTTGTAGGGGCTGTTGATTGTAGTACTCTGAAACAAACCTGATCACTCTGGGACATTCAGAAGCCAAGTTATAAGCCCACAAATGTGTAACTGGACAACTTATTTACATTGACACCAGGCCCGTTGACCTTTGGGACATGGTTTGACCCCCTATAGGAATGTGCGATCATCATGAAACGTTCATATCACTTACAACTCAATAGATTCTACCTTCTTGTAACGTTTCAGCCTGATTGGACCTTGTTTTCACACAAATGGACCCAGAATGATGTGAAATTGTGCTTCGTGCAACATAATTCTGGGTGCCATTTACAAACCATAAGTTCTAATGACTCCATTCTTTTTTGTGGTTGTAGGGGCTGTTGATTGGAGTACACTAAAACAAACCTGATCTCTCTAGGACATTCAGAAGCCAAGTTATAAGCCCACAAATGTGTAACTGGACTACTTCTTTAAAGTGACACCAGATCCGGTGACCTTTGGTACATGGTTTGACCCACTTAGGAATGTGCGATCATCATGAAACGTTCAGATCACTTACAACTCAATAGATTCTACCTTCTTGTAACGTTTCAGCCTGATTGGACCTTGTTTTCACCCAAATGGACCCAGAATGATGTGAAATTGTGCTTCGTGCAACATAATTCTGGGTGCCATTTAAAAACCATAAGTGCTAATGACTCCATTCCTTTTTGAGGTAATAGGGGCTGTTAATTGGAGTACTCTAAAACAAACCTGACCTGTCTAGGATATTCAGAAGCCAAGTTATAAGCCCACAAATGTGTAACTGGACTACTTCTTTAAAGTGACACCAGATCCGGTGACCTCTAGGACATGGATTGACACCCTTAGGAAACTGCTATCATCATGAAACGTTCAGATCACTTACAACTCAATAGATTCTACCTTCCTGTAACGTTTCAGCCTGATTGGACCTTGTTTTCACACAAATGAACCCAGAATGATGTGAAATTGTGCTTTGTGCAACATAATTCTGGGTGCCATTTACAAACCATAAGTGCTAATGACTCCATTCCTTTTTGTGGTTGTAGGGGCTGTTGATTGGAGTACACTAAAACAAACCTGATCTCTCTAGGACATTCAGAAGCCAAGTTATAAGCCCACAAATGTGTAACTGGACTACTTTTTTAAATTGACACCGATCCGGTGACCTTTGGGACATGGTTTTACCTCCTTAGGAAAGTGCTATCATCATGAAACGTTCAGATCACTTACAACTCAATAGATTCTACCTTCCTGTAACGTTTCAGCCTGATTGGACCTTGTTTTCACACAAATGAACCCGGAATAATGTGAAATTTTGCTTCGTGCCACATAATTCTGGGTGCCATTTACAAGCCATAAGTGCTAATGACTCCATTCCTTTTTGGGGTAATGGGGGCTGTTAATTGGAGTACTCTAAATTAAACCTGACCTCTCTAGGATATTCAGAAGCAG
This sequence comes from Nothobranchius furzeri, assembly GCF_043380555.1. NCBI lineage: Eukaryota > Metazoa > Chordata > Actinopteri > Cyprinodontiformes > Nothobranchiidae > Nothobranchius > Nothobranchius furzeri. The sequence continues at coordinate 3,839,561 of NC_091747.1, forward strand.
AGTTATAAGCCCACAAAGGTGTAACTGGACTACTTCTTTAAAGTGACACCAGGCCCGGTGACCTTTGGGACATGGTTTGACCCCCTTAGGAATGTGCGATCATCATGAAACGTTCAGATCACTTACAACTCAATAGATTCTACCTTCTTGTAATGTTTCAGCCTGATTGGACCTTGTTTTCACACAAATGGACCCAGAATGATGTGAAATTGTGCTTCGTGCAACATAATTCTGGGCGCCATTTACAAACCATAAGTGCTAATGACTCCATTCCTTTTTGTGGCTGTAGGGGCTGTTTATTGGAGTACACTAAAACAAGCCTGACCTCTCTAGGACATTCAGAAGCCAAGTTATAAGCCCACAAAGGTGTAACTGGACTACTTATTTAAAGTGACACCAGGCCCGGTGACCTTTGGGACATGGTTTGACCCCCTATAGGAATGTGCAGTCATCATGAAACATTCAGATCACTTACAACTCAATAGATTCTACCTTCTTGTCACGTTTCAACCTGAATGGACCTTGTTTTCACACAAATGGACCCAGAATGATGTGAAATTGTGCTTCGTGCATCATAAATCTGGGTGCCATTTACAAACAATAAGTGCTAATGACTCCATTCCTTTTTGTGGTTGTAGGGGCTGTTGATTGTAGTACTCTGAAACAAACCTGATCACTCTGGGACATTCAGAAGCCAAGTTATAAGCCCACAAATGTGTAACTGGACAACTTATTTACATTGACACCAGGCCCGTTGACCTTTGGGACATGGTTTGACCCCCTATAAGAATGTGCGATCATCATGAAACGTTCATATCACTTACAACTCAATAGATTCTACCTTCCTGTAATGTTTCAGCCTGATTGGACCTTGTTTTCACACAAATTAACCCAGAAATATTTGAAAATGTGCTTCGTGCAACATAATTCTGGGTGCCATTTACAAACCATAATGACTCCATTCCTTTTTGTGGTTGTAGGGGCTGTTGATTGGAGTACTCTAAAAAAACCTGACCTCTTTAGGATATTCAGAAGCCAGGTTATAAGCCCACAAATGTGTAACTGGACTACTTCTTTAAATTGACAACAGATCCGGTGACCTCTGGGACATGGTTTGACCCCCTTAGGAAAGTGCTATCATCATGAAACGTTCAGATCACTTACAACTCAATAGATTCTACCTTCTTGTAACGTTTCAGCCTGAATGGACCTTGTTTTCACACAAATGGACCCAGAATGATGTGAAATTGTGCTTCGTGCAAAATAATTCTGGGTGCCATTTAAAAACCATAAGTGCAAATGACTCCATTCCTTTTTGTGGTTGTAGGGGCTGTTGATTGGAGTACACTAAAACAAACCTGATCTCTCTAGGAAATTCAGAAGCCAAGTTATAAGCCCACAAATGTGTAACTGGACTACTTCTTTAAATTGACACCAGATCCGGTGACCTCTGGGACATGGTTTGACCCCCTTAGGAAAGTGCTATCATCATGAAACGTTCAGATCACTTACAACTCAATAGATTCTACCTTCCTGTAACGTTTCAGCCTGATTGGACCTTGTTTTCACACAAATGAACCCAGAATGATGTGAAATTGTGCTTTGTGCAACATAATTCTGGGTGCCATTTAAAAACCATAAGTGCTAATGACTCCATTCCTTTTTGGGGTAATGGGGGCTGTTAATTGGAGTACTCTAAAACAAACCTGACCTCTGTAGGATATTCAGAAGCCAAGTTATAAGCCCACAAAGGTGTAACTGGACTACTTCTTTAAAGTGACACCAGGCCCGGTGACCTTTGGGACATGGTTTGACCCCCTTAGGAAAGTGCTATCATCATGAAACGTTCAGATCACTTACAACTCAATAGATTCTACCTTCCTGTAACGTTTCAGCCTGATTGGACCTTGTTTTCACACAAATGAACCCAGAATGATGTGAAATTGTGCTTTGTGCAACATAATTCTGGGTGCCATTTAAAAACCATAAGTGCTAATGACTCCATTCCTTTTTGTGGTTGTAGGGGCTGTTTATTGAAGTACACTAAAACAAGCCTGACCTCTCTAGGACATTCAGAAGCCAAGTTATAAGCCCACAAAGGTGTAACTGGACTACTTCTTTAAAGTGGCACCAGGCCCGGTGACCTTTGGGACATGGTTTGACCCCCTTTGGAATGTGCTATCATCATGAAACGTTCAGATCACTTACAACTCAATAGATTCTACCTTCCTGTAACGTTTCAGCCTGACTGGACCTTTTTTTCACACAAATGAACCCAGAATGATGTGAAATTGTGCTTCGTGCAACATAATTCTGGGTGCCATTTAAAAACCATAAGTGCTAATGACTCCATTCCTTTTTGTGGTTGTAGGGGCTGTTGATTGGAGTACACTAAAACAAACCTGATCTCTCTAGGACATTCAGAAGCCAAGTTATAAGCCCACAAATGTGTAACTGGACTACTTTTTTAAATTGACACCGATCCGGTTACCTTTGGGACATGGTTTTACCTCCTTAGGAAAGTGCTATCATCATGAAACGTTCAGATCACTTACAACTCAATAGATTCTACCTTCCTGTAACGTTTCAGCCTGATTGGACCTTGTTTTCACACAAATGAACCCGGAATAATGTGAAATTTTGCTTCGTGCCACATAATTCTGGGTGCCATTTACAAGCCATAAGTGCTAATGACTCCATTCCTTTTTGGTGTAATGGGGGCTTTTAATTGGAGTACTCTAAATTAAACCTGACCTCTCTAGGATATTCAGAAGCAGAGTTATAAGCCCACAAAGGTGTAACTGGACTACTTCTTTAAAGTGACACCAGGCCCGGTGACCTTTGGGACATGGTTTGACCCCCTTAGGAATGTGCGATCATCATGAAACGTTCAGATCACTTACAACTCAATAGATTCAACCTTCTTGTAACGTTTCAGCCTGATTGGACCTTGTTTTCACACAAATGGACCCAGAATGATGTGAAATTGTGCTTCGTGCAACATAATTCTGGGCGCCATTTACAAACCATGAGTGCTAATGACTCCATTCCTTTTTGTGGCTGTAGGGGCTGTTTATTGGAGTACACTAAAACAAGCCTGACCTCTCTAGGACATTCAGAAGCCAAGTTATAAGCCCACAAAGGTGTAACTGGACTACTTATTTAAAGTGACACCAGGCCCGGTGACCTTTGGGACATGGTTTGACCCCCTATAGGAATGTGCGATCATCATGAAACATTCAGATCACTTACAACTCAATAGATTCTACCTTCTTGTAACGTTTCAACCTGAATGGACCTTGTTTTCACACAAATGGACCCAGAATGATGTGAAATTGTGCTTTGTGCATCATAAATCTGGGTGCCATTTACAAACCATAAGTGCTAATGACTCCATTCCTTTTTGTGGTTGTAGGGGCTGTTGATTGTAGTACTCTGAAACAAACCTGATCACTCTGGGACATTCAGAAGCCAAGTTATAAGCCCACAAATGTGTAACTGGACAACTTATTTACATTGACACCAGGCCCGTTGACCTTTGGGACATGGTTTGACCCCCTATAGGAATGTGCGATCATCATGAAACGTTCATATCACTTACAACTCAATAGATTCTACCTTCTTGTAACGTTTCAGCCTGATTGGACCTTGTTTTCACACAAATGGACCCAGAATGATGTGAAATTGTGCTTCGTGCAACATAATTCTGGGTGCCATTTACAAACCATAAGTTCTAATGACTCCATTCTTTTTTGTGGTTGTAGGGGCTGTTGATTGGAGTACACTAAAACAAACCTGATCTCTCTAGGACATTCAGAAGCCAAGTTATAAGCCCACAAATGTGTAACTGGACTACTTCTTTAAAGTGACACCAGATCCGGTGACCTTTGGTACATGGTTTGACCCACTTAGGAATGTGCGATCATCATGAAACGTTCAGATCACTTACAACTCAATAGATTCTACCTTCTTGTAACGGTTCAGCCTGATTGGACCTTGTTTTCACCCAAATGGACCCAGAATGATGTGAAATTGTGCTTCGTGCAACATAATTCTGGGTGCCATTTAAAAACCATAAGTGCTAATGACTCCATTCCTTTTTGAGGTAATAGGGGCTGTTAATTGGAGTACTCTAAAACAAACCTGACCTCTCTAGGATATTCAGAAGCCAAGTTATAAGCCCACAAATGTGTAACTGGACTACTTCTTTAAAGTGACACCAGATCCGGTGACCTCTAGGACATGGATTGACACCCTTAGGAAACTGCTATCATCATGAAACGTTCAGATCACTTACAACTCAATAGATTCTACCTTCCTGTAACGTTTCAGCCTGATTGGACCTTGTTTTCACACAAATGAACCCAGAATGATGTGAAATTGTGCTTTGTGCAACATAATTCTGGGTGCCATTTACAAACCATAAGTGCTAATGACTCCATTCCTTTTTGTGGTTGTAGGGGCTGTTGATTGGAGTACACTAAAACAAACCTGATCTCTCTAGGACATTCAGAAGCCAAGTTATAAGCCCACAAATGTGTAACTGGACTACTTTTTTAAATTGACACCGATCCGGTGACCTTTGGGACATGGTTTTACCTCCTTAGGAAAGTGCTGTCATCATGAAACGTTCAGATCACTTACAACTCAATAGATTCTACCTTCCTGTAACGTTTCAGCCTGATTGGACCTTGTTTTCACACAAATGAACCCGGAATAATGTGAAATTTTGCTTCGTGCCACATAATTCTGCGTGCCATTTACAAGCCATAAGTGCTAATGACTCCATTCCTTTTTGGGGTAATGGGGGCTGTTAATTGGAGTACTCTAAATTAAACCTGACCTCTCTAGGATATTCAGAAGCAGAGTTATAAGCCCACAAAGGTGTAACTGGACTACTTCTTTAAAGTGACACCAGGCCCGGTGACCTTTGGGACATGGTTTGACCCCCTTAGGAATGTGCGATCATCATGAAACGTTCAGATCACTTACAACTCAATAGATTCAACCTTCTTGTAACGTTTCAGCCTGATTGGACCTTGTTTTCACACAAATGGACCCAGAATGATGTGAAATTGTGCTTCGTGCAACATAATTCTGGGCGCCATTTACAAACCATAAGTGCTAATGACTCCATTCCTTTTTGTGGCTGTAGGGGCTGTTTATTGGAGTACACTAAAACAAGCCTGACCTCTCTAGGACATTCAGAAGCCAAGTTATAAGCCCACAAAGGTGTAACTGGACTACTTATTTAAAGTGACACCAGGCCCGGTGACCTTTGGGACATGGTTTGACCCCCTATAGGAATGTGCGATCATCATGAAACATTCAGATCACTTACAACTCAATAGATTCTACCTTCTTGTCACGTTTCAACCTGAATGGACCTTGTTTTCACACAAATGGACCCAGAATGATGTGAAATTGTGCTTCGTGCATCATAAATCTGGGTGCCATTTACAAACAATAAGTGATAATGACTCCATTCCTTTTTGTGGTTGTAGGGGCTGTTGATTGTAGTACTCTGAAACAAACCTGATCACTCTGGGACATTCAGAAGCCAAGTTATAAGCCCACAAATGTGTAACTGGACAACTTATTTACATTGACACCAGGCCCGTTGACCTTTGGGACATGGTTTGACCCCCTATAGGAATGTGCGATCATCATGAAACGTTCATATCACTTACAACTCAATAGATTCTACCTTCTTGTAACGTTTCAGCCTGATTGGACCTTGTTTTCACACAAATGGACCCAGAATGATGTGAAATTGTGCTTCGTGCAACATAATTCTGGGTGCCATTTACAAACCATAAGTTCTAATGACTCCATTCTTTTTTGTGGTTGTAGGGGCTGTTAATTGGAGTACTCTAAATTAAACCTGACCTCTCTAGGATATTCAGAAGCAGAGTTATAAGCCCACAAAGGTGTAACTGGACTACTTCTTTAAAGTGACACCAGGCCCGGTGACCTTTGGGACATGGTTTGACCCCCTTAGGAATGTGCGATCATCATGAAACGTTCAGATCACTTACAACTCAATAGATTCTACCTTCTTGTAACGTTTCAGCCTGATTGGACCTTGTTTTCACACAAATGGACCCAGAATGATGTGAAATTGTGCTTCGTGCAACATAATTCTGGGCGCCATTTACAAACCATAAGTGCTAATGACTCCATTCCTTTTTGTGGCTGTAGGGGCTGTTTATTGGAGTACACTAAAACAAGCCTGACCTCTCTAGGACATTCAGAAGCCAAGTTATAAGCCCACAAAGGTGTAACTGGACTACTTATTTAAAGTGACACCAGGCCCGGTGACCTTTGGGACATGGTTTGACCCCCTATAGGAATGTGCGATCATCATGAAACGTTCAAATCACTTACAACTCAATAGATTCTACCTTCTTGTAACGTTTCAACCTGAATTGACCTTGTTTTCACACAAATGGACCCAGAATGATGTGAAATTGTGCTTCGTGCATCATAAATCTGGGTGCCATTTACAAACCATAAGTGCTAATGACTCCATTCCTTTTTGTGGTTGTAGGGGCTGTTGATTGTAGTACTCTGAAACAAACCTGATCACTCTGGGACATTCAGAAGCCAAGTTATAAGCCCACAAATGTGTAACTGGACAACTTATTTACATTGACACCAGGCCCGTTGACCTTTGGGACATGGTTTGACCCCCTATAGGAATGTGCGATCATCATGAAACGTTCATATCACTTACAACTCAATAGATTCTACCTTCTTGTAACGTTTCAGCCTGATTGGACCTTGTTTTCACACAAATGGACCCAGAATGATGTGAAATTGTGCTTCGTGCAACATAATTCTGGGTGCCATTTACAAACCATAAGTTCTAATGACTCCATTCTTTTTTGTGGTTGTAGGGGCTGTTGATTGGAGTACACTAAAACAAACCTGATCTCTCTAGGACATTCAGAAGCCAAGTTATAAGCCCACAAATGTGTAACTGGACTACTTCTTTAAAGTGACACCAGATCCGGTGACCTTTGGTACATGGTTTGACCCACTTAGGAATGTGCGATCATCATGAAACGTTCAGATCACTTACAACTCAATAGATTCTACCTTCTTGTAACGTTTCAGCCTGATTGGACCTTGTTTTCACCCAAATGGACCCAGAATGATGTGAAATTGTGCTTCGTGCAACATAATTCTGGGTGCCATTTAAAAACCATAAGTGCTAATGACTCCATTCCTTTTTGAGGTAATATGGGCTGTTAATTGGAGTACTCTAAAACAAACCTGACCTCTCTAGGATATTCAGAAGCCAAGTTATAAGCCCACAAATGTGTAACTGGACTACTTCTTTAAAGTGACACCAGATCCGGTGACCTTTAGGACATGGTTTGACCCCCTTAGGAAAGTGCTATCATCATGAAACGTTCAGATCACTTACAACTCAATAGATTCTACCTTCCTGTAACGTTTCAGCCTGATTGGACCTTGTTTTCACACAAATGAACCCAGAATGATGTGAAATTGTGCTTTGTGCAACATAATTCTGGGTGCCATTTAAAAACCATAAGTGCTAATGACTCCATTCCTTTTTGGGGTAATGGGGGCTGTTAATTGGAGTACTCTAAAACAAACCTGACCTCTGTAGGATATTCAGAAGCCAAGTTATAAGCCCACAAAGGTGTAACTGGACTACTTCTTTAAAGTGACACAACTCAACAGATTCTACCTTCTTGTAACGTTTCAGCCTGACTGGACCTTGTTTTCACACAAATGGACCCAGAATGATGTGAAATTGTGCTTCGTGCAACATAATTCTGGGTGCCATTTAAAAGCCATATGCTAATGACTCCATTCCTTTTTGTGGTTGTAGGGGCTGTTGATTGGAGTACACTAAAACAAACCTGATCTCTCTAGGACATTCAGAAGCCAAGTTATAAGCCCACAAATGTGTTACTGGACTACTTCTTTAAATTGACACCAGATCCGGTGACCTCTGGGACATGGTTTGACCCCCTTAGGAAAGTGCTATCATCATGAAACGTTCAGATCACTTACAACTCAATAGATTCTACCTTCCTGTAACGTTTCAGCCTGATTGGACCTTGTTTTCACACAAATGGACCCAGAATGATGTGAAATTGTGCTTCGTGCAACATAATTCTGGGTGCCATTTAAAAACCATAAGTGCTAATGACTCCATTCCTTTTTGTGGCTGTAGGGGCTGTTGATTGGAGTACACTAAAACAAGCCTGACCTCTCTAGGACATTCAGAAGCCAAGTTATAAGCCCACAAATGTGTAACTGGACTACTTCTTTAAAGTGACACCAGGCCCGGTGACCTTTGGGACATGGTTTGACCCCCTATAGGAATGTGCGATCATCATGAAACGTTCAGATCACTTACAACTCAATAGATTCTACTTTCTTGTAACGTTTCAGCCTGCATGGACCTCTTTTTCACACAAATGGACCCAGAATGATGTGAAATTGTGCTTCGTGCAACATAATTCTGGGTGCCATTTACAAACCATAAGTGCTAATGACTCCATTCCTTTTTGTGGTTGTAGGGGCTGTTGATTGGGGTACTCTGAAACAAACCTGATCACTCTAGGACATTCAGAAGCCAAGTTATAAGCCCACAAATGTGTAACTGGACTACTTCTTTAAATTGACACCGATCCGGTGACCTTTGGGACATGGTTTGACCCCCTTAGGAAAGTGCTATCATCATGAAACGTTCAGATCACTTACAACTCAATAGATTCTACCTTCCTGTAACGTTTCAGCCTGATTGGACCTTGTTTTCACACAAATGAACCCAGAATGATGTGAAATTGTGCTTCGTGCAACATAATTCTGGGTGCCATTTACAAACCATAAGTGCTAATGACTCCATTCCTTTTTGTGGTTGTAGGGGCTGTTGATTGGAGTACACTAAAACAAACCTGATCTCTCTAGGACATTCAGAAGCCAAGTTATAAGCCCACAAAGTTGTAACTGGACTACTTCTTTAAAGTGACACCAGGCCCGGTGACCTTTGGGACATGGTTTGACCCCCTATAGGAATGTGCGATCATCATGAAACGTTCAGATAACTTACAACTCAATAGATTCTACCTTCTTGTAACGTTTCAGCCTGATTGGACCTTGTTTTCACACAAATGGACCCAGAATGATGTGAAATTGTGCTTCGTGCAACATAATTCTGGGTGCCATTTACAAACCATAAGTGCTAATGACTCCATTCCTTTTTGTGGTTGTAGGGGCTGTTGATTGGAGTACACTAAAACAAACCTGATCTCTCTAGGACATTCAGAAGCCAAGTTATAAGCCCACAAATGTGTAACTGGAGTACTTCTTTAAATTGACACCAGATCCGGCGACCTTTGGGACATGGTTTGACCCCCTTAGGAAAGTGCTATCATAATGAAACGTTCAGATCACTTACAACTCAATAGATTCTACCTTCCTGTAATGTTTCAGCCTGATTGGACCTTGTTTTCACACAAATGAACCCAGAAATATTTGAAATTGTGCTTAGTGCAACATAATTCTGGGTGCCATTTACAAACCATAATGACTCCATTCCTTTTTGTGGTTGTAGGGGCTGTTGATTGGAGTACTCTAAAAAAACCTGACCTCTTTAGGATATTCAGAAGCCAGGTTATAAGCCCACAAATGTGTAACTGGACTACTTCTTTAAATTGACAACAGATCCGGTGACCTCTGAGACATGGTTTGACCCCCTTAGGAAAGTGCTATCATCATGAAACGTTCAGATCACTTACAACTCAATAGATTCTACCTTCTTGTAACGTTTCAGCCTGAATGGACCTTGTTTTCACACAAATGGACCCAGAATGATGTGAAATTGTGCTTCGTGCAACATAATTCTGGGTGCCATTTAAAAACCATAAGTGCTAATGACTCCATTCCTTTTTGTGGTTGTAGGGGCTGTTGATTGGAGTACACTAAAACAAACCTGATCTCTCTAGGAAATTCAGAAGCCAAGTTATAAGCCCACAAATGTGTAACTGGACTACTTCTTTAAATTGACACCTGATCCGGTGACCTCTGGGACATGGTTTGACCCCCTTAGGAAAGTGCTATCATCATGAAACGTTCAGATCACTTACAACTCAATAGATTCTACCTTCCTGTAACGTTTCAGTCTGATTGGACCTTGTTTTCACACAAATGAACCCAGAATGATGTGAAATTGTGCTTCGTGCAACATAATTCTGGGTGCCATTTAAAAACCATAAGTGCTAATGACTCCATTCCTTTTTGTGGTTGTAGGGGCTGTTTATTGATGTACACTAAAACAAGCCTGACCTCTTTAGGACATTCAGAAGCCAAGTTATAAGCCCACAAATGTGTAACTGGACTACTTCTTTAAAGTGACACCAGATCCGGTGACTTTTGGGACATGGTTTGACCCACTTAGGAATGTGCGATCATCATGAAACGTTCAGATCACTTACAACTCAATAGATTCTACCTTCTTGTAACGTTTCAGCCTGATTGGACCTTGTTTTCACACAAATGGACCCAGAATGATGTGAAATTGTGCTTCGTGCAACATAATTCTGGGTGCCATTTAAAAACCATAAGTGCTAATGACTCCATTCCTTTTTGAGGTAATATGGGCTGTTAATTGGAGTACTCTAAAACAAACCTGACCTCTCTAGGATATTCAGAAGCCAAGTTATAAGCCCACAAATGTGTAACTGGACTACTTCTTTAAAGTGACACCAGATCCGGTGACCTTTAGGACATGGTTTGACCCCCTTAGGAAAGTGCTATCATCATGAAACGTTCAGATCACTTACAACTCAATAGATTCTACCTTCCTGTAACGTTTCAGCCTGATTGGACCTTGTTTTCACACAAATGAACCCAGAATGATGTGAAATTGTGCTTTGTGCAACATAATTTTGGGTGCCATTTAAAAACCATAAGTGCTAATGACTCCATTCCTTTTTGGGGTAATGGGGGCTGTTAATTGGAGTACTCTAAAACAAACCTGACCTCTGTAGGATATTCAGAAGCCAAGTTATAAGCCCACAAAGGTGTAACTGGACTACTTCTTTAAAGTGACACCAGGCCCGGTGACCTTTGGGACATGGTTTGACCCCCTATAGGAATGTGATATCATCATGAAACTTTCAGATCACTTACAACTCAACAGATTCTACCTTCTTGTAACGTTTCAGCCTGACTGGACCTTGTTTTCACACAAATGGACCCAGAATGATGTGAAATTGTGCTTCGTGCAACATAATTCTGGGTGCCATTTAAAAGCCATAAGTGCTAATGACTCCATGCCTTTTTGTGGTTGTAGGGGCTGTTGATTGGAGTACACTAAAACAAACCTGATCTCTCTAGGACATTCAGAAGCCAAGTTATAAGCCCACAAATGTGTAACTGGACTACTTCTTTAAATTGACACCAGATCCGGTGACCTCTGGGACATGGTTTGACCCCCTTAGGAAAGTGCTATCATCATGAAACGTTCAGATCACTTACAACTCAATAGATTCTACCTTCCTGTAACGTTTCAGCCTGATTGGACCTTGTTTTCACACAAATGAACCCAGAATGATGTGAAATTGTGCTTTGTGCAACATAATTCTGGGTGCCATTTAAAAACCATAAGTGCTAATGACTCCATTCCTTTTTGTGGTTGTAGGGGCTATTTATTGAAGTACACTAAAACAAGCCTGACCTCTCTAGGACATTCAGAAGCCAAGTTATAAGCCCACAAAGGTGTAACTGGACTACTTCTTTAAAGTGGCACCAGGCCCGGTGACCTTTGGGACATGGTTTGACCCCCTTTGGAATGTGCTATCATCATGAAACGTTCAGATCACTTACAACTCAATAGATTCTACCTTCCTGTAACGTTTCAGCCTGATTGGACCTTGTTTTCACACAAATGAACCCAGAATGATGTGAAATTGTGCTTCGTGCAACATAATTCTGGGTGCCATTTAAAAACCATAAGTGCTAATGACTCCATTCCTTTTTGTGGTTGTAGGGGCTGTTGATTGGAGTACACTAAAACAAACCTGATCTCTCTAGGACATTCAGAAGCCAAGTTATAAGCCCACAAATGTGTAACTGGACTACTTTTTTAAATTGACACCGATCCGGTGACCTTTGGGACATGGTTTTACCTCCTTAGGAAAGTGCTATCATCATGAAACGTTCAGATCACTTACAACTCAATAGATTCTACCTTCCTGTAACGTTTCAGCCTGATTGGACCTTGTTTTCACACAAATGAACCCGGAATGATGTGAAATTTTGCTTCGTGCCACATAATTCTGGGTGCCATTTACAACCCATAAGTGCTAATGACTCCATTCCTTTTTGGGGTAATGGGGGCTGTTAATTGGAGTACTCTAAATTAAACCTGACCTCTCTAGGATATTCAGAAGCAGAGTTATAAGCCCACAAAGGTGTAACTGGACTACTTCTTTAAAGTGACACCAGGCCCGGTGACCTTTGGGACATGGTTTGACCCCCTTAGGAATGTGCGATCATCATGAAACGTTCAGATCACTTACAACTCAATAGATTCTACCTTCTTGTAACATTTCAGCCTGATTGGACCTTGTTTTCACACAAATGGACCCAGAATGATTTGAAATTGTGCTTCATGCAACATAATTCTGGGCGCCATTTACAAACCATAAGTGCTAATGACTCCATTCCTTTTTGTGGCTGTAGGGGCTGTTTATTGGAGTACACTAAAACAAGCCTGACCTCTCTAGGACATTCAGAAGCCAAGTTATAAGCCCACAAAGGTGTAACTGGACTACTTATTTAAAGTGACACCAGGCCCGGTGACCTTTGGGACATGGTTTGACCCCCTATAGGAATGTGCGATCATCATGAAACGTTCAGATCACTTACAACTCAATAGATTCTACCTTCTTGTAATGTTTCAACCTGAATGGACCTTTTTTCACACAAATGGACCCAGAATGATGTGAAATTGTGCTTCGTGCATCATAAATCTGGGTGCCATTTACAAACCATAAGTGCTAATGACTCCATTCCTTTTTGTGGTTGTAGGGGCTGTTGATTGTAGTACTCTGAAACAAACCTGATCACTCTGGGACATTCAGAAGCCAAGTTATAAGCCCACAAATGTGTAACTGGACAACTTATTTACATTGACACCAGGCCCGTTGACCTTTGGGACATGGTTTGACCCCCTATAGGAATGTGCGATCATCATGAAACGTTCATATCACTTACAACTCAATAGATTCTACCTTCTTGTAACGTTTCAGCCTGATTGGACCTTGTTTTCACACAAATGGACCCAGAATGATGTGAAATTGTGCTTCGTGCAACATAATTCTGGGTGCCATTTACAAACCATAAGTTCTAATGACTCCATTCTTTTTTGTGGTTGTAGGGGCTGTTGATTGGAGTACACTAAAACAAACCTGATCTCTCTAGGACATTCAGAAGCCAAGTTATAAGCCCACAAATGTGTAACTGGACTACTTCTTTAAAGTGACACCAGATCCGGTGACCTTTGGTACATGGTTTGACCCACTTAGGAATGTGCGATCATCATGAAACGTTCAGATCACTTACAACTCATTAGATTCTACCTTCTTGTAACGTTTCAGCCTGATTGGACCTTGTTTTCACCCAAATGGACCCAGAATGATGTGAAATTGTGCTTTGTGCAACATAATTCTGGGTGCCATTTAAAAACCATAAGTGCTAATGACTCCATTCCTTTTTGAGGTAATAGGGGCTGTTAATTGGAGTACTCTAAAACAAACCTGACCTCTCTAGGATATTCAGAAGCCAAGTTATAAGCCCACAAATGTGTAACTGGACTACTTCTTTAAAATGACACCAGATCCGGTGACCTCTAGGACATGGATTGACACCCTTAGGAAACTGCTATCATCATGAAACGTTCAGATCACTGACAACTCAATAGATTCTACCTTCCTGTAACGTTTCAGCCTGATTGGACCTTGTTTTCACACAAATGAACCCAGAATGATGTGAAATTGTGCTTTGTGCAACATAATTCTGGTTGCCATTTAAAAACCATAAGTGCTAATGACTCCATTCCTTTTTGGGGTAATGGGGGCTGTTAATTGGAGTACTCTAACACAAACCTGACCTCTTTAGGATATTCAGAAGCCAAGTTATAAGCCCACAAAGGTGTAACTGGACTACTTCTTTAAAGTGACACCAGGCCCGGTGACCTTTGGGACATGGTTTGACCACCTGTAGGAATGTGCGATCATCATGAAACGTTCAGATCACTTACAACTCAATAGATTCTACCTTCTTGTAACGTTTCAGCCTGATTGGACCTTGTTTACACACAAATGGACCCAGAATGATGTGAAATTGTGCTTCGTGCCACATAATTCTGGGTGCCATTTACAAACCATAAGTGCTCATGACTCCATTCCTTTTTGTGGTTGTAGGGGCTGTTGATTGGAGTACACTAAAACAAACCTGATCTCTCTAGGACATTCAGAAGCCAAGTTATATGCCCACAAATGTGTAACTGGACTACTTCTTTAAATTGACACCGATCCAGTGACCTTTGGGACATGGTTTGACCCCCTATAGGAAAGTGCTATCATCATGAAACGTTCAGATCACTTACAACTCAATAGATTCTACCTTCTTGTAACGTTTCAGCCTGATTGGACCTTGTTTTCACACAAATGAACCCAGAATGATGTGAAATTGTGCTTCGTGCCACATAATTCTGGGTGCCATTTACAAACCATAAGTGCTAATGACTCCATTCCTTTTTGTGGTTGTAGGGGCTGTTGATTGGAGTACACTAAAACAAACCTGATCTCTCTAGGACATTCAGAAGCCAAGTTATATGCCCACAAATGTGTAACTGGACTACTTTTTTAAATTGACACCGATCCGGTGACCTTTGGGACATGGTTTTACCTCCTTAGGAAAGTGCTATCATCATGAAACGTTCAGATCACTTACAACTCAATAGATTCTACCTTCCTGTAACGTTTCAGCCTGATTGGACCTTGTTTTCACACAAATGAACCTGGAATGATGTGAAATTTTGCTTCGTGCCACATAATTCTGGGTGCCATTTACAACCCATAAGTGCTAATGACTCCATTCCTTTTTGGGGTAATGGGGGCTGTTAATTGGAGTACTCTAAATTAAACCTGACCTCTCTAGGATATTCAGAAGAAGAGTTATAAGCCCACAAAGGTGTAACTGGACTACTTCTTTAAAGTGACACCAGGCCCGGTGACCTTTGGGACATGGTTTGACCCCCTTAGGAATGTGCGATCATCATGAAACGTTCAGATCACTTACAACTCAATAGATTCTACCTTCTTGTAACGTTTCAGCCTGATTGGACCTTGTTTTCACACAAATGGACCCAGAATGATGTGAAATTGTGCATCGTGCAACATAATTCTGGGCGCCATTTACAAACCATAAGTGCTAATGACTCCATTCCTTTTTGTGGCTGTAGGGGCTGTTTATTGGAGTACACTAAAACAAGCCTGACCTCTCTAGGACATTCAGAAGCCAAGTTATAAGCCCACAAAGGTGTAACTGGACTACTTATTTAAAGTGACACCAGGCCCGGTGACCTTTGGGACATGGTTTGACCCCCTATAGGAATGTGCGATCATCATGAACCGTTCAGATCACTTACAACTCAATAGATTCTACCTTCTTGTAACGTTTCAACCTGAATGGACCTTGTTTTCACACAAATGGACCCAGAATGATGTGAAATTGTGCTTCGTGCATCATAAATCTGGGTGCCATTTACAAACCATAAGTGCTAATGACTCCATTCCTTTTTGTGGTTGTAGGGGCTGTTGATTGTAGTACTCTGAAACAAACCTGATCACTCTGGGACATTCAGAAGCCAAGTTATAAGCCCACAAATGTGTAACTGGACAACTTATTTACATTGACACCAGGCCCGTTGACCTTTGGGACATGGTTTGACCCCCTATAGGAATGTGCGATCATCATGAAACGTTCATATCACTTACAACTCAATAGATTCTACCTTCTTGTAACGTTTCAGCCTGATTGGACCTTGTTTTCACACAAATGGACCCAGAATGATGTGAAATTGTGCTTCGTGCAACATAATTCTGGGTGCCATTTACAAACCATAAGTTCTAATGACTCCATTCTTTTTTGTGGTTGTAGGGGCTGTTGATTGGAGTACACTAAAACAAACCTGATCTCTCTAGGACATTCAGAAGCCAAGTTATAAGCCCACAAATGTGTAACTGGACTACTTCTTTAAAGTGACACCAGATCCGGTGACCTTTGGTACATGGTTTGACCCACTTAGGAATGTGCGATCATCATGAAACGTTCAGATCACTTACAACTCAATAGATTCTACCTTCTTGTAACGTTTCAGCCTGATTGGACCTTGTTTTCACCCAAATGGACCCAGAATGATGTGAAATTGTGCTTCGTGCAACATAATTCTGGGTGCCATTTAAAAACCATAAGTGCTAATGACTCCATTCCTTTTTGAGGTAATAGGGGCTGTTAATTGGAGTACTCTAAAACAAACCTGACCTCTCTAGGATATTCAGAAGCCAAGTTATAAGCCCACAAATGTGTAACTGGACTACTTCTTTAAAGTGACACCAGATCCGGTGACCTCTAGGACATGGATTGACACCCTTAGGAAACTGCTATCATCAGGAAACGTTCAGATCACTTACAACTCAATAGATTCTACCTTCCTGTAACGTTTCAGCCTGATTGGACCTTGTTTTCACACAAATGAACCCAGAATGATGTGAAATTGTGCTTTGTGCAACATAATTCTGGGTGCCATTTAAAATCATAAGTGCTAATGACTCCATTCCTTTTTGGGGTAATGGGGGCTGTTAATTGGAGTACTCTAACACAAACCTGACCTCTTTAGGATATTCAGAAGCAAAGTTATAAGCCCACAAAGGTGTAAGTGGACTACTTCTTTAAAGTGACACCAGGCCCGGTGACCTTTGGGACATGGTTTGACCACCTGTAGGAATGTGCGATCATCATGAAACGTTCAGATCACTTACAACTCAATAGATTCTACCTTCTTGTAACGTTTCAGCCTGATTGGACCTTGTTTTCACACAAATGGACCCAGAATGATGTGAAATTGTGCTTCGTGCCACATAATTCTGGGTGCCATTTACAAACCATAAGTGCTAATGACTCCATTCCTTTTTGTGGTTGTAGGGGCTGTTGATTGGAGTACACTAAAACAAACCTGATCTCTCTAGGACATTCAGAAGCCAAGTTATATGCCCACAAATGTGTAACTGGACTACTTCTTTAAATTGACACCGATCCAGTGACCTTTGGGACATGGTTTGACCCCCTATAGGAAAGTGCTATCATCATGAAACGTTCAGATCACTTACAACTCAATAGATTCTACCTTCCTGTAACGTTTCAGCCTGATTGGACCTTGTTTTCACACAAATGAACCCAGAATGATGTGAAATTGTGCTTCGTGCAACATAATTCTGGGTGCCTTTTAAAAACCACAAGTTCTAATGACTCCATTCCTTTTTGGGGTAATGGGGGCTGTTAATTGGAGTACTCTAAATTAAACCTGACCTCTCTAGGATATTCAGAAGCCAAGTTATAAGCCCACAAAGGTGTATCTGGACTACTTCTTTAAAGTGACACCAGGCCCGGTGACCTTTGGGACATGGTTTGACCCCCTATAGGAATGTGCGATCATCATGAAACGTTCAGATCACTTACAACTCAATAGATTCTACCTTCTTGTAACGTTTCAGCCTGATTGGACCTTGTTTTCACACAAATGGACCCAGAATGATGTGAAATTGTGCTTCATGCAACATAATTCTGGGTGCCATTTACAAACCATAATGACTCCATTCCTTTTAGTGGTTGTAGGGGCTGTTGATTGGAGTACACTAAAACAAACCTGATCTCTCTAGGACATTCAGAAGCCAAGTTATAAGCCCACAAAGGTGTAACTGGACTACTTCTTTAAAGTGACACCAGGCCCGGTGACCTTTGGGACATGGTTTGACCCCCTATAGGAATGTGCGATCATCATGAAACTTTCAGATCACTTACAACTCAATTGATTCTACCTCCTTGTAACGTTTCAGCCTGATTGGACCTTGTTTTCACACAAATGAACCCAGAATGATGTGAAATTGTGCTTTGTGCAACATAATTCTGGGTGCCATTTAAAAACCATAAGTGCTAATGACTCCATTCCTTTTTGGGGTAATGGGGGCTGTTAATTGGAGTACTCTAAAACAAACCTGACCTCTGTAGGATATTCAGAAGCCAAGTTATAAGCCCACAAAGGTGTAACTGGACTACTTCTTTAAAGTGACATCAGGCCCAGTGACCTTTGGGACATGGTTTGACCCCCTATAGGAATGTGCGATCATCATGAAACTTTCAGATCACTTACAACTCAACAGATTCTACCTTCTTATAACGTTTCAGCCTGACTGGACCTTGTTTTCACACAAATGGACCCAGAATGATGTGAAATTGTGCTTCGTGCAACATAATTCTGGGTGCCATTTAAAAGCCATAAGTGCTAATGACTCCATTCCTTTTTGTGGTTGTAGGGGCTGTTGATTGGAGTACACTAAAACAAACCTGATCTCTCTAGGACAGTCAGAAGCCAAGTTATAAGCCCACAAATGTGTAACTGGACTACTTCTTTAAATTGACACCAGATCCGGTGACCTCTGGGACATGGTTTGACCCCCTTAGGAAAGTGCAATCATCATGAAACGTTCAGATCACTTACAACTCAACAGATTCTACCTTCTTGTAACGTTTCAGCCTGATTGGACCTTGTTTTCACACAAATGAACCCAGAATGATGTGAAATTGTGCTTTGTGCAACATAATTCTGGGTGCCATTTAAAAACCATGTGCAACATAATTCTGGGTGCCATTTAAAAACCATAAGTGCTAATGACTCCATTCCTTTTTGTGGTTGTAGGGGCTGTTTATTGAAGAAGTACACTAAAACAAGCCTGACTTCTCTAGGACATTCAGAAGCCAAGTTATAAGCCCACAAAGGTGTAACTGGACTACTTCTTTAAAGTGGCACCAGGCCCGGTGACCTTTGGGACATGGTTTGACCCCCTTAGGAATGTGCTATCATCATGAAACTTTCAGATCACTTACAACTCAATAGATTCTCCCTTCTTGTAACGTTTCAGCCTGATTGGACCTTGTTTTCACACAAATGGACCCAGAATGATGTGAAATTGTGCTTCGTTTAACATAATTCTGGGTGCCATTTAATAACCATAAGTGCTAATGACTCCATTCCTTTTTGTAGTTGTAGGGGCTGTTGATTGGAGTACACTAAAACAAACCTGATCTCTCTAGGACATTCAGAAGCCAGGTTATAAAGCCACAAATGTGTAACTGGACTACTTCTTTAAAGTGACACCAGGCCCGGTGACCTTTGGGACATGGTTTGACCCACTTAGGAATGTGCGATCATCATGAAACGTTCATATCACTTACAACTCAATAGATTCTACCTTCTTGTAACGTTTCAGCCTGATTGGACCTTGTTTTCACACAAATGGACCCAGAATGATGTGAAATTGTGCTTCGTGCAACATAATTCTGGGTGCCATTTACAAACCATAAGTGCTAATGACTGAATTCTTTTTTGTGGTTGTAGGGGCTGTTGATTGGAGTGCACTAAAACAAACCTGATCTCTCTAGGACATTCAGAAGCCAAGTTATAAGCCCACAAATGTGTAACTGGACTACTTCTTTAAAGTGACACCAGATCCGGTGACTTTTGGGACATGGTTTGACCCACTTAGGAATGTGCTATCATCATGAAACGTTCAGATCACTTACAACTCAATAGATTCTACCTTCTTGTAACGTTTCAGCCTGATTGGACATTGTTTTCACACAAATGGACCCAGAATGATGTGAAATTGTGCTTCGTGCAACATAATTCTGGGTGCCATTTAAAAACCATAAGTGCTAATGACTCCATTCCTTTTTGAGGTAATAGGGGCTGTTAATTGGAGTACTCTAAAATTAACCTGACCTCTCTAGGATATTCAGAAGCCAAGTTATAAGCCCACAAATGTGTAACTGGACTACTTCTTTAAAGTGACACCAGATCCGGTGACCTTTAGGACATGGTTTGACCCCCTTAGGAAAGTGCTATCATCATGAAACGTTCAGATCACTTACAACTCAATAGATTCTACCTTCCTGTAACGTTTCAGCCTGATTGGACCTTGTTTTCACACAAATGAACCCAGAATGATGTGAAATTGTGCTTTGTGCAACATAATTCTGGGTGCCATTTAAAAACCATAAGTGCTAATGACTCCCTTCCTTTTTGGGGTAATGGGGGCTGTTAATTTGAGTACTCTAAAACAAACCTGACCTCTGTAGGATATTCAGAAGCCAAGTTATAAGCCCACAAAGGTGTAACTGGACTACTTCTTTAAAGTGACACCAGATCCGGTGACCTTTGGGACATGGTTTGACCCCCTATAGGAATGTGATATCATCATGAAACTTTCAGATCACTTACAACTCAACAGATTCTACCTTCTTGTAACGTTTCAGCCTGACTGGACCTTGTTTTCACACAAATGGACCCAGAATGATGTGAAATTGTGCTTCGTGCAACATAATTCTGGGTGCCATTTAAAAGCCATAAGTGCTAATGACTCCATTCCTTTTTGAGGTTGTAGGGGCTGTTGATTGGAGTACACTAAAACAAACCTGATCTCTCTAGGACATTCAGAAGCCAAGTTATAAGCCCACAAATGTGTAACTGGACTACTTCTTTAAATTGACACCAGATCCGGTGACCTCTGGGACATGGTTTGACCCCCTTAGGAAAGTGCTATCATCATGAAACGTTCAGATCACTTACAACTCAATAGATTCTACCTTCCTGTAACGTTTCAGCCTGATTGGACCTTGTTTTCACACAAATGAACCCAGAATGATGTGAAATTGTGCTTTGTGCAACATAATTCTGGGTGCCATTTAAAAACCATAAGTGCTAATGACTCCATTCCTTTTTGTGGTTGTAGGGGCTGTTTATTGAAGTACACTAAAACAAGCCTGACCTCTCTAGGACATTCAGAAGCCAAGTTATAAGCCCACAAAGGTGTAACTGGACTACTTCTTTAAAGTGGCACCAGGCCCGGTGACCTTTGGGACATGTTTTGACCCCCTTTGGAATGTGCTATCATCATGAAACGTTCAGATCACTTACAACTCAATAGATTCTACCTTCCTGTAACGTTTCAGCCTGATTGGACCTTGTTTTCACACAAATGAACCCAGAATGATGTGAAATTGTGCTTCGTGCAACATAATTCTGGGTGCCATTTAAAAACCATAAGTGCTAATGACTCCATTCCTTTTTGTGGTTGTAGGGGCTGTTGATTGGAGTACACTAAAACAAACCTGATCTCTCTCGGACATTCAGAAGCCAAGTTATAAGCCCACAAATGTGTAACTGGACTACTTTTTTAAATTGACACCGATCCGGTGACCTTTGGGACATGGTTTTACCTCCTTAGGAAAGTGCTATCATCATGAAACGTTCAAATCACTTACAACTCAATAGATTCTACCTTCTTGTAACGTTTCAGCCTGATTGGACCTTGTTTTCATACAAATGGACCCAGAATGATGTGAAATTGTGCTTCGTGCAACATAATTCTGGGTGCCATTTACAAACCATAAGTTCTAATGACTCTATTCTTTTTTGTGGTTGTAGGGGCTGTTGATTGGAGTACACTAAAACAAACCTGATCTCTCTAGGACATTCAGAAGCCAAGTTATAAGCCCACAAATGTGTAACTGGACTACTTCTTTAAAGTGACACCAGATCCGGTGACCTTTGGTACATGGTTTGACCCACTTAGGAATGTGCGATCATCATGAAACAGTCAGATCACTTACAACTCGATAGATTCTACCTTCTTGTAACGTTTCAGCCTGATTGGACCTTGTTTTCACACAAATGAACCCAGAATGATGTGAAATTGTGCTTTGTGCAACATAATTCTGGGTGCCATTTAAAAACCATAAGTGCTAATGACTCCATTCCTTTTTGGGGTAATGGGGGCTGTTAATTGGAGTACTCTAAAACAAACCTGACCTCTTTAGGATATTCAGAAGCCAAGTTATAAGCCCACAAAGGTGTAACTGGACTACTTCTTTAAAGTGACACCAGGCCCGGTGACCTTTGGGACATGGTTTGACCCCCTGTAGGAATGTGCGATCATCATGAAACGTTCAGATCACTTACAACTCAATAGATTCTACCTTCTTGTAACGTTTCAGCCTGATTGGACCTTGTTTTCACACGAATGGACCCAGAATGATGTGAAATTGTGCTTCGTGCCACATAATTCTGGGTGCCATTTACAAACCATAAGTGCAAATGACTCTATTCCTTTTTGTGGTTGTAGGGGCTGTTGATTGGAGTACACTAAAACAAACCTGATCTCTCTAGGACATTCAGAAGCCAAGTTATAAGCCCACAAATGTGTAACTGGACTACTTCTTTAAAGTGACACCAGATCCGGTGACCTTTGGTACATGGTTTGACCCACTTAGGAATGTGCGATCATCATGAAACGTTCAGATCACTTACAACTCGATAGATTCTACCTTCTTGTAACGTTTCAGCCTGATTGGACCTTGTTTTCACCCAAATGGACCCAGAATGATGTGAAATTGTGCTTCGTGCAACATAATTCTGGGTGCCATTTAAAAACCATAAGTGCTAATGACTCCATTCCTTTTTGAGGTAATAGGGGCTGTTGATTGGAGTACTATAAAACAAACCTGACCTCTCTAGGATATTCAGAAGCCAAGTTATAAGCCCACAAATGTGTAACTGGACTACTTCTTTAAAGTGACACCAGATCCGGTGACCTTTAGGACATGGATTGACACCCTTAGGAAACTGCTATCATCATGAAACGTTCAGATCACTTACAACTCAATAGATTCTACCTTCCTGTAACGTTTCAGCCTGATTGGACCTTGTTTTCACACAAATGAACCCAGAATGATGTGAAATTGTGCTTTGTGCAACATAATTCTGGGTGCCATTTAAAAACCATAAGTGCTAATGACTCCATTCCTTTTTGGGGTAATGGGGGCTGTTAATTGGAGTACTCTAAAACAAACCTGACCTCTTTAGGATATTCAGAAGCCAAGTTATAAGCCCACAAAGGTGTAACTGGACTACTTCTTTAAAGTGACACCAGGCCCGGTGACCTTTGGGACATGGTTTGACCCCCTGTAGGAATGTGCGATCATCATGAAACGTTCAGATCACTTACAACTCAATAGATTCTACCTTCTTGTAACGTTTCAGCCTGATTGGACCTTGTTTTCACACGAATGGACCCAGAATGATGTGAAATTGTACTTCGTGCCACATAATTCTGGGTGCCATTTACAAACCATAAGTGCTAATGACTCTATTCCTTTTTGTGGTTGTAGGGGCTGTTGATTGGAGTACACTAAAACAAACCTGATCTCTCTAGGACATTCAGAAGCCAAGTTATAAGCCCACAAATGTGTAACTGGACTACTTCTTTAAATATACACCGATCCAGTGACCTTTGGGACATGGTTTGACCCCCTATAGGAAAGTGCTATCATCATGAAACGTTCAGATCACTTACAACTCAATAGATTCTACCTTCCTGTAACGTTTCAGCCTGATTGGACCTTGTTTTCACACAAATGAAACCAGAATGATGTGAAATTGTGCTTCGTGCAACATAATACTGGGTGCCATTTAAAAACCATAAGTTCTAATGACTCCATTCCTTTTTGGGGTAATGGGGGATGTTAATTGGAGTACTCTAAATTAAACCTGACCTCTCTAGGATATTCAGAAGCCAAGTTATAAGCCCACAAAGGTGTAACTGGACTACTTCTTTAAAGTGACACCAGGCCCGGTGACCTTTGGGACATGGTTTGACCCCCTTAGGAATGTGCGATCATCATGAAACGTTCAGATCACTTACAACTCAATAGATTCTACCTTCTTGTAACGTTTCAGCCTGATTGGACCTTGTTTTCACACAAATGGACCCAGAATGATGTGAAATTGTGCTTCATGCAACATAATTCTGGGTGCCATTTACAAACCATAATGACTCCATTCCTTTTTGTGGTTGTAGGGGCTGTTGATTGGAGTACACTAAAACAAACCTGATCTCTCTAGGACATTCAGAAGCCAAGTTATAAGCCCACAAAGGTGTAACTGGACTACTTATTTAAAGTGACACCAGGCCCGGTGACCTTTGGGGCATGGTTTGACCCCCTATAGGAATGTGCGATCATCATGAAACGTTCATATCACTTAAAACTCAATTGATTCTACCTTCTTGTAACGATTCAGCCTGATTGGACCTTGTTTTCACACAAATGAACCCAGAATGATGTGAAATTGTGCTTTGTGCAACATAATTCTGGGTGCCATTTAAAAACCATAAGTGCTAATGACTCCATTCCTTTTTGGGGTAATGGGGGCTGTTAATTGGAGTACTCTAAAACAAACCTGACCTCTGTAGGATATTCAGAAGCCAAGTTATAAGCCCACAAAGGTGTAACTGGACTACTTCTTTAAAGTGACACCTGGCCCGGTGACCTTTGGGACATGGTTTGACCCCCTATAGGAATGTGCGATCATCATGAAACTTTCAGATCACTTACAACTCAACAGATTCTACCTTCTTGTAACGTTTCAGCCTGACTGGACCTTGTTTTCACACAAATGGACCCAGAATGATGTGAAATTGTGCTTCGTGCAACATAATTCTGGGTGCCATTTAAAAGCCATAAGTGCTAATGACTCCATTCCTTTTTGTGATTGTAGGGGCTGTTGATTGGAGTACACTAAAACAAACCTGATCTCTCTAGGACATTCAGAAGCCAAGTTATAAGCCCACAAATGTGTAACTGGACTACTTCTTTAAATTGACACCAGATCCGGTGACCTCTGGGACATGGTTTGACCCCCTTAGGAAAGTGCTATCATCATGAAACGTTCAGATCACTTACAACTCAATAGATTCTACCTTCCTGTAACGTTTCAGCCTGATTGGACCTTGTTTTCACACAAATGAACCCAGAATGATGTGAAATTGTGCTTTGTGCAACATAATTCTGGGTGCCATTTAAAAACCATAAGTGCTAATGACTCCATTCCTTTTTGTGGTTGTAGGGGCTGTTTATTGAAGTACACTAAAACAAGCCTGACCTCTCTAGGACATTCAGAAGCCAAGTTATAAGCCCACAAAGGTGTAACTGGACTACTTCTTTAAAGTGGCACCAGGCCCGGTGACCTTTGGGACATGGTTTGACCCCCTTAGGAATGTCCTATCATCATGAAACGTTCAGATCACTTACAACTCAATAGATTCTACCTTCCTGTAACGTTTCAGCCTGATTGGACCTTGTTTTCACACAAATGAACCCAGAATGATGTGAAATTTTGCTTCGTGCCACATAATTCTGGGTGCCATTTACAACCCATAAGTGCTAATGACTCCATTCCTTTTTGGGGTAATGGGGGCTGTTAATTGGAGTACTCTAAATTAAACCTGACCTCTCTAGGATATTCAGAAGCCAAGTTATAAGCCCACAAATGTGTAACTGGACCACTTCTTTAAATTTACACCGATCCAGTGACCTTTGGGACATGGTTTGACCCCCTATAGGAAAGTGCTATCATCATGAAACGTTCAGATCACTTACAACTCAATAGATTCTACCTTCCTGTAACGTTTCAGCCTGATTGGACCTTGTTTTCACACAAATGAACCCAGAATGATGTGAAATTGTGCTTCGTGCAACATAATTCTGGGTGCCATTTAAAAACCATAAGTGCTAATGACTCCATTCCTTTTTGTGGTTGTAGGGGCTGTTGATTGGAGTACACTAAAACAAACCTGATCTCTCTCGGACATTCAGAAGCCAAGTTATAAGCCCACAAATGTGTAACTGGACTACTTTTTTAAATTGACACCGATCCGGTGACCTTTGGGACATGGTTTTACCTCCTTAGGAAAGTGCTATCATCATGAAACGTTCACATCACTTACAACTCAATAGATTCTACCTTCTTGTAACGTTTCAGCCTGATTGGACCTTGTTTTCATACAAATGGACCCAGAATGATGTGAAATTGTGCTTCGTGCAACATAATTCTGGGTGCCATTTACAAACCATAAGTTCTAATGACTCCATTCTTTTTTGTGGTTGTAGGGGCTGTTGATTGGAGTACACTAAAACAAACCTGATCTCTCTAGGACATTCAGAAGCCAAGTTATAAGCCCACAAATGTGTAACTGGACTACTTCTTTAAAGTGACACCAGATCCGGTGACCTTTGGTACATGGTTTGACCCACTTAGGAATGTGCGATCATCATGAAACAGTCAGATCACTTACAACTCGATAGATTCTACCTTCTTGTAACGTTTCAGCCTGATTGGACCTTGTTTTCACACAAATGAACCCAGAATGATGTGAAATTGTGCTTTGTGCAACATAATTCTGGGTGCCATTTAAAAACCATAAGTGCTAATGACTCCATTCCTTTTTGGGGTAATGGGGGCTGTTAATTGGAGTACTCTAAAACAAACCTGACCTCTTTAGGATATTCAGAAGCCAAGTTATAAGCCCACAAAGGTGTAACTGGACTACTTCTTTAAAGTGACACCAGGCCCGGTGACCTTTGGGACATGGTTTGACCCCCTGTAGGAATGTGCGATCATCATGAAACGTTCAGATCACTTACAACTCAATAGATTCTACCTTCTTGTAACGTTTCAGCCTGATTGGACCTTGTTTTCACACGAATGGACCCAGAATGATGTGAAATTGTGCTTCGTGCCACATAATTCTGGGTGCCATTTACAAACCATAAGTGCTAATGACTCTATTCCTTTTTGTGGTTGTAGGGGCTGTTGATTGGAGTACACTAAAACAAACCTGATCTCTCTAGGACATTCAGAAGCCAAGTTATAAGCCCACAAATGTGTAACTGGACTACTTCTTTAAAGTGACACCAGATCCGGTGACCTTTGGTACATGGTTTGACCCACTTAGGAATGTGCGATCATCATGAAACGTTCAGATCACTTACAACTCGATAGATTCTACCTTCTTGTAACGTTTCAGCCTGATTGGACCTTGTTTTCACCCAAATGGACCCAGAATGATGTGAAATTGTGCTTCGTGCAACATAATTCTGGGTGCCATTTAAAAACCATAAGTGCTAATGACTCCATTCCTTTTTGAGGTAATAGGGGCTGTTGATTGGAGTACTATAAAACAAACCTGACCTCTCTAGGATATTCAGAAGCCAAGTTATAAGCCCACAAATGTGTAACTGGACTACTTCTTTAAAGTGACACCAGATCCGGTGACCTTTAGGACATGGATTGACACCCTTAGGAAACTGCTATCATCATGAAACGTTCAGATCACTTACAACTCAATAGATTCTACCTTCCTGTAACGTTTCAGCCTGATTGGACCTTGTTTTCACACAAATGAACCCAGAATGATGTGAAATTGTGCTTTGTGCAACATAATTCTGGGTGCCATTTAAAAACCATAAGTGCTAATGACTCCATTCCTTTTTGGGGTAATGGGGGCTGTTAATTGGAGTACTCTAAAACAAACCTGACCTCTTAAGGATATTCAGAAGCCAAGTTATAAGCCCACAAAGGTGTAACTGGACTACTTCTTTAAAGTGACACCAGGCCCGGTGACCTTTGGGACATGGTTTGACCCCCTGTAGGAATGTGCGATCATCATGAAACGTTCAGATCACTTACAACTCAATAGATTCTACCTTCTTGTAACGTTTCAGCCTGATTGGACCTTGTTTTCACACGAATGGACCCAGAATGATGTGAAATTGTACTTCGTGCCACATAATTCTGGGTGCCATTTACAAACCATAAGTGCTAATGACTCTATTCCTTTTTGTGGTTGTAGGGGCTGTTGATTGGAGTACACTAAAACAAACCTGATCTCTCTAGGACATTCAGAAGCCAAGTTATAAGCCCACAAATGTGTAACTGGACTACTTCTTTAAATATACACCGATCCAGTGACCTTTGGGACATGGTTTGACCCCCTATAGGAAAGTGCTATCATCATGAAACGTTCAGATCACTTACAACTCAATAGATTCTACCTTCCTGTAACGTTTCAGCCTGATTGGACCTTGTTTTCACACAAATGAAACCAGAATGATGTGAAATTGTGCTTCGTGCAACATAATACTGGGTGCCATTTAAAAACCATAAGTTCTAATGACTCCATTCCTTTTTGGGGTAATGGGGGATGTTAATTGGAGTACTCTAAATTAAACCTGACCTCTCTAGGATATTCAGAAGCCAAGTTATAAGCCCACAAAGGTGTAACTGGACTACTTCTTTAAAGTGACACCAGGCCCGGTGACCTTTGGGACATGGTTTGACCCCCTTAGGAATGTGCGATCATCATGAAACGTTCAGATCACTTACAACTCAATAGATTCTACCTTCTTGTAACGTTTCAGCCTGATTGGACCTTGTTTTCACACAAATTGACCCAGAATGATGTGAAATTGTGCTTCATGCAACATAATTCTGGGTGCCATTTACAAACCATAATGACTCCATTCCTTTTTGTGATTGTAGGGGCTGTTGATTGGAGTACACTAAAACAAACCTGATCTCTCTAGGACATTCAGAAGCCAAGTTATAAGCCCACAAATGTGTAACTGAACTACTTCTTTAAATTGACACCAGATCCGGTGACCTCTGGGACATGGTTTGACCCCCTTAGGAAAGTGCTATCATCATGAAACGTTCAGATCACTTACAACTCAATAGATTCTACCTTCCTGTAACGTTTCAGCCTGATTGGACCTTGTTTTCACACAAATGAACCCAGAATGATGTGAAATTGTGCTTTGTGCAACATAATTCTGGGTGCCATTTAAAAACCATAAGTGCTAATGACTCCATTCCTTTTTGTGGTTGTAGGGGCTGTTTATTGAAGTACACTAAAACAAGCCTGACCTCTCTAGGACATTCAGAAGCCAAGTTATAAGCCCACAAAGGTGTAACTGGACTACTTCTTTAAAGTGGCACCAGGCCCGGTGACCTTTGGGACATGGTTTGACCCCCTTAGGAATGTCCTATCATCATGAAACGTTCAGATCACTTACAACTCAATAGATTCTACCTTCCTGTAACGTTTCAGCCTGATTGGACCTTGTTTTCACACAAATTAACCCAGAATGATGTGAAATTTTGCTTCGTGCCACATAATTCTGGGTGCCATTTACAACCCATAAGTGCTAATGACTCCATTCCTTTTTGGGGTAATGGGGGCTGTTAATTGGAGTACTCTAAATTAAACCTGACCTCTCTAGGATATTCAGAAGCCAAGTTATAAGCCCACAAATGTGTAACTGGACCACTTCTTTAAATTTACACCGATCCAGTGACCTTTGGGACATGGTTTGACCCCCTATAGGAAAGTGCTATCATCATGAAACGTTCAGATCACTTACAACTCAATAGATTCTACCTTCCTGTAACGTTTCAGCCTGATTGGACCTTGTTTTCACACAAATGAACCCAGAATGATGTGAAATTGTGCTTCGTGCAACATAATTCTGGGTGCCATTTAACTCCATTCCTTTTTTTGGTTGTAGGGGCTGTTGATTGGAGTACACTAAAAAAAAACCTGATCTCTCTAGGATATTCAGAAGCCAGGTTATAAGCCCACAAATGTGTAACTGGACTACTTCTTTAAATTGACACCAGATCCGGTGACCTCTGGGACATGGGTTGACCCCCTTAGGAAAGTGCTATCATCATGAAACGTTCAGATCACTTACAACTCAATAGATTCTACCTTCCTGTAACGTTTCAGCCTGATTGGACCTTGTTTTCACACAAATGAACCCAGAATGATGTGAAATTGTGCTTTGTGCAACATAATTCTGGGTGCCATTTAAAAACCATAAGTGCTAATGACTCCATTCCTTTTTGTGGTTGTAGGGGCTGTTTATTGAAGTACACTAAAACAAGCCTGACCTCTCTAGGACATTCAGAAGCCAAGTTATAAGCCCACAAATGTGTAACTGGACTACTTCTTTAAATTGACAACAGATCCGGTGACCTCTGGGACATGGTTTGACCCCCTTAGGAAAGTGCTATCATCATGAAACATTCAGATCACTTACAACTCAAAGATTCTACCTTCATGTAACGTTTCAGCCTGATTGGACCTTGTTTTCACACAAATGGACCCAGAATGATGTGAAATTGTGCTTCGTGCAACATAATTCTGGGTGCCATTTAAAAACCATAAGTGCTAATGACTCCATTCCTTTTTGTGGCTTTAGGGGCTGTTGATTGGAGTACACTAAAACAAGCCTGACCTCTCTAGGACATTCAGAAGCCAAGTTATAAGCCCACAAATGTGTAACTGGACTACTTCTTTAAAGTGACACCAGGCCCGGTGAACTTTGGGACATGGTTTGACCCCCTATAGGAATGTGCGATCATCATGAAACGTTCAGATCACTTACAACTGAATAGATTCTACTTTCTTGTAACGTTTCAGCCTGAATGGACCTTGTTTTCACACAAATGGACCCAGAATGATGTGAAATTGTGCTTCGTGAAACATAATTCTGGGTGCCATTTACAAACCATAAGTGCTAATGACTCCATTCCTTTTTGTGGTTGTAGGGGCTGTTGATTGGAGTACTCTGAAACAAACCTGATCACTCTAGGACATTCAGATGCCAAGTTATAAGCCCACAAATGTGTAACTGGACTACTTCTTTAAATTGACACCAGGCCCGGTGACCTTTGGGACATGGTTTGACCCCCTATAGGAATGTGCGATCATCATGAAACGTTCAGATCACTTACAACTCAATAGATTCTACCTTCTTGTAACGTTTCAGCCTGATTGGACCTTGTTTTCACACAAATGGACCCAGAATGATGTGAAATTGTGCTTCGTGCAACATAATTCTGGGTGCCATTTACAAACCATAAGTGCTAATGACTCCATTCCTTTTTGTGGTTGTAGGGGCTGTTGATTGGAGTACAATAAAACAAACCTGATCTCTCTAGGACATTCAGAAGCCAAGTTATAAGCCCACAAATGTGTAACTGGACTAATTCTTTAAAGTGACACCAGATCTGGTGACCTTTGGGACATGGTTTGACCCACTTAGGAATGTGCGATCATCATGAAACGTTCAGATCACTTACGACTCAATAGATTCTACCTTCTTGTAACGTTTCAGCCTGATTGGACCTTGTTTTCACACAAATGGACCCAGAATGATGTGAAATTGTGCTTCGTGCAACATAATTCTGGGTGCCATTTACAAACCATACGTGCTAATGACTCCATTCCTTTTTGTGGTTGTAGGGGCTGTTGATTGGAGTACTCTGAAACAAACCTGATCACTCTAGGACATTCAGATGCCAAGTTATAAGCCCACAAATGTGTAACTGGACTACTTCTTTAAATTGACACCAGGCCCGGTGACCTTTGGGACATGGTTTGACCCCCTATAGGAATGTGCGATCATCATGAAACGTTCAGATCACTTACAACTCAATAGATTCTACCTTCTTGTAACGTTTCAGCCTGATTGGACCTTGTTTTCACACAAATGGACCCAGAATGATGTGAAATTGTGCTTCGTGCAACATAATTCTGGGTGCCATTTACAAACCATAAGTGCTAATGACTCCATTCCTTTTTGTGGTTGTAGGGGCTGTTGATTGGAATACACTAAAACAGACCTGATCTCTCTAGGACATTCAGAAGCCAAGTTATAAGCCCACAAAGGTGTAACTGGACTACTTCTTTAAAGTGACACCAGGCCCGGTGACCTTTGGGACATGGTTTGACCCCCTATAGGAATGTGCGATCATCATGAAACGTTCAGATCACTTACAACTCAATAGATTCTACCGTCCTGTAAAGTTTCAGCCTGACTGGACCTTGTTTTCACACAAATGGACCCAGAATGATGTGAAATTGTGCTTTGTGCAACATAATTCTGGGTGCCATTTAAAAACCATAAGTGCTAATGACTCCATTCCTTTTTGGGGTAATGGGGGCTGTTGATTGGAGTACACTAAAAAAAACCTGATCTCTCTAGGACATTCAGAAGCCAAGTTATAAGCCCACAAATGTGTAACTGGACTACTTCTTTAAATTGACAACAGATCCGGTGACCTCTGGGACATGGTTTGACCCCCTTAGGAAAGTGCTATCATCATGAAACATTCAGATCACTTACAACTCAAAGATTCTACCTTCATGTAACGTTTCAGCCTGATTGGACCTTGTTTTCACACAAATGGACCCAGAATGATGTGAAATTGTGCTTCGTGCAACATAATTCTGGGTGCCATTTAAAAACCATAAGTGCTAATGACTCCATTCCTTTTTGTGGTTCTAGGGGCTGTTGATTGGAGTACACTAAAAAAAACCTGATCTCTCTAGGACATTCAGAAGCCAAGTTATAAGCCCACAAATGTGTAACTGGACTACTTCTTTAAATTGACAACAGATCCGGTGACCTCTGGGACATGGTTTGACCCCCTTAGGAAAGTGCTATCATCATGAAACATTCAGATCACTTACAACTCAAAGATTCTACCTTCATGTAACGTTTCAGCCTGATTGGACCTTGTTTTCACACAAATGGACCCAGAATGATGTGAAATTGTGCTTCGTGCAACATAATTCTGGGTGCCATTTAAAAACCATAAGTGCTAATGACTCCATTCCTTTTTGTGGCTGTAGGGGCTGTTGATTGGAGTACACTAAAACAAGCCTGACCTCTCTAGGACATTCAGAAGCCAAGTTATAAGCCCACAAATGTGTAACTGGACTACTTCTTTAAAGTGACACCAGGCCCGGTGAACTTTGGGACATGGTTTGACCCCCTATAGGAATGTGCGATCATCATGAAACGTTCAGATCACTTACAACTGAATAGATTCTACTTTCTTGTAACGTTTCAGCCTGAATGGACCTTGTTTTCACACAAATGGACCCAGAATGATGTGAAATTGTGCTTCGTGCAACATAATTCTGGGTGCCATTTACAAACCATAAGTGCTAATGACTCCATTCCTTTTTGTGGTTGTAGGGGCTGTTGATTGGAGTACTCTGAAACAAACCTGATCACTCTAGGACATTCAGATGCCAAGTTATAAGCCCACAAATGTGTAACTGGACTACTTCTTTAAATTGACACCAGGCCCGGTGACCTTTGGGACATGGTTTGACCCCCTATAGGAATGTGCGATCATCATGAAACGTTCAGATCACTTACAACTCAATAGATTCTACCTTCTTGTAACGTTTCAGCCTGATTGGACCTTGTTTTCACACAAATGGACCCAGAATGATGTGAAATTGTGCTTCGTGCAACATAATTCTGGGTGCCATTTACAAACCATAAGTGCTAATGACTCCATTCCTTTTTGTGGTTGTAGGGGCTGTTGATTGGAGTACACTAAAACAAACCTGATCTCTCTAGGACATTCAGAAGCCAAGTTATAAGCCCACAAATGTGTAACTGGACTACTTCTTTAAAGTGACACCAGATCTGGTGACCTTTGGGACATGGTTTGACCCACTTAGGAATGTGCGATCATCATGAAACGTTCAGATCACTTACAACTCAATAGATTCTACCTTCTTGTAACGTTTCAGCCTGATTGGACCTTGTTTTCACACAAATGGACCCAGAATGATGTGAAATTGTGCTTCGTGCAACATAATTCTGGGTGCCATTTACAAACCATAAGTGCTAATGACTCCATTCCTTTTTGTGGTTGTAGGGGCTGTTGATTGGAATACACTAAAACAAACCTGATCTCTCTAGGACATTCAGAAGCCAAGTTATAAGCCCACAGAGGTGTACCTGGACTACTTCTTTAAAGTGACACCAGGCCCGGTGACCTTTGGGACATGGTTTGACCACCTATAGGAATGTGCGATCATCATGAAATGTTCAGATCACTTACAACTCAATAGATTCTACCTTCTTGTAACGTTTCAGCCTGAATGGACCTTGTTTTCAAACAAATGGACCCAGAATGATGTGAAATTGTGCTTCGTGCAACATAATTCTGGGTGCCATTTACAAACCATAAGTGCTAATGACTCCATTCCTTTTTGTGGTTGTATGGGCTGTTGATTGGAGTACACTAAAACACACCTGATCTCTCTAGGACATTCAGAGGCCAAGTTATAAGCCCACAAAGGTGTAACTGGACTACTTCTTTAAAGTGACACCAGATCCGGTGACCTTTGGGACATGGTTTGACCCACTTAGGAATGTGCGATCATCAGGAAACTTTCAGATCACTTACAACTCAATAGATTCTACCTTCTTGTAACGTTTCAGCCTGATTGGACCTTGTTTTCACACAAATGGACCCAGAATGATGTGAAATTGTGCTTCGTTTAACATAATTCTGGGTGCCATTTACAAACCATAAGTGCTAATGACTCCATTCCTTTTTGTAGTTGTAGGGGCTGTTGATTGGAGTACACTAAAACAAACCTGATCTCTCTAGGACATTCAGAAGCCAGGTTATAAAGCCACAAATGTGTAACTGGACTACTTCTTTAAAGTGACACCAGGCCCAGTGACCTTTGGGACATGGTTTGACCCCCTATAGGAATGTGCGATCATCATGAAACGTTCATATCACTTACAACTCAATAGATTCTACCTTCTTGTAACGTTTCAGCCTGATTGGACCTTGTTTTCACACAAATGGACCCAGAATGATGTGAAATTGTGCTTCGTGCAACATAATTCTGGGTGCCATTTACAAACCATAAGTGCTAATGACTGAATTCTTTTTTGTGGTTGTAGGGGCTGTTGATTGGAGTGCACTAAAACAAACCTGATCTCTCTAGGACATTCAGAAGCCAAGTTATAAGCCCACAAATGTGTAACTGGACTACTTCTTTAAAGTGACACCAGATCCGGTGACTTTTGGGACATGGTTTGACCCACTTAGGAATGTGCGATCATCATGAAACGTTCAGATCACTTACAACTCAATAGATTCTACCTTCTTGTAACGTTTCAGCCTGATTGGACATTGTTTTCACACAAATGGACCCAGAATGATGTGAAATTGTGCTTCGTGCAACATAATTCTGGGTGCCATTTAAAAACCATAAGTGCTAATGACTCCATTCCTTTTTGAGGTAATAGGGGCTGTTAATTGGAGTACTCTAAAACAAACCTGACCTCTTTAGGATATTCAGAAGCCAAGTTATAAGCCCACAAAGGTGTAACTGGACTACTTCTTTAAAGTGACACCAGGGCCGGTGACCTTTGGGACATGGTTTGACCCCCTATAGGAATGTGCGACCATCATGAAACTTTCAGATCACTTACAACTCAACAGATTCTACCTTCTTGTAACGTTTCAGCCTGACTGGACCTTGTTTTCACACAAATGGACCCAGAATGATGTGAAATTGTGCTTCGTGCAACATAATTCTGGGTGCCATTTAAAAACCATAAGTGCTAATGACTCCATTCCTTTTTGAGGAAATAGGGGCTGTTAATTGGAGTACTCTAAAACAAACCTGACCTCTTTAGGATATTCAGAAGCCAAGTTATAAGCCCACAAAGGTGTAACTGGACTACTTCTTTAAAGTGACACCAGGGCCGGTGACCTTTGGGACATGGTTTGACCCCCTATAGGAATGTGCGATCATCATGAAACTTTCAGATCACTTACAACTCAACAGATTCTACCTTCTTGTAACGTTTCAGCCTGACTGGACCTTGTTTTCACACAAATGGACCCAGAATGATGTGAAATTGTGCTTCGTGCAACATAATTCTGGGTGCCATTTAAAAACCATAAGTGCTAATGACTCCATTCCTTTTTGTGGTTGTAGGGGCTGTTGATTGGAGTACACTAAAACAAACCTGATCTCTCTAGGACATTCAGAAGCCAAGTTATAAGCCCACAAATGTGTAACTGGACTACTTCTTTAAAGTGACACCAGATCCGGTGACCTTTGGGACATGGTTTGACCCACTTAGGAATGTGCGATCATCATGAAACGTTCAGATCACTTACAACTCAATAGATTCTACCTTCTTGTAACGTTTCAGCCTGATTGGACCTTGTTTTCACCCAAATGGACCCAGAATGATGTGAAATTGTGCTTCTTGCAACAGCATTCTGGGTGCCATTTAAAAACCATAAGTGCTAATGACTCCATTCCTTTTTGAGGTAATAGGGGCTGTTAATTTGAGTACTCTAAAACAAACCTGACCTCTCTAGGATATTCAGAAGCCAAGTAATAAGCCCACAAATGTGTAACTGGACTACTTCTTTAAAGTGACACCAGATCCGGTGACCTTTAGGACATGGATTGACACCCTTAGGAAAGTGCTATCATCACGAAACGTTCAGATCACTTACAACTCAATAGATTCTACCTTCCTGTAACGTTTCAGCCTGATTGGACCTTGTTTTCACACAAATGAACCCAGAATGATGTGAAATTGTGCTTTGTGCAACATAATTCTGGGTGCCATTTAAAAACCATAAGTGCTAATGACTCCATTCCTTTTTGGGGTGTTGAGGGTCTGACCTCATGAGGAAATTACTATGCAGTGATTTTCTCCAAAATGACTGTGCTTAAATTGCTCTGAAAAGCAAATAATCACATCAGCGCCAAGAAACTTCATTTCCCATGATGCTTTGCACACGGAAGCATTGGGATGATGTCACCGCCTAATACCAGAAACACGTTCTGCGCATGTGCGGGAGGCGGGAGCTTGGAGCTTTCCCGCGACTTCAAAGACTATAAATCATGAATGAGACAAAGAAACCTCGTTCTTTTGCCCAGGATACCTGGCGGTGAGGACACGCTTGTCGAACGCTCCGACTTCTTTGAGCACGCGGAAGCTCTAAGAGCCAAGTTGAGCCCACGGGACCGCTGATCTGCTCGTTTCTGCCCCCCTCCAGCTGATGTTTGAGGACACAGAACCAGCGGAAGGAAACAACAACTCCATCCAGCTCTCAGAAACGCTGTAAGTTGTCAAACTCAGCCCAAAAGGAACTTCGTTTTCTTTGTGTCCAGCCGTGGAGAAACACTCGTGGAGCCAAACAACGGAGAAAGCATCAAACCGACGGATGACGCTGGAAACTGCGGAGAAAAACGGAGAACCGTCAAATCATAACAGCGGGGGACGCCTTGCTGCTTTGGTGATCAGAAAACTCATTTTTTTCTCTCCTTTTCTTCTCCCGTTTCCTCTATAGTCCAGAATAAGCAATAAACCGCGTCTATTGCTTAAAAAGTAGCTTCGTGTTTTCCTCTTTCGTTCCAAATTCGTCCTTCGGGTCATTTTGAAAGAATAAACTGCTTATTAATCATTGTTTGGTATCTTTAAATGTTCGGCCATGGCCAGGCTGATAAACTAAGGATATTAACTCGTGATTAATCTTTTGTGTTGTTGCATGATCTTTTGAAATGTTTTGAGTGATTTAAGGTTAAGTTACTACTGATTCTAAGTGCTTTCGAAGTTAAAGTGCAAGTTGCCACCCACACTTTAGCCAGACAAAGGGGTCAGCCATCTTGTATTCAAGACTCCATTTTGAATCCATACACACGCGCACACACACACACACACACACACACACACACACACACACACATACACACTACTCCTTTGTGAGAACATTTTATTGGTGCAGCCCGCGTGAGGCTTGGATACACAGAGATTTCTATCCGGCACAAACAAACAAATAAATCCAAAGAGCTTGAATTAAAAATAATCCGTTGTTCAGCCTTGAACCAGCAACAGAGTGGTGCTGATTTCGCTGAGCAGGAAGCTGCATCGAACTCTCACCAGTAACTCAGTGCTTCTTTAAAGGTGCAACGTGTAAATTAATTCTGGTTAACCTTTTAGGTTAAAATTCAGTTTTTCCTTAAAGGTGCAACGTGTAATTAATTCTGGCTAACCTTTTAGGTTAAAATTCAGTTCCTCATTAAAGGTGCAGCGTGTAAGTAATTCTGACTAACCCTTTTAGGCTAAAATTAACTGCTAATTTAGCGACTTTAACTCACAGTGGCTATTGTAACTAACTGAAACCTTCACTCAAAGACTGATAACACCTTGTTTGCTAATATTCTGAAGGAATAACTAGCATATTTAACACTGCAAGTGTTGTAAGACGTTGCTACGGCAACGCACCAGCTTTTGCTAAAATACTGAAAGGAATAGTATTTTAAGCATCAGTCACGGCATTCCGTGCAATCTTAAAACGCTAAAACCTGTGCGCACAAAGGTTAATTTAGTGTTTTTCTGCTACAAAGCTAGCAGTTGCTGCCCAAAAGGTGCAGCTTGAGCTATCTGCAGAAGCTCTACTAGGCTATTTTTGGTTCGGTTGTTAAAATGGAGGGACAGAGTAGTGAACTGACCAACTCCCGGCAACCAGGTGGCGCTGCGGCCCACGACTATGAACCTGGCCTACTTTCTGGACAAATATTGTCCAAACTGGTCGCGGTTGCTCGAGAACCCGACTACCCTTCTAGGGATTTCACTGAAGAACAGCGTAGCGACGAGCTAGAAGCTGTAATTGATCAAATAGAAAACCCGGATGGTACAAAACCAATCCAGGTTCACTTAGCTAAGTTAGCCTTGATCCTCTATCAGAGAGAACTCCAACATGATCGAGAGATCATGAAGCTCCAGAGCATGCTAGCTGAAAGGCAGCAAAATGGAAGGCAGAAGGATGACGAGGAGGAAGCCAGCACCGATTCTGGGGAAGATGGGGAGAAGACCCCGCCCCCTTCTGCTGATGACAACAGACAGTGGGAAGGGGGGGAACACCGTGACTCTGAGGCTGAGCCAGAGTGCTCTCCCACACCGGTACGAAAGCAAGCCGGCAAAGCCAACCAGGGTCCGCCCAGGACGATCGCCAAAGACCAATTGGTTCCCTCCACCCAAGGTAGCGAGGGACCGCCGTCCCGCCGTAAAGGTAGGCTACCTCCTGATACGGCTCCATACGATAATCAACAGTATGTGGTGTGGGACTCTCTGGACGGACGCACGCCGCAGGGGAGAGATGAAGCTTATCTGTCCCAACCGTCGGCCCCGTTCCCTACACACACTATAGGGCATTCAGGACCACCTAGGGGCCGAGGGCAGTTCGCCCTCGAACCCCAGGTTGGACCACCACCCTCATCTTCACGGCCTTCTCAATCAGTGAGAAGTCAACCAGCTGAGCGGCACCTCTATTTAGACCGCTCCCCCAGTCCACGAAGGGTGCAAGGTGCCGATTGGGGTTATGCACCCCAACCTGCACCTCAACCATCCACCCATCCTAGCTACTCCGGTATTCGGCATGCCGGTAACCAGCTGCAGGACAAAGCATCATACGCCAGTCCGTATCCGGACAAAGTGTATTACGCAGAAGCCCCAGTTGAAAGACGCAGGCTGCACTACGCAGACGGGCCCCGGGAGGAGGACCTCCCAAGACACCCACGTGACGTGCCAGCAGCCCGCCACAGCATGCCAGACCCCAATTTGGGTCCCAGGAGTCAACATTGGGAGCCCAGAGCACACCAGCGATATCCAGCGCCTTCTGAGACAGACCGTGGGTCAGAGTCAGAGGATGACGCGCCGTACCGTGAGTCAGGGCTCCGTGTACGTCAAATTGAATCGCTAGCTAAAGACATAGAACGCTTTGATCCTAACACCAATGAATCCAACGTTGACGATTATCTCAGGGAGATAGAACGTTGTCTGCTTGATCTTCCAGCACCTTCTTCAAGGGAAAAGCTCAAGCTAATTTGGAAAACCACATCTAGAACGGTGCACGGTTTCATGGAAACTCTACCACCTGACATTCGAGATCGGTACTCCTCGCTCTGCCGAGCGTTGAGAGATGAATACGCCACGTATGCAGACTCCGCGTCAGCTACAATGGGGGCCTTCTCCATCAAACACGGGAGAAACGAACCCCCCAGAGAATATTATCGCCGACTCAAAAGTGCTTATTTCCAAGGTCGAAACGGCCCTGGGCTCGAGGAAGACCCTGCCTTCAGATCCCTGTTCATTCACAACCTGCACGAGTGTGTTCGCTCCGAAGTCTCAATGTATTGTCGGATGAAAAAACTGACAACTCAGGAGATTAGGAGATACGCTCAACAGGCTTGGGAAGCCGGCGGAAAGCCCCAAAAGCCTGACGCACATCACCGCGTCATGCACCTAGCTCCCGACGCCGAGCCGCGTTTGGAGCTCGAAGGCATAGAAGCTCCACCCACTAAGCCAAAATCTGCTAAACCTAGACCTGTTAAACCGCGAGAGCAGTCCCAATCTCCTCAACAGGGGAAGGGGGGTGCTGATTGGCCGCCTAGGTCTGGACAATCAGACAGGAAGTGGCCCAACCAAAACCAACGGCAGGCAGGTCGGAACAGTGGAAGGTTTAAGGAGCGCCGCCCACAGGTAGGTCCCGAACACAAGTCCGCAGGTGAGTACTTGACCAAAGCCGACCTCCAGGAGATGTTTCAGCAGTTCCTAGCTAAACAGAAGGAACAGCTGAGATCTGCAGAAGAAACCCTTGCACCAAAGTCGTCTTCTAAGAAGCCAGACTCAGAGCCAACGTCCGCATGACTAGGCGTGGCTCAACCCCCCAGCGTGGCCAGGACTTACCTGATCAGTTGGGGAAACACTACTGGTAGACCACAGGAGTCTCCTGAAATCTACCCCCCAGAGAAACCAGATACTAAATTTCTGAAGTTCCTTGGTGACTTAACAAACCATGATCATGCTCGCCGTTTGTACTGTAGCACCAATCTAGGTGGATGCATACAAGTTGATGCTCTGCTGGATACCGGCTCAGAAATCACCCTGATGTGCTCCACATTGTTCCATCGCGTGTCTGACACCATGCGGTCGCTCGGGAAACCAGTCCAGGTTGAACCTTGTGACCTGAAAATCACCAGCTACACCCAGACCCGGGAGTGTATCACTCACCGGGCGTGGCTGGATATCACCTTCCAAGACATGACTCTGGTTCACCCGTTTTATGTCTGCCAGCTAGACACTGAACCACTTCTCATTGGTCAGGACCTGCTTGAACGTCTAGCTCCCCTCATCGACTGCCAGAAGGGTCAACTGTGGGCCCAGGTGGACACACCTAAGCCCTGGAACCCAGATAGCAGCCGACCATCCTCCATTCTTGAGGTCAGCATAAGTGAGCCGCAAAACCCTTGTTCCAAGGTCATGCCCCTCCCTACGGCTCCCACAGACGATGTCCGCCTGCAAAGGCATGAAACCGCTCCTGGAACTCCGTTCCGCACACATTCATCTTTTCTCTGCTCGCTGAAGAACGTCAGCCTGCAGCCATATGCACCACACATAGTTGGTGGTCTTACCATCAACTGCACCCACATCTCAGATGCTCGCCTTGCTCTTTGGTCTGAAAAGTCAGCCATCAGCCAGCAGACGTTTGAACACCTGCGTCAGAAGGACCCCCTTCTGGTCAGTGTGACACGTAGCCATCGGCTTTTGTCACCTACTTGGCCGCAGAGGCTCCTGAAAGCGCCAGAGGTCTGCTCTCTGACTATCCAACTTGGAGCAAGACAGCTCACACATACATTCAGCATCATACCACAGCTTGATCCACCTGCACTCATTGGAGCAGATCTGCTGGTTCGACTAGGTGCCCAGCTGGACACTTGCAATCAAGTCCTTTGGGCCCGGGCCACACCATCCTCTGAGCCTGGCTCAGAAGGCCGTGAACACTTGCTGTCCGGACAGACCATTCCACAGGCCTGCCGTGCAGTGGTTGAGGCCAGCACGGTTCTGCCCCCACTGGTCAAAGGAGTGTCTGTTCGTCTGACTCTGATGAAGCATCAGAAGCTGCCAGGCACACAGGCCTTCTTCCAGCCATCACCACACTTCTTGGAGCTCAACTTAGCCGTCTGTGGCACGCCACTCTTGGAGCTGAACAATCGTTCTGCTTACTTGTTGGTCGAAAATCCGACCCGGAGTCCTATCCACATGCCGGCAGGAAAGCCCTTGGGCATGCTGATAGATAGCTCATTCCATGACTTCGAACTTTCAGTCCCCGTGATCGGACAACTTCCGTTGTTCTTGAACGACAGACAGGTTGGTGCAGACACATTCAGTACTTTCCCTTCACAAATGATAACCATCAAGCGGCATGAAGCCCTTCCTGAGGAACCCATTTGCAGTGCAACCTTAGATACTGACAGCGGTCAGTGTCTAACGGTTTTTGCAATAAATACTCAACCCTCTGAGTCACC
Organism: Nothobranchius furzeri; assembly: GCF_043380555.1. Taxonomy (NCBI): domain Eukaryota; kingdom Metazoa; phylum Chordata; class Actinopteri; order Cyprinodontiformes; family Nothobranchiidae; genus Nothobranchius; species Nothobranchius furzeri. The sequence continues at coordinate 3,882,016 of NC_091747.1, forward strand.
GGTTGAAAGCCCGGAACACCAGAGACCCTCCTCCTCTGAACCTTATGACGGCTTCGAGGCCGAAGTCAGCCAGCAGCTTGACAAAGCGGATGCGCTGGAGTCAGAGGAGCAGAGAGCAGCGCTTAGAAGCCTGTTCTATGAGTTTCAGTCCATCTTATCCAGGGACTCCCTGGACTGTGGACTCACAAACCTGCACACGGTTCGCATTCCGACGAACCCGAATGCCCCTCCTACTTTTGTACGTCAGTACAAGATTCCCCTCGCTGCTTATGAGTCGATCCAGGAGATCCTCGATCAGCTGAAGGAGAAAAACATCATCAGAGAGTGTAACTCCACTTACAACTCTCCCATCTGGCCGGTTCTGAAACCGACTGGGAAATGGCGTCTCACCATAGACTATCGTGCACTGAACAAACAAGTACCTCTCTCCAGGTGGCCTATGATCCATTTAGATCAGGAGCTAGCCAGAGTCAGAGATGCTCGTTTCTTCTCTACGGTTGACGTAGCCAACGGCTTCTGGACCATGAAGGTTGAGCCGGCGGACCAGTATAAACTGGCTTTCTCCTTTGGAAATCGCCAATATACTTGGAACCGCTGCCCCTTTGGCTACTCTAACTCACCTGCTGAGTTCAACATCTTCCTCCACAAAGCCATGTCAGATGCTGCTTCCAGAGGGAACCTCATATATGTCGATGACATCTTGATGAGGAGTCGAACCTTCGAGGAGCACCTGGCCGAACTCCGTCACGTGCTGCAACAGCTCGCTGACGCCGGAGCTAAATTGGCGATTGTCAAGGGACAGTGGTGTCGAACCAAAGTGGAGTATGTTGGACTGCTGGTTGGCCCTAATGGAGTCGAGCCCCAAGCGGGACGCATTAGAGCCATTCAGGACATCAAAGCCCCAGCTAATCTGACTGAACTCAGGAGCTTCCTCGGAGTCTGCAACTACTCCAGGCAGTTCATTGAGGAGTACGCTGAAACAGCGAGGCCCCTCACTGAGCTGCTTCGGAACGACACACCTTTCGTGTGGGACAGACCCCAAGAACTCTCCTTCCAGTTCCTAAAACAGAAGTTGGCGTCCGCACCCTGTCTGGCTTACCCAGACAAGGATAAAGAGTTCTACATAGAGGCGACTTTCTCCTCTCACTGCCTGAGCGCTGCTTTGAAGCAGAAACACGACCAGGACATGAGAGTTGTGGCATACGCCAGCAAGCCTCTGAGCAAGGTGGAACTCCAGTTCTCAGACTGTGAGAGAGCCCTCCTCTCTACAGTCTGGGCTGTCGAACACTTTCGTAGTTACATCGGTGGACAGAAAGTGATCATTGAAACGTGTCATCAGCCTGTCACCTTCCTAAACAGCCAGCGACTGCGCGAAGGAAGAGTGTCAAACAGCCGCATTGCGACGTGGATGATGGTGCTCCAAGGATACAACATTGAGGTCAAGTATGGTCAGAACACCAAGCTAGCGCTAGGACAAGGGCTAGCAGGCTGCCAGCACTGTGACTCTGACTCCGTCATGGGCCCCCTGGACACACCTGCCGCAGTCTACCCAACCGCATCCAATCATCGCTACTTTGATGAGAATGTTTGCCAAGGGCTTCCGAAAGTTTACACTGACGGATGCGCCTACCTTCACGAAGGCCAGCTCCGTGCCGGGGTTGGAGTCGTTTGGGTGGACTGTGACACTAAGCAACCAAATCACTACCTGTTGGGCCAAAAGTCTAGTCAGTACGCCGAAATTGCTGCAGTGTTGATAACCCTCCAGCAGGCGGCAGCCTTGGACATCACTCAAATCGTCCTTTGCTCTGATTCAAACTACGCTAGACACAGCTTCATTTCTCACTTCCCCATGTGGAAGGAGAACCACATGAAAAACGCCAGGAACAGAGACGTGAAACACTCGGAGTTATTCCTAGCGTGTGATCTGCTCACCACTGAGAAAGGCATAATGGTCTACTGGAAAAAGGTCAAAGGTCACTCCAGGACCCTAGGTCCGGAGAAAGATGGTAATGACGAAGCGGACCGCCTTGCTAAGCTCGGTGCTGACCAGGGAACCTGCTGGGAATTCAAAGACGAGTGGCTTCCACCCAAGGCCGTTCACGAGGTCTGCGCGATTACTCGTCGCCATGCTAGCCAGGCAGACGAACCTCGGACCGTTGAGGTACCCGTGTTTCTAGGCAGAAAACCACAGGACGCGGACCTAGTCACCATGCAGGAACAAGATCCTGACCTGAAGCTCATCCGCGAGCTTCTCCAAAAGGGCCCGATGCCTGAACAACCGTCACCACCTACTGGCGCAAGCCGAGATTTGGTAACCCTGCATCGTCAACTCGCGCACCTGAAACTACAAAACGATTTGTTAGTTTACATGCGTGACGATCACAGCCCGCCGCGCTGGGTTGTTCCACTTGACCACAGAGGAGTCATGCTTGCCTACGCCCACGACACTCCGGTTGGAGGTCACCGCGGAGCAAAAGCTACCCTCGCGTCACTGACAGAAGTAGCATATTGGCCGTCGATGTCCAAGGACGTACACAGCTATGTCCAAGGCTGCCTCGTCTGTGCCCAGTTTCAACCCTCCCAGCCGCTTGCTAGAGCACCACTGCAACGCAGGGGAATAACCTTCCCTTGGTCCCACCTGCAGATCGACTGGGTTGGACCGGTTCCCAAATCAGCAAGAGGAAACAAATATATGCTAACTGTAACTTGCAGTTTCACAAAGTGGGTGGAATGCCTTCCAGCGCCAAACGATACAGCCGTCACAACCGCTGTACTGCTGATTAACCACGTTTTCAGTCGATGGGGACTTCCACTCTGCATTGACTCTGACCGGGGAACTCATTTCACATCCAGTGTAATGACGTCCCTGTTTGAACTTCTGGGAGTGGAAGTGAGATTCCACCTCCCCTATCACCCACAGTCATCCGGACAGGTCGAACGGATGAACCGCACGGTCGTCTCCATGCTCAAAAAGTGCGTCTGCTCCACGGGGAAGGACTGGGACGTCAAGCTCCCTCTGGTCCTGATGGCCATACGGTCCACTCCCCAGAGATCCACGGGGGTTACGCCCTTTGAGATGATGACCGGCAGACTGATGACTCTACCACTGCACCTCCTGTATCACCCAGAGGATGTCAGTGTTGCCACTGCCTATACCGCTCATCAGTATGTGGCAGACTTGAAAACACACCTCAGAGCTACGTTCGCGCACGCTCAGAAGAAACTGGAGACCAACGTAGAAGGCGCTAAAGCCTACTACGACCAAAAGACAACCAGCCGCGAATACGAGGTGGGTGACAAAGTATTCTACTTTCGGTTCGCCCAACCGGCACGCAAAGCTAAGAAGTTCCTGCCCTGCTGGTCAGGACCATTTGAGATCGTGGCAAAACTCTCTCCAGTTGCATACAGGTTACGCATCACCAAAGCGAGACAGGAGCCTGTCTACAAATGGGTGCATGCAAACCAAATCAAACCCTACGTCAAACCATCCCCGCGGGTACAGAGACCAGACTCCCCGCAGGAGGTAGACGTAGTCGCTACATAGTTCTATGCATGGAAATGGAAAAGGGGGGGAAGTGCACGTTTAACCCACTAACATGTACTAACCGACAAAGAACCAAGCCCCCCCCCCCCCCCGCCGTCATTTTCACTAACCAAGAGAAACTCCTCCTAAAACGCTAACAGGAAGTACTTACTAAAACCTTACAGGGTACTCTTGTAACTGTCAACCACATTCTGCTCTGATTAATGAATCTCTACGTGCAATCAAGACTTTGTCTGAAACCATACATCAGGATATTGTGTACACATGAGTGGTGAGAGATTTGATGCAGGATCTGCTCAGGGAAGTAAGTTCCACGCTGGACAGCTTGGTTGAAAGTCGTATTTCCCCGTACTTGGTACCACTGGACCTGCTCAAAGATAGCTTGACAGCTGCTACCCCTCTACTGTGCACCTTTCACAAATCCACCTAGCGTACAGCCTAGGTAGTGCAATTCCCATTCACGTTGATAAAAAAAATTAGAACTCGGTTTCCTGTTAAACGTTCCCATAATTGTGACACCTCACATCTATAGGTTTAAGTCGATGCTGAACATTGGTATTTGAAAGGACGGTAGGCATTTCCACTTTGAACTAGAAACCTGGCACTCCATCATCTCAACCTCGAACAGCATGACTCAGAGATTGAGATCATGGACGCTTTCCAGGGTTGTAACTTTGCCTTCGATTTAGAAATTGACCAACAATTACTGATTGAAGGAACCAAATTTGCTAAGTTCACACAAAACCCGCGTGAACTTACTTTGACGCCCAAGACGCTACATTGACACAGATTATACGACTTTAATCTGCACATTGGTCGCCCTGGGGATGGAATGGCTCATCACGGCCGTGATAGCTTATTCCGCCTACAGGCGTGTTAATAAACTCCAAGATAAGATGCACTTGCTCACCTACGGTGTGCCTCGTAACCGCGTTCGGGGAGACTCCAAGCGTGAATGTACCACACCTGTCTAAAGGGGGTGAGCAACATTTTCTTTGTTATTCTGTAAACCTAAGAGTAGTTCTCAATTTAGTCTACCTCACATTTTTATCTGAGTGTTGCATTATGTCACATTCTTTATAAGCTACACACTGAATGTATGACCTAAGAATGTATTTTATGAGACCTCAAGGTTGCTATGAATTTTCTTGGATGTTATATGTTATATGTTTTTTTTTTTTTTGGGTTTTCTGTATTTTTGTTTCTTACTTGGTCACATATTAACTAGTGGTTATGTGCCGGCCCAGCTCAGTCTGTCAATGACTCTGTCTGACACACCAGCACATTGTAGTACCTCTTAGTTTTATGGTCCTTGTTTTAGCCCAAAGACTGTCCTGATCCACCCTTTGGACCAAAAAGGGGGGAATCTTGGGACCACATAGGTCAATGCGCGTTTGCGAACTATGGACCTCGTACATCACCGCGTGCTCCATAAACTGAACTGTATGGCCGGCGGTGAGATGCCTTTGTGTCCACTCGTGGAGTTAACCGCCCACCGACCTTCCTCCTTCTACACTACTACCTCTCGCATGGACGACATCATCATTGCGTACCACCTGCGTGAGTGGCTTCTTCTCGTTATGCGCGTTGGGGACTATCCCGTTTCCTATCCTCTTTGTGCCTGACCAGGATCAAAGACCAAAGGCGCCAGGATCCAAGACAAAGACCAAAGACAAAGGCGTCCAAGGAGACCAACGTCCTAAGGGACAAACCCACCTGTGCTTCCGACAATCAAGTCGACCTACGTTCATGAGGAACAAACCCATCTGTGCTTCCGACGATCGAGCTTTGGGCGCGATCCCCGAAACCAAAAGGGGGAATGTTGAGGGTCTGACCTCATGAGGAAATTACTATGCAGTGATTTTCTCCAAAATGACTGTGCTTAAATTGCTCTGAAAAGCAAATAATCACATCAGCGCCAAGAAACTTCATTTCCCATGATGCTTTGCACACGGAAGCATTGGGATGATGTCACCGCCTAATACCAGAAACACGTTCTGCGCATGTGCGGGAGGCGGGAGCTTGGAGCTTTCCCGCGACTTCAAAGACTATAAATCATGAATGAGACAAAGAAACCTCGTTCTTTTGCCCAGGATACCTGGCGGTGAGGACACGCTTGTCGAACGCTCCGACTTCTTTGAGCACGCGGAAGCTCTAAGAGCCAAGTTGAGCCCACGGGACCGCTGATCTGCTCGTTTCTGCCCCCCTCCAGCTGATGTTTGAGGACACAGAACCAGCGGAAGGAAACAACAACTCCATCCAGCTCTCAGAAACGCTGTAAGTTGTCAAACTCAGCCCAAAAGGAACTTCGTTTTCTTTGTGTCCAGCCGTGGAGAAACACTCGTGGAGCCAAACAACGGAGAAAGCATCAAACCGACGGATGACGCTGGAAACTGCGGAGAAAAACGGAGAACCGTCAAATCATAACAGCGGGGGACGCCTTGCTGCTTTGGTGATCAGAAAACTCATTTTTTTCTCTCCTTTTCTTCTCCCGTTTCCTCTATAGTCCAGAATAAGCAATAAACCGCGTCTATTGCTTAAAAAGTAGCTTCGTGTTTTCCTCTTTCGTTCCAAATTCGTCCTTCGGGTCATTTTGAAAGAATAAACTGCTTATTAATCATTGTTTGGTATCTTTAAATGTTCGGCCATGGCCAGGCTGATAAACTAAGGATATTAACTCGTGATTAATCTTTTGTGTTGTTGCATGATCCTTTGAAATGTTTTGAGTGATTTAAGGTTAAGTTACTACTGATTCTAAGTGCTTTGGAAGTTAAAGTGCAAGTTGCCACCCACACTTTAGCCAGACAAAGGAGTCAGCCATCTTGTATTCAAGACTCCATTTTGAATCCATACACACGCACACACACTACTCCTTTGTGAGAACAAAGGACCCCATTCATACATCCTACATACACACAAAACACCTTGAACATTATTTTGAATATACATCCTTTTATTATATCACATGGTTATTATTCATTTATGCCACTGTTTATTCATTTGACAAATTGTTAATTAAACGTTATAAAATTCAGATTTTCGTCTCCAGTAGCTTTGTTGTGTCGAAGAGAAGTCTCTGCTCCAAGGATTCTACGAACTTCAAGAAAGACTGATAAGAGTTTTGGATTCAATTTTTCCCCGGAAAAAGGGGAATGGTGCCCCGTATATCTAAGAATATCTTAATTAATTAATAAATCAGTAAATATTCCCATATTTACAGAATTTATTGAAGAATCCAAAAGTAAGTTGAAGCTTACTAATTGTTCGCTCCTAATAACCCCAACAGGGGTAATGGGGGCTGTTAATTGGAGTAATCTAAAATTAACCTGACCTCTTTAGGATATTCAGAAGCCAGGTTATAAGCCCACAAATGTGTAACTGGACTACTTCTTTAAATTGACAACAGATCCGGTGACCTCTGGGACATGGTTTGACCCCCTTAGGAAAGTGCTATCATCATGAAACATTCAGATCACTTACAACTCAATAGATTCTACCGTCCTGTAACGTTTCAGCCTGACTGGACCTTGTTTTCACACAAATGGACCCAGAATGATGTGAAATTGTGCTTCGTGCAACATAATTCTGGGTGCCATTTAAAAACCATAAGTGCTAATGACTCCATTCCTTTTTGTGGTTGTAGGGGCTGTTGATTGGAGTACACTAAAACAAACCTGATCTCTCTAGGACATTCAGAAGCCAAGTTATAAGCCCACAAATGTGTAACTGGACTACTTCTTTAAATTGACAACCGATCCGGTGACCTCTGGGACATGGTTTGACCCCCTTAGGAAAGTGCTATCATCATGAAACATTCAGATCACTTAACACTCAAAGATTCTACCTTCCTGTAACGTTTCAGCCTGATTGGACCTTGTTTTCACACAAATGGACCCAGAATGATGTGAAATTGTGCTTCGTGCAACATAATTCTGGGTGCCATTTAAAAACCATAAGTGCTAATGACTCCATTCCTTTTTGTGGCTGTAGGGGCTGTTGATTGGAGTACACTAAAACAAGCCTGACCTCTCTAGGACATTCAGAAGCCAAGTTATAAGCCCACAACTGTGTAACTGGACTACTTCTTTAAAGTGACACCAGGCCCGGTGACCTTTGGGACATGGTTTGACCCCCTATAGGAATGTGCGATCATCATGAAACGTTCAGATCACTTACAACTCAATAGATTCTACTTTCTTGTAACGTTTCAGCCTGAATGGACCTTGTTTTCACACAAATGGACCCAGAATGATGTGAAATTGTGCTTCGTGCAACATAATTCTGGGTGCCATTTACAAACCATAAGTGCTAATGACTCCATTCCTTTTTGTGGTTGTAGGGGCTGTTGATTGGAGTACTCTGAAACAAACCTGATCACTCTAGGACATTCAGAAGCCAAGTTATAAGCCCACAAATGTGTAACTGGACTACTTCTTTAAATTGACACCGATCCGGTGACCTTTGGGACATGGTTTGACCCCCTTAGGAAAGTGCTATCATCATGAAAAGTTCAGATCACTTACAACTCAATAGATTCTACCTTCCTGTAACGTTTCAGCCTGATTGGACCTTGTTTTCACACAAATGAACCCAGAATGATGTGAAATTGTGCTTCGTGCAACATAATTCTGGGTGCCATTTACAAACCATAAGTGCTAATGACTCCATTCCTTTTTGTGGTTGTAGGGGCTGTTGATTGGAGTACACTAAAACAAACCTGATCTCTCTAGGACATTCAGAAGCCAAGTTATAAGCCCACAAAGGTGTAACTGGACTACTTCTTTAAAGTGACACCAGGCCCGGTGACCTTTGGGACATGGTTTGACCCCCTATAGGAATGTGCGATCATCATGAAACGTTCAGATCACTTACAACTCAATAGATTCTACCTTCTTGTAACGTTTCAGCCTGATTGGACCTTGTTTTCACACAAATGGACCCAGAATGATGTGAAATTGTGCTTCGTGCAACATAATTCTGGGTACCATTTACAAACCATAAGTGCTAATGACTCCATTCCTTTTTGTGGTTGTAGGGGCTGTTGATTGGAGTACACTAAAACAAACCTGATCTCTCTAGGACATTCAGAAGCCAAGTTATAAGCCCACAAATGTGTAACTGGACTACTTCTTTAAAAAGACACCTGATCTGGTGACCTTTGGGACATGGTTTGACCCACTTAGGAATGTGCGATCATCATGAAACGTTCAGATCACTTACAACTCAATAGATTCTACCTTCTTGTAACGTTTCAGCCTGAATGGACCTTGTTTTCACACAAATGGACCCAGAATGATGTGAAATTGTGCTTCGTGCAACATAATTCTGGGTGCCATTTACAAACCATAAGTGCTAATGACCCCATTCCTTTTTGTGGATGTAGGGGCTGTTGATTGGAATACACTAAAACAAACCTGATCTCTCTAGGACATTCAGAAGCCAAGTTATAAGCCCACAAAGGTGTAACTGGACTACTTCTTTAAAGTGACACCAGGCCCGGTGACCTTTGGGACATGGTTTGACCCCCTATAGGAATGTGCGATCATCATGAAATGTTCAGATCACTTACAACTCAATAGATTCTACCTTCTTGTAACGTTTCAGCCTGAATGGACCTTGTTTTCAAACAAATGGACCCAGAATGATGTGAAATTGTGCTTCGTGCAACATAATTCTGGGTGCCATTTACAAACCATAAGTGCTAATGACTCCATTCCTTTTTGTGGTTGTATGGGCTGTTGATTGGAGTACACTAAAACAAACCTTATCTCTCTAGGACATTCAGAAGCCAGGTTATAAAGCCACAAATGTGTAACTGGACTACTTCTTTAAAGTGACACCAGGCCCGGTGACCTTTGGGACATGGTTTGACCCCCTATAGGAATGTGCGATCATCATGAAACGTTCATATCACTTACAACTCAATAGATTCTACCTTCTTGTAACGTTTCAGCCTGATTGGACCTTGTTTTCACACAAATGGACCCAGAATGATGTGAAATTGTGCTTCTTGCAACATAATTCTGGGTGCCATTTACAAACCATAAGTGCTAATGACTGAATTCTTTTTTGTGGTTGTAGGGGCTGTTGATTGGAGTGCACTAAAACAAACCTGATCTCTCTAGGACATTCAGAAGCCAAGTTATAAGCCCACAAATGTGTAACTGGACTACTTCTTTAAAGTGACACCAGATCCGGTGACTTTTGGGACATGGTTTGACCCACTTAGGAATGTGCGATCATCATGAAACGTTCAGATCACTTACAACTCAATAGATTCTACCTTCTTGTAACGTTTCAGCCTGATTGGACATTGTTTTCACACAAATGGACCCAGAATGATGTGAAATTGTGCTTCGTGCAACATAATTCTGGGTGCCATTTAAAAACCATAAGTGCTAATGACTCCATTCCTTTTTGAGGTAATAGGGGCTGTTAATTGGAGTACTCTAAAACAAACCTGACCTCTTTAGGATATTCAGAAGCCAAGTTATAAGCCCACAAAGGTGTAACTGGACTACTTCTTTAAAGTGACACCAGGGCCGGTGACCTTTGGGACATGGTTTGACCCCCTATAGGAATGTGCGATCATAATGAAACTTTCAGATCACTTACAACTCAACAGATTCTACCTTCTTGTAACGTTTCAGCCTGACTGGACCTTGTTTTCACACAAATGGACCCAGAATGATGTGAAATTGTGCTTCGTGCAACATAATTCTGGGTGCCATTTAAAAACCATAAGTGCTAATGACTCCATTTCTTTTTGTGGTTGTAGGGGCTGTTGATTGGAGTACACTAAAACAAACCTGATCTCTCTAGGAAATTCAGAAGCCAAGTTATAAGCCCACAAATGTGTAACTGGACTACTTCTTTAAATTGACACCAGATCCGGTGACCTCTGGGACATGGTTTGACCCCCTTAGGAAAGTGCTATCATCATGAAACGTTCAGATCACTTACAACTCAATAGATTCTACCTTCCTGTAACGTTTCAGTCTGATTGGACCTTGTTTTCACACAAATGAACCCAGAATGATGTGAAATTGTGCTTCGTGCAACATAATTCTGGGTGCCATTTAAAAACCATAAATGCTAATGACTCCATTCCTTTTTGTGGTTGTAGGGGCTGTTTATTGAAGTACACTAAAACAAGCCTGACCTCTCTAGGACATTCAGAAGCCAAGTTATAAGCCCACAAATGTGTAACTGGACTACTTCTTTAAAGTGACACCAGATCCGGTGACCTTTAGGACATGGTTTGACCCCCTTAGGAAAGTGCTATCATCATGAAACGTTCAGATCACTTACAACTCAATAGATTCTACCTTCCTGTAACGTTTCAGCCTGATTGGACCTTGTTTTCACACAAATGAACCCAGAATGATGTGAAATTGTGCTTTGTGCAACATAATTCTGGGTGCCATTTAAAAACCATAAGTGCTAATGACTCCATTCCTTTTTGGGGTAATGGGGGCTGTTAATTGGAGTACTCTAAAACAAACCTGACCTCTGTAGGTTATTCAGAAGCCAAGTTATAAGCCCACAAAGGTGTAACTGGACTACTTCTTTAAAGTGACACTAGGCCCGGTGACCTTTGGGACATGGTTTGACCCCCTATAGGAATGTGATATCATCATGAAACTTTCAGATCACTTACAACTCAACAGATTCTACCTTCTTGTAACGTTTCAGCCTGACTGGACCTTGTTTTCACACAAATGGACCCAGAATGATGTGAAATTGTGCTTCGTGCAACATAATTCTGGGTGCCATTTAAAAGCCATAAGTGCTAATGACTCCATTCCTTTTTGTGGTTGTAGGGGCTGTTGATTGGAGTACACTAAAACAAACCTGATCTCTCTAGGACATTCAGAAGCCAAGTTATAAGCCCACAAATGTGTAACTGGACTACTTCTTTAAATTGACACCAGATCCGGTGACCTCTGGGACATGGTTTGACCCCCTTAGGAAAGTGCTATCATCATGAAACGTTCAGATCACTTACAACTCAATAGATTCTACCTTCCTGTAACGTTTCAGCCTGATTGGACCTTGTTTTCACACAAATGAACCCAGAATGATGTGAAATTGTGCTTTGTGCAACATAATTCTGGGTGCCATTTAAAAACCATAAGTGCTAATGACTCCATTCCTTTTTGTGGTTGTAGGGGCTGTTTATTGAAGTACACTAAAACAAGCCTGACCTCTCTAGGACATTCAGAAGCCAAGTTATAAGCCCACAAAGGTGTAACTGGACTACTTCTTTAAAGTGGCACCAGGCCCGGTGACCTTTGGGACATGGTTTGACCCCCTTTGGAATGTGCTATCATCATGAAACGTTCAGATCACTTACAACTCAATAGATTCTACCTTCCTGTAACGTTTCAGCCTGATTGGACCTTGTTTTCACACAAATGAACCCAGAATGATGTGAAATTGTGCTTCGTGCAACATAATTCTGGGTGCCATTTAAAAACCATAAGTGCTAATGACTCCATTCCTTTTTGTGGTTGTAGGGGCTGTTGATTGGAGTACACTAAAACAAACCTAATCTCTCTAGGACATTCAGAAGCCAAGTTATAAGCCAACAAATGTGTAACTGGACTACTTTTTTAAATTGACACCGATCCGGTGACCTTTGGGACATGGTTTTACCTCCTTAGGAAAGTGCTATCATCATGAAACGTTCAGATCACTTACAACTCAATAGATTCTACCTTCCTGTAACGTTTCAGCCTGATTGGACCTTGTTTTCACACAAATGGACCCAGAATGATGTGAAATTGTGCTTCGTGCAACATAATTCTGGGTGCCATTTACAAACCATAAGTTCTAATGACTCCATTCTTTTTTGTGGTTGTAGGGGCTGTTGATTGGAGTACACTAAAACAAACCTGATCTCTCTAGGACATTCAGAAGCCAAGTTATAACCCCACAAATGTGTAACTGGACTACTTCTTTAAAGTGACACCAGATCCGGTGACCTTTGGTACATGGTTTGACCCACTTAGGAATGTGCGATCATCATGAAACGTTCAGATCACTTACAACTCAATAGATTCTACCTTCTTGTAACGTTTCAGCCTGATTGGACCTTGTTTTCACCCAAATGGACGCAGAATGATGTGAAATTGTGCTTCGTGCAACATAATTCTGGGTGCCATTTAAAAACCATAAGTGCTAATGACTCCATTCCTTTTTGAAGTAATAGGGGCTGTTAATTGGAGTACTCTAAAACAAACCTGACCTCTCTAGGATATTCAGAAGCCAAGTTATAAGCCCACAAATGTGTAACTGGACTACTTCTTTAAAGTGACACCAGATCCGGTGACCTTTAGGACATGGATTGACACCCTTAGGAAACTGCTATCATCATGAAACGTTCAGATCACTTACAACTCAATAGATTCTACCTTCTTGTAACGTTTCAGCCTGATTGGACCTTGTTTTCACCCAAATGGACCCAGAATGATGTGAAATTGTGCTTCGTGCAACATAATTCTGGGTGCCATTTACAAACCATAAGTTCTAATGACTCCATTCTTTTTTGTGGTTGTAGGGGCTGTTGATTGGAGTACACTAAAACAAACCTGATCTCTCTAGGACATTCAGAAGCCAAGTTATAACCCCACAAATGTGTAACTGGACTACTTCTTTAAAGTGACACCAGATCCGGTGACCTTTGGTACATGGTTTGACCCACTTAGGAATGTGCGATCATCATGAAACGTTCAGATCACTTACAACTCAATAGATTCTACCTTCTTGTAGCGTTTCAGCCTGATTGGACCTTGTTTTCACCCAAATGGACGCAGAATGATGTGAAATTGTGCTTCGTGCAACATAATTCTGGGTGCCATTTAAAAACCATAAGTGCTAATGACTCCATTCCTTTTTGAAGTAATAGGGGCTGTTAATTGGAGTACTCTAAAACAAACCTGACCTCTCTAGGATATTCAGAAGCCAAGTTATAAGCCCACAAATGTGTAACTGGACTACTTCTTTAAAGTGACACCAGATCCGGTGACCTTTAGGACATGGATTGACACCCTTAGGAAACTGCTATCATCATGAAACGTTCAGATCACTTACAACTCAATAGATTCTACCTTCCTGTAACGTTTCAGCCTGATTGGACCTTGTTTTCACACAAATGAACCCAGAATGATGTGAAATTGTGCTTTGTGCAACATAATTCTGGGTGCCATTTAAAAACCATAAGTGCTAATGACTCCATTCCTTTTTGGGGTAATGGGGGCTGTTAATTGGAGTACTCTAAAACAAACCTGACCTCTTTAGGATATTCAGAAGCCAAGTTATAAGCCCACAAAGGTGTAACTGGACTACTTCTTTAAAGTGACACCAGGCCCGGTGACCTTTGGGACATGGTTTGACCACCTGTAGGAATGTGCGATCATCATGAAACGTTCAGATCACTTACAACTCAATAGATTCTACCTTCTTGTAAAGTTTCAGCCTGATTGGACCTTGTTTTCACACAAATGGACCCAGAATGATGTGAAATTGTGCTTCGTGCCACATAATTCTGGGTGCCATTTACAAACCATAAGTGCTAATGACTCCATTCCTTTTTGTGGTTGTAGGGGCTGTTGATTGGAGTACACTAAAACAACCCTGATCTCTCTAGGACATTCAGAAGCCAAGTTATATGCCCACAAATGTGTAACTGGACTACTTCTTTAAATTGACACCGATCCAGTGACCTTTGGGACATGGTTTGACCCCCTATAGGAAAGTGCTATCATCATGAAACGTTCAGATCACTTACAACTCAATAGATTCTACCTTCCTGTAACGTTTCAGCCTGATTGGACCTTGTTTTCACACAAATGAACCCAGAATGATGTGAAATTGTGCTTCGTGCAACATAATTCTGGGTGCCATTTAAAAACCATAAGTTCTAATGACTCCATTCCTTTTTGGGGTAATGGGGGCTGTTAATTGGAGTACTCTAAATTAAACCTGACCTCTCTAGGATATTCACAAGCCAAGTTATAAGCCCACAAAGGTGTAACTGGACTACTTCTTTAAAGTGACACCAGGCCCGGTGACCTTTGGGACATGGTTTGACCCCCTTAGGAATGTGCGATCATCATGAAACGTTCAGATCACTTACAACTCAATAGATTCTACCTTCTTGTAACGTTTCAGCCTGATTGGACCTTGTTTTCACACAAATGGACCCAGAATGATGTGAAATTGTGCTTCATGCAACATAATTCTGGGTGCCATTTACAAACCATAATGACTCCATTCCTTTTTCTGGTTGTAGGGGCTGTTGATTGGAGTACTCTAAAACAAACCTGACCTCTTTAGGATATTCAGAAGCCAGGTTATAAGCCCACAAATGTGTAACTGGACTACTTCTTTAAATTGACAACAGATCCGGTGACCTCTGGGACATGGTTTGACCCCCTTAGGAAAGTGCTATCATCATGAAACGTTCAGATCACTTACAACTCAATAGATTCTACCGTCCTGTAACGTTTCAGCCTGACTGGACCTTGTTTTCACACAAATGGACCCAGAATGATGTGAAATTGTGCTTCGTGCAACATAATTCTGGGTGCCATTTAAAAACCATAAGTGCTAATGACTCCATTCCTTTTTGTGGTTGTAGGGGCTGTTGATTGGAGTACACTAAAACAATCCTGATCTCTCTAGGACATTCAGAAGCCAAGTTATAAGCCCACAAATGTGTAACTGGACTACTTCTTTAAATTGACAACAGATCCGGTGACCTCTGGGACATGGTTTGACCCCCTTAGGAAAGTGCTATCATCATGAAACGTTCAGATCACCTACAACTCAAAGATTCTACCTTCCTGTAACGTTTCAGCCTGATTGGACCTTGTTTTCACACAAATGGACCCAGAATGATGTGAAATTGTGCTTCGTGCAACATAATTCTGGGTGCCATTTAAAAACCATAAGTGCTAATGACTCCATTCCTTTTTGTGGCTGTAGGGGCTGTTGATTGGAGTACACTAAAACAAGCCTGACCTCTCTAGGACATTCAGAAGCCAAGTTATAAGCCCACAAATGTGTAACTGGACTACTTCTTTAAAGTGACACCAGGCCCGGTGACCTTTGGGACATGGTTTGACCCCCTATAGGAATGTGCGATCATCATGAAACGTTCAGATCACTTACAACTCAATAGATTCTACTTTCTTGTAACGTTTCAGCCTGACTGGACCTTGTTTTCACACAAATGGACCCAGAATGATGTGAAATTGTGCTTCGTGCAACATAATTCTGGGTGCCATTTACAAACCATAAGTGCTAATGACTCCATTCCTTTTTGTGGTTGTAGGGGCTGTTGATTGGAGTACTCTGAACCAAACCTGATCACTCTAGGACATTCAGAAGCCAAGTTATAAGCCCACAAATGTGTAACTGGACTACTTCTTTAAATTGACACCGATCCGGTGACCTTTGGGATATGGTTTGACCCCCTTAGGAAAGTGCTATCATCATGAAACGTTCAGATCACTTACAACTCAATAGATTCTACCTTCCTGTAACGTTTCAGCCTGATTGGACCTTGTTTTCACACAAATGGACCCAGAATGATGTGAAATTGTGCTTCGTGCAACATAATTCTGGGTGCCATTTAGAAACCATAAGTTCTAATGACTCCATTCTTTTTTGTGGTTGTAGGGGCTGTTAATTGGAGTACTCTAAATTAAACCTGACCTCTCTAGGATATTCAGAAGCAGAGTTATAAGCCCACAAAGGTGTAACTGGACTACTTCTTTAAAGTGACACCAGGCCCGGTGACCTTTGGGACATGGTTTGACCCCCTTAGGAATGTGCGATCATCATGAAACGTTCAGATCACTTACAACTCAATAGATTCTACCTTCTTGTAACGTTTCAGCCTGATTGGACCTTGTTTTCACACGAATGGACCCAGAATGATGTGAAATTGTGCTTCGTGCAACATAATTCTGGGCGCCATTTACAAACCATAAGTGCTAATGACTCCATTCCTTTTTGTGGCTGTAGGGGCTGTTTATTGGAGTACACTAAAACAAGCCTGACCTCTCTAGGACATTCAGAAGCCAAGTTATAAGCCCACAAAGGTGTAACTGGACTACTTATTTAAAGTGACACCAGGCCCGGTGACCTTTGGGACATGGTTTGACCCCCTATAGGAATGTGCGATCATCATGAAACGTTCAAATCACTTACAACTCAATAGATTCTACCTTCTTGTAACGTTTCAACCTGAATTGACCTTGTTTTCACACAAATGGACCCAGAATGATGTGAAATTGTGCTTCGTGCATCATAAATCTGGGTGCCATTTACAAACCATAAGTGCTAATGACTCCATTCCTTTTTGTGGTTGTAGGGGCTGTTGATTGTAGTACTCTGAAACAAACCTGATCACTCTGGGACATTCAGAAGCCAAGTTATAAGCCCACAAATGTGTAACTGGACAACTTATTTACATTGACACCAGGCCCGTTGACCTTTGGGACATGGTTTGACCCCCTATAGGAATGTGCGATCATCATGAAACGTTCATATCACTTACAACTCAATAGATTCTACCTTCTTGTAACGTTTCAGCCTGATTGGACCTTGTTTTCACACAAATGGACCCAGAATGATGTGAAATTGTGCTTCGTGCAACATAATTCTGGGTGCCATTTACAAACCATAAGTTCTAATGACTCCATTCTTTTTTGTGGTTGTAGGGGCTGTTGATTGGAGTACACTAAAACAAACCTGATCTCTCTAGGACATTCAGAAGCCAAGTTATAAGCCCACAAATGTGTAACTGGACTACTTCTTTAAAGTGACACCAGATCCGGTGACCTTTGGTACATGGTTTGACCCACTTAGGAATGTGCGATCATCATGAAACGTTCAGATCACTTACAACTCAATAGATTCTACCTTCTTGTAACGTTTCAGCCTGATTGGACCTTGTTTTCACCCAAATGGACCCAGAATGATGTGAAATTGTGCTTCGTGCAACATAATTCTGGGTGCCATTTAAAAACCATAAGTGCTAATGACTCCATTCCTTTTTGAGGTAATATGGGCTGTTAATTGGAGTACTCTAAAACAAACCTGACCTCTCTAGGATATTCAGAAGCCAAGTTATAAGCCCACAAATGTGTAACTGGACTACTTCTTTAAAGTGACACCAGATCCGGTGACCTTTAGGACATGGTTTGACCCCCTTAGGAAAGTGCTATCATCATGAAACGTTCAGATCACTTACAACTCAATAGATTCTACCTTCCTGTAACGTTTCAGCCTGATTGGACCTTGTTTTCACACAAATGAACCCAGAATGATGTGAAATTGTGCTTTGTGCAACATAATTCTGGGTGCCATTTAAAAACCATAAGTGCTAATGACTCCATTCCTTTTTGGGGTAATGGGGGCTGTTAATTGGAGTACTCTAAAACAAACCTGACCTCTGTAGGATATTCAGAAGCCAAGTTATAAGCCCACAAAGGTGTAACTGGACTACTTCTTTAAAGTGACACAACTCAACAGATTCTACCTTCTTGTAACGTTTCAGCCTGACTGGACCTTGTTTTCACACAAATGGACCCAGAATGATGTGAAATTGTGCTTCGTGCAACATAATTCTGGGTGCCATTTAAAAGCCATATGCTAATGACTCCATTCCTTTTTGTGGTTGTAGGGGCTGTTGATTGGAGTACACTAAAACAAACCTGATCTCTCTAGGACATTCAGAAGCCAAGTTATAAGCCCACAAATGTGTAACTGGACTACTTCTTTAAATTGACACCAGATCCGGTGACCTCTGGGACATGGTTTGACCCCCTTAGGAAAGTGCTATCATCATGAAACGTTCAGATCACTTACAACTCAATAGATTCTACCTTCCTGTAACGTTTCAGCCTGATTGGACCTTGTTTTCACACAAATGGACCCAGAATGATGTGAAATTGTGCTTCGTGCAACATAATTCTGGGTGCCATTTAAAAACCATAAGTGCTAATGACTCCATTCCTTTTTGTGGCTGTAGGGGCTGTTGATTGGAGTACACTAAAACAAGCCTGACCTCTCTAGGACATTCAGAAGCCAAGTTATAAGCCCACAAATGTGTAACTGGACTACTTCTTTAAAGTGACACCAGGCCCGGTGACCTTTGGGACATGGTTTGACCCCCTATAGGAATGTGCGATCATCATGAAACGTTCAGATCACTTACAACTCAATAGATTCTACTTTCTTGTAACGTTTCAGCCTGCATGGACCTCTTTTTCACACAAATGGACCCAGAATGATGTGAAATTGTGCTTCGTGCAACATAATTCTGGGTGCCATTTACAAACCATAAGTGCTAATGACTCCATTCCTTTTTGTGGTTGTAGGGGCTGTTGATTGGGGTAATCTGAAACAAACCTGATCACTCTAGGACATTCAGAAGCCAAGTTATAAGCCCACAAATGTGTAACTGGACTACTTCTTTAAATTGACACCGATCCGGTGACCTTTGGGACATGGTTTGACCCCCTTAGGAAAGTGCTATCATCATGAAACGTTCAGATCACTTACAACTCAATAGATTCTACCTTCCTGTAACGTTTCAGCCTGATTGGACCTTGTTTTCACACAAATGAACCCAGAATGATGTGAAATTGTGCTTCGTGCAACATAATTCTGGGTGCCATTTACAAACCATAAGTGCTAATGACTCCATTCCTTTTTGTGGTTGTAGGGGCTGTTGATTGGAGTACACTAAAACAAACCTGATCTCTCTAGGACATTCAAAAGCCAAGTTATACGCCCACAAAGTTGTAACTGGACTACTTCTTTAAAGTGACACCAGGCCCGGTGACCTTTGGGACATGGTTTGACCCCCTATAGGAATGTGCGATCATCATGAAACGTTCAGATAACTTACAACTCAATAGATTCTACCTTCTTGTAACGTTTCAGCCTGATTGGACCTTGTTTTCACACAAATGGACCCAGAATGATGTGAAATTGTGCTTCGTGCAACATAATTCTGGGTGCCATTTACAAACCATAAGTGCTAATGACTCCATTCCTTTTTGTGGTTGTAGGGGCTGTTGATTGGAGTACACTAAAACAAACCTGATCTCTCTAGGACATTCAGAAGCCAAGTTATAAGCCCACAAATGTGTAACTGGAGTACTTCTTTAAATTGACACCAGATCCGGCGACCTTTGGGACATGGTTTGACCCCCTTAGGAAAGTGCTATCATAATGAAACGTTCAGATCACTTACAACTCAATAGATTCTACGTTCCTGTAATGTTTCAGCCTGATTGGACCTTGTTTTCACACAAATGAACCCAGAAATATTTGAAATTGTGCTTAGTGCAACATAATTCTGGGTGCCATTTACAAACCATAATGACTCCATTCCTTTTTGTGGTTGTAGGGGCTGTTGATTGGAGTACTCTAAAAAAACCTGACCTCTTTAGGATATTCAGAAGCCAAGTTATAAGCCCACAAATGTGTAACTGGAGTACTTCTTTAAATTGACACCAGATCCGGCGACCTTTGGGACATGGTTTGACCCCCTTAGGAAAGTGCTATCATAATGAAACGTTCAGATCACTTACAACTCAATAGATTCTACCTTCTTGTAACGTTTCAGCCTGAATGGACCTTGTTTTCACACAAATGGACCCAGAATGATCTGAAATTGTGCTTCGTGCAACATAATTCTGGGTGCCATTTAAAAACCATAAGTGCTAATGACTCCATTCCTTTTTGTGGTTGTAGGGGCTGTTGATTGGAGTACACTAAAACAAACCTGATCTCTCTAGGAAATTCAGAAGCCAAGTTATAAGCCCACAAATGTGTAACTGGACTACTTCTTTAAATTGACACCTGATCCGGTGACCTCTGGGACATGGTTTGACCCCCTTAGGAAAGTGCTATCATCATG
The DNA here is from genome assembly GCF_043380555.1 of Nothobranchius furzeri. Taxonomy (NCBI): domain Eukaryota; kingdom Metazoa; phylum Chordata; class Actinopteri; order Cyprinodontiformes; family Nothobranchiidae; genus Nothobranchius; species Nothobranchius furzeri. The sequence goes on from NC_091747.1 coordinate 3,902,505, forward strand.
AAACGTTCAGATCACTTACAACTCAATAGATTCTACCTTCCTGTAACGTTTCAGCCTGATTGGACCTTGTTTTCACACAAATGAACCCAGAATGATGTGAAATTGTGCTTTGTGCAACATAATTCTGGGTGCCATTTAAAAACCATAAGTGCTAATGACTCCATTCCTTTTTGGGGTAATGGGGGCTGTTAATTGGAGTACTCTAAAACAAACCTGACCTCTGTAGGATATTCAGAAGCCAAGTTATAAGCCCACAAAGGTGTAACTGGACTACTTCTTTAAAGTGACACCAGGCCCGGTGACCTTTGGGACATGGTTTGACCCCCTATAGGAATGTGATATCATCATGAAACTTTCAGATCACTTACAACTCAACAGATTCTACCTTCTTGTAACGTTTCAGCCTGACTGGACCTTGTTTTCACACAAATGGACCCAGAATGATGTGAAATTGTGCTTCGTGCAACATAATTCTGGGTGCCATTTAAAAGCCATAAGTGCTAATGACTCCATGCCTTTTTGTGGTTGTAGGGGCTGTTGATTGGAGTACACTAAAACAAACCTGATCTCTCTAGGACATTCAGAAGCCAAGTTATAAGCCCACAAATGTGTAACTGGACTACTTCTTTAAATTGACACCAGATCCGGTGACCTCTGGGACATGGTTTGACCCCCTTAGGAAAGTGCTATCATCATGAAACGTTCAGATCACTTACAACTCAATAGATTCTACCTTCCTGTAACGTTTCAGCCTGATTGGACCTTGTTTTCACACAAATGAACCCAGAATGATGTGAAATTGTGCTTTGTGCAACATAATTCTGGGTGCCATTTAAAAACCATAAGTGCTAATGACTCCATTCCTTTTTGTGGTTGTAGGGGCTGTTTATTGAAGTACACTAAAACAAGCCTGACCTCTCTAGGACATTCAGAAGCCAAGTTATAAGCCCACAAAGGTGTAACTGGACTACTTCTTTAAAGTGGCACCAGGCCCGGTGACCTTTGGGACATGGTTTGACCCCCTTTGGAATGTGCTATCATCATGAAACGTTCAGATCACTTACAACTCAATAGATTCTACCTTCCTGTAACGTTTCAGCCTGATCGGACCTTGTTTTCACACAAATGAACCCAGAATGATGTGAAATTGTGCTTCGTGCAACATAATTCTGGGTGCCATTTAAAAACCATAAGTGCTAATGACTCCATTCCTTTTTGTGGTTGTAGGGGCTGTTGATTGGAGTACACTAAAACAAACCTGATCTCTCTAGGACATTCAGAAGCCAAGTTATAAGCCCACAAATGTGTAACTGGACTACTTTTTTAAATTGACACCGATCCGGTGACCTTTGGGACATGGTTTTACCTCCTTAGGAAAGTGCTATCATCATGAAACGTTCAGATCACTTACAACTCAATAGATTCTACCTTCCTGTAACGTTTCAGCCTGATTGGACCTTGTTTTCACACAAATGAACCCGGAATGATGTGAAATTTTGCTTCGTGCCACATAATTCTGGGTGCCATTTACAACCCATAAGTGCTAATGACTCCATTCCTTTTTGGGGTAATGGGGGCTGTTAATTGGAGTACTCTAAATTAAACCTGACCTCTCTAGGATATTCAGAAGCAGAGTTATAAGCCCACAAAGGTGTAACTGGACTACTTCTTTAAAGTGACACCAGGCCCGGTGACCTTTGGGACATGGTTTGACCCCCTTAGGAATGTGCGATCATCATGAAACGTTCAGATCACTTACAACTCAATAGATTCTACCTTCTTGTAACGTTTCAGCCTGATTGGACCTTGTTTTCACCCAAATGGACCCAGAATGATTTGAAATTGTGCTTCGTGCAACATAATTCTGGGCGCCATTTACAAACCATAAGTGCTAATGACTCCATTCCTTTTTGTGGCTGTAGGGGCTGTTTATTGGAGTACACTAAAACAAGCCTGACCTCTCTAGGACATTCAGAAGCCAAGTTATAAGCCCACAAAGGTGTAACTGGACTACTTATTTAAAGTGACACCAGGCCCGGTGACCTTTGGGACATGGTTTGACCCCCTATAGGAATGTGCGATCATCATGAAACGTTCAGATCACTTACAACTCAATAGATTCTACCTTCTTGTAATGTTTCAACCTGAATGGACCTTTTTTCACACAAATGGACCCAGAATGATGTGAAATTGTGCTTCGTGCATCATAAATCTGGGTGCCATTTACAAACCATAAGTGCTAATGACTCCATTCCTTTTTGTGGTTGTAGGGGCTGTTGATTGTAGTACTCTGAAACAAACCTGATCACTCTGGGACATTCAGAAGCCAAGTTATAAGCCCACAAATGTGTAACTGGACAACTTATTTACATTGACACCAGGCCCGTTGACCTTTGGGACATGGTTTGACCCCCTATAGGAATGTGCGATCATCATGAAACGTTCATATCACTTACAACTCAATAGATTCTACCTTCTTGTAACGTTTCAGCCTGATTGGACCTTGTTTTCACACAAATGGACCCAGAATGATGTGAAATTGTGCTTCGTGCAACATAATTCTGGGTGCCATTTACAAACCATAAGTTCTAATGACTCCATTCTTTTTTGTGGTTGTAGGGGCTGTTGATTGGAGTACACTAAAACAAACCTGATCTCTCTAGGACATTCAGAAGCCAAGTTATAAGCCCACAAATGTGTAACTGGACTACTTCTTTAAAGTGACACCAGATCCGGTGACCTTTGGTACATGGTTTGACCCACTTAGGAATGTGCGATCATCATGAAACGTTCAGATCACTTACAACTCAATAGATTCTACCTTCTTGTAACGTTTCAGCCTGATTGGACCTTGTTTTCACCCAAATGGACCCAGAATGATGTGAAATTGTGCTTCGTGCAACATAATTCTGGGTGCCATTTAAAAACCATAAGTGCTAATGACTCCATTCCTTTTTGAGGTAATAGGGGCTGTTAATTGGAGTACTCTAAAACAAACCTGACCTCTCTAGGATATTCAGAAGCCAAGTTATAAGCCCACAAATGTGTAACTGGACTACTTCTTTAAAATGACACCAGATCCGGTGACCTCTAGGACATGGATTGACACCCTTAGGAAACTGCTATCATCATGAAACGTTCAGATCACTGACAACTCAATAGATTCTACCTTCCTGTAACGTTTCAGCCTGATTGGACCTTGTTTTCACACAAATGAACCCAGAATGATGTGAAATATTGCTTTGTGCAACATAATTCTGGGTGCCATTTAAAAACCATAAGTGCTAATGACTCCATTCCTTTTTGGGGTAATGGGGGCTGTTAATTGGAGTACTCTAACACAAACCTGACCTCTTTAGGATATTCAGAAGCCAAGTTATAAGCCCACAAAGGTGTAACTGGACTACTTCTTTAAAGTGACACCAGGCCCGGTGACCTTTGGGACATGGTTTGACCACCTGTAGGAATGTGCGATCATCATGAAACGTTCAGATCACTTACAACTCAATAGATTCTACCTTCTTGTAACGTTTCAGCCTGATTGGACCTTGTTTACACACAAATGGACCCAGAATGATGTGAAATTGTGCTTCGTGCCACATAATTCTGGATGCCATTTACAAACCATAAGTGCTAATGACTCCATTCCTTTTTGTGGTTGTAGGGGCTGTTGATTGGAGTACACTAAAACAAACCTGATCTCTCTAGGACATTCAGAAGCCAAGTTATATGCCCACAAATGTGTAACTGGACTACTTCTTTAAATTGACACCGATCCAGTGACCTTTGGGACATGGTTTGACCCCCTATAGGAAAGTGCTATCATCATGAAACGTTCAGATCACTTACAACTCAATAGATTCTACCTTCTTGTAACGTTTCAGCCTGATTGGACCTTGTTTTCACACAAATGAACCCAGAATGATGTGAAATTGTGCTTCGTGCCACATAATTCTGGGTGCCATTTACAAACCATAAGTGCTAATGACTCCATTCCTTTTTGTGGTTGTAGGGGCTGTCTATTGGAGTACACTAAAACAAACCTGATCTCTCTAGGACATTCAGAAGCCAAGTTATATGCCCACAAATGTGTAACTGGACTACTTTTTTAAATTGACACCGATCCGGTGACCTTTGGGACATGGTTTTACCTCCTTAGGAAAGTGCTATCATCATGAAACGTTCAGATCACTTACAACTCAATAGATTCTACCTTCCTGTAACGTTTCAGCCTGATTGGACCTTGTTTTCACACAAATGAACCTGGAATGATGTGAAATTTTGCTTCGTGCCACATAATTCTGGGTGCCATTTACAACCCATAAGTGCTAATGACTCCATTCCTTTTTGGGGTAATGGGGGCTGTTAATTGGAGTACTCTAAATTAAACCTGACCTCTCTAGGATATTCAGAAGAAGAGTTATAAGCCCACAAAGGTGTAACTGGACTACTTCTTTAAAGTGACACCAGGCCCGGTGACCTTTGGGACATGGTTTGACCCCCTATAGGAATGTGCGATCATCATGAAACGTTCAGATCACTTACAACTCAATAGATTCTACCTTCTTGTAACGTTTCAACCTGAATGGACCTTGTTTTCACACAAATGGACCCAGAATGATGTGAAATTGTGCTTCGTGCATCATAAATCTGGGTGCCATTTACAAACCATAAGTGCTAATGACTCCATTCCTTTTTGTGGTTGTAGGGGCTGTTGATTGTAGTACTCTGAAACAAACCTGATCACTCTGGGACATTCAGAAGCCAAGTTATAAGCCCACAAATGTGTAACTGGACAACTTATTTACATTGACACCAGGCCCGTTGACCTTTGGGACATGGTTTGACCCCCTATAGGAATGTGCGATCATCATGAAACGTTCATATCACTTACAACTCAATAGATTCTACCTTCTTGTAACGTTTCAGCCTGATTGGACCTTGTTTTCACACAAATGGACCCAGAATGATGTGAAATTGTGCTTCGTGCAACATAATTCTGGGTGCCATTTACAAACCATAAGTTCTAATGACTCCATTCTTTTTTGTGGTTGTAGGGGCTGTTGATTGGAGTACACTAAAACAAACCTGATCTCTCTAGGACATTCAGAAGCCAAGTTATAAGCCCACAAATGTGTAACTGGACTACTTCTTTAAAGTGACACCAGATCCGGTGACCTTTGGTACATGGTTTGACCCACTTAGGAATGTGCGATCATCATGAAACATTCAGATCACTTACTACTCAATAGATTCTACCTTCTTGTAACGTTTCAGCCTGATTGGACCTTGTTTTCACCCAAATGGACCCAGAATGATGTGAAATTGTGCTTCGTGCAACATAATTCTGGGTGCCATTTAAAAACCATAAGTGCTAATGACTCCATTCCTTTTTGAGGTAATAGGGGCTGTTAATTGGAGTACTCTAAAACAAACCTGACCTCTCTAGGATATTCAGAAGCCAAGTTATAAGCCCACAAATGTGTAACTGGACTACTTCTTTAAAGTGACACCAGATCCGGTGACCTCTAGGACATGGATTGACACCCTTAGGAAACTGCTATCATCAGGAAACGTTCAGATCACTTACAACTCAATAGATTCTACCTTCCTGTAACGTTTCAGCCTGATTGGACCTTGTTTTCACACAAATGAACCCAGAATGATGTGAAATTGTGCTTTGTGCAACATAATTCTGGGTGCCATTTAAAATCATAAGTGCTAATGACTCCATTCCTTTTTGGGGTAATGGGGGCTGTTAATTGGAGTACTCTAACACAAACCTGACCTCTTTAGGATATTCAGAAGCAAAGTTATAAGCCCACAAAGGTGTAACTGGACTACTTCTTTAAAGTGAGACCAGGCCCGGTGACCTTTGGGACATGGTTTGACCACCTGTAGGAATGTGCGATCATCATGAAACGTTCAGATCACTTACAACTCAATAGATTCTACCTTCTTGTAACGTTTCAGCCTGATTGGACCTTGTTTTCACACAAATGGACCCAGAATGATGTGAAATTGTGCTTCGTGCCACATAATTCTGGGTGCCATTTACAAACCATAATGACTCCATTCCTTTTAGTGGTTGTAGGGGCTGTTGATTGGAGTACACTAAAACAAACCTGATCTCTCTAGGACATTCAGAAGCCAAGTTATAAGCCCACAAAGGTGTAACTGGACTACTTCTTTAAAGTGACACCAGGCCCGGTGACCTTTGGGACATGGTTTGACCCCCTATAGGAATGTGCGATCATCATGAAACTTTCAGATCACTTACAACTCAATTGATTCTACCTCCTTGTAACGTTTCAGCCTGATTGGACCTTGTTTTCACACAAATGAACCCAGAATGATGTGAAATTGTGCTTTGTGCAACATAATTCTGGGTGCCATTTAAAAACCATAAGTGCTAATGACTCCATTCCTTTTTGGGGTAATGGGGGCTGTTAATTGGAGTACTCTAAAACAAACCTGACCTCTGTAGGATATTCAGAAGCCAAGTTATAAGCCCACAAAGGTGTAACTGGACTACTTCTTTAAAGTGACATCAGGCCCGGTGACCTTTGGGACATGGTTTGACCCCCTATAGGAATGTGCGATCATCATGAAACTTTCAGATCACTTACAACTCAACAGATTCTACCTTCTTGTAACGTTTCAGCCTGACTGGACCTTGTTTTCACACAAATGGACCCAGAATGATGTGAAATTGTGCTTCGTGCAACATAATTCTGGGTGCCATTTAAAAGCCATAAGTGCTAATGACTCCATTCCTTTTTGTGGTTGTAGGGGCTGTTGATTGGAGTACACTAAAACAAACCTGATCTCTCTAGGACAGTCAGAAGCCAAGTTATAAGCCCACAAATGTGTAACTGGACTACTTCTTTAAATTGACACCAGATCCGGTGACCTCTGGGACATGGTTTGACCCCCTTAGGAAAGTGCAATCATCATGAAACGTTCAGATCACTTACAACTCAACAGATTCTACCTTCTTGTAACGTTTCAGCCTGATTGGACCTTGTTTTCACACAAATGAACCCAGAATGATGTGAAATTGTGCTTTGTGCAACATAATTCTGGATGCCATTTAAAAACCATGTGCAACATAATTCTGGGTGCCATTTAAAAACCATAAGTGCTAATGACTCCATTCCTTTTTGTGGTTGTAGGGGCTGTTTATTGAAGAAGTACACTAAAACAAGCCTGACTTCTCTAGGACATTCAGAAGCCAAGTTATAAGCCCACAAAGGTGTAACTGGACTACTTCTTTAAAGTGGCACCAGGCCCGGTGACCTTTGGGACATGGTTTGACCCCCTTAGGAATGTGCTATCATCATGAAACTTTCAGATCACTTACAACTCAATAGATTCTACCTTCTTGTAACGTTTCAGCCTGATTGGACCTTGTTTTCACACAAATGGACCCAGAATGATGTGAAATTGTGCTTCGTTTAACATAATTCTGGGTGCCATTTACAAACCATAAGTGCTAATGACTCCATTCCTTTTTGTAGTTGTAGGGGCTGTTGATTGGAGTACACTAAAACAAACCTGATCTCTCTAGGACATTCAGAAGCCAGGTTATAAAGCCACAAATGTGTAACTGGACTACTTCTTTAAAGTGACACCAGGCCCGGTGACCTTTGGGACATGGTTTGACCCACTTAGGAATGTGCGATCATCATGAAACGTTCATATCACTTACAACTCAATAGATTCTACCTTCTTGTAACGTTTCAGCCTGATTGGACCTTGTTTTCACACAAATGGACCCAGAATGATGTGAAATTGTGCTTCGTGCAACATAATTCTGGGTGCCATTTACAAACCATAAGTGCTAATGACTGAATTCTTTTTTGTGGTTGTAGGGGCTGTTGATTGGAGTGCACTAAAACAAACCTGATCTCTCTAGGACATTCAGAAGCCAAGTTATAAGCCCACAAATGTGTAACTGGACTACTTCTTTAAAGTGACACCAGATCCGGTGACTTTTGGGACATGGTTTGACCCACTTAGGAATGTGCGATCATCATGAAACGTTCAGATCACTTACAACTCAATAGATTCTACCTTCTTGTAACGTTTCAGCCTGATTGGACATTGTTTTCACACAAATGGACCCAGAATGATGTGAAATTGTGCTTCGTGCAACATAATTCTGGGTGCCATTTAAAAACCATAAGTGCTAATGACTCCATTCCTTTTTGAGGTAATAGGGGCTGTTAATTGGAGTACTCTAAAATTAACCTGACCTCTTTAGGATATTCAGAAGCCAAGTTATAAGCCCACAAAGGTGTAACTGGACTACTTCTTTAAAGTGACACCAGGCCCGGTGACCTTTGGGACATGGTTTGACCCACTTAGGAATGTGCGATCATCATGAAACGTTCAGATCACTTACAACTCAATAGATTCTACCTTCTTGTAACGTTTCAGCCTGATTGGACATTGTTTTCACACAAATGGACCCAGAATGATGTGAAATTGTGCTTCGTGCAACATAATTCTGGGTGCCATTTAAAAACCATAAGTGCTAATGACTCCATTCCTTTTTGAGGTAATAGGGGCTGTTAATTGGAGTACTCTAAAATTAACCTGACCTCTTTAGGATATTCAGAAGCCAAGTTATAAGCCCACAAATGTGTAAACTGGACTACTTCTTTAAATTGACACCAGATCCGGTGACCTCTGGGACATGGTTTGACCCCCTTAGGAATGTGCGATCATCATGAAACGTTCAGATCACTTACAACTCAATAGATTCTACCTTCTTGTAACGTTTCAGCCTGATTGGACCTTGTTTTCACACAAATGGACCCAGAATGATGTGAAATTGTGCTTCGTGCAACATAATTCTGGGTGCCATTTAAAAACCATAAGTGCTAATGACTCCATTCCTTTTTGAGGTAATATGGGCTGTTAATTGGAGTACTCTAAAACAAACCTGACCTCTCTAGGATATTCAGAAGCCAAGTTATAAGCCCACAAATGTGTAACTGGACTACTTCTTTAAAGTGACACCAGATCCGGTGACCTTTAGGACATGGTTTGACCCCCTTAGGAAAGTGCTATCATCATGAAACGTTCAGATCACTTACAACTCAATAGATTCTACCTTCCTGTAACGTTTCAGCCTGATTGGACCTTGTTTTCACACAAATGAACCCAGAATGATGTGAAATTGTGCTTCGTGCAACATAATTCTGGGTGCCATTTAAAAACCATAAGTGCTAATGACTCCCTTCCTTTTTGGGGTAATGGGGGCTGTTAATTTGAGTACTCTAAAACAAACCTGACCTCTGTAGGATATTCAGAAGCCAAGTTATAAGCCCACAAAGGTGTAACTGGACTACTTCTTTAAAGTGACACCAGATCCGGTGACCTTTGGGACATGGTTTGACCCCCTATAGGAATGTGATATCATCATGAAACTTTCAGATCACTTACAACTCAACAGATTCTACCTTCTTGTAACGTTTCAGCCTGACTGGACCTTGTTTTCACACAAATGGACCCAGAATGATGTGAAATTGTGCTTCGTGCAACATAATTCTGGGTGCCATTTAAAAGCCATAAGTGCTAATGACTCCATTCCTTTTTGAGGTTGTAGGGGCTGTTGATTGGAGTACACTAAAACAAACCTGATCTCTCTAGGACATTCAGAAGCCAAGTTATAAGCCCACAAATGTGTAACTGGACTACTTCTTTAAATTGACACCAGATCCGGTGACCTCTGGGACATGGTTTGACCCCCTTAGGAAAGTGCTATCATCATGAAACGTTCAGATCACTTACAACTCAATAGATTCTACCTTCCTGTAACGTTTCAGCCTGATTGGACCTTGTTTTCACACAAATGAACCCAGAATGATGTGAAATTGTGCTTTGTGCAACATAATTCTGGGTGCCATTTAAAAACCATAAGTGCTAATGACTCCATTCCTTTTTGTGGTTGTAGGGGCTGTTTATTGAAGTACACTAAAACAAGCCTGACCTCTCTAGGACATTCAGAAGCCAAGTTATAAGCCCACAAAGGTGTAACTGGACTACTTCTTTAAAGTGGCACCAGGCCCGGTGACCTTTGGGACATGTTTTGACCCCCTTTGGAATGTGCTATCATCATGAAACGTTCAGATCACTTACAACTCAATAGATTCTACCTTCCTGTAACGTTTCAGCCTGATTGGACCTTGTTTTCACACAAATGAACCCAGAATGATGTGAAATTGTGCTTCGTGCAACATAATTCTGGGTGCCATTTAAAAACCATAAGTGCTAATGACTCCATTCCTTTTTGTGGTTGTAGGGGCTGTTGATTGGAGTACACTAAAACAAACCTGATCTCTCTCGGACATTCAGAAGCCAAGTTATAAGCCCACAAATGTGTAACTGGACTACTTTTTTAAATTGACACCGATCCGGTGACCTTTGGGACATGGTTTTACCTCCTTAGGAAAGTGCTATCATCATGAAACGTTCACATCACTTACAACTCAATAGATTCTACCTTCTTGTAACGTTTCAGCCTGATTGGACCTTGTTTTCATACAAATGGACCCAGAATGATGTGAAATTGTGCTTCGTGCAACATAATTCTGGGTGCCATTTACAAACCATAAGTTCTAATGACTCCATTCTTTTTTGTGGTTGTAGGGGCTGTTGATTGGAGTACACTAAAACAAACCTGATCTCTCTAGGACATTCAGAAGCCAAGTTATAAGCCCACAAATGTGTAACTGGACTACTTCTTTAAAGTGACACCAGATCCGGTGACCTTTGGTACATGGTTTGACCCACTTAGGAATGTGCGATCATCATGAAACAGTCAGATCACTTACAACTCGATAGATTCTACCTTCTTGTAACGTTTCAGCCTGATTGGACCTTGTTTTCACCCAAATGGACCCAGAATGATGTGAAATTGTGCTTCGTGCAACATAATTCTGGGTGCCATTTAAAAACCATAAGTGCTAATGACTCCATTCCTTTTTGAGGTAATAGGGGCTGTTGATTGGAGTACTATAAAACAAACCTGACCTCTCTAGGATATTCAGAAGCCAAGTTATAAGCCCACAAATGTGTAACTGGACTACTTCTTTAAAGTGACACCAGATCCGGTGACCTTTAGGACATGGATTGACACCCTTAGGAAACTGCTATCATCATGAAACGTTCAGATCACTTACAACTCAATAGATTCTACCTTCCTGTAACGTTTCAGCCTGATTGGACCTTGTTTTCACACAAATGAACCCAGAATGATGTGAAATTGTGCTTTGTGCAACATAATTCTGGGTGCCATTTAAAAACCATAAGTGCTAATGACTCCATTCCTTTTTGGGGTAATGGGGGCTGTTAATTGGAGTACTCTAAAACAAACCTGACCTCTTTAGGATATTCAGAAGCCAAGTTATAAGCCCACAAAGGTGTAACTGGACTACTTCTTTAAAGTGACACAAGGCCCGGTGACCTTTGGGACATGGTTTGACCCCCTGTAGGAATGTGCGATCATCATGAAACGTTCAGATCACTTACAACTCAATAGATTCTACCTTCTTGTAACGTTTCAGCCTGATTGGACCTTGTTTTCACACGAATGGACCCAGAATGATGTGAAATTGTACTTCGTGCCACATAATTCTGGGTGCCATTTACAAACCATAAGTGCTAATGACTCTATTCCTTTTTGTGGTTGTAGGGGCTGTTGATTGGAGTACACTAAAACAAACCTGATCTCTCTAGGACATTCAGAAGCCAAGTTATAAGCCCACAAATGTGTAACTGGACTACTTCTTTAAATATACACCGATCCAGTGACCTTTGGGACATGGTTTGACCCCCTATAGGAAAGTGCTATCATCATGAAACGTTCAGATCACTTACAACTCAATAGATTCTACCTTCCTGTAACGTTTCAGCCTGATTGGACCTTGTTTTCACACAAATGAACCCAGAATGATGTGAAATTGTGCTTCGTGCAACATAATACTGGGTGCCATTTAAAAACCATAAGTTCTAATGACTCCATTCCTTTTTGGGGTAATGGGGGCTGTTAATTGGAGTACTCTAAATTAAACCTGACCTCTCTAGGATATTCAGAAGCCAAGTTATAAGCCCACAAAGGTGTAACTGGACTACTTCTTTAAAGTGACACCAGGCCCGGTGACCTTTGGGACATGGTTTGACCCCCTTAGGAATGTGCGATCATCATGAAACGTTCAGATCACTTACAACTCAATAGATTCTACCTTCTTGTAACGTTTCAGCCTGATTGGACCTTGTTTTCACACAAATGGACCCAGAATGATGTGAAATTGTGCTTCATGCAACATAATTCTGGGTGCTATTTACAAACCATAATGACTCCATTCCTTTTTGTGGTTGTAGGGGCTGTTGATTGGAGTACACTAAAACAAACCTGATCTCTCTAGGACATTCAGAAGCCAAGTTATAAGCCCACAAAGGTGTAACTGGACTACTTATTTAAAGTGACACCAGGCCCGGTGACCTTTGGGACATGGTTTGACCCCCTATAGGAATGTGCGATCATCATGAAACGTTCATATCACTTAAAACTCAATTGATTCTACCTTCTTGTAACGATTCAGCCTGATTGGACCTTGTTTTCACACAAATGAACCCAGAATGATGTGAAATTGTGCTTTGTGCAACATAATTCTGGGTGCCATTTAAAAACCATAAGTGCTAATGACTCCATTCCTTTTTGGGGTAATGGGGGCTGTTAATTGGAGTACTCTAAAACAAACCTGACCTCTGTAGGATATTCAGAAGCCAAGTTATAAGCCCACAAAGGTGTAACTGGACTACTTCTTTAAAGTGACACCAGGCCCGGTGACCTTTGGGACATGGTTTGACCCCCTATAGGAATGTGCGATCATCATGAAACTTTCAGATCACTTACAACTCAACAGATTCTACCTTCTTGTAACGTTTCAGCCTGACTGGACCTTGTTTTCACACAAATGGACCCAGAATGATGTGAAATTGTGCTTCGTGCAACATAATTCTGGGTGCCATTTAAAAGCCATAAGTGCTAATGACTCCATTCCTTTTTGTGATTGTAGGGGCTGTTGATTGGAGTACACTAAAACAAACCTGATCTCTCTAGGACATTCAGAAGCCAAGTTATAAGCCCACAAATGTGTAACTGGACTACTTCTTTAAATTGACACCAGATCCGGTGACCTCTGGGACATGGTTTGACCCCCTTAGGAAAGTGCTATCATCATGAAACGTTCAGATCACTTACAACTCAATAGATTCTACCTTCCTGTAACGTTTCAGCCTGATTGGACCTTGTTTTCACACAAATGAACCCAGAATGATGTGAAATTGTGCTTTGTGCAACATAATTCTGGGTGCCATTTAAAAACCATAAGTGCTAATGACTCCATTCCTTTTTGTGGTTGTAGGGGCTGTTTATTGAAGTACACTAAAACAAGCCTGACCTCTCTAGGACATTCAGAAGCCAAGTTATAAGCCCACAAAGGTGTAACTGGACTACTTCTTTAAAGTGGCACCAGGCCCGGTGACCTTTGGGACATGGTTTGACCCCCTTAGGAATGTCCTATCATCATGAAACGTTCAGATCACTTACAACTCAATAGATTCTACCTTCCTGTAACGTTTCAGCCTGATTGGACCTTGTTTTCACACAAATGAACCCAGAATGATGTGAAATTTTGCTTCGTGCCACATAATTCTGGGTGCCATTTACAACCCATAAGTGCTAATGACTCCATTCCTTTTTGGGGTAATGGGGGCTGTTAATTGGAGTACTCTAAATTAAACCTGACCTCTCTAGGATATTCAGAAGCCAAGTTATAAGCCCACAAATGTGTAACTGGACTACTTCTTTAAATTTACACCGATCCAGTGACCTTTGGGACATGGTTTGACCCCCTATAGGAAAGTGCTATCATCATGAAACGTTCAGATCACTTACAACTCAATAGATTCTACCTTCCTGTAACGTTTCAGCCTGATTGGACCTTGTTTTCACACAAATGAACCCAGAATGATGTGAAATTGTGCTTCGTGCAACATAATTCTGGGTGCCATTTAACTCCATTCCTTTTTGTGGTTGTAGGGGCTGTTGATTGGAGTACACTAAAAAAAACCTGATCTCTCTAGGATATTCAGAAGCCAGGTTATAAGCCCACAAATGTGTAACTGGACTACTTCTTTAAATTGACACCAGATCCGGTGACCTCTGGGACATGGGTTGACCCCCTTAGGAAAGTGCTATCATCATGAAACGTTCAGATCACTTACAACTCAATAGATTCTACCTTCCTGTAACGTTTCAGCCTGATTGGACCTTGTTTTCACACAAATGAACCCAGAATGATGTGAAATTGTGCTTTGTGCAACATAATTCTGGGTGCCATTTAAAAACCATAAGTGCTAATGACTCCATTCCTTTTTGTGGTTGTAGGGGCTGTTTATTGAAGTACACTAAAACAAGCCTGACCTCTCTAGGACATTCAGAAGCCAAGTTATAAGCCCACAAATGTGTAACTGGACTACTTCTTTAAATTGACAACAGATCCGGTGACCTCTGGGACATGGTTTGACCCCCTTAGGAAAGTGCTATCATCATGAAACATTCAGATCACTTACAACTCAAAGATTCTACCTTCATGTAACGTTTCAGCCTGATTGGACCTTGTTTTCACACAAATGGACCCAGAATGATGTGAAATTGTGCTTCGTGCAACATAATTCTGGGTGCCATTTAAAAACCATAAGTGCTAATGACTCCATTCCTTTTTGTGGCTTTAGGGGCTGTTGATTGGAGTACACTAAAACAAGCCTGACCTCTCTAGGACATTCAGAAGCCAAGTTATAAGCCCACAAATGTGTAACTGGACTACTTCTTTAAAGTGACACCAGGCCCGGTGAACTTTGGGACATGGTTTGACCCCCTATAGGAATGTGCGATCATCATGAAACGTTCAGATCACTTACAACTGAATAGATTCTACTTTCTTGTAACGTTTCAGCCTGAATGGACCTTGTTTTCACACAAATGGACCCAGAATGATGTGAAATTGTGCTTCGTGCAACATAATTCTGGGTGCCATTTACAAACCATAAGTGCTAATGACTCCATTCATTTTTGTGGTTGTAGGGGCTGTTGATTGGAGTAGTCTGAAACAAACCTGATCACTCTAGGACATTCAGATGCCAAGTTATATGCCCACAAATGTGTAACTGGACTACTTCTTTAAATTGACACCAGGCCCGGTGACCTTTGGGACATGGTTTGACCCCCTATAGGAATGTGCGATCATCATGAAACGTTCAGATCACTTACAACTCGATAGATTCTACCTTCTTGTAACGTTTCAGCCTGATTGGACCTTGTTTTCACCCAAATGGACCCAGAATGATGTGAAATTGTGCTTCGTGCAACATAATTCCGGGTGCCATTTAAAAACCATAAGTGCTAATGACTCCATTCCTTTTTGAGGTAATAGGGGCTGTTGATTGGAGTACTATAAAACAAACCTGACCTCTCTAGGATATTCAGAAGCCAAGTTATAAGCCCACAAATGTGTAACTGGACTACTTCTTTAAAGTGACACCAGATCCGGTGACCTTTAGGACATGGATTGACACCCTTAGGAAACTGCTATCATCATGAAACGTTCAGATCACTTACAACTCAATAGATTCTACCTTCCTGTAACGTTTCAGCCTGATTGGACCTTGTTTTCACACAAATGAACCCAGAATGATGTGAAATTGTGCTTTGTGCAACATAATTCTGGGTGCCATTTAAAAACCATAAGTGCTAATGACTCCATTCCTTTTTGGGGTAATGGGGGCTGTTAATTGGAGTACTCTAAAACAAACCTGACCTCTTTAGGATATTCAGAAGCCAAGTTATAAGCCCACAAAGGTGTAACTGGACTACTTCTTTAAAGTGACACCAGGCCCGGTGACCTTTGGGACATGGTTTGACCCCCTGTAGGAATGTGCGATCATCATGAAACGTTCAGATCACTTACAACTCAATAGATTCTACCTTCTTGTAACGTTTCAGCCTGATTGGACCTTGTTTTCACACGAATGGACCCAGAATGATGTGAAATTGTACTTCGTGCCACATAATTCTGGGTGCCATTTACAAACCATAAGTGCTAATGACTCTATTCCTTTTTGTGGTTGTAGGGGCTGTTGATTGGAGTACACTAAAACAAACCTGATCTCTCTAGGACATTCAGAAGCCAAGTTATAAGCCCACAAATGTGTAACTGGACTACTTCTTTAAATATACACCGATCCAGTGACCTTTGGGACATGGTTTGACCCCCTATAGGAAAGTGCTATCATCATGAAACGTTCAGATCACTTACAACTCAATAGATTCTACCTTCCTGTAACGTTTCAGCCTGATTGGACCTTGTTTTCACACAAATGAACCCAGAATGATGTGAAATTGTGCTTCGTGCAACATAATACTGGGTGCCATTTAAAAACCATAAGTTCTAATGACTCCATTCCTTTTTGGGGTAATGGGGGCTGTTAATTGGAGTACTCTAAATTAAACCTGACCTCTCTAGGATATTCAGAAGCCAAGTTATAAGCCCACAAAGGTGTAACTGGACTACTTCTTTAAAGTGACACCAGGCCCGGTGACCTTTGGGACATGGTTTGACCCCCTTAGGAATGTGCGATCATCATGAAACGTTCAGATCACTTACAACTCAATAGATTCTACCTTCTTGTAACGTTTCAGCCTGATTGGACCTTGTTTTCACACAAATGGACCCAGAATGATGTGAAATTGTGCTTCATGCAACATAATTCTGGGTGCCATTTACAAACCATAATGACTCCATTCCTTTTTGTGGTTGTAGGGGCTGTTGATTGGAGTACACTAAAACAAACCTGATCTCTCTAGGACATTCAGAAGCCAAGTTATAAGCCCACAAAGGTGTAACTGGACTACTTATTTAAAGTGACACCAGGCCCGGTGACCTTTGGGACATGGTTTGACCCCCTATAGGAATGTGCGATCATCATGAAACGTTCATATCACTTAAAACTCAATTGATTCTACCTTCTTGTAACGATTCAGCCTGATTGGACCTTGTTTTCACACAAATGAACCCAGAATGATGTGAAATTGTGCTTTGTGCAACATAATTCTGGGTGCCATTTAAAAACCATAAGTGCTAATGACTCCATTCCTTTTTGGGGTAATGGGGGCTGTTAATTGGAGTACTCTAAAACAAACCTGACCTCTGTAGGATATTCAGAAGCCAAGTTATAAGCCCACAAAGGTGTAACTGGACTACTTCTTTAAAGTGACACCAGGCCCGGTGACCTTTGGGACATGGTTTGACCCCCTATAGGAATGTGCGATCATCATGAAACTTTCAGATCACTTACAACTCAACAGATTCTACCTTCTTGTAACGTTTCAGCCTGACTGGACCTTGTTTTCACACAAATGGACCCAGAATGATGTGAAATTGTGCTTCGTGCAACATAATTCTGGGTGCCATTTAAAAGCCATAAGTGCTAATGACTCCATTCCTTTTTGTGATTGTAGGGGCTGTTGATTGGAGTACACTAAAACAAACCTGATCTCTCTAGGACATTCAGAAGCCAAGTTATAAGCCCACAAATGTGTAACTGGACTACTTCTTTAAATTGACACCAGATCCGGTGACCTCTGGGACATGGTTTGACCCCCTTAGGAAAGTGCTATCATCATGAAACGTTCAGATCACTTACAACTCAATAGATTCTACCTTCCTGTAACGTTTCAGCCTGATTGGACCTTGTTTTCACACAAATGAACCCAGAATGATGTGAAATTGTGCTTTGTGCAACATAATTCTGGGTGCCATTTAAAAACCATAAGTGCTAATGACTCCATTCCTTTTTGTGGTTGTAGGGGCTGTTTATTGAAGTACACTAAAACAAGCCTGACCTCTCTAGGACATTCAGAAGCCAAGTTATAAGCCCACAAAGGTGTAACTGGACTACTTCTTTAAAGTGGCACCAGGCCCGGTGACCTTTGGGACATGGTTTGACCCCCTTAGGAATGTCCTATCATCATGAAACGTTCAGATCACTTACAACTCAATAGATTCTACCTTCCTGTAACGTTTCAGCCTGATTGGACCTTGTTTTCACACAAATGAACCCAGAATGATGTGAAATTTTGCTTCGTGCCACATAATTCTGGGTGCCATTTACAACCCATAAGTGCTAATGACTCCATTCCTTTTTGGGGTAATGGGGGCTGTTAATTGGAGTACTCTAAATTAAACCTGACCTCTCTAGGATATTCAGAAGCCAAGTTATAAGCCCACAAATGTGTAACTGGACTACTTCTTTAAATTTACACCGATCCAGTGACCTTTGGGACATGGTTTGACCCCCTATAGGAAAGTGCTATCATCATGAAACGTTCAGATCACTTACAACTCAATAGATTCTACCTTCCTGTAACGTTTCAGCCTGATTGGACCTTGTTTTCACACAAATGAACCCAGAATGATGTGAAATTGTGCTTCGTGCAACATAATTCTGGGTGCCATTTAACTCCATTCCTTTTTGTGGTTGTAGGGGCTGTTGATTGGAGTACACTAAAAAAAAACCTGATCTCTCTAGGATATTCAGAAGCCAGGTTATAAGCCCACAAATGTGTAACTGGACTACTTCTTTAAATTGACACCAGATCCGGTGACCTCTGGGACATGGGTTGACCCCCTTAGGAAAGTGCTATCATCATGAAACGTTCAGATCACTTACAACTCAATAGATTCTACCTTCCTGTAACGTTTCAGCCTGATTGGACCTTGTTTTCACACAAATGAACCCAGAATGATGTGAAATTGTGCTTTGTGCAACATAATTCTGGGTGCCATTTAAAAACCATAAGTGCTAATGACTCCATTCCTTTTTGTGGTTGTAGGGGCTGTTTATTGAAGTACACTAAAACAAGCCTGACCTCTCTAGGACATTCAGAAGCCAAGTTATAAGCCCACAAATGTGTAACTGGACTACTTCTTTAAATTGACAACAGATCCGGTGACCTCTGGGACATGGTTTGACCCCCTTAGGAAAGTGCTATCATCATGAAACATTCAGATCACTTACAACTCAAAGATTCTACCTTCATGTAACGTTTCAGCCTGATTGGACCTTGTTTTCACACAAATGGACCCAGAATGATGTGAAATTGTGCTTCGTGCAACATAATTCTGGGTGCCATTTAAAAACCATAAGTGCTAATGACTCCATTCCTTTTTGTGGCTTTAGGGGCTGTTGATTGGAGTACACTAAAACAAGCCTGACCTCTCTAGGACATTCAGAAGCCAAGTTATAAGCCCACAAATGTGTAACTGGACTACTTCTTTAAAGTGACACCAGGCCCGGTGAACTTTGGGACATGGTTTGACCCCCTATAGGAATGTGCGATCATCATGAAACGTTCAGATCACTTACAACTGAATAGATTCTACTTTCTTGTAACGTTTCAGCCTGAATGGACCTTGTTTTCACACAAATGGACCCAGAATGATGTGAAATTGTGCTTCGTGCAACATAATTCTGGGTGCCATTTACAAACCATAAGTGCTAATGACTCCATTCCTTTTTGTGGTTGTAGGGGCTGTTGATTGGAGTAGTCTGAAACAAACCTGATCACTCTAGGACATTCAGATGCCAAGTTATAAGCCCACAAATGTGTAACTGGACTACTTCTTTAAATTGACACCAGGCCCGGTGACCTTTGGGACATGGTTTGACCCCCTATAGGAATGTGCGATCATCATGAAACGTTCAGATCACTTACAACTCAATAGATTCTACCTTCTTGTAACGTTTCAGCCTGATTGGACCTTGTTTTCACACAAATGGACGCAGAATGATGTGAAATTGTGCTTCGTGCAACATAATTCTGGGTGCCATTTACAAACCATAAGTGCTAATGACTCCATTCCTTTTTGTGGTTGTAGGGGCTGTTGATTGGAGTACAATAAAACAAACCTGATCTCTCTAGGACATTCAGAAGCCAAGTTATAAGCCCACAAATGTGTAACTGGACTACTTCTTTAAAGTGACACCAGATCTGGTGACCTTTGGGACATGGTTTGACCCACTTAGGAATGTGCGATCATCATGAAACGTTCAGATCACTTACAACTCAATAGATTCTACCTTCTTGTAACGTTTCAGCCTGATTGGACCTTGTTTTCACACAAATGGATCCAGAATGATGTGAAATTGTGCTTCGTGCAACATAATTCTGGGTGCCATTTACAAACCATAAGTGCTAATGACTCCATTCCTTTTTGTGGTTGTAGGGGCTGTTGATTGGAATACACTAAAACAGACCTGATCTCTCTAGGACATTCAGAAGCCAAGTTATAAGCCCACAAAGGTGTAACTGGACTACTTCTTTAAAGTGACACCAGGCCCGGTGACCTTTGGGACATGGTTTGACCCCCTATAGGAATGTGCGATCATCATGAAACGTTCAGATCACTTACAACTCAATAGATTCTACCGTCCTGTAACGTTTCAGCCTGACTGGACCTTGTTTTCACACAAATGGACCCAGAATGATGTGAAATTGTGCTTTGTGCAACATAATTCTGGGTGCCATTTAAAAACCATAAGTGCTAATGACTCCATTCCTTTTTGGGGTAATGGGGGCTGTTAATTGGAGTACTCTAAAACAAACCTGACCTCTTTAGGATATTCAGAAGCCAGGTTATAAGCCCACAAATGTGTAACTGGACTACTTCTTTAAATTGACAACAGATCCGGTGACCTCTGGGACATGGTTTGACCCCCTTAGGAAAGTGCTATCATCATGAAACGTTCAGATCACTTACAACTCAATAGATTCTACCGTCCTGTAACGTTTCAGCCTGACTGGACCTTGTTTTCACACAAATGGACCCAGAATGATGTGAAATTGTGCTTCGTGCAACATAATTCTGGGTGCCATTTAAAAACCATAAGTGCTAATGACTCCATTCCTTTTTGTGGTTGTAGGGGCTGTTGATTGGAGTACACTAAAAAAAACCTGATCTCTCTAGGACATTCAGAAGCCAAGTTATAAGCCCACAAATGTGTAACTGGACTACTTCTTTAAATTGACAACAGATCCGGTGACCTCTGGGACATGGTTTGACTCCCTTAGGAAAGTGCTATCATCATGAAACATTCAGATCACTTACAACTCAAAGATTCTACCTTCATGTAACGTTTCAGCCTGATTGGACCTTGTTTTCACACAAATGGACCCAGAATGATGTGAAATTGTGCTTCGTGCAACATAATTCTGGGTGCCATTTAAAAACCATAAGTGCTAATGACTCCATTCCTTTTTGTGGTTGTAGGGGCTGTTGATCGGAGTACACTAAAAAAAACCTGATCTCTCTAGGACATTCAGAAGCCAAGTTATAAGCCCACAAATGTGTAACTGGACTACTTCTTTAAATTGACAACAGATCCGGTGACCTCTGGGACATGGTTTGACCCCCTTAGGAAAGTGCTATCATCATGAAACATTCAGATCACTTACAACTCAAAGATTCTACCTTCATGTAACGTTTCAGCCTGATTGGACCTTGTTTTCACACAAATGGACCCAGAATGATGTGAAATTGTGCTTCGTGCAACATAATTCTGGGTGCCATTTAAAAACCATAAGTGCTAATGACTCCATTCCTTTTTGTGGCTGTAGGGGCTGTTGATTGGAGTACACTAAAACAAGCCTGACCTTTCTAGGACATTCAGAAGCCAAGTTATAAGCCCACAAATGTGTAACTGGACTACTTCTTTAAAGTGACACCAGGCCCGGTGAACTTTGGGACATGGTTTGACCCCCTATAGGAATGTGCGATCATCATGAAACGTTCAGATCACTTACAACTGAATAGATTCTACTTTCTTGTAACGTTTCAGCCTGAATGGACCTTGTTTTCACACAAATGGACCCAGAATGATGTGAAATTGTGCTTCGTGCAACATAATTCTGGGTGCCATTTACAAACCATAAGTGCTAATGACTCCATTCCTTTTTGTGGTTGTAGGGGCTGTTGATTGGAGTACTCTGAAACAAACCTGATCACTCTAGGACATTCAGATGCCAAGTTATAAGCCCACAAATGTGTAACTGGACTACTTCTTTAAATTGACACCAGGCCCGGTGACCTTTGGGACATGGTTTGACCCCCTATAGGAATGTGCGATCATCATGAAACGTTCAGATCACTTACAACTCAATAGATTCTACCTTCTTGTAACGTTTCAGCCTGATTGGACCTTGTTTTCACACAAATGGACCCAGAATGATGTGAAATTGTGCTTCGTGCAACATAATTCTGGGTGCCATTTACAAACCATAAGTGCTAATGACTCCATTCCTTTTTGTGGTTGTAGGGGCTGTTGATTGGAGTACACTAAAACAAACCTGATCTCTCTAGGACATTCAGAAGCCAAGTTATAAGCCCACAAATGTGTAACTGGACTACTTCTTTAAAGTGACACCAGATCTGGTGACCTTTGGGACATGGTTTGACCCACTTAGGAATGTGCGATCATCATGAAACGTTCAGATCACTTACAACTCAATAGATTCTACCTTCTTGTAACGTTTCAGCCTGATTGGACCTTGTTTTCACACAAATGGACCCAGAATGATGTGAAATTGTGCTTCGTGCAACATAATTCTGGGTGCCATTTACAAACCATAAGTGCTAATGACTCCATTCCTTTTTGTGGTTGTAGGGGCTGTTGATTGGAATACACTAAAACAAACCTGATCTCTCTAGGACATTCAGAAGCCAAGTTATAAGCCCACAAAGGTGTAACTGGACTACTTCTTTAAAGTGACACCAGGCCCGGTGACCTTTGGGACATGGTTTGACCACCTATAGGAATGTGCGATCATCATGAAATGTTCAGATCACTTACAACTCAATAGATTCTACCTTCTTGTAACGTTTCAGCCTGAATGGACCTTGTTTTCAAACAAATGGACCCAGAATGATGTGAAATTGTGCTTCGTGCAACATAATTCTGGGTGCCATTTACAAACCATAAGTGCTAATGACTCCATTCCTTTTTGTGGTTGTATGGGCTGTTGATTGGAGTACACTAAAACACACCTGATCTCTCTAGGACATTCAGAGGCCAAGTTATAAGCCCACAAAGGTGTAACTGGACTACTTCTTTAAAGTGACACCAGATCCGGTGACCTTTGGGACATGGTTTGACCCACTTAGGAATGTGCGATCATCATGAAACTTTCAGATCACTTACAACTCAATAGATTCTACCTTCTTGTAACGTTTCAGCCTGATTGGACCTTGTTTTCACACAAATGGACCCAGAATGATGTGAAATTGTGCTTCGTTTAACATAATTCTGGGTGCCATTTACAAACCATAAGTGCTAATGACTCCATTCCTTTTTGTAGTTGTAGGGGCTGTTGATTGGAGTACACTAAAACAAACCTGATCTCTCTAGGACATTCAGAAGCCAGGTTATAAAGCCACAAATGTGTAACTGGACTACTTCTTTAAAGTGACACCATGCCCGGTGACCTTTGGGACATGGTTTGACCCCCTATAGGAATGTGCGATCATCATGAAACGTTCATATCACTTACAACTCAATAGATTCTACCTTCTTGTAACGCTTCAGCCTGATTGGACCTTGTTTTCACACAAATGGACCCAGAATGATGTGAAATTGTGCTTCGTGCAACATAATTCTGGGTGCCATTTACAAACCATAAGTGCTAATGACTGAATTCTTTTTTGTGGTTGTAGGGGCTGTTGATTGGAGTGCACTAAAACAAACCTGATCTCTCTAGGACATTCAGAAGCCAAGTTATAAGCCCACAAATGTGTAACTGGACTACTTCTTTAAAGTGACACCAGATCCGGTGACTTTTGGGACATGGTTTGACCCACTTAGGAATGTGCGATCATCATGAAACGTTCAGATCACTTACAACTCAATAGATTCTACCTTCTTGTAACGTTTCAGCCTGATTGGACATTGTTTTCACACAAATGGACCCAGAATGATGTGAAATTGTGCTTCGTGCAACATAATTCTGGGTGCCATTTAAAAACCATAAGTGCTAATGACTCCATTCCTTTTTGAGGTAATAGGGGCTGTTAATTGGAGTACTCTAAAACAAACCTGACCTCTTTAGGATATTCAGAAGCCAAGTTATAAGCCCACAAAGGTGTAACTGGACTACTTCTTTAAAGTGACACCAGGGCCGGTGACCTTTGGGACATGGTTTGACCCCCTATAGGAATGTGCGACCATCATGAAACTTTCAGATCACTTACAACTCAACAGATTCTACCTTCTTGTAACGTTTCAGCCTGACTGGACCTTGTTTTCACACAAATGGACCCAGAATGATGTGAAATTGTGCTTCGTGCAACATAATTCTGGGTGCCATTTAAAAACCATAAGTGCTAATGACTCCATTCCTTTTTGAGGTAATAGGGGCTGTTAATTGGAGTACTCTAAAACAAACCTGACCTCTTTAGGATATTCAGAAGCCAAGTTATAAGCCCACAAAGGTGTAACTGGACTACTTCTTTAAAGTGACACCAGGGCCGGTGACCTTTGGGACATGGTTTGACCCCCTATAGGAATGTGCGATCATCATGAAACTTTCAGATCACTTACAACTCAACAGATTCTACCTTCTTGTAACGTTTCAGCCTGACTGGACCTTGTTTTCACACAAATGGACCCAGAATGATGTGAAATTGTGCTTCGTGCAACATAATTCTGGGTGCCATTTAAAAACCATAAGTGCTAATGACTCCATTCCTTTTTGTGGTTGTAGTGGCTGTTAATTGGAGTACACTAAAACAAACCTGATCTCTCTAGGAAATTCAGAAGCCAAGTTATAAGCCCACAAATGTGTAACTGGACTACTTTTTTAAATTGACACCGATCCGGTGACCTTTGGGACATGGTTTTACCTCCTTAGGAAAGTGCTATCATCATGAAACGTTCAGATCACTTACAACTCAATAGATTCTACCTTCCTGTAACGTTTCAGCCTTATTGGACCTTGTTTTCACACAAATGAACCCAGAATGATGTGAAATTTTGCTTCGTGCCACATAATTCTGGGTGCCATTTACAACCCATAAGTGCTAATGACTCGATTCCTTTTTGGGGTAATGGGGGCTGTTAATTGGAGTACTCTAAATTAAACCTGACCTCTCTAGGATATTCAGAAGCCAAGTTATAAGCCCACAAAGGTGTAACAGGACTACCTCTTTAAATTGACACCAGGCCCGGTGACCTTTGGGACATGGTTTGACCCCCTTAGGAATGTGCGATCATCATGAAACGTTCAGATCACTTACAACTCAATATATTCTACCTTCTTGTAACGTTTCAGCCTGATTGGACCTTGTTTTCACACAAATGGACCCAGAATGATGTGAAATTGTGCTTCGTGCAACATAATTCTGGGCGCCATTTACAAACCATAAGTGCTAATGACTCCATTCCTTTTTGTGGCTGTAGGGGCTGTTGATTGGAGTACACTAAAACAAGCCTGACCTCTCAAGGACATTCAGAAGCCAAGTTATAAGCCCACAAAGGTGTAACTGGACTACTTATTTAAAGTGACACCAGGCCCGGTGACCTTTGGGACATGGTTTGACCCCCTATAGGAATGTGCGATCATCATGAAACGTTCAGATCACTTACAACTCAATAGATTCTACCTTCTTGTAACGTTTCAGCCTGAATGGACCTTGTTTTCACACAAATGGACCCAGAATGATGTGAAATTGTGCTTCGTGCATCATAATTCTGGGTGCCATTTACAAACCATAAGTCCTAATGACTCCATTCCTTTTTGTGGTTGTAGGGGCTGTTGATTGTAGTACTCTGAAACAAACCTGATCACTCTAGGACATTCAGAAGCCAAGTTATAAGCCCACAAATGTGTAACTGGACTACTTCTTTACATTGACACCAGGCCCGTTGACCTTTGGGACATGATTTGACCCCCTATAGCAGGGGTGGGCAATTATTTTTTCCATGGGGCCACATGAGAAATAGAAAATATTGTGGAGGGCCGCAGACCAAAAGGCTGAAGTCAATTATGCATAATATTAATGGTATTTCTTTATAAAAAGCAGTAAATACCATTGTTTCTTCAAGCTGGTAAGAGTAGACTATATGTTATAAATGAGCAAAAAGGAAAAAGTGAGGTTGGCTTACAAAAATGTGATTTATTCAAATGTCCCAAGGCAATGGTAAACAAAGTGCGCATTTGGTTTTTGTTAAACATTTGTGACTTCTATTAGTTAACAGTTTCAGTCACATTCACTCCATAACACATTCTGAGTTTCAAATATTGTTGGAAAGAGGTTCTTAGCATTCTACAGACACACAGTATTGTCTGTAAAATAAAATCACTGAACTGTGATCTTGAGAAAGAGGTTTAAAAAAAGTGTCCCAGTTCACTGCTAGTTGCCTACATTTGTGGTCCAAACACCTTATTTTGTGTTTTTAAGCAATTTTTTTCTTATTCAGTGAGAGAAATCTAGTCTCTGCTGGGCTTTAACGAGTGCATCAAAGTCAGGCTGAATGTCTGAGGTGGAGATGCGAAGCACAGCTGACACATGATCATCAGTGAGAGAGGATCTTTACCTGGATTTTGTAAACTTCATCATTGAAAATGTTTGTTCACAAATGTAGGTAGAGCTGAAGAGAACCAACATCTTCTGAGCATGTCTCTTCAGGTTTGGAAAGTCCTCCTTAAGAGAAGAGTAGAAATCCAGCAGAGATCCTGAATCTCTGCTTTCGAGTCCCAAACCCTCTTCAGCACTTTCCCCAGGCTGAGCCAGCTGACAGCTGTGTGGAGTCCTCCACAAGAGCCACAAACTGTCTGTGATTCATCGCCCGCGCCCTGATGAAGTTTATTATTTTAGTAACAACATCAGTAACATGGTTGATTTTTAGCACTGACTTGCACAACACATGTTGGTGTATAATACAATGCAAAAACACCTATTTTTGATCTGCATCGATTTCTGTCACTTTATCTTGCATGCGTTTCAAAAGTCGACATTTTTCCCTGTAAAGCCGGACGTACACTGTGCGACTTTTTCACTTGTAGCACTCAGCTTCAGCTCAAACTGTACGACTTCCTCGCAGGGCAGATCTCACGAGTCATGTGCTCACACTGTACGACCCAGTTCTCGCATGCGACCTGACTGCTCACACTGTACGTCTGGTAGCAACACGTCGGCCCTAAAAATGTGCTAAAAATAGCAGTTTTTACTCAACACGTCAGAGTTTTTTGTCTTGTCTTGCCTGTTGTCCTTCGGGAGTGCTGCAGGAGGACACACAGGGATTTATGGGGGTTGGATGAGGAAAACCAAATAAAGAAAGTAAATCTGTGTTTTGTGATCAGTTTAATTTGACACGAACACGAAAAACACGCTTTCTTGACAATCTTTGTGAGTAAAAAAAAACGTGTAGAAACAAAAACGAACAGCGTGTGTTATTAGGGAAATAGCGAGCGACAAGCGTTGATGCAGGATTGCGCGCGCATGCGCCGTGAGTGGTTCTGATACTTTTTGGGTCGCAGCAGCTCGCAGCGCCGCTTCAACAGTGCGATACCCTCACGAGGGACGAGCGAAATATTAAACACACCAGAGTGCGACCTCACGACTGCTGATCGGCGGCTGGTCACGTGGTGTTAATCGCCTCTCGTAACCCCCTGTACACTACACGACCGCTCGGCGCAAAACTCGCCCCGATGTCGTGGATTCTCGCACGACTGGAAAATCGGCTCAAAAAAGTGAAAAAGTCGCACAGTGTACGCCCGGCTGTGACAGTCTCTCCCATTTCAATCCCGGAGTGTCCATGCACGCATTTACCTCTGTAGAAACATCACTCCCTGTCGTTGTCCCTCTCATCGACCGCATTGCTGCCCGCTCCTCTGTGAGCTTGAAGTCCGTTATCCCCCGGACAAATACGAGCAGCTGGGCTGTGTCCCGGACATCACAGCTCCCGTCTAATGAGAAAAAGTCAAAACTTGCCACTTCACGTTGCAGCTGAAGCTCCAGGTTCCCCGCAATGTCCTCGATCCTCCTGGTCACGGTTCGCTGTTTTTAGCTGTTTTGTGGGATATCACAGAGCTGGTCCTGGTTGCTGCATCCCTGGATGTGTGAAGCTTAGTAAAACAGCCTTGCTGCTTTTGCAACTTTGCTAGCAAAGCTTCGGATGTCCGTGCCCTCTCAGCATCAGACAAGTTCTTGTATTTTTCCGAGTGTTTCTTGTCGTAATGCCGACTCAAATTGTAGTCCTTAAACACGGCAATCTCCTCCCCGCAAACCAAACACACGGTTTTACCTCCGACTTCAGTAAAAAAAATACTTAGCAGTCCAATTTTTGTTGAAAATCCTGCATTCGGCATCTTTCTTTTTTTTTTTTTTTTTTTTGCATGAGCGGACATTTCTCAGGCTACAATCACCATGTCAACCGCGGGCACTTGTTGCTATACGTATTGCGTCATTGTGCACGTAAAATACAACTTCAAAATAAAAGCAATGCAGCCTTAGCCCATGCATGAGGTAAAATGAGAAAATACATTTATTTTGTAATTTCCAATTAACCTTACGCGGGCCGGTCAAAATCAACCAAAGGGCCGGATGTGGCCCGCGGGCCGTAAAATGCCCAGGTCTGCCCTATAGGAATGTGCGATCATCATGAAACGTTCATATCACTTACAACTCAATAGATTCTACCTTCTTGTAACGTTTCAGCCTGATTGGACCTTGTTTTAACATAAATGGACCCAGAATGATGTGAAATTGTGCTTCGTGCAACATAATTCTGGGTGCCTTTTACAAACCATAAGTTCTAATGACTCCATTCTTTTTTGTGGTTGTAGGGGTAGTTGATTGGAGTACACTAAAACAAACCTGATCTCTCTAGGACATTCAGAAGCCAAGTTATAAGCCCACAAATGTGTA
This sequence comes from Nothobranchius furzeri, assembly GCF_043380555.1. Classification (NCBI taxonomy): domain Eukaryota; kingdom Metazoa; phylum Chordata; class Actinopteri; order Cyprinodontiformes; family Nothobranchiidae; genus Nothobranchius; species Nothobranchius furzeri. The sequence continues at coordinate 3,931,559 of NC_091747.1, forward strand.
ACTGGACTACTTCTTTAAAGTGACACCAGATCCGGTGACCTTTGGGACATGGTTTGACCCACTTAGGAATGTGCGATCATCATGAAACGTTCAGATCACTTACAACTCAATAGATTCTACCTTCTTGTAACGTTTCAGCCTGATTGGACCTTGTTTTCACCCAAATGGACCCAGAATGATGTGAAATTGTGCTTCTTGCAACAGCATTCTGGGTGCCATTTAAAAACCATAAGTGCTAATGACTCCATTCCTTTTTGAGGTAATAGGGGCTGTTAATTTGAGTACTCTAAAACAAACCTGACCTCTCTAGGATATTCAGAAGCCAAGTTATAAGCCCACAAATGTGTAACTGGACTACTTCTTTAAAGTGACACCAGATCCGGTGACCTTTAGGACATGGATTGACACCCTTAGGAAAGTGCTATCATCACGAAACGTTCAGATCACTTACAACTCAATAGATTCTACCTTCCTGTAACGTTTCAGCCTGATTGGACCTTGTTTTCACACAAATGAACCCAGAATGATGTGAAATTGTGCTTTGTGCAACATAATTCTGGGTGCCATTTAAAAACCATAAGTGCTAATGACTCCATTCCTTTTTGGGGTAATGGGGGCTGTTAATTGGAGTAATCTAAAATTAACCTGACCTCTTTAGGATATTCAGAAGCCAGGTTATAAGCCCACAAATGTGTAACTGGACTACTTCTTTAAATTGACAACAGATCCGGTGACCTCTGGGACATGGTTTGACCCCCTTAGGAAAGTGCTATCATCATGAAACATTCAGATCACTTACAACTCAATAGATTCTACCGTCCTGTAACGTTTCAGCCTGACTGGACCTTGTTTTCACACAAATGGACCCAGAATGATGTGAAATTGTGCTTCGTGCAACATAATTCTGGGTGCCATTTAAAAACCATAAGTGCTAATGACTCCATTCCTTTTTGTGGTTGTAGGGGCTGTTGATTGGAGTACACTAAAACAAACCTGATCTCTCTAGGACATTCAGAAGCCAAGTTATAAGCCCACAAATGTGTAACTGGACTACTTCTTTAAATTGACAACCGATCCGGTGACCTCTGGGACATGGTTTGACCCCCTTAGGAAAGTGCTATCATCATGAAACATTCAGATCACTTACAACTCAAAGATTCTACCTTCCTGTAACGTTTCAGCCTGATTGGACCTTGTTTTCACACAAATGGACCCAGAATGATGTGAAATTGTGCTTCGTGCAACATAATTCTGGGTGCCATTTAAAAACCATAAGTGCTAATGACTCCATTCCTTTTTGTGGCTGTAGGGGCTGTTGATTGGAGTACACTAAAACAAGCCTGACCTCTCTAGGACATTCAGAAGCCAAGTTATAAGCCCACAACTGTGTAACTGGACTACTTCTTTAAAGTGACACCAGGCCCGGTGACCTTTGGGACATGGTTTGACCCCCTATAGGAATGTGCGATCATCATGAAACGTTCAGATCACTTACAACTCAATAGATTCTACTTTCTTGTAACGTTTCAGCCTGAATGGACCTTGTTTTCACACAAATGGACCCAGAATGATGTGAAATTGTGCTTCGTGCAACATAATTCTGGGTGCCATTTACAAACCATAAGTGCTAATGACTCCATTCCTTTTTGTGGTTGTAGGGGCTGTTGATTGGAGTACTCTGAAACAAACCTGATCACTCTAGGACATTCAGAAGCAAAGTTATAAGCCCACAAATGTGTAACTGGACTACTTCTTTAAATTGACACCGATCCGGTGACCTTTGGGACATGGTTTGACCCCCTTAGGAAAGTGCTATCATCATGAAAAGTTCAGATCACTTACAACTCAATAGATTCTACCTTCCTGTAACGTTTCAGCCTGATTGGACCTTGTTTTCACACAAATGAACCCAGAATGATGTGAAATTGTGCTTCGTGCAACATAATTCTGGGTGCCATTTACAAACCATAAGTGCTAATGACTCCATTCCTTTTTGTGGTTGTAGGGGCTGTTGATTGGAGTACACTAAAACAAACCTGATCTCTCTAGGACATTCAGAAGCCAAGTTATAAGCCCACAAAGGTGTAACTGGACTACTTCTTTAAAGTGACACCAGGCCCGGTGACCTTTGGGACATGGTTTGACCCCCTATAGGAATGTGCGATCATCATGAAACGTTCAGATCACTTACAACTCAATAGATTCTACCTTCTTGTAACGTTTCAGCCTGATTGGACCTTGTTTTCACACAAATGGACCCAGAATGATGTGAAATTGTGCTTCGTGCAACATAATTCTGGGTACCATTTACAAACCATAAGTGCTAATGACTCCATTCCTTTTTGTGGTTGTAGGGGCTGTTGATTGGAGTACACTAAAACAAACCTGATCTCTCTAGGACATTCAGAAGCCAAGTTATAAGCCCACAAATGTGTAACTGGACTACTTCTTTAAAAAGACACCTGATCTGGTGACCTTTGGGACATGGTTTGACCCACTTAGGAATGTGCGATCATCATGAAACGTTCAGATCACTTACAACTCAATAGATTCTACCTTCTTGTAACGTTTCAGCCTGAATGGACCTTGTTTTCACACAAATGGACCCAGAATGATGTGAAATTGTGCTTCGTGCAACATAATTCTGGGTGCCATTTACAAACCATAAGTGCTAATGACCCCATTCCTTTTTGTGGATGTAGGGGCTGTTGATTGGAATACACTAAAACAAACCTGATCTCTCTAGGACATTCAGAAGCCAAGTTATAAGCCCACAAAGGTGTAACTGGACTACTTCTTTAAAGTGACACCAGGCCCGGTGACCTTTGGGACATGGTTTGACCCCCTATAGGAATGTGCGATCATCATGAAATGTTCAGATCACTTACAACTCAATAGATTCTACCTTCTTGTAACGTTTCAGCCTGAATGGACCTTGTTTTCAAACAAATGGACCCAGAATGATGTGAAATTGTGCTTCGTGCAACATAATTCTGGGTGCCATTTACAAACCATAAGTGCTAATGACTCCATTCCTTTTTGTGGTTGTATGGGCTGTTGATTGGAGTACACTAAAACAAACCTGATCTCTCTAGGACATTCAGAAGCCAGGTTATAAAGCCACAAATGTGTAACTGGACTACTTCTTTAAAGTGACACCAGGCCCGGTGACCTTTGGGACATGGTTTGACCCCCTATAGGAATGTGCGATCATCATGAAACGTTCATATCATTACAACTCAATAGATTCTACCTTCTTGTAACGTTTCAGCCTGATTGGACCTTGTTTTCACACAAATGGACCCAGAATGATGTGAAATTGTGCTTCGTGCAACATAATTCTGGGTGCCATTTACAAACCATAAGTGCTAATGACTGAATTCTTTTTTGTGGTTGTAGGGGCTGTTGATTGGAGTGCACTAAAACAAACCTGATCTCTCTAGGACATTCAGAAGCCAAGTTATAAGCCCACAAATGTGTAACTGGACTACTTCTTTAAAGTGACACCAGATCCGGTGACTTTTGGGACATGGTTTGACCCACTTAGGAATGTGCGATCATCATGAAACTTTCAGATCACTTACAACTCAATAGATTCTACCTTCTTGTAACGTTTCAGCCTGATTGGACATTGTTTTCACACAAATGGACCCAGAATGATGTGAAATTGTGCTTCGTGCAACATAATTCTGGGTGCCATTTAAAAACCATAAGTGCTAATGACTCCATTCCTTTTTGAGGTAATAGGGGCTGTTAATTGGAGTACTCTAAAACAAACCTGACCTCTTTAGGATATTCAGAAGCCAAGTTATAAGCCCACAAAGGTGTAACTGGACTACTTCTTTAAAGTGACACCAGGGCCGGTGACCTTTGGGACATGGTTTGACCCCCTATAGGAATGTGCGATCATAATGAAACTTTCAGATCACTTACAACTCAACAGATTCTACCTTCTTGTAACGTTTCAGCCTGACTGGACCTTGTTTTCACACAAATGGACCCAGAATGATGTGAAATTGTGCTTCGTGCAACATAATTCTGGGTGCCATTTAAAAACCATAAGTGCTAATGACTCCATTCCTTTTTGTGGTTGTAGGGGCTGTTGATTGGAGTACACTAAAACAAACCTGATCTCTCTAGGAAATTCAGAAGCCAAGTTATAAGCCCACAAATGTGTAACTGGACTACTTCTTTAAATTGACACCAGATCCGGTGACCTCTGGGACATGGTTTGACCCCCTTAGGAAAGTGCTATCATCATGAAACGTTCAGATCACTTACAACTCAATAGATTCTACCTTCCTGTAACGTTTCAGTCTGATTGGACCTTGTTTTCACACAAATGAACCCAGAATGATGTGAAATTGTGCTTCGTGCAACATAATTCTGGGTGCCATTTAAAAACCATAAATGCTAATGACTCCATTCCTTTTTGTGGTTGTAGGGGCTGTTTATTGAAGTACACTAAAACAAGCCTGACCTCTCTAGGACATTCAGAAGCCAAGTTATAAGCCCACAAATGTGTAACTGGACTACTTCTTTAAAGTGACACCAGATCCGGTGACCTTTAGGACATGGTTTGACCCCCTTAGGAAAGTGCTATCATCATGAAACGTTCAGATCACTTACAACTCAATAGATTCTACCTTCCTGTAACGTTTCAGCCTGATTGGACCTTGTTTTCACACAAATGAACCCAGAATGATGTGAAATTGTGCTTTGTGCAACATAATTCTGGGTGCCATTTAAAAACCATAAGTGCTAATGACTCCATTCCTTTTTGGGGTAATGGGGGCTGTTAATTGGAGTACTCTAAAACAAACCTGACCTCTCTAGGATATTCAGAAGCCAAGTTATAAGCCCACAAAGGTGTAACTGGACTACTTCTTTAAAGTGACACCAGGCCCGGTGACCTTTGGGACATGGTTTGACCCCCTATAGGAAAGTGCTATCATCATGAAACGTTCAGATCACTTACAACTCAATAGATTCTACCGTCCTGTAACGTTTCAGCCTGACTGGACCTTGTTTTCACACAAATGGACCCAGAATGATGTGAAATTGTGCTTCGTGCAACATAATTCTGGGTGCCATTTAAAAACCATAAGTGCTAATGACTCCATTCCTTTTTGTGGTTGTAGGGGCTGTTGATTGGAGTACACTAAAACAATCCTGATCTCTCTAGGACATTCAGAAGCCAAGTTATAAGCCCACAAATGTGTAACTGGACTACTTCTTTAAATTGACAACAGATCCGGTGACCTCTGGGACATGGTTTGACCCCCTTAGGAAAGTGCTATCATCATGAAACGTTCAGATCACCTACAACTCAAAGATTCTACCTTCCTGTAACGTTTCAGCCTGATTGGACCTTGTTTTCACACAAATGGACCCAGAATGATGTGAAATTGTGCTTCGTGCAACATAATTCTGGGTGCCATTTAAAAACCATAAGTGCTAATGACTCCATTCCTTTTTGTGGCTGTAGGGGCTGTTGATTGGAGTACACTAAAACAAGCCTGACCTCTCTAGGACATTCAGAAGCCAAGTTATAAGCCCACAAATGTGTAACTGGACTACTTCTTTAAAGTGACACCAGGCCCGGTGACCTTTGGGACATGGTTTGACCCCCTATAGGAATGTGCGATCATCATGAAACGTTCAGATCACTTACAACTCAATAGATTCTACCTTCTTGTAACGTTTCAGCCTGATTGGACCTTGTTTTCACACAAATGGACCCAGAATGATGTGAAATTGTGCTTCGTGCAACATAATTCTGGGTGCCATTTACAAACCATAAGTGCTAATGACTCCATTCCTTTTTGTGGTTGTAGGGGCTGTTGATTGGAGTACACTAAAACAAACCTGATCTCTCTAGGACATTCAGAAGCCAAGTTATAAGCCCACAAATGTGTAACTGGACTACTTCTTTAAATTGACACCAGATCCGGTGACCTTTGGGACATGGTTTGACCCCCTTAGGAAAGTGCTATCATAATGAAACGTTCAGATCACTTACAACTCAATAGATTCTACCTTCCTGTAATGTTTCAGCCTGATTGGACCTTGTTTTCACACAAATGAACCCAGAAATATTTGAAATTGTGCTTCGTGCAACATAATTCTGGGTGCCATTTACAAACCATAATGACTCCATTCCTTTTTGTGGTTGTAGGGGCTGTTGATTGGAGTACACTAAAACAAACCTGATCTCTCTAGGAAATTCAGAAGCCAAGTTATAAGCCCACAAATGTGTAACTGGACTACTTCTTTAAATTGACACCAGATCCGGTGACCTCTGGGACATGGTTTGACCCCCTTAGGAAAGTGCTATCATCATGAAACGTTCAGATCACTTACAACTCAATAGATTCTACCTTCCTGTAACGTTTCAGCCTGATTGGACCTTGTTTTCACACAAATGAACCCGGAATAATGTGAAATTTTGCTTCGTGCCACATAATTCTGGGTGCCATTTACAAGCCATAAGTGCTAATGACTCCATTCCTTTTTGGGGTAATGGGGGCTGTTAATTGGAGTACTCTAAATTAAACCTGACCTCTCTAGGATATTCAGAAGCAGAGTTATAAGCCCACAAAGGTGTAACTGGACTACTTCTTTAAAGTGACACCAGGCCCGGTGACCTTTGGGACATGGTTTGACCCCCTTAGGAATGTGCGATCATCATGAAACGTTCAGATCACTTACAACTCAATAGATTCTACCTTCTTGTAACGTTTCAGCCTGATTGGACCTTGTTTTCACACAAATGGACCCAGAATGATGTGAAATTGTGCTTCGTGCAACATAATTCTGGGTGCCATTTAAAAACCATAAGTGCTAATGACTCCATTCCTTTTTGTGGTTGTAGGGGCTGTTTATTGAAGTACACTAAAACAAGCCTGACCTCTCTAGGACATTCAGAAGCCAAGTTATAAGCCCACAAATGTGTAACTGGACTACTTCTTTAAAGTGACACCAGATCCGGTGACTTTTGGGACATGGTTTGACCCACTTAGGAATGTGCGATCATCATGAAACGTTCAGATCACTTACAACTCAATAGATTCTACCTTCTTGTAACGTTTCAGCCTGATTGGACCTTGTTTTCACACAAATGGACCCAGAATGATGTGAAATTGTGCTTCGTGCAACATAATTCTGGGTGCCATTTAAAAACCATAAGTGCTAATGACTCCATTCCTTTTTGAGGTAATATGGGCTGTTAATTGGAGTACTCTAAAACAAACCTGACCTCTCTAGGATATTCAGAAGCCAAGTTATAAGCCCACAAATGTGTAACTGGACTACTTCTTTAAAGTGACACCAGATCCGGTGACCTTTAGGACATGGTTTGACCCCCTTAGGAAAGTGCTATCATCATGAAACGTTCAGATCACTTACAACTCAATACATTCTACCTTCCTGTAACTTTTCAGCCTGATTGGACCTTGTTTTCACACAAATGAACCCAGAATGATGTGAAATTGTGCTTTGTGCAACATAATTCTGGGTGCCATTTAAAAACCATAAGTGCTAATGACTCCATTCCTTTTTGGGGTAATGGGGGCTGTTAATTGGAGTACTCTAAAACAAACCTGACCTCTGTAGGATATTCAGAAGCCAAGTTATAAGCCCACAAAGGTGTAACTGGACTACTTCTTTAAAGTGACACAACTCAACAGATTCTACCTTCTTGTAACGTTTCAGCCTGACTGGACCTTGTTTTCACACAAATGGACCCAGAATGATGTGAAATTGTGCTTCGTGCAACATAATTCTGGGTGCCATTTAAAAGCCATAAGTGCTAATGACTCCATTCCTTTTTGTGGTTGTAGGGGCTGTTGATTGGAGTACACTAAAACAAACCTGATCTCTCTAGGACATTCAGAAGCCAAGTTATAAGCCCACAAATGTGTAACTGGACTACTTCTTTAAATTGACACCAGATCCGGTGACCTCTGGGACATGGTTTGACCCCCTTAGGAAAGTGCTATCATCATGAAACGTTCAGATCACTTACAACTCAAAAGATTCTACCTTCCTGTAACGTTTCAGCCTGATTGGACCTTGTTTTCACACAAATGGACCCAGAATGATGTGAAATTGTGCTTCGTGCAACATAATTCTGGGTGCCATTTAAAAACCATAAGTGCTAATGACTCCATTCCTTTTTGTGGCTGTAGGGGCTGTTGATTGGAGTACACTAAAACAAGCCTGACCTCTCTAGGACATTCAGAAGCCAAGTTATAAGCCCACAAATGTGTAACTGGACTACTTCTTTAAAGTGACACCAGGCCCGGTGACCTTTGGGACATGGTTTGACCCCCTATAGGAATGTGCGATCATCATGAAACGTTCAGATCACTTACAACTCAATAGATTCTACTTTCTTGTAACGTTTCAGCCTGAATGGACCTCTTTTTCACACAAATGGACCCAGAATGATGTGAAATTGTGCTTCGTGCAACATAATTCTGGGTGCCATTTACAAACCATAAGTGCTAATGACTCCATTCCTTTTTGTGGTTGTAGGGGCTGTTGATTGGAGTACTCTGAAACAAACCTGATCACTCTAGGACATTCAGAAGCCAAGTTATAAGCCCACAAATGTGTAACTGGACTACTTCTTTAAATTGACACCGATCCGGTGACCTTTGGGACATGGTTTGACCCCCTTAGGAAAGTGCTATCATCATGAAACGTTCAGATCACTTACAACTCAATAGATTCTACCTTCCTGTAACGTTTCAGCCTGATTGGACCTTGTTTTCACACAAATGAACCCAGAATGATGTGAAATTGTGCTTCGTGCAACATAATTCTGGGTGCCATTTACAAACCATAAGTGCTAATGACTCCATTCCTTTTTGTGGTTGTAGGGGCTGTTGATTGGAGTACACTAAAACAAACCTGATCTCTCTAGGACATTCAGAAGCCAAGTTATAACCCCACAAAGGTGTAACTGGACTACTTCTTTAAAGTGACACCAGGCCCGGTGACCTTTGGGACATGGTTTAACCCCCTATAGGAATGTGCGATCATCATGAAACGTTCAGATCACTTACAACTCAATAGATTCTACCTTCTTGTAACGTTTCAGCCTGATTGGACCTTGTTTTCACACAAATGGACCCAGAATGATGTGAAATTGTGCTTCGTGCAACATAATTCTGGGTGCCATTTACAAACCATAAGTGCTAATGACTCCATTCCTTTTTGTGGTTGTAGGGGCTGTTGATTGGAGTACACTAAAACAAACCTGATCTCTCTAGGACATTCAGAAGCCAAGTTATAAGCCCAGAAATGTGTAACTGGAGTACTTCTTTAAATTGACACCAGATCCGGTGACCTTTGGGACATGGTTTGACCCCCTTAGGAAAGTGCTATCATAATGAAACGTTCAGATCACTTACAACTCAATAGATTCTACCTTCCTGTAATGTTTCAGCCTGATTGGACCTTGTTTTCACACAAATGAACCCAGAAATATTTGAAATTGTGCTTCGTGCAACATAATTCTGGGTGCCATTTACAAACCATAATGACTCCATTCCTTTTTGTGGTTGTAGGGGCTGTTGATTGGAGTACTCTAAAAAAACCTGACCTCTTTAGGATATTCAGAAGCCAGGTTATAAGCCCACAAACGTGTAACTGGACTACTTCTTTAAATTGACAACAGATCCGGTGACCTCTGGGACATGGTTTGACCCCCTTAGGAAAGTGCTATCATCATGAAACGTTCAGATCACTTACAACTCAATAGATTCTACCTTCTTGTAACGTTTCAGCCTGAATGGACCTTGTTTTCACACAAATGGACCCAGAATGATGTGAAATTGTGCTTCGTGCAACATAATTCTGGGTGCCATTTAAAAACCATAAGTGCTAATGACTCCATTCCTTTTTGTGGTTGTAGGGGCTGTTGATTGGAGTACACTAAAACAAACCTGATCTCTCTAGGAAATTCAGAAGCCAAGTTATAAGCCCACAAATGTGTAACTGGACTACTTCTTTAAATTGACACCAGATCCGGTGACCTCTGGGACATGGTTTGACCCCCTTAGGAAAGTGCTATCATCATGAAACGTTCAGATCACTTACAACTCAATAGATTCTACCTTCCTGTAACGTTTCAGTCTGATTGGACCTTGTTTTCACACAAATGAACCCAGAATGATGTGAAATTGTGCTTCGTGCAACATAATTCTGGGTGCCATTTAAAAACCATAAGTGCTAATGACTCCATTCCTTTTTGTGGTTGTAGGGGCTGTTTATTGAAGTACACTAAAACAAGCCTGACCTCTCTAGGACATTCAGAAACCAAGTTATAAGCCCACAAATGTGTAACTGGACTACTTCTTTAAAGTGACACCAGATCCGGTGACTTTTGGGACATGGTTTGACCCACTTAGGAATGTGCGATCATCATGAAACGTTCAGATCACTTACAACTCAATAGATTCTACCTTCTTGTAACGTTTCAGCCTGATTGGACCTTGTTTTCACACAAATGGACCCAGAATGATGTGAAATTGTGCTTCGTGCAACATAATTCTGGGTGCCATTTAAAAACCATAAGTGCTAATGACTCAATTCCTTTTTGAGGTAATATGGGCTGTTAATTGGAGTACTCTAAAACAAACCTGACCTCTCTAGGATATTCAGAAGCCAAGTTATAAGCCCACAAATGTGTAACTGGACTACTTCTTTAAAGTGACACCAGATCCGGTGACCTTTAGGACATGGTTTGACCCCCTTAGGAAAGTGCTATCATCATGAAACGTTCAGATCACTTACAACTCAATAGATTCAACCTTCTTGTAACGTTTCAGGCTGATTGGACCTTGTTTTCACACAAATGGACCCAGAATGATGTGAAATTGTGCTTCGTGCAACATAATTCTGGGCGCCATTTACAAACCATAAGTGCTAATGACTCCATTCCTTTTTGTGGCTGTAGGGGCTGTTTATTGGAGTACACTAAAACAAGCCTGACCTCTCTAGGACATTCAGAAGCCAAGTTATAAGCCCACAAAGGTGTAACTGGACTACTTATTTAAAGTGACACCAGGCCCGGTGACCTTTGGGACATGGTTTGACCCCCTATAGGAATGTGCGATCATCATGAAACATTCAGATCACTTACAACTCAATAGATTCTACCTTCTTGTAACGTTTCAACCTGAATGGACCTTGTTTTCACACAAATGGACCCAGAATGATGTGAAATTGTGCTTCGTGCATCATATATCTGGGTGCCATTTACAAACCATAAGTGCTAATGACTCCATTCCTTTTTGTGGTTGTAGGGGCTGTTGATTGTAGTACTCTGAAACAAACCTGATCACTCTGGGACATTCAGAAGCCAAGTTATAAGCCCACAAATGTGTAACTGGACTACTTATTTACATTGACACCAGGCCCGTTGACCTTTGGGACATGGTTTGACCCCCTATAGGAATGTGCGATCATCATGAAACGTTCATATCACTTACAACTCAATAGATTCTACCTTCTTGTAACGTTTCAGCCTGATTGGACCTTGTTTTCACACAAATGGACCCAGAATGATGTGAAATTGTGCTTCGTGCAACATAATTCTGGGTGCCATTTACAAACCATAAGTTCTAATGACTCCATTCTTTTTTGTGGTTGTAGGGGCTGTTGATTGGAGTACACTAAAACAAACCTGATCTCTCTAGGACATTCAGAAGCCAAGTTATAAGCCCACAAATGTGTAACTGGACTACTTCTTTAAAGTGACACCAGATCCGGTGACCTTTGGTACATGGTTTGACCCACTTAGGAATGTGCGATCATCATGAAACGTTCAGATCACTTACAACTCAATAGATTCTACCTTCTTGTAACGTTTCAGCCTGATTGGACCTTGTTTTCACCCAAATGGACCCAGAATGATGTGAAATTGTGCTTCGTGCAACATAATTCTGGGTGCCATTTACAAACCATAAGTGCTAATGACTCCATTCCTTTTTGAGGTAATAGGGGCTGTTAATTGGAGTACTCTAAAACAAACCTGACCTCTCTAGGATATTCAGAAGCCAAGTTATAAGCCCACAAATGTGTAACTGGACTACTTCTTTAAAGTGACACCAGATCCGGTGACCTCTAGGACATGGATTGACACCCTTAGGAAACTGCTATCATCATGAAACGTTCAGATCACTTACAACTCAATAGATTCTACCTTCCTGTAACGTTTCAGCCTGATTGGACCTTGTTTTCACACAAATGAACCCAGAATGATGTGAAATTGTGCTTTGTGCAACATAATTCTGGGTGCCATTTACAAACCATAAGTGCTAATGACTCCATTCCTTTTTGTGGTTGTAGGGGCTGTTGATTGGAGTACACTAAAACAAACCTGATCTCTCTAGGACATTCAGAAGCCAAGTTATAAGCCCACAAATGTGTAACTGGACTACTTTTTTAAATTGACACCGATCCGGTGACCTTTGGGACATGGTTTTACCTCCTTAGGAAAGTGCTATCATCATGAAACGTTCAGATCACTTACAACTCAATAGATTCTACCTTCCTGTAACGTTTCAGCCTGATTGGACCTTGTTTTCACACAAATGAACCCGGAATAATGTGAAATTTTGCTTCGTGCCACATAATTCTGGGTGCCATTTACAAGCCATAAGTGCTAATGACTCCATTCCTTTTTGGGGTAATGGGGGCTGTTAATTGGAGTACTCTAAATTAAACCTGACCTCTCTAGGATATTCAGAAGCAGAGTTATAAGCCCACAAAGGTGTAACTGGACTACTTCTTTAAAGTGACACCAGGCCCGGTGACCTTTGGGACATGGTTTGACCCCCTTAGGAATGTGCGATCATTATGAAACGTTCAGATCACTTACAACTCAATAGATTCAACCTTCTTGTAACGTTTCAGCCTGATTGGACCTTGTTTTCACACAAATGGACCCAGAATGATGTGAAATTGTGCTTCGTGCAACATAATTCTGGGCGCCATTTACAAACCATAAGTGCTAATGACTCCATTCCTTTTTGTGGCTGTAGGGGCTGTTTATTGGAGTACACTAAAACAAGCCTGACCTCTCTAGGACATTCAGAAGCCAAGTTATAAGCCCACAAAGGTGTAACTGGACTACTTATTTAAAGTGACACCAGGCCCGGTGACCTTTGGGACATGGTTTGACCCCCTATAGGAATGTGCAGTCATCATGAAACATTCAGATCACTTACAACTCAATAGATTCTACCTTCTTGTCACGTTTCAACCTGAATGGACCTTGCTTTCACACAAATGGACCCAGAATGATGTGAAATTGTGCTTCGTGCATCATAAATCTGGGTGCCATTTACAAACAATAAGTGCTAATGACTCCATTCCTTTTTGTGGTTGTAGGGGCTGTTGATTGTAGTACTCTGAAACAAATCTGATCACTCTGGGACATTCAGAAGCCAAGTTATAAGCCCACAAATGTGTAACTGGACAACTTATTTACATTGACACCAGGCCCGTTGACCTTTGGGACATGGATTGACCCCCTATAGGAATGTGCGATCATCATGAAACGTTCATATCACTTACAACTCAATAGATTCTACCTTCCTGTAATGTTTCAGCCTGATTGGACCTTGTTTTCACACAAATTAACCCAGAAATATTTGAAATTGTGCTTCGTGCAACATAATTCTGGGTGCCATTTACAAACCATAATGACTCCATTCCTTTTTGTGGTTGTAGGGGCTGTTGATTGGAGTACTCTAAAAAAACCTGACCTCTTTAGGATATTCAGAAGCCAGGTTATAAGCCCACAAATGTGTAACTGGACTACTTCTTTAAATTGACAACAGATCCGGTGACCTCTGGGACATGGTTTGACCCCCTTAGGAAAGTGCTATCATCATGAAACGTTCAGATCACTTACAACTCAATAGATTCTACCTTCTTGTAACGTTTCAGCCTGAATGGACCTTGTTTTCACACAAATGGACCCAGAATGATGTGAAATTGTGCTTCGTGCAACATAATTCTGGGTTTCATTTAAAAACCATAAGTGCTAATGACTCCATTCCTTTTTGTGGTTGTAGGGGCTGTTGATTGGAGTACACTAAAACAAACCTGATCTCTCTAGGAAATTCAGAAGCCAAGTTATAAGCCCACAAATGTGTAACTGGACTACTTCTTTAAATTGACACCAGATCCGGTGACCTCTGGGACATGGTTTGACCCCCTTAGGAAAGTGCTATCATCATGAAACGTTCAGATCACTTACAACTCAATAGATTCTACCTTCCTGTAACGTTTCAGTCTGATTGGACCTTGTTTTCACACAAATGAACCCAGAATGATGTGAAATTGTGCTTCGTGCAACATAATTCTGGGTGCCATTTAAAAACCATAAGTGCTAATGACTCCATTCCTTTTTGTGGTTGTAGGGGCTGTTTATTGAAGTACACTAAAACAAGCCTGACCTCTCTAGGACATTCAGAAACCAAGTTATAAGCCCACAAATGTGTAACTGGACTACTTCTTTAAAGTGACACCAGATCCGGTGACCTCTAGGACATGGATTGACACCCTTAGGAAACTGCTATCATCATGCAACGTTCAGATCACTTACAACTCAATAGATTCTACCTTCCTGTAACGTTTCAGCCTGATTGGACCTTGTTTTCACACAAATGAACCCAGAATGATGTGAAATTGTGCTTTGTGCAACATAATTCTGGGTGCCATTTAAAAACCATAAGTGCTAATTACTCCATTCCTTTTTGGGGTAATGGGGGCTGTTAATTGGAGTACTCTAACACAAACCTGACCTCTTTAGGATATTCAGAAGCCAAGTTATAAGTCCACAAAGGTGTAACTGGACTACTTCTTTAAAGTGACACCAGGCCCGGTGACCTTTGGGACATGGTTTGACCACCTGTAGGAATGTGCGATCATCATGAAACGTTCAGATCACTTACAACTCAATAGATTCTACCTTCTTGTAACGTTTCAGCCTGATTGGACCTTGTTTTCACACAAATGGACCCAGAATGATGTGAAATTGTGCTTCGTGCCACATAATTCTGGGTGCCATTTACAAACCATAAGTGCTAATGACTCCATACCTTTTTGTGGTTGTAGGGGCTGTTGATTGGAGTACACTAAAACAAACCTGATCTCTCTAGGACATTCAGAAGCCAAGTTATATGCCCACAAATGTGTAACTGGACTACTTCTTTAAATTGACACCGATCCAGTGACCTTTGGGACATGGTTTGACCCCCTATAGGAAAGTGCTATCATCATGAAACGTTCAGATCACTTACAACTCAATAGATTCTACCTTCTTGTAACGTTTCAGCCTGATTGGACCTTGTTTTCACACAAATGAACCCGGAATGATGTGAAATTGTGCTTCGTGCAACATAATTCTGGGCGCCATTTACAAACCATAAGTGCTAATGACTCCATTCCTTTTTGTGGCTGTAGGGGCTGTTTATTGGAGTACACTAAAACAAGCCTGACCTCTCTAGGACATTCAGAAGCCAAGTTATAAGCCCACAAAGGTGTAACTGGACTACTTATTTAAAGTGACACCAGGCCCGGTGACCTTTGGGACATGGTTTGACCCCCTATAGGAATGTGCGATCATCATGAAACGTTCAAATCACTTACAACTTAATAGATTCTACCTTCTTGTAACGTTTCAACCTGAATTGACCTTGTTTTCACACAAATGGACCCAGAATGATGTGAAATTGTGCTTCGTGCATCATAAATCTGGGTGCCATTTACAAACCATAAGTGCTAATGACTCCATTCCTTTTTGTGGTTGTAGGGGCTGTTGATTGTAGTACTCTGAAACAAACCTGATCACTCTGGGACATTCAGAAGCCAAGTTATAAGCCCACAAATGTGTAACTGGACAACTTATTTACATTGACACCAGGCCCGTTGACCTTTGGGACATGGTTTGACCCCCTATAGGAATGTGCGATCATCATGAAACGTTCATATCACTTAAAACTCAATAGATTCTACCTTCTTGTAACGTTTCAGCCTGATTGGACCTTGTTTTCACACAAATGGACCCAGAATGATGTGAAATTGTGCTTCGTGCAACATAATTCTGGGTGCCATTTACAAACCATAAGTTCTAATGACTCCATTCTTTTTTGTGGTTGTAGGGGCTGTTGATTGGAGTACACTAAAACAAACCTGATCTCTCTAGGACATTCAGAAGCCAAGTTATAAGCCCACAAATGTGTAACTGGACTACTTCTTTAAAGTGACACCAGATCCGGTGACCTTTGGTACTGGTTTGACCCACTTAGGAATGTGCGATCATCATGAAACGTTCAGATCACTTACAACTCAATAGATTCTACCTTCTTGTAACGTTTCAGCCTGATTGGACCTTGTTTTCACCCAAATGGACCCAGAATGATGTGAAATTGTGCTTCGTGCAACATAATTCTGGGTGCCATTTAAAAACCATAAGTGCTAATGACTCCATTCCTTTTTGAGGTAATATGGGATGTTAATTGGAGTACTCTAAAACAAACCTGACCTCTCTAGGATATTCAGAAGCCAAGTTATAAGCCCACAAATGTGTAACTGGACTACTTCTTTAAAGTGACACCAGATCCGGTGACCTTTAGGACATGGTTTGACCCCCTTAGGAAAGTGCTATCATCATGAAACGTTCAGATCACTTACAACTCAATAGATTCTACCTTCCTGTAACGTTTCAGCCTGATTGGACCTTGTTTTCACACAAATGAACCCAGAATGATGTGAAATTGTGCTTTGTGCAACATAATTCTGGGTGCCATTTAAAAACCATAAGTGCTAATGAGTCCATTCCTTTTTGGGGTAATGGGGGCTGTTAATTGGAGTACTCTAAAACAAACCTGACCTCTGTAGGATATTCAGAAGCCAAGTTATAAGCCCACAAAGGTGTAACTGGACTACTTCTTTAAAGTGACACAACTCAACAGATTCTACCTTCTTGTAACGTTTCAGCCTGACTGGACCTTGTTTTCACACAAATGGACCCAGAATGATGTGAAATTGTGCTTCGTGCAACATAATTCTGGGTGCCATTTAAAAGCCATAAGTGCTAATGACTCCATTCCTTTTTGTGGTTGTAGGGGCTGTTGATTGGAGTACACTAAAACAAAACTGATCTCTCTAGGACATTCAGAAGCCAAGTTATAAGCCCACAAATGTGTAACTGGACTACTTCTTTAAATTGACACCAGATCCGGTGACCTCTGGGACATGGTTTGACCCCCTTAGGAAAGTGCTATCATCATGAAACGTTCAGATCACTTACAACTCAATAGATTCTACCTTCCTGTAACGTTTCAGCCTGATTGGACCTTGTTTTCACACAAATGGACCCAGAATGATGTGAAATTGTTCTTCGTGCAACATAATTCTGGGTGCCATTTAAAAACCATAAGTGCTAATGACTCCATTCCTTTTTGTGGCTGTAGGGGCTGTTGATTGGAGTACACTAAAACAAGCCTGACCTCTCTAGGACATTCAGAAGCCAAGTTATAAGCCCACAAATGTGTAACTGGACTACTTCTTTAAAGTGACACCAGGCCCGGTGACCTTTGGGACATGGTTTGACCCCCTATAGGAATGTGCGATCATCATGAAACGTTCAGATCACTTACAACTCAATAGATTCTACTTTCTTGTAACGTTTCAGCCTGCATGGACCTCTTTTTCACACAAATGGACCCAGAATGATGTGAAATTGTGCTTCGTGCAACATAATTCTGGGTGCCATTTACAAACCATAAGTGCTAATGACTCCATTCCTTTTTGTGGTTGTAAGGGCTGTTGATTGGAGTACACTAAAACAAACCTGATCTCTCTAGGACATTCAGAAGCCAAGTTATAAGCCCACAAAGGTGTAACTGGACTACTTCTTTAAAGTGACACCAGGCCCGGTGACCTTTGGGACATGGTTTGACCACCTGTAGGAATGTGCGATCATCATGAAACGTTCAGATCACTTACAACTCAATAGATTCTACCTTCTTGTAACGTTTCAGCCTGATTGGACCTTGTTTACACACAAATGGACCCAGAATGATGTGAAATTGTGCTTCGTGCCACATAATTCTGGGTGCCATTTACAAACCATAAGTGCTAATGACTCCATTCCTTTTTGTGGTTGTAGGGGCTGTTGATTGGAGTACACTAAAACAAACCTGATCTCTCTAGGACATTCAGAAGCCAAGTTATATGCCCACAAATGTGTAACTGGACTACTTCTTTAAATTGACACCGATCCAGTGACCTTTGGGACATGGTTTGACCCCCTATAGGAAAGTGCTATCATCATGAAACGTTCAGATCACTTACAACTCAATAGATTCTACCTTCTTGTAACGTTTCAGCCTGATTGGACCTTGTTTTCACACAAATGAACCCAGAAAGATGTGAAATTGTGCTTCGTGCAACATAATTCTGGGTGCCATTTACAAACCATAAGTTCTAATGACTCCATTCCTTTTTGTGGTTGTAGGGGCTGTTGATTGGAGTACACTAAAACAAACCTGATCTCTCTAGGACATTCAGAAGCCAAGTTATATGCCCACAAATGTGTAACTGGACTACTTTTTTAAATTGACACCGATCCGGTGACCTTTGGGACATGGTTTTACCTCCTTAGGAAAGTGCTATCATCATGAAACGTTCAGATCACTTACAACTCAATAGATTCTACCTTCCTGTAACGTTTCAGCCTGATTGGACCTTGTTTTCACACAAATGAACCCGGAATGATGTGAAATTTTGCTTCGTGCCACATAATTCTGGGTGCCATTTACAACCCATAAGTGCTAATGACTCCATTCCTTTTTGGGGTAATGGGGGCTGTTAATTGGAGTACTCTAAATTAAACCTGACCTCTCTAGGATATTCAGAAGAAGAGTTATAAGCCCACAAAGGTGTAACTGGACTACTTCTTTAAAGTGACACCAGGCCCGGTGACCTTTGGGACATGGTTTGACCTCCTTAGGAATGTGCGATCATCATGAAACGTTCAGATCACTTACAACTCAATAGATTCTACCTTCTTGTAACGTTTCAGCCTGATTGGACCTTGTTTTCACACAAATGGACCCAGAATGATGTGAAATTGTGCTTCGTGCAACATAATTCTGGGCGCCATTTACAAACCATAAGTGCTAATGACTCCATTCCTTTTTGTGGCTGTAGGGGCTGTTTATTGGAGTACACTAAAACAAGCCTGACCTCTCTAGGACATTCAGAAGCCAAGTTATAAGCCCACAAAGGTGTAACTGGACTACTTATTTAAAGTGACACCAGGCCCGGTGACCTTTGGGACATGGTTTGACCCCCTATCGGAATGTGCGATCATCATGAAACGTTCAGATCACTTACAACTCAATAGATTCTACCTTCTTGTAACGTTTCAACCTGAATGGACCTTGTTTTCACACAAATGGACCCAGAATGATGTGAAATTGTGCTTCGTGCATCATAAATCTGGGTGCCATTTACAAACCATAAGTGCTAATGACTCCATTCCTTTTTGTGGTTGTAGGGGCTGTTGATTGTAGTACTCTGAAACAAACCTGATCACTCTGGGACATTCAGAAGCCAAGTTATAAGCCCACAAATGTGTAACTGGACAACTTATTTACATTGACACCAGGCCCGTTGACCTTTGGGACATGGTTTGACCCCCTATAGGAATGTGCGATCATCATGAAACGTTCATATCACTTACAACTCAATAGATTCTACCTTCTTGTAACGTTTCAGCCTGATTGGACCTTGTTTTCACACAAATGGACCCAGAATGATGTGAAATTGTGCTTCGTGCAACATAATTCTGGGTGCCATTTACAAACCATAAGTTCTAATGACTCCATTCTTTTTTGTGGTTGTAGGGGCTGTTGATTGGAGTACACTAAAACAAACCTGATCTCTCTAGGACATTCAGAAGCCAAGTTATAAGCCCACAAATGTGTAACTGGACTACTTCTTTAAAGTGACACCAGATCCGGTGACCTTTGGTACATGGTTTGACCCACTTAGGAATGTGCGATCATCATGAAACGTTCAGATCACTTACAACTCAATAGATTCTACCTTCTTGTAACGTTTCAGCCTGATTGGACCTTGTTTTCACCCAAATGGACCCAGAATGATGTGAAATTGTGCTTCGTGCAACATAATTCTGGGTGCCATTTAAAAACCATGTGCAACATAATTCTGGGTGCCATTTAAAAACCATAAGTGCTAATGACTCCATTCCTTTTTGTGGTTGTAGGGGCTGTTTATTGAAGAAGTACACTAAAACAAGCCTGACTTCTCTAGGACATTCAGAAGCCAAGTTATAAGCCCACAAAGGTGTAACTGGACTACTTCTTTAAAGTGGCACCAGGCCCGGTGACCTTTGGGACATGGTTTGACCCCCTTAGGAATGTGCTATCATCATGAAACGTTCAGATCACTTACAACTCAATAGATTCTACCTTCCTGTAACGTTTCAGCCTGATTGGACCTTGTTTTCACACAAATGAACCCAGAATGATGTGAAATTGTGCTTCGTGCAACATAATTCTGGGTGCCATTTAAAAACCATAAGTGCTAATGACTCCATTCCTTTTTGTGGTTGTAGGGGCTGTTGATTGGAGCACACTAAAACAAACCTGATCTCTCTAGGACATTCAGAAGCCAAGTTATAAGCCCACAAATGTGTAACTGGACTACTTTTTTAAATTGACACCGATCCGGTGACCTTTGGGACATGGTTTTACCTCCTTAGGAAAGTGCTATCATCATGAAACTTTCAGATCACTTACAACTCAATAGATTCTACCTTCCTGTAACGTTTCAGCCTGATTGGACCTTGTTTTCACACAAATGAACCCAGAATGATGTGAAATTTAGCTTCGTGCCACATAATTCTGGGTGCCATTTACAACCCATAAGTGCTAATGACTCCATTCCTTTTTGGGGTAATGGGGGCTGTTAATTGGAGTACTCTAAATTAAACCTGACCCCTCTAGGACATTCAGAAGCCAAGTTATAAGCCCACAAAGGTGTAACTGGACTACTTCTTTAAAGTGACACCAGGCCCGGTGACCTTTGGGAAATGGTTTGACCCCCTTAGGAATGTGTGATCATCATGAAACGTTCAGATCACTTACAACTCAATAGATTCTACCTTCTTGTAACGTTTCAGCCTGATTGGACCTTGTTTTCACACAAATGGACCCAGAATGATGTGAAATTGTGCTTCGTGCAACATAATTCTGGGCGCCATTTACAAACCATAAGTGCTAATGACTCCATTCCTTTTTGTGGCTGTAGGGGCTGTTTATTGGAGTACACTAAAACAAGCCTGACCTCTCTAGGACATTCAGAAGCCAAGTTATAAGCCCACAAAGGTGTAACTGGACTACTTATTTAAAGTGACACCAGGCCCGGTGACCTTTGGGACATGGTTTGACCCCCTATAGGAATGTGCGATCATAATGAAAAGTTCAGATCACTTACAACTCAATAGACTCTACCTTCTTGTAACGTTTCAGCCTGAATGGACCTTGTTTTCACACAAATGGACCCAGAATGATGTGAAATTGTGCTTCGTGCATCATAATTCTGGGTGCCATTTACAAACCATAAGTGCTAATGACTCCATTCCTTTTTGTGGTTGTAGGGGCTGTTGATTGTAGTACTCTGAAACAAACCTGATCACTCTAGGACATTCAGAAGCCAAGTTATAAGCCCACAAATGTGTAACTGGACTACTTCTTTACATTGACACCAGGCCCGTTGACCTTTGGGACATGATTTGACCCCCTATAGGAATGTGCGATCATCATGAAACGTTCATATCACTTACAACTCAATATATTCTACCTTCTTGTAACGTTTCAGCCTGATTGGACCTTGTTTTCACACAAATGAACCCAGAATGATGTGAAATTGTGCTTCGTGCAACATAATTCTGGGTGCCATTTACAAACCTTAAGTTCTAATGACTCCATTCTTTTTTGAGGTTGTAGGGGCTGTTGATTGGAGTACACTAAAACAAACCTGATCTCTCTAGGACATTCAGAAGCCAAGTTATAAGCCCACAAATGTGTAACTGGACTACTTCTTTAAAGTGACACCAGATCCGGTGACCTTTGGGACATGGTTTGACCCACTTAGGAATGTGCGATCATCATGAAACGTTCAGATCACTTACAACTCAATAGATTCTACCTTCTTGTAACGTTTCAGCCTGATTGGACCTTGTTTTCACCCAAATGGACCCAGAATGATGTGAAATTGTGCTTCGTGCAACATAATTCTGGGTGCCATTTAAAAACCATAAGTGCTAATGACTCCATTCCTTTTTGGGGTAATGGGGGCTGTTAATTGGAGTACTCTAAAACAAACCTGACCTCTTTAGGATATTCAGAAGCCAAGTTATAAGCCCACAAAGGTGTAACTGGACTACTTCTTTAAAGTGACACCAGGCCCGGTGACCTTTGGGACATGGTTTGACCCCCTGTAGGAATGTGCGATCATCATGAAACGTTCAGATCACTTACAACTCAATAGATTCTACCTTCTTGTAACGTTTCAGCCTGATTGGACCTTGTTTTCACACAAATGGACCCAGAATGATGTGAAATTGTGCTTCGTGCCACATAATTCTGGGTGCCATTTACAAACCATAAGTGCTAATGACTCCATTCCTTTTTGGGGAATGGGGGCTGTTAATTGGAGTACTCTAAAACAAACCTGACCTCTTTAGGATATTCAGAAGCCAAGTTACAAGCCCACAAAGGTGTAACTGGACTACTTCTTTAACGTGACACCAGGCCCGGTGACCTTTGGGACATGGTTTGACCCCATATAGGAATGTGCGATGATCATGAAACATTCAGATCACTTACAACTCAATAGATTCTTCCTTCTTGTAACGTTTCAGCCTGATTGGACCTTGTTTTCACACAAATGGACCCAGAATGATGTGAAATTGTGCTTCGTGCATCATAATTCTGGGTGCCATTTACAAACCATAAGCGCTAATGACTCCATTCCTTTTTGTGGTTGTAGGGGCTGTTGATTGTAGTACTCTGAAACAAACCTGATCACTCTAGGACATTCAGAAGCCAAGTTATAAGCCCACAAATGTGTAACTGGACTACTTCTTTACATTGACACCAGGCCCGTTGACCTTTGGGACATGATTTGACCCCCTATAGGAATGTGCGATCATCATGAAACGTTCATATCACTTACAACTCAATATATTCTACCTTCTTGTAACGTTTCAGCCTGATTGGACCTTGTTTTCACACAAATGGACCCAGAATGATGTGAAATTGTGCTTCGTGCAACATAATTCTGGGTGCCATTTACAAACCTTAAGTTCTAAAGACTCCATTCTTTTTTGAGGTTGTAGGGGCTGTTGATTGGAGTACACTAAAACAAACCTGATCTCTCTAGGACATTCAGAAGCCAAGTTATAAGCCCACAAATGTGTAACTGGACTACTTCTTTAAAGTGACACCAGATCCGGTGACCTTTGGGACATGGTTTGACCCACTTAGGAATGTGCGATCATCATGAAACGTTCAGATCACTTACAACTCAATAGATTCTACCTTCTTGTAACGTTTCAGCCTGATTGGACCTTGTTTTCACCCAAATGGACCCAGAATGATGTGAAATTGTGCTTCGTGCAACATAATTCTGGGTGCCATTTAAAAACCATAAGTGCTAATGACTCCATTCCTTTTTGGGGTAATGGGGGCTGTTAATTGGAGTACTCTAAAACAAACCTGACCTCTTTAGGATATTCAGAAGCCAAGTTATAAGCCCACAAAGGTGTAACTGGACTACTTCTTTAAAGTGACACCAGGCCCGGTGACCTTTGGGACATGGTTTGACCCCCTGTAGGAATGTGCGATCATCATGAAACGTTCAGATCACTTACAACTCAATAGATTCTACCTTCTTGTAACGTTTCAGCCTGATTGGACCTTGTTTTCACACAAATGGACCCAGAATGATGTGAAATTGTGCTTCGTGCCACATAATTCTGGGTGCCATTTACAAACCATAAGTGCTAATGACTCCATTCCTTTTTGTGGTTGTAGGGGCTGTTGATTGGAGTACACTAAAACAAACCTGATCTCTCTAGGACATTCAGAAGCCAAGTTATAAGCCCACAAATGTGTAACTGGACTACTTCTTTAAATTGACACCGATCCAGTGACCTTTGGGACATGGTTTGACCCCCTATAGGAAAGTGCTATCATCAGGAAACGTTCAGATCACTTACAACTCAATAGATTCTACCTTCCTGTAACGTTTCAGCCTGATTGGACCTTGTTTTCACACAAATGAACCCAGAATGATGTGAAATTGTGCTTTGTGCAACATAATTCTGGGTGCCATTTAAAAACCATAAGTGCTAATGACTCCATTCCTTTTTGGGGTAATGGGGGCTGTTAATTGGAGTACTCTAAATTAAACCTGACCTCTCTAGGATATTCAGAAGCCGAGTTATAAGCCCACAAAGGTGTAACTGGACTACTTCTTTAAAGTGACACCAGGCCCGGTGACCTTTGGGACATGGTTTGACCCCCTTAGGAATGTGCGATCATCATGAAACGTTCAGATCACTTACACCTCAATAGATTCTACCTTCTTGTAACGTTTCAGCCTGATTGGACCTTGTTTTCACACAAATGGACCCAGAATGATGTGAAATTGTGCTTCATGCAACATAATTCTGGGTGCCATTTACAAACCATAATGACTCCATTCCTTTTTGTGGTTGTAGGGGCTGTTGATTGGAGTACACTAAAACAAACCTGATCTCTCTAGGACATTCAGAAGCCAAGTTATAAGCCCACAAAGGTGTAACTGGACTACTTCTTTAAAGTGACACCAGGCCCGGTGACCTTTGGGACATGGTTTGACCCCCTATAGGAATGTGCGATCATCATGAAACGTTCATATCACTTAAAACTCAATTGATTCTACCTTCTTGTAACGTTTCAGCCTGATTGGACCTTGTTTTCACACAAATGGACCCAGAATGATGTGAAATTGTGCTTCGTGCAACATAATTCTGGGTGCCATTTACAAACCATAAGTGCTAATGACTCCATTCCTTTTTGTGGTTGTAGGGGCTGTTGATTGGAGTACACTAAAACAAACCTGATCTCTCTAGGACATTCAGAAGCCAAGTTATAAGCCCACAAAGGTGTAACTGGACTACTTCTTTAAAGTGACACCAGGCCCGGTGAAATTTGGGACATGGTTTGACCCCCTTAGGAATGTGCGATCATCATGAAACGTTCAGATCACTTACAACTCAATAGATTCTACCTTCTTGTTACGTTTCAGCCTGATTGGACCTTGTTTTCACACAAATGGACCCAGAATGATGTGAAATTGTGCTTCGTGCAACATAATTCTGGGTGCCATTTACAAACCATAAGTGCTAATGACTCCATTCCTTTTTGTGGTTGTAGGGGCTGTTGATTAGAGTACACTAAAACAAACCTGACCTCTCTAGGATATTCAGAAGCCAAGTTATAAGCCCACAAATGTGTAACTGGACTACTTCTTTAAAGTGACACAAGATCCGGTGACCTTTAGGACATGGTTTGACCCCCTTAAGAAAGTGCTATCATCATGAAACGTTCAGATCACTTACAACTCAATAGATTCTACCTTCCTGTAACGTTTCAGCCTGATTGGACCTTGTTTTCACACAAATGAACCCAGAATGATGTGAAATTGTGCTTTGTGCAACATAATTCTGGGTGCCATTTAAAAACCAAAAGTGCTAATGACTCCATTCCTTTTTGGGGACTGGGGGCTGTTAATTGGAGTACTCTAAAACAAACCTGACCCCTTTAGGATATTCAGAAGCCAAGTTACAAGCCCACAAAGGTGTAACTGGACTACTTCTTTAACGTGACACCAGGCCCGGTGACCTTTGGGACATGGTTTGACCCCATATAGGAATGTGCGATGATCATGAAACATTCAGATCACTTACAACTCAATAGATTCTTCCTTCTTGTAACGTTTCAGCCTGATTGGACCTTGTTTTCACACAAATGGACCCAGAATGATGTGAAATTGTGCTTCGTGCAACATAATTCTGGGTGCCATTTACAAACCATAAGTGCTAATGACTCCATTCCTTTTTGTGGTTGTAGGGGCTGTTGATTGGAGTACACTAAAACAAACCTGACCTCTCTAGGACATTCAGAAGCCAAGTTATAAGCCCACAAATGTGTAACTGGACTACTTCTTTAAAGTGACACCAGATCTGGTGACCTTTGGGACATGGTTTGACCCCCTTAGGAATGTGCGATCATCATGAAACGTTCAGATCACTTATAACTCAATAGATTCTACCTCCCTGTAACGTTTCAGCCTGATTGGACCTTGTTTTCACACAAATGAACCCAGAATGATGTGAAATTGTGCTTAGTGCAACATAATTCTGGGTGCCATTTACAAACCATAAGTGCTAATGACTCCATTCCTTTTTGTGGTTGTAGGGGCTGTTGATTGGAGTACACTAAAACAAACCTGATCTCTCTAGGACATTCAGAAGCCAAGTTAAAAGCCCACAAATGTGTAACTGGACTACTTATTTAAAGTGACACCAGGCCCGGTGACCTTTGGGACATGGTTTGACCCCCTATAGGAATGTGCGATCATAATGAAAAGTTCAGATCACTTACAACTCAATAGATTCTACCTTCTTGTAACGTTTCATTCTGAATGGACCTTGTTTTCACACAAATGGACCCAGAATGATGTGAAATTGTGCTTCGTGCATCATAATTCTGGGTGCCATTTACAAACCATAAGTGCTAATGACTCCATTCCTTTTTGTGGTTGTAGGGGCTGTTGATTGTAGTACTCTGAAACAAACCTGATCACTCTAGGACATTCAGAAGCCAAGTTATAAGCCCACAAATGTGTAACTGGACTACTTCTTTACATTGACACCAGGCCCGTTGACCTTTGGGACATGATTTGACCCCCTATAGGAATGTGCGATCATCATGAAACGTTCATATCACTTACAACTCAATATATTCTACCTTCTTGTAACGTTTCAGCCTGATTGGACCTTGTTTTCACACAAATGAACCCAGAATGATGTGAAATTGTGCTTCGTGCAACATAATTCTGGGTGCCATTTACAAACCTTAAGTTCTAATGACTCCATTCTTTTTTGAGGTTGTAGGGGCTGTTGATTGGAGTACACTAAAACAAACCTGATCTCTCTAGGACATTCAGAAGCCAAGTTATAAGCCCACAAATGTGTAACTGGACTACTTCTTTAAAGTGACACCAGATCCGGTGACCTTTGGGACATGGTTTGACCCACTTAGGAATGTGCGATCATCATGAAACGTTCAGATCACTTACAACTCAATAGATTCTACCTTCTTGTAACGTTTCAGCCTGATTGGACCTTGTTTTCACCCAAATGGACCCAGAATGATGTGAAATTGTGCTTCGTGCAACATAATTCTGGGTGCCATTTACAAACCATAAGTGCTAATGACTCCATTCCTTTTTGGGGTAATGGGGGCTGTTAATTGGAGTACTCTAAAACAAACCTGACCTCTTTAGGATATTCAGAAGCCAAGTTATAAGCCCACAAAGGTGTAACTGGACTACTTCTTTAAAGTGACACCAGGCCCGGTGACCTTTGGGACATGGTTTGACCCCCTGTAGGAATGTGCGATCATCATGAAACGTTCAGATCACTTACAACTCAATAGATTCTACCTTCTTGTAACGTTTCAGCCTGATTGGACCTTGTTTTCACACAAATGGACCCAGAATGATGTGAAATTGTGCTTCGTGCCACATAATTCTGGGTGCCATTTACAAACCATAAGTGCTAATGACTCCATTCCTTTTTGGGGAATGGGGGCTGTTAATTGGAGTACTCTAAAACAAACCTGACCTCTTTAGGATATTCAGAAGCCAAGTTACAAGCCCACAAAGGTGTAACTGGACTACTTCTTTAACGTGACACCAGGCCCGGTGACCTTTGGGACATGGTTTGACCCCATATAGGAATGTGCGATGATCATGAAACATTCAGATCACTTACAACTCAATAGATTCTTCCTTCTTGTAACGTTTCAGCCTGATTGGACCTTGTTTTCACACAAATGGACCCAGAATGATGTGAAATTGTGCTTCGTGCATCATAATTCTGGGTGCCATTTACAAACCATAAGCGCTAATGACTCCATTCCTTTTTGTGGTTGTAGGGGCTGTTGATTGTAGTACTCTGAAACAAACCTGATCACTCTAGGACATTCAGAAGCCAAGTTATAAGCCCACAAATGTGTAACTGGACTACTTCTTTACATTGACACCAGGCCCGTTGACCTTTGGGACATGATTTGACCCCCTATAGGAATGTGCGATCATCATGAAACGTTCATATCACTTACAACTCAATATATTCTACCTTCTTGTAACGTTTCAGCCTGATTGGACCTTGTTTTCACACAAATGGACCCAGAATGATGTGAAATTGTGCTTCGTGCAACATAATTCTGGGTGCCATTTACAAACCTTAAGTTCTAATGACTCCATTCTTTTTTGAGGTTGTAGGGGCTGTTGACTGGAGTACACTAAAACAAACCTGATCTCTCTAGGACATTCAGAAGCCAAGTTATAAGCCCACAAATGTGTAACTGGACTACTTCTTTAAAGTGACACCAGATCCGGTGACCTTTGGGACATGGTTTGACCCACTTAGGAATGTGCGATCATCATGAAACGTTCAGATCACTTACAACTCAATAGATTCTACCTTCTTGTAACGTTTCAGCCTGATTGGACCTTGTTTTCACCCAAATGGACCCAGAATGATGTGAAATTGTGCTTCGTGCAACATAATTCTGGGTGCCATTTAAAAACCATAAGTGCTAATGACTCCATTCCTTTTTGGGGTAATGGGGGCTGTTAATTGGAGTACTCTAAAACAAACCTGACCTCTTTAGGATATTCAGAAGCCAAGTTATAAGCCCACAAAGGTGTAACTGGACTACTTCTTTAAAGTGACACCAGGCCCGGTGACCTTTGGGACATGGTTTGACCCCCTGTAGGAATGTGCGATCATCATGAAACGTTCAGATCACTTACAACTCAATAGATTCTACCTTCTTGTAACGTTTCAGCCTGATTGGACCTTGTTTTCACACAAATGGACCCAGAATGATGTGAAATTGTGCTTCGTGCCACATAATTCTGGGTGCCATTTACAAACCATAAGTGCTAATGACTCCATTCCTTTTTGTGGTTGTAGGGGCTGTTGATTGGAGTACACTAAAACAAACCTGATCTCTCTAGGACATTCAGAAGCCAAGTTATAAGCCCACAAATGTGTAACTGGACTACTTCTTTAAATTGACACCGATCCAGTGACCTTTGGGACATGGTTTGACCCCCTATAGGAAAGTGCTATCATCAGGAAACGTTCAGATCACTTACAACTCAATAGATTCTACCTTCCTGTAACGTTTCAGCCTGATTGGACCTTGTTTTCACACAAATGAACCCAGAATGATGTGAAATTGTGCTTTGTGCAACATAATTCTGGGTGCCATTTAAAAACCATAAGTGCTAATGACTCCATTCCTTTTTGGGGTAATGGGGGCTGTTAATTGGAGTACTCTAAATTAAACCTGACCTCTCTAGGATATTCAGAAGCCGAGTTATAAGCCCACAAAGTTGTAACTGGACTACTTCTTTAAAGTGACACCAGGCCCGGTGACCTTTGGGACATGGTTTGACCCCCTTAGGAATGTGCGATCATCATGAAACGTTCAGATCACTTACACCTCAATAGATTCTACCTTCTTGTAACGTTTCAGCCTGATTGGACCTTGTTTTCACACAAATGGACCCAGAATGATGTGAAATTGTGCTTCATGCAACATAATTCTGGGTGCCATTTACAAACCATAATGACTCCATTCCTTTTTGTGGTTGTAGGGGCTGTTGATTGGAGTACACTAAAACAAACCTGATCTCTCTAGGACATTCAGAAGCCAAGTTATAAGCCCACAAAGGTGTAACTGGACTACTTCTTTAAAGTGACACCAGGCCCGGTGACCTTTGGGACATGGTTTGACCCCCTATAGGAATGTGCGATCATCATGAAACGTTCATATCACTTAAAACTCAATTGATTCTACCTTCTTGTAACGTTTCAGCCTGATTGGACCTTGTTTTCACACAAATGGACCCAGAATGATGTGAAATTGTGCTTCGTGCAACATAATTCTGGGTGCCATTTACAAACCATAAGTGCTAATGACTCCATTCCTTTTTGTGGTTGTAGGGGCTGTTGATTGGAGTACACTAAAACAAACCTGATCTCTCTAGGACATTCAGAAGCCAAGTTATAAGCCCACAAAGGTGTAACTGGACTACTTCTTTAAAGTGACACCAGGCCCGGTGAAATTTGGGACATGGTTTGACCCCCTTAGGAATGTGCGATCATCATGAAACGTTCAGATCACTTACAACTCAATAGATTCTACCTTCTTGTTACGTTTCAGCCTGATTGGACCTTGTTTTCACACAAATGGACCCAGAATGATGTGAAATTGTGCTTCGTGCAACATAATTCTGGGTGCCATTTACAAACCATAAGTGCTAATGACTCCATTCCTTTTTGTGGTTGTAGGGGCTGTTGATTGGAGTACACTAAAACAAACCTGATCTCTCTAGGACATTCAGAAGCCAAGTTATAAGCCCACAAAGGTGTAACTGGACTACTTCTTTAAAGTGACACCAGGCCCGGTGACCTTTGGGACATGGTTTGACCCCCTATAGCAATGTGCGATCATCATGAAACATTCAGATCACTTACAACTCAATAGATTCTACCTTCTTGTAACGTTTCAGCCTGATTGGACCTTGTTTTCACACAAATTGACCAAGAATGATGTGAAATTGTGCTTCGTGCAACATAATTCTGGGTGCCATTTAAAAACCATAAGTGCTAATGACTCCATTCCTTTTTGAGGTAATAGGGGCTGTTATTTGGAGTACTCTAAAACAAACCTGACCTCTCTAGGATATTCAGAAGCCAAGTTATAAGCCCACAAATGTGTAACTGGACTACTTCTTTAAAGTGACACAAGATCCGGTGACCTTTAGGACATGGTTTGACCCCCTTAAGAAAGTGCTATCATCATGAAACGTTCAGATCACTTACAACTCAATAGATTCTACCTTCCTGTAACGTTTCAGCCTGATTGGACCTTGTTTTCACACAAATGAACCCAGAATGATGTGAAATTGTGCTTTGTGCAACATAATTCTGGGTGCCATTTAAAAACCAAAAGTGCTAATGACTCCATTCCTTTTTGGGGACTGGGGGCTGTTAATTGGAGTACTCTAAAACAAACCTGACCCCTTTAGGATATTCAGAAGCCAAGTTACAAGCCCACAAAGGTGTAACTGGACTACTTCTTTAACGTGACACCAGGCCCGGTGACCTTTGGGACATGGTTTGACCCCATATAGGAATGTGCGATGATCATGAAACATTCAGATCACTTACAACTCAATAGATTCTTCCTTCTTGTAACGTTTCAGCCTGATTGGACCTTGTTTTCACACAAATGGACCCAGAATGATGTGAAATTGTGCTTCGTGCAACATAATTCTGGGTGCCATTTACAAACCATAAGTGCTAATGACTCCATTCCTTTTTGTGGTTGTAGGGGCTGTTGATTGGAGTACACTAAAACAAACCTGACCTCTCTAGGACATTCAGAAGCCAAGTTATAAGCCCACAAATGTGTAACTGGACTACTTCTTTAAAGTGACACCAGATCTGGTGACCTTTGGGACATGGTTTGACCCCCTTAGGAATGTGCGATCATCATGAAACGTTCAGATCACTTATAACTCAATAGATTCTACCTCCCTGTAACGTTTCAGCCTGATTGGACCTTGTTTTCACACAAATGAACCCAGAATGATGTGAAATTGTGCTTAGTGCAACATAATTCTGGGTGCCATTTACAAACCATAAGTGCTAATGACTCCATTCCTTTTTGTGGTTGTAGGGGCTGTTGATTGGAGTACACTAAAACAAACCTGATCTCTCTAGGACATTCAGAAGCCAAGTTAAAAGCCCACAAATGTGTAACTGGACTACTTATTTAAAGTGACACCAGGCCCGGTGACCTTTGGGACATGGTTTGACCCCCTATAGGAATGTGCGATCATAATGAAAAGTTCAGATCACTTACAACTCAATAGATTCTACCTTCTTGTAACGTTTCATTCTGAATGGACCTTGTTTTCACACAAATGGACCCAGAATGATGTGAAATTGTGCTTCGTGCATCATAATTCTGGGTGCCATTTACAAACCATAAGTGCTAATGACTCCATTCCTTTTTGTGGTTGTAGGGGCTGTTGATTGTAGTACTCTGAAACAAACCTGATCACTCTAGGACATTCAGAAGCCAAGTTATAAGCCCACAAATGTGTAACTGGACTACTTCTTTACATTGACACCAGATCCGGTGACCTTTGGGACATGGTTTGACCCACTTAGGAATGTGCGATCATCATGAAACGTTCAGATCACTTACAACTCAATAGATTCTACCTTCTTGTAACGTTTCAGCCTGATTGGACCTTGTTTTCACCCAAATGGACCCAGAATGATGTGAAATTGTGCTTCGTGCAACATAATTCTGGGTGCCATTTAAAAACCATAAGTGCTAATGACTCCATTCCTTTTTGGGGTAATGGGGGCTGTTAATTGGAGTACTCTAAAACAAACCTGACCTCTTTAGGATATTCAGAAGCCAAGTTATAAGCCCACAAAGGTGTAACTGGACTACTTCTTTAAAGTGACACCAGGCCCGGTGACCTTTGGGACATGGTTTGACCCCCTGTAGGAATGTGCGATCATCATGAAACGTTCAGATCACTTACAACTCAATAGATTCTACCTTCTTGTAACGTTTCAGCCTGATTGGACCTTGTTTTCACACAAATGGACCCAGAATGATGTGAAATTGTGCTTCGTGCCACATAATTCTGGGTGCCATTTACAAACCATAAGTGCTAATGACTCCATTCCTTTTTGGGGAATGGGGGCTGTTAATTGGAGTACTCTAAAACAAACCTGACCTCTTTAGGATATTCAGAAGCCAAGTTACAAGCCCACAAAGGTGTAACTGGACTACTTCTTTAACGTGACACCAGGCCCGGTGACCTTTGGGACATGGTTTGACCCCATATAGGAATGTGCGATGATCATGAAACATTCAGATCACTTACAACTCAATAGATTCTTCCTTCTTGTAACGTTTCAGCCTGATTGGACCTTGTTTTCACACAAATGGACCCAGAATGATGTGAAATTGTGCTTCGTGCATCATAATTCTGGGTGCCATTTACAAACCATAAGCGCTAATGACTCCATTCCTTTTTGTGGTTGTAGGGGCTGTTGATTGTAGTACTCTGAAACAAACCTGATCACTCTAGGACATTCAGAAGCCAAGTTATAAGCCCACAAATGTGTAACTGGACTACTTCTTTACATTGACACCAGGCCCGTTGACCTTTGGGACATGATTTGACCCCCTATAGGAATGTGCGATCATCATGAAACGTTCATATCACTTACAACTCAATATATTCTACCTTCTTGTAACGTTTCAGCCTGATTGGACCTTGTTTTCACACAAATGGACCCAGAATGATGTGAAATTGTGCTTCGTGCAACATAATTCTGGGTGCCATTTACAAACCTTAAGTTCTAATGACTCCATTCTTTTTTGAGGTTGTAGGGGCTGTTGATTGGAGTACACTAAAACAAACCTGATCTCTCTAGGACATTCAGAAGCCAAGTTTTAAGCCCACAAATGTGTAACTGGACTACTTCTTTAAAGTGACACCAGATCCGGTGACCTTTGGGACATGGTTTGACCCACTTAGGAATGTGCGATCATCATGAAACGTTCAGATCACTTACAACTCAATAGATTCTACCTTCTTGTAACGTTTCAGCCTGATTGGACCTTGTTTTCACCCAAATGGACCCAGAATGATGTGAAATTGTGCTTCGTGCAACATAATTCTGGGTGCCATTTAAAAACCATAAGTGCTAATGACTCCATTCCTTTTTGGGGTAATGGGGGCTGTTAATTGGAGTACTCTAAAACAAACCTGACCTCTTTAGGATATTCAGAAGCCAAGTTATAAGCCCACAAAGGTGTAACTGGACTACTTCTTTAAAGTGACACCAGGCCCGGTGACCTTTGGGACATGGTTTGACCCCCTGTAGGAATGTGCGATCATCATGAAACGTTCAGATCACTTACAACTCAATAGATTCTACCTTCTTGTAACGTTTCAGCCTGATTGGACCTTGTTTTCACACAAATGGACCCAGAATGATGTGAAATTGTGCTTCGTGCCACATAATTCTGGGTGCCATTTACAAACCATAAGTGCTAATGACTCCATTCCTTTTTGTGGTTGTAGGGGCTGTTGATTGGAGTACACTAAAACAAACCTGATCTCTCTAGGACATTCAGAAGCCAAGTTATAAGCCCACAAATGTGTAACTGGACTACTTCTTTAAATTGACACCGATCCAGTGACCTTTGGGACATGGTTTGACCCCCTATAGGAAAGTGCTATCATCAGGAAACGTTCAGATCACTTACAACTCAATAGATTCTACCTTCCTGTAACGTTTCAGCCTGATTGGACCTTGTTTTCACACAAATGAACCCAGAATGATGTGAAATTGTGCTTTGTGCAACATAATTCTGGGTGCCATTTAAAAACCATAAGTGCTAATGACTCCATTCCTTTTTGGGGTAATGGGGGCTGTTAATTGGAGTACTCTAAATTAAACCTGACCTCTCTAGGATATTCAGAAGCCGAGTTATAAGCCCACAAAGGTGTAACTGGACTACTTCTTTAAAGTGACACCAGGCCCGGTGACCTTTGGGACATGGTTTGACCCCCTTAGGAATGTGCGATCATCATGAAACGTTCAGATCACTTACACCTCAATAGATTCTACCTTCTTGTAACGTTTCAGCCTGATTGGACCTTGTTTTCACACAAATGGACCCAGAATGATGTGAAATTGTGCTTCATGCAACATAATTCTGGGTGCCATTTACAAACCATAATGACTCCATTCCTTTTTGTGGTTGTAGGGGCTGTTGATTGGAGTACACTAAAACAAACCTGATCTCTCTAGGACATTCAGAAGCCAAGTTATAAGCCCACAAAGGTGTAACTGGACTACTTCTTTAAAGTGACACCAGGCCCGGTGACCTTTGGGACATGGTTTGACCCCCTATAGGAATGTGCGATCATCATGAAACGTTCATATCACTTAAAACTCAATTGATTCTACCTTCTTGTAACGTTTCAGCCTGATTGGACCTTGTTTTCACACAAATGGACCCAGAATGATGTGAAATTGTGCTTCGTGCAACATAATTCTGGGTGCCATTTACAAACCATAAGTGCTAATGACTCCATTCCTTTTTGTGGTTGTAGGGGCTGTTGATTGGAGTACACTAAAACAAACCTGATCTCTCTAGGACATTCAGAAGCCAAGTTATAAGCCCACAAAGGTGTAACTGGACTACTTCTTTAAAGTGACACCAGGCCCGGTGAAATTTGGGACATGGTTTGACCCCCTTAGGAATGTGCGATCATCATGAAACGTTCAGATCACTTACAACTCAATAGATTCTACCTTCTTGTTACGTTTCAGCCTGATTGGACCTTGTTTTCACACAAATGGACCCAGAATGATGTGAAATTGTGCTTCGTGCAACATAATTCTGGGTGCCATTTACAAACCATAAGTGCTAATGACTCCATTCCTTTTTGTGGTTGTAGGGGCTGTTGATTGGAGTACACTAAAACAAACCTGATCTCTCTAGGACATTCAGAAGCCAAGTTATAAGCCCACAAAGGTGTAACTGGACTACTTCTTTAAAGTGACACCAGGCCCGGTGACCTTTGGGACATGGTTTGACCCCCTATAGCAATGTGCGATCATCATGAAACATTCAGATCACTTACAACTCAATAGATTCTACCTTCTTGTAACGTTTCAGCCTGATTGGACCTTGTTTTCACACAAATTGACCAAGAATGATGTGAAATTGTGCTTCGTGCAACATAATTCTGGGTGCCATTTAAAAACCATAAGTGCTAATGACTCCATTCCTTTTTGAGGTAATAGGGGCTGTTATTTGGAGTACTCTAAAACAAACCTGACCTCTCTAGGATATTCAGAAGCCAAGTTATAAGCCAACAAATGTGTAACTGGACTACTTCTTTAAAGTGACACAAGATCCGGTGACCTTTAGGACATGGTTTGACCCCCTTAAGAAAGTGCTATCATCATGAAACGTTCAGATCACTTACAACTCAATAGATTCTACCTTCCTGTAACGTTTCAGCCTGATTGGACCTTGTTTTCACACAAATGAACCCAGAATGATGTGAAATTGTGCTTTGTGCAACATAATTCTGGGTGCCATTTAAAAACCAAAAGTGCTAATGACTCCATTCCTTTTTGGGGACTGGGGGCTGTTAATTGGAGTACTCTAAAACAAACCTGACCCCTTTAGGATATTCAGAAGCCAAGTTACAAGCCCACAAAGGTGTAACTGGACTACTTCTTTAACGTGACACCAGGCCCGGTGACCTTTGGGACATGGTTTGACCCCATATAGGAATGTGCGATGATCATGAAACATTCAGATCACTTACAACTCAATAGATTCTTCCTTCTTGTAACGTTTCAGCCTGATTGGACCTTGTTTTCACACAAATGGACCCAGAATGATGTGAAATTGTGCTTCGTGCAACATAATTCTGGGTGCCATTTACAAACCATAAGTGCTAATGACTCCATTCCTTTTTGTGGTTGTAGGGGCTGTTTATTGGAGTACACTAAAACAAACCTGACCTCTCTAGGACATTCAGAAGCCAAGTTATAAGCCCACAAATGTGTAACT
Source organism: Nothobranchius furzeri (assembly GCF_043380555.1). Taxonomy (NCBI): domain Eukaryota; kingdom Metazoa; phylum Chordata; class Actinopteri; order Cyprinodontiformes; family Nothobranchiidae; genus Nothobranchius; species Nothobranchius furzeri. Next base: position 3,968,668 of record NC_091747.1, read on the forward strand.
GGACTACTTCTTTAAAGTGACACCAGATCTGGTGACCTTTGGGACATGGTTTGACCCCCTTAGGAATGTGCGATCATCATGAAACGTTCAGATCACTTATAACTCAATAGATTCTACCTCCCTGTAACGTTTCAGCCTGATTGGACCTTGTTTTCACACAAATGAACCCAGAATGATGTGAAATTGTGCTTAGTGCAACATAATTCTGGGTGCCATTTACAAACCATAAGTGCTAATGACTCCATTCCTTTTTGTGGTTGTAGGGGCTGTTGATTGGAGTACACTAAAACAAACCTGATCTCTCTAGGACATTCAGAAGCCAAGTTAAAAGCCCACAAATGTGTAACTGGACTACTTATTTAAAGTGACACCAGGCCCGGTGACCTTTGGGACATGGTTTGACCCCCTATAGGAATGTGCGATCATAATGAAAAGTTCAGATCACTTACAACTCAATAGATTCTACCTTCTTGTAACGTTTCATTCTGAATGGACCTTGTTTTCACACAAATGGACCCAGAATGATGTGAAATTGTGCTTCGTGCATCATAATTCTGGGTGCCATTTACAAACCATAAGTGCTAATGACTCCATTCCTTTTTGTGGTTGTAGGGGCTGTTGATTGTAGTACTCTGAAACAAACCTGATCACTCTAGGACATTCAGAAGCCAAGTTATAAGCCCACAAATGTGTAACTGGACTACTTCTTTACATTGACACCAGGCCCGTTGACCTTTGGGACATGATTTGACCCCCTATAGGAATGTGCGATCATCATGAAACGTTCATATCACTTACAACTCAATATATTCTACCTTCTTGTAACGTTTCAGCCTGATTGGACCTTGTTTTCACACAAATGGACCCAGAATGATGTGAAATTGTGCTTCGTGCAACATAATTCTGGGTGCCATTTACAAACCTTAAGTTCTAATGACTCCATTCTTTTTTGTGGTTGTAGGGGCTGTTGATTGGAGTACACTAAAACAAACCTGATCTCTCTAGGACATTCAGAAGCCAAGTTATAAGCCCACAAATGTGTAACTGGACTACTTCTTTAAAGTGACACCAGATCCGGTGACCTTTGGGACATGGTTTGACCCACTTAGGAATGTGCGATCATCATGAAACGTTCAGATCACTTACAACTCAATAGATTCTACCTTCTTGTAACGTTTCAGCCTGATTGGACCTTGTTTTCACCCAAATGGACCCAGAATGATGTGAAATTGTGCTTCGTGCAACATAATTCTGGGTGCCATTTAAAAACCATAAGTGCTAATGACTCCATTCCTTTTTGGGGTAATGGGGGCTGTTAATTGGAGTACTCTAAAACAAACCTGACCTCTTTAGGATATTCAGAAGCCAAGTTATAAGCCCACAAATGTGTAACTGGACTACTTCTTTAAAGTGACACCAGGCCCGGTGACCTTTGGGACATGGTTTGACCCCCTGTAGGAATGTGCGATCATCATGAAACGTTCAGATCACTTACAACTCAATAGATTCTACCTTCTTGTAACGTTTCAGCCTGATTGGACCTTGTTTTCACACAAATGGACCCAGAATGATGTGAAATTGTGCTTCGTGCCACATAATTCTGGGTGCCATTTACAAACCATAAGTGCTAATGACTCCATTCCTTTTTGTGGTTGTAGGGGCTGTTGATTGGAGTACACTAAAACAAACCTGATCTCTCTAGGACATTCAGAAGCCAAGTTATAAGCCCACAAATGTGTAACTGGACTACTTCTTTAAAGTGACACCAGATCCGGTGACCTTTGGGACATGGTTTGACCCACTTAGGAATGTGCGATCATCATGAAACGTTCAGATCACTTACAACTCAATAGATTCTACCTTCTTGTAACGTTTCAGCCTGATTGGACCTTGTTTTCACCCAAATGGACCCAGAATGATGTGAAATTGTGCTTCGTGCAACATAATTCTGGGTGCCATTTAAAAACCATAAGTGCTAATGACTCCATTCCTTTTTGGGGTAATGGGGGCTGTTAATTGGAGTACTCTAAAACAAACCTGACCTCTTTAGGATATTCAGAAGCCAAGTTATAAGCCCACAAGGGTGTAACTGGACTACTTCTTTAAAGTGACACCAGGCCCGGTGACCTTTGGGACATGGTTTGACCCCCTGTAGGAATGTGCGATCATCATGAAACGTTCAGATCACTTACAACTCAATAGATTCTACCTTCTTGTAACGTTTCAGCCTGATTGGACCTTGTTTTCACACAAATGGACCCAGAATGATGTGAAATTGTGCTTCGTGCCACATAATTCTGGGTGCCATTTACAAACCATAAGTGCTAATGACTCCATTCCTTTTTGTGGTTGTAGGGGCTGTTGATTGGAGTACACTAAAACAAACCTGATCTCTCTAGGACATTCAGAAGCCAAGTTATAAGCCCACAAATGTGTAACTGGACTACTTCTTTAAATTGACACCGATCCAGTGACCTTTGGGACATGGTTTGACCCCCTATAGGAAAGTGCTATCATCAGGAAACGTTCAGATCACTTACAACTCAATAGATTCTACCTTCCTGTAACGTTTCAGCCTGATTGGACCTTGTTTTCACACAAATGAACCCAGAATGATGTGAAATTGTGCTTCGTGCAACATAATTCTGGGTGCCATTTAAAAACCATAAGTTCTAATGACTCCATTCCTTTTTGGAGTAATGGGGGCTGTTAATTGGAGTACTCTAAATTAAACCTGACCTCTCTAGGATATTCAGAAGCCAAGTTATAAGCCCACAAAGGTGTAACTGGACTACTTCTTTAAAGTGACACCAGGCCCGGTGACCTTTGGGACATGGTTTGACCCCCTTAGGAATGTGCGATCATCATGAAACGTTCAGATCACTTACACCTCAATAGATTCTACCTTCTTGTAACGTTTCAGCCTGATTGGACCTTGTTTTCACACAAATGGACCCAGAATGATGTGAAATTGTGCTTCATGCAACATAATTCTGGGTGCCATTTACAAACCATAATGACTCCATTCCTTTTTGTGGTTGTAGGGGCTGTTGATTGGAGTACACTAAAACAAACCTGATCTCTCTAGGACATTCAGAAGCCAAGTTATAAGCCCACAAAGGTGTAACTGGACTACTTCTTTAAAGTGACACCAGGCCCGGTGACCTTTGGGACATGGTTTGACCCCCTATAGGAATGTGCGATCATCATGAAACGTTCATATCACTTAAAACTCAATTGATTCTACCTTCTTGTGACGTTTCAGCCTGATTGGACCTTGTTTTCACACAAATGGACCCAGAATGATGTGAAATTGTGCTTCGTGCAACATAATTCTGGGTGCCATTTACAAACCATAAGTGCTAATGACTCCATTCCTTTTTGTGGCTGTAGGGGCTGTTGATTGGAGTACACTAAAACAAGCCTGACCTCTCTAGGACATTCCGAAGCCAAGTTATAAGCCCACAAAGGTGTAACTGGACTACTTCTTTAAAGTGACACCAGGCCCGGTGACCTTTGGGACATGGTTTGACCCCCTATAGGAATGTGCGATCATCATGAAACGTTCAGATCACTTACAACTCAATAGATTCTACCTTCTTAGAAACGTTTCACCCTGAATGGACATTCTTTTCACACAAATGGACCCAGAATGATGTGAAATTGTGCTTCGTGCAACATAATTCTGGGTGCCATTTACAAACTATAAGTGCTAATGACTCCATTCCTTTTTGTGGTTGTAGGGGCTGTTGATTGGAGTACACTAAAACAAACCTGACCTCTCTAGGACATTCAGAAGCCAAGTTATAAGCCCACAAATGTGTAACTGGACTAGTTCTTTAAATTGACACCGATCCAGTGACCTTTGGGACATGGTTTGACCCCCTATAGGAAAGTGCTATCATCAGGAAACGTTCAGATCACTTACAACTCAATAGATTCTACCTTCCTGTAACGTTTCAGCCTGATTGGACCTTGTTTTCACACAAATGAACCCAGAATGATGTGAAATTGTGCTTTGTGCAACATAATTCTGGGTGCCATTTAAAAACCATAAGTGCTAATGACTCCATTCCTTTTTGGGGTAATGGGGGCTGTTAATTGGAGTACTCTAAATTAAACCTGACCTCTCTAGGATATTCAGAAGCCGAGTTATAAGCCCACAAAGGTGTAACTGGACTACTTCTTTAAAGTGACACCAGGCCCGGTGACCTTTGGGACATGGTTTGACCCCATTAGGAATGTGCGATCATCATGAAACGTTCAGATCACTTACACCTCAATAGATTCTACCTTCTTGTAACGTTTCAGCCTGATTGGACCTTGTTTTCACACAAATGGACCCAGAATGATGTGAAATTGTGCTTCATGCAACATAATTCTGGGTGCCATTTACAAACCATAATGACTCCATTCCTTTTTGTGGTTGTAGGGGCTGTTGATTGGAGTACACTAAAACAAACCTGATCTCTCTAGGACATTCAGAAGCCAAGTTATAAGCCCACAAAGGTGTAACTGGACTACTTCTTTAAAGTGACACCAGGCCCGGTGACCTTTGGGACATGGTTTGACCCCCTATAGGAATGTGTGATCATCATGAAACGTTCATATCACTTAAAACTCAATTGATTCTACCTTCTTGTAACGTTTCAGCCTGATTGGACCTTGTTTTCACACAAATGGACCCAGAATGATGTGAAATTGTGCTTCGTGCAACATAATTCTGGGTGCCATTTAAAAACCATAAGTGCTAATGACTCCATTCCTTTTTGGGGTAATGGGGGCTGTTAATTGGAGTACTCTAAAACAAACCTGACCTCTTTAGGATATTCAGAAGCCAAGTTATAAGCCCACAAGGGTGTAACTGGACTACTTCTTTAAAGTGACACCAGGCCCGGTGACCTTTGGGACATGGTTTGACCCCCTGTAGGAATGTGCGATCATCATGAAACGTTCAGATCACTTACAACTCAATAGATTCTACCTTCTTGTAACGTTTCAGCCTGATTGGACCTTGTTTTCACACAAATGGACCCAGAATGATGTGAAATTGTGCTTCGTGCCACATAATTCTGGGTGCCATTTACAAACCATAAGTGCTAATGACTCCATTCCTTTTTGTGGTTGTAGGGGCTGTTGATTGGAGTACACTAAAACAAACCTGATCTCTCTAGGACATTCAGAAGCCAAGTTATAAGCCCACAAATGTGTAACTGGACTACTTCTTTAAATTGACACCGATCCAGTGACCTTTGGGACATGGTTTGACCCCCTATAGGAAAGTGCTATCATCAGGAAACGTTCAGATCACTTACAACTCAATAGATTCTACCTTCCTGTAACGTTTCAGCCTGATTGGACCTTGTTTTCACACAAATGAACCCAGAATGATGTGAAATTGTGCTTCGTGCAACATAATTCTGGGTGCCATTTAAAAACCATAAGTTCTAATGACTCCATTCCTTTTTGGAGTAATGGGGGCTGTTAATTGGAGTACTCTAAATTAAACCTGACCTCTCTAGGATATTCAGAAGCCAAGTTATAAGCCCACAAAGGTGTAACTGGACTACTTCTTTAAAGTGACACCAGGCCCGGTGACCTTTGGGACATGGTTTGACCCCCTTAGGAATGTGCGATCATCATGAAACGTTCAGATCACTTACACCTCAATAGATTCTACCTTCTTGTAACGTTTCAGCCTGATTGGACCTTGTTTTCACACAAATGGACCCAGAATGATGTGAAATTGTGCTTCATGCAACATAATTCTGGGTGCCATTTACAAACCATAATGACTCCATTCCTTTTTGTGGTTGTAGGGGCTGTTGATTGGAGTACACTAAAACAAACCTGATCTCTCTAGGACATTCAGAAGCCAAGTTATAAGCCCACAAAGGTGTAACTGGACTACTTCTTTAAAGTGACACCAGGCCCGGTGACCTTTGGGACATGGTTTGACCCCCTATAGGAATGTGCGATCATCATGAAACGTTCATATCACTTAAAACTCAATTGATTCTACCTTCTTGTGACGTTTCAGCCTGATTGGACCTTGTTTTCACACAAATGGACCCAGAATGATGTGAAATTGTGCTTCGTGCAACATAATTCTGGGTGCCATTTACAAACCATAAGTGCTAATGACTCCATTCCTTTTTGTGGCTGTAGGGGCTGTTGATTGGAGTACACTAAAACAAGCCTGACCTCTCTAGGACATTCCGAAGCCAAGTTATAAGCCCACAAAGGTGTAACTGGACTACTTCTTTAAAGTGACACCAGGCCCGGTGACCTTTGGGACATGGTTTGACCCCCTATAGGAATGTGCGATCATCATGAAACGTTCAGATCACTTACAACTCAATAGATTCTACCTTCTTAGAAACGTTTCACCCTGAATGGACATTCTTTTCACACAAATGGACCCAGAATGATGTGAAATTGTGCTTCGTGCAACATAATTCTGGGTGCCATTTACAAACTATAAGTGCTAATGACTCCATTCCTTTTTGTGGTTGTAGGGGCTGTTGATTGGAGTACACTAAAACAAACCTGACCTCTCTAGGACATTCAGAAGCCAAGTTATAAGCCCACAAATGTGTAACTGGACTAGTTCTTTAAATTGACACCGATCCAGTGACCTTTGGGACATGGTTTGACCCCCTATAGGAAAGTGCTATCATCAGGAAACGTTCAGATCACTTACAACTCAATAGATTCTACCTTCCTGTAACGTTTCAGCCTGATTGGACCTTGTTTTCACACAAATGAACCCAGAATGATGTGAAATTGTGCTTTGTGCAACATAATTCTGGGTGCCATTTAAAAACCATAAGTGCTAATGACTCCATTCCTTTTTGGGGTAATGGGGGCTGTTAATTGGAGTACTCTAAATTAAACCTGACCTCTCTAGGATATTCAGAAGCCGAGTTATAAGCCCACAAAGGTGTAACTGGACTACTTCTTTAAAGTGACACCAGGCCCGGTGACCTTTGGGACATGGTTTGACCCCATTAGGAATGTGCGATCATCATGAAACGTTCAGATCACTTACACCTCAATAGATTCTACCTTCTTGTAACGTTTCAGCCTGATTGGACCTTGTTTTCACACAAATGGACCCAGAATGATGTGAAATTGTGCTTCATGCAACATAATTCTGGGTGCCATTTACAAACCATAATGACTCCATTCCTTTTTGTGGTTGTAGGGGCTGTTGATTGGAGTACACTAAAACAAACCTGATCTCTCTAGGACATTCAGAAGCCAAGTTATAAGCCCACAAAGGTGTAACTGGACTACTTCTTTAAAGTGACACCAGGCCCGGTGACCTTTGGGACATGGTTTGACCCCCTATAGGAATGTGTGATCATCATGAAACGTTCATATCACTTAAAACTCAATTGATTCTACCTTCTTGTAACGTTTCAGCCTGATTGGACCTTGTTTTCACACAAATGGACCCAGAATGATGTGAAATTGTGCTTCGTGCAACATAATTCTGGGTGCCATTTACAAACCATAAGTGCTAATGACTCCATTCCTTTTTGTGGCTGTAGGGGCTGTTGATTGGAGTACACTAAAACAAGCCTGACCTCTCTAGGACATTCCGAAGCCAAGTTATAAGCCCACAAAGGTGTAACTGGACTACTTCTTTAAAGTGACACCAGGCCCGGTGAACTTTGGGACATGGTTTGACCCCCTATAGGAATGTGCGATCATCATGAAACGTTCAGATCACTTACAACTCAATAGATTCTACCTTCTTAGAAACGTTTCAGCCTGAATGGACATTCTTTTCACACAAATGGACCCAGAATGATGTGAAATTGTGCTTCGAGCAACATAATTCTGGGTGCCATTTACAAACCATAAGTGCTAATGACTCCATTCCTTTTTGTGGTTATAGGGGCTGTTGATTGGAGTACACTAAAACAAACCTGATCTCTCTAGGACATTCAGAAGCCAAGTTATAAGCCCACAAAGGTGTAACTGGACTACTTCTTTAAAGTGACACCAGGCCCGGTGACATTTGGGACATGGTTTGACCCCCTTAGGAATGTGCGATCATCATGAAACGTTCAGATCACTTACAACTCAATAGATTCTACCTTCTTGTTACGTTTCAGCCTGATTGGACCTTGTTTTCACACAAATGGACCCAGAATGATGTGAAATTGTGCTTCGTGCAACATAATTCTGGGTGCCATTTACAAACCATAAGTGCTAATGACTCCATTCCTTTTTGTGGTTGTAGGGGCTGTTGATTGGAGTACACTAAAACAAACCTGATCTCTCTAGGACATTCAGAAGCCAAGTTATAAGCCCACAAAGGTGTAACTGGACTACTTCTTTAAAGTGACACCAGGCCCGGTGACCTTTGGGACATGGTTTGACCCCCTATAGCAATGTGCGATCATCATGAAACGTTCAGATCACTTACAACTCAATAGATTCTACCTTCTTGTAACGTTTCAGCCTGACTGGACCTTGTTTTCACACAAATTGACCCAGAATGATGTGAAATTGTGCTTCGTGCAACATAATTCTGGGTGCCATTTAAAAACCATAAGTGCTAATGACTCCATTCCTTTTTGAGGTAATAGGGGCTGTTATTTGGAGTACTCTAAAACAAACCTGACCTCTCTAGGATATTCAGAAGCCAAGTTATAAGCCCACAAATGTGTAACTGGACTACTTCTTTAAAGTGACACAAGATCCGGTGACCTTTAGGACATGGTTTGACCCCCTTAGGAAAGTGCTATCATCATGAAACGTTCAGATCACTTACAACTCAATAGATTCTACCTTCCTTTAACGTTTCAGCCTGATTGGACCTTGTTTTCACACAAATGAACCCAGAATGATGTGAAATTGTGCTTTGTGCAACATAATTCTGGGTGCCATTTAAAAACCATAAGTGCTAATGACTCCATTCCTTTTTGGGGAATGGGGGCTGTTAATTGGAGTACTCTAAAACAAACCTGACCTCTTTAGGATATTCAGAAGCCAAGTTACAAGCCCACAAAGGTGTAACTGGACTACTTCTTTAACGTGACACCAGGCCCGGTGACCTTTGGGACATGGTTTGACCCCCTATAGGAATGTGCGATGATCATGAAACATTCAGATCACTTACAACTCAATAGATTCTACCTTCTTGTAACGTTTCAGCCTGATTGGACCTTGTTTTCACACAAATGGACCCAGAATGATGTGAAATTGTGCTTCGTGCAACATAATTCTGGGTGCCATTTACAAACCATAAGTGCTAATGACTCCATTCCTTTTTGTGGTTGTAAGGGCTGTTGATTGGAGTACACTAAAACAAACCTGACCTCTCTAGGACATTCAGAAGCCAAGTTATAAGCCCACAAATGTGTAACTGGACTACTTCTTTAAAGTGACACCAGATCTGGTGACATTTGGGACATGGTTTGACCCCCTTAGGAATGTGCGATCATCATGAAACGTTCAGATCACTTATAACTCAATAGATTCTACCTTCCTGTAACGTTTCAGCCTGATTGGACCTTGTTTTCACACAAATGAACCCAGAATGATGTGAAATTGTGCTTCGTGCAACATAATTCTGGGCGCCATTTACAAACCATAAGTGCTAATGACTCCATTCCTTTTTGTGGTTGTAGGGGCTGTTGATTGGAGTACACTAAAACAAACCTGATCTCTCTAGGACATTCAGAAGCCAAGTTAAAAGCCCACAAATGTGTAACTGGACTACTTATTTAAAGTGACACCAGGCCCGGTGACCTTTGGGACATGGTTTGACCCCCTATAGGAATGTGCGATCATAATGAAAAGTTCAGATCACTTACAACTCAATAGATTCTACCTTCTTGTAACGTTTCAGCCTGAATGGACCTTGTTTTCACACAAATGGACCCAGAATGATGTGAAATTGTGCTTCGTGCATCATAATTCTGGGTGCCATTTACAAACCATAAGTGCTAATGACTCCATTCCTTTTTGTGGTTGTAGGGGCTGTTGATTGTAGTACTCTGAAACAAACCTGATCACTCTAGGACATTCAGAAGCCAAGTTATAAGCCCACAAATGTGTAACTGGACTACTTCTTTACATTGACACCAGGCCCGTTGACCTTTGGGACATGATTTGACCCCCTATAGGAATGTGCGATCATCATGAAACGTTCATATCACTTACAACTCAATATATTCTACCTTCTTGTAACGTTTCAGCCTGATTGGACCTTGTTTTCACACAAATGGACCCAGAATGATGTGAAATTGTGCTTCGTGCAACATAATTCTGGGTGCCATTTACAAACCTTAAGTTCTAATGACTCCATTCTTTTTTGTGGTTGTAGGGGCTGTTGATTGGAGTACACTAAAACAAACCTGATCTCTCTAGGACATTCAGAAGCCAAGTTATAAGCCCACAAATGTGTAACTGGACTACTTCTTTAAAGTGACACCAGATCCGGTGACCTTTGGGACATGGTTTGACCCACTTAGGAATGTGCGATCATCATGAAACGTTCAGATCACTTACAACTCAATAGATTCTACCTTCTTGTAACGTTTCAGCCTGATTGGACCTTGTTTTCACCCAAATGGACCCAGAATGATGTGAAATTGTGCTTCGTGCAACATAATTCTGGGTGCCATTTAAAAACCATAAGTGCTAATGACTCCATTCCTTTTTGGGGTAATGGGGGCTGTTAATTGGAGTACTCTAAAACAAACCTGACCTCTTTAGGATATTCAGAAGCCAAGTTATAAGCCCACAAAGGTGTAAAAGGACTACTTTTTTAAAGTGACACCAGGCCCGGTGACCTTTGGGACATGGTTTGACCCCCTGTAGGAATGTGCGATCATCATGAAACGTTCAGATCACTTACAACTCAATTGATTCTACCTTCTTGTAACATTTCAGCCTGATTGGACCTTGTTTTCACACAAATGGACCCAGAATGATGTGAAATTGTGCTTCGTGCCACATAATTCTGGGTGCCATTTACAAACCATAAGTGCTAATGACTCCATTCCTTTTTGTGGTTGTAGGGGCTGTTGATTGGAGTACACTAAAACAAACCTGATCTCTCTAGGACATTCAGAAGCCAAGTTATAAGCCTACAAATGTGTAACTGGACTACTTCTTTAAATTGACACCGATCCAGTGACCTTTGGGACATGGTTTGACCCCCTATAGGAAAGTGCTATCATCAGGAAACGTTCAGATCACTTACAACTCAATAGATTCTACCTTCCTGTAACGTTTCAGCCTGATTGGACCTTGTTTTCACACAAATGAACCCAGAATGATGTGAAATTGTGCTTCGTGCAACATAATTCTGGGTGCCATTTAAAAACCATAAGTTCTAATGACTCCATTCCTTTTTGGGGTAATGGGGGCTGTTAATTGGAGTACTCTAAATTAAACCTGACCTCTCTAGGATATTCAGAAGCCAAGTTATAAGCCCACAAAGGTGTAACTGGACTACTTCTTTAAAGTGACACCAGGCCCGGTGACCTTTGGGACATGGTTTGACCCCCTTAGGAATGTGCGATCATCATGAAACGTTCAGATCACTTACAACTCAATAGATTCTACCTTCTTAGAAACGTTTCAGCCTGAATGGACATTCTTTTCACACAAATGGACCCAGAATGATGTGAAATTGTGCTTCGTGCAACATAATTCTGGGTGCCATTTACAAACCATAAGTGCTAATGACTCCATTCCTTTTTGTGGTTGTAGGGGCTGTTGATTGGAGTACACTAAAACAAACCTGATCTCTCTAGGACATTCAGAAGCCAAGTTATAAGCCCACAAAGGTGTAACTGGACTACTTCTTTAAAGTGACACCAGGCCCGGTGACATTTGGGACATGGTTTGACCCCCTTAGGAATGTGCGATCATCATGAAACGTTCAGATCACTTACAACTCAATAGATTCTACCTTCTTGTTACGTTTCAGCCTGATTGGACCTTGTTTTCACACAAATGGACCCAGAATGATGTGAAATTGTGCTTCGTGCAACATAATTCTGGGTGCCATTTACAAACCATAAGTGCTAATGACTCCATTACTTTTTGTGGTTGTAGGGGCTGTTGATTGGAGTACACTAAAACAAACCTGATCTCTCTAGGACATTCAGAAGCCAAGTTATAAGCCCACAAAGGTGTAACTGGACTACTTCTTTAAAGTGACACCAGGCCCGGTGACCTTTGGGACATGGTTTGACCCCCTATAGCAATGTGCGATCATCATGAAACGTTCAGATCACTTACAACTCAATAGATTCTACCTTCTTGTAACGTTTCAGCCTGATTGGACCTTGTTTTCACACAAATCGACCCAGAATGATGTGAAATTGTGCTTCGTGCAACATAATTCTGGGTGCCATTTAAAAACCATAAGTGCTAATGACTCCTTTCCTTTTTGAGGTAATAGGGCTGTTATTTGGAGTACTCTAAAACAAACCTGACCTCTCTAGGATATTCAGAAGCCAAGTTATAAGCCCACAAATGTGTAACTGGACTACTTCTTTAAAGTGACACAAGATCCGGTGACCTTTAGGACATGGTTTGACCCCCTTAGGAAAGTGCTATCATCATGAAACGTTCAGATCACTTACAACTCAATAGATTCTACCTTCCTGTAACGTTTCAGCCTGATTGGACCTTGTTTTCACACAAATGAACCCAGAATGATGTGAAATTGTGCTTTGTGCAACATAATTCTGGGTGCCATTTAAAAACCATAAGTGCTAATGACTCCATTCCTTTTTGGGGAATGGGGGCTGTTAATTGGAGTACTCTAAAACAAACCTGACCTCTTTAGGATATTCAGAAGCCAAGTTACAAGCCCACAAAGGTGTAACTGGACTACTTCTTTAAAGTGACACCAGGCCCGGTGACCTTTGGGACATGGTTTGACCCCCTATAGGGAATGTGCAATGATCATGAAACATTCAGATCACTTACAACTCAATAGATTCTACCTTCTTGTAACGTTTCAGCCTAATTGGACCTTGTTTTCACACAAATGGACCCAGAATGATGTGAAATTGTGCTTCGTGCAACATAATTCTGGGTGCCATTTACAAACCATAAGTGCTAATGACTCCATTCCTTTTTTTGGTTGTAGGGGCTGTTGATTGGAGTACACTAAAACAAACCTGACCTCTCTAGGACATTCAGAAGCCAAGTTATAAGCCCACAAATGTGTAACTGGACTACTTCTTTAAAGTGACACCAGATCTGGTGACCTTTGGGACATGGTTTGACCCCCTTAGGAATGTGCGATCATCATGAAACGTTCAGATCACTTATAACTCAATAGATTCTACCTTCCTGTAACGTTTCAGCCTGATTGGACCTTGTTTTCACACAAATGAACCCAGAATGATGTGAAATTGTGCTTTGTGCAACATAATTCTGGGTGCCATTTAAAAACCATAAGTGCTAATGACTCCATTCCTTTTTGGGGTAATGGGGGCTGTTAATTGGAGTACTCTAAATTAAACCTGACCTCTCTAGGATATTCAGAAGCCGAGTTATAAGCCCACAAAGGTGTAACTGGACTACTTCTTTAAAGTGACACCAGGCCCGGTGACCTTTGGGACATGGTTTGACCCCCTATAGCAATGTGCGATCATCATGAAACGTTTAGATCACTTACAACTCAATAGATTCTACCTTCTTGTAACGTTTCAGCCTGATTGGACCTTGTTTTCACACAAATGGACCCAGAATGATGTGAAATTGTGCTTCGTGCAACATAATTCTGGGTGCCATTTAAAAACCTTAAGTTCTAATGACTCCATTCTTTTTTGTGGTTGTAGGGGCTGTTGATTGGAGTACACTAAAACAAACCTGATCTCTCTAGGAGATTCAGAAGCCAAGTTATAAGCCCACAAATGTGTAACTGGACTACTTCTTTAAAGTGACACCAGATCCGGTGACCTTTGGGACATGGTTTGACCCACTTAGGAATGTGCGATCATCATGAAACGTTCAGATCACTTACAACTCAATAGATTCTACCTTCTTGTAACGTTTCAGCCTGATTGGACCTTGTTTTCACCCAAATGGACCCAGAATGATGTGAAATTGTGCTTCGTGCAACATAATTCTGGGTGCCATTTAAAAACCATAAGTGCTAATGACTCCATTCCTTTTTGGGGTAATGGGGGCTGTTAATTGGAGTACTCTAAAACAAACCTGACCTCTTTAGGATATTCAGAAGCCAAGTTATAAGCCCACAAAGGTGTAACTGGACTACTTCTTTAAAGTGACACCAGGCCCGGTGACCATTGGGACATGGTTTGACCCCCTGTAGGAATGTGCGATCATCATGAAACGTTCAGATCACTTACAACTCAATAGATTCTACCTTCTTGTAACGTTTCAGCCTGATTGGACCTTGTTTTCACACAAATGGACCCAGAATGATGTGAAATTGTGCTTCGTGCCACATAATTCTGGGTGCCATTTACAAACCATAAGTGCTAATGACTCCATTCCTTTTTGTGGTTGTAGGGGCTGTTGATTGGAGTACACTAAAACAAACCTGATCTCTCTAGGACATTCAGAAGCCAAGTTATAAGCCCACAAATGTGTAACTGGACTACTTCTTTAAATTGACACCGATCCAGTGACCTTTGGGACATGGTTTGACCCCCTATAGGAAAGTGCTATCATCAGGAAACGTTCAGATCACTTACAACTCAATAGATTCTACCTTCCTGTAACGTTTCAGCCTGATTGGACCTTGTTTTCACACAAATGAACCCAGAATGATGTGAAATTGTGCTTCATGCAACATAATTCTGGGTGCCATTTAAAAACCACAAGTTCTCCATTCCTTTTTGGGGTAATGGGGGCTGTTAATTGGAGTACTCTAAATTAAACCTGACCTCTCTAGGATATTCAGAAGCCAAGTTATAAGCCCACAAAGGTGTAACTGGACTACTTCTTTAAAGTGACACCAGGCCCGGTGACCTTTGGGACATGGTTTGACCCCCTTAGGAGTGTGCGATCATCATGAAACGTTCAGATCACTTACACCTCAATAGATTCTACCTTCTTGTAACGTTTCAGCCTGATTGGACATTGTTTTCACACAAATGGAGCCAGAATGATGTGAAATTGTGCTTCATGCAACATAATTCTGGGTGCCATTTACAAACCATAATGACTCCATTCCTTTTTGTGGTTGTAGGGGCTGTTGATTGGAGTACACTAAAACAAACCTGATCTCTCTAGGACATTCAGAAGCCAAGTTATAAGCCCACAAAGGTGTAACTGGACTACTTCTTTAAATTGACACCAGGCCCGGTGACCTTTGGGACATGGTTTGACCCCCTATAGGAATGTGCGATCATCATGAAACGTTCATATCACTTAAAACTCAATTGATTCTACCTTCTTGTGACGTTTCAGCTTGATTGGACCTTGTTTTCACACAAATGGACCCAGAATGATGTGAAATTGTGCTTCGTGCAACATAATTCTGGGTGCCATTTACAAACCATAAGTGCTAATGACTCCATTCCTTTTTGTGGCTGTAGGGGCTGTTGATTGGAGTACACTAAAACAAGCCTGACCTCTCTAGGACATTCCGAAGCCAAGTTATAAGCCCACAAAGGTGTAACTGGACTACTTCTTTAAAGTGACACCAGGCCCGGTGACCTTTGGGACATGGTTTGACCCCCTATAGGAATGTGCGATCATCATGAAACGTTCAGATCACTTACAACTCAATAGATTCTACCTTCTTAGAAACGTTTCAGCCTGAATGGACATTCTTTTCACACAAATGGACCCAGAATGATGTGAAATTGTGCTTCGTGCAACATAATTCTGGGTGCCATTTACAAACCATAAGTGCTAATGACTCCATTCCTTTTTGTGGTTGTAGGGGCTGTTGATTGGAGTACACTAAAACAAACCTGATCTCTCTAGGACATTCAGAAGCCAAGTTATAAGCCCACAAAGGTGTAACTGGACTACTTCTTTAAAGTGACACCAGGCCCGGTGACATTTGGGACATGGTTTGACCCCCTTAGGAATGTGCGATCATCATGAATCGTTCAGATCACTTACAACTCAATAGATTCTACCTTCCTGTTACGTTTCAGCCTGATTGGACCTTGTTTCACACAAATGGACCCAGAATGATGTGAAATTGTGCTTCGTGCAACATAATTCTGGGTGCCATTTACAAACCATAAGTGCTAATGACTCCATTCCTTTTTGTGGTTGTAGGGGCTGTTGATTGGAGTACACTAAAACAAACCTGATCTCTCTAGGACATTCAGAAGCCAAGTTATAAGCCCACAAAGGTGTAACTGGACTACTTCTTTAAAGTGACACCAGGCCCGGTGACCTTTGGGACATGGTTTGACCCCCTATAGCAATCTGCGATCATCATGAAACGTTCAGATAACTTACAACTCAATAGATTCTACCTTCTTGTAACGTTTCAGCCTGATTGGACCTTGTTTTCACACAAATCGACCCAGAATGATGTGAAATTGTGCTTTGTGCAACATAATTCTGGGTGCCATTTAAAAACCATAAGTGCTAATGACTCCATTCCTTTTTGGGGAATGGGGGCTGTTATTTGGAGTACTCTAAAACAAACCTGACCTCTTTAGGATATTCAGAAGCCAAGTTACAAGCCCACAAAGGTGTAACTGGACTACTTCTTTAAAGTGACACCAGGCCCGGTGACCTTTGGGACATGGTTTGACCCCCTATAGGAATGTGCAATGATCATGAAACATTCAGATCACTTACAACTCAATAGATTCTACCTTCTTGTAACGTTTCAGCCTGATTGGACCTTGTTTTCACACAAATGGACCCAGAATGATGTGAAATTGTGCTTCGTGCAACATAATTCTGGGTGCCATTTACAAACCATAAGTGCTAATGACTCCATTCCTTTTTGTGGCTGTAGGGGCTGTTGATTGGAGTACACTAAAACAAGCCTGACCTCTCTAGGACATTCAGAAGCCAAGTTATAAGCCCACAAAGGTGTAACTGGACTACTTCTTTAAAGTGGCACCAGGCCCGGTGACCTTTGGGACATGGTTTGACCCCCTATAGGAATGTGCGATCATCATGAAACGTTCAGATCACTTACAACTCAATAGATTCTACCTTCTTGTAACGTTTCAGCCTGAATGGACCTTGTTTTCACACAAATGGACCCAGAATGATGTGAAATTGTGCTTCGTGCAACATAAATCTGGGTGCCATTTACAAACCATAAGTGCTAATGACTCCATTCCTTTTTGTGGTTGTAGGGGCTGTTGATTGGAGTACTCTGAAACAAACCTGATCACTCTAGGACATTCAGAAGCCAAGTTATAAGCCCACAAATGTGTAACTGGACTACTTCTTTAAATTGACACCAGATCCGGTGACCTTTGGGGCATGGTTTGACCCCCTTAGGAAAGTGCTATCATCATGAAACGTTCAGATCACTTACAACTCAATAGATTCTACCTCCCTGTAACATTTCAGCCTGATTGGACCTTGTTTTCACACAAATGAACCAAGAATGATGTGAAATTGTGCTTTGTGCAACATAATTCTGGGTGCCATTTACAAACCATAAGTGCTAATGACTCCATTCCTTTTTGTGGCTGTAGGGGCTGTTGATTGGAGTACACTAAAACAAGCCTGACCTCTCTAGGACATTCAGAAGCCAAGTTATAAGCCCACAATGGTGTAACTGGACTACTTCTTTAAAGTGGCACCAGGCCCGGTGACCTTTGGGACAAGGTTTGACCCCCTATAGGAATGTGCGATCATCATGAAACGTTCAGATCACTTACAACTCAATAGATTCTACCTTCTTGTAACGTTTCAGCCTGAATGGACCTTGTTTTCACACAAATGGACCCAGAATGATGTGAAATTGTGCTTTGTGCAACATAATTCTGGGTGCCATTTACAAACCATAAGTGCTAATGACTCCATTCCTTTTTGTGGTTGTAGGGGCTGTTGAGTGGAGTACTCTGAAACAAACCTGATCACTCTAGGACATTCAGAAGCCAAGTTATAAGCCCACAAATGTGTAACTGGACTACTTCTTTAAATTGACACCAGATCCAGTGACCTTTGGGACATGGTTTGACCCCCTTAGGAAAGTGCTATCATCATGAAACGTTCAGATCACTTACAACTCAGTAGATTCTACCTTCCTGTAACGTTTCAGCCTGAATGGACCTTGTTTTCACACAAATGGACCCAGAATGATGTGAAATTGTGCTTCGTGCCACATAATTCTGGGTGCCATTTACAAACCATAAGTGCTAATGACTCCATTCCTTTTTGTGGTTGTAGGGGCTGTTGATTGGAGTACACTAAAACAAACCTGATCTCTCTAGGACATTCAGAAGCCAAGTTATAAGCCCACAAAGGTGTTACTGGACTACTTCTTTAAAGTGACACCAGGCCCGGTCACCTTTGGGACATGGTTTGACCCCCTATAGGAATGTGCGATCATCATGAAACGTTCATATCACTTACAACTCAATAGATTCTACCTTCTTGTAACGTTTCAGCCTGATTGGACCTTGTTTTCACACAAATCGACCCAGAATGATGTGAAATTGTGCTTCGTGCAACATAATTCTGGGTGCCATTTACAAACCATAAGTGCTAATGACTCCATTCCTTTTTGTGGTTGTAGGGGCTGTTGATTGGAGTACACTAAAACAAACCTGATCTCTCTAGGACATTCAGAAGCCAAGTTATAAGCCCACAAATGTGTAACTGGACTACTTCTTTAAAGTGACACCAGATCCGGTGACCTTTGGGACATGGTTTGACTCACTTAGGAATGTGCAATCATCATGAAACGTTCAGATCACTTACAACTCAATAGATTCTACCTTCTTGTAACGTTACAGCCTGATTGGACCTTGTTTTCACACAAATGGATCCAGAATTATGTGAAATTGTGCTTCGTGCAACATAATTCTGGGTGCCATTTAAAAACCATAAGTGCTAATGACTCCATTCCTTTTTGAGGTAATAGGGGCTGTTAATTGGAGTACTCTAAAACAAACCTGACCTCTCTAGGATATTCAGAAGCCAAGTTATAAGCCCACAAAGGTGTAACTGGACTACTTCTTTAAAGTGACACCAGATCCGGTGACCTTTAGGACATGGTTTGACCCCCTTAGGAAAGTGCTATCATCATAAAACGTTCAGATCACTTACAACTCAATAGATTCTGCCTTCCTGTAACGTTTCAGCCTGATTGGACCTTGTTTTCACACAAATGGACCCAGAATGATGTGAAATTGTGCTTCGTGCAACATAATTCTGGGTGCCATTTACAAACCATAAGTGCTAATGACTCCATTCCTTTTTGTGGTTGTAGGGGCTGTTGATTGGAGTACACTAAAACAAACCTGACCTCTCTAGGACAATCAGATGCCAAGTTATAAGCCCACAAATGTGTAACTGGACTACTTCTTTAAAGTGACACCAGATCTGGTGACCTTTGGGACATGGTTTGACCCCCTTAGGAATGTGCGATCATCATGAAACGTTCAGATTACTTACAACTCAATAGATTCTACCTTCTTGTAACGTTTCAGCCTGATTGAACCTTTTTTTCACACAAATGGACCCAGAATGATGTGAAATTGTGCTTCGTGCAACATAAATCTGGGTGCCATTTAAAAACCATAAGTGCTAATGACTCCATTCCTTTTTGAGGTAATAGGGGCTGTTAATTGGAGTACTCTAAAACAAACCTGACCTCTCTAGGATATTCAGAAGCCAAGTTATAAGCCCACAAAGGTGTAACTGGACTACTTCTTTAAAGTGACACCAGGCCCGGTGACCTTTGGGACATGGTTTGACCCCCTATAGGAATGTGGATCATCATGAAACGTTCAGATCACTTACAACTCAATAGATTCTACCTTCTTGTAACGTTTCAGCCTGAATGGACCTTGTTTTCACACAAATGGACCCAGAATGATGTGAAATTGTGCTTCGTGCAACATAATTCTGGGTGCCATTTACAAACCATAAGTGCTAATGACTCCATTCCTTTTTGTGGTTGTAGGGGCTGTTGATTGGAGTACTCTGAAACAAACCTGATCACTCTAGGACATTCAGAAGCCAAGTTATAAGCCCACAAATGTGTAACTGGACTACTTTAAATTGACACCAGATCCGGTGACCTTTGGGGCATGGTTTGACCCCCTTAGGAAAGTGCTATCATCATGAAACGTTCAGATCTCTTACAACTCAATAGATTCTACCTCCCTGTAACATTTCAGCCTGATTGGACCTTGTTTTCACACAAATGAACCAAGAATGATGTGAAATTGTGCTTTGTGCAACATAATTCTGGGTGCCATTTACAAACCATAAGTGCTAATGACTCCATTCCTTTTTGTGGCTGTAGGGGCTGTTGATTGGAGTACACTAAAACAAGCCTGACCTCTCTAGGAAATTCAGAAGCCAAGTTATAAGCCCACAAAGGTGTAACTGGACTACTTCTTTAAAGTGGCACCAGGCCCGGTGACCTTTGGGACAAGGTTTGACCCCCTATAGGAATGTGCGATCATCATGAAACGTTCAGATCACTTACAACTCAATAGATTCTACCTTCTTGTAACGTTTCAGCCTGAATGGACCTTGTTTTCACACAAATGGACCCAGAATGATGTGAAATTGTGCTTTGTGCAACATAATTCTGGGTGCCATTTACAAACCATAAGTGCTAATGACTCCATTCCTTTTTGTGGTTGTAGGGGCTGTTGATTGGAGTATTCTGAAACAAACCTGATCACTCTAGGACATTCAGAAGCCAAGTTATAAGCCCACAAATGTGTAACTGGACTACTTCTTTAAATTGACACCAGATCCAGTGACCTTTGGGACATGGTTTGACCCCCTTAGGAAAGTGCTATCATCATGAAACGTTCAGATCACTTACAACTCAATAGATTCTACCTTCCTGTAACGTTTCAGCCTGAATGGACCTTGTTTTCACACAAATGGACCCAGAATGATGTGAAATTGTGCTTCGTGCCACATAATTCTGGGTGCCATTTACAAACCATAAGTGCTAATGACTCCATTCCTTTTTGTGGTTGTAGGGGCTGTTGATTGGAGTACACTAAAACAAACCTGATCTCTCTAGGACATTCAGAAGCCAAGTTATAAGCCCACAAATGTGTAACTGGACTACTTCTTTAAAGTGACACCAGATCCGGTGACCTTTGGGACA
The DNA here is from genome assembly GCF_043380555.1 of Nothobranchius furzeri. Classification (NCBI taxonomy): domain Eukaryota; kingdom Metazoa; phylum Chordata; class Actinopteri; order Cyprinodontiformes; family Nothobranchiidae; genus Nothobranchius; species Nothobranchius furzeri. The sequence continues at coordinate 3,989,927 of NC_091747.1, forward strand.
TGGTTTGACACACTTAGGAATGTGCGATCATCATGAAACGTTCAGATCACTTACAACTCAATAGATTCTACCTTCTTGTATCGTTTCAGCCTGATTGGACCTTGTTTTCACACAAATCGACCCAGAATGATGTGAAATTGTGCTTCGTGCAACATAATTCTGGGTGCAATTTACAAACCATAAGGGCTAATGACTCCATTCCTTTTTGTGGTTGTAGGGGCTGTTGATTGGAGTACACTAAAACAAACCTGATCTCTCTAGGACATTCAGAAGCCAAGTTATAAGCCCACAAAGGTGTTACTGGACTACTTCTTTAAAGTGACACCAGGCCCGGTCACCTTTGGGACATGGTTTGACCCCCTATAGGAATGTGCGATCATCATGAAACGTTCATATCACTTACAACTCAATAGATTCTACCTTCTTGTAACGTTTCAGCCTGATTGGACCTTGTTTTCACACAAATCGACCCAGAATGATGTGAAATTGTGCTTCGTGCAACATAATTCTGGGTGCCATTTACAAACCATAAGTGCTAATGACTCCATTCCTTTTTGTGGTTGTAGGGGCTGTTGATTGGAGTACACTAAAACAAACCTGATCTCTCTAGGACATTCAGAAGCCAAGTTATAAGCCCACAAATGTGTAACTGGACTACTTCTTTAAAGTGACACCAGATCCGGTGACCTTTGGGACATGGTTTGACTCACTTAGGAATGTGCAATCATCATGAAACGTTCAGATCACTTACAACTCAATAGATTCTACCTTCTTGTAACGTTACAGCCTGATTGGACCTTGTTTTCACACAAATGGATCCAGAATTATGTGAAATTGTGCTTCGTGCAACATAATTCTGGGTGCCATTTAAAAACCATAAGTTCTAATGACTCCATTCCTTTTTGAGGTAATAGGGGCTGTTAATTGGAGTACTCTAAAACAAACCTGACCTCTCTAGGATATTCAGAAGCCAAGTTATAAGCCCACAAAGGTGTAACTGGACTACTTCTTTAAAGTGACACCAGATCCGGTGACCTTTAGGACATGGTTTGACCCCCTTAAGAAAGTGCTATCATCATAAAACGTTCAGATCACTTACAACTCAATAGATTCTGCCTTCCTGTAACGTTTCAGCCTGATTGGACCTTGTTTTCACACAAATGGACCCAGAATGATGTGAAATTGTGCTTCGTGCAACATAATTCTGGGTGCCATTTACAAACCATAAGTGCTAATGACTCCATTCCTTTTTGTGGTTGTAGGGGCTGTTGATTGGAGTACACTAAAACAAACCTGACCTCTCTAGGACAATCAGATGCCAAGTTATAAGCCCACAAATGTGTAACTGGACTACTTCTTTAAAGTGACACCAGATCTGGTGACCTTTGGGACATGGTTTGACCCCCTTAGGAATGTGCGATCATCATGAAACGTTCAGATCACTTACAACTCAATAGATTCTACCTTCTTGTAACGTTTCAGCCTGATTGAACCTTTTTTTCACACAAATGGACCCAGAATGATGTGAAATTGTGCTTCGTGCAACATAAATCTGGGTGCCATTTAAAAACCACAAGTGCTAATGACTCCATTCCTTTTTGAGGTAATAGGGGCTGTTAATGGGAGTACTCTAAAACAAACCTGACCTCTCTAGGATATTCAGAAGCCAAGTTATAAGCCCACAAAGGTGTAACTGGACTACTTCTTTAAAGTGACACCAGGCCCGGTGACCTTTGGGACATGGTTTGACCCCCTATAGGAATGTGCGATCATCATGAAACGTTCAGATCACTTACAACTCAATTGATTCTACCTTCTTGTAACGTTTCAGCCTGATTGGACCTTGTTTTCACACAAATGGACCCAGAATGATGTGAAATTGTGCTTCGTGCAACATAATTCTGGGTGCCATTTACAAACCATAAGTGCTAATGACTCCATTCCTTTTTGTGGTTGTAGGGGCTGTTGATTGGAGTACACTAAAACAAATCTGACCTCTCTAGGACATTGAGAAGCCAAGTTATAAGCCCACAAATATGTACCTGGACTACTTCTTTAAATTGACACCAGATCCGGTGACCTTTGGGACATGGTTTGACCCCCTTAGGAAAGTGCTATCATCATGAAACGTTCAGATCACTTACAACTCAATTGATTCTACCTTCTTGTAACGTTTCAGCCTGATTGGACCTTGTTTTCACACAAATGGACCCAGAATGATGTGAAATTGTGCTTTGTGCAACATTATTCTGGGTGCCATTTACAAACCATAAGTGCTAATGACTCCATTCCTTTTTGTGGTTGTAGGGGCTGTTGATTGGAGTACACTAAAACAAGCCTGATCTCTCTAGGACATTCAGAAGCCACGTTATAAGCCCACAAATGTGTAACTGGACTACTTCTTTAAATTGACACCAGATCCGGTGACCTTTGGGACATGGGTTGACCCCCTTAGGAAAGTGCTATCATCATGAAACGTTCAGATCACTTACATTTCAATAGATTCTACCTTCTTGTAACGTTTCAGCCTGATTGGACCTTGTTTTCACACAAATGGACCCAGAATGATGTGAAATTGTGCTTCGTGCAACATAATTCTGGGTGCCATTTACAAACCATAAGTGCTAATGACTCCATTCCTTTTTGTGGTTGTAGGGGCTGTTGATTGGAGTACACTAAAACAAACCTGACCTCTCTAGGACATTCAGAAGCCAAGTTATAAGCCCACAAAGGTGTAACTGGACTACTTCTTTAAATTGACACCGATCCGGTGACCTTTGGGACATGGTTTTACCCCCTTAGGAAAGTGCTATCATCATGAAACGTTCAGATCACTTACAACTCAATAGATTCTACCTTCCTGTAACGTTTCAGCCTGATTGGACCTTGTTTTCACTCAAATGAACTCAGAATGATGTGAAATTGTGCTTCGTGCAACATAATTCTGGGTGCCATTTAAAAACCATAAGTGCTAATGACTCCATTCCTTTTTGGGGTAATGGGGGCTGTTAATTGGAGTACTCTAAATTAAACCTGACCTCTCTAGGATATTCAGAAGCCAAGTTTTAAGCCCACAAAGGTGTAACTGGACTACTTCTTTAAAGTGACACCAGGCCCGGTGACCTTTGGGACATGGTTTGACTCCCTATATGAATCTGCGATCATCATGAAACGTTCAGATCACTTACAACTCAATAGATTCTACCTTCTTGTAACGTTTCAGCCTGAATGGACCTTGTTTTCACACAAATGGACCCAGAATGATGTGAAATTGTGCTTCGTGCAACATAGTTCTGGGTGCCATTTACAAACCATAAGTGCTAATGACTCCATTCCTTTTTGGAGTAATGGGGGCTGTTAATTGGAGTACTCTAAATTAAACCTGACCTCTCTAGGATATTCAGAAGCCAAGTTTTAAGCCCACAAAGGTGTAACTGGACTACTTCTTTAAAGTGACACCAGGCCCGGTGACCTTTGGGACATGGTTTGACGCCCTTAGGAATGTGCGATCATCATGAAACGTTCAGATCACTTACAAATCAATAGATTCTACCTTCTTGTAACGTTTCAGCCTGATTGGACCTTGTTTTCACACAAATGGACCCAGAATGATGTGAAATTGTGCTTCGTGCAACATAATTCTAGCTACAATTTACAAACCATAAGTGCTAATAACTCCATTCCTTTTTGTGGTTGTAGGGGCTGTTGATTGGAGTACACTAAAACAAACCTGATCTCTCTAGGACATTCAGAAGCCAAGTTATAAGCCCACAAAGGTGTAACTGGACTACTTCTTTAAAGTGACACCAGATCCGGTGACCTTTGGGACATGGTTTGACCCACTTAGGAATGTGCTATCATCATGAAACGTTCAGATTAGGGCTGCAACAAACGATTATTTGGATAATCGATTAATCGGATGGGGTCTCGACACGATTAATCGATTAATCGGATTACATGGGGAAATTTTTAAAAACTGCTAGGGAAACGTTATTTCTCTCCTTCCTTCACTTTATTTAACAAAACATTATTAGAAAACAGTTCAATAGCAGAAAAACAACATACCATCACCTAAATTGTCTCATAAGGTGTATAGACAGAGACCCTAAGCTACATCTATCTGTGACCTAAAATGCTTGGTCCAAGTTAAACAGCTTAAGGGCAATTCTCATCTGTTTTGTTTGATCTCATCTGTTGACATTTATTTTAAATGTAATTAAACATAGGCCGTGAATTAATCAAAATTGATCACTATTTCCAAAAATGACTGAAAAAATACCAAATAAAACAAAAGTAAATGAATGCCATCCTCCTTGCGTTGATGCCCTGGGCAACTGCCATAAAGTCACATCAAGAAATGCTGCTGATCATTCCAATGATCCCAAATAGACTCACATTAGGCCACATGAAAGCAACTGAACCCAAAAATATATTAACCAGTATATAACTGCACTCTCACACAACACGCCTGCAGCAACAGTTAGGACTCCTCCCTCCCTTTTAAAAGCGTTTTTGCTTCTGAGGACATTGTGGTTGTAAAACCACATGCTAGTCTGGCCCCGGTGTGATCAACCAGTTTCTGCGGGAATGTGACGGCGGAACCAGGGCCAGATTAACACTTTGTTGTACCCTGGGCAACAATATTCAAGGGCTCCATCATCACGACCCAAGGATCACCATAATGTGGTCACATACAGAATATTTTACTGTAATGTGCAGTAAATATACTCAATACTTGAATGCCTGACAACACGTAACCCGCCCAGAGTAACCTTTGACCCACCTCGTGTGGACTGACCAATGAGGAAAGGGTCTTAACTTGAGGCCCTCTCTTCATTGGTCATTCTGCATGAGACTGACTCTCAACTGACGTTCAGTCGTAGGCAGCGATGCGTCTCTGTGCAGCGCAAAAGCCCGGGTGGACAGTTTGTTTAATGTAGGGTGACCATATTTCCATTTCCAAACAAGAGGACAGGGATCTGTGCCTATGACGTCACACTATGGCAACGCCACACAAACCATGTTGGGACCCATTTTTTGTAAGAACTAAATTAATATCAGATTCTGCCAATTAAAGGGCTCTAAAACAATTCATATGTAAATATTTTGCATATTTAATGCAAAATCTAATTTTTCTGCTTTAGTGCTGCAACAAGGTTTTATTAATAATAAATTATAATACCTTTTGTTTTACTACAGCATCGGTAAGCTTCCTATGCACAGATTATTAAGGATGCTTGTTTCAGCTGTGAGATTAGACGATAGGATCAATGAAAAAATAAGTTGTCACACACTCCATGGAAACTTTCAGAGAATCCACAAATAGTGGCTTTCACATGGTTTTGTTACTTTTTGCAAGTTTAGAAAAGAAGCAGATGAGACAGCATGTCTGATAATTTAGTTTTTCATCTGATAATATTAGAACATGTCAGTAATGTCTGAGGGGCTTTTATAAACACCATATAACTAACACTACTGGAGAGGGCATGAATTACACTGAGGCTTCTGGGGAGCCCAGTTATTGGGGGGGTGGGGGGGGGGGGCATTTTGCCTTGGCCCCCAAAATGTCTTGAAACGGCCCTGGGTGTGTGACTGAGTTTTGAAGGTGATCTGAATTGTATCAGATGTATAAATATTACATGTGTATAACTTATTGTTTTTTACTGGTAAAAACGTGTAGTGGAGATAAATCTACCTACATTTTACTTTTCAACACTTTGTTTTGTTTTCTTGTTTTTATTGAACTATTTTCCTGTCCTGTCTGTCTCTCATCTTCCTGCATCTCCTCTTAATTCTCCAGAAAAACTGCTGCCTGGATTATTACCTTTTCACCTCATCAGTTACTTTTGAGCAGATCAAAGGGATCTCCTGACCATAAAGCGGAGAGCGCGTTTTCGACGCTGCGTGAGGTGAAATCACCGCAGCACAGGTGATGAGCTCCGCAGTAGCGCGCTTCAGGCACAAATAAGACAGAAAATAGAGAACATGTGCAGACATGAACGATCGTGTGCTAATTATAGTTTTTTGGTTGCGCCACTTTGAGAATGGACCGTGCGCTGGAAGCAGCTGCTTGGATCACTGTGCAACAATGCGGAACCGGTTCGCAGCAGCGCAAGTCTGCCGGCTCTCCCTCACGCTGATCTGCAGCTACCGGCTCTCCCTCACGCTGATCTGCGGCTCTCCCTCGCGCTGATCTGCCGGCTCTCCCTTGCGCTGATTTGCCGGCTCTCCCTCGCGCTGATCTGCGGCTCTCCCTCCCGCTGATCTGCGGCTCTCCCTCGCGCTGATCTGCCGGCTCTCCCTCGCGCTGATCTGCCGGCTCTCCCTCGCGCTGATCTGCGGCTCTCCCTCCCGCTGATCTGCCGGCTCTCCCTCACGCTGATCTGACTTGCTCTGGTCTGCGCGCAACGGCGGGCGTGAAGGGGGGGGGTGCTTTTGGAAGAGTTGTGCGACACAACGAATCGATGACGCAATTCGTTGCCAACGCTTTTAGTAATCGATTTTCATCGAATTTATCGATTCGTTGTTGCAGCCCTAGTTCAGATCACTTACAACTCAATAGATTCTACCTTCTTGTAACGTTTCAGCCTGAATGGACCTTGTTTTCACACAAATGGTCCCAGAATGATGTGAAATATTGCTTCGTGCAACATAATTCTGGGTGCCATTTACAAACCATAAGTGCTAATGACTCCATTCCTTTTTGTGGTTGTAGGGGCTGTTGATTGGAGTACTCTGAAACAAACCTGATCACTATAGGACATTCAGAAGCCAAGTTATAAGCCCACAAATGTGTAACTGGACTACTTCTTTAAATTGACACCAGATCCGGTGACCTTTGGGACATGGTTTGACCCCCTTAGGAAAGTGCTATCATCATGAAACGTTCAGATCACTTACAACTCAATAGATTCTACCTTCCTGTAACGTTTCAGCCTGATTGGACCTTGTTTTCACACAAATGAACCCAGAATGATGTGAAATTGTGCTTCGTGCAACATAATTCTGGGTGCCATTTACAAACCATAAGTGTTAATGACTCCATTCCTTTTTGTGGTTGTAGGGGCTGTTGATTGGAGTACACTAAAACAAACCTGATCTCTCTTGGACATTCAGAAGCCAAGTTATAAGCCCACAAAGGTGTAACTGGACTACTTCTTTAAAGTGACACCAGGCCCGGTGACCTTTGGGACATGGTTTGACCCCCTATAGGAATGTGCGATCATCATGAAACATTCATATAACTTACAACTCAATAGATTCTACCTTCTTATAACGTTTCAGCCTGATTGGACCTTGTTTTCACACAAATGGACCCAGAATGATGTGAAATTGTGCTTCGTGCAACATAATTCTGGGTGCCATTTACAAACCATAAGTGCTAATGACTCCATTCCTTTTTGTGGTTGTAGGGGCTGTTGATTGGAGTACACTAAAACAAACCTGATCTCTCTAGGACATTCAGAAGCCAAGTTATAAGCCCACAAATGTGTAACTGGACTACTTCTTTAAAGTGACACCAGATCCGGTGACCTTTGGGACATGGTTTGACACACTTAGGAATGTGCGATCATCATGAAACGTTCAGATCACTTACAACTCAATAGATTCTACCTTCTTGTATCGTTTCAGCCTGATTGGACCTTGTTTTTACACAAATCGACCCAGAATGATGTGAAATTGTGCTTCGTGCAACATAATTCTGGGTGCCATTTACAAACCATAAGTGCTAATGACTCCATTCCTTTTTGTGGTTGTAGGGGCTGTTGATTGGAGTACACTAAAACAAACCTGATCTCTCTAGGACATTCAGAAGCCAAGTTATAAGCCCACAAAGGTGTTACTGGACTACTTCTTTAAAGTGACACCAGGCCCGGTCACCTTTGGGACATGGTTTGACCCCCTATAGGAATGTGCGATCATTTGAAACGTTCATATCACTTACAACTCAATAGATTCTACCTTCTTGTAACGTTTCAGCCTGATTGGACCTTGTTTTCACACAAATCGACCCAGAATGATGTGAAATTGTGCTTCGTGCAACATAATTCTGGGTGCCATTTACAAACCATAAGTGCTAATGACTCCATTCCTTTTTGTGGTTGTAGGGGCTGTTGATTGGAGTACACTAAAACAAACCTGATCTCTCTAGGACATTCAGAAGCCAAGTTATAAGCCCACAAATGTGTAACTGGACTACTTCTTTAAAGTGACACCAGATCCGGTGACCTTCGGGACATGGTTTGACCCCCTATAGGAATGTGCAATCATCATGAAACGTTCAGATCACTTACAACTCAATAGATTCTACCTTCTTGTAACGTTACAGCCTGATTGGACCTTGTTTTCACACAAATGGACCCAGAATGATGTGAAATTGTGCTTCGTGCAACATAATTCTGGGTGCCATTTAAAAACCATAAGTGCTAATGACTCCATTCCTTTTTGTGGTTGTAGGGGCTGTTGATTGGAGTACTCTGAAACAAACCTGATCACTCTAGGACATTCAGAAGCCAAGTTATAAGCCCACAAATGTGTAACTGGACTACTTCTTTAAATTGACACCAGATCCAGTGACCTTTGGGACATGGTTTGACCCCCTTAGGAAAGTGCTATCATCATGAAACGTTCAGATCACTTACAACTCAATAGATTCTACCTTCCTGTAACATTTCAGCCTGATTGGACCTTGTTTTCACACAAATGAACCCAGAATGATGTGAAATTGTGCTTTGTGCAACATAATTCTAGGTGCCATTTACAAACCATAAGTGCTAATGACTCCATTCCTTTTTGTGGCTGTAGGGGCTGATGATTGGAGTACACTAAAACAAGCCTGACCTCTCTAGGACATTAAGAAGCCAAGTTATAAGCCCACAAATGTGTAACTGGACTACTTCTTTAAATTGACACCAGATCCAGTGACCTTTGGGACATGGTTTGACCCCCTTAGGAAAGTGCTATCATCATGAAACGTTCAGATCACTTACAACTCAATAGATTCTACCTTCCTGTAACGTTTCAGCCTGATTGGACCTTGTTTTCACACAAATGGACCCAGAATGATGTGAAATTGTGCTTTGTGCAACATAATTCTAGGTGCCATTTACAAACCATAAGTGCTAATGACTCCATTCCTTTTTGTGGCTGTAGGGGCTGATGATTGGAGTACACTAAAACAAGCCTGACCTCTCTAGGACATAAAGAAGCCAAGTTATAAGCCCACAAAGGTGTAACTGGACTACTTCTTTAAAGTGGCACCAGGCCCGGTGTCCTTTGGGACATGGTTTGACCCCCTATAGGAATGTGCGATCATCATGAAACGTTCAGATCACTTACAACTCAATAGATTCTACCTTCTTGTAACGTTTCAGCCTGAATGGACCTTGTTTTCACACAAATGGACCCAGAATGATGTGAAATTGTGCTTCGTGCAACATAATTCTGGGTGCCATTTACAAACCATAAGTGCTAATGACTCCATTCCTTTCTGTGGTTGTAGGGGCTGTTGATTGGAGTACTCTGAAACAAACCTGATCACTCTAGGACATTCAGAAGCCAAGTTATAAGCCCACAAATGTGTAACTGGACTACTTCTTTAAATTGACACCAGATCCAGTGACCTTTGGGACATGGTTTGACCCCCTTAGGAAAGTGCTATCATCATGAAACGTTCAGATCAATTACAACTCAATAGATTCTACCTTCCTGTAACGTTTCAGCCTGATTGGACCTTGTTTTCACACAAATGAACCCAGAATGATGTGAAATTGTGCTTCGTGCAACATAATTCTGGGTGCCATTTACAAACCATAAGTGTTAATGACTCCATTCCTTTTTGTGGTTGTAGGGGCTGTTGATTGGAGTACACTAAAACAAACCTGATCTCTCTAGGACATTCAGAAGCCAAGTTATAAGTCCACAAAGGTGTAACTGGACTACTTCTTTAAAGTGACACCAGGCCCGGTGACCTTTGGGACATGGTTTGACCCCCTGTAGGAATGTGCGATCATCATGAAACGTTCAGATCACTTACAACTCAATAGATTCTACCTTCTTGTATCGTTTCAGCCTGATTGGACCTTGTTTTCACACAAATCGACCCAGAATGATGTGAAATTGTGCTTCGTGCAACATAATTCTGGGTGCCATTTACAAACCATAAGTGCTAATGACTCCATTCCTTTTTGTGGTTGTAGGGGCTGTTGATTGGAGTACACTAAAACAAACCTGATCTCTGTAGGACATTCAGAAGCCAAGTTATAAGCCCACAAAGGTGTTACTGGACTACTTCTTTAAAGTGACACCAGGCCCGGTCACCTTTGGGACATGGTTTGACCCCCTATAGGAATGTGCGATCATCATGAAACGTTCATATCACTTACAACTCAATAGATTCTACCTTCTTCTAACGTTTCAGCCTGATTGGACCTTGTTTTCACACAAATCGACCCAGAATGATGTGAAATTGTGCTTCGTGCAACATAATTCTGGGTGCCATTTACAAACCATAAGTGCTAATGACTCCATTCCTTTTTGTGGTTGTAGGGGCTGTTGATTGGAGTACACTAAAACAAACCTGATCTCTCTAGGACATTCAGAAGCCAAGTTATAAGCCCACAAATGTGTAACTGGACTACTTCTTTAAAGTGACACCAGATCCGGTGACCTTTGGGACATGGTTTGACTCACTTAGGAATGTGCAATCATCATGAAACGTTCAGATCACTTACAACTCAATAGATTCTACCTTCTTGGAACGTTACAGCCTGATTGGACCTTGTTTTCACACAAATGGACCCAGAATGATGTGAAATTGTGCTTCGTGCAACATAATTCTGGGTGCCATTTAAAAACCATAAGTGCTAATGACTCCATTCCTTTTTGAGGTAATAGGGGCTGTTAATTGGAGTACTCTAAAACAAACCTGACCTCTCTAGGATATTCAGAAGCCAAGTTATAAGCCCACAAATGTGTAACTGGACTACTTCTTTAAAGTGACACCAGATCCGGTGACCTTTAGGACATGGTTTGACCCCCTTAGGAAAGTGCTATCATCATAAAACGTTCAGATAACTTACAACTCAATAGATTCTACCTTCCTGTAACGTTTCAGCCTGATTGGACCTTGTTTTCACACAAATGGACCCAGAATGATGTGAAATTGTGCTTCGTGCAACATAATTCTGGGTGCCATTTACAAACCATAAGTGCTAATGACTCCATTCCTTTTTGTGGTTGTAGGGGCTGTTGATTGGAGTACACTAAAACAAATCTGACCTCTCTAGGACATTGAGAAGCCAAGTTATAAGCCCACAAATATGTAACTGGACTACTTCTTTAAATTGACACCAGATCCGGTGACCTTTGGGACATGGTTTGACCCCCTTAGGAAAGTGCTATCATCATGAAACGTTCAGATCACTTACAACTCAATTGATTCTACCTTCTTGTAACGTTTCAGCCTGATTGGACCTTGTTTTCACACAAATGGACCCAGAATGATGTGAAATTGTGCTTTGTGCAACATAATTATGGGTGCCATTTACAAACCATAAGTGCTAATGACTCCATTCCTTTTTGTGGTTGTAGGGGCTGTTGATTGGAGTAAACTAAAACAAGCCTGATCTCTCTAGGACATTCAGAAGCCAAGTTATAAGCCCACAAATGTGTAACTGGACTACTTCTTTAAATTGACACCAGATCCGGTGACCTTTGGGACATGGTTTGACCCCCTTAGGAAAGTGCTATCATCATGAAACGTTCAGATCACTTACATTTCAATAGATTCTACCTTCTTGTAACGTTTCAGCGTGATTGGACCTTGTTTTCACACAAATGGACCCAGAATGACGTGCAATTGTGCTTCGTGCAACATAATTCTGGGTGCTCTTTACAAACCATAAGTGCTAATGACTCCATTCCTTTTTGTGGTTGTAGGGGCTGTTGATTGGAGTACACTAAAACAAACCTGACCTCTCTAGGACATTCAGAAGCCAAGTTATAAGCCCACAAAGGTGTAACTGGACTACTTCTTTAAATTGACACTGATCCGGTGACCTTTGGGACATGGTTTTACCCCCTTAGGAAAGTGATATCATCATGAAACGTTCAGATCACTTACAACACAATAGATTCTACCTTCCTGTAACGTTTCAGCCTGATTGGACCTTGTTTTCACACAAATGAACTCAGAATGATGTTAAATTGTGCTTCGTGCAACATAATTCTGGGTGCCATTTAAAAACCATAAGTGCTAATGACTCCATTCCTTTTTGGGGTAATGGGGGCTGTTAATTGGAGTACTCTAAATTAAACCTGACCTCTCTAGGATATTCAGAAGCCAAGTTTTAAGCCCACAAAGGTGTAACTGGACTACTTCTTTAAAGTGACACCAGGCCCGGTGACCTTTGGGACATGGTTTGACCCCCTACATGAATCTGCGATCATCATGAAACGTTCAGATCACTTACAACTCAATAGATTCTACCTTCTTGTAACGTTTCAGCCTGATTGGACCTTGTTTTCACACAAATGGACCCAGAATGATGTGAAATTGTGCTTCGTGCAACATAATTCTGGCTGCCATTTACAAACCATAAGTGCTAATGACTCCATTCCTTTTTGTGGTTGTAGGGGCTGTTGATTGGAGTACAGTAAAACAAACCTGATCTCTCTAGGACATTCAGAAGCCAAGTTATAAGCCCACAAAGGTGTAACTGGACTACTTCTTTAAAGTGACACCAGATCCGGTGACCTTTGGGACATGGTTTGACCCACTTAGGAATGTGCTATCATCATGAAACGTTCAGATTAGGGCTGCAACAAACGATTATTTGGATAATCGATTAATCGGATGGGGTCTCGACACGATTAATCGATTAATCGGATTACATGGGGAAATTTTTAAAAACTGCTAGGGAAACGTTATTTCTCTCCTTCCTTCACTTTATTTAACACAACATTATTAGAAAACAGTTCAATAGCAGAAAAACAACATACCATCACCTAAATTGTCTCATAAGGTGTATAGACAGAGACCCTAAGCTACATCTATCTGTGACCTAAAATGCTTGGTCCAAGTTAAACAGCTTAAGGGCAATTCTCATCTGTTTTGTTTGATCTCATCTGTTGACATTTATTTTAAATGTAATTAAACATAGGCCGTGAATTAATCAAAATTGATCACTATTTCCAAAAATGACTGAAAAAATACCAAATAAAACAAAAGTAAATGAATGCCATCCTCCTTGCGTTGATGCCCTGGGCAACTGCCATAAAGTCACATCAAGAAATGCTGCTGATCATTCCAATGATCCCAAATAGACTCACATTAGGCCACATGAAAGCAACTGAACCCAAAAATATATTAACCAGTATATAACTGCACTCTCACACAACACGCCTGCAGCAACAGTTAGGACTCCTCCCTCCCTTTTAAAAGCGTTTTTGCTTCTGAGGACATTGTGGTTGTAAAACCACATGCTAGTCTGGCCCCGGTGTGATCAACCAGTTTCTGCGGGAATGTGACGGCGGAACCAGGGCCAGATTAACACTTTGTTGTACCCTGGGCAACAATATTCAAGGGCTCCATCATCACGACCCAAGGATCACCATAATGTGGTCACATACAGAATATTTTACTGTAATGTGCAGTAAATATACTCAATACTTGAATGCCTGACAACACGTAACCCGCCCAGAGTAACCTTTGACCCACCTCGTGTGGACTGACCAATGAGGAAAGGGTCTTAACTTGAGGCCCTCTCTTCATTGGTCATTCTGCATGAGACTGACTCTCAACTGACGTTCAGTCGTAGGCAGCGATGCGTCTCTGTGCAGCGCAAAAGCCCGGGTGGACAGTTTGTTTAATGTAGGGTGACCATATTTCCATTTCCAAACAAGAGGACAGGGATCTGTGCCTATGACGTCACACTATGGCAACGCCACACAAACCATGTTGGGACCCATTTTTTGTAAGAACTAAATTAATATCAGATTCTGCCAATTAAAGGGCTCTAAAACAATTCATATGTAAATATTTTGCATATTTAATGCAAAATCTAATTTTTCTGCTTTAGTGCTGCAACAAGGTTTTATTAATAATAAATTATAATACCTTTTGTTTTACTACAGCATCGGTAAGCTTCCTATGCACAGATTATTAAGGATGCTTGTTTCAGCTGTGAGATTAGACGATAGGATCAATGAAAAAATAAGTTGTCACACACTCCATGGAAACTTTCAGAGAATCCACAAATAGTGGCTTTCACATGGTTTTGTTACTTTTTGCAAGTTTAGAAAAGAAGCAGATGAGACAGCATGTCTGATAATTTAGTTTTTCATCTGATAATATTAGAACATGTCAGTAATGTCTGAGGGGCTTTTATAAACACCATATAACTAACACTACTGGAGAGGGCATGAATTACACTGAGGCTTCTGGGGAGCCCAGTTATTGGGGGGGTGGGGGGGGGGCATTTTGCCTTGGCCCCCAAAATGTCTTGAAACGGCCCTGGGTGTGTGACTGAGTTTTGAAGGTGATCTGAATTGTATCAGATGTATAAATATTACATGTGTATAACTTATTGTTTTTTACTGGTAAAAACGTGTAGTGGAGATAAATCTACCTACATTTTACTTTTCAACACTTTGTTTTGTTTTCTTGTTTTTATTGAACTATTTTCCTGTCCTGTCTGTCTCTCATCTTCCTGCATCTCCTCTTAATTCTCCAGAAAAACTGCTGCCTGGATTCTTACCTTTTCACCTCATCAGTTACTTTTGAGCAGATCAAAGGGATCTCCTGACCATAAAGCGGAGAGCGCGTTTTCGACGCTGCGTGAGGTGAAATCACCGCAGCACAGGTGATGAGCTCCGCAGTAGCGCGCTTCAGGCACAAATAAGACAGAAAATAGAGAACATGTGCGGACATGAACGATCGTGTGCTAATTATAGTTTTTTGGTTGCGCCACTTTGAGAATGGACCGTGCGCTGGAAGCAGCTGCCTGGATCGCTGTGCAACAATGCGGAACCGGTTCGCAGCAGCGCAAGTCTGCCGGCTCTCCCTCGCGCTGATCTGCAGCTACCGGCTCTCCCTCACGCTGATCTGCGGCTCTCCCTCGCGCTGATCTGCCGGCTCTCCCTTGCGCTGATCTGCCGGCTCTCCCTCGTGCTGATCTGCGGCTCTCCCTCCCGCTGATCTGCGGCTCTCCCTCGCGCTGATCTGCCGGCTCTCCCTCGCGCTGATCTGCGGCTCTCCCTCCCGCTGATCTGCCGGCTCTCCCTCACGCTGATCTGACTTGCTCTGGTCTGCGCGCAACGGCGGGCAGGAAGGGGGTGGGGGGGGGGGGGGGACGGGCTTTTGGAAGAGTTGTGCGACACAACGAATCGATGACGCAATTCGTTGCCAACGCTATTAGTAATCGATTTTCAGCGAATTTATCGATTCGTTGTTGCAGCCCTAGTTCAGATCACTTACAACTCAATAGATTCTACCTTCTTGTAACGTTTCAGCCTGATTGGACCTTGTTTTCACACAAATGGACCCAGAATGATGTGAAATTGTGCTTCGTGCAACATAATTCTGGGTGCCATTTACAAACCATAAGTGCTAATGACTCCATTCCTTTTTTTGGTTGTAGGGGCTGTTGATTGGAGTACACTAAAACAAACCTGACCTCTCTAGGACATTCAGAAGCCAAGTTATAAGCCCACAAATGTGTAACTGGACTACTTCTTTAAAGTGACACCAGATCTGGTGACCTTTGGGACATGGTTTGACCCCCTTAGGAATGTGCGATCATCATGAAACGTTCAGATCACTTATAACTCAATAGATTCTACCTTCCTGTAACGTTTCAGCCTGATTGGACCTTGTTTTCACACAAATGAACCCAGAATGATGTGAAATTGTGCTTTGTGCAACATAATTCTGGGTGCCATTTAAAAACCATAAGTGCTAATGACTCCATTCCTTTTTGGGGTAATGGGGGCTGTTAATTGGAGTACTCTAAATTAAACCTGACCTCTCTAGGATATTCAGAAGCCGAGTTATAAGCCCACAAAGGTGTAACTGGACTACTTCTTTAAAGTGACACCAGGCCCGGTGACCTTTGGGACATGGTTTGACCCCCTATAGCAATGTGCGATCATCATGAAACGTTCAGATCACTTACAACTCAATAGATTCTACATTCTTGTAACGTTTCAGCCTGATTGGACCTTGTTTTCACACAAATGGACCCAGAATGATGTGAAATTGTGCTTCGTGCAACATAATTCTGGGTGCCATTTAAAAACCTTAAAGAGCAAGTAACGTCTAAATTAACTTTTTTTTGCTGATGAACTGTATAAATGAGTGTCTAATAGTGTTTTAAATGTGTGCATTCTTTATTTTAGCATTTTGGTGCATTTTCTTTAAAAATTAAAAATTCTGTCTAAAAACCACAGTAATGCGCCACCTTCAGCTGAAAACATAGAATTTGAGTCATTTTGAATAAATTTTAGCCAATGGCTAAAGAGTAAAGTACTACGTAAACCAGTAGAGTACTACGTAGCAGCTCCATGCCAAAGTTATAAAAGCAACGAGCGTCTCGGCCACGCCCTGTGGCGAGTGGGAGTTGGATTTGCAAGCGAGTGTAGGAGGTCAGCGGTAGTTCAGCATTAGCATATAGCATTAGCATATCCTAGTCTTTAGCATATCTTTTAGTGTTATAAATACTTATTTAGTGTTAGCTTGGCTGTTGTATATTGTAGTTTAGTTAGTGTTTGGCTGTTAGTGTAATTGGGAAAGTATTTCGGGTTTAGTGTTCCATATCGTCTTAGTATTGGTGAGTAGGTGTAGTGTAGTATGGTTGCGGTGACTCTGTGGGCAATTTACCCGCGATTCTGCACGCCTCCGTTTCAAGAGGGAGGCTGCCCACCGTGGCTCTTCCGCGATTTAGATGCAGCCCACTGACTCTGCTCCCCCACCACGGCGGGCTCCAGTCTGAGGTGAGTCAGCTAAATAAACGTTTTAACATCTTCTAAAGACAATTCCCTACCTAAATGCAAAGTCTGAGAGACGTGGTTCACTTCCTTTAGCTAGTCAGTCGGCAATTCTGCAACAGTGTCTCTAACTAACGCTGCACTAGTTGACAGCATTACAGCGTGAAATCCAGCTTGTGACCCGGTTCTGTGAGGAATTCTGTTCAGGAGGTCGCATTTCAGGCTCTCCACATCATATGTGACTGACTTTTACGTTATAACAACGATCACACACTAGGAATGTTATAAAGCGCCTATATAGGAGATTCTTTTGTATATTATCTGACTTTATAAACTCCCAACAACAATGTGCTTCTATTTTTTTTTCAGGCTAAATCTACCCAAGACACTGGCTGTCAGACTGATTTAGCTGCAAGAATGCACTTGTCCAGGCTGACGTGAAACCTTCCCTGTAGCAAAGGTGAATTATTTTTAATAATCTTCTATGTAAACATTTTATTTTCACCTTCTAGTTTTAATTTGTTTTACAGATTATTTTTACACGTGATTTTATGCTCTTTTAAACATTTATAAATGTGCTGCTTCTTTGTTTTTACATAGCCAGCCAGAATGGAGTTCACAGCCGCAGTGTGTCTGGTGACCCACAGGGACCATGATGAAAATTCATCTTCCAGAAGGTCCCAGAGCGTCCAGACCCCCTGAAAAGACCAAGATGTAAGGTGTCTGCTGTTGATTCCAGCTTCCACCTCAGTGACAGTGCAAGCTCAGTGAACTGTTCAAGGTAAAAAAAAAAAATTAAAACATTTCAGAATTTTTAAGATATTAACAATTAAATAAGTATGTGATTACATCATGAAGGAGGCTACTGATTCTGCCCCTGTGACACTTGGTGGTGACGTGTGAGCTGATTCTCCTGGAAAATAACTTTTACATTAAATATTTTGTTTTTGCTATCAAAAGTAAAGTAACTAATAACCTGCATTATTGCAGGACATTCAGCAAAATATGGACTCTACACCATGAGGCATGCACACATTAATATTCTATAAGAGCACATAAGGTGAGCAACACCACATATTGTACACTGTCCTGAATTTGTTTTCTTTCTGCATCTCATTAGCCTGGCTGATCACCTGATAACTCCTGTCATCTGGTTATGACAGCATGAGGATGTCCTCACTCACCTGTAACCTATCAGATCATCTGGCAGAATAGAGAGAGAAGAGACAACACCACATCTCCTGTTCCTGGAAAGCCTTCAGCCATCCTTCGATGACTGAGAACCTCCATCAGCTCTGTCTCCTGTCTGCCTACAATTATTATAATAAATATTGTGTTTGACAAGTTTTTTGTGCTGCCAAATATCTCATTTAGATTCCAGTTTTGATATTTTAATGGATATTTATAAATTACATTGAATATCACATTTTTGTTGCATGTTTAACCCTTTGATGCATAATGGTCACTACAGTGGACAGGTACTCAAAATTGTTATTTATTTATTTTTGCTATTAAGCACAGCTGTTGAAGACTTTATTGCATTTGAGCCCCTCCATTTGGACTTCAGTAAGTCAAGCCAACATATTTCATGTTCAGAATGCACGCTGTCCACTGAGGTGGACATGTAATAAACTATGTGTAAATTAAATGTTACAAAAAATGTGTAAATATGAAATTTGTTCCATTCACACCTAAAGATGAATGAAAACAATTGTTTAAAAAATCATGGTTGAAGATTTCATAATTCATGCATCAAAGGGTTAACTAGCTCTATTGTGATTAATTAAACTAGCACCTCACTGTTAAAAGCTCGTTCTAATTTCAAGCATGTTTAAGTATTTATGGACATGAACAAAAACAGGAAATATATATATTGAGATTTATTTAATTAATATAACAAATAAGGGGGAAAGAGTCATCGAAAGGCACATTCTTCTGGAAGTTCCTGATCCTGAGGACACCAGCAGAGACCAGCTGCAGACACCAGAGGACCTAGAACCGAGAGAGCAGCTGTTATTAGTAAATAAATAAAGAAATCAGGGCAGTTTTAGTGGGCTGAACACATTACAGAATGATTTTCTCATGGGGTATTTTCATAACTTTATATTCAGCAGACTGTAACTTGAGCCCAGGGCTACCGGAGAGCTATCCAGCATGTTTCAGTGGATTTTCCTGCTTTAACAGGTTAGATTAGCTGTTAAGCAGCTCAGCTATTTGTTGCTGATTAAAACCAGGTGTGCTGAAGCAGATAAACCTCTAAAACATGCTGAATACTAGCTTTTTAGGGCCGTGGAGACAAACCCTGCAGCTAATCCAATGCTATGGCTAACGGCTACTTACCTTTCAGAGGTGATTCTGTTGGGTCGGTTCTGGGAGTTTCAGGCAACTCACAAGCTCAAAACAATAAGACTCAGGTCCGCTTGTCTCCTCCAAATAGACTTGGTCCCTTTCTTCTCGAGTGTCTGTGTAAGGAGGGGGAGAAACGTCCTCCACTTCTATCAACTGCTCAGAGTGAAGGGAGCTAGCTTCGTCTAGTTAGCCATCATCTTCGTCACTGCCGCGGCTCCGCCCTCTCGGTCCTCCAGGCAACGCCTACTAATGTTGCATTTTTTAAAATTGATACGTGGGTGGAGAAGGACTCCGAGGCTCAATTGACCCGCTCTTTAAGTTCTAATGACTCCATTCTTTTTTGTGGTTGTAGGGGCTGTTGATTGGAGTACACTAAAACAAACCTGATCTCTCTAGGACATTCAGAAGCCAAGTTATAAGCCCACAAATGTGTAACTGGACTACTTCTTTAAAGTGACACCAGATCCGGTGACCTTTGGGACATGGTTTGACCCACTTAGGAATGTGCGATCATCATGAAACGTTCAGATCACTTACAACTCAATAGATTCTACCTTCTTGTAACGTTTCAGCCTGATTGGACCTTGTTTTCACCCAAATGGACCCAGAATGATGTGAAATTGTGCTTCGTGCAACATAATTCTGGGTGCCATTTAAAAACCATAAGTGCTAATGACTCCATTCCTTTTTGGGGTAATGGGGGCTGTTAATTGGAGTACTCTAAAACAAACCTGACCTCTTTAGGATATTCAGAAGCCAAGTTATAAGCCCACAAAGGTGTAACTGGACTACTTCTTTAAAGTGACACCAGGCCCGGTGACCTTTGGGACATGGTTTGACCCCCTGTAGGAATGTGCGATCATCATGAAACGTTCAGATCACTTACAACTCAATAGATTCTACCTTCTTGTAACGTTTCAGCCTGATTGGACCTTGTTTTCACACAAATGGACCCAGAATGATGTGAAATTGTGCTTCGTGCCACATAATTCTGGGTGCCATTTACAAACCATAAGTGCTAATGACTCCATTCCTTTTTGTGGTTGTAGGGGCTGTTGATTGGAGTACACTAAAACAAACCTGATCTCTCTAGGACATTCAGAAGCCAAGTTATAAGCCCACAAATGTGTAACTGGACTACTTCTTTAAATTGACACCGATCCAGTGACCTTTGGGACATGGTTTGACCCCCTATAGGAAAGTGCTATCATCAGGAAACGTTCAGATCACTTACAACTCAATAGATTCTACCTTCCTGTAACGTTTCAGCCTGATTGGACCTTGTTTTCACACAAATGAACCCAGAATGATGTGAAATTGTGCTTCGTGCAACATAATTCTGGGTGCCATTTAAAAACCATAAGTTCTAATGACTCCATTCCTTTTTGGGGTAATGGGGGCTGTTAATTGGAGTACTCTAAATTAAACCTGACCTCTCTAGGATATTCAGAAGCCAAGTTATAAGCCCACAAAGGTGTAACTGGACTACTTCTTTAAAGTGACACCAGGCCCGGTGACCTTTGGGACATGGTTTGACCCCCTTAGGAATGTGCGATCATCATGAAACGTTCAGATCACTTACACCTCAATAGATTCTACCTTCTTGTAACGTTTCAGCCTGATTGGACCTTGTTTTCACACAAATGGACCCAGAATGATGTGAAATTGTGCTTCATGCAACATAATTCTGGGTGCCATTTACAAACCATAATGACTCCATTCCTTTTTGTGGTTGTAGGGGCTGTTGATTGGAGTACACTAAAACAAACCTGATCTCTCTAGGACATTCAGAAGCCAAGTTATAAGCCCACAAAGGTGTAACTGGACTACTTCTTTAAAGTGACACCAGGCCCGGTGACCTTTGGGACATGGTTTGACCCCCTATAGGAATGTGCGATCATCATGAAACGTTCATATCACTTAAAACTCAATTGATTCTACCTTCTTGTGACGTTTCAGCCTGATTGGACCTTGTTTTCACACAAATGGACCCAGAATGATGTGAAATTGTGCTTCGTGCAACATAATTCTGGGAGCCATTTACAAACCATAAGTGCTAATGACTCCATTCCTTTTTGTGGCTGTAGGGGCTGTTGATTGGAGTACACTAAAACAAGCCTGACCTCTCTAGGACATTCCGAAGCCAAGTTATAAGCCCACAAAGGTGTAACTGGACTTCTTCTTTAAAGTGACACCAGGCCCGGTGACCTTTGGGACATGGTTTGACCCCCTATAGGAATGTGCTATCATCATGAAACGTTCAGATCACTTACAACTCAATAGATTCTACTTTCTTAGAAACGTTTCAGCCTGAATGGACATTCTTTTCACACAAATGGACCCAGAATGATGTGAAATTGTGCTTCGTGCAACATAATTCTGGGTGCCATTTACAAACCATAAGTGCTAATGACTCCATTCCTTTTTGTGGTTGTAGGGGCTGTTGATTGGAGTACACTAAAACAAACCTGATCTCTCTAGGACATTCAGAAGCCAAGTTATAAGCCCACAAAGGTGTAACTGGACTACTTCTTTAAAGTGACACCAGGCCCGGTGACATTTGGGACATGGTTTGACCCCCTTAGGAATGTGCGATCATCATGAAACATTCAGATCACTTACAACTCAATAGATTCAACCTTCTTGTTACGTTTCAGCCTGATTGGACCTTGTTTCACACAAATGGACCCAGAATGATGTGAAATTGTGCTTCGTGCAACATAATTCTGGGTGCCATTTACAAACCATAAGTGCTAATGACTCCATTCCTTTTTGTGGTTGTAGGGGCTGTTGATTGGAGTACACTAAAACAAACCTGATCTCTCTAGGACATTCAGAAGCCAAGTTATAAGCCCACAAAGGTGTAACTGGACTACTTCTTTAAAGTGACACCAGGCCCGGTGACCTTTGGGACATGGTTTGACCCCCTATAGCAATCTGCGATCATCATGAAACGTTCAGATCACTTACAACTCAATAGATTCTACCTTCTTGTAACGTTTCAGCCTGATTGGACCTTGTTTTCACACAAATCGACCCAGAATGATGTGAAATTGTGCTTCGTGCAACATAATTCTGGGTGCCATTTAAAAACCATAAGTGCTAATGACTCCATTCCTTTTTGAGGTAATAGGGGCTGTTATTTGGAGTACTCTAAAACAAACCTGACCTCTCTAGGATATTCAGAAGCCAAGTTATAAGCCCACAAATGTGTAACTGGACTACTTCTTTAAAGTGACACAAGATCCGGTGACCTTTAGGACATGGTTTGACCCCCTTAGGAAAGTGCTATCATCATGAAACGTTCAGATCACTTACAACTCAATAGATTCTACCTTCCTGTAACGTTTCAGCCTGATTGGACATTGTTTTCACACAAATGAACCCAGAATGATGTGAAATTGTGCTTTGTGTAACATAATTCTGGGTGCCATTTAAAAACCATAAGTGCTAATGACTCCATTCCTTTTTGGGGAATGGGGGCTGTTATTTGGAGTACTCTAAAACAAACCTGACCTCTTTAGGATATTCAGAAGCCAAGTTACAAGCCCACAAAGGTGTAACTGGACTACTTCTTTAAAGTGACACCAGGCCCGGTGACCTTTGGGACATGGTTTGACCCCCTATAGCAATCTGCGATCATCATGAAACGTTCAGATCACTTACAACTCAATAGATTCTACCTTCTTGTAACGTTTCAGCCTGATTGGACCTTGTTTTCACACAAATCGACCCAGAATGATGTGAAATTGTGCTTCGTGCAACATAATTCTGGGTGCCATTTAAAAACCATAAGTGCTAATGACTCCATTCCTTTTTGAGGTAATAGGGGCTGTTATTTGGAGTACTCTAAAACAAACCTGACCTCTCTAGGATATTCAGAAGCCAAGTTATAAGCCCACAAATGTGTAACTGGACTACTTCTTTAAAGTGACACAAGATCCGGTGACCTTTAGGACATGGTTTGACCCCCTTAGGAAAGTGCTATCATCATGAAACGTTCAGATCACTTACAACTCAATAGATTCTACCTTCCTGTAACGTTTCAGCCTGATTGGACATTGTTTTCACACAAATGAACCCAGAATGATGTGAAATTGTGCTTCGTGCAACATAATTCTGGGCGCCATTTACAAACCATAAGTGCTAATGACTCCATTCCTTTTTTTGGTTGTAGGGGCTGTTGATTGGAGTACACTAAAACAAACCTGACCTCTCTAGGACATTCAGAAGCCAAGTTATAAGCCCACAAATGTGTAACTGGACTACTTCTTTAAAGTGACACCAGATCTGGTGACCTTTGGGACATGGTTTGACCCCCTTAGGAATGTGCGATCATCATGAAACGTTCAGATCACTTATAACTCAATAGATTCTACCTTCCTGTAACGTTTCAGCCTGATTGGACCTTGTTTTCACACAAATGAACCCAGAATGTTGTGAAATTGTGCTTCGTGCAACATAATTCTGGGTGCCATTTACAAACCATAAGTGCTAATGACTCCATTCCTTTTTGTGGCTGTAGGGGCTGTTGATTGGAGTACACTAAAACAAGCCTGACCTCTCTAGGACATTCAGAAGCCAAGTTATAAGCCCACAAAGGTGTAACTGGACTACTTCTTTAAAGTGGCACCAGGCCCGGTGACCTTTGGGACATGGTTTGACCCCCTATAGGAATGTGCGATCATCATGAAACGTTCAGATCACTTACAACTCAATAGATTCTACCTTCTTGTAACGTTTCAGCCTGAATGGACCTTGTTTTCACACAAATGGACCCAGAATGATGTGAAATTGTGCTTCGTGCAACATAATTCTGGGTGCCATTTACAAACCATAAGTGCTAATGACTCCATTCCTTTTTGTGGTTGTAGGGGCTGTTGATTGGAGTACTCTGAAACAAACCTGATCACTCTAGGACATTCAGAAGCCAAGTTATAAGCCCACAAATGTGTAACTGGACTACTTCTTTAAATTGACACCAGATCCGGTGACCTTTGGGGCATGGTTTGACCCGCTTAGGAAAGTGCTATCATCATGAAACGTTCAGATCACTTACAACTCAATAGATTCTACCTCCCTGTAACATTTCAGCCTGATTGGACCTTGTTTTCACACAAATGAACCAAGAATGATGTGAAATTGTGCTTTGTGCAACATAATTCTGGGTGCCATTTACAAACCATAAGTGCTAATGACTCCATTCCTTTTTGTGGCTGTAGGGGCTGTTGATTGGAGTACACTAAAACAAGCCTGACCTCTCTAGGACATTCAGAAGCCAAGTTATAAGCCCACAAAGGTGTAACTGGACTACTTCTTTAAAGTGGCACCAGGCCCGGTGACCTTTGGGACAAGGTTTGACCCCCTATAGGAATGTGCGATCATCATGAAACGTTCAGATCACTTACAACTCAATAGATTCTACCTTCTTGTAACGTTTCAGCCTGAATGGACCTTGTTTTCACACAAATGGACCCAGAATGATGTGAAATTGTCCTTCGTGCCACATAATTCTGGGTGCCATTTACAAACCATAAGTGCTAATGACTCCATTCCTTTTTGTGGTTGTAGGGGCTGTTGATTGGAGTACACTAAAACAAACCTGATCTCTCTAGGAAATTCAGAAGCCAAGTTATAAGCCCACAAATGTGTAACTGGACTACTTCTTTAAATTGACACCAGATCCAGTGACCTTTGGGACATGGTTTGACCCCCTTAGGAAAGTGCTATCATCATGAAACGTTCAGATCACTTACAACTCAATAGATTCTACCTTCCTGTAACGTTTCAGCCTGAATGGACCTTGTTTTCACACAAATGGACCCAGAATGATGTGAAATTGTCCTTCGTGCCACATAATTCTGGGTGCCATTTACAAACCATAAGTGCTAATGACTCCATTCCTTTTTGTGGTTGTAGGGGCTGTTGATTGGAGTACACTAAAACAAACCTGATCTCTCTAGGAAATTCAGAAGCCAAGTTATAAGCCCACAAATGTGTAACTGGACTACTTCTTTAAAGTGACACCAGATCCGGTGACCTTTGGGACATGGTTTGACACACTTAGGAATGTGCGATAATCATGAAACGTTCAGATCACTTACAACTCAATAGATTCTACCTTCTTGTATCGTTTCAGCCTGATTGGACCTTGTTTTTACACAAATCGACCCAGAATGATGTGAAATTGTGCTTCGTGCAACATAATTCTGGGTGCAATTTACAAACCATAAGGGCTAATGACTCCATTCCTTTTTTTGGTTGTAGGGGCTGTTGATTGGAGTACACTAAAACAAACCTGATCTCTCTAGGACATTCAGAAGCCAAGTTATAAGCCCACAAAGGTGTTACTGGACTACTTCTTTAAAGTGACACCAGGCCCGGTCACCTTTGGGACATGGTTTGACCCCCTATAGGAATGTGCGATCATCATGAAACGTTCATATCACTTACAACTCAATAGATTCTACCTTCTTGTAACGTTTCAGCCTGATTGGACCTTGTTTTCACACAAATCGACCCAGAATGATGTGAAATTGTGCTTCGTGCAACATAATTCTGGGTGCCATTTACAAACCATAAGTGCTAATGACTCCATTCCTTTTTGTGGTTGTAGGGGCTGTTGATTGGAGTACACTAAAACAAACCTGATCTCTCTAGGACATTCAGAAGCCAAGTTATAAGCCCACAAATGTGTAACTGGACTACTTCTTTAAAGTGACACCAGATCCGGTGACCTTTGGGACATGGTTTGACTCACTTGGGAATGTGCAATCATCATGAAACGTTCAGATCACTTACAACTCAATAGATTCTACCTTCTTGTAACGTTACAGCCTGATTGGACCTTGTTTTCACACAAATGGATCCAGAATTATGTGAAATTGTGCTTCGTGCAACATAAATCTGGGTGCCATTTAAAAACCACAAGTGCTAATGACTCCATTCCTTTTTGAGGTAATAGGGGCTGTTAATGGGAGTACTCTAAAACAAACCTGACCTCTCTAGGATATTCAGAAGCCAAGTTATAAGCCCACAAAGGTGTAACTGGACTACTTCTTTAAAGTGACACCAGGCCCGGTGACCTTTGGGACATGGTTTGACCCCCTATAGGAATGTGCGATCATCATGAAACGTTCAGATCACTTACAACTCAATAGATTCTACCTTCTTGTAACGTTTCAGCCTGATTGGACCTTGTTTTCACACAAATGGACCCAGAATGATGTGAAATTGTGCTTCGTGCAACATAATTCTGGGTGCCATTTACAAACCATAAGTGCTAATGACTCCATTCCTTTTTGTGGTTGTAGGGGCTGTTGATTGGAGTACACTAAAACAAATCTGACCTCTCTAGGACATTGAGAAGCCAAGTTATAAGCCCACAAATATGTACCTGGACTACTTCTTTAAATTGACACCAGATCCGGTGACCTTTGGGACATGGTTTGACCCCCTTAGGAAAGTGCTATCAACATGAAACGTTCAGATCACTTACAACTCAATTGATTCTACCTTCTTGTAACGTTTCAGCCTGATTGGACCTTGTTTTGACACAAATGGACCCAGAATGATGTGAAATTGTGCTTTGTGCAACATTATTCTGGGTGCCATTTACAAACCATAAGTGCTAATGACTCCATTCCTTTTTGTGGTTGTAGGGGCTGTTGATTGGAGTACACTAAAACAAGCCTGATCTCTCTAGGACATCCAGAAGCCAAGTTATAAGCCCACAAATGTGTAACTGGACTACTTCTTTAAATTGACACCAGATCCGGTGACCTTTGGGACATGGTTTGACCCCCTTAGGAAAGTGCTATCATCATGAAACGTTCAGATCACTTACATTTCAATAGATTCTACCTTCTTGTAACGTTTCAGCCTGATTGGACCTTGTTTTCACACAAATGGACCCAGAATGATGTGAAATTGTGCTTCGTGCAACATAATTCTGGGTGCCATTTAAAAACCATAAGTGCTAATGACTCCATTCCTTTTTGGGGTAATGGGGGCTGTTAATTGGAGTACTCTAAATTAAACCTGACCTCTCTAGGATATTCAGAAGCCGAGTTATAAGCCCACAAAGGTGTAACTGGACTACTTCTTTAAATTGACACCGATCCGGTGACCTTTGGGACATGGTTTTACCCCCTTAGGAAAGTGCTATCATCATGAAACGTTCAGATCACTTATAACTCAATAGATTCTACCTTCCTGTAACGTTTCAGCCTGATTGGACCTTGTTTTCACACAAATGAACCCAGAATGATGTGAAATTGTGCTTTGTGCAACATAATTCTGGGTGCCATTTAAAAACCATAAGTGCTAATGACTCCATTCCTTTTTGGGGTAATGGGGGCTGTTAATTGGAGTACTCTAAATTAAACCTGACCTCTCTAGGATATTCAGAAGCCGAGTTATAAGCCCACAAAGGTGTAACTGGACTACTTCTTTAAAGTGACACCAGGCCCGGTGACCTTTGGGACATGGTTTGACCCCCTATAGCAATGTGCGATCATCATGAAACGTTCAGATCACTTACAACTCAATAGATTCTACCTTCTTGTAACGTTTCAGCCTGATTGGACCTTGTTTTCACACAAATGGACCCAGAATGATGTGAAATTGTGCTTCGTGCAACATAATTCTGGGTGCCATTTAAAAACCTTAAAGAGCAAGTAACGTCTAAATTAACTTTTTTTTGCTGATGAACTGTATAAATGAGTGTCTAATAGTGTTTTAAATGTGTGCATTCTTTATTTTAGCATTTTGGTGCATTTTCTTTAAAAATTAAAAATTCTGTCTAAAAACCACAGTAATGCGCCACCTTCAGCTGAAAACATAGAATTTGAGTCATTTTGAATAAATTTTAGCCAATGGCTAAAGAGTAAAGTACTACGTAAACCAGTAGAGTACTACGTAGCAGCTCCATGCCAAAGTTATAAAAGCAACGAGCGTCTCGGCCACGCCCTGTGGCGAGTGGGAGTTGGATTTGCAAGCGAGTGTAGGAGGTCAGCGGTAGTTCAGCATTAGCATATAGCATTAGCATATCCTAGTCTTTAGCATATCTTTTAGTGTTATAAATACTTATTTAGTGTTAGCTTGGCTGTTGTATATTGTAGTTTAGTTAGTGTTTGGCTGTTAGTGTAATTGGGAAAGTATTTCGGGTTTAGTGTTCCATATCGTCTTAGTATTGGTGAGTAGGTGTAGTGTAGTATGGTTGCGGTGACTCTGTGGGCATTTTACCCGCGATTCTGCACGCCTCCGTTTGAAGAGGGAGGCTGCCCACCGTGGCTCTTCCGCGATTTAGATGCAGCCCACTGACTCTGCTCCCCCACCACGGCGGGCTCCAGTCTGAGGTGAGTCAGCTAAATAAACGTTTTAACATCTTCTAAAGACAATTCCCTACCTAAATGCAAAGTCTGAGAGACGTGGTTCACTTCCTTTAGCTAGTCAGTCGGCAATTCTGCAACAGTGTCTCTAACTAACGCTGCACTAGTTGACAGCATTACAGCGTGAAATCCAGCTTGTGACCCGGTTCTGTGAGGAATTCTGTTCAGGAGGTCGCATTTCAGGCTCTCCACATCATATGTGACTGACTTTTACGTTATAACAACGATCACACACTAGGAATGTTATAAAGCGCCTATATAGGAGATTCTTTTGTATATTATCTGACTTTATAAACTCCCAACAACAATGTGCTTCTATTTTTTTTTTTCAGGCTAAATCTACCCAAGACACTGGCTGTCAGACTGATTTAGCTGCAAGAATGCACTTGTCCAGGCTGACGTGAAACCTTCCCTGTAGCAAAGGTGAATTATTTTTAATAATCTTCTATGTAAACATTTTATTATCACCGTCTAGTTTTAATTTGTTTTACAGATTATTTTTACACGTGATTTTATGCTCTTTTAAACATTTATAAATGTGCTGCTTCTTTGTTTTTACATAGCCAGCCAGAATGGAGTTCACAGCCGCAGTGTGTCTGGTGACCCACAGGGACCATGATGAAAATTCATCTTCCAGAAGGTCCCAGAGCGTCCAGACCCCCTGAAAAGACCAAGATGTAAGGTGTCTGCTGTTGATTCCAGCTTCCACCTCAGTGACAGTGCAAGCTCAGTGAACTGTTCAAGGTAAAAAAAAAAAAATTAAAACATTTCAGAATTTTTAAGATATTAACAATTAAATAAGTATGTGATTACATCATGAAGGAGGCTACTGATTCTGCCCCTGTGACACTTGGTGGTGACGTGTGAGCTGATTCTCCTGGAAAATAACTTTTACATTAAATATTTTGTTTTTGCTATCAAAAGTAAAGTAACTAATAACCTGCATTATTGCAGGACATTCAGCAAAATATGGACTCTACACCATGAGGCATGCACACATTAATATTCTATAAGAGCACATAAGGTGAGCAACACCACATATTGTACACTGTCCTGAATTTGTTTTCTTTCTGCATCTCATTAGCCTGGCTGATCACCTGATAACTCCTGTCATCTGGTTATGACAGCATGAGGATGTCCTCACACACCTGTAACCTATCAGATCATCTGGCAGAATAGAGAGAGAAGAGACAACACCACATCTCCTGTTCCTGGAAAGCCTTCAGCCATCCTTCGATGACTGAGAACCTCCATCAGCTCTGTCTCCTGTTTGCCTACAATTATTATAATAAATATTGTGTTTGACAAGTTTTTTGTGCTGCCAAATATCTCATTTAGATTCCAGTTTTGATATTTTAATGGATATTTATAAATTACATTGAATATCACATTTTTGTTGCATGTTTAACTAGCTCTATTGTGATTAATTAAACTAGCACCTCACTGTTAAAAGCTCGTTCTAATTTCAAGCATGTTTAAGTATTTATGGACATGAACAAAAACAGGAAATATATATATTGAGATTTATTTAATTAATATAACAAATAAGGGGGAAAGAGTCATCGAAAGGCACATTCTTCTGGAAGTTCCTGATCCTGAGGACACCAGCAGAGACCAGCTGCAGACACCAGAGGACCTAGAACCGAGAGAGCAGCTGTTATTAGTAAATAAATAAAGAAATCAGGGCAGTTTTAGTGGGCTGAACACATTACAGAATGATTTTCTCATGGGGTATTTTCATAACTTTATATTCAGCAGACTGTAACTTGAGCCCAGGGCTACCGGAGAGCTATCCAGCATGTTTCAGTGGATTTTCCTGCTTTAACAGGTTAGATTAGCTGTTAAGCAGCTCAGCTATTTGTTGCTGATTAAAACCAGGTGTGCTGAAGCAGATAAACCTCTAAAACATGCTGAATACTAGCTTTTTAGGGCCGTGGAGACAAACCCTGCAGCTAATCCAATGCTATGGCTAACGGCTACTTACCTTTCAGAGGTGATTCTGTTGGGTCGGTTCTGGGAGTTTCAGGCAACTCACAAGCTCAAAACAATAAGACTCAGGTCCGCTTGTCTCCTCCAAATAGACTTGGTCCCTTTCTTCTCGAGTGTCTGTGTAAGGAGGGGGAGAAACGTCCTCCACTTCTATCAACTGCTCAGAGTGAAGGGAGCTAGCTTCGTCTAGTTAGCCATCGTCTTCGTCACTGCCGCGGCTCCGCCCTCTCGGTCCTCCAGGCAACGCCTACTAATGTTGCATTTTTTAAAATTGATACGTGGGTGGAGAAGGACTCCGAGGCTCAATTGACCCGCTCTTTAAGTTCTAATGACTCCATTCTTTTTTGTGGTTGTAGGGGCTGTTGATTGGAGTACACTAAAACAAACCTGATCTCTCTAGGACATTCAGAAGCCAAGTTATAAGCCCACAAATGTGTAACTGGACTACTTCTTTAAAGTGACACCAGATCCGGTGACCTTTGGGACATGGTTTGACCCACTTAGGAATGTGCGATCATCATGAAACGTTCAGATCACTTACAACTCAATAGATTCTACCTTCTTGTAACGTTTCAGCCTGATTGGACCTTGTTTTCACCCAAATGGACCCAGAATGATGTGAAATTGTGCTTCGTGCAACATAATTCTGGGTGCCATTTAAAAACCATAAGTGCTAATGACTCCATTCCTTTTTGGGGTAATGGGGGCTGTTAATTGGAGTACTCTAAAACAAACCTGACCTCTTTAGGATATTCAGAAGCCAAGTTATAAGCCCACAAAGGTGTAACTGGACTACTTCTTTAAAGTGACACCAGGCCCGGTGACCTTTGGGACATGGTTTGACCCCCTGTAGGAATGTGCGATCATCATGAAACGTTCAGATCACTTACAACTCAATAGATTCTACCTTCTTGTAACGTTTCAGCCTGATTGGACCTTGTTTTCACACAAATGGACCCAGAATGATGTGAAATTGTGCTTCGTGCCACATAATTCTGGGTGCCATTTACAAACCATAAGTGCTAATGACTCCATTCCTTTTTGTGGTTGTAGGGGCTGTTGATTGGAGTACACTAAAACAAACCTGATCTCTCTAGGACATTCAGAAGCCAAGTTATAAGCCCACAAATGTGTAACTGGACTACTTCTTTAAATTGACACCGATCCAGTGACCTTTGGGACATGGTTTGACCCCCTATAGGAAAGTGCTATCATCAGGAAACGTTCAGATCACTTACAACTCAATAGATTCTACCTTCCTGTAACGTTTCAGCCTGAATGGACCTTGTTTTCACACAAATGAACCCAGAATGATGTGAAATTGTGCTTCGTGCAACATAATTCTGGGTGCCATTTAAAAACCATAAGTTCTAATGACTCCATTCCTTTTTGGGGTAATGGGGGCTGTTAATTGGAGTACTCTAAATTAAACCTGACCTCTCTAGGATATTCAGAAGCCAAGTTATAAGCCCACAAAGGTGTAACTGGACTACTTCTTTAAAGTGACACCAGGCCCGGTGACCTTTGGGACATGGTTTGACCCCCTTAGGAATGTGCGATCATCATGAAACGTTCAGATCACTTACACCTCAATAGATTCTACCTTCTTGTAACATTTCAGCCTGATTGGACCTTGTTTTCACACAAATGGACCCAGAATGATGTGAAATTGTGCTTCATGCAACATAATTCTGGGTGCCATTTACAAACCATAATGACTCCATTCCTTTTTGTGGTTGTAGGGGCTGTTGATTGGAGTACACTAAAACAAGCCTGACCTCTCTAGGACATTCCGAAGCCAAGTTATAAGCCCACAAAGGTGTAACTGGACTTCTTCTTTAAAGTGACACCAGGCCCGGTGACCTTTGGGACATGGTTTGACCCCCTATAGGAATGTGCTATCATCATGAAACGTTCAGATCACTTACAACTCAATAGATTCTACTTTCTTAGAAACGTTTCAGCCTGAATGGACATTCTTTTCACACAAATGGACCCAGAATGATGTGAAATTGTGCTTCGTGCAACATAATTCTGGGTGCCATTTACAAACCATAAGTGCTAATGACTCTATTCCTTTTTGTGGTTGTAGGGGCTGTTGACTGGAGTACACTAAAACAAACCTGATCTCTCTAGGACATTCAGAAGCCAAGTTATAAGCCCACAAAGGTGTAACTGGACTACTTCTTTAAAGTGACACCAGGCCCGGTGACCTTTGGGACATGGTTTGACCCCCTATAGCAATCTGCGATCATCATGAAACGTTCAGATCACTTACAACTCAATAGATTCTACCTTCTTGTAACGTTTCAGCCTGATTGGACCTTGTTTTCACACAAATCGACCCAGAATGATGTGAAATTGTGCTTCGTGCAACATAATTCTGGGTGCCATTTAAAAACCATAAGTGCTAATGACTCCATTCCTTTTTGAGGTAATAGGGGCTGTTATTTGGAGTACTCTAAAACAAACCTGACCTCTCTAGGATATTCAGAAGCCAAGTTATAAGCCCACAAATGTGTAACTGGACTACTTCTTTAAAGTGACACAAGATCCGGTGACCTTTAGGACATGGTTTGACCCCCTTAGGAAAGTGCTATCATCATGAAACGTTCAGATCACTTACAACTCAATAGATTCTACCTTCCTGTAACGTTTCAGCCTGATTGGACATTGTTTTCACACAAATGAACCCAGAATGATGTGAAATTGTGCTTTGTGCAACATAATTCTGGGTGCCATTTAAAAACCATAAGTGCTAATGACTCCATTCCTTTTTGGGGAATGGGGGCTGTTATTTGGAGTACTCTAAAACAAACCTGACCTCTTTAGGATATTCAGAAGCCAAGTTACAAGCCCACAAAGGTGTAACTGGACTACTTCTTTAAAGTGACACCAGGCCCGGTGACCTTTGGGACATGGTTTGACCCCCTATAGGAATGTGCAATGATCATGAAACATTCAGATCACTTACAACTCAATAGATTCTACCTTCTTGTAACGTTTCAGCCTGATTGGACCTTGTTTTCACACAAATGGACCCAGAATGATGTGAAATTGTGCTTCGTGCAACATAATTCTGGGCGCCATTTACAAACCATAAGTGCTAATGACTCCATTCCTTTTTTTGGTTGTAGGGGCTCTTGATTGGAGTACACTAAAACAAACCTGACCTCTCTAGGACATTCAGAAGCCAAGTTATAAGCCCACAAATGTGTAACTGGACTACTTCTTTAAAGTGACACCAGATCTGGTGACCTTTGGGACATGGTTTGACCCCCTTAGGAATGTGCGATCATCATGAAACGTTCAGATCACTTATAACTCAATAGATTCTACCTTCCTGTAACGTTTCAGCCTGATTGGACCTTGTTTTCACACAAATGAACCCAGAATGTTGTGAAATTGTGCTTCGTGCAACATAATTCTGGGTGCCATTTACAAACCATAAGTGCTAATGACTCCATTCCTTTTTGTGGCTGTAGGGGCTGTTGATTGGAGTACACTAAAACAAGCCTGACCTCTCTAGGACATTCAGAAGCCAAGTTATAAGCCCACAAAGGTGTAACTGGACTACTTCTTTAAAGTGGCACCAGGCCCGGTGACCTTTGGGACATGGTTTGACCCCCTATAGGAATGTGCGATCATCATGAAACGTTCAGATCACTTACAACTCAATAGATTCTACCTTCTTGTAACGTTTCAGCCTGAATGGACCTTGTTTTCACACAAATGGACCCAGAATGATGTGAAATTGTGCTTCGTGCAACATAATTCTGGGTGCCATTTACAAACCATAAGTGCTAATGACTCCATTCCTTTTTGTGGTTGTAGGGGCTGTTGATTGGAGTACTCTGAAACAAACCTGATCACTCTAGGACATTCAGAAGCCAAGTTATAAGCCCACAAATGTGTAACTGGACTACTTCTTTAAATTGACACCAGATCCGGTGACCTTTGGGGCATGGTTTGACCCCCTTAGGAAAGTGCTATCATCATGAAACGTTCAGATCACTTACAACTCAATAGATTCTACCTCCCTGTAACATTTCAGCCTGATTGGACCTTGTTTTCACACAAATGAACCAAGAATGATGTGAAATTGTGCTTTGTGCAACATAATTCTGGGTGCCATTTACAAACCATAAGTGCTAATGACTCCATTCCTTTTTGTGGCTGTAGGGGCTGTTGATTGGAGTACACTAAAACAAGCCTGACCTCTCTAGGACATTCAGAAGCCAAGTTATAAGCCCACAAAGGTGTAACTGGACTACTTCTTTAAAGTGGCACCAGGCCCGGTGACCTTTGGGACAAGGTTTGACCCCCTATAGGAATGTGCGATCATCATGAAACGTTCAGATCACTTACAACTCAATAGATTCTACCTTCTTGTAACGTTTCAGCCTGAATGGACCTTGTTTTCACACAAATGGACCCAGAATGATGTGAAATTGTGCTTTGTGCAACATAATTCTGGGTGCCATTTACAAACCATAAGTGCTAATGACTCCATTCCTTTTTGTGGTTGTAGGGGCTGTTGATTGGAGTACTCTGAAACAAACCTGATCACTCTAGGACATTCAGAAGCCAAGTTATAAGCCCACAAATGTGTAACTGGACTACTTCTTTAAATTGACACCAGATCCAGTGACCTTTGGGACATGGTTTGACCCCCTTAGGAAAGTGCTATCATCATGAAACGTTCAGATCACTTACAACTCAATAGATTCTACCTTCCTGTAACGTTTCAGCCTGAATGGACCTTGTTTTCACACAAATGGACCCAGAATGATGTGAAATTGTGCTTCGTGCCACATAATTCTGGGTGCCATTTACAAACCATAAGTGCTAATGACTCCATTCCTTTTTGTGGTTGTAGGGGCTGTTGATTGGAGTACACTAAAACAAACCTGATCTCTCTAGGAAATTCAGAAGCCAAGTTATAAGCCCACAAATGTGTAACTGGACTACTTCTTTAAAGTGACACCAGATCCGGTGACCTTTGGGACATGGTTTGACACACTTAGGAATGTGCGATCATCATGAAACGTTCAGATCACTTACAACTCAATAGATTCTACCTTCTTGTATCGTTTCAGCCTGATTGGACCTTGTTTTCACACAAATGGATCCAGAATTATGTGAAATTGTGCTTCGTGCAACATAAATCTGGGTGCCATTTAAAAACCACAAGTGCTAATGACTCCATTCCTTTTTGAGGTAATAGGGGCTGTTAATGGGAGTACTCTAAAACAAACCTGACCTCTCTAGGATATTCAGAAGCCAAGTTATAAGCCCACAAAGGTGTTACTGGACTACTTCTTTAAAGTGACACCAGGCCCGGTCACCTTTGGGACATGGTTTGACCCCCTATAGGAATGTGCGATCATCATGAAACGTTCATATCACTTACAACTCAATAGATTCTACCTTCTTGTAACGTTTCAGCCTGATTGGACCTTGTTTTCACACAAATCGACCCAGAATGATGTGAAATTGTGCTTCGTGCAACATAATTCTGGGTGCCATTTACAAACCATAAGTGCTAATGACTCCATTCCTTTTTGTGGTTGTAGGGGCTGTTGATTGGAGTACACTAAAACAAACCTGATCTCTCTAGGACATTCAGAAGCCAAGTTATAAGCCCACAAATGTGTAACTGGACTACTTCTTTAAAGTGACACCAGATCCGGTGACCTTTGGGACATGGTTTGACTCACTTGGGAATGTGCAATCATCATGAAACGTTCAGATAATTTACAACTCAATAGATTCTACCTTCTTGTAACGTTACAGCCTGATTGGACCTTGTTTTCACACAAATGGATCCAGAATTATGTGAAATTGTGCTTCGTGCAACATAAATCTGGGTGCCATTTAAAAACCACAAGTGCTAATGACTCCATTCCTTTTTGAGGTAATAGGGGCTGTTAATGGGAGTACTCTAAAACAAACCTGACCTCTCTAGGATATTCAGAAGCCAAGTTATAAGCCCACAAAGGTGTAACTGGACTACTTCTTTAAAGTGACACCAGGCCCGGTGACCTTTGGGACATGGTTTGACCCCCTATAGGAATGTGCGATCATCATGAAACGTTCAGATCACTTACAACTCAATAGATTCTACCTTCTTGTAACGTTTCAGCCTGATTGGACCTTGTTTTCACACAAATGGACCCAGAATGATGTGAAATTGTGCTTCGTGCAACATAATTCTGGGTGCCATTTACAAACCATAAGTGCTAATGACTCCATTCCTTTTTGTGGTTGTAGGGGCTGTTGATTGGAGTACACTAAAACAAATCTGACCTCTCTAGGACATTGAGAAGCCAAGTTATAAGCCCACAAATATGTACCTGGACTACTTCTTTAAATTGACACCAGATCCGGTGACCTTTGGGACATGGTTTGACCCCCTTAGGAAAGTGCTATCAACATGAAACGTTCAGATCACTTACAACTCAATTGATTCTACCTTCTTGTAACGTTTCAGCCTGATTGGACCTTGTTTTCACACAAATGGACCCAGAATGATGTGAAATTGTGCTTTGTGCAACATTATTCTGGGTGCCATTTACAAACCATAAGTGCTAATGACTCCATTCCTTTTTGTGGTTGTAGGGGCTGTTGATTGGAGTACACTAAAACAAGCCTGATCTCTCTAGGACATTCAGAAGCCAAGTTATAAGCCCACAAATGTGTAACTGGACTACTTCTTTAAATTGACACCAGATCCGGTGACCTTTGGGACATGGTTTGACCCCCTTAGGAAAGTGCTATCATCATGAAACGTTCAGATCACTTACATTTCAATAGATTCTACCTTCTTGTAACGTTTCAGCCTGATTGGACCTTGTTTTCACACAAATGGACCCAGAATGATGTGAAATTGTGCTTCGTGCAACATAATTCTGGGTGCCATTTAAAAACCATAAGTGCTAATGACTCCATTCCTTTTTGGGGTAATGGGGGCTGTTAATTGGAGTACTCTAAATTAAACCTGACCTCTCTAGGATATTCAGAAGCCGAGTTATAAGCCCACAAAGGTGTAACTGGACTACTTCTTTAAATTGACACCGATCCGGTGACCTTTGGGACATGGTTTTACCCCCTTAGGAAAGTGCTATCATCATGAAACGTTCAGATCACTTATAACTCAATAGATTCTTCCTTCCTGTAACGTTTCAGCCTGATTGGACCTTGTTTTCACACAAATGAACCCAGAATGATGTGAAATTGTGCTTTGTGCAACATAATTCTGGGTGCCATTTAAAAACCATAAGTGCTAATGACTCCATTCCTTTTTGTGGTTGTAGGGGCTGTTGATTGGAGTACACTAAAACAAATCTGACCTCTCTAGGACATTGAGAAGCCAAGTTATAAGCCCACAAATATGTACCTGGACTACTTCTTTAAATTGACACCAGATCCGGTGACCTTTGGGACATGGTTTGACCCCCTTAGGAAAGTGCTATCATCATGAAACGTTCAGATCACTTACATTTCAATAGATTCTACCTTCTTGTAACGTTTCAGCCTGATTGGACCTTGTTTTCACACAAATGGACCCAGAATGATGTGAAATTGTGCTTCGTGCAACATAATTCTGGGTGCCATTTAAAAACCATAAGTGCTAATGACTCCATTCCTTTTTGGGGTAATGGGGGCTGTTAATTGGAGTACTCTAAATTAAACCTGACCTCTCTAGGATATTCAGAAGCCGAGTTATAAGCCCACAAAGGTGTAACTGGACTACTTCTTTAAATTGACACCGATCCGGTGACCTTTGGGACATGGTTTTACCCCCTTAGGAAAGTGCTATCATCATGAAACGTTCAGATCACTTATAACTCAATAGATTCTTCCTTCCTGTAACGTTTCAGCCTGATTGGACCTTGTTTTCACACAAATGAACCCAGAATGATGTGAAATTGTGCTTTGTGCAACATAATTCTGGGTGCCATTTAAAAACCATAAGTGCTAATGACTCCATTCCTTTTTGGGGTAATGGGGGCTGTTAATTGGAGTACTCTAAATTAAACCTGACCTCTCTAGGATATTCAGAAGCCGAGTTATAAGCCCACAAAGGTGTAACTGGACTACTTCTTTAAAGTGACACCAGGCCCGGTGACCTTTGGGACATGGTTTGACCCCCTATAGCAATGTGCGATCATCATGAAACGTTCAGATCACTTACAACTCAATAGATTCTACCTTCTTGTAACGTTTCAGCCTGATTGGACCTTGTTTTCACACAAATGGACCCAGAATGATGTCAAATTGTGCTTCGTGCAACATAATTCTGGGTGCCATTTAAAAACCTTAAAGAGCAAGTAACGTCTAAATTAACTTTTTTTTGCTGATGAACTGTATAAATGAGTGTCTAATAGTGTTTTAAATGTGTGCATTCTTTATTTTAGCATTTTGGTGCATTTTCTTTAAAAATTAAAAATTCTGTCTAAAAACCACAGTAATGCGCCACCTTCAGCTGAAAACATAGAATTTGAGTCATTTTGAATAAATTTTAGCCAATGGCTAAAGAGTAAAGTACTACGTAAACCAGTAGAGTACTACGTAGCAGCTCCATGCCAAAGTTATAAAAGCAACGAGCGTCTCGGCCACGCCCTGTGGCGAGTGGGAGTTGGATTTGCAAGCGAGTGTAGGAGGTCAGCGGTAGTTCAGCATTAGCATATAGCATTAGCATATCCTAGTCTTTAGCATATCTTTTAGTGTTATAAATACTTATTTAGTGTTAGCTTGGCTGTTGTATATTGTAGTTTAGTTAGTGTTTGGCTGTTAGTGTAATTGGGAAAGTATTTCGGGTTTAGTGTTCCATATCGTCTTAGTATTGGTGAGTAGGTGTAGTGTAGTATGGTTGCGGTGACTCTGTGGGCATTTTACCCGCGATTCTGCACGCCTCCGTTTGAAGAGGGAGGCTGCCCACCGTGGCTCTTCCGCGATTTAGATGCAGCCCACTGACTCTGCTCCCCCACCACGGCGGGCTCCAGTCTGAGGTGAGTCAGCTAAATAAACGTTTTAACATCTTCTAAAGACAATTCCCTACCTAAATGCAAAGTCTGAGAGACGTGGTTCACTTCCTTTAGCTAGTCAGTCGGCAATTCTGCAACAGTGTCTCTAACTAACGCTGCACTAGTTGACAGCATTACAGCGTGAAATCCAGCTTGTGACCCGGTTCTGTGAGGAATTCTGTTCAGGAGGTCGCATTTCAGGCTCTCCACATCATATGTGACTGACTTTTACGTTATAACAACGATCACACACTAGGAATGTTATAAAGCGCCTATATAGGAGATTCTTTTGTATATTATCTGACTTTATAAACTCCCAACAACAATGTGCTTCTATTTTTTTTTTTCAGGCTAAATCTACCCAAGACACTGGCTGTCAGACTGATTTAGCTGCAAGAATGCACTTGTCCAGGCTGACGTGAAACCTTCCCTGTAGCAAAGGTGAATTATTTTTAATAATCTTCTATGTAAACATTTTATTATCACCTTCTAGTTTTAATTTGTTTTACAGATTATTTTTACACGTGATTTTATGCTCTTTTAAACATTTATAAATGTGCTGCTTCTTTGTTTTTACATAGCCAGCCAGAATGGAGTTCACAGCCGCAGTGTGTCTGGTGACCCACAGGGACCATGATGAAAATTCATCTTCCAGAAGGTCCCAGAGCGTCCAGACCCCCTGAAAAGACCAAGATGTAAGGTGTCTGCTGTTGATTCCAGCTTCCACCTCAGTGACAGTGCAAGCTCAGTGAACTGTTCAAGGTAAAAAAAAAAAAATTAAAACATTTCAGAATTTTTAAGATATTAACAATTAAATAAGTATGTGATTACATCATGAAGGAGGCTACTGATTCTGCCCCTGTGACACTTGGTGGTGACGTGTGAGCTGATTCTCCTGGAAAATAACTTTTACATTAAATATTTTGTTTTTGCTATCAAAAGTAAAGTAACTAATAACCTGCATTATTGCAGGACATTCAGCAAAATATGGACTCTACACCATGAGGCATGCACACATTAATATTCTATAAGAGCACATAAGGTGAGCAACACCACATATTGTACACTGTCCTGAATTTGTTTTCTTTCTGCATCTCATTAGCCTGGCTGATCACCTGATAACTCCTGTCATCTGGTTATGACAGCATGAGGATGTCCTCACACACCTGTAACCTATCAGATCATCTGGCAGAATAGAGAGAGAAGAGACAACACCACATCTCCTGTTCCTGGAAAGCCTTCAGCCATCCTTCGATGACTGAGAACCTCCATCAGCTCTGTCTCCTGTCTGCCTACAATTATTATAATAAATATTGTGTTTGACAAGTTTTTTGTGCTGCCAAATATCTCATTTAGATTCCAGTTTTGATATTTTAATGGATATTTATAAATTACATTGAATATCACATTTTTGTTGCATGTTTAACTAGCTCTATTGTGATTAATTAAACTAGCACCTCACTGTTAAAAGCTCGTTCTAATTTCAAGCATGTTTAAGTATTTATGGACATGAACAAAAACAGGAAATATATATATTGAGATTTATTTAATTAATATAACAAATAAGGGGGAAAGAGTCATCGAAAGGCACATTCTTCTGGAAGTTCCTGATCCTGAGGACACCAGCAGAGACCAGCTGCAGACACCAGAGGACCTAGAACCGAGAGAGCAGCTGTTATTAGTAAATAAATAAAGAAATCAGGGCAGTTTTAGTGGGCTGAACACATTACAGAATGATTTTCTCATGGGGTATTTTCATAACTTTATATTCAGCAGACTGTAACTTGAGCCCAGGGCTACCGGAGAGCTATCCAGCATGTTTCAGTGGATTTTCCTGCTTTAACAGGTTAGATTAGCTGTTAAGCAGCTCAGCTATTTGTTGCTGATTAAAACCAGGTGTGCTGAAGCAGATAAACCTCTAAAACATGCTGAATACTAGCTTTTTAGGGCCGTGGAGACAAACCCTGCAGCTAATCCAATGCTATGGCTAACGGCTACTTACCTTTCAGAGGTGATTCTGTTGGGTCGGTTCTGGGAGTTTCAGGCAACTCACAAGCTCAAAACAATAAGACTCAGGTCCGCTTGTCTCCTCCAAATAGACTTGGTCCCTTTCTTCTCGAGTGTCTGTGTAAGGAGGGGGAGAAACGTCCTCCACTTCTATCAACTGCTCAGAGTGAAGGGAGCTAGCTTCGTCTAGTTAGCCATCGTCTTCGTCACTGCCGCGGCTCCGCCCTCTCGGTCCTCCAGGCAACGCCTACTAATGTTGCATTTTTTAAAATTGATACGTGGGTGGAGAAGGACTCCGAGGCTCAATTGACCCGC
This sequence comes from Nothobranchius furzeri, assembly GCF_043380555.1. Lineage (NCBI taxonomy): Eukaryota > Metazoa > Chordata > Actinopteri > Cyprinodontiformes > Nothobranchiidae > Nothobranchius > Nothobranchius furzeri. The sequence continues at coordinate 4,031,994 of NC_091747.1, forward strand.
TCTTTAAGTTCTAATGACTCCATTCTTTTTTGTGGTTGTAGGGGCTGTTGATTGGAGTACACTAAAACAAACCTGATCTCTCTAGGACATTCAGAAGCCAAGTTATAAGCCCACAAATGTGTAACTGGACTACTTCTTTAAATTGACACCAGATCCGGTGACCTTTGGGACATGGTTTGACCCCCTTAGGAAAGTGCTATCATCATGAAACGTTCAGATCACTTACATTTCAATAGATTCTACCTTCTTGTAACGTTTCAGCCTGATTGGACCTTGTTTTCACACAAATGGACCCAGAATGATGTGAAATTGTGCTTCGTGCAACATAATTCTGGGTGCCATTTAAAAACCATAAGTGCTAATGACTCCATTCCTTTTTGGGGTAATGGGGGCTGTTAATTGGAGTACTCTAAATTAAACCTGACCTCTCTAGGATATTCAGAAGCCGAGTTATAAGCCCACAAAGGTGTAACTGGACTACTTCTTTAAATTGACACCGATCCGGTGACCTTTGGGACATGGTTTTACCCCCTTAGGAAAGTGCTATCATCATGAAACGTTCAGATCACTTATAACTCAATAGATTCTTCCTTCCTGTAACGTTTCAGCCTGATTGGACCTTGTTTTCACACAAATGAACCCAGAATGATGTGAAATTGTGCTTTGTGCAACATAATTCTGGGTGCCATTTAAAAACCATAAGTGCTAATGACTCCATTCCTTTTTGGGGTAATGGGGGCTGTTAATTGGAGTACTCTAAATTAAACCTGACCTCTCTAGGATATTCAGAAGCCGAGTTATAAGCCCACAAAGGTGTAACTGGACTACTTCTTTAAAGTGACACCAGGCCCGGTGACCTTTGGGACATGGTTTGACCCCCTATAGCAATGTGCGATCATCATGAAACGTTCAGATCACTTACAACTCAATAGATTCTACCTTCTTGTAACGTTTCAGCCTGATTGGACCTTGTTTTCACACAAATGGACCCAGAATGATGTCAAATTGTGCTTCGTGCAACATAATTCTGGGTGCCATTTAAAAACCTTAAAGAGCAAGTAACGTCTAAATTAACTTTTTTTTGCTGATGAACTGTATAAATGAGTGTCTAATAGTGTTTTAAATGTGTGCATTCTTTATTTTAGCATTTTGGTGCATTTTCTTTAAAAATTAAAAATTCTGTCTAAAAACCACAGTAATGCGCCACCTTCAGCTGAAAACATAGAATTTGAGTCATTTTGAATAAATTTTAGCCAATGGCTAAAGAGTAAAGTACTACGTAAACCAGTAGAGTACTACGTAGCAGCTCCATGCCAAAGTTATAAAAGCAACGAGCGTCTCGGCCACGCCCTGTGGCGAGTGGGAGTTGGATTTGCAAGCGAGTGTAGGAGGTCAGCGGTAGTTCAGCATTAGCATATAGCATTAGCATATCCTAGTCTTTAGCATATCTTTTAGTGTTATAAATACTTATTTAGTGTTAGCTTGGCTGTTGTATATTGTAGTTTAGTTAGTGTTTGGCTGTTAGTGTAATTGGGAAAGTATTTCGGGTTTAGTGTTCCATATCGTCTTAGTATTGGTGAGTAGGTGTAGTGTAGTATGGTTGCGGTGACTCTGTGGGCATTTTACCCGCGATTCTGCACGCCTCCGTTTGAAGAGGGAGGCTGCCCACCGTGGCTCTTCCGCGATTTAGATGCAGCCCACTGACTCTGCTCCCCCACCACGGCGGGCTCCAGTCTGAGGTGAGTCAGCTAAATAAACGTTTTAACATCTTCTAAAGACAATTCCCTACCTAAATGCAAAGTCTGAGAGACGTGGTTCACTTCCTTTAGCTAGTCAGTCGGCAATTCTGCAACAGTGTCTCTAACTAACGCTGCACTAGTTGACAGCATTACAGCGTGAAATCCAGCTTGTGACCCGGTTCTGTGAGGAATTCTGTTCAGGAGGTCGCATTTCAGGCTCTCCACATCATATGTGACTGACTTTTACGTTATAACAACGATCACACACTAGGAATGTTATAAAGCGCCTATATAGGAGATTCTTTTGTATATTATCTGACTTCATAAACTCCCAACAACAATGTGCTTCTATTTTTTTTTTCAGGCTAAATCTACCCAAGACACTGGCTGTCAGACTGATTTAGCTGCAAGAATGCACTTGTCCAGTCTGACGTGAAACCTTCCCTGTAGCAAAGGTGAATTATTTTTAATAATCTTCTATGTAAACATTTTATTATCACCTTCTAGTTTTAATTTGTTTTACAGATTATTTTTACACGTGATTTTATGCTCTTTTAAACATTTATAAATGTGCTGCTTCTTTGTTTTTACATAGCCAGCCAGAATGGAGTTCACAGCCGCAGTGTGTCTGGTGACCCACAGGGACCATGATGAAAATTCATCTTCCAGAAGGTCCCAGAGCGTCCAGACCCCCTGAAAAGACCAAGATGTAAGGTGTCTGCTGTTGATTCCAGCTTCCACCTCAGTGACAGTGCAAGCTCAGTGAACTGTTCAAGGTAAAAAAAAAAAAATTAAAACATTTCAGAATTTTTAAGATATTAACAATTAAATAAGTATGTGATTACATCATGAAGGAGGCTACTGATTCTGCCCCTGTGACACTTGGTGGTGACGTGTGAGCTGATTCTCCTGGAAAATAACTTTTACATTAAATATTTTGTTTTTGCTATCAAAAGTAAAGTAACTAATAACCTGCATTATTGCAGGACATTCAGCAAAATATGGACTCTACACCATGAGGCATGCACACATTAATATTCTATAAGAGCACATAAGGTGAGCAACACCACATATTGTACACTGTCCTGAATTTGTTTTCTTTCTGCATCTCATTAGCCTGGCTGATCACCTGATAACTCCTGTCATCTGGTTATGACAGCATGAGGATGTCCTCACACACCTGTAACCTATCAGATCATCTGGCAGAATAGAGAGAGAAGAGACAACACCACATCTCCTGTTCCTGGAAAGCCTTCAGCCATCCTTCGATGACTGAGAACCTCCATCAGCTCTGTCTCCTGTCTGCCTACAATTATTATAATAAATATTGTGTTTGACAAGTTTTTTGTGCTGCCAAATATCTCATTTAGATTCCAGTTTTGATATTTTAATGGATATTTATAAATTACATTGAATATCACATTTTTGTTGCATGTTTAACTAGCTCTATTGTGATTAATTAAACTAGCACCTCACTGTTAAAAGCTCGTTCTAATTTCAAGCATGTTTAAGTATTTATGGACATGAACAAAAACAGGAAATATATATATTGAGATTTATTTAATTAATATAACAAATAAGGGGGAAAGAGTCATCGAAAGGCACATTCTTCTGGAAGTTCCTGATCCTGAGGACACCAGCAGAGACCAGCTGCAGACACCAGAGGACCTAGAACCGAGAGAGCAGCTGTTATTAGTAAATAAATAAAGAAATCAGGGCAGTTTTAGTGGGCTGAACACATTACAGAATGATTTTCTCATGGGGTATTTTCATAACTTTATATTCAGCAGACTGTAACTTGAGCCCAGGGCTACCGGAGAGCTATCCAGCATGTTTCAGTGGATTTTCCTGCTTTAACAGGTTAGATTAGCTGTTAAGCAGCTCAGCTATTTGTTGCTGATTAAAACCAGGTGTGCTGAAGCAGATAAACCTCTAAAACATGCTGAATACTAGCTTTTTAGGGCCGTGGAGACAAACCCTGCAGCTAATCCAATGCTATGGCTAACGGCTACTTACCTTTCAGAGGTGATTCTGTTGGGTCGGTTCTGGGAGTTTCAGGCAACTCACAAGCTCAAAACAATAAGACTCAGGTCCGCTTGTCTCCTCCAAATAGACTTGGTCCCTTTCTTCTCGAGTGTCTGTGTAAGGAGGGGGAGAAACGTCCTCCACTTCTATCAACTGCTCAGAGTGAAGGGAGCTAGCTTCGTCTAGTTAGCCATCGTCTTCGTCACTGCCGCGGCTCCGCCCTCTCGGTCCTCCAGGCAACGCCTACTAATGTTGCATTTTTTAAAATTGATACGTGGGTGGAGAAGGACTCCGAGGCTCAATTGACCCGCTCTTTAAGTTCTAATGACTCCATTCTTTTTTGTGGTTGTAGGGGCTGTTGATTGGAGTACACTAAAACAAACCTGATCTCTCTAGGACATTCAGAAGCCAAGTTATAAGCCCACAAATGTGTAACTGGACTACTTCTTTAAAGTGACACCAGATCCGGTGACCTTTGGGACATGGTTTGACCCACTTAGGAATGTGCGATCATCATGAAACGTTCAGATCACTTACAACTCAATAGATTCTACCTTCTTGTAACGTTTCAGCCTGATTGGACCTTGTTTTCACCCAAATGGACCCAGAATGATGTGAAATTGTGCTTCGTGCAACATAATTCTGGGTGCCATTTAAAAACCATAAGTGCTAATGACTCCATTCCTTTTTGGGGTAATGGGGGCTGTTAATTGGAGTACTCTAAAACAAACCTGACCTCTTTAGGATATTCAGAAGCCAAGTTATAAGCCCACAAAGGTGTAACTGGACTACTTCTTTAAAGTGACACCAGGCCCGGTGACCTTTGGGACATGGTTTGACCCCCTGTAGGAATGTGCGATCATCATGAAACGTTCAGATCACTTACAACTCAATAGATTCTACCTTCTTGTAACGTTTCAGCCTGATTGGACCTTGTTTTCACACAAATGGACCCAGAATGATGTGAAATTGTGCTTCGTGCTACATAATTCTGGGTGCCATTTACAAACCATAAGTGCTAATGACTCCATTCCTTTTTGTGGTTGTAGGGGCTGTTGATTGGAGTACACTAAAACAAACCTGATCTCTCTAGGACATTCAGAAGCCAAGTTATAAGCCCACAAATGTGTAACTGGACTACTTCTTTAAATTGACACCGATCCAGTGACCTTTGGGACATGGTTTGACCCCCTATAGGAAAGTGCTATCATCAGGAAACGTTCAGATCACTTACAACTCAATAGATTCTACCTTCCTGTAACGTTTCAGCCTGATTGGACCTTGTTTTCACACAAATGAACCCAGAATGATGTGAAATTGTGCTTCGTGCAACATAATTCTGGGTGCCATTTAAAAACCATAAGTTCTAATGACTCCATTCCTTTTTGGGGTAATGGGGGCTGTTAATTGGAGTACTCTAAATTAAACCTGACCTCTCTAGGATATTCAGAAGCCAAGTTATAAGCCCACAAAGGTGTAACTGGACTACTTCTTTAAAGTGACACCAGGCCCGGTGACCTTTGGGACATGGTTTGACCCCCTTAGGAATGTGCGATCATCATGAAACGTTCAGATCACTTACACCTCAATAGATTCTACCTTCTTGTAACGTTTCAGCCTGATTGGACCTTGTTTTCACACAAATGGACCCAGAATGATGTGAAATTGTGCTTCATGCAACATAATTCTGGGTGCCATTTACAAACCATAATGACTCCATTCCTTTTTGTGGTTGTAGGGGCTGTTGATTGGAGTACACTAAAACAAACCTGATCTCTCTAGGACATTCAGAAGCCAAGTTATAAGCCCACAAAGGTGTAACTGGACTACTTCTTTAAAGTGACACCAGGCCCGGTGACCTTTGGGACATGGTTTGACCCCCTATAGGAATGTGCGATCATCATGAAACGTTCATATCACTTAAAACTCAATTGATTCTACCTTCTTGTGACGTTTCAGCCTGATTGGACCTTGTTTTCACACAAATGGACCCAGAATGATGTGAAATTGTGCTTCGTGCAACATAATTCTGGGTGCCATTTACAAACCATAAGTGCTAATGACTCCATTCCTTTTTGTGGTTGTAGGGGCTGTTGATTGGAGTACACTAAAACAAGCCTGACCTCTCTAGGACATTCCGAAGCCAAGTTATAAGCCCACAAAGGTGTAACTGGACTACTTCTTTAAAGTGACACCAGGCCCGGTGACCTTTGGGACATGGTTTGACCCCCTATAGGAATGTGCGATCATCATGAAACGTTCAGATCACTTACAACTCAATAGATTCTACCTTCTTAGAAACGTTTCAGCCTGAATGGACATTCTTTTCACACAAATGGACCCAGAATGATGTGAAATTGTGCTTCGTGCAACATAATTCTGGGTGCCATTTACAAACCATAAGTGCTAATGACTCCATTCCTTTTTGTGGTTGTAGGGGCTGTTGATTGGAGTACACTAAAACAAACCTGATCTCTCTAGGACATTCAGAAGCCAAGTTATAAGCCCACAAAGGTGTAACTGGACTACTTCTTTAAAGTGACACCAGGCCCGGTGACATTTGGGACATGGTTTGACCCCCTTAGGAATGTGCGATCATCATGAAACGTTCAGATCACTTACAACTCAATAGATTCTACCTTCTTGTTACGTTTCAGCCTGATTGGACCTTGTTTCACACAAATGGACCCAGAATGATGTGAAATTGTGCTTCGTGCAACATAATTCTGGGTGCCATTTACAAACCATAAGTGCTAATGACTCCATTCCTTTTTGTGGTTGTAGGGGCTGTTGATTGGAGTACACTAAAACAAACCTGATCTCTCTAGGACATTCAGAAGCCAAGTTATAAGCCCACAAAGGTGTAACTGGACTACTTCTTTAAAGTGACACCAGGCCCGGTGACCTTTGGGACATGGTTTTACCCCCTATAGCAATCTGCGATCATCATGAAACGTTCAGATTTCTTACAACTCAATAGATTCTACCTTCTTGTAACGTTTCAGCCTGATTGGACCTTGTTTTCACACAAATCGACCCAGAATGATGTGAAATTGTGCTTCGTGCAACATAATTCTGGGTGCCATTTAAAAACCATAAATGCTAATGACTCCATTCCTTTTTGAGGTAATAGGGGCTGTTATTTGGAGTACTCTAAAACAAACCTGACCTCTCTAGGATATTCAGAAGCCAAGTTATAAGCCCACAAATGTGTAACTGGACTACTTCTTTAAAGTGACACAAGATCCGGTGACCTTTAGGACATGGTTTGACCCCCTTAGGAAAGTGCTATCATCATGAAACGTTCAGATCACTTACAACTCAATAGATTCTACCTTCCTGTAACGTTTCAGCCTGATTGGACATTGTTTTCACACAAATTAACCCAGAATGATTTGAAATTGTGCTTTGTGCAACATAATTCTGGGTGCCATTTAAAAACCATAAGTGCTAATGACTCCATTCCTTTTTGGGGAATGGGGGCTGTTATTTGGAGTACTCTAAAACAAACCTGACCTCTTTAGGATATTCAGAAGCCAAGTTACAAGCCCACAAAGGTGTAACTGGACTACTTCTTTAAAGTGACACCAGGCCCGGTGACCTTTGGGACATGTTTTGACCCCCTATAGGAATGTGCAATGATCATGAAACATTCAGATCACTTACAACTCAATAGATTCTACCTTCTTGTAACGTTTCAGCCTGATTGGACCTTGTTTTCACACAAATGGACCCAGAATGATGTGAAATTGTGCTTTGTGCAACATAATTCTGGGTGCCATTTACAAACCATAAGTGCTAATGACTCCATTCCTTTTTGTGGTTGTAGGGGCTGTTGAATGGAGTACTCTGAAACAAACCTGATCACTCTAGGACATTCAGAAGCCAAGTTATAAGCCCACAAATGTGTAACTGGACTACTTCTTTAAATTGACACCAGATCCAGTGACCTTTGGGACATGGTTTGACCCCCTTAGGAAAGTGCTATCATCATGAAACGTTCAGATCACTTACAACTCAATAGATTCTACCTTCCTGTAACGTTTCAGCCTGAATGGACCTTGTTTTCACACAAATGGACCCAGAATGATGTGAAATTGTGCTTCGTGCCACATAATTCTGGGTGCCATTTACAAACCATAAGTGCTAATGACTCCATTCCTTTTTGTGGTTGTAGGGGCTGTTGATTGGAGTACACTAAAACAAACCTGATCTCTCTAGGACATTCAGAAGCCAAGTTATAAGCCCACAAATGTGTAACTGGACTACTTCTTTAAAGTGACACCAGATCCGGTGACCTTTGGGACATGGTTTGACACACTTAGGAATGTGCGATCATCATGAAACGTTCAGATCACTTACAACTCAATAGATTCTACCTTCTTGTATCGTTTCAGCCTGATTGGACCTTGTTTTCACACAAATCGACCCAGAATGATGTGAAATTGTGCTTCGTGCAACATAATTCTGGGTGCAATTTACAAACCATAAGGGCTAATGACTCCATTCCTTTTTGTGGTTGTAGGGGCTGTTGATTGGAGTACACTAAAACAAACCTGATCTCTCTAGGACATTCAGAAGCCAAGTTATAAGCCCACAAAGGTGTTACTGGACTACTTCTTTAAAGTGACACCAGGCCCGGTCACCTTTGGGACATGGTTTGACCCCCTATAGGAATGTGCGATCATCATGAAACGTTCATATCACTTACAACTCAATAGATTCTACCTTCTTGTAACGTTTCAGCCTGATTGGACCTTGTTTTCACACAAATCGACCCAGAATGATGTGAAATTGTGCTTCGTGCAACATAATTCTGGGTGCCATTTACAAACCATAAGTGCTAATGACTCCATTCCTTTTTGTGGTTGTAGGGGCTGTTGATTGGAGTACACTAAAACAAACCTGATCTCTCTAGGATATTCAGAAGCCAAGTTATAAGCCCACAAAGGTGTAACTGGACTACTTCTTTAAAGTGACACCAGATCCGGTGACCTTTAGGACATGGTTTGACCCCCTTAGGAATGTGCGATCATCATGAAACGTTCAGATCACTTACAACTCAATAGATTCTACCTTCTTGTAACGTTTCAGCCTGATTGAACCTTTTTTTCACACAAATGGACCCAGAATGATGTGAAATTGTGCTTCGTGCAACATAAATCTGGGTGCCATTTAAAAACCACAAGTGCTAATGACTCCATTCCTTTTTGAGGTAATAGGGGCTGTTAATGGGAGTACTCTAAAACAAACCTGACCTCTCTAGGATATTCAGAAGCCAAGTTATAAGCCCACAAAGGTGTAACTGGACTACTTCTTTAAAGTGACACCAGGCCCGGTGACCTTTGGGACATGGTTTGACCCCCTATAGGAATGTGCGATCATCATGAAACGTTCAGATCACTTACAACTCAATAGATTCTACCTTCTTGTAACGTTTCAGCCTGATTGGACCTTGTTTTCACACAAATGGACCCAGAATGATGTGAAATTGTGCTTCGTGCAACATAATTCTGGGTGCCATTTACAAACCATAAGTGCTAATGACCCCATTCCTTTTTGTGGTTGTAGGGGATGTTGATTGGAGTACACTAAAACAAATCTGACCTCTCTAGGACATTCAGAAGCCAAGTTATAAGCCCACAAATATGTACCTGGACTACTTCTTTAAATTGACACCTGATCCGGTGACCTTTGGGACATGGTTTGACCCCCTTAGGAAAGTGCTATCATCATGAAACGTTCAGATCACTTACAACTCAATTGATTCTACCTTCTTGTAACGTTTCAGCCTGATTGGACCTTGTTTTCACACAAATGGACCCAGAATGATGTGAAATTGTGCTTTGTGCAACATTATTCTGGGTGCCATTTACAAACCATAAGTGCTAATGACTCCATTCCTTTTTGTGGTTGTAGGGGCTGTTGATTGGAGTACACTAAAACAAATCTGACCTCTCTAGGACATTCAGAAGCCAAGTTATAAGCCCACAAATATGTACCTGGACTACTTCTTTAAAGTGACACCAGATCCGGTGACCTTTGGGACATGGTTTGACCCCCTTAGGAAAGTGCTATCATCATGAAACGTTCAGATCACTTACATTTCAATAGATTCTACCTTCCTGTAACGTTTCAGCCTGATTGGACCTTGTTTTCACTCAAATGAACTCAGAATGATGTGAAATTGTGCTTCGTGCAACATAATTCTGGGTGCCATTTAAAAACCATAAGTGCTAATGACTCCATTCCTTTTTGGGGTAATGGGGGCTGTTAATTGGAGTACTCTAAATTAAACCTGACCTCTCTAGGATATCCAGAAGCCAAGTTTTAAGCCCACAAAGGTGTAACTGGACTACTTCTTTAAAGTGACACCAGGCCCGGTGACCTTTGGGACATGGTTTGACCCCCTATAGGAATGTGCGATCATCATGAAACGTTCAGATCACTTACAACTCAATAGATTCTAAAATATTCTGTATGTGACCACATTATGGTGATCCTTGGGTCGTGATGATGGAGCCCTTGAATATTGTTGCCCAGGGTACAACAAAGTGTTAATCTGGCCCTGGTTCCGCCGTCACATTCCCGCAGAAACTGGTTGATCACACCGGGGCCAGACTAGCATGTGGTTTTACAACCACAATGTCCTCAGAAGCAAAAACGCTTTTAAAAGGGAGGGAGGAGTCCTAACTAATGCTGCAGGCGTGTTGTGTGAGAGTGCAGTTATATACTGGTTAATATATTTTTGGGTTCAGTTGCTTTCATGTGGCCTAATGTGAGTCTATTTGGGATCATTGGAATGATCAGCAGCATTTCTTGATGTGACATTATGGCGTTGCCCAGGGCATCAACGCAAGGAGGATGGCATTCATTTACTTTTGTTTTATTTGGTATTTTTTCAGTCATTTTTGGAAATAGTGATCAATTTTGATTAATTCACGGCCTATGTTTAATTACATTTAAAATAAATGTCAACAGATGATATCAAACAAAACAGATGAGAATTGCCCTTAAGCTGTTTAACTTGGACCAAGCATTTTAGGTCACAGATAGATGTAGCTTAGGGTCTCTGTCTATACACCTTATGAGACAATTTAGGTGATGGTATGTTGTTTTTCTGCTATTGAACTGTTTTCTAATAATGTTGTGTTAAATAAAGTGAAGGAAGGAGAGAAATAACGTTTCCCTAGCAGTTTTTAAAAATTTCCCCATGTAATCCGATTAATCGATTAATCGTGTCGAGACCCCATCCGATTAATCGATTATCCAAATAATCGTTTGTTGCAGCCCTAATCTGAACGTTTCATGATGATAGCACATTCCTAAGTGGGTCAAACCATGTCCCAAAGGTCACCGGATCTGGTGTCACTTTAAAGAAGTAGTCCAGTTACACCTTTGTGGGCTTATAACTTGGCTTCTGAATGTCCTAGAGAGATCAGGTTTGTTTTAGTGTACTCCAATCAACAGCCCCTACAACCACAAAAAGGAATGGAGTCATTAGCACTTATGGTTTGTAAATGGCAGCCAGAATTATGTTGCACGAAGCACAATTTCACATCATTCTGGGTCCATTTGTGTGAAAACAAGGTCCAATCAGGCTGAAACGTTACAAGAAGGTAGAATCTATTGAGTTGTAAGTGATCTGAACGTTTCATGATGATCGCACATTCCTAAGGGCGTCAAACCATGTCCCAAAGGTCACTGGGCCTGGTGTCACTTTAAATAAGTAGTCCAGTTACACCTTTGTGGGCTTAAAACTTGGCTTCTGAATATCCTAGAGAGGTCAGGTTTAATTCAGAGTACTCCAATTAACAGCCCCCATTACTCCAAAAAGGAATGGAGTCATTAGCACTTATGGTTTGTAAATGGCACCCAGAACTATGTTGCACGAAGCACAATTTCACATCATTCTGGGTCCATTTGTGTGAAAACAAGGTCCATTCAGGCTGAAACGTTACAAGAAGGTAGAATCTATTGAGTTGTAAGTGATCTGAACGTTTCATGATGATCGCAGATTCATATAGGGGGTCAAACCATGTCCCAAAGGTCACCGGGCCTGGTGTCACTTTAAAGAAGTAGTCCAGTTACACCTTTGTGGGCTTAAAACTTGGCTTCTGGATATCCTAGAGAGGTCAGGTTTAATTTAGAGTACTCCAATTAACAGCCCCCATTACCCCAAAAAGGAATGGAGTCATTAGCACTTATGGTTTTTAAATGGCACCCAGAATTATGTTGCACGAAGCACAATTTCACATCATTCTGAGTTCATTTGAGTGAAAACAAGGTCCAATCAGGCTGAAACGTTACAGGAAGGTAGAATCTATTGAAATGTAAGTGATCTGAACGTTTCATGATGATAGCACTTTCCTAAGGGGGTCAAACCATGTCCCAAAGGTCACCGGATCTGGTGTCAATTTAAAGAAGTAGTCCAGTTACACATTTGTGGGCTTATAACTTGGCTTCTGAATGTCCTAGAGAGATCAGGCTTGTTTTAGTGTACTCCAATCAACAGCCCCTACAACCACAAAAAGGAATGGAGTCATTAGCACTTATGGTTTGTAAATGGCACCCAGAATAATGTTGCACAAAGCACAATTTCACATCATTCTGGGTCCATTTGTGTGAAAACAAGGTCCAATCAGGCTGAAACGTTACAAGAAGGTAGAATCAATTGAGTTGTAAGTGATCTGAACGTTTCATGATGATAGCACTTTCCTAAGGGGGTCAAACCATGTCCCAAAGGTCACCGGATCTGGTGTCAATTTAAAGAAGTAGTCCAGGTACATATTTGTGGGCTTATAACTTGGCTTCTCAATGTCCTAGAGAGGTCAGATTTGTTTTAGTGTACTCCAATCAACAGCCCCTACAACCACAAAAAGGAATGGAGTCATTAGCACTTATGGTTTGTAAATGGCACCCAGAATTATGTTGCACGAAGCACAATTTCACATCATTCTGGGTCCATTTGTGTGAAAACAAGGTCCAATCAGGCTGAAACGTTACAAGAAGGTAGAATCTATTGAGTTGTAAGTGATCTGAACGTTTCCTGATGATCGCACATTCCTATAGGGGGTCAAACCATGTCCCAAAGGTCACCGGGCCTGGTGTCACTTTAAAGAAGTAGTCCAGTTACACCTTTGTGGGCTTATAACTTGGCTTCTGAATATCCTAGAGAGGTCAGGTTTGTTTTAGAGTACTCCCATTAACAGCCCCTATTACCTCAAAAAGGAATGGAGTCATTAGCACTTGTGGTTTTTAAATGGCACCCAGATTTATGTTGCACGAAGCACAATTTCACATCATTCTGGGTCCATTTGTGTGAAAAAAAGGTTCAATCAGGCTGAAACGTTACAAGAAGGTAGAATCTATTGAGTTGTAAGTGATCTGAACGTTTCATGATGATCGCACATTCCTAAGGGGGTCAAACCATGTCCTAAAGGTCACCGGATCTGGTGTCACTTTAAAGAAGTAGTCCAGTTACACCTTTGTGGGCTTATAACTTGGCTTCTGAATATCCTAGAGAGATCAGGTTTGTTTTAGTGTACTCCAATCAACAGCCCCTACAACCACAAAAAGGAATGGAGTCATTAGCACTTATGGTTTGTAAATGGCACCCAGAATTATGTTGCACGAAGCACAATTTCACATCATTCTGGGTCGATTTGTGTGAAAACAAGGTCCAATCAGGCTGAAACGTTACAAGAAGGTAGAATCTATTGAGTTGTAAGTGATATGAACGTTTCATGATGATCGCACATTCCTATAGGGGGTCAAACCATGTCATAAAGGTGACCGGGCCTGGTGTCACTTTAAAGAAGTAGTCCAGTAACACCTTTGTGGGCTTATAACTTGGCTTCTGAATGTCCTAGAGAGATCAGGTTTGTTTTAGTGTACTCCAATCAACAGCCCCTACAACCACAAAAAGGAATGGAGTCATTAGCCCTTATGGTTTGTAAATTGCACCCAGAATTATGTTGCACGAAGCACAATTTCACATCATTCTGGGTCGATTTGTGTGAAAACAAGGTCCAATCAGGCTGAAACGATACAAGAAGGTAGAATCTATTGAGTTGTAAGTGATCTGAACGTTTCATGATGATCGCACATTCCTAAGTGTGTCAAACCATGTCCCAAAGGTCACCGGATCTGGTGTCACTTTAAAGAAGTAGTCCAGTTACACATTTGTGGGCTTATAACTTGGCTTCTGAATGTCCTAGAGAGATCAGGTTTGTTTTAGTGTACTCCAATCAACAGCCCCTACAACCACAAAAAGGAATGGAGTCATTAGCACTTATGGTTTGTAAATGGCACCCAGAATTATGTGGCACGAAGCACAATTTCACATCATTCTGGGTCCATTTGTGTGAAAACAAGGTCCATTCAGGCTGAAACGTTACAGGAAGGTAGAATCTATTGAGTTGTAAGTGATCTGAACGTTTCATGATGATAGCACTTTCCTAAGGGGGTCAAACCATGTCCCAAAGGTCACTGGATCTGGTGTCAATTTAAAGAAGTAGTCCAGTTACACATTTGTGGGCTTATAACTTGGCTTCTGAATGTCCTAGAGTGATCAGGTTTGTTTCAGAGTACTCCATTCAACAGCCCCTACAACCACAAAAAGGAATGGAGTCATTAGCACTTATGGTTTGTAAATGGCACCCAGAATTATGTTGCACAAAGCACAATTTCACATCATTCTGGGTCCATTTGTGTGAAAACAAGGTCCATTCAGGCTGAAACGTTACAAGAAGGTAGAATCTATTGAGTTGTAAGTGATCTGAACGTTTCATGATGATCGCACATTCCTATAGGGGGTCAAACCTTGTCCCAAAGGTCACCGGGCCTGGTGCCACTTTAAAGAAGTAGTCCAGTTACACCTTTGTGGGCTTATAACTTGGCTTCTGAATGTCCTAGAGAGGTCAGGCTTGTTTTAGTGTACTCCAATCAACAGCCCCTACAGCCACAAAAAGGAATGGAGTCATTAGCACTTATGGTTTGTAAATGGCACCCAGAATTATGTTGCACAAAGTACAATTTCACATCATTCTTGGTTCATTTGTGTGAAAACAAGGTCCAATCAGGCTGAAATGTTACAGGGAGGTAGAATCTATTGAGTTGTAAGTGATCTGAACGTTTCATGATGATAGCACTTTCCTAAGGGGGTCAAACCATGCCCCAAAGGTCACCGGATCTGGTGTCAATTTAAAGAAGTAGTCCAGTTACACATTTGTGGGCTTATAACTTGGCTTCTGAATGTCCTAGAGTGATCAGGTTTGTTTCAGAGTACTCCAATCAACAGCCCCTACAACCACAAAAAGGAATGGAGTCATTAGCACTTATGGTTTGTAAATGGCACCCAGAATTATGTTGCACGAAGCACAATTTCACATCAT
Source organism: Nothobranchius furzeri (assembly GCF_043380555.1). Classification (NCBI taxonomy): domain Eukaryota; kingdom Metazoa; phylum Chordata; class Actinopteri; order Cyprinodontiformes; family Nothobranchiidae; genus Nothobranchius; species Nothobranchius furzeri. Next base: position 4,047,154 of record NC_091747.1, read on the forward strand.
TCTGGGTCCATTTGTGTGAAAACAAGGTCCATTCAGGCTGAAACGTTACAAGAAGGTAGAATCTATTGAGTTGTAAGTGATCTGAACGTTTCATGATGATCGCACATTCCTATAGGGGGTCAAACCATGTCCCAAAGGTCACCGGGCCTGGTGCCACTTTAAAGAAGTAGTCCAGTTACACCTTTGTGGGCTTATAACTTGGCTTCTGAATGTCCTAGAGAGGTCAGGCTTGTTTTAGTGTACTCCAATCAACAGCCCCTACAGCCACAAAAAGGAATGGAGTCATTAGCACTTATGGTTTGTAAATGGCACCCAGAATTATGTTGCACGAAGCACAATTTCACAACATTCTGGGTTCATTTGTGTGAAAACAAGGTCCAATCAGGCTGAAACGTTACAGGAAGGTAGAATCTATTGAGTTATAAGTGATCTGAACGTTTCATGATGATCGCACATTCCTAAGGGGGTCAAACCATGTCCCAAAGGTCACCAGATCTGGTGTCACTTTAAAGAAGTAGTCCAGTTACACATTTGTGGGCTTATAACTTGGCTTCTGAATGTCCTAGAGAGGTCAGGTTTGTTTTAGTGTACTCCAATCAACAGCCCCTACAACCAAAAAAAGGAATGGAGTCATTAGCACTTATGGTTTGTAAATGGCGCCCAGAATTATGTTGCACGAAGCACAATTTCACATCATTCTGGGTCCATTTGTGTGAAAACAAGGTCCAATCAGGCTGAAACGTTACAAGAAGGTAGAATCTATTGAGTTGTAAGTGATCTGAATGTTTCATGATCATTGCACATTCCTATAGGGGGTCAAAACATGTCCCAAAGGTCACCGGGCCTGGTGTCACTTTAAAGAAGTAGTCCAGTTACACCTTTGTGGGCTTGTAACTTGGCTTCTGAATATCCTAAAGAGGTCAGGTTTGTTTTAGAGTACTCCAAATAACAGCCCCCATTCCCCAAAAAGGAATGGAGTCATTAGCACTTATGGTTTTTAAATGGCACCCAGAATTATGTTGCACAAAGCACAATTTCACATCATTCTGGGTTAATTTGTGTGAAAACAATGTCCAATCAGGCTGAAACGTTACAGGAAGGTAGAATCTATTGAGTTGTAAGTGATCTGAACGTTTCATGATGATAGCACTTTCCTAAGGGGGTCAAACCATGTCCTAAAGGTCACCGGATCTTGTGTCACTTTAAAGAAGTAGTCCAGTTACACATTTGTGGGCTTATAACTTGGCTTCTGAATATCCTAGAGAGGTCAGGTTTGTTTTAGAGTACTCCAAATAACAGCCCCTATTACCTCAAAAAGGAATGGAGTCATTAGCATTTATGGTTTTTAAATGGCACCCAGAATTATGTTGCACGAAGCACAATTTCACATCATTCTGGGTCGATTTGTGTGAAAACAAGGTCCAATCAGGCTGAAACGTTACAAGAAGGTAGAATCTATTGAGTTGTAAGTGATCTGAACGTTTCATGATGATCGCAGATTGCTATAGGGGGTCAAACCATGTCCCAAAGGTCACCGGGCCTGGTGTCACTTTAAAGAAGTAGTCCAGTTACACCTTTGTGGGCTTATAACTTGGCTTCTGAATGTCCTAGAGAGATCAGGTTTGTTTTAGTGTACTCCAATCAACAGCCCCTACAACCACAAAAAGGAATGGAGTCATTAGCACTTATGGTTTGTAAATGGCACCCAGAATTATGTTGCACGAAGCACAATTTCACATCATTCTGGGTCCATTTGTGTGAAACAAGGTCCAATCAGGCTGAAACGTAACAAGAAGGTAGAATCTATTGAGTTGTAAGTGATCTGAACGTTTCATGATGATCGCACATTCCTAAGGGGGTCAAACCATGTCCCAAATGTCACCGGGCCTGGTGTCACTTTAAAGAAGTAGTCCAGTTACACCTTTGTGGGCTTATAACTTGGCTTCTGAATGTCCTAGAGAGATCAGGTTTGTTTTAGTGTACTCCAATCAACAGCCCCTACAACCACAAAAAGGAATGGAGTCATTAGCACTTATGGTTTGTAAATGGCACCCAGAATTATGTTGCACGAAGCACAATTTCACATCATTCTGGGTCCATTTGTGTGAAAAGAATGTCCATTCAGGCTGAAACGTTTCTAAGAAGGTAGAATCTATTGAGTTGTAAGTGATCTGAACGTTTCATGATGATCGCACATTCCTATAGGGGGTCAAACCATGTCCCAAAGGTCACCGGGCCTGGTGTCACTTTAAAGAAGTAGTCCAGTTACACCTTTGTGGGCTTATAACTTGGCTTCGGAATGTCCTAGAGAGGTCAGGCTTGTTTTAGTGTACTCCAATCAACAGCCCCTACAACCACAAAAAGGAATGGAGTCATTAGCACTTATGGTTTGTAAATGGCACCCAGAATTATGTTGCACGAAGCACAATTTCACATCATTCTGGGTCCATTTGTGTGAAAACAAGGTCCAATCAGGCTGAAACGTCACAAGAAGGTAGAATCAATTGAGTTTTAAGTGATATGAACGTTTCATGATGATCGCACATTCCTATAGGGGGTCAAACCATGTCCCAAAGGTCACCGGGCCTGGTGTCACTTTAAAGAAGTAGTCCAGTTACACCTTTGTGGGCTTATAACTTGGCTTCTGAATGTCCTAGAGAGATCAGGTTTGTTTTAGTGTACTCCAATCAACAGCCCCTACAACCACAAAAAGGAATGGAGTCATTATGGTTTGTAAATGGCACCCAGAATTATGTTGCATGAAGCACAATTTCACATCATTCTGGGTCCATTTGTGTGAAAACAAGGTCCAATCAGGCTGAAACGTTACAAGAAGGTAGAATCTATTGAGGTGTAAGTGATCTGAACGTTTCATGATGATCGCACATTCCTAAGGGGGTCAAACCATGTCCCAAAGGTCACCGGGCCTGGTGTCACTTTAAAGAAGTAGTCCAGTTACACCTTTGTGGGCTTATAACTTGGCTTCTGAATATCCTAGAGAGGTCAGGTTTAATTTAGAGTACTCCAATTAACAGCCCCCATTACCCCAAAAAGGAATGGAGTCATTAGAACTTATGGTTTTTAAATGGCACCCAGAATTATGTTGCACGAAGCACAATTTCACATCATTCTGGGTTCATTTGTGTGAAAACAAGGTCCAATCAGGCTGAAACGTTACAGGAAGGTAGAATCTATTGAGTTGTAAGTGATCTGAACGTTTCCTGATGATAGCACTTTCCTATAGGGGGTCAAACCATGTCCCAAAGGTCACTGGATCGGTGTCAATTTAAAGAAGTAGTCCAGTTACACATTTGTGGGCTTATAACTTGGCTTCTGAATGTCCTAGAGAGATCAGGTTTGTTTTAGTGTACTCCAATCAACAGCCCCTACAACCACAAAAAGGAATGGAGTCATTAGCACTTATGGTTTGTAAATGGCACCCAGAATTATGTAGCACGAAGCACAATTTCACATCATTCTGGGTCCATTTGTGTGAAAACAAGGTCCAATCAGGCTGAAACGTTACAAGAAGGTAGAATCTATTGAGTTGTAAGTGATCTGAACGTTTCATGATGATCGCACATTCCTACAGGGGGTCAAACCATGTCCCAAAGGTCACCGGGCCTGGTGTCACTTTAAAGAAGTATTCCAGTTACACATTTGTGGGCTTATAACTTGGCTTCTGAATATCCTAAAGAGGTCAGGTTTGTTTTAGAGTACTCCAATTAACAGCCCCCATTACCCCAAAAAGGAATGGAGTCATTAGCACTTATGGTTTTTAAATGGCACCCAGAATTATGTTGCACGAAGCACAATTTCACATCATTCTGGGTCCATTTGGGTGAAAACAAGGTCCAATCAGGCTGAAACGTTACAAGAAGGTAGAATCTATTGAGTTGTAAGTGATCTGAACGTTTCATGATGATCGCACATTCCTAAGTGGGTCAAACCATGTCCCAAAGGTCACCGGATCTGGTGTCACTTTAAAGAAGTAGTCCAGTTACACATTTGTGGGCTTATAACTTGGCTTCTGAATGTCCTAGAGAGATCAGGTTTGTTTTAGTGTACTCCAATCAACAGCCCCTACAACCACAAAAAAGAATGGAGTCATTAGAACTTAAAGAGCGGGTCAATTGAGCCTCGGAGTCCTTCTCCACCCACGTATCAATTTTAAAAAATGCAACATTAGTAGGCGTTGCCTGGAGGACCGAGAGGGCGGAGCCGCGGCAGTGACGAAGACGATGGCTAACTAGACGAAGCTAGCTCCCTTCACTCTGAGCAGTTGATAGAAGTGGAGGACGTTTCTCCCCCTCCTTACACAGACACTCGAGAAGAAAGGGACCAAGTCTATTTGGAGGAGACAAGCGGACCTGAGTCTTATTGTTTTGAGCTTGTGAGTTGCCTGAAACTCCCAGAACCGACCCAACAGAATCACCTCTGAAAGGTAAGTAGCCGTTAGCCATAGCATTGGATTAGCTGCAGGGTTTGTCTCCACGGCCCTAAAAAGCTAGTATTCAGCATGTTTTAGAGGTTTATCTGCTTCAGCACACCTGGTTTTAATCAGCAACAAATAGCTGAGCTGCTTAACAGCTAATCTAACCTGTTAAAGCAGGAAAATCCACTGAAACATGCTGGATAGCTCTCCGGTAGCCCTGGGCTCAAGTTACAGTCTGCTGAATATAAAGTTATGAAAATACCCCATGAGAAAATCATTCTGTAATGTGTTCAGCCCACTAAAACTGCCCTGATTTCTTTATTTATTTACTAATAACAGCTGCTCTCTCGGTTCTAGGTCCTCTGGTGTCTGCAGCTGGTCTCTGCTGGTGTCCTCAGGATCAGGAACTTCCAGAAGAATGTGCCTTTCGATGACTCTTTCCCCCTTATTTGTTATATTAATTAAATAAATCTCAATATATATATTTCCTGTTTTTGTTCATGTCCATAAATACTTAAACATGCTTGAAATTAGAACGAGCTTTTAACAGTGAGGTGCTAGTTTAATTAATCACAATAGAGCTAGTTAAACATGCAACAAAAATGTGATATTCAATGTAATTTATAAATATCCATTAAAATATCAAAACTGGAATCTAAATGAGATATTTGGCAGCACAAAAAACTTGTCAAACACAATATTTATTATAATAATTGTAGGCAGACAGGAGACAGAGCTGATGGAGGTTCTCAGTCATCGAAGGATGGCTGAAGGCTTTCCAGGAACAGGAGATGTGGTGTTGTCTCTTCTCTCTCTATTCTGCCAGATGATCTGATAGGTTACAGGTGTGTGAGGACATCCTCATGCTGTCATAACCAGATGACAGGAGTTATCAGGTGATCAGCCAGGCTAATGAGATGCAGAAAGAAAACAAATTCAGGACAGTGTACAATATGTGGTGTTGCTCACCTTATGTGCTCTTATAGAATATTAATGTGTGCATGCCTCATGGTGTAGAGTCCATATTTTGCTGAATGTCCTGCAATAATGCAGGTTATTAGTTACTTTACTTTTGATAGCAAAAACAAAATATTTAATGTAAAAGTTATTTTCCAGGAGAATCAGCTCACACGTCACCACCAAGTGTCACAGGGGCAGAATCAGTAGCCTCCTTCATGATGTAATCACATACTTATTTAATTGTTAATATCTTAAAAATTCTGAAATGTTTTAATTTTTTTTTTTACCTTGAACAGTTCACTGAGCTTGCACTGTCACTGAGGTGGAAGCTGGAATCAACAGCAGACACCTTACATCTTGGTCTTTTCAGGGGGTCTGGACGCTCTGGGACCTTCTGGAAGATGAATTTTCATCATGGTCCCTGTGGGTCACCAGACACACTGCGGCTGTGAACTCCATTCTGGCTGGCTATGTAAAAACAAAGAAGCAGCACATTTATAAATGTTTAAAAGAGCATAAAATCACGTGTAAAAATAATCTGTAAAACAAATTAAAACTAGAAGGTGATAATAAAATGTTTACATAGAAGATTATTAAAAATAATTCACCTTTGCTACAGGGAAGGTTTCACGTCAGCCTGGACAAGTGCATTCTTGCAGCTAAATCAGTCTGACAGCCAGTGTCTTGGGTAGATTTAGCCTGAAAAAAAAATAGAAGCACATTGTTGTTGGGAGTTTATAAAGTCAGATAATATACAAAAGAATCTCCTATATAGGCGCTTTATAACATTCCTAGTGTGTGATCGTTGTTATAACGTAAAAGTCAGTCACATATGATGTGGAGAGCCTGAAATGCGACCTCCTGAACAGAATTCCTCACAGAACCGGGTCACAAGCTGGATTTCACGCTGTAATGCTGTCAACTAGTGCAGCGTTAGTTAGAGACACTGTTGCAGAATTGCCGACTGACTAGCTAAAGGAAGTGAACCACGTCTCTCAGCCTTTGCATTTAGGTAGGGAATTGTCTTTAGAAGATGTTAAAACGTTTATTTAGCTGACTCACCTCAGACTGGAGCCCGCCGTGGTGGGGGAGCAGAGTCAGTGGGCTGCATCTAAATCGCGGAAGAGCCACGGTGGGCAGCCTCCCTCTTCAAACGGAGGCGTGCAGAATCGCGGGTAAAATGCCCACAGAGTCACCGCAACCATACTACACTACACCTACTCACCAATACTAAGACGATATGGAACACTAAACCCGAAATACTTTCCCAATTACACTAACAGCCAAACACTAACTAAACTACAATATACAACAGCCAAGCTAACACTAAATAAGTATTTATAACACTAAAAGATATGCTAAAGACTAGGATATGCTAATGCTATATGCTAATGCTGAACTACCGCTGACCTCCTACACTCGCTTGCAAATCCAACTCCCACTCGCCACAGGGCGTGGCCGAGACGCTCGTTGCTTTTATAACTTTGGCATGGAGCTGCTACGTAGTACTCTACTGGTTTACGTAGTACTTTACTCTTTAGCCATTGGCTAAAATTTATTCAAAATGACTCAAATTCTATGTTTTCAGCTGAAGGTGGCGCATTACTGTGGTTTTTAGACAGAATTTTTAATTTTTAAAGAAAATGCACCAAAATGCTAAAATAAAGAATGCACACATTTAAAACACTATTAGACACTCATTTATACAGTTCATCAGCAAAAAAAAGTTAATTTAGACATTACTTGCTCTTTAAGGTTTTTAAATGGCACCCAGAATTATGTTGCACGAAGCACAATTTGACATCATTCTGGGTCCATTTGTGTGAAAACAAGGTCCAATCAGGCTGAAACGTTACAAGAAGGTAGAATCTATTGAGTTGTAAGTGATCTGAACGTTTCATGATGATCGCACATTGCTATAGGGGGTCAAACCATGTCCCAAAGGTCACCGGGCCTGGTGTCACTTTAAAGAAGTAGTCCAGTTACACCTTTGTGGGCTTATAACTCGGCTTCTGAATATCCTAGAGAGGTCAGGTTTAATTTAGAGTACTCCAATTAACAGCCCCCATTACCCCAAAAAGGAATGGAGTCATTAGCACTTATGGTTTTTAAATGGCACCCAGAATTATGTTGCACAAAGCACAATTTCACATCATTCTGGGTTCATTTGTGTGAAAACAAGGTCCAATCAGGCTGAAACGTTACAGGAAGGTAGAATCTATTGAGTTATAAGTGATCTGAACGTTTCATGATGATAGCACTTTCCTAAGGGGGTAAAACCATGTCCCAAAGGTCACCGGATCGGTGTCAATTTAAAGAAGTAGTCCAGTTACACCTTTGTGGGCTTATAACTCGGCTTCTGAATATCCTAGAGAGGTCAGGTTTAATTTAGAGTACTCCAATTAACAGCCCCCATTACCCCAAAAAGGAATGGAGTCATTAGCACTTATGGTTTTTAAATGGCACCCAGAATTATGTTGCACGAAGCACAATTTCACATCATTCTGGGTCCATTTGTGTGAAAACAAGGTCCAATCAGGCTGAAACGTTACAAGAAGGTAGAATCTATTGAAATGTAAGTGATCTGAACGTTTCATGATGATAGCACTTTCCTAAGGGGGTCAAACCATGTCCCAAAGGTCACCGGATCTGGTGTCAATTTAAAGAAGTAGTCCAGTTACACATTTGTGGGCTTATAACTTGGCTTCTGAATGTCCTAGAGAGATCAGGCTTGTTTTAGTGTACTCCAATCAACAGCCCCTACAACCACAAAAAGGAATGGAGTCATTAGCACTTATGGTTTGTAAATGGCACCCAGAATAATGTTGCACAAAGCACAATTTCACATCATTCTGGGTCCATTTGTGTGAAAACAAGGTCCAATCAGGCTGAAACGTTACAAGAAGGTAGAATCAATTGAGTTGTAAGTGATCTGAACGTTTCATGTTGATAGCACTTTCCTAAGGGGGTCAAACCATGTCCCAAAGGTCACCGGATCTGGTGTCAATTTAAAGAAGTAGTCCAGGTACATATTTGTGGGCTTATAACTTGGCTTCTCAATGTCCTAGAGAGGTCAGATTTGTTTTAGTGTACTCCAATCAACAGCCCCTACAACCACAAAAAGGAATGGAGTCATTAGCACTTATGGTTTGTAAATGGCACCCAGAATTATGTTGCACGAAGCACAATTTCACATCATTCTGGGTCCATTTGTGTGAAAACAAGGTCCAATCAGGCTGAAACGTTACAAGAAGGTAGAATCTATTGAGTTGTAAGTGATCTGAACGTTTCATGATGATCGCACATTCCTATAGGGGGTCAAACCATGTCCCAAAGGTCACCGGGCCTGGTGTCACTTTAAAGAAGTAGTCCAGTTACACCTTTGTGGGCTTATAACTTGGCTTCTGAATATCCTAGAGAGGTCAGGTTTGTTTTAGAGTACTCCCATTAACAGCCCCTATTACCTCAAAAAGGAATGGAGTCATTAGCACTTGTGGTTTTTAAATGGCACCCAGATTTATGTTGCACGAAGCACAATTTCACATAATTCTGGATCCATTTGTGTGAAAACAAGGTCCAATCAGGCTGTAACGTTACAAGAAGGTAGAATCTATTGAGTTGTAAGTGATCTGAACGTTTCATGATGATTGCACATTCCCAAGTGAGTCAAACCATGTCCCAAAGGTCACCGGATCTGGTGTCACTTTAAAGAAGTAGTCCAGTTACACATTTGTGGGCTTATAACTTGGCTTCTGAATGTCCTAGAGAGATCAGGTTTGTTTTAGTGTACTCCAATCAACAGCCCCTACAACCACAAAAAGGAATGGAGTCATTAGCACTTATGGTTTGTAAATGGCACCCAGAATTATGTTGCACGAAGCACAATTTCACATCATTCTGGGTCGATTTGTGTGAAAACAAGGTCCAATCAGGCTGAAACGTTACAAGAAGGTAGAATCTATTGAGTTGTAAGTGATATGAACGTTTCATGATGATCGCACATTCCTATAGGGGGTCAAACCATGTCCCAAAGGTGACCGGGCCTGGTGTCACTTTAAAGAAGTAGTCCAGTAACACCTTTGTGGGCTTATAACTTGGCTTCTGAATGTCCTAGAGAGATCAGGTTTGTTTTAGTGTACTCCAATCAACAGCCCCTACAACCAAAAAAAGGAATGGAGTCATTAGCCCTTATGGTTTGTAAATTGCACCCAGAATTATGTTGCACGAAGCACAATTTCACATCATTCTGGGTCGATTTGTGTGAAAACAAGGTCCAATCAGGCTGAAACGATACAAGAAGGTAGAATCTATTGAGTTGTAAGTGATCTGAACGTTTCATGATGATCGCACATTCCTAAGTGTGTCAAACCATGTCCCAAAGGTCACCGGATCTGGTGTCACTTTAAAGAAGTAGTCCAGTTACACATTTGTGGGCTTATAACTTGGCTTCTGAATTTCCTAGAGAGATCAGGTTTGTTTTAGTGTACTCCAATCAACAGCCCCTACAACCACAAAAAGGAATGGAGTCATTAGCACTTATGGTTTGTAAATGGCACCCAGAATTATGTGGCACGAAGCACAATTTCACATCATTCTGGGTCCATTTGTGTGAAAACAAGGTCCATTCAGGCTGAAACGTTACAGGAAGGTAGAATCTATTGAGTTGTAAGTGATCTGAACGTTTCATGATGATAGCACTTTCCTAAGGGGGTCAAACCATGTCCCAAAGGTCACTGGATCTGGTGTCAATTTAAAGAAGTAGTCCAGTTACACATTTGTGGGCTTATAACTTGGCTTCTGAATGTCCTAGAGTGATCAGGTTTGTTTCAGAGTACTCCAATCAACAGCCCCTACAGCCACAAAAAGGAATGGAGTCATTAGCACTTATGGTTTGTAAATGGCACCCAGAATTATGTTGCACAAAGCACAATTTCACATCATTCTTGGTTCATTTGTGTGAAAACAAGGTCCAATCAGGCTGAAATGTTACAGGGAGGTAGAATCTATTGAGTTGTAAGTGATCTGAACGTTTCATGATGATAGCACTTTCCTAAGGGGGTCAAACCATGCCCCAAAGGTCACCGGATCTGGTGTCAATTTAAAGAAGTAGTCCAGTTACACATTTGTGGGCTTATAACTTGGCTTCTGAATGTCCTAGAGTGATCAGGTTTGTTTCAGAGTACTCCAATCAACAGCCCCTACAACCACAAAAAGGAATGGAGTCATTAGCACTTATGGTTTGTAAATGGCACCCAGAATTATGTTGCACGAAGCACAATTTCACATCATTCTGGGTCCATTTGTGTGAAAACAAGGTCCATTCAGGCTGAAACGTTACAAGAAGGTAGAATCTATTGAGTTGTAAGTGATCTGAACGTTTCATGATGATCGCACATTCCTATAGGGGGTCAAACCATGTCCCAAAGGTCACCGGGCCTGGTGCCACTTTAAAGAAGTAGTCCAGTTACACCTTTGTGGGCTTATAACTTGGCTTCTGAATGTCCTAGAGAGGTCAGGCTTGTTTTAGTGTACTCCAATCAACAGCCCCTACAGCCACAAAAAGGAATGGAGTCATTAGCACTTATGGTTTGTAAATGGCACCCAGAATTATGTTGCACGAAGCACAATTTCACAACATTCTGGGTTCATTTGTGTGAAAACAAGGTCCAATCAGGCTGAAACGTTACAGGAAGGTAGAATCTATTGAGTTATAAGTGATCTGAACGTTTCATGATGATCGCACATTCCTAAGGGGGTCAAACCATGTCCCAAAGGTCACCAGATCTGGTGTCACTTTAAAGAAGTAGTCCAGTTACACATTTGTGGGCTTATAACTTGGCTTCTGAATTTCCTAGAGAGGTCAGGTTTGTTTTAGTGTACTCCAATCAACAGCCCCTACAACCAAAAAAAGGAATGGAGTCATTAGCACTTATGGTTTGTAAATGGCGCCCAGAATTATGTTGCACGAAGCACAATTTCACATCATTCTGGGTCCATTTGTGTGAAAACAAGGTCCAATCAGGCTGAAACGTTACAAGAAGGTAGAATCTATTGAGTTGTAAGTGATCTGAATGTTTCATGATCATTGCACATTCCTATAGGGGGTCAAACCATGTCCCAAAGGTCACCGGGCCTGGTGTCACTTTAAAGAAGTAGTCCAGTTACACCTTTGTGGGCTTGTAACTTGGCTTCTGAATATCCTAAAGAGGTCAGGTTTGTTTTAGAGTACTCCAAATAACAGCCCCCATTCCCCAAAAAGGAATGGAGTCATTAGCACTTATGGTTTTTAAATGGCACCCAGAATTATGTTGCACAAAGCACAATTTCACATCATTCTGGGTTCATTTGTGTGAAAACAATGTCCAATCAGGCTGAAACGTTACAGGAAGGTAGAATCTATTGAGTTGTAAGTGATCTGAACGTTTCATGATGATAGCACTTTCCTAAGGGGGTCAAACCATGTCCTAAAGGTCACCGGATCTTGTGTCACTTTAAAGAAGTAGTCCAGTTACACATTTGTGGGCTTATAACTTGGCTTCTGAATATCCTAGAGAGGTCAGGTTTGTTTTAGAGTACTCCAAATAACAGCCCCTATTACCTCAAAAAGGAATGGAGTCATTAGCACTTATGGTTTTTAAATGGCACCCAGAATTATGTTGCACGAAGCACAATTTCACATCATTCTGGGTCGATTTGTGTGAAAACAAGGTCCAATCAGGCTGAAACGTTACAAGAAGGTAGAATCTATTGAGTTGTAAGTGATCTGAACGTTTCATGATGATCGCAGATTGCTATAGGGGGTCAAACCATGTCCCAAAGGTCACCGGGCCTGGTGTCACTTTAAAGAAGTAGTCCAGTTACACCTTTGTGGGCTTATAACTTGGCTTCTGAATGTCCTAGAGAGATCAGGTTTGTTTTAGTGTACTCCAATCAACAGCCCCTACAACCACAAAAAGGAATGGAGTCATTAGCACTTATGGTTTGTAAATGGCACCCAGAATTATGTTGCACGAAGCACAATTTCACATCATTCTGGGTCCATTTGTGTGAAACAAGGTCCAATCAGGCTGAAACGTAACAAGAAGGTAGAATCTATTGAGTTGTAAGTGATCTGAATGTTTCATGATGATCGCACATTCCTAAGGGGGTCAAACCATGTCCCAAATGTCACCGGGCCTGGTGTCACTTTAAAGAAGTAGTCCAGTTACACCTTTGTGGGCTTATAACTTGGCTTCTGAATGTCCTAGAGAGATCAGGTTTGTTTTAGTGTACTCCAATCAACAGCCCCTACAACCACAAAAAGGAATGGAGTCATTAGCACTTATGGTTTGTAAATGGCACCCAGAATTATGTTGCACGAAGCACAATTTCACATCATTCTGGGTCCATTTGTGTGAAAAGAATGTCCATTCAGGCTGAAACGTTTCTAAGAAAGTAGAATCTATTGAGTTGTAAGTGATCTGAACGTTTCATGATGATAGCACATTCCTATAGGGGGTCAAACCATGTCCCAAAGGTCACCGGGCCTGGTGTCACTTTAAAGAAGAAGTCCAGTTACACCTTTGTGGGCTTATAACTTGGCTTCGGAATGTCCTAGAGAGGTCAGGCTTGTTTTAGTGTACTCCAATCAACAGCCCCTACAGCCACAAAAAGGAATGGAGTCATTAGCACTTATGGTTTGTAAATGGCACCCAGAATTATGTTGCACGCAGCACAATTTCACATCATTCTGGGTCCATTTGTGTGAAAACAAGGTCCAATCAGGCTGAAACGTCACAAGAAGGTAGAATCAATTGAGTTTTAAGTGATATGAACGTTTCATGATGATCGCACATTCCTATAGGGGGTCAAACCATGTCCCAAAGGTCACCGGGCCTGGTGTCACTTTAAAGAAGTAGTCCAGTTACACCTTTGTGGGCTTATAACTTGGCTTCTGAATGTCCTAGAGAGATCAGGTTTGTTTTAGTGTACTCCAATCAACAGCCCCTACAACCACAAAAAGGAATGGAGTCATTATGGTTTGTAAATGGCACCCAGAATTATGTTGCATGAAGCACAATTTCACATCATTCTGGGTCCATTTGTGTGAAAACAAGGTCCAATCAGGCTGAAATGTTACAAGAAGGTAGAATCTATTGAGGTGTAAGTGATCTGAACGTTTCATGATGATCGCACATTCCTAAGGGGGTCAAACCATGTCCCAAAGGTCACCGGGCCTGGTGTCACTTTAAAGAAGTAGTCCAGTTACACCTTTGTGGGCTTATAACTTGGCTTCTGAATATCCTAGAGAGGTCAGGTTTAATTTAGAGTACTCCAATCAACAGCCCCTACAACCACAAAAAGGAATGGAGTCATTATGGTTTTTAAATGGCACCCAGAATTATGTTGCACGAAGCACAATTTCACATCATTCTGGGTTCATTTGTGTGAAAACAAGGTCCAATCAGGCTGAAACGTTACAGGAAGGTAGAATCTATTGAGTTGTAAGTGATCTGAACGTTTCCTGATGATAGCACTTTCCTATAGGGGGTCAAACCATGTCCCAAAGGTCACTGGATCGGTGTCAATTTAAAGAAGTAGTCCAGTTACACATTTGTGGGCTTATAACTTGGCTTCTGAATGTCCTAGAGAGATCAGGTTTGTTTTAGTGTACTCCAATCAACAGCCCCTACAACCACAAAAAGGAATGGAGTCATTAGCACTTATGGTTTGTAAATGGCACCCAGAATTATGTGGCACGAAGCACAATTTCACATCATTCTGGGTCCATTTGTGTGAAAACAAGGTCCAATCAGGCTGAAACGTTACAAGAAGGTAGAATCTATTGAGTTGTAAGTGATCTGAACGTTTCATGATGATCGCACATTCCTACAGGGGGTCAAACCATGTCCCAAAGGTCACCGGGCCTGGTGTCACTTTAAAGAAGTAGTCCAGTTACACCTTTGTGGGCTTATAACTTGGCTTCTGAATATCCTAAAGAGGTCAGGTTTGTTTTAGAGTACTCCAATTAACAGCCCCCATTACCCCAAAAAGGAATGGAGTCATTAGCACTTATGGTTTTTAAATGGCACCCAGAATTATGTTGCACGAAGCACAATTTCACATCATTCTGGGTCCATTTGGGTGAAAACAAGGTCCAATCAGGCTGAAACGTTACAAGAAGGTAGAATCTATTGAGTTGTAAGTGATCTGAATGTTTCATGATCATTGCACATTCCTATAGGGGGTCAAACCATGTCCCAAAGGTCACCGGGCCTGGTGTCACTTTAAAGAAGTAGTCCAGTTACACCTTTGTGGGCTTGTAACTTGGCTTCTGAATATCCTAAAGAGGTCAGGTTTGTTTTAGAGTACTCCAAATAACAGCCCCCATTCCCCAAAAAGGAATGGAGTCATTAGCACTTATGGTTTTTAAATGGCACCCAGAATTATGTTGCACAAAGCACAATTTCACATCATTCTAGGTTCATTTGTGTGAAAACAATGTCCAATCAGGCTGAAACGTTACAGGAAGGTAGAATCTATTGAGTTGTAAGTGATCTGAACGTTTCATGATGATAGCACTTTCCTAAGGGGGTCAAACCATGTCCTAAAGGTCACCGGATCTTGTGTCACTTTAAAGAAGTAGTCCAGTTACACATTTGTGGGCTTATAACTTGGCTTCTGAATATCCTAGAGAGGTCAGGTTTGTTTTAGAGTACTCCAAATAACAGCCCCTATTACCTCAAAAAGGAATGGAGTCATTAGCACTTATGGTTTTTAAATGGCACCCAGAATTATGTTGCACGAAGCACAATTTCACATCATTCTGGGTCGATTTGTGTGAAAACAAGGTCCAATCAGGCTGAAACGTTACAAGAAGGTAGAATCTATTGAGTTGTAAGTGATCTGAACGTTTCATGATGATCGCAGATTGCTATAGGGGGTCAAACCATGTCCCAAAGGTCACCGGGCCTGGTGTCACTTTAAAAAAGTAGTCCAGTTACACCTTTGTGGGCTTATAACTTGGCTTCTGAATGTCCTAGAGAGATCAGGTTTGTTTTAGTGTACTCCAATCAACAGCCCCTACAACCACAAAAAGGAATGGAGTCATTAGCACTTATGGTTTGTAAATGGCACCCAGAATTATGTTGCACGAAGCACAATTTCACATCATTCTGGGTCCATTTGTGTGAAACAAGGTCCAATCAGGCTGAAACGTAACAAGAAGGTAGAATCTATTGAGTTGTAAGTGATCTGAATGTTTCATGATGATCGCACATTCCTAAGGGGGTCAAACCATGTCCCAAATGTCACCGGGCCTGGTGTCACTTTAAAGAAGTAGTCCAGTTACACCTTTGTGGGCTTATAACTTGGCTTCTGAATGTCCTAGAGAGATCAGGTTTGTTTTAGTGTACTCCAATCAACAGCCCCTACAACCACAAAAAGGAATGGAGTCATTAGCACTTATGGTTTGTAAATGGCACCCAGAATTATGTTGCACGAAGCACAATTTCACATCATTCTGGGTCCATTTGTGTGAAAAGAATGTCCATTCAGGCTGAAACGTTTCTAAGAAAGTAGAATCTATTGAGTTGTAAGTGATCTGAACGTTTCATGATGATAGCACATTCCTATAGGGGGTCAAACCATGTCCCAAAGGTCACCGGGCCTGGTGTCACTTTAAAGAAGAAGTCCAGTTACACCTTTGTGGGCTTATAACTTGGCTTCGGAATGTCCTAGAGAGGTCAGGCTTGTTTTAGTGTACTCCAATCAACAGCCCCTACAGCCACAAAAAGGAATGGAGTCATTAGCACTTATGGTTTGTAAATGGCACCCAGAATTATGTTGCACGAAGCACAATTTCACATCATTCTGGGTCCATTTGTGTGAAAACAAGGTCCAATCAGGCTGAAACGTCACAAGAAGGTAGAATCAATTGAGTTTTAAGTGATATGAACGTTTCATGATGATCGCACATTCCTATAGGGGGTCAAACCATGTCCCAAAGGTCACCGGGCCTGGTGTCACTTTAAAGAAGTAGTCCAGTTACACCTTTGTGGGCTTATAACTTGGCTTCTGAATGTCCTAGAGAGATCAGGTTTGTTTTAGTGTACTCCAATCAACAGCCCCTACAACCACAAAAAGGAATGGAGTCATTATGGTTTGTAAATGGCACCCAGAATTATGTTGCATGAAGCACAATTTCACATCATTCTGGGTCCATTTGTGTGAAAACAAGGTCCAATCAGGCTGAAATGTTACAAGAAGGTAGAATCTATTGAGGTGTAAGTGATCTGAACGTTTCATGATGATCGCACATTCCTAAGGGGGTCAAACCATGTCCCAAAGGTCACCGGGCCTGGTGTCACTTTAAAGAAGTAGTCCAGTTACACCTTTGTGGGCTTATAACTTGGCTTCTGAATATCCTAGAGAGGTCAGGTTTAATTTAGAGTACTCCAATTAACAGCCCCCATTACCCCAAAAAGGAATGGAGTCATTAGAACTTATGGTTTTTAAATGGCACCCAGAATTATGTTGCACGAAGCACAATTTCACATCATTCTGGGTTCATTTGTGTGAAAACAAGGTCCAATCAGGCTGAAACGTTACAGGAAGGTAGAATCTATTGAGTTGTAAGTGATCTGAACGTTTCCTGATGATAGCACTTTCCTATAGGGGGTCAAACCATGTCCCAAAGGTCACTGGATCGGTGTCAATTTAAAGAAGTAGTCCAGTTACACATTTGTGGGCTTATAACTTGGCTTCTGAATGTCCTAGAGAGATCAGGTTTGTTTTAGTGTACTCCAATCAACAGCCCCTACAACCACAAAAAGGAATGGAGTCATTAGCACTTATGGTTTGTAAATGGCACCCAGAATTATGTGGCACAAAGCACAATTTCACATCATTCTGGGTCCATTTGTGTGAAAACAAGGTCCAATCAGGCTGAAACGTTACAAGAAGGTAGAATCTATTGAGTTGTAAGTGATCTGAACGTTTCATGATGATCGCACATTCCTACAGGGGGTCAAACCATGTCCCAAAGGTCACCGGGCCTGGTGTCACTTTAAAGAAGTAGTCCAGTTACACCTTTGTGGGCTTATAACTTGGCTTCTGAATATCCTAAAGAGGTCAGGTTTGTTTTAGAGTACTCCAATTAACAGCCCCCATTACCCCAAAAAGGAATGGAGTCATTAGCACTTATGGTTTTTAAATGGCACCCAGAATTATGTTGCACGAAGCACAATTTCACATCATTCTGGGTCCATTTGGGTGAAAACAAGGTCCAATCAGGCTGAAACGTTACAAGAAGGTAGAATCTATTGAGTTGTAAGTGATCTGAACGTTTCATGATGATCGCACATTCCTAAGTGGGTCAAACCATGTCCCAAAGGTCACCGGATCTGGTGTCACTTTAAAGAAGTAGTCCAGTTACACATTTGTGGGCTTATAACTTGGCTTCTAAATGTCCTAGAGAGATCAGGTTTGTTTTAGTGTACTCCAATCAACAGCCCCTACAACCACAAAAAAGAATGGAGTCATTAGAACTTAAAGAGCGGGTCAATTGAGCCTCGGAGTCCTTCTCCACCCACGTATCAATTTTAAAAAATGCAACATTAGTAGGCGTTGCCTGGAGGACCGAGAGGGCGGAGCCGCGGCAGTGACGAAGACGATGGCTAACTAGACGAAGCTAGCTCCCTTCACTCTGAGCAGTTGATAGAAGTGGAGGACGTTTCTCCCCCTCCTTACACAGACACTCGAGAAGAAAGGGACCAAGTCTATTTGGAGGAGACAAGCGGACCTGAGTCTTATTGTTTTGAGCTTGTGAGTTGCCTGAAACTCCCAGAACCGACCCAACAGAATCACCTCTGAAAGGTAAGTAGCCGTTAGCCATAGCATTGGATTAGCTGCAGGGTTTGTCTCCACGGCCCTAAAAAGCTAGTATTCAGCATGTTTTAGAGGTTTATCTGCTTCAGCACACCTGGTTTTAATCAGCAACAAATAGCTGAGCTGCTTAACAGCTAATCTAACCTGTTAAAGCAGGAAAATCCACTGAAACATGCTGGATAGCTCTCCGGTAGCCCTGGGCTCAAGTTACAGTCTGCTGAACCCTTACCAAAAAGAAGTACACCGAAGTATACTTGAAGTATACTAAAAATGAATACAGTATACTTCCAAGTTTACTTTCAATGTACTTATCAGAAGTATAGTTATCCGAGTACATTTTTTAAATACTACTAAGTATACTTTAATACATACTTACATTAAAGTTTACTTACATTTAGACTATACTTGTACTTGACTCTATCAGAAGTATATTTCACCAAGTAATGTATAAGTATACTTAATATATATATATATATATATATATATATATATATATATATATATACTTATATAATATAATATATATAAGTATATATATAATATATATATAATATATAAATATATATATTTGGAACTTTTTATTTTTGAATTAGAACAACAACATTTACATGGAGATGCATTTGAATTTCTTCTTCCCTTCTCCAGGGCAGTGTTTCCCTGAACAAAGTTCGAATTTCCTTGTGGCCATGAGATCTATCCAACTTAACCAAATCACCAATCATTACATATAGTTCTGACAAGCTTTCTCTGTATTCATCTTATCTGCTCTCTACTACATTCTACATTTTACTTTGATCTAGCTAAATAACTCACCCAAAAGACAAAAATACATAAATAAAAAAATAATAATAATAATTTTCACATGAGAGTACTATCTTTCTAACATTTGTTTTATAGGTTCCCAAATTTTTTCAAATTTCCCTAGTCCCAGTCATAGTCTTGCATTAAATTGTTCCATTTTGTAGACCTGTCTAACTCTGTCTCTCCACTGTGCCACCCTTGGGGGTTCTGTGTCCAGCCATAAAACTGCAATACACTTCTTGGCAGTCATAAGCAGAATTTTGATTAAGTATGTCTCCATTACGTGTGTAAGATAGCATTCCCAGTACAAACCATTTTAACTTAAATTGTAATTTCACCTTCAAGGTTCTTTCAATTTCTCCCTAACACCTTCCCAGAATGGTATGAATTTAGGGCAGTCCAAAAGTATATGTGAAAAGTCTCCCACTAGCCCGCATTTTCTCCAACATAAATTTGAAACATTACTATTTAGACATGATAAGTGGAGTTTTAAAGTATATATAATATATATATATATATATATATATATATATATATATATATATATATATATATATATATATATATATAATATAGAAGTATATATTATTCACCTTCCATTCAAATTCCCTCCAAGACAGACTATTAGTTAGTTCATGGCCTGCTTCAAGTGTTTCCTCCCATTCCTCATCTGTTATCATTATGGTCACTTCCAGTTCCCATTTTTCTTTAATATCTGTATTCTTAACAATCAAATCCTGTTGCAAAGCTTTATATATTTTGAAATCAGTCCTTTTTTTTTGACATGTCCTTTCTGTTTAACATAATCACTTCCTCCATATTAAGTTTATCCTTTTTTGAATCTTTGCCTTATTTTGAAATAACTAGTCAAGTGAGTATTGAGTGGTACTGGACTTCTGTAAAAATAATTTTCATAGGGATGAAAAAAGTACTCTGTCTGCCTGTCCTAAATAACATATTAAGCATGAAATTACGAATTATTGTGAAATTACACGCACAGGAAGTGCTTTTATTTTGTAGCATTTGCTCAGTCGGCTCTCGAAGCTTCTCAGCAGACCGAGAAGAGCAAAGGTTGGAGGAGCATTAACCGTTGGAGGTCGCGCTTTTGTTCTGCATCTGCACTTGACAGTCACTGGTTCTGCACCACTGAGCTAAATGTAAGTAGCCACCATAAAAGTTGCTTAAATGTTTTAAATGTTTTTAAGACGGACATGGTGAATAATGTTGGCCACGTAGCAAGCTAATATGCTAAGTCATTGCATGAGTTAGCTGTGTTATTAACTTTGTGTGGACTAAAGTATTAAATGAAATGAGCAGCGCTATCTCATTATTAAAGGTTAGCATTACTTTAGATACTTTTTTATTAGACTTCTAGAGACTTATTCCCTCCATTTTTGCCCCCTCCATCGTAATTTTTTAAACGTTCTGAGAAAAAAATAAAAGCGGGAGCTCAGCGCCACCAAGTCAAACTTAAACGTCCACTTATTAAAAGTAAATGAGCAGTGGTCTCTTGTACAGCAATGAAAAAATCAGTCTGTGTTGTAAACTATTTCCCCGTAGCACCCGTGCGATAGCTTTGCAAGCAGCCTGCTTTTTTTTTAACCGTAGAAGAGGATTGTGACCGCAAGAGACAAAGCGGTGCTGTATCTCGATGCTGTGTTCCCTCCTTCCCTCCATTTTTGTCCCCTCCATAGTTTTTGTTAAAATGTGATGTTCTGAGGACAAAAAAAAAAAGGTAAGTTCAGTTAGCTCGCGGGAGTTTGTCAGTTTTTGTGAAAAGTTTTATTTAATACACACATAGACATCGAAATTTTGTTAATGTTTTATCATCAAATTAAATAGTGCTCAGTTGCACATATCTTGAACCGCAGAACGCTGTTTTTATTAATTTCACAGTATTTTAGTGTTGTAATTTTGTCCTTGCTGTACGCTGTTACTCCAGATTCTTTTCTTTAAATGTTATGTTTTTAGCTTTGTGTGGATAAGTCAAATTACACTTGAATCTCCTCACATAGCTTCATATATAGTGGAGGACTGCCTAAATTTTGCAGACTAACACAGACCTACCTTGTGATTCACAATGTTTGCTATCTCTGTACTGATTATGCTTCTTGGTGTAGATGTGTAAATGTAGAGCATCTGCGTTCCTATGAGCTGTCAGCCACACCGGGAAGCCTGTCTATGAATCTGCAGCCAGACTTCACTGATCCAACCCCACTCTCTGCACACAAGATTGATGGCATGCTGCTGTTGACCCCCAAGAGGTTCATACAAGGGAGACCACTGGTGAGTAATTCTCACAATCTGCATTTTTGATGGCACATCCTAAATAACATGACTATATATGTATGTATGTATGTATATATGTATACAGATTTGTCTTTTAAAACTGGTGAACATACAATTTACAGGTAATGCCTTTATGCTATGAGTATTAGAGCCACTGATGGAAAAAAAGTATAGAATTCTGAGAAAATAAGTCATAAATCTGAGTTTAATCTCAGAGTTCTGACTGGTACCTAATACAAAAAAAAAGGGAAATTGGGGAAGATTATGAGGGGGGATCAGAATTCTGACTTAAAGTGCATGTCAAGTGTGCCTCAGAGTCTTACCCCACCCACGTATCAATTTTAAAAACTGCAACATTGGTAGGCGTTGCCTGGAGGACCGAGAGGGCGGAGCCGCGGCAGTGACGAAGACGACGGATAACTAGACGAAGCTAGCTCCATTCACTCTGAGCAGTCATTAGAAGTGGAGGACGTTTCTCCCCCTCCTTACCCAGACACTCGAGAAGAAAGGGACCAAGTCTAATTGGAGGAGACAAGCGGACATGAGCCTTATTGTTTTGAGCTTGTGAGTTGCCTGAAATTACCGGAACCGACCCAACAGAACCATCTCTGAATGTAAGTAGCCGTTAGCCATAGCATTGGATTAGCTGCAGTGTTTGGCTCCACGGCCCTAGAGAGCTAGTATTCAGCATGTTTTAGAGATTTATCTGCATCAACACACCTGGTTTTAATCAGCAACAAACAGCTGAGCTGCTTAACAGCTTATCTAACCTATTAAAGTAGGAAAATCCACTGAAACGTGCTGGATAGCAGGTCTCCAGGAGATCTGGGCTCAAGCTACAGTCTGCTGCATAAAGTTATGAAAATATCCCATGAGAAAATTATTCTGTAATGTGTTCAGCCCATTAAAACTGCCCTGATTTCATTATTTATTTACTGATACTAGCTGCTCTTGGTTGCAGGTGATCCTCTGGTGTCTGCAGCTGGTCTCCTGCTGGTGTCTTCAGGATCAGGAGCTTCCAGAAGAATGTGCCTTTCAATGACTCTTTCCACCTTATTTGTTATATTAATTAAATAAATCTCAATTTATATATTTCCTGTTTTTGTTCATGTCCATAAATACTTAAACATGCTTGAAATTAAACCGAGCTTTTAACAGTGAGGTGCTAGTTTAGTTCATCACAATAGAGCTAGATAAACATGCGACAATGTGATAATTCAATTAATGTAATTTATAAATATCCATTAAAATATCAAAACTGGAATCAAAATGAGATATTTGGCAGCACAAAAAACTTGTCAAACACAATATTTATTATAATAATTGTAGGCAGACAGGAGACAGAGCTGATGGAGGTTCTCAGTCATCGAAGGATGGCTGAAGGCTTTCCAGGAACAGGAGATGTGGTGTTGTCTCTTCTCTCTCTATTCTGCCAGATGAGCTGATAGGTTACAGGTGTGTGAGGACGTCCTCATGCTGTCATAACCAGATGACAGGAGTTATCAGGTGATCAGCCAGGCTAATGATGAGATGCAGAAAGAAAACAAATCATGCAGAAAGAAAACAAATTCAGGACAGTGTACAGTAATAAAAATAATATGTGGTGTTGCTCACCTTATGTGCTCTTATAGTTATTAACGTGTGCCTGCCTCATGGTGTAGAGTCCATATTTTGCTGAATGTCCTGCAGTAATGCAGGTTATTAGTTAATTTACTTTTGATAGCAAAAACAAAATATTTAATTTAAAAGTTGTTTTCCAGGTGAATCAGCTCACACGTCACCACCAAGTGTCACAGGGCCAGAATCAGTAGCCTCCTTCATGATGTAATCACATACTTATTTAATTGTTAATATCTTAAAAATTCAGAAATGTTTTAATTTTTTTTACCTTGAACAGTTCACTGAGCTTGTACTGTCACTGAGGTGGAAGCTGGAATCAACAGCAGACACCTCACATCTTGGTCTTTTCAGGAGGTGTGGATGCTCTGGGACCTTCTGGAAGATGAATTTCTGTCATGGTCCCTGTGTCACAAGACACTGAGGCTGTGAGCTCTATAAAAACAAAGAAGCAGCACATTTATAAATGTTTAAAAGAGCATAAAATCACTTGTAACAATCTGTAAAACAAATGAAAACTAGAAGGTAATGAAATGTTTACATAGAAGATTATTAAAAATAATTCACCTTTGCTACGGGTAAGGCTTCACGTCAGCCTGGACAAGTGCATTCTTGCAGACTACAAAATCAGTCTGACAGCCAGTGTCTTGGGTAGATTTAGCCTGAAAAAAAATAGAAGCACATTGATGTTTATAAAGTCAGATAAAATACAAAAGAAACTGTCCCATATAGGCGCTTTATAACATTCCTAGTGTGTGATGTTATTATAACGTAAAAGTCAGTCACATATGATGTGGAGATCCTGAAATGCGACCTCCTGAACAGAATTCCTCACGGAACCGGGTCACGCTGTGCTGGATTTCACGCTGTAATGCTGTCTGTCAACTAGTGCTGCATTAGTTAGAGCCACTGTTGCAGAATTACCGACTGACACAAAAACAACCCGAATTTTCTCTGAGCCTGACAGTCAGGTGGACCGTTTTGTCGGCCAGGCCTTCGAGATATGTTCCGATTCGCCACTGATTCTAACCTTACATCCCGTTCCACATTTTGTGAACTTGACAAATCAGCCCGAAGGCAGTGCAGGCTGATATTAGCTAAATGGAGTGAACCACGTCTCTCAAACTTTGCATTTAGGAAGGGAATTGTCTTTAGAAGATGTTAAAACTTTTATTTAGCTTACTCACCTCAGACTGGAGCCCGTCATGGTGGGGGAGCAGAGTCGGTGGGCTGTATCTAAATCGCGGAAGAGCCACGGTGGGCACAGCCTCCCTCTTGGAACGGAAACGTGCAGAATCGCGGGTAAAATGCTGGTTGCAAACTACAGCACCAGGCGGGAGCTGAATGTTTTCCAGACACGCAACCACTGGCGCCTAATTTCTAAGTCCAGCGGAAAGGAGTGCAACCCGACAGAGCTCCGCAACCATACTACACTACACCATCTCACCATACCAACACGATATGGAGCACTAAACCCGAACTACTTTCCTAATTACACTAACAGCCAAACAGTAACTAAACTACAATATCCAACAGCCAAGCTAACACTAAATAAGTATGTATAACACTAAAAACTATGCTAAAGACTAGGATATGCTAATGCTATATGCTAATGCTGAACTACTGCTAGCCTCCTACACTCGCATGCAAATCCAACTCCCAACTCGCCACAAGGCGTGGCCGAGACTCCCGATGCTTTTATAACGTTGACACAGAGCTGCTACGTAGTACTCTACTGGTTTACGTAGTATCTTACTCTTTAGCCATTGGCTAAAATTTATTCAAAATGAGTCAAATTCTATGTTTTAAGCTGAAGGTGGAGCTATACTGTGGTATTTAGGCAGAATTTTTAATTTTTAAAGAAAATGCACCAAAATGCTAAAATAATGAATACACACATTTAAAACACTATTAGACACTCATTTATACAGTTCATCAGCAAAAAAAAGTTAATTTAGACGTTACTTGCTCTTTAAATCTTAAAATTCAGGCTTTTTTTTGTTTGTTTGTTTTGATTTTTTTTAACAAAAAAATTCCTAAATAGTTTTTTGTTTGTTTGGTTTTAGGTTTATGAAAAAAGTCAGAATTTTGACTTTAATCCCAGAATTTTGAAATTATCTGACCTTTTTTTTCTCAATTTTCTTTTCTTTTTCTTCAGTGACTCTAATTAGGCAATAAGGCAGTTTTAGGGCCACTGAAGGAAACAATTGAATACTGAGATAAATGTCAGAATTCTGACTTTATTTATTTTATTTATTTTCAGATTTTTTTCTTCTTCAGTGGCTCTAATACCCCTCCGTATTATGTAATGTTAAACACTTCAAATTAACTTTTGAATTCAGCAGTTTATCATTGGATTTAGATGCAGATATCATTGTCTTGGAAAATTGGTCACAGCAGTTTGGCATTAAGTTTGATTAGTAAACTTGACAGTATTTACACTCTTAATCTTCTTAGGAATTACATGATGTCCACACAAGGCGTACCACTGTTCTCCATGCCCATCCAGTCTATCTACTTGAGGAAACCTCTGGGTTTTTGAGGACATGTGTGGTAAGTCCCAGTATTGTAAATTTGAACAAATCATTCTATTTATTTATGCATAAAGACAACACAAGGACAACGCACATGAACATTTTGGAAAAAGTGCCATTGTTTCAACTACAAACCTTTGGCAAGATGTTTAAGCCTGCCACACACGAGAGCAATCAGCTGAGCAAACGGCCTCGAATGACTGTTTGCTCAGCAGATTGCTCGCCATGTGCGCCTGATTTTCACTGAGTTTTCTGCCTCACGAGACGCTGAGGTGAATATCTGACCAGTTAGATATTTTCCGCCTCACAGGGGTAAAAACTCGCTGTGTGTGCACTACTGAGCTGCTGGCTGAGCTGAAATATTCTAGTGGCCAATCAAAGCACTTTCTCCGCTCACATGACCCCAAGATGTATTCAGATGCAGCCCCTTACCCTGTCTGCGTGTCTGAAAAATAAACAAAACGGTACCTTGTGGATCGATGGGCCCACTGTTTCCATTACCCTTTCGGAAGGATTCTGGGTCTTCCAGGTGCATCTCTTGGAGTAAATTGGCATAAACTCCTTGCCTGGTCCATCTTTCCAGCTACTGTACCCATATTTTCCTAACCTTCAAATGCCGGTGGCGGCGACGTTTCATCAACAAAAAAGGATAGGTATTTCCTCCGTTTCCAGCTCTGTCTGTGTTGTTTCTTTTCTGACATGCAGACGGGGCTGCCATCTTGGGGTCATGTGAGCGGAGAACGTGCTTTGGTTGTCCACTAGATTATTTCAGCTCAACCAGTAGCTCGGTAATGCGCACACGGTGAGTTTTTACCCCTGTGAGGCGGAAAATATCTTAACTGGTCAGATATTCACCTCAGCGTCTCGTGAGACGGAAAACTCTGTGAAAATCAGGCGCACATGGCGAGGTATCTGCTGAGCAAGCGGTCATTCGAGGCCGTTTGCTCAGCAGATGGCCCTCATGTGTGGCAGGCTTTAAGGCACTGAGAAAAATCAACAATCACTGCAAAGAATTCAAGTAGCTTTCATTAGCATAACACTGGCACACACTGAAGCCATCTCACTTTATTCGTAAATGAGAGCACAAAGCAACAGAATGAACAGGAGTAGGGCTGGGCGATATGGCCTAAAATCAATATCACGATATATTGAAGATCTCACCCCGATAACGATAAGTAGGCGATAACTACAGGAATGCGTAGCAACAATATTTGTCCACTAGATGGGGCTGTCTCATGTATTACATTGACTAAAATTTTACATGACTCAAGGTGCTACAGCTTCTTAAAGGGACATAAATGTGGCCAACTTACACATCTTTTCATTTTTTTATTATCAAATTTATTGACATGGGAAAAATTATCTGGATGAGAGACAAGAAATTTGATAACGATAAATCTTTGATATGTTGCCCAGCCCTAAACAGGAGTCTATCAGACTGCATTTATTGTTACTTACATGACAATCTACTGAAATAAAAATGGCCACAGTCAGAGTTTCAGTTCAGATGTGATTAGTGTATGATCTCCCTTTCATTTTTGTAAGGATGATACCAATGAGCCGGACCTCAGGGATGCAGCAGTTGTCCTCCTGACAACCATCACCGATGATGCAGAGAGTCCAGTTACGTACGACCCAGTGAGAATCTGTTATCCTAGAGGGTGATGTGATTGTCGACCTCTCCAGGCTTCCTGATGCCTTCCTGGTAATGTTCGGCCTCATCTATGCCTTACATCTAGATTATCCGAAGGGACTGACCAACACATTTGAGTTCACGCAGAAAATCTTACTTGGTCTTGATGAGTCTAAACTATCACCCAAGCTGCAGAGTCAAAAATGACCTGATGTTACACGTGTAACTCAAAATCTGAAAGAGTGGTGGATTCAGATGGCTCACTCTGTTAGAGCATTGTCCACATCCACAATGTAATTTACTATTTGTCTGCTCTTTAATTGTTGATGTTAAAGTAACACACCACCATTTGGGCAAATATGTTCATTTTCCACTTCTCCTTGAGTTAACCCTCCCACTGTCCTAATGGGTGTGACCCCCGCGAGGAAAGTTGACCATTGAGCAGGGTTGATGGTTCATCCCTTCGGTCCACGTGGCAGGGGTGAGGAGTGAGCACCACCTCACCCCTGCCACGTGGACCTCAAGGGATAAACCATCAACCCTGCTCAATGGTCAACTTTCCTCGCGGGGTCACACCCATTAGGACAGTGGGAGGAACAGTTGAGTTTTACCTTTTCTCTGTTCGTCCAGCCGTTCTGAGTCTGGCAACTCTCATTTGTGGCTTTAGTTTAGCGTGAATAATTGAATCGGATTAGCCCATAGGCTAATCCGATTCAATACTCAACTGGTTTTATGCCAAATGGCATAAAGTACTCAATGTCTTACTTGATAGTGGTTAGTGTAATTCATATTTTGTTAATGTTGAATTGATGTGCATCCTGGTGTTGCTTTAAACCACCTACTCAAAGAAAGACTACACACTGCTGTTGTCCAGTTTTCAAAAGTGTGCGTTTGTAATTGTTTCTTTCAAATTTTGTTTTATTTTCTGTTTGAGTTGGCTTAATCAGTAACTTTAATTTGATCATAATTTGAAAATATATTTAATATAAACTCCAAATATTTAAGTTTATTTATGGTCTGATTTACTAAAATATCTGAGTTTATAAACTCAGAAAATATGAGGCAACTGATTGCCTTACATTTTTTGAGTTCTGCCTACTTATTCGGGTTTACAGTGTACGAACTGTAAAGATTTTGTGGTGTCAGAGTTCACCTAACAGTTCAAGTGTTCATTTATTTGCTTTGTGTGTTCACAGGGCATGCTCAGTTGAAGTTTCCATCTCTGCGCGTTCAAGATGTAAGAAAAATAACACGAAAGAAATGCAACAATGAAAACTTCAAAAAGGCATCAACAACCAAGCAAGTGGATCCATAAAATGGACTGATTTTTTTAAAGGCATTTTTAAAAAGTCTTTCAAAATGGACAGAATTAACGCGTCATGTTCAGAACAATTTGTGTTCTCATCTTTGATTAATCCTGGTAAACAGGTCTGTTTTTGTTCTGTTCTAATTCTCTCTGTTTAATAAATTTAAACAAAATGACTTAGCTATTTTATTAAATTTTTTTTCTCTGCATAAAGACGAAGTATCAGTAAATAGTGGAAATTAAATGTATTGGTAGTAAGCAAATAGCAGATGTTAAATGTTACTTGCAGTATGTGTTTATAGAAAAAATAGAGATACTTAAATGTACTAAAAGAATATTACGTCAAGTTTACTGTAAAGTGTACTTTCAAAACTGTAAGTATACTCAATTATATAAGAAGTACACTACAAGTAAACATATATTATTACTTTAAGTATAATTTTAAGTATACATTCAAAGAGAAAAGTATACTCAATTATTTCAGAAGTACACTACAAGTAAACTTATAATGTTACTTAAAGTTTATTTTTGAGTATACTTTCAAGGGCAAAAGTTTACTCAATTTTATTAGAAGTAAACTTATACTGTTACTTTTAAGTATACTTTCAATGAGAAAAGTATACTCAACTATATCAGGAGTACACTACAAGTAAACTTATATTGTTACTTTTAAGTAAACTTCCAAGGAGAAAAGTGTACTCAATTATATCAGAAGTACACTACAAGTAAACTTATAAGTATACTTCCAAGGAGAAAAGTATACTCAACTATATCAGGAGTACACTACAAGTAAACTTATATTGTTACTTTTAAGTATACTTCCAAGGAGAAAAGTATACTCAATTATATCAGAAGTACACTACAAGTAAACTTATAAGTATACTTTCAAGGAGAAAAGTATACTCAACTATATCAGGAGTACACTACAAGTAAACTTATATTGTTACTTTTAAGTATACTTCCAAGGAGAAAAGTATACTCAATTATATCAGAAGTACACTACAAGTAAACTTATAAGTATACTTTCAAGGAGAAAAGTATACTCAACTATATCAGGAGTACACTACAAGTAAACTTATATTGTTACTTTTAAGTATACTTCCAAGGAGAAAAGTATACTCAATTATATCAGAAGTAAACTTATAAGTATACTTTCAAGGAGAAAAGTATACTAAATTATATCTGAAGTACACTCCAAGTACACTTGTGAGGTTACTTTAAGTATACTTTCAAAGAGAAAAGTATACTCAATTATATCAGAAGTACACTACAAATAAACTTAAATTATTACTTTGAAGTATACTTGTAGTATACTTCAAGTATACTTTTAGCGGCCCAATTTAGTCCCAAGGAGTATACTTTGAAGTAAACTTTAAGAACAAGTATGCAAATAAACTTCTGTACACTTAAGTATACTTGAAATTAGATACTTAAAGTATACTTCTTTTTCGTAAGGGAATATAAAGTTATGAAAATACCCCATGAGAAAATCATTCTGTAATGTGTTCAGCCCACTAAAACTGCCCTGATTTCTTTATTTATTTACTAATAACAGCTGCTCTCTCGGTTCTAGGTCCTCTGGTGTCTGCAGCTGGTCTCTGCTGGTGTCCTCAGGATCAGGAACTTCCAGAAGAATGTGCCTTTCGATGACTCTTTCCCCCTTATTTGTTATATTAATTAAATAAATCTCAATATATATATTTCCTGTTTTTGTTCATGTCCATAAATACTTAAACATGCTTGAAATTAGAACGAGCTTTTAACAGTGAGGTGCTAGTTTAATTAATCACAATAGAGCTAGTTAAACATGCAACAAAAATGTGATATTCAATGTAATTTATAAATATCCATTAAAATATCAAAACTGGAATCTAAATGAGATATTTGGCAGCACAAAAAACTTGTCAAACACAATATTTATTATAATAATTGTAGGCAGACAGGAGACAGAGCTGATGGAGGTTCTCAGTCATCGAAGGATGGCTGAAGGCTTTCCAGGAACAGGAGATGTGGTGTTGTCTCTTCTCTCTCTATTCTGCCAGATGATCTGATAGGTTACAGGTGAGTGAGGACATCCTCATGCTGTCATAACCAGATGACAGGAGTTATCAGGTGATCAGCCAGGCTAATGAGATGCAGAAAGAAAACAAATTCAGGACAGTGTACAATATGTGGTGTTGCTCACCTTATGTGCTCTTATAGAATATTAATGTGTGCATGCCTCATGGTGTAGAGTCCATATTTTGCTGAATGTCCTGCAATAATGCAGGTTATTAGTTACTTTACTTTTGATAGCAAAAACAAAATATTTAATGTAAAAGTTATTTTCCAGGAGAATCAGCTCACACGTCACCACCAAGTGTCACAGGGGCAGAATCAGTAGCCTCCTTCATGATGTAATCACATACTTATTTAATTGTTAATATCTTAAAAATTCTGAAATGTTTTAATTTTTTTTTTTTACCTTGAACAGTTCACTGAGCTTGCACTGTCACTGAGGTGGAAGCTGGAATCAACAGCAGACACCTTACATCTTGGTCTTTTCAGGGGGTCTGGACGCTCTGGGACCTTCTGGAAGATGAATTTTCATCATGGTCCCTGTGGGTCACCAGACACACTGCGGCTGTGAACTCCATTCTGGCTGGCTATGTAAAAACAAAGAAGCAGCACATTTATAAATGTTTAAAAGAGCATAAAATCACGTGTAAAAATAATCTGTAAAACAAATTAAAACTAGAAGGTGATAATAAAATGTTTACATAGAAGATTATTAAAAATAATTCACCTTTGCTACAGGGAAGGTTTCACGTCAGCCTGGACAAGTGCATTCTTGCAGCTAAATCAGTCTGACAGCCAGTGTCTTGGGTAGATTTAGCCTGAAAAAAAAAAATAGAAGCACATTGTTGTTGGGAGTTTATAAAGTCAGATAATATACAAAAGAATCTCCTATATAGGCGCTTTATAACATTCCTAGTGTGTGATCGTTGTTATAACGTAAAAGTCAGTCACATATGATGTGGAGAGCCTGAAATGCGACCTCCTGAACAGAATTCCTCACAGAACCGGGTCACAAGCTGGATTTCACGCTGTAATGCTGTCAACTAGTGCAGCGTTAGTTAGAGACACTGTTGCAGAATTGCCGACTGACTAGCTAAAGGAAGTGAACCACGTCTCTCAGACTTTGCATTTAGGTAGGGAATTGTCTTTAGAAGATGTTAAAACGTTTATTTAGCTGACTCACCTCAGACTGGAGCCCGCCGTGGTGGGGGAGCAGAGTCAGTGGGCTGCATCTAAATCGCGGAAGAGCCACGGTGGGCAGCCTCCCTCTTCAAACGGAGGCGTGCAGAATCGCGGGTAAAATGCCCACAGAGTCACCGCAACCATACTACACTACACCTACTCACCAATACTAAGACGATATGGAACACTAAACCCGAAATACTTTCCCAATTACACTAACAGCCAAACACTAACTAAACTACAATATACAACAGCCAAGCTAACACTAAATAAGTATTTATAACACTAAAAGATATGCTAAAGACTAGGATATGCTAATGCTATATGCTAATGCTGAACTACCGCTGACCTCCTACACTCGCTTGCAAATCCAACTCCCACTCGCCACAGGGCGTGGCCGAGACGCTCGTTGCTTTTATAACTTTGGCATGGAGCTGCTACGTAGTACTCTACTGGTTTACGTAGTACTTTACTCTTTAGCCATTGGCTAAAATTTATTCAAAATGACTCAAATTCTATGTTTTCAGCTGAAGGTGGCGCATTACTGTGGTTTTTAGACAGAATTTTTAATTTTTAAAGAAAATGCACCAAAATGCTAAAATAAAGAATGCACACATTTAAAACACTATTAGACACTCATTTATACAGTTCATCAGCAAAAAAAAGTTAATTTAGACGTTACTTGCTCTTTAAGGTTTTTAAATGGCACCCAGAATTATGTTGCACGAAGCACAATTTCACATCATTCTGGGTCCATTTGTGTGAAAACAAGGTCCAATCAGGCTGAAACGTTACAAGAAGGTAGAATCTATTGAGTTGTAAGTGATCTGAACGTTTCATGATGATCGCACATTGCTATAGGGGGTCAAACCATGTCCCAAAGGTCACCGGGCCTGGTGTCACTTTAAAGAAGTAGTCCAGTTACACCTTTGTGGGCTTATAACTCGGCTTCTGAATATCCTAGAGAGGTCAGGTTTAATTTAGAGTACTCCAATTAACAGCCCCCATTACCCCAAAAAGGAATGGAGTCATTAGCACTTATGGTTTTTAAATGGCACCCAGAATTATGTTGCACAAAGCACAATTTCACATCATTCTGGGTTCATTTGTGTGAAAACAAGGTCCAATCAGGCTGAAACGTTACAGGAAGGTAGAATCTATTGAGTTATAAGTGATCTGAACGTTTCATGATGATCGCACATTCCTAAGGGGGTCAAACCATGTCCCAAAGGTCACCAGATCTGGTGTCACTTTAAAGAAGTAGTCCAGTTACACATTTGTGGGCTTATAACTTGGCTTCTGAATGTCCTAGAGAGGTCAGGTTTGTTTTAGTGTACTCCAATCAACAGCCCCTACAACCAAAAAAAGGAATGGAGTCATTAGCACTTATGGTTTGTAAATGGCACCCAGAATTATGTTGCACGAAGCACAATTTCACATCATTCTGGGTCCATTTGTGTGAAAACAAGGTCCAATCAGGCTGAAACGTTACAAGAAGGTAGAATCTATTGAGTTGTAAGTGATCTGAACTAGGGCTGCAACAACGAATCGATAAATTCGCTGAAAATCGATTACTAATAGCGTTGGCAACGAATTGCGTCATCGATTCGTTGTGTCGCACAACTCTTCCAAAAGCGCCCCCCCCCCACCCCCTTCCTGCCCGCCGTTGCGCGCAGACCAGAGCAAGTCAGATCAGCGTGAGGGAGAGCCGGCAGATCAGCGGGAGGGAGAGCCGCAGATCAGCGCGAGGGAGAGCCGGCAGATCAGCGCGAGGGAGAGCCGGCAGATCAGCGCGAGGGAGAGCCGCAGATCAGCGGGAGGGAGAGCCGCAGATCAGCGCGAGGGAGAGCCGGCAGATCAGCGCAAGGGAGAGCCGGCAGATCAGCGCGAGGGAGAGCCGCAGATCAGCGTGAGGGAGAGCCGGTAGCTGCAGATCAGCGCGAGGGAGAGCCGGCAGACTTGCGCTGCTGCGAACCGGTTCCGCATTGTTGCACAGCGATCCAGGCAGCTGCTTCCAGCGCACGGTCCATTCTCAAAGTGGCGCAACCAAAAAACTATAATTAGCACACGATCGTTCATGTCCGCACATGTTCTCTATTTTCTGTCTTATTTGTGCCTGAAGCGCGCTACTGCGGAGCTCATCACCTGTGCTGCGGTGATTTCACCTCACGCAGCGTCGAAAACGCGCTCTCCGCTTTATGGTCAGGAGATCCCTTTGATCTGCTCAAAAGTAACTGATGAGGTGAAAAGGTAAGAATCCAGGCAGCAGTTTTTCTGGAGAATTAAGAGGAGATGCAGGAAGATGAGAGACAGACAGGACAGGAAAATAGTTCAATAAAAACAAGAAAACAAAACAAAGTGTTGAAAAGTAAAATGTAGGTAGATTTATCTCCACTACACGTTTTTACCAGTAAAAAACAATAAGTTATACACATGTAATATTTATACATCTGATACAATTCAGATCACCTTCAAAACTCAGTCACACACCCAGGGCCGTTTCAAGACATTTTGGGGGCCAAGGCAAAATGCCCCCCCCCCCCCCCCCAATAACTGGGCTCCCCAGAAGCCTCAGTGTAATTCATGCCCTCTCCAGTAGTGTTAGTTATATGGTGTTTATAAAAGCCCCTCAGACATTACTGACATGTTCTAATATTATCAGATGAAAAACTAAATTATCAGACATGCTGTCTCATCTGCTTCTTTTCTAAACTTGCAAAAAGTAACAAAACCATGTGAAAGCCACTATTTGTGGATTCTCTGAAAGTTTCCATGGAGTGTGTGACAACTTATTTTTTCATTGATCCTATCGTCTAATCTCACAGCTGAAACAAGCATCCTTAATAATCTGTGCATAGGAAGCTTACCGATGCTGTAGTAAAACAAAAGGTATTATAATTTATTATTAATAAAACCTTGTTGCAGCACTAAAGCAGAAAAATTAGATTTTGCATTAAATATGCAAAATATTTACATATGAATTGTTTTAGAGCCCTTTAATTGGCAGAATCTGATATTAATTTAGTTCTTACAAAAAATGGGTCCCAACATGGTTTGTGTGGCGTTGCCATAGTGTGACGTCATAGGCACAGATCCCTGTCCTCTTGTTTGGAAATGGAAATATGGTCACCCTACATTAAACAAACTGTCCACCCGGGCTTTTGCGCTGCACAGAGACGCATCGCTGCCTACGACTGAACGTCAGTTGAGAGTCAGTCTCATGCAGAATGACCAATGAAGAGAGGGCCTCAAGTTAAGACCCTTTCCTCATTGGTCAGTCCACACGAGGTGGGTCAAAGGTTACTCTGGGCGGGTTACGTGTTGTCAGGCATTCAAGTATTGAGTATATTTACTGCACATTACAGTAAAATATTCTGTATGTGACCACATTATGGTGATCCTTGGGTCGTGATGATGGAGCCCTTGAATATTGTTGCCCAGGGTACAACAAAGTGTTAATCTGGCCCTGGTTCCGCCGTCACATTCCCGCAGAAACTGGTTGATCACACCGGGGCCAGACTAGCATGTGGTTTTACAACCACAATGTCCTCAGAAGCAAAAACGCTTTTAAAAGGGAGGGAGGACTCCTAACTGTTGCTGCAGGCGTGTTGTGTGAGAGTGCAGTTATATACTGGTTAATATATTTTTGGGTTCAGTTGCTTTCATGTGGCCTAATGTGAGTCTATTTGGGATCATTGGAATGATCAGCAGCATTTCTTGATGTGACTTTATGGCAGTTGCCCAGGGCATCAACGCAAGGAGGATGGCATTCATTTACTTTTGTTTTATTTGGTATTTTTTCAGTCATTTTTGGAAATAGTGATCAATTTTGATTAATTCACGGCCTATGTTTAATTACATTTAAAATAAATGTCAACAGATGAGATCAAACAAAACAGATGAGAATTGCCCTTAAGCTGTTTAACTTGGACCAAGCATTTTAGGTCACAGATAGATGTAGCTTAGGGTCTCTGTCTATACACCTTATGAGACAATTTAGGTGATGGTATGTTGTTTTTCTGCTATTGAACTGTTTTCTAATAATGTTGTGTTAAATAAAGTGAAGGAAGGAGAGAAATAACGTTTCCCTAGCAGTTTTTAAAAATTTCCCCATGTAATCCGATTAATCGATTAATCGTGTCGAGACCCCATCCGATTAATCGATTATCCAAATAATCGTTTGTTGCAGCCCTAATCTGAACGTTTCATGATGATAGCACATTCCTAAGTGGGTCAAACCATGTCCCAAAGGTCACCGGATCTGGTGTCACTTTAAAGAAGTAGTCCAGTTACACCTTTGTGGGCTTATAACTTGGCTTCTGAATGTCCTAGAGAGATCAGGTTTGTTTTACTGTACTCCAATCAACAGCCCCTACAACCACAAAAAGGAATGGAGTCATTAGCACTTATGGTTTGTAAATGGCAGCCAGAATTATGTTGCACGAAGCACAATTTCACATCATTCTGGGTCCATTTGTGTGAAAACAAGGTCCAATCAGGCTGAAACGTTACAAGAAGGTAGAATCTATTGAGTTGTAAGTGATCTGAACGTTTCATGATGATCGCAGATTCATGTAGGGGGTCAAACCATGTCCCAAAGGTCACCGGGCCTGGTGTCACTTTAAAGAAGTAGTCCAGTTACACCTTTGTGGGCTTAAAACTTGGCTTCTGAATATCCTAGAGAGGTCAGGTTTAATTTAGAGTACTCCAATTAACAGCCCCCATTACCCCAAAAAGGAATGGAGTCATTAGCACTTATGGTTTTTAAATGGCACCCAGAATTATGTTGCACGAAGCACAATTTAACATCATTCTGAGTTCATTTGTGTGAAAACAAGGTCCAATCAGGCTGAAACGTTACAGGAAGGTAGAATCTATTGTGTTGTAAGTGATCTGAACGTTTCATGATGATAGCACTTTCCTAAGGGGGTAAAACCATGTCCCAAAGGTCACCGGATCGGTGTCAATTTAAAGAAGTAGTCCAGTTACACCTTTGTGGGCTTATAACTTGGCTTCTGAATGTCCTAGAGAGGTCAGGTTTGTTTTAGTGTACTCCAATCAACAGCCCCTACAACCACAAAAAGGAATGGAGTCATTAGCACTTATGGTTTGTAAAGAGCACCCAGAATTATGTTGCACGAAGCACAATTGCACGTCATTCTGGGTCCATTTGTGTGAAAACAAGGTCCAATCACGCTGAAACGTTACAAGAAGGTAGAATCTATTGAAATGTAAGTGATCTGAACGTTTCATGATGATAGCACTTTCCTAAGGGGGTCAAACCATGTCCCAAAGGTCACCGGATCTGGTGTCAATTTAAAGAAGTAGTCCAGTTACACATTTGTGGGCTTATAACTTGGCTTCTGAATGTCCTAGAGAGATCAGGCTTGTTTTAGTGTACTCCAATCAACAGCCCCTACAACCACAAAAAGGAATGGAGTCATTAGCACTTATGGTTTGTAAATGGCACCCATAATTATGTTGCACAAAGCACAATTTCACATCATTCTGGGTCCATTTGTGTGAAAACAAGGTCCAATCAGGCTGAAACGTTACAAGAAGGTAGAATCAATTGAGTTGTAAGTGATCTGAACGTTTCATGATGATAGCACTTTCCTAAGGGGGTCAAACCATGTCCCAAAGGTCACCGGATCTGGTGTCAATTTAAAGAAGTAGTCCAGTTACATATTTGTGGGCTTATAACTTGGCTTCTCAATGTCCTAGAGAGGTCAGATTTGTTTTAGTGTACTCCAATCAACAGCCCCTACAACCACAAAAAGGAATGGAGTCATTAGCACTTATGGTTTGTAAATGGCACCCAGAATTATGTTGCACGAAGCACAATTTCACATCATTCTGGGTCCATTTGTGTGAAAACAAGGTCCAATCAGGCTGAAACGTTACAGGAAGGTAGAATCTATTGAGTTGTAAGTTATCTGAACGTTTTATGATGATAGCACTTTCCTAAGGGGGTCAAACCATGTCCTAAAGGTCACCGGATCTGGTGTCACTTTAAAGAAGTAGTCCAGTTACACATTTGTGGGCTTATAACTTGGCTTCTGAATATCCTAGAGAGGTCAGGTTTGTTTTAGAGTACTCCAATTAACAGCCCCTATTACCTCAAAAAGGAATGGAGTCATTAGCACTTATGGTTTTTAAATGGCACCCAGAATTATGTTGCACGAAGCACAATTTCACATCATTCTGGGTCCATTTGTGTGAAAACAAGGTCCAATCAGGCTGTAACGTTACAAGAAGGTAGAATCTATTGAGTTGTAAGTGATCTGAACGTTTCATGATGATTGCACATTCCTAAGTGAGTCAAACCATGTCCCAAAGGTCACCGGATCTGGTGTCACTTTAAAGAAGTAGTCCAGTTACACATTTGTGGGCTTATAACTTGGCTTCTGAATGTCCTAGAGAGATCAGGTTTGTTTTAGTGTACTCCAATCAACAGCCCCTACAACCACAAAAAGGAATGGAGTCATTAGCACTTATGGTTTGTAAATGGCACCCAGAATTATGTTGCACGAAGCACAATTTCACATCATTCTGGGTCGATTTGTGTGAAAACAAGGTCCAATCAGGCTGAAACGTTAGAAGAAGGTAGAATCTATTGAGTTGTAAGTGATATGAACGTTTCATGATGATTGCACATTCCTATAGGGGGTCAAACCATGTCCCAAAGGTGACCGGGCCTGGTGTCACTTTAAAGAAGTAGTCCAGTAACACCTTTGTGGGCTTATAACTTGGCTTCTGAATGTCCTACAGAGATCAGGTTTGTTTTAGTGTACTCCAATCAACAGCCCCTACAACCACAAAAAGGAATGGAGTCATTAGCACTTATGGTTTGTAAATGGCACCCAGAATTATGTTGCACGAAGCACAATTTCACATCATTCTGGGTCGATTTGTGTGAAAACAAGGTCCAATCAGGCTGAAACGATACAAGAAGGTAGAATCTATTGAGTTGTAAGTGATCTGAACGTTTCATGATGATCGCACATTCCTAAGTGTGTCAAACCATGTCCCAAAGGTCACCGGATCTGGTGTCACTTTAAAGAAGTAGTCCAGTTACACATTTGTGGGCTTATAACTTGGCTTCTAAATGTCCTAGAGAGATCAGGTTTGTTTTAGTGTACTCCAATCAACAGCCCCTACAACCACAAAAAGGAATGGAGTAATTAGCACTTATGGTTTGTAAATGGCACCCAGAATTATGTGGCACGAAGCACAATTTCACATCATTCTGGGTCCATTTGTGTGAAAACAAGGTCCAATCAGGCTGAAACGTTACAAGAAGGTAGAATCTATTGAGTTGTAAGTGATCTGAACGTTTCATGATGATCGCACATTCCTACAGGGGGTCAAACCATGTCCCAAAGGTCACCGGGCCTGGTGTCACTTTAAAGAAGTAGTCCAGTTACACCTTTGTGGACTTATAACTTGGCTTCTGAATGTCCTAGAGAGATCAGGTTTGTTTTAGTGTACTCCAATCAACAGCCCCTACAACCACAAAAAGGAATGGAGTCATTAACACTTATGGTTTGTAAATGGCACCCAGAATTATGTTGCACGAAGCACAATTTCACATCATTCTGGGTTCATTTGTGTGAAAACAAGGTCCAATCAGGCTGAAACGTTACAGGAAGGTAGAATCTATTGAGTTGTAATTGATCTGAACGTTTCATGATGATAGCACTTTCCTAAGGGGGTCAAACCATGTCCCAAAGGTCACTGGATCTGGTGTCAATTTAAAGAAGTAGTCCAGTTACACATTTGTGGGCTTATAACTTGGCTTCTGAATGTCCTAGAGTGATCAGGTTTGTTTCAGAGTACTCCAATCAACAGCCCCTACAACCACAGAAAGGAATGGAGTCATTAGCACTTATGGTTTGTAAATGGCACCCAGAATTATATTGCACGAAGCACAATTTCACATCATTCTGGGTCCATTTGTGTGAAAACAAGGTCCATTCAGGCTGAAACGTTACAAGAAGGTAGAATCTATTGAGTTGTAAGTGATCTGAACGTTTCATGATGATCGCACATTCCTATAGGGTGTCAAACCATGTCCCAAAGGACACCGGGCCTGGTGCCACTTTAAAGGAGACATAACATGCTTTTAAGTTATTCCTTTTTACATCTAAATCCTTCAGTTGGGGGTCTAAAAACAGTGGAACTGCAGTTCTTTGGTCTGATTTCCTCATTATTGTTGCTCTACAGACCCTCATCTACCCCTGTTCTGAGGAGAGTCTTGAGAACGAGCCGTTTTGGGGTACTGTCTCTTTAAACTGGAGGAGGAGCTGTAAACTCCGCCCCCCTCCATAGTGCAGTCCTGTACTCTCCTCCCCCAGTCGGACTTTGTAGTTCTATAGAGAAATCATTATTTAGCATAGCAGATTTAGCATAGCATATTAGCATTTTTAAAACACGTGGGGAGAGTAGTTCATCAAGCTGTTTCATGGCTGCTAACTCTCTCATGCATTTGTCTGTAGTCACTCACACACACCCGTCACGGCCGACGGAGGGACAAGCGAGCAGGCACACGCGCGCGCGCACACACACACACAAGGAATGCTGCTTGCTTATTTCTGTAAAAAAATTTTAAAAAAATGATACACCTCATTAAAACACCATTCAAAGAATATATTTTATTAAGATCTCTATCTATATACATACATATAATTATAAATAATTTTATAAGTAGTCTTATTTTATATTGGGTGTCTTAATGGCTGAAA
Source organism: Nothobranchius furzeri (assembly GCF_043380555.1). NCBI lineage: Eukaryota > Metazoa > Chordata > Actinopteri > Cyprinodontiformes > Nothobranchiidae > Nothobranchius > Nothobranchius furzeri. The sequence goes on from NC_091747.1 coordinate 4,087,580, forward strand.
ATGGATAAAAAGCAGTTACATTTTAATTTAAAGAGTTGAGATTCTAGTCAAAAATAAAGAACATTCCTCCAAGTGTTCTTTAATGTCATCATTATAATTCTAATGCGTACAACTTTGTTTTTATTGTCTGCAATGCGTAGCCTATATCTTTATTAAATGTGTTTAGCTGTAAAGTGGTAATTCTCTCTAATGTGTACAGATAGGTGGACATCAGTGCTGCAGTGAAATTCCCAAGATCAGTCTGCTTTGCTAACAAATATAGTTAAATCTTACCTGCATTCTAAATAAATACCGTTAGGTGAAAACATCAGTAGGCATTGAGTTATTGATACAATCCCTAACAGCCAGAATGGAAGAAGAGCATGCTGGGTCATCCTGGACCTGAGCCTGTTCTGTGTATGTACCTACAGGATGCAATAAATGTCTACAAGGCTGAGTTTGGACCATTACATCTAAAAGAAAGCATACAATCAGTGATTTTTTTTATTGTTTACATTAATATACAAATTTTCTAAGTATTAACCTCACAGCAAATAAGTAGAACAATATAATAAACAGGCTTTAGTAGTTAAAACAGGCGTTGTGCACACAGGTGCTTTGTGTCCCGGTGCTGGTGGTATCTAGGTCTCAGAGTTCCTGTCCTCCTGCCGTCTTCTGTTGTCCTCAGGATACGGATTGATTTTTCCTGATGATGAGGGAGGGGCAGTATGTGGGCTTCAAACTGGTCCTGGACAACAGTGGGAGACCTCCGTTGTCTGAATACTGAGACCAGAGAGTTGGTGAGATGCAGATCTTCTCTACCTCATCTAGAAACGGAGTTGGTTCAGGGAAAACTTTTCCAAAGACCAGTTCCATGATGTCATCGCCATATTCTGCAATGATAGACAATAACTTTAATGACATATTTTGTTTACAAGCAGCTTTAGGAAAGTTGTTTCTTTAGCTTTCATGTTTATAGTCACGTTTGTGTTGTTTTGGTTTACTTTGTTTACAAGTTCACTTTGCTGCAGTGACTTCATATTTTCTTACAAATGTGATAAAATAGTGACACTAAAATTATACGAATGATTCCTTATGAAAGGAAGCTCATTAGAGAGCAGTGCAGACAGACTTACTACATGCTGCAGCTGTTTTTGTAGGCCAGCTGCTGCTGAATTTGGGGAAAGTTATTCTGCACACATCCAGATCAGATGGTCGATTACAGAAAATAATGTAATTCAATAATTTCTAAACAGACTAAACAAGTAAAACATCAAATAAATCACTCTGCTGTCATCAGACGGAGTGATTCAGGGAGTGAGGTGTTCTTAATGATGAGGGTGGCTGAGGTGTGTCATCACTCACTTTGGTCTGGTCCAGACCGTCTCTTTACTGGTGGGTCTCCTTCCTCAGTAGGTGACGTGAAACGCCAACATCTGAACGTTCTGTGTTCCTTAGAGGAGAAGAAAAGTAACATTAGCAAGCTGGCTAAATTATTTTTTACTAGCATCTCAAGGCCTTGGAGAAGCAGATCTTCACTTACCTAAACATCAGACCAGTTTGTCCCAGCTGAGCTCATCAGGGCGTTAGTCTGACAGCCTGTCAGTGAAACACGGCTCCAGTCTTCTGGATGTGGACTCTAAAAAGCAAAGGAACATTTTTACTTTGTTTTAATTATTTTACAGCCAATTTTATCAGCTTTCCGACGCTCACGCTCATACAGACGGTGAGCTTTGCTGCGTCTGACTGATGCAGAGTTAGTTTTTATATCTGCAGTGAGACAAAAAACTAACCTCACTTCACTTAGAGATCGTTCTTTAAAACTCTATTAAATCCACTGTGTTGACGCACTTTAATGACTTTGTCACGCTGCATTTTAGCTGATATGGGACTTTATTTACTGGATGCTAAGATTATATCACACTCATGTAGAATAACACACAGGCTCTCTGCTGTTACAATCAGTGGGAGGTTATCATCTGGTGTAAAATAAGGCGTTGATCAGAAATAAAGTTTTATTCCACGAAAATCAGCCAAATCCACATTAATCTGGGTGCTAACTTTACTAGCATACTGTGCTAGCGATAGCAAGCCGGATGCTAACGCTTTAGTGCTGCTAATGCCCGTAAATCTAAAGTAAAGTTTGTCGACATTTTAGAGTGATATGAAGCTTACCGCTCTGCTGCTGTGTCCCGGTGCTGCCAAATTCAGATGGAAATAACTCCTTTTAGATAGATGAAGCCCTCAGTACTTAGCCACTAGCCTGGAGACAGAACGAACGAACCACGCGCGCGCGCGCGCACGCACACACACACAAACAAACAAACAAACGCAAACACACTACTTTTTCTTCTGTGTTTTTTTTAGCAGTAGTGTCATCAGCTCCTGGGTTTAAATACTGCCACACCACCCTTCCTTAAAACGAGGAACAGTTTTGAGCTGTGTGTGGCTAAAATAACCAGACATTCTGCATTTTTCCAATAGGACTACAAAAAATCTTAGCGAGAAGAAAAAATGGCGGATTGGCTCTGTGTTTAGCCGAGGGCCATTACCATATTTGGTAGTTATCCTCACTAAATTAATTACTAATGTAATAGATAATGTAAAAACTGAACGGGTGGACAAATATGCCCAAAACTTAATTATTAAATATCTAAATAGCAACTCCAGTGAATAATATAAGCCTTTTTGCTCACTTAGACACTTAAAATGTGAAACACACCGTGTTAATGGATAAAAAAGTGGGTTTTTCATGTTATGTCTCCTTTAAAGAAGTAGTCCAGTTACACCTTTGTGGGCTTATAACTTGGCTTCTTAATGTCCTAGAGAGGTCAGGCTTGTTTTAGTGTACTCCAATCATCAGCCCCTACAGCCACAAAAAGGAATGGAGTCATTAGCACTTATGGTTTGTAAATGGCACCTAGAATTATGTTGCACAAAGCACAATTTCACATCATTCTGGGTTCATTTGTGTGAAAACAAGGTCCAATCAGGCTGAAATGTTACAGGAAGGTAGAATCTATTGAGTTGTAAGTGATCTGAACGTTTCATGATGATAGCACTTTCCTAAGGGGGTCAAACCATGTCCCAAAGGTCACTGGATCTGGTGTCAATTTAAAGAAGTAGTCCAGTTACACATTTGTGGGCTTATAACTTGGCTTCTTAATGTCCTAGAGAGGTCAGGCTTGTTTTAGTGTACTCCAATCATCAGCCCCTACAGCCACAAAAAGGAATGGAGTCATTAGCACTTATGGTTTGTAAATGGCACCTAGAATTATGTTGCACAAAGCACAATTTCACATCATTCTGGGTTCATTTGTGTGAAAACAAGGTCCAATCAGGCTGAAATGTTACAGGAAGGTAGAATCTATTGAGTTGTAAGTGATCTGAACGTTTCATGATGATAGCACTTTCCTAAGGGGGTCAAACCATGTCCCAAAGGTCACTGGATCTGGTGTCAATTTAAAGAAGTAGTCCAGTTACACATTTGTGGGCTTATAACTTGGCTTCTGAATGTCCTAGAGTGATCAGGTTTGTTTCAGAGTACTCCAATCAACAGCCCCTACAACCACAAAAAGGAATGGAGTCATTAGCACTTATGGTTTGTAAATGGCACCCAGAATTATGTTGCACGAAGCACAATTTCACATCATTCTGGGTCCATTTGTGTGAAAACAAGGTCCAATCAGGCTGTAACGTTACAAGAAGGTAGAATCTATTGAGTTGTAAGTGATCTGAACGTTTCATGATGATTGCACATTCCTATAGGGGGTCAAACCATGTCCCGAAGGTCACCGGATCTGGTGTCACTTTAAAGAAGTAGTCCAGTTACACATTTGTGGGCTTATAACTTGGCTTCTGAATGTCCTAGAGAGATCAGGTTTGTTTTAGTGTACTCCAATAAACAGCCCCTACAACCACAAAAAGGAATGGAGTCATTAGCACTTATGGTTTGTAAATGGCACCCAGAATTATGTTGCACGAAGCACAATTTCACATCATTCTGGGTCGATTTGTGTGAAAACAAGGTCCAATCAGGCTGAAACGTTACAAGAAGGTAGAATCTATTGAGTTGTAAGTGATATGAACGTTTCAAATGATCGCACATTCCTATAGGGGGTCAAACCATGTCCCAAAGGTGACCGGGCCTGGTGTCACTTTAAAGAAGTAGTCCAGTAACACCTTTGTGGGCTTATAACTTGGCTTCTGAATGTCCTAGAGAGATCAGGTTTGTTTTAGTGTACTCCAATCAACAGCCCCTACAACCACAAAAAGGAATGGAGTCATTAGCACTTATGGTTTGTAAATGGCACCCAGAATTATGTTGCACGAAGCACAATTTCACATCATTCTGGGTCGATTTGTGTAAAAACAAGGTCCAATCAGGCTGAAACGATACAAGAAGGTAGAATCTATTGAGTTGTAAGTGATCTGAACGTTTCATGATGATCGCACATTCCTAAGTGTGTCAAACCATGTCCCAAAGGTCACCGGATCTGGTGTCACTTTAAAGAAGTAGTCCAGTTACACATTTGTGGGCTTATAACTTGGCTTCTGAATGTCCTAGAGAGATCAGGTTTGTTTTAGTGTACTCCAATCAACAGCCCCTACAACCACAAAAAGGAATGGAGTCATTAGCACTTATGGTTTGTAAATGGCACCCAGAATTATGTTGCACGAAGCACAATTTCACATCATTCTGGGTCCATTTGTGTGAAAACAAGGTCCAATCAGGCTGAAACGTTATAAGAAGGTAGAATCTATTGAGTTGTAAGTTATATGAATGTTTCATGATGATCGCACATTCCTATAGGGGGTCAAACCATGTCCCAAAGGTCACCGGGCCTGGTGTCACTTTAAAGAAGTAGTCCAGTTACACCTTTGTGGGCTTATAACTTGGCTTCTGAATGTCCTAGAGAGATCAGGTTTGTTTTAGTGTACTCCAATCAACAGCCCCTACAACCACAAAAAGGAATGGAGTCATTAACACTTATGGTTTGTAAATGGCACCCAGAATTATGTTGCACGAAGCACAATTTCACATCATTCTGGGTTCATTTGTGTGAAAACAAGGTCCAATCAGGCTGAAACGTTACAGGAAGGTAGAATCTATTGAGTTGTAAGTGATCTGAACGTTTCATGATGATAGCACTTTCCTAAGGGGGTCAAACCATGTCCCAAAGGTCACCGGATCTGGTGTCAATTTAAAGAAGTAGTCCAGTTACACATTTGTGGGCTTATAACTTGGCTTCTGAATGTCCTATAGTGATCAGGTTTGTTTCAGAGTACTCCAATCAACAGCCCCTACAACCACAAAAAGGAATGGAGTCATTAGCACTTATGGTTTGTAAATGGCACCCAGAATTATGTTGCACGAAGCACAATTTCACATCATTCTGGGACCATTTGTGTGAAAACAAGGTCCATTCAGGCTGAAACGTTACAAGAAGGTAGAATCTATTGAGTTGTAAGTGATCTGAACTAGGGCTGCAACAACGAATCGATAAATTCGATGAAAATCGATTACTAAAAGCGTTGGCAACGAATTGCGTCATCGATTCGTTGTGTCGCACAACTCTTCCAAAAGCACCCCCCCCCTTCACGCCCGCCGTTGCGCGCAGACCAGAGCAAGTCAGATCAGCGTGAGGGAGAGCCGGCAGATCAGCGGGAGGGAGAGCCGCAGATCAGCGCGAGGGAGAGCCGGCAGATCAGCGCGAGGGAGAGCCGGCAGATCAGCGCGAGGGAGAGCCGCAGATCAGCGGGAGGGAGAGCCGCAGATCAGCGCGAGGGAGAGCCGGCAAATCAGCGCAAGGGAGAGCCGGCAGATCAGCGCGAGGGAGAGCCGCAGATCAGCGTGAGGGAGAGCCGGTAGCTGCAGATCAGCGTGAGGGAGAGCCGGCAGACTTGCGCTGCTGCGAACCGGTTCCGCATTGTTGCACAGTGATCCAAGCAGCTGCTTCCAGCGCACGGTCCATTCTCAAAGTGGCGCAACCAAAAAACTATAATTAGCACACGATCGTTCATGTCTGCACATGTTCTCTATTTTCTGTCTTATTTGTGCCTGAAGCGCGCTACTGCGGAGCTCATCACCTGTGCTGCGGTGATTTCACCTCACGCAGCGTCGAAAACGCGCTCTCCGCTTTATGGTCAGGAGATCCCTTTGATCTGCTCAAAAGTAACTGATGAGGTGAAAAGGTAATAATCCAGGCAGCAGTTTTTCTGGAGAATTAAGAGGAGATGCAGGAAGATGAGAGACAGACAGGACAGGAAAATAGTTCAATAAAAACAAGAAAACAAAACAAAGTGTTGAAAAGTAAAATGTAGGTAGATTTATCTCCACTACACGTTTTTACCAGTAAAAAACAATAAGTTATACACATGTAATATTTATACATCTGATACAATTCAGATCACCTTCAAAACTCAGTCACACACCCAGGGCCGTTTCAAGACATTTTGGGGGCCAAGGCAAAATGCCCCCCCCCCACCCCCCCAATAACTGGGCTCCCCAGAAGCCTCAGTGTAATTCATGCCCTCTCCAGTAGTGTTAGTTATATGGTGTTTATAAAAGCCCCTCAGACATTACTGACATGTTCTAATATTATCAGATGAAAAACTAAATTATCAGACATGCTGTCTCATCTGCTTCTTTTCTAAACTTGCAAAAAGTAACAAAACCATGTGAAAGCCACTATTTGTGGATTCTCTGAAAGTTTCCATGGAGTGTGTGACAACTTATTTTTTCATTGATCCTATCGTCTAATCTCACAGCTGAAACAAGCATCCTTAATAATCTGTGCATAGGAAGCTTACCGATGCTGTAGTAAAACAAAAGGTATTATAATTTATTATTAATAAAACCTTGTTGCAGCACTAAAGCAGAAAAATTAGATTTTGCATTAAATATGCAAAATATTTACATATGAATTGTTTTAGAGCCCTTTAATTGGCAGAATCTGATATTAATTTAGTTCTTACAAAAAATGGGTCCCAACATGGTTTGTGTGGCGTTGCCATAGTGTGACATCATAGGCACAGATCCCTGTCCTCTTGTTTGGAAATGGAAATATGGTCACCCTACATTAAACAAACTGTCCACTCGGGCTTTTGCGCTGCACAGAGACGCATCGCTGCCTACGACTGAACGTCAGTTGAGAGTCAGTCTCATGCAGAATGACCAATGAAGAGAGGGCCTCAAGTTAAGACCCTTTCCTCATTGGTCAGTCCACACGAGGTGGGTCAAAGGTTACTCTGGGCGGGTTACGTGTTGTCAGGCATTCAAGTATTGAGTATATTTACTGCACATTACAGTAAAATATTCTGTATGTGACCACATTATGGTGATCCTTGGGTCGTGATGATGGAGCCCTTGAATATTGTTGCCCAGGGTACAACAAAGTGTTAATCTGGCCCTGGTTCCGCCGTCACATTCCCGCAGAAACTGGTTGATCACACCGGGGCCAGACTAGCATGTGGTTTTACAACCACAATGTCCTCAGAAGCAAAAACGCTTTTAAAAGGGAGGGAGGAGTCCTAACTGTTGCTGCAGGCGTGTTGTGTGAGAGTGCAGTTATATACTGGTTAATATATTTTTGGGTTCAGTTGCTTTCATGTGGCCTAATGTGAGTCTATTTGGGATCATTGGAATGATCAGCAGCATTTCTTGATGTGACTTTATGGCAGTTGCCCAGGGCATCAACGCAAGGAGGATGGCATTCATTTACTTTTGTTTTATTTGGTATTTTTTCAGTCATTTTTGGAAATAGTGATCAATTTTGATTAATTCACGGCCTATGTTTAATTACATTTAAAATAAATGTCAACAGATGAGATCAAACAAAACAGATGAGAATTGCCCTTAAGCTGTTTAACTTGGACCAAGCATTTTAGGTCACAGATAGATGTAGCTTAGGGTCTCTGTCTATACACCTTATGAGACAATTTAGGTGATGGTATGTTGTTTTTCTGCTATTGAACTGTTTTCTAATAATGTTTTGTTAAATAAAGTGAAGGAAGGAGAGAAATAACGTTTCCCTAGCAGTTTTTAAAAATTTCCCCATGTAATCCGATTAATCGATTAATCGTGTCGAGACCCCATCCGATTAATCGATTATCCAAATAATCGTTTGTTGCAGCCCTAATCTGAACGTTTCATGATGATAGCACATTCCTAAGTGGGTCAAACCATGTCCCAAAGGTCACCGGATCTGGTGTCACTTTAAAGAAGTAGTCCAGTTACACCTTTGTGGGCTTATAACTTGGCTTCTGAATGTCCTAGAGAGATCAGGTTTGTTTTAGTGTACTCCAATCAACAGCCCCTACAACCACAAAAAGGAATGGAGTCATTAGCACTTATGGTTTGTAAATGGCAGCCAGAATTATGTTGCACGAAGCACAATTTCACATCATTCTGGGTCCATTTGTGTGAAAACAAGGTCCAATCAGGCTGAAACGTTACAAGAAGGTAGAATCTATTGAGTTGTAAGTGATCTGAACGTTTCATGATGATCGCACATTCCTAAGGGCGTCAAACCATGTCCCAAAGGTCACCGGGCCTGGTGTCACTTTAAAGAAGTAGTCCAGTTACACCTTTGTGGGCTTAAAACTTGGCTTCTGAATATCCTAGAGAGGTCAGGTTTAATTTAGAGTACTCCAATTAACAGCCCCCATTACTCCAAAAGGAATGGAGTCATTAGCACTTATGGTTTGTAAATGGCACCCAGAACTATGTTGCACGAAGCACAATTTCACATCATTCTGGGTCCATTTGTGTGAAAACAAGGTCCATTCAGGCTGAAACGTTACAAGAAGGTAGAATCTATTGAGTTGTAAGTGATCTGAACGTTTCATGATGATCGCAGATTCATATAGGGAGTCAAACCATGTCCCAAAGGTCACCGGGCCTGGTGTCACTTTAAAGAAGTAGTCCAGTTACACCTTTGTGGGCTTAAAACTTGGCTTCTGAATATCCTAGAGAGGTCAGGTTTAATTTAGAGTACTCCAATTAACAGCCCCCATTACCCCAAAAAGGAATGGAGTCATTAGCACTTATGGTTTTTAAATGGCACCCAGAATTATGTTGCACGAAGCACAATTTCACATCATTCTGTGTCCATTTGTGTGAAAACAAGGTCCAATCAGGCTGAAACGTTACAAGAAGGTAGAATCTATTGAAATGTAAGTGATCTGAACGTTTCATGATGATAGCACTTTCCTAAGGGGGTCAACCCATGTCCCAAAGGTCACCGGATCTGGTGTCAATTTAAAGAAGTAGTCCAGTTACACATTTGTGGGCTTATAACGTGGCTTCTGAATGTCCTAGAGAGATCAGGCTTGTTTTAGTGTACTCCAATCAACAGCCCCTACAACCACAAAAAGGAATGGAGTCATTAGCACTTATGGTTTGTAAATGGCACCCAGAATAATGTTGCACAAAGCACAATTTCACATCATTCTGGGTCCATTTGTGTGAAAACAAGGTCCAATTAGGCTGAAACGTTACAAGAAGGTAGAATCAATTGAGTTGTAAGTGATCTGAACGTTTCATGATGATAGCACTTTCCTAAGGGGGTCAAACCATGTCCCAAAGGTCACCGGATCTGGTGTCAATTTAAAGAAGTAGTCCAGGTACATATTTGTGGGCTTATAACTTGGCTTCTCAATGTCCTAGAGAGGTCAGATTTGTTTTAGTGTACTCCAATCAACAGCCCCTACAACCACAAAAAGGAATGGAGTCATTAGCACTTATGGTTTGTAAATGGCACCCAGAATTATGTTGCACGAAGCACAATTTCACATCATTCTGGGTCCATTTGTGTGAAAACAAGGTCCAATCAGGCTGAAACGTTACAAGAAGGTAGAATCAATTGAGTTGTAAGTGATCTGAACGTTTCATGATGATCGCACATTCCTATAGGGGGTCAAACCATGTCCCAAAGGTCACCGGGCCTGGTGTCACTTTAAAGAAGTAGTCCAGTTACACCTTTGTGGGCTTATAACTTGGCTTCTGAATATCCTAGAGAGGTCAGGTTTGTTTTAGAGTACTCCCATTAACAGCCCCTATTACCTCAAAAAGGAATGGAGTCATTAGCACTTGTGGTTTTTAAATGGCACCCAGATTTATGTTGCACGAAGCACAATTTCACATCATTCTGGGTCCATTTGTGTGAAAAAAAGGTTCAATCAGGCTGAAACGTTACAAGAAGGTAGAATCTATTGAGTTGTAAGTGATCTGAACGTTTCATGATGATCGCACATTCCTAAGGGGGTCAAACCATGTCCCAAAGGTCACCAGATCTGGTGTCACTTTAAAGAAGTAGTCCAGTTACACATTTGTGGGCTTATAACTTGGCATCTGATTGTCCTAGAGAGGTCAGGTTTGTTTTAGTGTACTCCAATCAACAGCCCCTACAACCACAAAAAGGAATGGAGTCATTAGCACTTATGGTTTGTAAATGGCACCCAGAATTATGTTGCACGAAGCACAATTTCACATCATTCTGGGTCCATTTGTGTGAAAACAAGGTCCAATCAGGCTGAAACGTTACAGGAAGGCAGAATCTATTGAGTTGTAAGTGATCTGAACGTTTTATGATGATAGCACTTTCCTAAGGGGGTCAAACCATGTCCTAAAGGTCACCGGATCTGGTGTCACTTTAAAGAAGTAGTCCAGTTACACCTTTGTGGGCTTATAACTTGGCTTCTGAATATCCTAGAGAGGTCAGGTTTGTTTTAGAGTACTCCAATTAACAGCCCCTATTACCTCAAAAAGGAATGGAGTCATTAGAACTTATGGTTTTTAAATGGCACCCAGAATTATGTTGCACGAAGCACAATTTCACATAATTCTGGATCCATTTGTGTGAAAACAAGGTCCAATCAGGCTGTAACGTTACAAGAAGGTAGAATCTATTGAGTTGTAAGTGATCTGAACGTTTCATGATGATTGCACATTCCTAAGTGAGTCAAACCATGTCCCAAAGGTCACCGGATCTGGTGTCACTTTAAAGAAGTAGTCCAGTTACACATTTGTGGGCTTATAACTTGGCTTCTGAATGTCCTAGAGAGATCAGGTTTGTTTTAGTGTACTCCAATCAACAGCCCCTACAACCACAAAAAGGAATGGAGTCATTAGCACTTATGGTTTGTAAATGGCACCCAGAATTATGTTGCACGAAGCACAATTTCACATCATTCTGGGTCGATTTGTGTGAAAACAAGGTCCAATCAGGCTGAAACGTTACAAGAAGGTAGAATCTATTGAGTTGTAAGTGATATGAACGTTTCATGATGATCGCACATTCCTATAGGGGGTCAAACCATGTCCCAAAGGTGACCGGGCCTGGTGTCACTTTAAAGAAGTAGTCCAGTAACACCTTTGTGGGCTTATAACTTGGCTTCTGAATGTCCTAGAGAGATCAGGTTTGTTTTAGTGTACTCCAATCAACAGCCCCTACAACCACAAAAAGGAATGGAGTCATTAGCCCTTATGGTTTGTAAATTGCACCCAGAATTATGTTGCACGAAGCACAATTTCACATCATTCTGGGTCGATTTGTGTGAAAACAAGGTCCAATCAGGCTGAAACGATACAAGAAGGTAGAATCTATTGAGTTGTAAGTGATCTGAACGTTTCATGATGATCGCACATTCCTAAGTGTGTCAAACCATGTCCCAAAGGTCACCGGATCTGGTGTCACTTTAAAGAAGTAGTCCAGTTACACATTTGTGGGCTTATAACTTGGCTTCTGAATGTCCTAGAGAGATCAGGTTTGTTTTAGTGTACTCCAATCAACAGCCCCTACAACCACAAAAAGGAATGGAGTCATTAGCACTTATGGTTTGTAAATGGCACCCAGAATTATGTGGCACGAAGCACAATTTCACATCATTCTGGGTCCATTTGTGTGAAAACAAGGTCCATTCAGGCTGAAACGTTACAGGAAGGTAGAATCTATTGAGTTGTAAGTGATCTGAACGTTTCATGATGATAGCACTTTCCTAAGGGGGTCAAACCATGTCCCAAAGGTCACTGGATCTGGTGTCAATTTAAAGAAGTAGTCCAGTTACACATTTGAGGGCTTATAACTTGGCTTCTGAATGTCCTAGAGTGATCAGGTTTGTTTCAGAGTACTCCAATCAACAGCCCCTACAACCACAAAAAGGAATGGAGTCATTAGCACTTATGGTTTGTAAATGGCACCCAGAATTATGTTGCACAAAGCACAATTTCACATCATTCTGGGTCCATTTGTGTGAAAACAAGGTCCATTCAGGCTGAAACGTTACAAGAAGGTAGAATCTATTGAGTTGTAAGTGATCTGAACGTTTCATGATGATCGCACATTCCTATAGGGGGTCAAACCTTGTCCCAAAGGTCACCGGGCCTGGTGCCACTTTAAAGAAGTAGTCCAGTTACACCTTTGTGGGCTTATAACTTGGCTTCTGAATTTCCTAGAGAGGTCAGGCTTGTTTTAGTGTACTCCAATCAACAGCCCCTACAGCCACAAAAAGGAATGGAGTCATTAGCACTTATGGTTTGTAAATGGCACCCAGAATTATGTTGCACAAAGCACAATTTCACATCATTCTTGGTTCATTTGTGTGAAAACAAGGTCCAATCAGGCTGAAATGTTACAGGGAGGTAGAATCTATTGAGTTGTAAGAGATCTGAACGTTTCATGATGATAGCACTTTCCTAAGGGGGTCAAACCATGTCCCAAAGGTCACCAGATCTGGTGTCACTTTAAAGAAGTAGTCCAGTTACACATTTGTGGGCTTATAACTTGGCATCTGATTGTCCTAGAGAGGTCAGGTTTGTTTTAGTGTACTCCAATCAACAGCCCCTACAACCACAAAAAGGAATGGAGTCATTAGCACTTATGGTTTGTAAATGGCACCCAGAATTATGTTGCACGAAGCACAATTTCACATCATTCTGGGTCCATTTGTGTGAAAACAAGGTCCAATCAGGCTGAAACGTTACAGGAAGGCAGAATCTATTGAGTTGTAAGTGATCTGAACGTTTTATGATGATAGCACTTTCCTAAGGGGGTCAAACCATGTCCTAAAGGTCACCGGATCTGGTGTCACTTTAAAGAAGTAGTCCAGTTACACCTTTGTGGGCTTATAACTTGGCTTCTGAATATCCTAGAGAGGTCAGGTTTGTTTTAGAGTACTCCAATTAACAGCCCCTATTACCTCAAAAAGGAATGGAGTCATTAGAACTTATGGTTTTTAAATGGCACCCAGAATTATGTTGCACGAAGCACAATTTCACATAATTCTGGATCCATTTGTGTGAAAACAAGGTCCAATCAGGCTGTAACGTTACAAGAAGGTAGAATCTATTGAGTTGTAAGTGATCTGAACGTTTCATGATGATTGCACATTCCTAAGTGAGTCAAACCATGTCCCAAAGGTCACCGGATCTGGTGTCACTTTAAAGAAGTAGTCCAGTTACACATTTGTGGGCTTATAACTTGGCTTCTGAATGTCCTAGAGAGATCAGGTTTGTTTTAGTGTACTCCAATCAACAGCCCCTACAACCACAAAAAGGAATGGAGTCATTAGCACTTATGGTTTGTAAATGGCACCCAGAATTATGTTGCACGAAGCACAATTTCACATCATTCTGGGTCGATTTGTGTGAAAACAAGGTCCAATCAGGCTGAAACGTTACAAGAAGGTAGAATCTATTGAGTTGTAAGTGATATGAACGTTTCATGATGATCGCACATTCCTATAGGGGGTCAAACCATGTCCCAAAGGTGACCGGGCCTGGTGTCACTTTAAAGAAGTAGTCCAGTAACACCTTTGTGGGCTTATAACTTGGCTTCTGAATGTCCTAGAGAGATCAGGTTTGTTTTAGTGTACTCCAATCAACAGCCCCTACAACCACAAAAAGGAATGGAGTCATTAGCCCTTATGGTTTGTAAATTGCACCCAGAATTATGTTGCACGAAGCACAATTTCACATCATTCTGGGTCGATTTGTGTGAAAACAAGGTCCAATCAGGCTGAAACGATACAAGAAGGTAGAATCTATTGAGTTGTAAGTGATCTGAACGTTTCATGATGATCGCACATTCCTAAGTGTGTCAAACCATGTCCCAAAGGTCACCGGATCTGGTGTCACTTTAAAGAAGTAGTCCAGTTACACATTTGTGGGCTTATAACTTGGCTTCTGAATGTCCTAGAGAGATCAGGTTTGTTTTAGTGTACTCCAATCAACAGCCCCTACAACCACAAAAAGGAATGGAGTCATTAGCACTTATGGTTTGTAAATGGCACCCAGAATTATGTGGCACGAAGCACAATTTCACATCATTCTGGGTCCATTTGTGTGAAAACAAGGTCCATTCAGGCTGAAACGTTACAGGAAGGTAGAATCTATTGAGTTGTAAGTGATCTGAACGTTTCATGATGATAGCACTTTCCTAAGGGGGTCAAACCATGTCCCAAAGGTCACTGGATCTGGTGTCAATTTAAAGAAGTAGTCCAGTTACACATTTGAGGGCTTATAACTTGGCTTCTGAATGTCCTAGAGTGATCAGGTTTGTTTCAGAGTACTCCAATCAACAGCCCCTACAACCACAAAAAGGAATGGAGTCATTAGCACTTATGGTTTGTAAATGGCACCCAGAATTATGTTGCACAAAGCACAATTTCACATCATTCTGGGTCCATTTGTGTGAAAACAAGGTCCATTCAGGCTGAAACGTTACAAGAAGGTAGAATCTATTGAGTTGTAAGTGATCTGAACGTTTCATGATGATCGCACATTCCTATAGGGGGTCAAACCTTGTCCCAAAGGTCACCGGGCCTGGTGCCACTTTAAAGAAGTAGTCCAGTTACACCTTTGTGGGCTTATAACTTGGCTTCTGAATTTCCTAGAGAGGTCAGGCTTGTTTTAGTGTACTCCAATCAACAGCCCCTACAGCCACAAAAAGGAATGGAGTCATTAGCACTTATGGTTTGTAAATGGCACCCAGAATTATGTTGCACAAAGCACAATTTCACATCATTCTTGGTTCATTTGTGTGAAAACAAGGTCCAATCAGGCTGAAATGTTACAGGGAGGTAGAATCTATTGAGTTGTAAGAGATCTGAACGTTTCATGATGATAGCACTTTCCTAAGGGGGTCAAACCATGTCCCAAAGGTCACCAGATCTGGTGTCACTTTAAAGAAGTAGTCCAGTTACACATTTGTGGGCTTATAACTTGGCATCTGATTGTCCTAGAGAGGTCAGGTTTGTTTTAGTGTACTCCAATCAACAGCCCCTACAACCACAAAAAGGAATGGAGTCATTAGCACTTATGGTTTGTAAATGGCACCCAGAATTATGTTGCACGAAGCACAATTTCACATCATTCTGGGTCCATTTGTGTGAAAACAAGGTCCAATCAGGCTGAAACGTTACAGGAAGGCAGAATCTATTGAGTTGTAAGTGATCTGAACGTTTTATGATGATAGCACTTTCCTAAGGGGGTCAAACCATGTCCTAAAGGTCACCGGATCTGGTGTCACTTTAAAGAAGTAGTCCAGTTACACCTTTGTGGGCTTATAACTTGGCTTCTGAATATCCTAGAGAGGTCAGGTTTGTTTTAGAGTACTCCAATTAACAGCCCCTATTACCTCAAAAAGGAATGGAGTCATTAGAACTTATGGTTTTTAAATGGCACCCAGAATTATGTTGCACGAAGCACAATTTCACATAATTCTGGATCCATTTGTGTGAAAACAAGGTCCAATCAGGCTGTAACGTTACAAGAAGGTAGAATCTATTGAGTTGTAAGTGATCTGAACGTTTCATGATGATTGCACATTCCTAAGTGAGTCAAACCATGTCCCAAAGGTCACCGGATCTGGTGTCACTTTAAAGAAGTAGTCCAGTTACACATTTGTGGGCTTATAACTTGGCTTCTGAATGTCCTAGAGAGATCAGGTTTGTTTTAGTGTACTCCAATCAACAGCCCCTACAACCACAAAAAGGAATGGAGTCATTAGCACTTATGGTTTGTAAATGGCACCCAGAATTATGTTGCACGAAGCACAATTTCACATCATTCTGGGTCGATTTGTGTGAAAACAAGGTCCAATCAGGCTGAAACGTTACAAGAAGGTAGAATCTATTGAGTTGTAAGTGATATGAACGTTTCATGATGATCGCACATTCCTATAGGGGGTCAAACCATGTCCCAAAGGTGACCGGGCCTGGTGTCACTTTAAAGAAGTAGTCCAGTAACACCTTTGTGGGCTTATAACTTGGCTTCTGAATGTCCTAGAGAGATCAGGTTTGTTTTAGTGTACTCCAATCAACAGCCCCTACAACCACAAAAAGGAATGGAGTCATTAGCCCTTATGGTTTGTAAATTGCACCCAGAATTATGTTGCACGAAGCACAATTTCACATCATTCTGGGTCGATTTGTGTGAAAACAAGGTCCAATCAGGCTGAAACGATACAAGAAGGTAGAATCTATTGAGTTGTAAGTGATCTGAACGTTTCATGATGATCGCACATTCCTAAGTGTGTCAAACCATGTCCCAAAGGTCACCGGATCTGGTGTCACTTTAAAGAAGTAGTCCAGTTACACATTTGTGGGCTTATAACTTGGCTTCTGAATGTCCTAGAGAGATCAGGTTTGTTTTAGTGTACTCCAATCAACAGCCCCTACAACCACAAAAAGGAATGGAGTCATTAGCACTTATGGTTTGTAAATGGCACCCAGAATTATGTGGCACGAAGCACAATTTCACATCATTCTGGGTCCATTTGTGTGAAAACAAGGTCCATTCAGGCTGAAACGTTACAGGAAGGTAGAATCTATTGAGTTGTAAGTGATCTGAACGTTTCATGATGATAGCACTTTCCTAAGGGGGTCAAACCATGTCCCAAAGGTCACTGGATCTGGTGTCAATTTAAAGAAGTAGTCCAGTTACACATTTGAGGGCTTATAACTTGGCTTCTGAATGTCCTAGAGTGATCAGGTTTGTTTCAGAGTACTCCAATCAACAGCCCCTACAACCACAAAAAGGAATGGAGTCATTAGCACTTATGGTTTGTAAATGGCACCCAGAATTATGTTGCACAAAGCACAATTTCACATCATTCTGGGTCCATTTGTGTGAAAACAAGGTCCATTCAGGCTGAAACGTTACAAGAAGGTAGAATCTATTGAGTTGTAAGTGATCTGAACGTTTCATGATGATCGCACATTCCTATAGGGGGTCAAACCTTGTCCCAAAGGTCACCGGGCCTGGTGCCACTTTAAAGAAGTAGTCCAGTTACACCTTTGTGGGCTTATAACTTGGCTTCTGAATTTCCTAGAGAGGTCAGGCTTGTTTTAGTGTACTCCAATCAACAGCCCCTACAGCCACAAAAAGGAATGGAGTCATTAGCACTTATGGTTTGTAAATGGCACCCAGAATTATGTTGCACAAAGCACAATTTCACATCATTCTTGGTTCATTTGTGTGAAAACAAGGTCCAATCAGGCTGAAATGTTACAGGGAGGTAGAATCTATTGAGTTGTAAGAGATCTGAACGTTTCATGATGATAGCACTTTCCTAAGGGGGTCAAACCATGCCCCAAAGGTCACCGGATCTGGTGTCAATTTAAAGTAGTCCAGTTACACATTTGTGGGCTTATAACTTGGCTTCTGAATGTCCTAGAGTGATCAGGTTTGTTTCAGAGTACTCCAATCAACAGCCCCGACAACCACAAAAAGGAATGGAGTCATTAGCACTTATGGTTTGTAAATGGCACCCAGAATTATGTTGCACGAAGCACAATTTCACATCATTCTGGGTCCATTTGTGTGAAAACAAGGTCCATTCAGGCTGAAACGTTACAAGAAGGTAGAATCTATTGAGTTGTAAGTGATCTGAACGTTTCATGATGATCGCACATTCCTATAGGGGGTCAAACCATGTCCCAAAGGTCACCGGGCCTGGTGTCACTTTAAAGAAGTATCCAGTTACACCTTTGTGGGCTTATAACTTGGCTTCTGAATATCCTAGAGAGGTCAGGTTTGTTTTAGAGTACTCCCATTAACAGCCCCTATTACCTCAAAAAGGAATGGAGTCATTAGCACTTGTGGTTTTTAAATGGCACCCAGATTTATGTTGCACGAAGCACAATTTCACATCATTCTGGGTCCATTTGTGTGAAAAAAAGGTTCAATCAGGCTGAAACGTTACAAGAAGGTAGAATCTATTGAGTTGTAAGTAATCTGAACGTTTCATGATGATCGCACATTCCTAAGGGGGTCAAACCATGTCCCAAAGGTCACCAGATCTGGTGTCACTTTAAATAAGTAGTCCAGTTACACATTTGTGGGCTTATAACTTGGCATCTGATTGTCCTAGAGAGGTCAGGTTTGTTTTAGTGTACTCCAATCAACAGCCCCTACAACCACAAAAAGGAATGGAGTCATTAGCACTTATGGTTTGTAAATGGCACCCAGAATTATGTTGCACGAAGCACAATTTCACATCATTCTGGGTCCATTTGTGTGAAAACAAGGTCCAATCAGGCTGAAACGTTACAGGAAGGCAGAATCTATTGAGTTGTAAGTGATCTGAACGTTTTATGATGATAGCACTTTCCTAAGGGGGTCAAACCATGTCCTAAAGGTCACCGGATCTGGTGTCACTTTAAAGAAGTAGTCCAGTTACACCTTTGTGGGCTTATAACTTGGCTTCTGAATATCCTAGAGAGGTCAGGTTTGTTTTAGAGTACTCCAATTAACAGCCCCTATTACCTCAAAAAGGAATGGAGTCATTAGCACTTATGGTTTTTAAATGGCACCCAGAATTATGTTGCACGAAGCACAATTTCACATAATTCTGGATCCATTTGTGTGAAAACAAGGTCCAATCAGGCTGTAACGTTACAAGAAGGTAGAATCTATTGAGTTGTAAGTGATCTGAACGTTTCATGATGATTGCACATTCCTAAGTGAGTCAAACCATGTCCCAAAGGTCACCGGATCTGGTGTCACTTTAAAGAAGTAGTCCAGTTACACATTTGTGGGCTTATAACTTGGCTTCTGAATGTCCTAGAGAGATCAGGTTTGTTTTAGTGTACTCCAATCAACAGCCCCTACAACCACAAAAAGGAATGGAGTCATTAGCACTTATGGTTTGTAAATGGCACCCAGAATTATGTTGCACGAAGCACAATTTCACATCATTCTGGGTCGATTTGTGTGAAAACAAGGTCCAATCAGGCTGAAACGTTACAAGAAGGTAGAATCTATTGAGTTGTAAGTGATATGAACGTTTCATGATGATCGCACATTCCTATAGGGGGTCAAACCATGTCCCAAAGGTGACCGGGCCTGGTGTCACTTTAAAGAAGTAGTCCAGTAACACCTTTGTGGGCTTATAACTTGGCTTCTGAATGTCCTAGAGAGATCAGGTTTGTTTTAGTGTACTCCAATCAACAGCCCCTACAACCACAAAAAGGAATGGAGTCATTAGCCCTTATGGTTTGTAAATTGCACCCAGAATTATGTTGCACGAAGCACAATTTCACATCATTCTGGGTCGATTTGTGTGAAAACAAGGTCCAATAAGGCTGAAACGATACAAGAAGGTAGAATCTATTGAGTTGTAAGTGATCTGAACGTTTCATGATGATCGCACATTCCTAAGTGTGTCAAACCATGTCCCAAAGGTCACCGGATCTGGTGTCACTTTAAAGAAGTAGTCCAGTTACACATTTGTGGGCTTATAACTTGGCTTCTGAATGTCCTAGAGAGATCAGGTTTGTTTTAGTGTACTCCAATCAACAGCCCCTACAACCAAAAAAAGGAATGGAGTCATTAGCACTTATGGTTTGTAAATGGCACCCAGAATTATGTGGCACGAAGCACAATTTCACATCATTCTGGGTCCATTTGTGTGAAAACAAGGTCCATTCAGGCTGAAACGTTACAGGAAGGTAGAATCTACTGAGTTGTAAGTGATCTGAACGTTTCATGATGATAGCACTTTCCTAAGGGGGTCAAACCATGTCCCAAAGGTCACTGGATCTGGTGTCAATTTAAAGAAGTAGTCCAGTTACACATTTGTGGGCTTATAACTTGGCTTCTGAATGTCCTAGAGTGATCAGGTTTGTTTCAGAGTACTCCACTCAACAGCCCCTACAACCACAAAAAGGAATGGAGTCATTAGCACTTATGGTTTGTAAATGGCACCCAGAATTATGTTGCACAAAGCACAATTTCACATCATTCTGGGTCCATTTGTGTGAAAACAAGGTCCATTCAGGCTGAAACGTTACAAGAAGGTAGAATCTATTGAGTTGTAAGTGATCTGAACGTTTCATGATGATCGCACATTCCTATAGGGGGTCAAACCTTATCCCAAAGGTCACCGGGCCTGGTGCCACTTTAAAGAAGTAGTCCAGTTACACCTTTGTGGGCTTATAACTTGGCTTCTGAATGTCCTAGAGAGAACAGGTTTGTTTTAGTGTACTCCAATCAACAGCCCCTACAACCACAAAAAGGAATGGAGTCATTAGCACTTATGGTTTGTAAATGGCACCCAGAATTATGTTGCACGAAGCACAATTTCACATCATTCTGGGTCCATTTGTGTGAAACAAGGTCCAATCAGGCTGAAACGTAACAAGAAGGTAGAATCTATTGAGTTGTAAGTGATCTGAACGTTTCATGATGATCGCACATTCCTAAGGGGGTCAAACCATGTCCCAAATGTCACCGGGCCTGGTGTCACTTTAAAGAAGTAGTCCAGTTACACCTTTGTGGGCTTATAACTTGGCTTCTGAATGTCCTAGAGAGATCAGGTTTGTTTTAGTGTACTCCAATCAACAGCCCCTACAACCACAAAAAGGAATGGAGTCATTAGCACTTATGGTTTGTAAATGGCACCCAGAATTATGTTGCACGAAGCACAATTTCACATCATTCTGGGTCCATTTGTGTGAAAAGAATGTCCATTCAGGCTGAAACGTTTCTAAGAAGGTAGAATCTATTGAGTTGTAAGTGATCTGAACGTTTCATGATGATCGCACATTCCTATAGGGGGTCAAACCATGTCCCAAAGGTCACCGGGCCTGGTGTCACTTTAAAGAAGTAGTCCAGTTACACCTTTGTGGGCTTATAACTTGGCTTCTGAATGTCCTAGAGAGATCAGGTTTGTTTTAGTGTACTCCAATCAACAGCCCCTACAACCACAAAAAGGAATGGAGTCATTATGGTTTGTAAATGGCACCCAGAATTATGTTGCATGAAGCACAATTTCACATCATTCTGGCTCCATTTGTGTGAAAACAATGTCCAATCAGGCTGAAACGTTACAAGAAGGTAGAATCTATTGAGTTGTAAGTGATCTGAACGTTTCATGATGATCGCACACTCCTAAGGGGGTCAAACCATGTCCCAAAGGTCACCGGGCCTGGTGTCACTTTAAAGAAGTAGTCCAGTTACACCTTTGTGGGCTTATAACTTGGCTTCTGAATATCCTAGAGAGGTCAGGTTTAATTTAGAGTACTCCAATTAACAGCCCCCATTACCCCAAAAAGGAATGGAGAACTTATGGTTTTTAAATGGCACCCAGAATTATGTTGCACGAAGCACAATTTCACATCATTCTGGGTTCATTTGTGTGAAAACAAGGTCCAATCAGGCTGAAACGTTACAGGAAGGTAGAATCTATTGAGTTGTAAGTGATCTGAACGTTTCCTGATGATAGCACTTTCCTATAGGGGGTCAAACCATGTCCCAAAGGTCACTGGATCGGTGTCAATTTAAAGAAGTAGTCCAGTTACACATTTGTGGGCTTATAACTTGGCTTCTGAATGTCCTAGAGAGATCAGGTTTGTTTTAGTGTACTCCAATCAACAGCCCCTACAACCACAAAAAGGAATGGAGTCATTAGCACTTATGGTTTGTAAATGGCACCCAGAATTATGTGGCACGAAGCACAATTTCACATCATTCTGGGTCCATTTGTGTGAAAACAAGGTCCAATCAGGCTGAAACGTTACAAGAAGGTAGAATCTATTGAGTTGTAAGTGATCTGAACGTTTCATGATGATCGCACATTCCTACAGGGGGTCAAACCATGTCCCAATGGTCACCGGGCCTGGTGTCACTTTAAAGAAGTAGTCCAGTTACACCTTTGTGGGCTTATAACTTGGCTTCTGAATATCCTAAAGAGGTCAGGTTTGTTTTAGAGTACTCCAATTAACAGCCCCCATTACCCCAAAAAGGAATGGAGTCATTAGCACTTATGGTTTTTAAATGGCACCCAGAATTATGTTGCACGAAGCACAATTTCACATCATTCTGGGTCCATTTGGGTGAAAACAAGGTCCAATCAGGCTGAAACGTTACAAGAAGGTAGAATCTATTGAGTTGTAAGTGATCTGAACGTTTCATGATGATCGCACATTCCTAAGTGGGTCAAACCATGTCCCAAAGGTCACCGGATCTGGTGTCACTTTAAAGAAGTAGTCCAGTTACACATTTGTGGGCTTATAACTTGGCTTCTGAATCTCCTAGAGAGATCAGGTTTGTTTTAGTGTACTCCAATCAACAGCCCCTACAACCACAAAAAAGAATGGAGTCATTAGAACTTAAGGTTTTTAAATGGCACCCAGAATTATGTTGCACGAAGCACAATTTCACATCATTCTGGGTCCATTTGTGTGAAAACAAGGTCCAATCAGGCTGAAACGTTACAAGAAGGTAGAATCTATTGAGTTGTAAGTGATCTGAACGTTTCATGATGATCGCACATTGCTATAGGGGGTCAAACCATGTCCCAAAGGTCACCGGGCCTGGTGTCACTTTAAAGAAGTAGTCCAGTTACACCTTTGTGGGCTTATAACTCGGCTTCTGAATATCCTAGAGAGGTCAGGTTTAATTTAGAGTACTCCAATTAACAGCCCCCATTACCCCAAAAAGGAATGGAGTCATTAGCACTTATGGTTTTTAAATGGCACCCAGAATTATGTTGCACAAAGCACAATTTCACATCATTCTGGGTTCATTTGTGTGAAAACAAGGTCCAATCAGGCTGAAACGTTACAGGAAGGTAGAATCTATTGAGTTATAAGTGATCTGAACGTTTCATGATGATCGCACATTCCTAAGGGGGTCAAACCATGTCCCAAAGGTCACCAGATCTGGTGTCACTTTAAAGAAGTAGTCCAGTTACACATTTGTGGGCTTATAACTTGGCTTCTGAATGTCCTAGAGAGGTCAGGTTTGTTTTAGTGTACTCCAATTAACAGCCCCTACAACCAAAAAAAAGGAATGGATTCATTAGCACTTATGGTTTGTAAATGGCACCCAGAATTATGTTGCACGAAGCACAATTTCACATCATTCTGGGTCCATTTGTGTGAAAACAAGGTCCAATCAGGCTGAAACGTTACAAGAAGGTAGAATCTATTGAGTTGTAAGTGATCTGAATGTTTCATGATCATTGCACATTCCCTATAGGGGGTCAAACAATGTCCCAAAGATCACCGGGCCTGGTGTCACTTTAAAGAAGTAGTCCAGTTACACCTTTGTGGGCTTGTAACTTGGCTTCTGAATATCCTAAAGAGGTCAGGTTTGTTTTAGAGTACTCCAATTAACAGCCCCCATTACCCAAAAAGGAATGGAGTCATTAGCACTTATGGTTTTTAAATGGCACCCAGAATTATGTTGCACAAAGCACAATTTCACATCATTCTGGGTTCATTTGTGTGAAAACAAGGTCCAATCAGGCTGAAACGTTACAGGAAGGTAGAATCTATTGAGTTGTAAGTGATCTGAACGTTTCATGATGATAGCACTTTCCTAAGGGGGTCAAACCATGTCCTAAAGGTCACCGGATCTTGTGTCACTTTAAAGAAGTAGTCCAGTTACACATTTGTGGGCTTATAACTTGGCTTCTGAATATCCTAGAGAGGTCAGGTTTGTTTTAGAGTACTCCAAATAACAGCCCTATTACCTCAAAAAGGAATGGAGTCATTAGCACTTATGGTTTTTAAATGGCACCCAGAATTATGTTGCACGAAGCACAATTTCACATCATTCTGGGTCGATTTGTGTGAAAACAAGGTCCAATCAGGCTGAAACGTTACAAGAAGGTAGAATCTATTGAGTTGTAAGTGATCTGAACGTTTCATGATGATCGCACATTGCTATAGGGGGTCAAACCATGTCCCAAAGGTCACCGGGCCTGGTGTCACTTTAAAGAAGTAGTCCAGTTACACCTTTGTGGGCTTATAACTTGGCTTCTGAATGTCCTAGAGAGATCAGGTTTGTTTTAGTGTACTCCAATCAACAGCCCCTACAACCACAAAAAGGAATGGAGTCATTAGCACTTATGGTTTGTAAATGGCACCCAGAATTATGTTGCACGAAGCACAATTTCACATCATTCTGGGTCCATTTGTGTGAAAACAAGGTCCAATCAGGCTGAAACGTAACAAGAAGGTAGAATCTATTGAGTTGTAAGTGATCTGAACGTTTCATGATGATCGCACATTCCTAAGGGGGTCAAACCATGTCCCAAATGTCACCGGGCCTGGTGTCACTTTAAAGAAGTAGTCCAGTTACACCTTTGTGGGCTTATAACTTGGCTTCTGAATGTCCTAGAGAGATCAGGTTTGTTTTAGTGTACTCCAATCAACAGCCCCTACAACCACAAAAAGGAATGGAGTCATTAGCACTTATGGTTTGTAAATGGCACCCAGAATTATGTTGCACGAAGCACAATTTCACATCATTCTGGGTCCATTTGTGTGAAAAGAATGTCCATTCAGGCTGAAACGTTTCTAAGAAGGTAGAATCTATTGAGTTGTAAGTGATCTGAACGTTTCATGATGATCGCACATTCCTAAGGGGGTCAAACCATGTCCCAAAGGTCACCGGGCCTGGTGTCACTTTAAAGAAGTAGTCCAGTTACACCTTTGTGGGCTTATAACTTGGCTTCTGAATATCCTAGAGAGGTCAGGTTTAATTTAGAGTACTCCAATTAACAGCCCCCATTACCCCAAAAAGGAATGGAGTCATTAGAACTTATGGTTTTTAAATGGCACCCAGAATTATGTTGCACGAAGCACAATTTCACATCATTCTGGGTTCATTTGTGTGAAAACAAGGTCCAATCAGGCTGAAACGTTACAGGAAGGTAGAATCTATTGAGTTGTAAGTGATCTGAACGTTTCCTGATGATAGCACTTTCCTATAGGGGGTCAAACCATGTCCCAAAGGTCACTGGATCGGTGTCAATTTAAAGAAGTAGTCCAGTTACACATTTGTGGGCTTATAACTTGGCTTCTGAATGTCCTAGAGAGATCAGGTTTGTTTTAGTGTACTCCAATCAACAGCCCCTACAACCACAAAAAGGAATGGAGTCATTAGCACTTATGGTTTGTAAATGGCACCCAGAATTATGTGGCACGAAGCACAATTTCACATCATTCTGGGTCCATTTGTGTGAAAACAAGGTCCAATCAGGCTGAAATGTTACAAGAAGGTAGAATCAATTGAGTTGTAAGTGATCTGAACGTTTCATGATGATCGCACATTCCTACAGGGGGTCAAACCATGTCCCAAAGGTCACCGGGCCTGGTGTCACTTTAAAAAAGTAGTCCTTTTACACCTTTGTGGGCTTATAACTTGGCTTCTGAATATCCTAAAGAGGTCAGGTTTGTTTTAGAGTACTCCAATTAACAGCCCCCATTACCCCAAAAAGGAATGGAGTCATTAGCACTTATGGTTTTTAAATGGCACCCAGAATTATGTTGCACGAAGCACAATTTCACATCATTCTGGGTCCATTTGGGTGAAAACAAGGTCCAGTCAGGCTGAAACGTTACAAGAAGGTAGAATCTATTGAGTTGTAAGTGATCTGAACGTTTCATGATGATCGCACATTCCTAAGTGGGTCAAACCATGTCCCAAAGGTCACCGGATCTGGTGTCACTTTAAAGAAGTAGTCCAGTTACACATTTGTGGGCTTATAACTTGGCTTCTGAATGTCCTAGAGAGATCAGGTTTGTTTTAGTGTACTCCAATCAACAGCCCCTACAACCACAAAAAAGAATGGAGTCATTAGAACTTAAGGTTTGTAAATGGCACCCAGAATTATGTTGCACGAAGCACAATTTCACATCATTCTGGGTCCATTTGTGTGAAAACAAGGTCCAATCAGGCTGAAACGTTACAAGAAGGTAGAATATATTGAGTTGTAAGTGATATGAACGTTTCATGATGATCGCACATTCCTATAGGGGGTCAAATCATGTCCCAAAGGTCAACGGGCCTGGTGTCAATGTAAAGAAGTAGTCCAGTTACACATTTGTGGGCTTATAACTTGGCTTCTGAATGTCCTAGAGTGATCAGGTTTGTTTCAGAGTACTACAATCAACAGCCCCTACAACCACAAAAAGGAATGGAGTCATTAGCACTTATGGTTTGTAAATGGCACCCAGAATTATGATGCACGAAGCACAATTTCACATCATTCTGGGTCCATTTGTGTGAAAACAAGGTCCATTCAGGCTGAAACGTTACAAGAAGGTAGAATCTATTGAGTTGTAAGTGATCTGAACTTTTCATTATGATCGCACATTCCTATAGGGGGTCAAACCATGTCCCAAAGGTCACCGGGCCTGGTGTCACTTTAAATAAGTAGTCCAGTTACACATTTGTGGGCTTTTAACTTGGCTTCTGAATGTCCTAGAGAGATCAGGTTTGTTTTAGTGTACTCCAATCAACAGCCCCTACAACCACAAAAAGGAATGGAGTCATTAGCACTTATGGTTTGTAAATGGCGCCCAGAATTATGTTGCACGAAGCACAATTTCACATCATTCTGGGTTCATTTGTGTGAAAACAAGGTCCAATCAGGCTGAAACGTTACAGGAAGGTAGAATCTATTGAGTTATAAGTGATCTGAACGTTTCATGATGATCGCACATTCCTAAGGGGGTCAAACCATGTCCCAAATGTCACCAGATCTGGTGTCACTTTAAAGAAGTAGTCCAGTTACACATTTGTGGGCTTATAACTTGGCTTCTGAATGTCCTAGAGAGGTCAGGTTTGTTTTAGTGTACTCCAATCAACAGCCCTTACAACCACAAAAAGGAATGGAGTCATTAGCACTTATGGTTTGTAAATGGCACCCAGAATTATGTTGCACGAAGCACAATTTCACATCATTCTGGGTCCATTTGTGTGAAAAAAAAGGTCCAATCAGGCTGAAACGTTACAAGAAGGTAGAATCTATTGAGTTGTAAGTGATCTGAATGTTTCATGATCATCGCACATTCCTATAGGGGGTCAAACCATGTCCCAAAGGTCACCGGGCCTGGTGTCACGTTAAAGAAGTAGTCCAGTTACACCTTTGTGGGCTTGTAACTTGGCTTCTGAATATCCTAAAGAGGTCAGGTTTGTTTTAGAGTACTCCAATTAACAGCCCCCATTCCCCAAAAAGGAATGGAGTCATTAGCACTTATGGTTTTTAAATGGCACCCAGAATTATGTTGCACAAAGCACAATTTCACATCATTCTGGGTTCATTTGTGTGAAAACAAGGTCCAATCAGGCTGAAACGTTACAGGAAGGTAGAATCTATTGAGTTGTAAGTGATCTGAACGTTTCATGATGATAGCACTTTCCTAAGGGGGTCAAACCATGTCCTAAAGGTCACCGGATCTTGTGTCACTTTAAAGAAGTAGTCCAGTTACACATTTGTGGGCTTATAACTTGGCTTCTGAATATCCTAGAGAGGTCAGGTTTGTTTTAGAGTACTCCAAATAACAGCCCCTATTACCTCAAAAAGGAATGGAGTCATTAGCACTTATGGTTTTTAAATGGCACCCAGAATTATGTTGCACGAAGCACAATTTCACATCATTCTGGGTCAATTTGTGTGAAAACAAGGTCCAATCAGGCTGAAACGTTACAAGAAGGTAGAATCTATTGAGTTGTAAGTGATCTGAACGTTTCATGATGATCGCACATTGCTATAGGGGGTCAAACCATGTCCCAAAGGTCACCGGGCCTGGTGTCACTTTAAAGAAGTAGTCCAGTTACACCTTTGTGGGCTTATAACTTGGCTTCTGAATGTCCTAGAGAGATCAGGTTTGTTTTAGTGTACTCCAATCAACAGCCCCTACAACCACAAAAAGGAATGGAGTCATTAGCACTTATGGTTTGTAAATGGCACCCAGAATTATGTTGCACGAAGCACAATTTCACATCATTCTGGGTCCATTTGTGTGAAAACAAGGTCCAATCAGGCTGAAACGTAACAAGAAGGTAGAATCTATTGAGTTGTAAGTGATCTGAACGTTTCATGATGATCGCACATTCCTAAGGGGGTCAAACCATGTCCCAAATGTCACCGGGCCTGGTGTCACTTTAAAGAAGTAGTCCAGTTACACCTTTGTGGGCTTATAACTTGGCTTCTGAATGTCCTAGAGAGATCAGGTTTGTTTTAGTGTACTCCAATCAACAGCCCCTACAACCACAAAAAGGAATGGAGTCATTAGCACTTATGGTTTGTAAATGGCACCCAGAATTATGTTGCTCGAAGCACAATTTCACATCATTCTGGGTCCATTTGTGTGAAAAGAATGTCCATTCAGGCTGAAACGTTTCTAAGAAGGTAGAATCTATTGAGTTGTAAGTGATCTGAACGTTTCATGATGATCGCACATTCCTATAGGGGGTCAAACCATGTCCCAAAGGTCACCGGGCCTGGTGTCACTTTAAAGAAGTAGTCCAGTTACACCTTTGTGGGCTTATAACTTGGCTTCGGAATGTCCTAGAGAGGTCAGGCTTGTTTTAGTGTACTCCAATCAACAGCCCCTACAGCCACAAAAAGGAATGGAGTCATTAGCACTTATGGTTTGTAAATGGCACCCAGAATTATGTTGCACGAAGCACAATTTCACATCATTCTGGGTCCATTTGTGTGAAAACAAGGTCCAATCAGGCTGAAACGTTACAAGAAGGTAGAATCAATTGAGTTTTAAGTGATATGAACGTTTCATGATGATCACATATTCCTATAGGGGGTCAAACCATGTCCCAAAGGTCACCGGGCCTGGTGTCACTTTAAAGAAGTAGTCCAGTTACACCTTTGTGGGCTTATAACTTGGCTTCTGAATGTCCTAGAGAGATCAGGTTTGTTTTAGTGTACTCCAATCAACAGCCCCTACAACCACAAAAAGGAATGGAGTCATTATGGTTTGTAAATGGCACCCAGAATTATGTTGCATGAAGCACAATTTCACATCATTCTGGGTCCATTTGTGTGAAAACAAGGTCCAATCAGGCTGAAACGTTACAAGAAGGTAGAATCTATTGAGGTGTAAGTGATCTGAACGTTTCATGATGATCGCACATTCCTAATGGGGTCAAACCATGTCCCAAAGGTCACCGGGCCTGGTGTCACTTTAAAGAAGTAGTCCAGTTACACCTTTGTGGGCTTATAACTCGGCTTCTGAATATCCTAGAGAGGTCAGGTTTAATTTAGAGTACTCCAATTAACAGCCCCCATTACCCCAAAAAGGAATGGAGTCATTAGTACTTATGGTTTTTAAATGGCACCCAGAATTATGTTGCACAAAGCACAATTTCACATCATTCTGGGTTCATTTGTGTGAAAACAAGGTCCAATCAGGCTGAAACGTTACAGGAAGGTAGAATCTATTGAGTTGTAAGTGATCTGAACGTTTCCTGATGATAGCACTTTCCTATAGGGGGTCAAACCATGTCCCAAAGGTCACTGGATCGGTGTCAATTTAAAGAACTAGTCCAGTTACACATTTGTGGGCTTATAACTTGGCTTCTGAATGTCCTAGAGAGGTCAGGTTTGTTTTAGTGTACTCCAATCAACAGCCCCTACAACCACAAAAAGGAATGGAGTCATTAGCACTTATGGTTTGTAAATGGCTCCCGGAATTATGTTGCACGAAGCACAATTTCACATCATTCTGGGTCCATTTGTGTGAAAAGAATGTCCATTCAGGGTGAAACGTTTCTAAGAAGGTAGAATCTATTGAGTTGTAAGTGATCTGAACGTTTCATGATGATCGCACATTCCTATAGGGGGTCAAACCATGTCCCAAAGGTCACCGGGCCTGGTGTCACTTTAAAGAAGTAGTCCAGTTACACCTTTGTGGGCTTATAACTTGGCTTCGGAATGTCCTAGAGAGGTCAGGCTTGTTTTAGTGTACTCCAATCAACAGCCCCTACAGCCACAAAAAGGAATGGAGTCATTAGCACTTATGGTTTGTAAATGGCACCCAGAATTATGTTGCACGAAGCACAATTTCACATCATTCTGGGTCCATTTGTGTGAAAACAAGGTCCAATCAGGCTGAAACGTCACAAGAAGGTAGAATCAATTGAGTTTTAAGTGATATGAACGTTTCATGATGATCGCACATTCCTATAGGGGGTCAAACCATGTCCCAAAGGTCACCGGGCCTGGTGTCACTTTAAAGAAGTAGTCCAGTTACACCTTTGTGGGCTTATAACTTGGCTTCTGAATGTCCTAGAGAGATCAGGTTTGTTTTAGTGTACTCCAATCAACAGCCCCTACAACCACAAAAAGGAATGGAGTCATTATGGTTTGTAAATGGCACCCAGAATTATGTTGCATGAAGCACAATTTCACATCATTCTGGGTCCATTTGTGTGAAAACAAGGTCCAATCAGGCTGAAACGTTACAAGAAGGTAGAATCTATTGAGGTGTAAGTGATCTGAACGTTTCATGATGATCGCACATTCCTAAGGGGGTCAAACCATGTCCCAAAGGTCACC
This sequence comes from Nothobranchius furzeri, assembly GCF_043380555.1. Classification (NCBI taxonomy): domain Eukaryota; kingdom Metazoa; phylum Chordata; class Actinopteri; order Cyprinodontiformes; family Nothobranchiidae; genus Nothobranchius; species Nothobranchius furzeri. The sequence goes on from NC_091747.1 coordinate 4,118,377, forward strand.
GGGCCTGGTGTCACTTTGAAGAAGTAGTCCAGTTACACCTTTGTGGGCTTATAACTTGGCTTCTGAATATCCTAGAGAGGTCAGGTTTAATTTAGAGTACTCCAATTAACAGCCCCCATTACTCCAAAAAGGAATGGAGTCATTAGAACTTATGGTTTTTAAATGGCACCCAGAATTATGTTGCACGAAGCACAATTTCACATCATTCTGGGTTCATTTGTGTGAAAACAAGGTCCAATCAGGCTGAAACGTTACAGGAAGGTAGAATCTATTGAGTTGTAAGTGATCTGAACGTTTCCTGATGATAGCACTTTCCTATAGGGGGTCAAACCATGTCCCAAAGGTCACTGGATCGGTGTCAATTTAAAGAAGTAGTCCAGTTACACATTTGTGGGCTTAGAACTTGGCTTCTGAATGTCCTAGAGAGATCAGGTTTGTTTTAGTGTACTCCAATCAACAGCCCCTACAACCACAAAAAGGAATGGAGTCATTAGCACTTATGGTTTGTAAATGGCACCCAGAATTATGTGGCACGAAGCACAATTTCACATCATTCTGGGTCCATTTGTGTGAAAACAAGGTCCAATCAGGCTGAAACGTTACAAGAAGGTAGAATCTATTGAGTTGTAAGTGATCTGAACGTTTCATGATGATCGCACATTCCTACAGGGGGTCAAACCATGTCCCAAAGGTCACCGGGCCTGGTGTCACTTTAAAGAAGTAGTCCAGTTACACCCTTGTGGGCTTATAACTTGGCTTCTGAATATCCTAAAGAGGTCAGGTTTGTTTTAGAGTACTCCAATTAACAGCACCCATTACCCCAAAAAGGAATGGAGTCATTAGCACTTATGGTTTTTAAATGGCACCCAGAATTATGTTGCACGAAGCACAATTTCACATCATTCTGGGTCCATTTGGGTGAAAACAAGGTCCAATCAGGCTGAAACGTTACAAGAAGGTAGAATCTATTGAGTTGTAAGTGATATGAACGTTTCATGATGATCGCACATTCCTATAGGGGGTCAAATCATGTCCCAAAGGTCAACGGGCCTGGTGTCAATGTAAAGAAGTAGTCCAGTTACACATTTGTGGGCTTATAACTTGGCTTCTGAATGTCCTAGAGTGATCAGGTTTGTTTCAGAGTACTACAATCAACAGCCCCTACAACCACAAAAAGGAATGGAGTCATTAGCACTTATGGTTTGTAAATGGCACCCAGAATTATGATGCACGAAGCACAATTTCACATCATTCTGGGTCCATTTGTGTGAAAACAAGGTCCATTCAGAATGAAACGTTACAAGAAGGTAGAATCTATTGAGTTGTAAGTGATCTGAACTTTTCATTATGATCGCACATTCCTATAGGGGGTCAAACCATGTCCCAAAGGTCACCGGGCCTGGTGTCACTTTAAAGAAGTAGTCCAGTTACACCTTTGTGGGCTTATAACTTGGCTTCTGAATGTCCTAGAGAGATCAGGTTTGTTTTAGTGTACTCCAATCAACAGCCCCTACAACCACAAAAAGGAATGGAGTCATTAGCACTTATGGTTTGTAAATGGCACCCAGAATTATGTTGCACGAAGCACAATTTCACATCATTCTGGGTCCATTTGTGTGAAAACAAGGTCCAATCAGGCTGAAACGTAACAAGAAGGTAGAATCTATTGAGTTGTAAGTGATCTGAACGTTTCATGATGATCGCACATTCCTAAGGGGGTCAAACCATGTCCCAAATTTCACCGGGCCTGGTGTCACTTTAAAGAAGTAGTCCAGTTACACCTTTGTGGGCTTATAACTTGGCTTCTGAATGTCCTAGAGAGATCAGGTTTGTTTTAGTGTACTCCAATCAACAGCCCCTACAACCACAAAAAGGAATGGAGTCATTAGCACTTATGGTTTGTAAATGGCACCCAGAATTATGTTGCACGAAGCACAATTTCACATCATTCTGGGTCCATTTGTGTGAAAAGAATGTCCATTCAGGCTGAAACGTTTCTAAGAAGGTAGAATCTATTGAGTTGTAAGTGATCTGAACGTTTCATGATGATCGCACATTCCTATAGGGGGTCAAACCATGTCCCAAAGGTCACCGGGCCTGGTGTCACTTTAAAGAAGTAGTCCAGTTACACCTTTGTGGGCTTATAACTTGGCTTCGGAATGTCCTAGAGAGGTCAGGCTTGTTTTAGTGTACTCCAATCAACAGCCCCTACAGCCACAAAAAGGAATGGAGTCATTAGCACTTATGGTTTGTTAATGGCACCCAGAATTATGTTGCACGAAGCACAATTTCACATCATTCTGGGTCCATTTGTGTGAAAACAAGGTCCAATCAGGCTGAAACGTTACAAGAAGGTAGAATCAATTGAGTTTTAAGTGATATGAACGTTTCATGATGATCGCACATTCCTATAGGGGGTCAAACCATGTCCCAAAGGTCACCGGGGCTGGTGTCAATTTTAAAGAAGTAGTCCAGTTACACCTTTGTGGGCTTATAACTTGGCTTCTGAATGTCCTAGAGAGATCAGGTTGGTTTTAGTGTACTCCAATCAACAGCCCCTACAACCACAAAAAGGAATGGAGTCATTATGGTTTGTAAATGGCACCCAGAATTATGTTGCATGAAGCACAATTTCACATCATTCTGGGTCCATTTGTGTGAAAACAAGGTCCAATCAGGCTGAAACGTTACAAGAAGGTAGAATCTATTGAGGTGTAAGTGATCTGAACGTTTCATGATGATCGCACATTCCTAAGGGGGTCAAACCATGTCCCAAAGGTCACCGGGCCTGGTGTCACTTTAAAGAAGTAGTCCAGTTACACCTTTGTGGGCTTATAACTCGGCTTCTGAATATCCTAGAGAGGTCAGGTTTAATTTAGAGTACTCCCATTAACAGCCCCCATTACCCCAAAAAGGAATGGAGTCATTAGCACTTATGGTTTTTAAATGGCACCCAGAATTATGTTGCACAAAGCACAATTTCACATCATTCTGGGTTCATTTGTGTGAAAACAAGGTCCAATCAGGCTGAAACGTTACAGGAAGGTAGAATCTATTGAGTTGTAAGTGATCTGAACGTTTCCTGATGATAGCACTTTCCTAAGGGGGTCAAACCATGTCCCAAAGGTCACTGGATCGGTGTCAATTTAAAGAACTAGTCCAGTTACACATTTGTGGGCTTATAACTTGGCTTCTGAATGTCCTAGAGAGATCAGGTTTGTTTTAGTGTACTCCAATCAACAGCCCCTACAACCACAAAAAGGAATGGAGTCATTAACACTTATGGTTTGTAAATGGCACCCAGAATTATGTTGCACGAAGCACAATTTCACATCATTCTGGGTCCATTTGTGTGAAAACAAGGTCCAATCAGGCTGAAACGTTACAAGAAGGAAGAATCTATTGAGTTGTAAGTGATCTGAATGTTTCATGATCATCGCACATTCCTATATGGGGTCAAACCATGTCCCAAAGGTCACCGGGCCTGGTGTCACGTTAAAGAAGTAGTCCAGTTACACCTTTGTGGGCTTGTAACTTGGCTTCTGAATATCCTAAAGAGGTCAGGTTTGTTTTAGAGTACTCCAATTAACAGCCCCCATTCCCCAAAAAGGAATGGAGTCATTAGCACTTATGGTTTTTAAATGGCACCCAGAATTATGTTGCACAAAGCACATTTTCACATCATTCTGGGTTCATTTGTGTGAAAACAAGGTCCAATCAGGCTGAAACGTTACAGGAAGGTAGAATCTATTGAGTTGTAAGTGATCTGAACGTTTCATGATGATAGCACTTTCTTAAGGGGGTCAAACCATGTCCTAAAGGTCACCGGATCTTGTGTCACTTTAAAGAAGTAGTCCAGTTACACATTTGTGGGCTTATAACTTGGCTTCTGAATGTCCTAGAGAGATCAGGTTTGTTTTAGTGTACTCCAATCAACAGCCCCTACAACCACAAAAAGGAATGGAGTCATTAGCACTTATGGTTTGTAAATGGCACCCAGAATTATGTTGCACGAAGCACAATTTCACATCATTCTGGGTCCATTTGTGTGAAAACAAGGTCCAATCAGGCTGAAACGTAACAAGAAGGTAGAATCTATTGAGTTGTAAGTGATCTGAACGTTTCATGATGATCGCACATTCCTAAAGGGGTCAAACCATGTCCCAAATTTCACCGGGCCTGGTGTCACTTTAAAGAAGTAGTCCAGTTACACCTTTGTGGGCTTATAACTTGGCTTCTGAATGTCCTAGAGAGATCAGGTTTGTTTTAGTGTACTCCAATCAACAGCCCCTACAACCACAAAAAGGAATGGAGTCATTAGCACTTATGGTTTGTAAATGGCACCCAGAATTATGTTGCACGAAGCACAATTTCACATCATTCTGGGTCCATTTGTGTGAAAACAAGGTCCAATCAGGCTGAAACGTTACAAGAAGGTAGAATCAATTGAGTTTTAAGTGATATGAACGTTTCATGATGATCGCACATTCCTATAGGGGGTCAAACCATGTCCCAAAGGTCACCGGGCCTGGTGTCACTTTAAAGAAGTAGTCCAGTTACACCTTTGTGGGCTTATAACTTGGCTTCTGAATGTCCTAGAGAGATCAGGTTTGTTTTAGTGTACTCCAATCAACAGCCCCTACAACCACAAAAAGGAATGGAGTCATTATGGTTTGTAAATGGCACCCAGAATTATGTTGCATGAAGCACAATTTCACATCATTCTGGGTCCATTTGTGTGAAAACAAGGTCCAATCAGGCTGAAACGTTACAAGAAGGTAGAATCTATTGAGGTGTAAGTGATCTGAACGTTTCATGATGATCGCACATTCCTAAGGGGGTCAAACCATGTCCCAAAGGTCACCGGGCCTGGTGTCACTTTAAAGAAGTAGTCCAGTTACACCTTTGTGGGCTTATAACTCGGCTTCTGAATATCCTAGAGAGGTCAGGTTTAATTTAGAGTACTCCAATTAACAGCCCCCATTACCCCAAAAAGGAATGGAGTCATTAGCACTTATGGTTTTTAAATGGCACCCAGAATTATGTTGCACGAAGCACAATTTCACATCATTCTGGGTTCATTTGTGTGAAAACAAGGTCCAATCAGGCTGAAACGTTACAGGAAGGTAGAATCTATTGAGTTGTAAGTGATCTGAACGTTTCCTGATGATAGCACTTTCCTATAGGGGGTCAAACCATGTCCCAAAGGTCACTGGATCGGTGTCAATTTAAAGAAGTAGTCCAGTTACACATTTGTGGGCTTATAACTTGGCTTCTGAATGTCCTAGAGAGATCAGGTTTGTTTTAGTGTACTCCAATCAACAGCCCCTACAACCACAAAAAGGAATGGAGTCATTAGCACTTATGGTTTGTAAATGGCACCCAGAATTATGTGGCACGAAGCACAATTTCACATCATTCTGGGTCCATTTGTGTGAAAACAAGGTCCAATCAGGCTGAAACGTTACAAGAAGGTAGAATCTATTGAGTTGTAAGTGATCTGAACGTTTCATGATGATCGCACATTCCTACAGGGGGTCAAACCATGTCCCAAAGGTCACCGGGCCTGGTGTCACTTTAAAGAAGTAGTCCAGTTACACCTTTGTGGGCTTATAACTTGGCTTCTGAATATCCTAAAGAGGTCAGGTTTGTTTTAGAGTACTCCAATTAACAGCCCCCATTACCCCAAAAAGGAATGGAGTCATTAGCACTTATGGTTTTTAAATGGCACCCAGAATTATGTTGCACGAAGCACAATTTCACATCATTCTGGGTCCATTTGGGTGAAAACAAGGTCCAATCAGGCTGAAACGTTACAAGAAGGTAGAATCTATTGAGTTGTAAGTGATCTGAACGTTTCATGATGATCGCACATTCCTAAGTGGGTCAAACCATGTCCCAAAGGTCACCGGATCTGGTGTCACTTTAAAGAAGTAGTCCAGTTACACATTTGTGGGCTTATAACTTGGCTTCTGAATGTCCTAGAGAGATCAGGTTTGTTTTAGTGTACTCCAATCAACAGCCCCTACAACCTCAAAAAAGAATGGAGTCATTAGAACTTAAGGTTTGTAAATGGCACCCAGAATTATGTTGCACGAAGCACAATTTCACATCATTCTGGGTCCATTTGTGTGAAAACAAGGTCCAATCAGGCTGAAACGTTACAAGAAGGTAGAATATATTGAGTTGTAAGTGATATGAACGTTTCATGATGATCGCACATTCCTATAGGGGGTCAAATCATGTCCCAAAGGTCAACGGGCCTGGTGTCAATGTAAAGAAGTAGTCCAGTTACACATTTGTGGGCTTATAACTTGGCTTCTGAATGTCCTAGAGTGATCAGGTTTGTTTCAGAGTACTACAATCAACAGCCCCTACAACCACAAAAAGGAATGGAGTCATTAGCGCTTATGGTTTGTAAATGGCACCCAGAATTATGATGCACGAAGCACAATTTCACATCATTCTGGGTCCATTTGTGTGAAAACAAGGTCCAATCAGGCTGAAACGTTACAAGAAGGAAGAATCTATTGAGTTGTAAGTGATCTGAATGTTTCATGATCATCGCACATTCCTATATGGGGTCAAACCATGTCCCAAAGGTCACCGGGCCTGGTGTCACGTTAAAGAAGTAGTCCAGTTACACCTTTGTGGGCTTGTAACTTGGCTTCTGAATATCCTAAAGAGGTCAGGTTTGTTTTAGAGTACTCCAATTAACAGCCCCCATTCCCCAAAAAGGAATGGAGTCATTAGCACTTATGGTTTGTAAATGGCACCCAGAATTATGTGGCACGAAGCACAATTTCACATCATTCTGGGTCCATTTGTGTGAAAACAAGGTCCAATCAGGCTGAAACGTTACAAGAAGGTAGAATCTATTGAGTTGTAAGTGATCTGAACGTTTCATGATGATCGCACATTCCTACAGGGGGTCAAACCATGTCCCAAAGGTCACCGGGCCTGGTGTCACTTTAAAGAAGTAGTCCAGTTACACCTTTGTGGGCTTATAACTTGGCTTCTGAATATCCTAAAGAGGTCAGGTTTGTTTTAGAGTACTCCAATTAACAGCCCCCATTACCCCAAAAAGGAATGGAGTCATTAGCACTTATGGTTTTTAAATGGCACCCAGAATTATGTTGCACGAAGCACAATTTCACATCATTCTGGGTCCATTTGGGTGAAAACAAGGTCCAATCAGGCTGAAACGTTACAAGAAGGTAGAATCTATTGAGTTGTAAGTGATCTGAACGTTTCATGATGATCGCACATTCCTAAGTGGGTCAAACCATGTCCCAAAGGTCACCGGATCTGGTGTCACTTTAAAGAAGTAGTCCAGTTACACATTTGTGGGCTTATAACTTGGCTTCTGAATGTCCTAGAGAGATCAGGTTTGTTTTAGTGTACTCCAATCAACAGCCCCTACAACCTCAAAAAAGAATGGAGTCATTAGAACTTAAGGTTTGTAAATGGCACCCAGAATTATGTTGCACGAAGCACAATTTCACATCATTCTGGGTTCATTTGTGTGAAAACAAGGTCCAATCAGGCTGAAACGTTACAAGAAGGTAGAATATATTGAGTTGTAAGTGATATGAATGTTTCATGATGATCGCACATTCCTATAGGGGGTCAAATCATGTCCCAAAGGTCAACGGGCCTGGTGTCAATGTAAAGAAGTAGTCCAGTTACACATTTGTGGGCTTATAACTTGGCTTCCGAATGTCCTAGAGTGATCAGGTTTGTTTCAGAGTACTACAATCAACAGCCCCTACAACCACAAAAAGGAATGGAGTCATTAGCACTTATGGTTTGTAAATGGCACCCAGAATTATGATGCACGAAGCACAATTTCACATCATTCTGGGTCCATTTGTGTGAAAACAAGGTCCATTCAGGCTGAAACGTTACAAGAAGGTAGAGTCTATTGAGTTGTAAGTGATCTGAACTTTTCATTATGATCGCACATTCCTATAGGGGGTCAAACCATGTCCCAAAGGTCACCGGGCCTGGTGTCACTTTAAATAAGTAGTCCAGTTACACCTTTGTGGGCTTATAACTTGGCTTCTGAATGTCCTAGAGTGATCAGGTTTGTTTCAGAGTACTACAATCAACAGCCCCTACAACCACAAAAAGGAATGGAGTCATTAGCACTTATGGTTTGTAAATGGCGCCCAGAATTATGTTGCACGAAGCACAATTTCACATCATTCTGGGTCCATTTGTGTGAAAACAAGGTCCAATCAGGCTGAAACGTTACAAGAAGGTAGAATCTATTGAGTTGTAAGTGATCTGAACGTTTCATGATGATCACACATTCCTAAGGGGGTCAAACCATTTCCCAAAGGTCACCGGGCCTGGTGTCACTTTAAAGAAGTAGTCCAGTTACACCTTTGTGGGCTTATAACTTGGCTTCTGAATGTCCTAGAGGGGTCAGGTTTAATTTAGAGTACTCCAATTAACAGCCCCCATTACCCCAAAAAGGAATGGAGTCATTAGCACTTATGGGTTGTAAATGGCACCCAGAATTATGTGGCACGAAGCAAAATTTCACATCATTCTGGGTTCATTTGTGTGAAAACAAGGTCCAATCAGGCTGAAACGTTACAGGAAGGTAGAATCTATTGAGTTGTAAGTGATCTGAAAGTTTCATGATGATAGCACTTTCCTAAGGAGGTAAAACCATGTCCCAAAGGTCACCGGATCGGTGTCAATTTAAAAAAGTAGTCCAGTTACACATTTGTGGGCTTATAACTTGGCTTCTGAATGTCCTAGAGAGATCAGGTTTGTTTTAGTGTGCTCCAATCAACAGCCCCTACAACCACAAAAAGGAATGGAGTCATTAGCACTTATGGTTTTTAAATGGCACCCAGAATTATGTTGCACGAAGCACAATTTCACATCATTCTGGGTTCATTTGTGTGAAAACAAGGTCCAATCAGGCTGAAACGTTACAGGACGGTAGAATCTATTGAGTTGTAAGTGATCTGAACGTTTCATGATGATAGCACATTCCTAAGGGGGTCAAACCATGTCCCAAAGGTCACCGGGCCTGGTGCCACTTTAAAGAAGTAGTCCAGTTACACCTTTGTGGGCTTATAACTTGGCTTCTGAATGTCCTAGAGAAGTCAGGCTTGTTTTAGTGTACTTCTTCAATAAACAGCCCCTACAACCACAAAAAGGAATGGAGTCATTAGCACTTATGGTTTTTAAATGGCACCCAGAATTATGTTGCACATGGTTTTTAAATGGCACCCAGAATTATGTTGCACAAAGCACAATTTCACATCATTCTGGGTTCATTTGTGTGAAAACAAGGTCCAATCAGGCTGAAACGTTACAAGAAGGTAGAATCTGTTGAGTTGTAAGTGATCTGAACGTTTCATGATGATTGCACTTTCCTAAGGGGGTCAAACCATGTCCCAGAGGTCACCGGATCTGGTGTCAATTTAAAGAAGTAGTCCAGTTACACATTTGTGGGCTTATAACTTGGCTTCTAAATGTCCTAGAGAGATCAGGTTTGTTTTAGTGTACTCCAATCAACAGCCCCTACAACCACAAAAAGGAATGGAGTCATTAGCACTTATGGCTTTTAAATGGCACCCAGAATTATGTTGCACGAAGCACAATTTCACATCATTCTGGGTCCATTTGTGTGAAAACAAGGTCCAGTCAGGCTGAAACGTTACAAGAAGGTAGAATCTGTTGAGTTGTAAGTGATCTGAAAGTTTCATGATGATCGCACATTCCTATAGGGGGTCAAACCATGTCCCAAAGGTCACCGGGCCTGGTGTCACTTTAAAGAAGTAGTCCAGTTACACCTTTGTGGGCTTATAACTTGGCTTCTGAATATCCTACAGAGGTCAGGTTTGTTTTAGAGTACTCCAATTAACAGCCCCCATTACCCCAAAAAGGAATGGAGTCATTAGCACTTATGGTTTTTAAATGGCACCCAGAATTATGTTGCACAAAGCACAATTTCACATCATTCTGGGTTCATTTGTGTGAAAACAAGGTCCAATCAGGCTGAAACGTTACAAGAAGGTAGAATCAATTGAGTTGTAAGTGATCTGAAAGTTTCATGATGATCGCACATTCCTATAGGGGGTCAAACCATGTCCCAAAGGTCACCGGGCCTGGTGTCACTTTAAAGAAGTAGTCCAGTTACACCTTTGTGGGCTTATAACTTGGCTTCTGAATGTCCTAGAGAGATCAGGTTTGTTTTAGTGTACTCCAATCAACAGCCCCTACAACCACTAAAAGGAATGGAGTCATTATGGTTTGTAAATGGCACCCAGAATTATGTTGCATGAAGCACAATTTCACATCATTCTGGGTCCATTTGTGTGAAAACAAGGTCCAATCAGGCTGAAACGTTACAAGAAGGTAGAATCTATTGAGTTGTAAGTGATCTGAACGTTTCATGATGATCGCACATTCCTATAGGGGGTCAAACCATGTCCCAAAGGTCACCGGGCCTGGTGTCACTTTAAAGAAGTAGTCCAGATACACCTTTGTGGGCTTATAACTTGGCTTCTGAATATCCTAGAGAGGTCAGGTTTAATTTAGAGTACTCCAATTAACAGCCCCCATTACCCCAAAAAGGAATGGAGTCATTAGAACTTATGGTTTTTAAATGGCACCCAGAATTATGTTGCACGAAGCACAATTTCACATCATTCTGGGTTCATTTGTGTGAAAACAAGGTCCAATCAGGCTGAAACGTTACAGGAAGGTAGAATCTATTGAGTTGTAAGTGAACTGAACGTTTCATGATGATAGCACTTTCCTATAGGGGGTCAAACCATGTCCCAAAGGTCACTGGATCGGTGTCAATTTAAAGAAGTAGTCCAGTTACACATTTGTGGGCATATAACTTGGCCTCTGAATGTCCTAGAGAGATCAGGTTTGTTTTAGTGTACTCCAATCAACAGCCCCTACAACCACAAAAAGGAATGGAGTCATTAGCACTTATGGTTTGTAAATGGCACCCAGAATTATGTGGCACGAAGCACAATTTCACATCATTCTTGGTCCATTTGTGTGAAAACAAGGTCCAATCAGGCTGAAACGTTACAAGAAGGTAGAATCTATTGAGTTGTAAGTGATCTGAACGTTTCATGATGATCGCACATTCCTACAGGTGGTCAAACCATGTCCCAAAGGTCACCGGGCCTGGTGTCACTTTAAAGAAGTAGTCCAGTTACACCTTTGTGGGCTTATAACTTTGCTTCTGAATATCCTAAAGAGGTCAGGTTTGTGTTAGAGTACTCCAATTAACAGCCCCCATTACCCCAAAAAGGAATGGAGTCATTAGCACTTATGATTTTAAATGGCACCCAGAATTATGTTGCACAAAGCACAATTTCACATCATTCTGGGTTCATTTGTGTGAAAACAAGGTCCAATCAGGCTGAAACGTTACAGGAAGGTAGAATCTATTGAGTTGTAAGTGATCTGAACGTTTCCTGATGATAGCAGTTTCCTAAGGGTGTCAATCCATGTCCTAGAGGTCACCGGATCTGGTGTCACTTTAAAGAAGTAGTCCAGTTACACATTGGTGGGCTTATAACTTGGCTTCTGAATATCCTAGAGAGGTCAGGTTTGTTTTAGAGTACTCCAATTAACAGCCCCTATTACCTCAAAAAGGAATGGAGTCATTAGCACTTACTGTTTTTAAATGGCACCCAGAATTATGTTGCACGAAGCACAATTTCACATCATTCTGGGTCCATTTGGGTGAAAACAAGGTCCAATCAGGCTGAAACGTTACAAGAAGGTAGAATCTATTGAGTTGTAAGTGATCTGAACGTTTCATGATGATCGCACATTCCTAAGTGGGTCAAACCATGTACCAAAGGTCACCGGATCTGGTGTCACTTCAAAGAAGTAGTCCAGTTACACATTTGTGGGCTTATAACTTGGCTTCTGAATGTCCTAGAGAGATCAGGTTTGTTTTAGTGTACTCCAATCAACAGCCCCTACAACCACAAAAAAGAATGGAGTCATTAGAACTTATGGTTTGTAAATGGCACCCAGAATTATGTTGCACGAAGCACAATTTCACATCATTCTGGGTCCATTTGTGTGAAAACAAGGTCCAATCAGGCTGAAATGTTACAAGAAGGTAGAATCTATTGAGTTGTAAGTGATATGAACGTTTCATGATGATCGCACATTCCTATAGGGGGTCAAACCATGTCCCAAAGGTCAACGGGCCTGGTGTCAATGTAAATAAGTTGTCCAGTTACACATTTGTGGGCATATAACTTGGCTTCTGAATGTCCCAGAGTGATCAGGTTTGTTTCAGAGTACTACAATCAACAGCCCCTACAACCACAAAAAGGAATGGAGTCATTAGCACTTATGGTTTGTAAATGGCTCCCAGATTTATGATGCACGAAGCACAATTTCACATCATTCTGGGTCCATTTGTGTGAAAACAAGGTCAATTCAGGTTGAAACGTTACAAGAAGGTAGAATCTATTGAGTTGTAAGTGATTTGAACGTTTCATGATGATCGCACATTCCTATAGGGGGTCAAATCATGTCCCAAAGGTCACCGGGCCTGGTGTCACTTTAAATAAGTAGTCCAGTTACACCTTTGTGGGCTTATAACTTGGCTTCTGAATGTCCTAGAGAGGTCAGGCTTGTTTTAGTGTACTCCAATAAACAGCCCCTACAGCCACAAAAAGGAATGGAGTCATTAGCACTTATGGTTTGTAAATGGCGCCCAGAATTATGTTGCACGAAGCACAATTTCACATCATTCTGGGTCCATTTGTGTGAAAACAAGGTCCAATCAGGCTGAAACGTTACAAGAAGGTAGAATCTATTGAGTTGTAAGTGATCTGAACGTTTCATGATGATCGCACTTTCCTAAGGGGGTCAAACCATGTCCCAAAGGTCACCGGGCCTGGTGTCACTTTAAAGAAGTAGTCCAGTTACACCTTTGTGGGCTTATAACTCTGCTTCTGAATATCCTAGAGAGGTCAGGTTTAATTTAGAGTACTCCAATTAACAGCCCCCATTACCCCAAAATGGAATGGAGTCATTAGCACTTATGGGTTGTAAATGGCACCCAGAATTATGTGGCACGAAGCAAAATTTCACATCATTCCGGGTTCATTTGTGTGAAAACAAGGTCCAATCAGGCTGAAACGTTACAGGAAGGTAGAATCTATTGAGTTGTAAGTGATCTGAACGTTTCATGATGATAGCACTTTCCTAAGGAGGTAAAACCATGTCCCAAAGGTCACAAGATCGGTGTCAATTTAAAGAAGTAGTCCAGTTACACATTTGTGGGCATATAACTTGGCTTCTGAATGTCCTAGAGAGATCAGGTTTGTTTTAGTGTACTCCAATCAACAGCCCCTACAACCACAAAAAGGAATGGAGTCATTAGCACTTATGGTTTGTAAATGGCACCCAGAATTATGTGGCACGAAGCACAATTTCACATCATTCTGGGTCCATTTGTGTGAAAACAAGGTCCAATCAGGCTGAAACGTAACAAGAAGGTAGAATCTATTGAGTTGTAAGTGATCTGAACGTTTCATGATGATCGCACATTCCTAAAGGGGTCAAACCATGTCCCAAATTTCACCGGGCCTGGTGTCACTTTAAAGAAGTAGTCCAGTTACACCATTGTGGGCTTATAACTTGGCTTCTGAATGTCCTAGAGAGATCAGGTTTGTTTTAGTGTACTCCAATCAACAGCCCCTTCAACCACAAAAAGGAATGGAGTCATTAGCACTTATGGTTTGTAAATGGCACCCAGAATTATGTTGCACGAAGCACAATTTCACATCATTCTGGGTCCATTTGTGTGAAAACAAGGTCCAATCAGGCTGAAACGTTACAAGAAGGTAGAATCAATTGAGTTTTAAGTGATATGAACGTTTCATGATGATCGCACATTCCTATAGGGGGTCAAACCATGTCCCAAAGGTCACCGGGCCTGGTGTCACTTTAAAGAAGTAGTCCAGTTACACCTTTGTGGGCTTATAACTTGGCTTCTGAATGTCCTAGAGAGATCAGGTTTGTTTTAGTGTACTCCAATCAACAGCCCCTACAACCACAAAAAGGAATGGAGTCATTATGGTTTGTAAATGGCACCCAGAATTATGTTGCATGAAGCACAATTTCACATCATTCTGGGTCCATTTGTGTGAAAACAAGGTCCAATCAGGCTGAAACGTTACAAGAAGGTAGAATCTATTGAGGTGTAAGTGATCTGAACGTTTCATGATGATCGCACATTCCTAAGGGGGTCAAACCATGTCCCAAAGGTCACCGGGCCTGGTGTCACTTTAAAGAAGTAGTCCAGTTACACCTTTGTGGGCTTATAACTCGGCTTCTGAATATCCTAGAGAGGTCAGGTTTAATTTAGAGTACTCCAATTAACAGCCCCCATTACCCCAAAAAGGAATGGAGTCATTAGCACTTATGGTTTTTAAATGGCACCCAGAATTATGTTGCACGAAGCACAATTTCACATCATTCTGGGTTCATTTGTGTGAAAACAAGGTCCAATCAGGCTGAAACGTTACAGGAAGGTAGAATCTATTGAGTTGTAAGTGATCTGAACGTTTCCTGATGATAGCACTTTCCTATAGGGGGTCAAACCATGTCCCAAAGGTCACTGGATCGGTGTCAATTTAAAGAAGTAGTCCAGTTACACATTTGTGGGCTTATAACTTGGCTTCTGAATGTCCTAGAGAGATCAGGTTTGTTTTAGTGTACTCCAATCAACAGCCCCTACAACCACAAAAAGGAATGGAGTCATTAGCACTTATGGTTTGTAAATGGCACCCAGAATTATGTGGCACGAAGCACAATTTCACATCATTCTGGGTCCATTTGTGTGAAAACAAGGTCCAATCAGGCTGAAATGTTACAAGAAGGTAGAATCTATTGAGTTGTAAGTGATCTGAACGTTTCATGATGATCGCACATTCCTACAGGGGGTCAAACCATGTCCCAAAGGTCACCGGGCCTGGTGTCACTTTAAAGAAGTAGTCCAGTTACACCTTTGTGGGCTTATAACTTGGCTTCTGAATATCCTAAAGAGGTCAGGTTTGTTTTAGAGTACTCCAATTAACAGCCCCCATTACCCCAAAAAGGAATGGAGTCATTAGCACTTATGGTTTTTAAATGGCACCCAGAATTATGTTGCACGAAGCACAATTTCACATCATTCTGGGTCCATTTGGGTGAAAACAAGGTCCAATCAGGCTGAAACGTTACAAGAAGGTAGAATCTATTGAGTTGTAAGTGATCTGAACGTTTCATGATGATCGCACATTCCTAAGTGGGTCAAACCATGTCCCAAAGGTCACCGGATCTGGTGTCACTTTAAAGAAGTAGTCCAGTTACACATTTGTGGGCTTATAACTTGGCTTCTGAATGTCCTAGAGAGATCAGGTTTGTTTTAGTGTACTCCAATCAACAGCCCCTACAACCTCAAAAAAGAATGGAGTCATTAGAACTTAAGGTTTGTAAATGGCACCCAGAATTATGTTGCACGAAGCACAATTTCACAACATTCTGGGTCCATTTGTGTGAAAACAAGGTCCAATCAGGCTGAAACGTTACAAGAAGGTAGAATATATTGAGTTGTAAGTGATATGAACGTTTCATGATGATCGCACATTCCTATAGGGGGTCAAATCATGTCCCAAAGGTCAACGGGCCTGGTGTCAATGTAAAGAAGTAGTCCAGTTACACATTTGTGGGCTTATAACTTGGCTTCTGAATGTCCTAGAGTGATCAGGTTTGTTTCAGAGTACTACAATCAACAGCCCCTACAACCACAAAAAGGAATGGAGTCATTAGCGCTTATGGTTTGTAAATGGCACCCAGAATTATGATGCACGAAGCACAATTTCACATCATTCTGGGTCCATTTGTGTGAAAACAAGGTCCAATCAGGCTGAAACGTTACAAGAAGGAAGAATCTATTGAGTTGTAAGTGATCTGAATGTTTCATGATCATCGCACATTCCTATATGGGGTCAAACCATGTCCCAAAGGTCACCGGGCCTGGTGTCACGTTAAAGAAGTAGTCCAGTTACACCTTTGTGGGCTTGTAACTTGGCTTCTGAATATCCTAAAGAGGTCAGGTTTGTTTTAGAGTACTCCAATTAACAGCCCCCATTCCCCAAAAAGGAATGGAGTCATTAGCACTTATGGTTTGTAAATGGCACCCAGAATTATGTGGCACGAAGCACAATTTCACATCATTCTGGGTCCATTTGTGTGAAAACAAGGTCCAATCAGGCTGAAACGTTACAAGAAGGTAGAATCTATTGAGTTGTAAGTGATCTGAACGTTTCATGATGATCGCACATTCCTACAGGGGGTCAAACCATGTCCCAAAGGTCACCGGGCCTGGTGTCACTTTAAAGAAGTAGTCCAGTTACACCTTTGTGGGCTTATAACTTGGCTTCTGAATATCCTAAAGAGGTCAGGTTTGTTTTAGAGTACTCCAATTAACAGCCCCCATTACCCCAAAAAGGAATGGAGTCATTAGCACTTATGGTTTTTAAATGGCACCCAGAATTATGTTGCACGAAGCACAATTTCACATCATTCTGGGTCCATTTGGGTGAAAACAAGGTCCAATCAGGCTGAAACGTTACAAGAAGGTAGAATCTATTGAGTTGTAAGTGATCTGAACGTTTCATGATGATCGCACATTCCTAAGTGGGTCAAACCATGTCCCAAAGGTCACCGGATCTGGTGTCACTTTAAAGAAGTAGTCCAGTTACACATTTGTGGGCTTATAACTTGGCTTCTGAATGTCCTAGAGAGATCAGGTTTGTTTTAGTGTACTCCAATCAACAGCCCCTACAACCTCAAAAAAGAATGGAGTCATTAGAACTTAAGGTTTGTAAATGGCACCCAGAATTATGTTGCACGAAGCACAATTTCACATCATTCTGGGTTCATTTGTGTGAAAACAAGGTCCAATCAGGCTGAAACGTTACAAGAAGGTAGAATATATTGAGTTGTAAGTGATATGAACGTTTCATGATGATCGCACATTCCTATAGGGGGTCAAATCATGTCCCAAAGGTCAACGGGCCTGGTGTCAATGTAAAGAAGTAGTCCAGTTACACATTTGTGGGCTTATAACTTGGCTTCCGAATGTCCTAGAGTGATCAGGTTTGTTTCAGAGTACTACAATCAACAGCCCCTACAACCACAAAAAGGAATGGAGTCATTAGCACTTATGGTTTGTAAATGGCACCCAGAATTATGATGCACGAAGCACAATTTCACATCATTCTGGGTCCATTTGTGTGAAAACAAGGTCCATTCAGGCTGAAACGTTACAAGAAGGTAGAGTCTATTGAGTTGTAAGTGATCTGAACTTTTCATTATGATCGCACATTCCTATAGGGGGTCAAACCATGTCCCAAAGGTCACCGGGCCTGGTGTCACTTTAAATAAGTAGTCCAGTTACACCTTTGTGGGCTTATAACTTGGCTTCTGAATGTCCTAGAGGGGTCAGGTTTAATTTAGAGTACTCCAATTAACAGCCCCCATTACCCCAAAAAGGAATGGAGTCATTAGCACTTATGGGTTGTAAATGGCACCCAGAATTATGTGGCACGAAGCAAAATTTCACATCATTCTGGGTTCATTTGTGTGAAAACAAGGTCCAATCAGGCTGAAACGTTACAGGAAGGTAGAATCTATTGAGTTGTAAGTGATCTGAAAGTTTCATGATGATAGCACTTTCCTAAGGAGGTAAAACCATGTCCCAAAGGTCACCGGATCGGTGTCAATTTAAAAAAGTAGTCCAGTTACACATTTGTGGGCTTATAACTTGGCTTCTGAATGTCCTAGAGAGATCAGGTTTGTTTTAGTGTGCTCCAATCAACAGCCCCTACAACCACAAAAAGGAATGGAGTCATTAGCACTTATGGTTTTTAAATGGCACCCAGAATTATGTTGCACGAAGCACAATTTCACATCATTCTGGGTTCATTTGTGTGAAAACAAGGTCCAATCAGGCTGAAACGTTACAGGAAGGTAGAATCTATTGAGTTGTAAGTGATCTGAACGTTTCATGATGATAGCACATTCCTAAGGGGGTCAAACCATGTCCCAAAGGTCACCGGGCCTGGTGCCACTTTAAAGAAGTAGTCCAGTTACACCTTTGTGGGCTTATAACTTGGCTTCTGAATGTCCTAGAGAAGTCAGGCTTGTTTTAGTGTACTTCTTCAATAAACAGCCCCTACAACCACAAAAAGGAATGGAGTCATTAGCACTTATGGTTTTTAAATGGCACCCAGAATTATGTTGCACATGGTTTTTAAATGGCACCCAGAATTATGTTGCACAAAGCACAATTTCACATCATTCTGGGTTCATTTGTGTGAAAACAAGGTCCAATCAGGCTGAAACGTTACAAGAAGGTAGAATCTGTTGAGTTGTAAGTGATCTGAACGTTTCATGATGATTGCACTTTCCTAAGGGGGTCAAACCATGTCCCAGAGGTCACCGGATCTGGTGTCAATTTAAAGAAGTAGTCCAGTTACACATTTGTGGGCTTATAACTTGGCTTCTAAATGTCCTAGAGAGATCAGGTTTGTTTTAGTGTACTCCAATCAACAGCCCCTACAACCACAAAAAGGAATGGAGTCATTAGCACTTATGGCTTTTAAATGGCACCCAGAATTATGTTGCACGAAGCACAATTTCACATCATTCTGGGTCCATTTGTGTGAAAACAAGGTCCAGTCAGGCTGAAACGTTACAAGAAGGTAGAATCTGTTGAGTTGTAAGTGATCTGAAAGTTTCATGATGATCGCACATTCCTATAGGGGGTCAAACCATGTCCCAAAGGTCACCGGGCCTGGTGTCACTTTAAAGAAGTAGTCCAGTTACACCTTTGTGGGCTTATAACTTGGCTTCTGAATATCCTACAGAGGTCAGGTTTGTTTTAGAGTACTCCAATTAACAGCCCCCATTACCCCAAAAAGGAATGGAGTCATTAGCACTTATGGTTTTTAAATGGCACCCAGAATTATGTTGCACAAAGCACAATTTCACATCATTCTGGGTTCATTTGTGTGAAAACAAGGTCCAATCAGGCTGAAACGTTACAAGAAGGTAGAATCAATTGAGTTGTAAGTGATCTGAAAGTTTCATGATGATCGCACATTCCTATAGGGGGTCAAACCATGTCCCAAAGGTCACCGGGCCTGGTGTCACTTTAAAGAAGTAGTCCAGTTACACCTTTGTGGGCTTATAACTTGGCTTCTGAATGTCCTAGAGAGATCAGGTTTGTTTTAGTGTACTCCAATTAACAGCCCCTACAACCACTAAAAGGAATGGAGTCATTATGGTTTGTAAATGGCACCCAGAATTATGTTGCATGAAGCACAATTTCACATCATTCTGGGTCCATTTGTGTGAAAACAAGGTCCAATCAGGCTGAAACGTTACAAGAAGGTAGAATCTATTGAGTTGTAAGTGATCTGAACGTTTCATGATGATCGCACATTCCTATAGGGGGTCAAACCATGTCCCAAAGGTCACCGGGCCTGGTGTCACTTTAAAGAAGTAGTCCAGATACACCTTTGTGGGCTTATAACTTGGCTTCTGAATATCCTAGAGAGGTCAGGTTTAATTTAGAGTACTCCAATTAACAGCCCCCATTACCCCAAAAAGGAATGGAGTCATTAGAACTTATGGTTTTTAAATGGCACCCAGAATTATGTTGCACGAAGCACAATTTCACATCATTCTGGGTTCATTTGTGTGAAAACAAGGTCCAATCAGGCTGAAACGTTACAGGAAGGTAGAATCTATTGAGTTGTAAGTGAACTGAACGTTTCATGATGATAGCACTTTCCTATAGGGGGTCAAACCATGTCCCAAAGGTCACTGGATCGGTGTCAATTTAAAGAAGTAGTCCAGTTACACATTTGTGGGCATATAACTTGGCCTCTGAATGTCCTAGAGAGATCAGGTTTGTTTTAGTGTACTCCAATCAACAGCCCCTACAACCACAAAAAGGAATGGAGTCATTAGCACTTATGGTTTGTAAATGGCACCCAGAATTATGTGGCACGAAGCACAATTTCACATCATTCTGGGTCCATTTGTGTGAAAACAAGGTCCAATCAGGCTGAAACGTTACAAGAAGGTAGAATCTATTGAGTTGTAAGTGATCTGAACGTTTCATGATGATCGCACATTCCTACAGGTGGTCAAACCATGTCCCAAAGGTCACCGGGCCTGGTGTCACTTTAAAGAAGTAGTCCAGTTACACCTTTGTGGGCTTATAACTTTGCTTCTGAATATCCTAAAGAGGTCAGGTTTGTGTTAGAGTACTCCAATTAACAGCCCCCATTACCCCAAAAAGGAATGGAGTCATTAGCACTTATGATTTTAAATGGCACCCAGAATTATGTTGCACAAAGCACAATTTCACATCATTCTGGGTTCATTTGTGTGAAAACAAGGTCCAATCAGGCTGAAACGTTACAGGAAGGTAGAATCTATTGAGTTGTAAGTGATCTGAACGTTTCCTGATGATAGCAGTTTCCTAAGGGTGTCAATCCATGTCCTAGAGGTCACCGGATCTGGTGTCACTTTAAAGAAGTAGTCCAGTTACACATTTGTGGGCTTATAACTTGGCTTCTGAATATCCTAGAGAGGTCAGGTTTGTTTTAGAGTACTCCAATTAACAGCCCCTATTACCTCAAAAAGGAATGGAGTCATTAGCACTTACTGTTTTTAAATGGCACCCAGAATTATGTTGCACGAAGCACAATTTCACATCATTCTGGGTCCATTTGGGTGAAAACAAGGTCCAATCAGGCTGAAACGTTACAAGAAGGTAGAATCTATTGAGTTGTAAGTGATCTGAACGTTTCATGATGATCGCACATTCCTAAGTGGGTCAAACCATGTACCAAAGGTCACCGGATCTGGTGTCACTTCAAAGAAGTAGTCCAGTTACACATTTGTGGGCTTATAACTTGGCTTCTGAATGTCCTAGAGAGATCAGGTTTGTTTTAGTGTACTCCAATCAACAGCCCCTACAACCACAAAAAAGAATGGAGTCATTAGAACTTATGGTTTGTAAATGGCACCCAGAGTTATGTTGCACGAAGCACAATTTCACATCATTCTGGGTCCATTTGTGTGAAAACAAGGTCCAATCAGGCTGAAATGTTACAAGAAGGTAGAATCTATTGAGTTGTAAGTGATATGAACGTTTCATGATGATCGCACATTCCTATAGGGGGTCAAACCATGTCCCAAAGGTCAACGGGCCTGGTGTCAATGTAAATAAGTTGTCCAGTTACACATTTGTGGGCTTATAACTTGGCTTCTGAATGTCCCAGAGTGATCAGGTTTGTTTCAGAGTACTACAATCAACAGCCCCTACAACCACAAAAAGGAATGGAGTCATTAGCACTTATGGTTTGTAAATGGCACCCAGATTTATGATGCACGAAGCACAATTTCACATCATTCTGGGTCCATTTGTGTGAAAACAAGGTCAATTCAGGTTGAAACGTTACAAGAAGGTAGAATCTATTGAGTTGTAAGTGATTTGAACGTTTCATGATGATCGCACATTCCTATAGGGGGTCAAACCATGTCCCAAAGGTCACCGGGCCTGGTGTCACTTTAAATAAGTAGTCCAGTTACACCTTTGTGGGCTTATAACTTGGCTTCTGAATGTCCTAGAGAGGTCAGGCTTGTTTTAGTGTACTCCAATAAACAGCCCCTACAGCCACAAAAAGGAATGGAGTCATTAGCACTTATGGTTTGTAAATGGCGCCCAGAATTATGTTGCACGAAGCACAATTTCACATCATTCTGGGTCCATTTGTGTGAAAACAAGGTCCAATCAGGCTGAAACATTACAAGAAGGTAGAATCTATTGAGTTGTAAGTGATCTGAACGTTTCATGATGATCGCAATTTCCTAAGGGGGTCAAACCATGTCCCAAAGGTCACCGGGCCTGGTGTCACTTTAAAGAAGTAGTCCAGTTACACCTTTGTGGGCTTATAACTCTGCTTCTGAATATCCTAGAGAGGTCAGGTTTAATTTAGAGTACTCCAATTAACAGCCCCCATTACCCCAAAATGGAATGGAGTCATTAGCACTTATGGGTTGTAAATGGCACCCAGAATTATGTGGCACGAAGCAAAATTTCACATCATTCCGGGTTCATTTGTGTGAAAACAAGGTCCAATCAGGCTGAAACGTTACAGGAAGGTAGAATCTATTGAGTTGTAAGTGATCTGAACGTTTCATGATGATAGCACTTTCCTAAGGAGGTAAAACCATGTCCCAAAGGTCACAAGATCGGTGTCAATTTAAAAAAGTAGTCCAGTTACACATTTGTGGGCATATAACTTGGCTTCTGAATGTCCTAGAGAGATCAGGTTTGTTTTAGTGTACTCCAATCAACAGCCCCTACAACCACAAAAAGGAATGGAGTCATTAGCACTTATGGTTTGTAAATGGCACCCAGAATTATGTGGCACGAAGCACAATTTCACATCATTCTGGGTTCAATTGTGTGAAAACAAGGTCCAATCAGGCTGAAACGTTACAAGAAGGTAGAATCTATTGAGTTGTAAGTGATCTGAACGTTTCATGATGATATCACTTTCCTATAGGGGGTCAAACCATGTCCCAAAGGTCACTGGATCGGTGTCAATTTAAAGAAGTAGTCCAGTTACACATTTGTGGGCATATAACTTGGCTTCTGAATGTCCTAGAGAGATCAGGTTTGTTTTAGTGTACTCCAATCAACAGCCCCTACAACCACAAAAAGGTATGGAGTCATTAGCACTTATGGTTTGTAAATGGCACCCAGAATTATGTGGCACGAAGCACAATTTCACATCATTCTGGGTCCATTTGTGTGAAAACAAGGTCCAATCAGGCTGAAACGTTACAAGAAGGTAGAATCTATTGAGTTGTAAGTGATCTGAACGTTTCATGATGATCGCACATTCCTACAGGTGGTCAAACCATGTCCCAAAGGTCACCGGGCCTGGTGTCACTTTAAAGAAGTAGTCCAGTTACACCTTTGTGGACTTATAACTTGGCTTCTGAATATCCTAAATAGGTCAGGTTTGTGTTAGAGTACTCCAATTAACAGCCCCCATTACCCCAAAAAGGAATGGAGTAATTAGCACTTATGGTTTTTAAATGGCACCCAGAATTATGTTGCACGAAGCACAATTTCACATCATTCTGGGTTCATTTGTGTGAAAACAAGGTCCAATCAGACTGAAACGTTACAGGAAGGTAGAATCTATTGAGTTGTAAGTGATCTGAACGTTTCATGATGATAGCACTTTCCTAAGGGGGTCAAACCATGTCCCAGAGGTCACCGGATCTGGGGTCAATTTAAAGAAGTAGTCCAGTTACACATTTGTGGGCTTATAACTTGGCTTCTGAATTTCCTAGAGAGATCAGGTTTGTTTTAGTGTACTCCAATCAACAGCCCCTACAACCACAAAAAGGAATGGAGTCATTAGCACTTATGGTTTTTAAATGGCACCCAGAATTATGTTGCACGAAGCACAATTTCACATCATTCTGGGTCCATTTGTGTGAAAACAAGGTCCATTCAGGCTGAAACGTTACAAGAAGGTAGAATCTATTGAGTTGTAAGTGATCTGAACGTTTCATGATGATAGCACTTTCCTAAGGGGGTCAAACCATGTCCCAGAGGTCACCGGATCTGTTGTCAATTTAAAGAAGTAGTCCAGTTACACATTTGTGGGCTTATAACCTGGCTTCTGAATATCCTAAAGAGGTCAGGTTTTTTTAGAGTACTCCAATCAACAGCCCCTACAACCACAAAAAGGAATGGAGTCATTTTGGTTTGTAAATGGCACCCAGAATTATGTTGCACGAAGCACAATTTCAAATATTTCTGGGTTCATTTGTGTGAAAACAAGGTCCAATCAGGCTGAAACATTACAGGAAGGTAGAATCTATTGAGTTGTAAGTGATCTGAACGTTTCATTATGATAGCACTTTCCTAAGGGGGTCAAACCATGTCCCAAAGGTCGCCGGATCTGGTGTCAATTTAAAGAAGTAGTCCAGTTACACATTTGTGGGCTTATAACTTGGCTTCTGAATATCCTAGAGAGGTCAGGTTTGTTTTAGAGTACTCCAATTAACAGCCCATATTACCTCAAAAAGGAATGGAGTCATTAGCACTTATGGTTTTTAAATGGCACCCAGAATTATGTTGCACGAAGCACAATTTCAAATATTTCTGGGTTCATTTGTGTGAAAACAAGGTCCAATCAGGCTGAAACGTTACAAGAAAGTAGACTCTATTGAGTTGTAAGTGATCTGAACGTTTCATGATGATCGCACATTCCTATAGGGGGTCAAACCATGTCCCAAAGGTCACCGGGCCTGGTGTCACTTTAAAGAAGTAGTCCAGTTACACATTTGTGGGCTTATAACTTGGCTTCTGAATGTCCTAGAGAGGTCAGGCTTGTTTTAGTGTACTCCAATCAACAGCCCCTACAGCCACAAAAAGGAATGGAGTCATTAGCACTTATGGTTTTTAAATGGCACCCAGAATTATGTTGCACGAAGAACAATTTCACATCATTCTGGGTCCATTTGTGTGAAAACAAGGTCCAATCAGGCTGAAACGTTACAGGAAGGTAGAATCTATTGAGTTGTAAGTGATCTGAACGTTTCATGATGATAGCACTTTCCTAAGGGGGTCAAACCATGTCCCAGAGGTCACCGGATCTGGTGTCAATTTAAAGAAGTAGTCCAGTTACACATTTGTGGGCTTATAACTTGGCTTCTGAATGTCCTAGAGAGATCAGTTTTGTTTTAGTGTACTCCAATCAACAGCCCCTACAACCACAAAAAGGAATGGAGTCATTAGCACTTATGGCTTTTAAATGGCACCCAGAATTATGTTGCACGAAGCACAATTTCACATCATTCTGGGTCCATTTGTGTGAAAACAAGGTCCAGTCAGGCTGAAACGTTACAAGAAGGTAGAATCTGTTGAGTTGTGTCACTTTAAAGAAGTAGTCCAGTTACACCTTTGTGGGCTTATAACTTGGCTTCTGAATATCCTACAGAGGTCAGGTTTGTTTTAGAGTACTCCAATTAACAGCCCCCATTACCCCAAAAAGGAATGGAGTCATTAGCACTTATGGTTTTTAAATGGCACCCAGAATTATGTTGCACAAAGCACAATTTCACATCATTCTGGGTTCATTTGTGTGAAAACAAGGTCCAATCAGGCTGAAACGTTACAGGAAGGTAGAATCTATTGAGTTGTAAGTGATCTGAACGTTTCATGATGATAGCACTTTCCTAAGGGGGTCAAACCATGTCCTAAAGGTCACCGGATCTGGTGTCACTTTAAAGAAGTAGTCCAGTTACACATATGTGGGCTTATAACTTGGCTTCTGAATATCCTAGAGAGGTCAGGTTTGTTTTAGAGTACTCCAATTAACAGCCCATATTACCTCAAAAAGGAATGGAGTCATTAGCACTTATGGTTTTTAAATGGCACCCAGAATTATGTTGCACGAAGCACAATTTCACATCATTCTGGGTCCATTTGGGTGAAAACAAGGTCCAATCAGGCTGAAACGTTACAAGAAGGTAGAATCTATTGAGTTGTAAGTGATCTGAACGTTTCATGATGATCGCACATTCCTAAGTGGGTCAAACCAGTACCAAAGGTCACCGGATCTGGTGTCACTTTAAAGAAGTAGTCCAGTTACACATTTGTGGGCTTATAACTTGGCTTCTGAATGTCCTAGAGAGATCAGGTTTGTTTTAGTGTACTCCAATCAACAGCCCCTACAACCACAACAAAAGAATGGAGTCATTAGAACTTATGGTTTGTAAATGGCACCCAGAATTATGTTGCACGAAGCACAATTTCACATCATTCTGGGTCCATTTGTGTGAAAACAAGGTCCAATCAGGCTGAAACGTTACAAGAAGGTAGAATCTATTGAGTTTTAAGTGATATGAACGTTTCATGATGATCGCACATTCCTATAGGGGGTCAAACCATGTCCCAAAGGTCAACGGGCCTGGTGTCAATGTAAATAAGTTGTCCAGTTACACATTTGTGGGCTTATAACTTGGCTTCTGAATGTCCCAGAGTGATCAGGTTTGTTTCAGAGTACTACAATCAACAGCCCCTACAACCACAAAAAGGAATGGAGTCATTAGCACTTATGGTTTGTAAATGGCACCCAGATTTATGATGCACGAAGCACAATTTCACATCATTCTGGGTCCATTTGTGTGAAAACAAGGTCAATTCAGGTTGAAACGTTACAAGAAGGTAGAATCTATTAAGTTGTAAGTGATTTGAACGTTTCATGATGATCGCACATTCCTATAGGGGGTCAAACCATGTCCCAAAGGTCACCGGGCCTGGTGTCACTTTAAATAAGTAGTCCAGTTACACCTTTGTGGGCTTATAACTTGGCTTCTGAATGTCCTAGAGAGGTCAGGCTTGTTTTAGTGTACTCCAATAAACAGCCCCTACAGCCACAAAAAGGAATGGAGTCATTAGCACTTATGGTTTGTAAATGGCGCCCAGAATTATGTTGCACGAAGCACAATTTCACATCATTCTGGGTCCATTTGTGTGAAAACAAGGTCCAATCAGGCTGAAACGTTACAAGAAGGTAGAATCTATTGAGTTGTAAGTGATCTGAACGTTTCATGATGATCGCACATTCCTAAGGGGGTCAAACCATGTCCCAAAGGTCACCGGGCCTGGTGTCACTTTAAAGAAGTAGTCCAGTTACACCTTTGTGGGCTTATAACTCTGCTTCTGAATATCCTAGAGAGCTCAGGTTTAATTTAGAGTACTCCAATTAACAGCCCCCATTACCCCAAAATGGAATGGAGTCATTAGCACTTATGGGTTGTAAATGGCACCCAGAATTATGTGGCACGAAGCAAAATTTCACATCATTCCGGGTTCATTTGTGTGAAAACAAGGTCCAATCAGGCTGAAACGTTACAGGAAGGTAGAATCTATTGAGTTGTAAGTGATCTGAACGTTTCATGATGATAGCACTTTCCTAAGGAGGTAAAACCATGTCCCAAAGGTCACAAGATCGGTGTCAATTTAAAAAAGTAGTCCAGTTACACATTTGTGGGCATATAACTTGGCTTCTGAATGTCCTAGAGAGATCAGGTTTGTTTTAGTGTACTCCAATCAACAGCCCCTACAACCACAAAAAGGAATGGAGTCATTAGCACTTATGGTTTGTAAATGGCACCCAGAATTATGTGGCACGAAGCACAATTTCACATCATTCTGGGTTCAATTGTGTGAAAACAAGGTCCAATCAGGCTGAAACGTTACAAGAAGGTAGAATCTATTGAGTTGTAAGTGATCTGAACGTTTCATGATGATAGCACTTTCCTATAGGGGGTCAAACCATGTCCCAAAGGTCACTGGATCGGTGTCAATTTAAAGAAGTAGTCCAGTTACACATTTGTGGGCATATAACTTGGCTTCTGAATGTCCTAGAGAGATCAGGTTTGTTTTAGTGTACTCCAATCAACAGCCCCTTCAACCACAAAAAGGTATGGAGTCATTAGCACTTATGGTTTGTAAATGGCACCCAGAATTATGTGGCACGAAGCACAATTTCACATCATTCTGGGTCCATTTGTGTGAAAACAAGGTCCAATCAGGCTGAAACGTTACAAGAAGGTAGAATCTATTGAGTTGTAAGTGATCTGAACGTTTCATGATGATCGCACATTCCTACAGGTGGTCAAACCATGTCCCAAAGGTCACCGGGCCTGGTGTCACTTTAAAGAAGTAGTCCAGTTACACCTTTGTGGACTTATAACTTGGCTTCTGAATATCCTAAAGAGGTCAGGTTTGTGTTAGAGTACTCCAATTAACAGCCCCCATTACCCCAAAAAGGAATGGAGTAATTAGCACTTATGGTTTTTAAATGGCACCCAGAATTATGTTGCACAAAGCACAATTTCACATCATTCTGGGTTCATTTGTGTGAAAACAAGGTCCAATCAGGCTGAAACGTTACAAGAAGGTAGAATCTATTGAGTTGTAAGTGATCTGAACGTTTCATGATGATCGCACATTCCTATAGGGGGTCAAACCATGTCCCAAAGGTCACCGGGCCTGCTGTCACTTTAAAGAAGTAGTCCAGTTACACATTTGTGGGCTTATAACTTGGTTTCTGAATGTCCTAGAGAGGTCAGGCTTGTTTTAGTGTACTTCAATAAACAGCCCCTACAACCACAAAAAGGAATGGAGTCATTAGCACTTATGGTTTTTAAATGGCACCCAGAATTATGTTGCACGAAGCACAATTTCACATCATTCTGGGTTCATTTGTGTGAAAACAAGGTCCAATCAGACTGAAACGTTACAGGAAGGTAGAATCTATTGAGTTGTAAGTGATCTGAACGTTTCATGATGATAGCACTTTCCTAAGGGGGTCAAACCATGTCCCAGAGGTCACCGGATCTGGTGTCAATTTAAAGAAGTAGTCCAGTTACACATTTGTGGGCTTATAACTTGGCTTCTGAATTTCCTAGAGAGATCAGGTTTTTTTTAGTGTACTCCAATCAACAGCCCCTACAACCACAAAAAGGAATGGAGTCATTAGCACTTATGGTTTTTAAATGGCACCCAGAATTATGTTGCACGAAGCACAATTTCACATCATTCTGGGTCAATTTGTGTGAAAACAAGGTCCATTCAGGCTGAAACGTTACAAGAAGGTAGAATCTATTGAGTTGTAAGTGATCTGAACGTTTCATGATGATAGCACTTTCCTAAGGGGGTCAAACCATGTCCCAGAGGTCACCGGATCTGTTGTCAATTTAAAGAAGTAGTCCAGTTACACATTTGTGGGCTTATAACCTGGCTTCTGAATATCCTAAAGAGGTCAGGTTTTTTTAGAGTACTCCAATCAACAGCCCCTACAACCACAAAAAGGAATGGAGTCATTATGGTTTGTAAATGGCACCCAGAATTATGTTGCACGAAGCACAATTTCAAATATTTCTGGGTTAATTTGTGTGAAAACAAGGTCCAATCAGGCTGAAACATTACAGGAAGGTAGAATCTATTGAGTTGTAAGTGATATGAACGTTTCATGATGATCGCACATTCCTATAGGGGGTCAAACCATGTCCCAAAGGTCAACGGGCCTGGTGTCAATGTAAATAAGTTGTCCAGTTACACATTTGTGGGCTTATAACTTGGCTTCTGAATGTCCCAGAGTGATCAGGTTTGTTTCAGAGTACTACAATCAACAGCCCCTACAACCACAAAAAGGAATGGAGTCATTAGCACTTATTGTTTGTAAATGGCACCCAGATTTATGATGCACGAAGCACAATTTCACATCATTCTGGGTCCATTTGTGTGAAAACAAGGTCCATTCAGGTTGAAACGTGACAAGAAGGTAGAATCTATTGAGTTGTAAGTGATCTGAATGTTTCATGATGACTGCACATTCCTATAGGGGGTCAAACCATGTCCCAAAGGTCACCGGGCCTGGTGTCACTTTAAATAAGTAGTCCAGTTACACCTTTGTGGGCTTATAACTTGGCTTCTGAATGTCCTAGAGAGGTCAGGCTTGTTTTAGTGTACTCCAATAAACAGCCCCTACAGCCACAAAAAGGAATGGAGTCATTAGCACTTATGGTTTGTAAATGGCGCCCAGAATTATGTTGCACGAAGCACAATTTCACATCATTCTGGGTCCATTTGTGTGAAAACAAGGTCCAATCAGGCTGAAACGTTACAAGAAGGTTGAATCTATTGAGTTGTAAGTGATCTGAACGTTTCATGATGATCGCACATTCCTAAGGGGGTCAAACCATGTCCCAAAGGTCACCGGGCCTGGTGTCACTTTAAAGAAGTAGTCCAGTTACACCTTTGTGGGCTTATAACTTGGCTTCTGAATGTCCTAGAGAGATCAGGTTTGTTTTATTGTACTCCAATCAACAGCCCCTACAACCACAAAAAGGAATGGAGTCATTAGCACTTATGGTTTGTAAATGGCACCCAGAATTATGTTGCACGAAGCACAATTTCACATCATTCTGGGTTCATTTGTGTGAAAACAAGGTCCAATCAGGCTGAAACGTTACAGGAAGGTAGAATCTATTGAGTTGTAAGTGATCTGAACGTTTCATGATGATAGCACTTTCCTAAGGGGGTCAAACCATGTCCCAAAGGTCACCGGATCGGTGTCATTTTAAAGAAGTAGTCCAGTTACACATTTGTGGGCTTATAACTTGGCTTCTGAATGTCCTAGAGAGATCAGGTTTGTTTTAGTGTACTCCAATCAACAGCCCCTACAACCACAAAAAGGAATGGAGTCATTAGCACTTATGGTTTGTAAATGGCACCCAGAATTATGTTGCACAAAGCACAATTTCACATCATTCTGGGTTCATTTGTGTGAAAACAAGGTCCAATCAGGCTGAAACGTTACAGGAAGGTAGAATCTATTGAGTTGTAAGTGATCTGAACGTTTCATGATGATAGCAGTTTCCTAAGGGTGTCAATCCATGTCCTAGAGGTCACCGGATCTGGTGTCACTTTAAAGAAGTAGTCCAGTTACACATTTGTGGGCTTATAACTTGGCTTCTGAATATCCTAGAGAGGTCAGGTTTGTTTTAGAGTACTCCAATTAACAGCCCCTATTACCTCAAAAAGGAATGGAGTCATTAGCACTTATGGTTTTTAAATGGCACCCAGAATTATGTTGCACGAAGCACAATTTCACATCATTCTGGGTCCATTTGGGTGAAAACAAGGTCCAATCAGGCTGAAACGTTACAAGAAGGTAGAATCTATTGAGTTGTAAGTGATCTGAACGTTTCATGATGATCGCACATTCCTAAGTGGGTCAAACCATGTACCAAAGGTCACCGGATCTGGTGTCACTTTAAAGAAGTAGTCCAGTTACACATTTGTGGGCTTATAACTTGGCTTCTGAATGTCCTAGAGAGATCAGGTTTGTTTTAGTGTACTCCAATCAACAGCCCCTACAACCACAAAAAAGAATGGAGTCATTAGAACTTATGGTTTGTAAATGGCACCCAGAATTATGTTGCACGAAGCACAATTTCACATCATTCTGGGTCCATTTGTGTGAAAACAAGGTCCAATCAGGCTGAAACGTTACAAGAAGGTAGAATCTATTGAGTTGTAAGTGATATGAACGTTTCATGATGATCGCACATTCCTATAGGGGGTCAAACCATGTCCCAAAGGTCAACGGGCCTGGTGTCAATGTAAATAAGTAGTCCAGTTACACATTTGTGGGCTTATAACTTGGCTTCTGAATGTCCCAGAGTGATCAGGTTTGTTTCAGAGTACTACAATCAACAGCCCCTACAACCACAAAAAGGAATGGAGTCATTAGCACTTATGGTTTGTAAATGGCACCCAGATATATGATGCACGAAGCACAATTTCACATCATTCTGGGTCCATTTGTGTGAAAACAAGGTCCATTCAGGTTGAAACGTTACAAGAAGGTAGAATCTATTGAGTTGTAAGTGATCTGAAAGTTTCATGATGATCGCACATTCCTATAGGGGGTCAAACCATGTCCCAAAGGTCACCGGGCCTGGTGTCACTTTAAATAAGTAGTCCAGTTACACCTTTGTGGGCTTATAACTTGGCTTCTGAATGTCCTAGAGAGGTCAGGCTTGTTTTAGTGTACTCCAATAAACAGCCCCTACAGCCACAAAAAGGAATGGAGTCATTAGCACTTATGGTTTGTAAATGGCGCCCAGAATTATGTTGCACGAAGCACAATTTCACATCATTCTGGGTCCATTTGTGTGAAAACAAGGTCCAATCAGCCTGAAACATTACAAGAAGGTTGAATCTATTGAGTTGTAAGTGATCTGAACGTTTCATGATGATAGCACTTTCCTAAGGGGGTCAAACCATGTCCTAAAGGTCACCGGATCTGGTGTCACTTTAAAGAAGTAGTCCAGTTACACATTTGTGGGCTTATAACTTGGCTTCTGAATATCCTAGAGAGGTCAGGTTTGTTTTAGAGTACTCCAATTAACAGCCCATATTACCTCAAAAAGGAATTGAGTCATTAGCACTTATGGTTTTTAAATGGCACCCAGAATTATGTTGCACGAAGCACAATTTCACATCATTCTGGGTCCATTTGTGTGAAAACAAGGTCCAATCAGGCTGAAACGTTACAAGAAGGTAGAATCTATTGAGTTGTAAGTGATCTGAACGTTTCATGATGATCGCACATTCCTAAGTGGGTCAAACCATGTCCCAAAAGTCACCGGATCTGGTGTCACTTTAAAGAAGTAGTCCAGTTACACATTTGTGGGCTTATAACTTGGTTTCTGAATGTCCTAGAGAGGTCAGGCTTGTTTTAGTGTACTTCAATAAACAGCCCCTACAACCACAAAAAGGAATGGAGTCATTAGCACTTATGGTTTTTAAATGGCACCCAGAATTATGTTGCACGAAGCACAATTTCACATCATTCTGGGTTCATTTGTGTGAAAACAAGGTCCAATCAGACTGAAACGTTACAGGAAGGTAGAATCTATTGAGGTGTAAGTGATCTGAACGTTTCATGATGATAGCACTTTCCTAAGGGGGTCAAACCATGTCCCAGAGGTCACCGGATCTGGTGTCAATTTAAAGAAGTAGTCCAGTTACACATTTGTGGGCTTATAACTTGGCTTCTGAATTTCCTAGAGAGATCAGGTTTGTTTTAGTGTACTCCAATCAACAGCCCCTACAACCACAAAAAGGAATGGAGTCATTAGCACTTATGGTTTTTAAATGGCACCCAGAATTATGTTGCACGAAGCACAATTTCACATCATTCTGGGTCCATTTGTGTGAAAACAAGGTCCATTCAGGCTGAAACGTTACAAGAAGGTAGAATCTATTGAGTTGTAAGTGATCTGAACGTTTCATGATGATAGCACTTTCCTAAGGGGGTCAAACCATGTCCCAGAGGTCACTGGATCTGTTGTCAATTTAAAGAAGTAGTCCAGTTACACGTTTGTGGGCTTATAACCTGGCTTCTGAATATCCTAAAGAGGTCAGGTTTTTTTAGAGTACTCCAATCAACAGCCCCTACAACCACAAAAAGGAATGGAGTCATTATGGTTTGTAAATGGCACCCAGAATTATGTTGCACGAAGCACAATTTCAAATATTTCTGGGTTCATTTGTGTGAAAACAAGGTCCAATCAGGCTGAAACATTACAGGAAGGTAGAATCTATTGAGTTGTAAGTGATCTGAACGTTTCATTATGATAGCACTTTCCTAAGGGGGTCAAACCATGTCCCAAAGGTCACCGGATCTGGTGTCAATTTAAAGAAGTACTCCAGTTACACATTTCTGGGCTTATAACTTGGCTTCTGAATGTCCTAGAGAGATCAGGTTTGTTTTAGTGTACTCCAATCAACAGCCCCTACAACCACAAAAAGGAATGGAGTCATTAGCACTTATGGTTTGTAAATGGCACCCAGAATTATGTTGCACGAAGCACAATTTCACATCATTTTGGGTCCATTTGTGTGAAAACAAGGTCCAATCAGGCTGAAACGTTACAAGAAGGTAGAATCTATTGAGTTGTAAGTGATCTGAACGTTTCATGATGATCGCACATTCCTATAGGGGGTTAAACCATGTCCCAAAGGTCACCGGGCCTGGTGTCACTTTAAAGAAGTAGTCCAGTTACACCTTTGTGGGGTTATAACTTGGCTTCTGAATGTCCTAGAGAGATCAGGTTTGTTTTAGTGTACTCCAATCAACAGCCCCTACAACCACAAAAAGGAATGGAGTCATTAGCACTTATGGTTTGTAAATGGCACCCAGAATTATGTTGCACGAAGCACAATTTCACATCATTCTGGGTTCATTTGTGTGAAAACAAGGTCCAATCAGGCTGAAACGTTACAGGAAGGTAGAATCTATTGAGTTGTAAGTGATCTGAATGTTTCATGATGATAGCACTTTCCTAAGGGGGTCAAACCATGTCCCAAAGGTCACCGGATCGGTGTCAATTTAAAGAAGTAGTCCAGTTACACATTTGTGGGCTTATAACTTGGCTTCCTAATGTCCTAGAGTGATCAGGTTTGTTTCAGAGTACTCCAATCAACAGCCCCTACAACCACAAAAAGGAATGGAGTCATTAGCACTTATGGTTTGTAAATGGCACCCAGAATTATGTTGCACGAAGCACAATTTCACATCATTCTGGGTCCATTTGTGTGAAAAAGAGGTCCATTCAGGCTGAAACGTTACAAGAAAGTAGAATCTATTGAGTTGTAAGTGATCTGAACGTTTCATGATGATCGCACATTCCTATAGGGGGTCAAACCATGTCCCAAAGGTCACCGGGCCTGGTGTCACTTTAAAGAAGTAGTCCAGTTACACATTTGTGGGCTTATAACTTGGCTTCTGAATGTCCTAGAGAGGTCAGGCTTGTTTTAGTGTACTCCAATCAACAGCCCCTACAGCCACAAAAAGGAATGGAGTCATTAGCACTTATGGTTTTTAAATGGCACCCAGAATTATGTTGCACGAAGCACAATTTCACATCATTCTGGGTCCATTTGTGTGAAAACAAGGTCCAATCAGGCTGAAACGTTACAGGAAGGTAGAATCTATTGAGTTGTAAGTGATCTGAATGTTTCATGATGATAGCACTTTCCTAAGGGGGTCAAACCATGTCCCAAAGGTCACCGGATCGGTGTCAATTTAAAGAAGTAGTCCAGTTACACATTTGTGGGCTTATAACTTGGCTTCCTAATGTCCTAGAGTGATCAGGTTTGTTTCAGAGTACTCCAATCAACAGCCCCTACAACCACAAAAAGGAATGGAGTCATTAGCACTTATGGTTTGTAAATGGCACCCAGAATTATGTTGCACGAAGCACAATTTCACATCATTCTGGGTCCATTTGTGTGAAAAAGAGGTCCATTCAGGCTGAAACGTTACAAGAAAGTAGAATCTATTGAGTTGTAAGTGATCTGAACGTTTCATGATGATCGCACATTCCTATAGGGGGTCAAACCATGTCCCAAAGGTCACCGGGCCTGGTGTCACTTTAAAGAAGTAGTCCAGTTACACATTTGTGGGCTTATAACTTGGCTTCTGAATGTCCTAGAGAGGTCAGGCTTGTTTTAGTGTACTCCAATCAACAGCCCCTACAGCCACAAAAAGGAATGGAGTCATTAGCACTTATGGTTTTTAAATGGCACCCAGAATTATGTTGCACGAAGCACAATTTCACATCATTCTGGGTCCATTTGTGTGAAAACAAGGTCCAATCAGGCTGAAACGTTACAGGAAGGTAGAATCTTTTGAGTTGTAAGTGATCTGAACGTTTCATGATGATAGCACTTTCCTAAGGGGGTCAAACCATGTCCCAGAGGTCACCGGATCTGGTGTCAATTTAAAGAAGTAGTCCAGTTACACATTTGTGGGCTTATAACTTGGCTTCTGAATGTCCTAGAGAGATCAGGTTTGTTTTAGTGTACTCCAATCAACAGCCCCTACAACCACAAAAAGGAATGGAGTCATTAGCACTTATGGCTTTTAAATGGCACCCAGAATTATGTTGCACGAAGCACAATTTCACATCATTCTGGGTCCATTTGTGTGAAAACAAGGTCCAGTCAGGCTGAAACGTTACAAGAAGGTAGAATCTGTTGAGTTGTGTCACTTTAAAGAAGTAGTCCAGTTACACCTTTGTGGGCTTATAACTTGGCTTCTGAATATCCTACAGAGGTCAGGTTTGTTTTAGAGTACTCCAATTAACAGCCCCCATTACCCCAAAAAGGAATGGAGTCATTAGCACTTATGGTTTTTAAATGGCACCCAGAATTATGTTGCACAAAGCACAATTTCACATCATTCTGGGTTCATTTGTGTGAAAACAAGGTCCAATCAGGCTGAAAAGTTACAGGAAGGTAGAATGTATTGAGTTGTAAGTGATCTGAACGTTTCATGATGATAGCACTTTCCTAAGGGGGTCAAACCATGTCCTAAAGGTCACCGGATCTGGTGTCACTTTAAAGAAGTAGTCCAGTTACACATTTGTGGGCTTATAACTTGGCTTCTGAATATCCTAGAGAGGTCAGGTTTGTTTTAGAGTACTCCAATTAACAGCCCATATTACCTCAAAAAGGAATGGAGTCATTAGCACTTATGGTTTTTAAATGGCACCCAGAATTATGTTGCACGAAGCACAATTTCACATCATTCTGGGTTCATTTGTGTGAAAACAAGGTCCAATCAGGCTGAAACGTTACAAGAAGGTAGAATCTATTGAGTTGTAAGTGATCTGAACGTTTCATGATGATCGCACATTCCTAAGTGGGTCAAACCATGTCCCAAAAGTCACCGGATCTGGTGTCACTTTAAAGAAGTAGTCCAGTTACACATTTGTGGGCTTATAACTTGGCTTCTGAATGTCCTAGAGAGGTCAGGCTTGTTTTAGTGTACTTCAATAAACAGCCCCTACAACCACAAAAAGGAATGGAGTCATTAGCACTTATGGTTTTTAAATGGCACCCAGAATTATGTTGCACGAAGCACAATTTCACATCATTCTGGGTTCATTTGTGTGAAAACAAGGTCCAATCAGACTGAAACGTTACAGGAAGGTAGAATCTATTGAGTTGTAAGTGATCTGAACGTTTCATGATGATAGCACTTTCCTAAGGGGGTCAAACCATGTCCCAGAGGTCACCGGATCTGGTGTCAATTTAAAGAAGTAGTCCAGTTACACATTTGTGGGCTTATAACTTGGCTTCTGAATTTCCTAGAGAGATCAGGTTTGTTTTAGTGTACTCCAATCAACAGCCCCTACAACCACAAAAAGGAATGGAGTCATTATGGTTTGTAAATGGCACCCAGAATTATGATGCACGAAGCACAATTTCAAATATTTCTGGGTTCATTTGTGTGAAAACAAGGTCCAATCAGGCTGAAACATTACAGGAAGGTAGAATCTATTGAGTTGTAAGTGATCTGAACGTTTCATTATGATAGCACTTTCCTAAGGGGGTCAAACCATGTCCCAAAGGTCACCGGATCTGGTGTCAATTTAAAGAAGTAGTCCAGTTACACATTTGTGGGCTTATAACTTGGCTTCTGAATGTCCTAGAGAGATCAGGTTTGTTTTAGTGTACTCCAATCAACAGCCCCTACAACCACAAAAAGGAATGGAGTCATTAGCACTTATGGTTTGTAAATGGCACCCAGAATTATGTTGCACGAAGCACAATTTCACATCATTCTGGGTCCATTTGTGTGAAAACAAGGTCCAATCAGGCTGAAACGTTACAAGAAGGTAGAATCTATTGAGTTGTAAGTGATCTGAACGTTTCGTGATGATCGCACATTCCTATAGGGGGTCAAACCATGTCCCAAAGGTCACCGGGCCTGGTGTCACTTTAAAGAAGTAGTCCAGTTACACCTTTGTGGGCTTATAACTTGGCTTCTGAATGTCCTAGAGAGATCAGGTTTGTTTTATTGTACTCCAATCAACAGCCCCTACAACCACAAAAAGGAATGGAGTCATTAGCACTTATGGTTTGTAAATGGCACCCAGAATTATGTTGCACGAAGCACAATTTCACATCATTCTGGGTTCATTTGTGTGAAAACAAGGTCCAATCAGGCTGAAACGTTACAGGAAGGTAGAATCTATTGAGTTGTAAGTGATCTGAACGTTTCATGATGATAGCACTTTCCTAAGGGGGTCAAACCATGTCCCAAAGGTCACCGGATCGGTGTCATTTTAAAGAAGTAGTCCAGTTACACATTTGTGGGCTTATAACTTGGCTTCTGAATGTCCTAGAGTGATCAGGTTTGGTTCAGAGTACTCCAATCAACAGCCCCTACAACCACAAAAAGGAATGGAGTCATTAGCACTTATGGTTTGTAAATGGCACCCAGAATTATGTTGCACGAAGCACAATTTCACATCATTCTGGGTCCATTTGTGTGAAAACAAGGTCCATTCAGGCTGAAACGTTACAAGAAAGTAGAATCTATTGAGTTGTAAGTGATCTGAACGTTTCATGATGATCGCACATTCCTATAGGGGGTCAAACCATGTCCCAAAGGTCACCGGGCCTGGTGTCACTTTAAAGAAGTAGTCCAGTTACACATTTGTGGTCTTATAACTTGGCTTCTGAATGTCCTAGAGAGGTCAGGCTTGTTTTAGTGTACTCCAATCAACAGCCCCTACAGCCACAAAAAGGAATGGAGTCATTAGCACTTATGGTTTTTAAATGGCACCCAGAATTATGTTGCACGAAGCACAATTTCACATCATTCTGGGTCCATTTGTGTGAAAACAAGGTCCAATCAGGCTGAAACGTTACAGGAAGGTAGAATCTTTGAGTTGTAGGTGATCTGAACGTTTCATGATGATAGCACTTTCCTAAGGGGGTCAAACCATGTCCCAGAGGTCACCAGATCTGTTGTCAATTTAAAGAAGTAGTCCAGTTACACATTTGTGGGCTTATAACTTGGCTTCTGAATGTCCTAGAGAGATCAGGATTGTTTTAGTGTACTCCAATCAACAGCCCCTACAACCACAAAAAGGAATGGAGTCATTAGCACTTATGGTTTTTAAATGGCACCCAGAATTATGTTGCACGAAGCACAATTTCACATCATTCTGGGTCCATTTGTGTGAAAACAAGGTCCAGTCAGGCTGAAACGTTACAGGACGGTAGAATCTATTGAGTTGTAAGTGATCTGAACGTTTCATGATGATAGCACTTTCCTAAGGGGGTCAAACCATGTCCCAGAGGTCACCGGATCTGTTGTCAATTTAAAGAAGTAGTCCAGTTACACATTTGTGGGCTTATAACCTGGCTTCTGAATATCCTAAAGAGGTCAGGTTTGTTTTAGAGTACTCCAATCAACAGCCCCTACAACCAGAAAAAGGAATGGAGTCATTATGGTTTGTAAATGGCACCCAGAATTATGTTGCATGAAGCACAATTTCACATCATTCTGGGTCCATTTGTGTGAAAACAAGGTCCAATCAGGCTGAAACGTTACAAGAAGGTAGAATCTATTGAGTTGTAAGTGATCTGAACGTTTCATGATGATCGCACATTCCTAAGGGGGTCAAACCATGTCCCAAAGGTCACCGGGCCTGGTGTCACTTTAAAGAAGTAGTCCAGTTACACCTTTGTGGGCTTATAACTTGGCTTGTGAATATCCTAGAGAGGTCAGGTTTAATTTAGAGTACTCCAATTAACAGCCCCCATTACCCCAAAAAGGAATGGAGTCATTAGAACTTATGGTTTTTAAATGGCACCCAGAATTATGTTGCACGAAGCACAATTTCACATCATTCTGGGTTCATTTGTGTGAAAACAAGGTCCAATCAGGCTGAAACGTTACAGGAAGGTAGAATCTATTGAGTTGTAAGTGATCTGAACGTTTCATGATGATAGCACTTTCCTATAGGGGGTCAAACCATGTCCCAAAGGTCACTGGATCGGTGTCAATTTAAAGAAGTAGTCCAGTTACACATTTGTGGGCATATAACTTGGCTTCTGAATGTCCTAGAGAGATCAGGGTTGTTTTAGTGTACTCCAATCAACAGCCCCTACAACCACAAAAAGGAATGGAGTCATTAGCACTTATGGTTTGTAAATGGCACCCAGAATTATGTGGCACGAAGCACAATTTCACATCATTCTGGGTCCATTTGTGTGAAAACAAGGTCCAATCAGGCTGAAACTTTACAAGAAGGTAGAATCTATTGAGTTGTAAGTGATCTGAACGTTTCATGATGATCGCACATTCCTACAGGTGGTCAAACCATGTCCCAAAGGTCACCGGGCCTGGTGTCACTTTAAAGAAGTAGTCCAGTTACACCTTTGTGGGCTTATAACTTGGCTTCTGAATATCCTAAAGAGGTCAGGTTTGTTTTAGAGTACTCCAATTAACAGCCCCCATTACCCCAAAAAGGAATGGAGTCATTAGCACTTATGGTTTTTAAATGGCACCCAGAATTATGTTGCACAAAGCACAATTTCACATCATTCTGGGTTCATTTGTGTGAAAACAAGGTCCAATCAGGCTGAAACGTTACAGGAAGGTAGAATCTATTGAGTTGTAAGTGATCTGAACGTTTCATGATGATAGCAGTTTCCTAAGGGTGTCAATCCATGTCCTAAAGGTCACCGGATCTGGTGTCACTTTAAAGAAGTAGTCCAGTTACACATTTGTGGGCTTATAACTTGGCTTCTGAATATCCTAGAGAGGTCAGGTTTGTTTTAGAGTACTCCAATTAACAGCCCCTATTACTTCAAAAAGGAATGGAGTCATTAGCACTTATGGTTTTTAAATGGCACCCAGAATTATGTTGCACGAAGCACAATTTCACATCATTCTGCGTCCATTTGGGTGAAAACAAGGTCCAATCAGGCTGAAACGTTACAAGAAGGTAGAATCTATTGAGTTGTAAGTGATCTGAACGTTTCATGATGATCGCACATTCCTAAGTGGGTCAAACCATGTCCCAAAGGTCACCGGATCTGGTGTCACTTTAAAGAAGTAGTCCAGTTACACATTTGTGGGGTTATAACTTGGCTTCTGAATGTCCTAGAGAGATCAGGTTTGTTTTAGTGTACTCCAATCAACAGCCCCTACAACCACAAAAAAGAATGGAGTCATTAGAACTTATGGTTTGTAAATGGCACCCAGAATTATGTTGCACGAAGCACAATTTCACATCATTCTGGGTCCATTTGTGTGAAAACAAGGTCCAATCAGGCTGAAACGTTACAAGAAGGTAGAATCTATTGAGTTGTAAGTGATATGAACGTTTCATGATGATCGCACATTCCTATAGGGGGTCAAACCATGTCCCAAAGGTCACCGGGCCTGGTGTCACTTTAAAGAAGTAGTCCAGTTACACCTTTGTGGGCTTATAACTCTGCTACTGAGTATCCTAGAGAGGTCAGGTTTAATTTAGAGTACTCCAATTAACAGCCCTCATTACCCCAAAAAGGAATGGAGTCATTAGCACTTATGGGTTGTAAATGGCACCCAGAATTATGTGGCACGAAGCAAAATTTCACATCATTCCGGGTTCATCTGTGTGAAAACAAGGTCCAATCAGGCTGAAACGTTACAGGAAGGTAGAATCTATTGAGTTGTAAGTGATCTGAACGTTTCATGATGATAGCACTTTCCTAAGGAGGTAAAACCATGTCCCAAAGGTCACCGGATCGGTGTCAATTTAAAAAAGTAGTCCAGTTACACATTTGTTGGCTTATAACTTGGCTTCTGAATGTCCTAGAGAGATTAGGTTTGTTTTAGTGTACTCCAATCAACAGCCCCTACAACCACAAAAAGGAATGGAGTCATTAGCACTTATGGTTTTTAAATGGCACCCAGAATTATGTTGCACGAAGCACAATTTCACATCATTCTGGGTTCATTTGTGTGAAAACAAGGTCCAATCAGGCTGAAACGTTACACGAAGGTAGAATCTATTGAGTTGTAAGTGATCTGAACGTTTCATGATGATAGCACATTCCAAAGGGGGTCAAACCATGTCCCAAAGGTCACCGGGCCTGGTGTCACTTTAAAGAAGTAGTCCAGTTACACCTTTGTGGGCTTATAACTTGGCTTCTGAATGTCCTAGAGAGGTCAGGCTTGTTTTAGTGTACTTCAATAAACAGCCCCTACAACCACAAAAAGGAATGGAGTCATTAGCACTTATGGTTTTTAAATGGCACCCAGAATTATGTTGCACAAAGCACAATTTCACATCATTCTGGGTTCATTTGTGTGAAAACAAGGTCCAATCAGGCTGAAACGTTACAGGAAGGTAGAATCTATTGAGTTGTAAGTGATCTGAACGTTTCATGATGATAGCACTTTCCTAAGGGGGTCAAACCATGTCCCAGAGGTCACCGGATCTGGTGTCAATTTAAAGAAGTAGTCCAGTTACACATTTGTGGGCTTATAACTTGGCTTCTGAATGTCCTAGAGAGATCAGGTTTGTTTTAGTGTACTCCAATCAACAGCCCCTACAACCACAAAAAGGAATGGAGTCATTAGCACTTATGGCTTTTAAATGGCACCCAGAATTATGTTGCACGAAGTACAATTTCACATCATTCTGGGTCCATTTGTGTGAAAACAAGGTCCAGTCAGGCTGAAACGTTACAAGAAGGTAGAATCTGTTGAGTTGTAAGTGATCTGAAAGTTTCATGATGATATCACATTCCTATAGGGGGTCAAACCATGTCCCAAAGGTCACCGGGCCTGGTGTCACTTTAAAGAAGTAGTCCAGTTACACCTTTGTGGGCTTATAACTTGACTTCTGAATATCCTACAGAGGTCAGGTTTGTTTTAGAGTACTCCAATTAACAGCCCCCATTACCCCAAAAAGGAATGGAGTCATTAGCACTTATGGTTTTTAAATGGCACCCAGAATTATGTTGCACAAAGCACAATTTCACATCATTCTGGGTTCATTTGTGTGAAAACAAGGTCCAATCAGGCTGAAACGTTACAGGAAGGTAGAATCTATTGAGTTGTAAGTGATCTGAACGTTTCATGATGATAGCACTTTCCTAAGGGGGTCAAACCATGTCCTAAAGGTCACCGGATCTGGTGTCACTTTAAAGAAGTAGTCCAGTTACACATTTGTGGGCTTATAACTTGGCTTCTGAATGTCCTAGAGAGGTCAGGCTTGTTTTAGTGTACTTCAATAAACAGCCCCTACAACCACAAAAAGGAATGGAGTCATTAGCATTTATGGTTTTTAAATGGCACCCAGAATTATGTTGCACGAAGCACAATTTCACATCATTCTGGGTTCATTTGTGTGAAAACAAGGTCCAATCAGACTGAAACGTTACAGGAAGGTAGAATCTATTGAGTTGTAAGTGATCTGAACGTTTCATGATGATAGCACTTTCCTAAGGGGGTCAAACCATGTCCCAGAGGTCACCGGATCTGGTGTCAATTTAAAGAAGTAGTCCAGTTACACATTTGTGGGCTTATAACTTGGCTTCTGAATTTCCTAGAGAGATCAGGTTTGTTTTAGTGTACTCCAATCAACAGCCCCTACAACCACAAAAAGGAATGGAGTCATTAGCACTTATGGTTTTTAAATGGCACCCAGAATTATGTTGCACGAAGCACAATTTCACATCATTCTGGGTCCATTTGTGTGAAAACAAGGTCCAGTCAGGCTGAAACGTTACAAGAAGGTAGAATCTGTTGAGTTGTAAGTGATCTGAAAGTTTCATTATGATCGCACATTCCTATAGGGGGTCAAACCATGTCCCAAAGGTCACCGGCCCTGGTGTCACTTTAAAGAAGTAGTCCAGTTACACCTTTGTGGGCTTATAACTTGGCTTCTGAATATCCTAAAGAGGTCAGGTTTGTTTTAGAGTACTCCAATTAACAGCCCCTATTACCTCAAAAAGGAATGGAGTCATTAGCACTTATGGTTTTTAAATGGCACCCAGAATTATGTTGCACGAAGCACAATTTCACATCATTCTGGGTCCATTTGTGTGAAAACAATGTCCAATCAGGCTGAAACGTTACAAGAAGGTAGAATCTATTGAGTTGTAAGTGATCTGAACGTTTCATGATGATCGCACATTCCTAAGTGGGTCAAACCATGTCCCAAAAGTCACCGGATCTGGTGTCACTTTAAAGAAGTAGTCCAGTTACACATTTGTGGGCTTATAACTTGGCTTCTGAATGTCCTAGAGAGATCAGGTTTGTTTTAGTGCACTCCAATCAACAGCCCCTACAACCACAAAAAAGAATTCAGTCATTAGCACTTATGGTTTGTAAATGGCACCCAGAATTATGTTGCACGAAGCACAATTTCACATCATTCTGGGTCCATTTGTGTGAAAACAAGGTCCAATCAGGCTGAAACGTTACAAGAAGGTAGAATCTATTGAGTTGTAAGTGATATGAACGTTTCATGATGATCGCACATTCCTATAGGGGGTCAAACCATGTCCCAAAGGTCACCGGGCCTGGTGTCACTTTAAAGAAGTAGTCCAGTTACACATTTGTGGCTTTATAACCTGGCTTCTGAATGTCCTAGAGAGATCAGGTTTGTTTTAGTGTACTCCAATCAACAGCCCATACAACCACAAAAAGGAATTGAGTCATTAGCACTTATGGTTTGTAAATGGCACCCAGAATTATGTTGCACGAAGCACAATTTCACATCATTCTGGGTCCATTTGTTTGAAAACAAGGTCCATTCAGGCTGAAACGTTACAAGAAGGTAGAATCTATTGAGTTGTAAGTGATCTGAACATTTCATGATGATCGCACATTCCTATAGGGGGTCAAACCATGTCCCAAAGGTCACCGGGCCTGGTGTCACTTTAAAGAAGTAGTCCAGTTACACCTTTGTGGGCTTATAACTTGGCTTCTGAATGTCCTAGAGAGATCAGGTTTGTTTTAGTGTATTCCAATCAACAGCCCCTACATCCACAAAAAGGAATGGGGTCATTAGCACTTATGGTTTGTAAATGGCACCCAGAAT
Organism: Nothobranchius furzeri; assembly: GCF_043380555.1. Classification (NCBI taxonomy): domain Eukaryota; kingdom Metazoa; phylum Chordata; class Actinopteri; order Cyprinodontiformes; family Nothobranchiidae; genus Nothobranchius; species Nothobranchius furzeri. The sequence continues at coordinate 4,162,984 of NC_091747.1, forward strand.
TATGTTGCACGAAGCACAATTTCACATCATTCTGGGTCCATTTGTTTGAAAACAAGGTCCATTCAGGCTGAAACGTTACAAGAAGGTAGAATCTATTGAGTTGTAAGTGATCTGAACGTTTCATGATGATCGCACATTCCTAAGTGGGTCAAACCATGTCCCAAAGGTCACCAGATCAGGTGTCTTTTTAAAGAAGTAGTCCAGTTACACATTTGTGGGCTTATAACTTGGCTTCTGAATGTCCTAGAGAGATCAGGTTTGTTTTAGTGTACTCCAATCAACAGCCCCTACAACCACAAAAATGAATGGAGTCATTAGCACTTATGGTTTGTAAATGGTACCCAGAATTATGTTGCACGAAGCACAATTTCACATCATTCTGGGTCCATTTGTGTGAAAACAAGGTCCAATCAGGCTGAAACATTACAAGAAGGTAGAATCTATTGAGTTGTAAGTGATCTGAACGTTTCATGATGATCGCACATTCCTATAGGGGGTCAAACCATGTCCCAAAGGTCACCGGGCCTGGTGTCACTTTAAAGAAGTAGTCCAGTTACACATTTGTGGGCTTATAACTTGGCTTCTGAATGTCCTAGAGCGATCAGGTTTGTTTTAGTGTACTCCAATCAACAGCCCCTACAACCACAAAAAGGAATGGAGTCATTAGCACTTATGGTTTGTAAATGGCACCCAGAATTATGTTGCACGAAGCACAATTTCACATCATTCTGGGTTCATTTGTGTGAAAACAAGGTCCAATCAGGCTGAAACGTTACAGGAAGGTAGAATCTATTGAGTTGTAAGTGATCTGAACTTTTCATGATGATAGCACTTTCCTAAGGGGGTCAAACCATGTCCCAAAGGTCACCGGGCCTGGTGTCACTTTAAAGAAGTAGTCCAGTTACACAGTTGTGGGCTTATAACTTGGCTTCTGAATGTCCTAGAGAGGTCAGGCTTGTTTTAGTGTACTCCAATCAACAGCCCCTACAGCCACAAAAAGGAATGGAGTCATTAGCACTTATGGTTTTTAAATGGCACCCAGAATTATGTTGCACGAAGCACAATTTCACATCATTCTGGGTCCATTTGTGTGAAAACAAGGTCCAATCAGGCTGAAACGTTACAGGAAGGTAGAATCTTTGAGTTGTAAGTGATCTGAATGTTTCATGATGATAGCACTTTCCTAAGGGGGTCAAACCATGTCCCAGAGGTCACCGGATCGGTTGTCAATTTAAAGAAGTAGTCCAGTTACACATTTGTGGGCTTATAACTTGGCTTCTGAATGTCCTAGAGAGATCAGGTTTGTTTTAGTGTACTCCAATCAACAGCCCCTACAACCACAAAAAGGAATGGAGTCATTAGCACTTATGGTTTTTAAATGGCACCCAGAATTATGTTGCACGAAGCACAATTTCACATCATTCTGGGTCCAATTGTGTGAAAACAAGGTCCAGTCAGGCTGAAACGTTACAGGACGGTAGAATCTATTGAGTTGTAAGTGATCTGAATGTTTCATGATGATAGCACTTTCCTAAGGGGGTCAAACCATGTCCCAGAGGTCACCGGATCTGTTGTCAATTTAAAGAAGTAGTCCAGTTACACATTTGTGGGCTTATAACCTGGCTTCTGAATATCCTAAAGAGGTCAGGTTAATTTTAGATTACTCCAATTAACAGCCCCCATTACCCCAAAAAGGAATGGAGTCATTAGCACTTATGGTTTTTAAATGGCACCCAGAATTATGTTGCACAAAGCACAATTTCACATCATTCTGGGTTCATTTGTGTGAAAACAAGGTCCAATCAGGCTGAAACGTTACAGGAAGGTAGAATCTATTGAGTTGTAAGTGATCTGAACGTTTCGTGATGATATCACTTTCCTAAGGGTGTCAATCCATGTCCTAAAGGTCACCGGATCTGGTGTCACTTTAAAGAAGTAGTCCAGTTACACATTTGTGGTTTTATAACTTGGCTTCTGAATATCCTAGAGAGGTCAGGTTTGTTTTAGAGTACTCAAATTAACAGCCCCTATTACCTCAAAAAGGAATGGAGTCATTAGCACTTATGGTTTTTAAATGGCACCCAGAATGCTGTTGCAAGAAGCACAATTTCACATCATTCTGGGTCCATTTGGGTGAAAACAAGGTCCAATCAGGCTGAAACGTTACAAGAAGGTAGAATCTATTGAGTTGTAAGTGATCTGAACGTTTCATGATGATCGCACATTCCTAAGTGGGTCAAACCATGTCCCAAAGGTCACCGGATCTGGTGTCACTTTAAAGAAGTAGTCCAGTTACACATTTGTGGGCTTATAACTTGGCTTCTGAATGTCCTAGAGAGATCAGGTTTGTTTTAGTGTACTCCAATCAACTACCCCTACAACCACAAAAAAGAATGGAGTCATTAGAACTTATGGTTTGTAAAAGGCACCCAGAATTATGTTGCACGAAGCACAATTTCACATCATTCTGGGTCCATTTATGTTAAAACAAGGTCCAATCAGGCTGAAACGTTACAAGAAGGTAGAATCTATTGAGTTGTAAGTGATATGAACGTTTCATGATGATCGCACATTCCTATAGGGCAGACCTGGGCATTTTACGGCCCGCGGGCCACATCCGGCCCTTTGGTTGATTTTGACCGGCCCGCGTAAGGTTAATTGGAAATTACAAAATAAATGTATTTTCTCATTTTACCTCATGCATGGGCTAAGGCTGCATTGCTTTTATTTTGAAGTTGTATTTTACGTGCACAATGACGCAATACGTATAGCAACAAGTGCCCGCGGTTGACATGGTGATTGTAGCCTGAGAAATGTCCGCTCATGCAAAAAAAAAAAAAAAAAAAAAGAAAGATGCCGAATGCAGGATTTTCAACAAAAATTGGACTGCTAAGTATTTTTTTTACTGAAGTCGGAGGTAAAACCGTGTGTTTGGTTTGCGGGGAGGAGATTGCCGTGTTTAAGGACTACAATTTGAGTCGGCATTACGACAAGAAACACTCGGAAAAATACAAGAACTTGTCTGATGCTGAGAGGGCACGGACATCCGAAGCTTTGCTAGCAAAGTTGCAAAAGCAGCAAGGCTGTTTTACTAAGCTTCACACATCCAGGGATGCAGCAACCAGGACCAGCTCTGTGATATCCCACAAAACAGCTAAAAACAGCGAACCGTGACCAGGAGGATCGAGGACATTGCGGGGAACCTGGAGCTTCAGCTGCAACGTGAAGTGGCAAGTTTTGACTTTTTCTCATTAGACGGGAGCTGTGATGTCCGGGACACAGCCCAGCTGCTCGTATTTGTCCGGGGGATAACGGACTTCAAGCTCACAGAGGAGCGGGCAGCAATGCGGTCGATGAGAGGGACAACGACAGGGAGTGATGTTTCTACAGAGGTAAATGCGTGCATGGACACTCCGGGATTGAAATGGGAGAGACTGTCACAGCCGGGCGTACACTGTGCGACTTTTTCACTTTTTTGAGCCGATTTTCCAGTCGTGCGAGAATCCACGACATCGGGGCGAGTTTTGCGCCGAGCGGTCGTGTAGTGTACAGGGGGTTACGAGAGGCGATTAACACCACGTGACCAGCCGCCGATCAGCAGTCGTGAGGTCGCACTCTGGTGTGTTTAATATTTCGCTCGTCCCTCGTGAGGGTATCGCACTGTTGAAGCGGCGCTGCGAGCTGCTGCGACCCAAAAAGTATCAGAACCACTCACGGCGCATGCGCGCGCAATCCTGCATCAACGCTTGTCGCTCGCTATTTCCCTAATAACACACGCTGTTCGTTTTTGTTTCTACACGTTTTTTTTACTCACAAAGATTTTCAAGAAAGCGTGTTTTTCGTGTTCGTGTCAAATTAAACTGATCACAAAACACAGATTTACTTTCTTTATTTGGTTTTCCTCATCCAACCCCCATAAATCCCTGTGTGTCCTCCTGCAGCACTCCCGAAGGACAACAGGCAAGACAAGACAAAAAACTCTGACGTGTTGAGTAAAAACTGCTATTTTTAGCACATTTTTAGGGCCGACGTGTTGCTACCAGACGTACAGTGTGAGCAGTCAGGTCGCATGCGAGAACTGGGTCGTACAGTGTGAGCACATGACTCGTGAGATCTGCCCTGCGAGGAAGTCGTACAGTTTGAGCTGAAGCTGAGTGCTACAAGTGAAAAAGTCGCACAGTGTACGTCCGGCTTTACAGGGAAAAATGTCGACTTTTGAAACGCATGCAAGATAAAGTGACAGAAATCGATGCAGATCAAAAATAGGTGTTTTTGCATTGTATTATACACCAACATGTGTTGTGCAAGTCAGTGCTAAAAATCAACCATGTTACTGATGTTGTTACTAAAATAATAAACTTCATCAGGGCGCGGGCGATGAATCACAGACAGTTTGTGGCTCTTGTGGAGGACTCCACACAGCTGTCAGCTGGCTCAGCCTGGGGAAAGTGCTGAAGAGGGTTTGGGACTCGAAAGCAGAGATTCAGGATCTCTGCTGGATTTCTACTCTTCTCTTAAGGAGGACTTTCCAAACCTGAAGAGACATGCTCAGAAGATGTTGGTTCTCTTCAGCTCTACCTACATTTGTGAACAAACATTTTCAATGATGAAGTTTACAAAATCCAGGTAAAGATCCTCTCTCACTGATGATCATGTGTCAGCTGTGCTTCGCATCTCCACCTCAGACATTCAGCCTGACTTTGATGCACTCGTTAAAGCCCAGCAGAGACTAGATTTCTCTCACTGAATAAGAAAAAAATTGCTTAAAAACACAAAATAAGGTGTTTGGACCACAAATGTAGGCAACTAGCAGTGAACTGGGACACTTTTTTTAAACCTCTTTCTCAAGATCACAGTTCAGTGATTTTATTTTACAGACAATACTGTGTGTCTGTAGAATGCTAAGAACCTCTTTCCAACAATATTTGAAACTCAGAATGTGTTTTGGAGTGAATGTGACTGAAACTGTTAACTAATAGAAGTCACAAATGTTTAACAAAAACCAAATGCGCACTTTGTTTACCATTGCCTTGGGACATTTGAATAAATCACATTTTTGTAAGCCAACCTCACTTTTTCCTTTTTGCTCATTTATAACATATAGTCTACTCTTACCAGCTTGAAGAAACAATGGTATTTACTGCTTTTTATAAAGAAATACCATTAATATTATGCATAATTGACTTCAGCCTTTTGGTCTGCGGCCCTCCACAATATTTTCTATTTCTCATGTGGCCCCATGGAAAAAATAATTGCCCACCCCTGCTATAGGGGGTCAAATCATGTCCCAAAGGTCAACGGGCCTGGTGTCAATGTAAAGAAGTAGTCCAGTTACACATTTGTGGGCTTATAACTTGGCTTCTGAATGTCCTAGAGTGATCAGGTTTGTTTCAGAGTACTACAATCAACAGCCCCTACAACCACAAAAAGGAATGGAGTCATTAGGACTTATGGTTTGTAAATGGCACCCAGAATTATGATGCACGAAGCACAATTTCACATCATTCTGGGTCCATTTGTGTGAAAACAAGGTCCATTCAGGCTGAAACGTTACAAGAAGGTAGAATCTATTGAGTTGTAAGTGATCTGAACGTTTCATGATGATCGCACATTCCTATAGGGGGTCAAACCATGTCCCAAAGGTCACCGGGCCTGGTGTCACTTTAAATAAGTAGTCCAGTTACACCTTTGTGGGCTTATAACTTGGCTTCTGAATGTCCTTGAGAGGTCAGGCTTGTTTTAGTGTACTCCAATAAACAGCCCCTACAGCCACAAAAAGGAATGGAGTCATTAGCACTTATGGTTTGTAAATGGCGCCCAGAATTATGTTGCACGAAGCACAATTTCACATCATTCTGGGTCCATTTGTGTGAAAACAAGGTCCAATCAGGCTGAAACGTTACAAGAAGGTAGAATATATTGAGTTGTAAGGGATCTGAACGTTTCATGATGATCGCACATTCCTAAGGGGGTCAAACCATGTCCCAAAGGTCACCGGGCCTGGTGTCAATTTAAAGAGGTAGTCCTGTTACACCTTTGTGGGCTTATAACTTGGCTTCTGAATATCCTAGAGAGGTCAGGTTTAATTTAGAGTACTCCAATTAACAGCCCCCATTACCCCAAAAAGGAATCGAGTCATTAGCACTTATGGGTTGTAAATGGCACCCAGAATTATGTGGCACGAAGCAAAATTTCACATCATTCTGGGTTCATTTGTGTGAAAACAAGGTCCAATAAGGCTGAAACGTTACAGGAAGGTAGAATCTATTGAGTTGTAAGTGATCTGAACGTTTCATGATGATAGCACTTTCCTAAGGAGGTAAAACCATGTCCCAAAGGTCACCGGATCGGTGTCAATTTAAAAAAGTAGTCCAGTTACACATTTGTGGGCTTATAACTTGGCTTCTGAATTTCCTAGAGAGATCAGGTTTGTTTTAGTGTACTCCAATTAACAGCCCCTACAACCACAAAAAGGAATGGAGTCATTAGCACTTATGGTTTTTAAATGGCACCCAGAATTATGTTGCACGAAGCACAATTTCACATCATTCTGGGTCCATTTGTGTGAAAACAAGGTCCAGTCAGGCTGAAACGTTACAAGAAGGTAGAATCTGTTAAGTTGTAAGTGATCTGAAAGTTTCATGATGATCGCACATTCCTATAGGGGGTCAAACCATGTCCCAAAGGTCACCGGCCCTGGTGTCACTTTAAAGAAGTAGTCCAGTTACACCTTTGTGGGCTTATAACTTGGCTTCTGAATATCCTAAAGAGGTCAGGTTTGTTTTAGAGTACTCCAATTAACAGCCCCTATTACCTCAAAAAGGAATGGAGTCATTAGCACTTATGGTTTTTAAATGGCACCCAGAATTATGTTGCACGAAGCACAATTTCACATCATTCTGGGTCCATTTGTGTGAAAACAAGGTCCAGTCAGGCTGAAACGTTACAAGAAGGTAGAATCTGTTGAGTTGTAAGTGATCTGAAAGTTTCATGATGGTCGCACATTCCTATAGGGGGTCAAACCATGTCCCAAAGGTCACCGGCCCTGGTGTCACTTTAAAGAAGTAGTCCAGTTACACCTTTGTGGGCTTATAACTTGGCTTCTGAATATCCTAAAGAGGTCAGGTTTGTTTTAGAGTACTCCAATTAACAGCCCCTATTACCTCAAAAAGGAATGGAGTCATTAGCACTTATGGTTTTTAAATGGCACCCAGAATTATGTTGCACGAAGCACAATTTCACATCATTCTGGGTCCATTTGTGTGAAAACAATGTCCAATCAGGCTGAAACGTTACAAGAAGGTAGAATCTATTGAGTTGTAAGTGATCTGAACGTTTCATGATGATCGCACATTCCTAAGTGGGTCAAACCATGTCCCAAAAGTCACCGGATCTGGTGTCACTTTAAAGAAGTAGTCCAGTTACACATTTGTGGGCTTATAACTTGGCTTCTGAATGTCCTAGAGAGATCAGGTTTGTTTTAGTGCACTCCAATCAACAGCCCCTACAACCACAAAAAAGAATTCAGTCATTAGCACTTATGGTTTGTAAATGGCACCCAGAATTATGTTGCACGAAGCACAATTTCACATCATTCTGGGTCCATTTGTGTGAAAACAAGGTCCAATCAGGCTGAAACGTTACAAGAAGGTAGAATCTATTGAGTTGTAAGTGATATGAACGTTTCATGATGATCGCACATTCCTATAGGGGGTCAAACCATGTCCCAAAGGTCACCGGGCATGGTGTCACTTTAAAGAAGTAGTCCAGTTACACATTTGTGGCTTTATAACCTGGCTTCTGAATGTCCTAGAGAGATCAGGTTTGTTTTAGTGTACTCCAATCAACAGCCCCTACAACTACAAAAAGGAATGGAGTCATTAGCACTTATGGTTTGTAAATGGCACCCAGAATTATGTTAAACGAAGCACAATTTCACATCATTCTGGGTCCATTTGTGTGAAAACAAGGTCCAATCAGGCTGAAACGTTACAAGAAGGTAGAATCTATTGAGTTGTAAGTGATCTGAAAGTTTCATGATGATCGCACATTCCTAAGTGGGTCAAACCATGTCCCAAAGGTCACCGGATCTGGTGTCACTTTAAAGAAGTAGTCCAGTTACACCTTTGTGGGCTTATAACTTGGCCTCTGAATGTCCTAGAGAGATCAGGTGTGTTTTAGTGTACTCCAATCAACAGCCCATACAACCACAAAAAGGAATGGAGTCATTAGCACTTATGGTTTGTAAATGGCACCCAGAATTATGTTGCACGAAGCACAATTTCACATCATTCTGGGTCCATTTGTTTGAAAACAAGGTCCATTCAGGCTGAAACGTTACAAGAAGGTAGAATCTATTGAGTTGTAAGTGATCTGAACATTTCATGATGATCGCACATTCCTATAGGTGGTCAAACCATGTCCCAAAGGTCACCGGGCCTGGTGTCACTTTAAAGAAGTAGTCCAGTTACACCTTTGTGGGCTTATAACTTGGCTTCTGAATGTCCTAGAGAGATCAGGTTTGTTTTAGTGTATTCCAATCAACAGCCCCTACAACCACAAAAAGGAATGGAGTCATTAGCACTTATGGTTTGTAAATGGCACCCAGAATTATGTTGCACGAAGCACAATTTCACATCATTCTGGGTCCATTTGTGTGAAAACAAGGTCCAATCAGGCTGAAACGTTACAAGAAGGTAGAATCTATTGAGTTGTAAGTGATCTGAACGTTTCATGATGATCGCACATTCCTAAGTGGGTCAAACCATGTCCCAAAGGTCACCAGATCTGGTGTCACTTTAAAGAAGTAGTCCAGTTACACATTTGTGGGCTTATAACTTGGCTTCTGAATGTCCTAGAGAGATCAGGTTTGTTTTAGTGTACTCCAATCAACAGCCCCTACAACCACAAAAAGGAATGGAGTCATTAGCACTAATGGTTTGTAAATGGCACCCAGAATTATGTTGCACGAAGCACAATTTCACATCATTCTGGGTCCATTTGTGTGAAAACAAGGTCCAATCAGGCTGAAACGTTACAAGAAGGTAGAATCTATTGAGTTGTAAGTGATCTGAACGTTTCATGATGATCGCACATTCCTATAGGGGGTCAAACCATGTCCCAAAGGTCACCGGGCCTGGTGTCAATTTAAAGAAGTAGTCCAGTTACACATTTGTGGGCTTATAACTTGGCATCTGAATGTCCTAGAGTGATCAGGTTTGTTTCAGAGTACTCCAATCAACAGCCCCTACAACCACAAAAAGGAATGGAGTCATTAGCACTTATGGTTTGTAAATGGCACCCAGAATTATGTTGCACGAAGCACAATTTCACATCATTCTGGGTCCATTTGTGTGAAAACAAGGTCCATTCAGGCTGAAACGTTACAAGAAAGTAGAATCTATTCAGTTGTAAGTGATCTGAACGTTTCATGATGATCGCACATTCCTATAGGGGGTCAAACCATGTCCCAAAGTTCACCGGGCCTGGTGTCACTTTAAAGAAGTAGTCCAGTTACACATTTGTGGGCTTATAACTTGGCTTCTGAATGTCCTAGAGAGGTCAGGCTTGTTTTAGTGTACTCCAATCAACAGCCCCTACAGCCACAAAAAGGAATGGAGTCATTAGCACTTATGGTTTTTAAATGGCACCCAGAATTATGTTGCACGAAGCACAATTTCACATCATTCTGGGTCCATTTGTGTGAAAACAAGGTCCAATCAGGCTGAAACGTTACATGAAGGTAGAATCTTTGAGTTGTAAGTGATCTGAATGTTTCATGATGATAGCACTTTCCTAAGGGGGTCAAACCATGTCCCAGAGGTCACCGGATCTGTTGTCAATTTAAAGAAGTAGTCCAGTTACACATTTGTGGGCTTATAACTTGGCTTCTGAATGTCCTAGAGAGATCAGGTTTTTTTTAGTGTACTCCAATCAACAGCCCCTACAACCACAAAAAGGAATGGAGTCATTAGCACTTATGGTTTTTAAATGGCACCCAGAATTATGTTGCACGAAGCACAATTTCACATCATTCTGGGTCCATTTGTGTGAAAACAAGGTCCAATCAGGCTGAAACGTTACATGAAGGTAGAATCTTTGAGTTGTAAGTGATCTGAATGTTTCATGATGATAGCACTTTCCTAAGGGGGTCAAACCATGTCCCAGAGGTCACCGGATCTGTTGTCAATTTAAAGAAGTAGTCCAGTTACACATTTGTGGGCTTATAACTTGGCATCTGAATGTCCTAGAGTGATCAGGTTTGTTTCAGACTACTCCAATCAACAGCCCCTACAACCACAAAAAGGAATGGAGTCATTAGCACTTATGGTTTGTAAATGGCACCCAGAATTATGTTGCACGAAGCACAATTTCACATCATTCTGGGTCCATTTGTGTGAAAACAAGGTCCATTCAGGCTGAAACGTTACAAGAAAGTAGAATCTATTCAGTTGTAAGTGATCTGAACGTTTCATGATGATCGCACATTCCTATAGGGGGTCAAACCATGTCCCAAAGTTCACCGGGCCTGGTGTCACTTTAAAGAAGTAGTCCAGTTACACATTTGTGGGCTTATAACTTGGCTTCTGAATGTCCTAGAGAGGTCAGGCTTGTTTTAGTGTACTCCAATCAACAGCCCCTACAGCCACAAAAAGGAATGGAGTCATTAGCACTTATGGTTTTTAAATGGCACCCAGAATTATGTTGCACGAAGCACAATTTCACATCATTCTGGGTCCATTTGTGTGAAAACAAGGTCCAATCAGGCTGAAACGTTACATGAAGGTAGAATCTTTGAGTTGTAAGTGATCTGAATGTTTCATGATGATAGCACTTTCCTAAGGGGGTCAAACCATGTCCCAGAGGTCACCGGATCTGTTGTCAATTTAAAGAAGTAGTCCAGTTACACATTTGTGGGCTTATAACTTGGCTTCTGAATGTCCTAGAGAGATCAGGTTTTTTTTAGTGTACTCCAATCAACAGCCCCTACAACCACAAAAAGGAATGGAGTCATTAGCACTTATGGTTTTTAAATGGCACCCAGAATTATGTTGCACGAAGCACAATTTCACATCATTCTGGGTCCATTTGTGTGAAAACAAGGTCCAATCAGGCTGAAACGTTACATGAAGGTAGAATCTTTGAGTTGTAAGTGATCTGAATGTTTCATGATGATAGCACTTTCCTAAGGGGGTCAAACCATGTCCCAGAGGTCACCGGATCTGTTGTCAATTTAAAGAAGTAGTCCAGTTACACATTTGTGGGCTTATAACTTGGCATCTGAATGTCCTAGAGTGATCAGGTTTGTTTCAGACTACTCCAATCAACAGCCCCTACAACCACAAAAAGGAATGGAGTCATTAGCACTTATGGTTTGTAAATGGCACCCAGAATTATGTTGCACGAAGCACAATTTCACATCATTCTGGGTCCATTTGTGTGAAAACAAGGTCCAATCAGGCTGAAACGTTACAAGAAGGTAGAATCTATTGAGTTGTAAGTGATCTGAACGTTTCATGATGATCGCACATTCCTAAGTGGGTCAAACCATGTCCCAAAGGTCACCAGATCTGGTGTCACTTTAAAGAAGTAGTCCAGTTACACATTTGTGGGCTTATAACTTGGCTTCTGAATGTCCTAGAGAGATCAGGTTTGTTTTATTGTACTCCAATCAACAGCCCCTACAACCACAAAAAGGAATGGAGTCATTAGCACTTATGGTTTGTAAATGGCACCCAGAATTATGTTGCACGAAGCACAATTTCACATCATTCTGGGTCCATTTGTGTGAAAACAAGGTCCAATCAGGCTGAAACGTTACAAGAAGGTAGAATCTATTGAGTTGTAAGTGATCTGAACGTTTCATGATGATCGCACATTCCTATAGGGGGTCAAACCATGTCCCAAAGGTCACCGGGCCTGGTGTCAATTTAAAGAAGTAGTCCAGTTACACATTTGTGGGCTTATAACTTGGCATCTGAATGTCCTAGAGTGATCAGGTTTGTTTCAGAGTACTCCAATCAACAGCCCCTACAACCACAAAAAGGAATGGAGTCATTAGCACTTATGGTTTGTAAATGGCACCCAGAATTATGTTGCACGAAGCACAATTTCACATCATTCTGGGTCCATTTGTGTGAAAACAAGGTCCATTCAGGCTGAAACGTTACAAGAAAGTAGAATCTATTCAGTTGTAAGTGATCTGAACGTTTCATGATGATCGCACATTCCTATAGGGGGTCAAACCATGTCCCAAAGTTCACCGGGCCGGGTGTCACTTTAAAGAAGTAGTCCAGTTACACATTTGTGGGCTTATAACTTGGCTTCTGAATGTCCTAGAGAGGTCAGGCTTGTTTTAGTGTACTCCAATCAACAGCCCCTAAAGCCACAAAAAGGAATGGAGTCATTAGCACTTATGGTTTTTAAATGGCACCCAGAATTATGTTGCACGAAGCACAATTTCACATCATTCTGGGTCCATTTGTGTGAAAACAAGGTCCAATCAGGCTGAAACGTTACATGAAGGTAGAATCTTTGAGTTGTAAGTGATCTGAATGTTTCATGATGATAGCACTTTCCTAAGGGGGTCAAACCATGTCCCAGAGGTCACCGGATCTGTTGTCAATTTAAAGAAGTAGTCCAGTTACACATTTGTGGGCTTATAACTTGGCTTCTGAATGTCCTAGCGAGGTCAGGCTTGTTTTAGTGTACTTCAATAAACAGCCCCTACAACCACAAAAAGGAATGGAGTCATTAGCACTTATGGTTTTTAAATGGCACCCAGAATTATGTTGCACAAAGCACAATTTCACATCATTCTGGGTTCATTTGTGTGAAAACAAGGTCCAATCAGGCTGAAACGTTACAGGAAGGTAGAATCTATTGAGTTGTAAGTGATCTGAACGTTTCATGATGATAGCACTTTCCTAAGGCGGTCAACCCATGTCCCAGAGGTCACCGGATCTGGTGTCAATTTAAAGAAGTAGTCCAGTTACACATTTGTGGGCTTATAACCTGGCTTCTGAATATCCTAGAGAGATCAGGTTTTTTTTTTAGTGTACTCCAATCAACAGCCCCTACAACCACAAAAAGGAATGGAGTTAAATGGCACCCAGAATTATGTTGCACGAAGCACAATTTCACATCATTCTGGGTTCATTTGTGTGAAAACAAGGTCCAATCAGGCTGAAACGTTACAGGAAGGTAGAATCTATTGAGTTGTAAGTGATCTGAACGTTTCATGATGATAGCACTTTACCATAGGGGGTCAAACCATGTCCCAAAGGTCACTGGATCGGTGTAAATTTAAAGAAGTAGTCCAGTTACACATTTGTGGGCTTATAACTTGGCTTCTGAATATCCTAGAGAGGTCAGGTTTAATTTAGAGTACTCCAATTAACAGCCCCCATTACCCCAAAAAGGAATGGAGTCATTAGCACTTATGGGTTGTAAATGGCACCCAGAATTATGTGGCACGAAGCAAAATTTCACATCATTCTGGGTTCATTTGTGTGAAAACAAGGTCCAATCAGGCTGAAACGTTACAGGAAGGTAGAATCTATTGAGTTGTAAGTGATCTGAACGTTTCATGATGATAGGACATTCCTAAGGGGGTCAAACCATGTCCCAAAGGTCACCGGGCCTGGTGCCACTTTAAAGAAGTAGTCCAGTTACACCTTTGTGGGCTTATAACTTGGCTTCTGAATGTCCTAGAGAGGTCAGGCTTGTTTTAGTGTACTTCAATAAACAGCCCCTACAACCACAAAAAGGAATGGAGTCATTAGCACTTATGGTTTTTAAATGGCACCCAGAATTATGTTGCACAAAGCACAATTTCACATCATTCTGGGTTCATTTGTGTGAAAACAAGGTCCAATCAGGCTGAAACGTTACAGGAAGGTAGAATCTATTGAGTTGTAAGTGATCTGAACGTTTCATGATGATAGCACTTTCCTAAGGGGGTCAAACCATGTCCCAGAGGTCACCGGATCTGGTGTCAATTTAAAGAAGTAGTCCAGTTACACATTTGTGGGCTTATAACTTGGCTTCTGAATGTCCTAGAGAGATCAGGTTTGTTTTAGTGTACTCCAATCAACAGCCCCTACAATCACAAAAAGGAATGGAGTCATTAGCACTTATGGCTTTTAAATGGCACCCAGAATTATTTTGCACGAAGCACAATTTCACATCATTCTGGGTCCATTTGTGTGAAAACAAGGTCCAGTCAGGCTGAAACGTTACAAGAAGGTAGAATCTGTTGAGTTGTAAGTGATCTGAAAGTTTCATGATGATCGCACATTCCTATAGGGGGTCAAACCATGTCCCAAAGGTCACCGGGCCTGGTGTCACTTTAAAGAAGTAGTCCAGTTACACCTTTGTGGGCTTATAACTTGGCTTCTGAATATCCTACAGAGGTCAGGTTTGTTTTAGAGTACTCCAATTAACAGCCCCCATTACCCCAAAAAGGAATGGAGTCATTAGCACTTATGGTTTTTAAATGGCACCCAGAATTATGTTGCACAAAGCACAATTTCACATCATTCTGGGTTCATTTGTGTGAAAACAAGGTCCAATCAGGCTGAATCGTTACAAGAAGGTAGAATCAATTGAGTTTTAAGTGATATGAATGTTTCATGATGATCGCACATTCCTATAGGGGGTCAAACCATGTCCCAAAGGTCACCGGGCCTGGTGTCACTTTAAATAAGTAGTCCAGTTACACCTTTGTGGGCTTATAACTTGGCTTCTGAATGTCCTAGAGAGATCAGGTTTGTTTTAGTGTACTCCAATCAACAGCCCCTACAACCACAAAAAGGAATGGAGTCATTATGGTTTGTAAATGGCACCCAGAATTATGTTGCATGAAGCACAATTTCACATCATTCTGGGTCCATTTGTGTGAAAACAAGGTCCAATCAGGCTGAAACGTTACAAGAAGGTAGAATCTATTGAGTTGTAAGTGATCTGAACGTTTCATGATGATCGCACATTCCTAAGGGGGTCAAACCATGTCCCAAAGGTCACCGGGCCTGGTGTCACTTTAAAGAAGTAGTCCAGTTACACCTTTGTGGGCTTATAACTTGGCTTCTGAATATCCTAGAGAGGTCAGGTTTAATTTAGAGTACTCCAATTAACAGCCCCCATTACCCCAAAAAGGAATGGAGTCATTAGAACTTATGGTTTTTAAATGGCACCCAGTATTATGTTGCACGAAGCACAATTTCACATCATTCTGGGTTCATTTGTGTGAAAACAAGGTCCAATCAGGCTGAAACGTTACAGGAAGGTAGAATCTATTGAGTTGTAAGTGATCTGAACGTTTCATGATGATAGCACTTTCCTATAGGGGGTCAAACCATGTCCCAAAGGTCACTGGATCGGTGTATATTTAAAGAAGTAGTCCAGTTACACATTTGTGGGCTTATAACTTGGCTTCTGAATGTCCTAGAGAGATCAGGTTTGTTTTAGTGTACTCCAATCAACAGCCCCTACAACCACAAAAAGGAATAGAGTCATTAGCACTTATGGTTTGTAAATGGCACCCAGAATTATGTGGCACGAAGTACAATTTCACATCATTCTGGGTCCATTCGTGTGAAAACAAGGTCCAATCAGGCTGAAACGTTACAAGAAGGTAGAATCTATTGAGTTGTAAGTGATCTGAACGTTTCATGATGATCGCACATTCCTACAGGGGGTCAAACCATGTCCCAAAGGTCACCGGGCCTGGTGTCACTTTAAAGAAGTAGTCCAGTTACACCTTTGTGGGCTTATAACTTGGCTTCTGAATATCCTAAAGAGGTCAGGTTTG
Source organism: Nothobranchius furzeri (assembly GCF_043380555.1). NCBI lineage: Eukaryota > Metazoa > Chordata > Actinopteri > Cyprinodontiformes > Nothobranchiidae > Nothobranchius > Nothobranchius furzeri. Next base: position 4,178,795 of record NC_091747.1, read on the forward strand.
TTTTAGAGTACTCCAATTAACAGCCCCCATTACCCCAAAAAGGAATGGAGTCATTAGCACTTATGGTTTTTAAATGGCACCCAGAATTATGTTGCACAAAGCACAATTTCACATCATTCTGGGTTCATTTGTGTGAAAACAAGGTCCAATCAGGCTGAAACGTTACAGGAAGGTAGAATCTATTGAGTTGTAAGTGATCTGAACGTTTCATGATGATAGCAGTTTCCTAAGGGTGTCAATCCATGTCCTAAAGGTCACCGGATCTGGTGTCACTTTAAAGAAGTAGTCCAGTTACACATTTGTGGGCTTATAACTTGGCTTCTGAATATCCTAGAGAGGTCAGGTTTGTTTTATAGTACTCCAATCAACAGCCCCTATTACCTCAAAAAGGAATGGAGTCATTAGCACTTATGGTTTTTAAATGGCACCCAGAATTATGTTGCACGAAGCACAATTTCACATCATTCTGGGTCCATTTGGGTGAAAACAAGGTCCAATCAGGCTGAAACGTTACAAGAAGGTAGAATCTATCGAGTTGTAAGTGATCTGAACGTTTCATGATGATCGCACATTCCTAAGTGGGTCAAACCATGTACCAAAGGTCACGGGATCTGGTGTCACTTTAAAGTAGTCCAGTTACACATTTGTGGGCTTATAACTTGGCTTCTGAATGTCCTAGAGAGATCAGGTTTGTTTTAGTGTACTCCAATCAACAGCCCCTACAACCACAAAAAGGAATAGAGTCATTAGCACTTATGGTTTGTAAATGGCACCCAGAATTATGTGGCACGAAGCACAATTTCACATCATTCTGGGTCCATTCGTGTGAAAACAAGGTCCAATCAGGCTGAAACGTTACAAGAAGGTAGAATCTATTGAGTTGTAAGTGATCTGAACGTTTCATGATGATCGCACATTCCTACAGGGGGTCAAACCATGTCCCAAAGGTCACCGGGCCTGGTGTCACTTTAAAGAAGTAGTCCAGTTACACCTTTGTGGGCTTATAACTTGGCTTCTGAATATCCTAAAGAGGTCAGGTTTGTTTTAGAGTACTCCAATTAACAGCCCCCATTACCCCAAAAAGGAATGGAGTCATTAGCACTTATGGTTTTTAAATGGCACCCAGAATTATGTTGCACAAAGCACAATTTCACATCATTCTGGGTTCATTTGTGTGAAAACAAGGTCCAATCAGGCTGAAACGTTACAAGAAGGTAGAATCTATCGAGTTGTAAGTGATCTGACTGTTTCATGATGATCGCACATTCCTAAGTGGGTCAAACCATGTACCAAAGGTCACCGGATCTGGTGTCACTTTAAAGAAGTAGTCCAGTTACACATTTGTGGGCTTATAACTTGGCTTCTGAATGTCCTAGAGAGATCAGGTTTGTTTTAGTGTACTCCAATCAACAGCCCCTACAACCACAAAAAAGAATGGAGTCATTAGAACTTATGGTTTGTAAATGGCACCCAGAATTATGTTGCACGAAGCACAATTTCACATCATTCTGGGTCCATTTGTATGAAAACAAGGTCCAATCAGGCTGAAACGTTACAAGAAGGTAGAATCTATTGAGTTGTAAGTGATGTGAACGTTTCATGATGATAGCACTTTCCTAAGGAGGTAAAACCATGTCCCAAAGGTCACCGGATCGGTGTCAATTTAAAAAAGTAGTCCAGTTACACATTTGTGGGCTTATAACTTGGCTTCTGAATGTCCGAGAGAGATCAGGTTTGTTTTAGTGTACTCCAATCAACAGCCCCTACAACCACAAAAAGGAATGGAGTCATTAGCACTTATGGTTTTTAAATGCTACCCAGAATTATGTTGCACGAAGCACAATTTCACATCATTCTGGGTTCATTTGTGTGAAAACAAGGTCCAATCAGGCTGAAACGTTACAGGAAGGTAGAATCTATTGAGTTGTAAGTGATCTGAACGTTTCATGATGATAGCACATTCCAAAGGGGGTCAAAACATGTCCCAAAGGTCACCGGGCCTGGTGCCACTTTAAAGAAGTAGTCCAGTTACACCTTTGTGGGCTTATAACTTGGCTTCTGAATGTCCTAGAGAGGTCAGGCTTGTTTTAGTGTACTTCAATAAACAGCCCCTACAACCACAAAAAGGAATGGAGTCATTAGCACTTATGGTTTTTAAATGGCACCCAGAATTATGTTGCACAAAGCACAATTTCACATCATTCTGGGTTCATTTGTGTGAAAACAAGGTCCAATCAGGCTGAAACGTTACAGGAAGGTAGAATCTATTGAGTTGTAAGTGATCTGAACGTTTCATGATGATAGCACTTTCCTAAGGGGGTCAAACCATGTCCCAGAGGTCACCGGATCTGGTGTCAATTTAAAGAAGTAGTCCAGTTACACATTTGTGGGCTTATAACTTGGCTTCTGAATGTCCTAGAGAGATCAGGTTTGTTTTAGTGTACTCCAATCAACAGCCCCTACAACCTCAAAAAGGAATGGAGTCATTAGCACTTATGGCTTTTAAATGGCACCCAGAATTATGTTGCACGAAGCACAATTTCACATCATTCTGGGTCCATTTGTGTGAAAACAAGGTCCAATCAGGCTGAAACGTTACAGGAAGGTAGAATCTATTGAGTTGTAAGTGATCTGAACGTTTCATGATGATAGCACTTTCCTAAGGGGGTCAAACCATGTCCTAAAGGTCACCGGATCTGGTGTCACTTTAAAGAAGTAGTCCAGTTACACATTTGTGGGCTTATAACTTGGCTTCTGAATATCCTAGAGAGGTCAGGTTTGTTTTAGAGTACTCCAATTAACAGCCCATATTACCTCAAAAAGGAATGGAGTCATTAGCACTTATGGTTTTTAAATGGCACCCAGAATTATGTTGCACGAAGCACAATTTCACATCATTCTGGGTCCATTTGTGTGAAAACAAGGTCCAATCAGGCTGAAACGTTACAAGAAGGTAGAATCTATTGAGTTGTAAGTGATCTGAACGTTTCATGATGATCGCACATTCCTAAGGGGGTCAAACCATGTCCCAGAGGTCACCGGATCTGGTGTCAATTTAAAGAAGTAGTCCAGTTTACACATTTGTGGGCTTATAACTTGGCTTGTGAATTTCCTAGAGAGATCAGGTTTGTTTTAGTGGACTCCAATCAACAGCCCCTACAACCACAAAAAGGAATGGAGTCATTAGCACTTATGGTTTTTAAATGGCACCCAGAATTATGTTGCACGAAGCACAATTTCACATCATTCTGGGTCCATTTGTGTGAAAACAAGGTCCAGTCAGGCTGAAACGTTACAAGAAGGTAGAATCTGTTGAGTTGTAAGTGATCTGAACGTTTCATGATGATCGCACATTCCTATAGGGGGTCAAACCATGTCCCAAAGGTCACCGGGCCTGGTGTCACTTTAAAGAAGTAGTCCAGTTACACCTTTGTGGGCTTATAACTTGGCTTCTGAATATCCTAAAGAGGTCAGGTTAATTTTAGAGTACTCCAATTAACAGCCCCTATTACCTCAAAAAGGAATGGAGTCATTAGCACTTATGGTTTTTAAATGGCACCCAGAATTATGTTGCACGAAGCACAATTTCACATCATTCTGGGTCCATTTGTGTGAAAACAATGTCCAATCAGGCTGAAACGTTACAAGAAGGTAGAATCTATTGAGTTGTAAGTGATCTGAACGTTTCATGATGATCGCACATTCCTAAGTGGGTCAAACCATGTCCCAAAAGTCACCGGATCTGGTGTCACTTTAAAGAAGTAGTCCAGTTACACATTTGTGGGCTTATAACTTGGCTTCTGAATGTCCTAGAGAGATCAGGTTTGTTTTAGTGCACTCCAATCAACAGCCCCTACAACCACAAAAAAGAATTCAGTCATTAGCACTTATGGTTTGTAAATGGCACCCAGAATTATGTTGCACGAAGCACAATTTCACATCATTCTGGGTCCATTTGTGTGAAAACAAGGTCCAATCAGGCTGAAACGTTACAAGAAGGTAGAATCTATTGAGTTGTAAGTGATATGAACGTTTCATGATGATCGCACATTCCTAAGTGGGTCAAACCATGTCCCAAAGGTCACCGGGCCTGGTGTCACTTTAAAGAAGTAGTCCAGTTACACATTTGTGGCTTTATAACCTGGCTTCTGAATGTCCTAGAGAGATCAGGTTTGTTTTAGTGTACTCCAATCAACAGCCCCTACAACCACAAAAAGGAATGGAGTCATTAGCACTTATGGTTTTTAAATGGCACCCAGAATTATGTTGCACGAAGCACAATTTCACATCATTCTGGGTTCATTTGTGTGAAAACAAGGTCCAATCAGGCTGAAACGTTACAGGAAGGTAGAATCTATTGAGTTGTAAGTGATCTGAACGTTTCATGATGATAGCACATTCCAAAGGGGGTCAAAACATGTCCCAAAGGTCACCGGGCCTGGTGCCACTTTAAAGAAGTAGTCCAGTTACACCTTTGTGGGCTTATAACTTGGCTTCTGAATGTCCTAGAGAGGTCAGGCTTGTTTTAGTGTACTTCAATAAACAGCCCCTACAACCACAAAAAGGAATGGAGTCATTAGCACTTATGGTTTTTAAATGGCACCCAGAATTATGTTGCACAAAGCACAATTTCACATCATTCTGGGTTCATTTGTGTGAAAACAAGGTCCAATCAGGCTGAAACGTTACAGGAAGGTAGAATCTATTGAGTTGTAAGTGATCTGAACGTTTCATGATGATAGCACTTTCCTAAGGGGGTCAAACCATGTCCCAGAGGTCACCGGATCTGGTGTCAATTTAAAGAAGTAGTCCAGTTACACATTTGTGGGCTTATAACTTGGCTTCTGAATGTCCTAGAGAGATCAGGTTTGTTTTAGTGTACTCCAATCAACAGCCCCTACAACCTCAAAAAGGAATGGAGTCATTAGCACTTATGGCTTTTAAATGGCACCCAGAATTATGTTGCACGAAGCACAATTTCACATCATTCTGGGTCCATTTGTGTGAAAACAAGGTCCAATCAGGCTGAAACGTTACAGGAAGGTAGAATCTATTGAGTTGTAAGTGATCTGAACGTTTCATGATGATAGCACTTTCCTAAGGGGGTCAAACCATGTCCTAAAGGTCACCGGATCTGGTGTCACTTTAAAGAAGTAGTCCAGTTACACATTTGTGGGCTTATAACTTGGCTTCTGAATATCCTAGAGAGGTCAGGTTTGTTTTAGAGTACTCCAATTAACAGCCCATATTACCTCAAAAAGGAATGGAGTCATTAGCACTTATGGTTTTTAAATGGCACCCAGAATTATGTTGCACGAAGCACAATTTCACATCATTCTGGGTCCATTTGTGTGAAAACAAGGTCCAATCAGGCTGAAACGTTACAAGAAGGTAGAATCTATTGAGTTGTAAGTGATCTGAACGTTTCATGATGATCGCACATTCCTAAGGGGGTCAAACCATGTCCCAGAGGTCACCGGATCTGGTGTCAATTTAAAGAAGTAGTCCAGTTTACACATTTGTGGGCTTATAACTTGGCTTGTGAATTTCCTAGAGAGATCAGGTTTGTTTTAGTGGACTCCAATCAACAGCCCCTACAACCACAAAAAGGAATGGAGTCATTAGCACTTATGGTTTTTAAATGGCACCCAGAATTATGTTGCACGAAGCACAATTTCACATCATTCTGGGTCCATTTGTGTGAAAACAAGGTCCAGTCAGCCTGAAACGTTACAAGAAGGTAGAATCTGTTGAGTTGTAAGTGATCTGAACGTTTCATGATGATCGCACATTCCTATAGGGGGTCAAACCATGTCCCAAAGGTCACCGGGCCTGGTGTCACTTTAAAGAAGTAGTCCAGTTACACCTTTGTGGGCTTATAACTTGGCTTCTGAATATCCTAAAGAGGTCAGGTTAATTTTAGAGTACTCCAATTAACAGCCCCTATTACCTCAAAAAGGAATGGAGTCATTAGCACTTATGGTTTTTAAATGGCACCCAGAATTATGTTGCACGAAGCACAATTTCACATCATTCTGGGTCCATTTGTGTGAAAACAATGTCCAATCAGGCTGAAACGTTACAAGAAGGTAGAATCTATTGAGTTGTAAGTGATCTGAACGTTTCATGATGATCGCACATTCCTAAGTGGGTCAAACCATGTCCCAAAAGTCACCGGATCTGGTGTCACTTTAAAGAAGTAGTCCAGTTACACATTTGTGGGCTTATAACTTGGCTTCTGAATGTCCTAGAGAGATCAGGTTTGTTTTAGTGCACTCCAATCAACAGCCCCTACAACCACAAAAAAGAATTCAGTCATTAGCACTTATGGTTTGTAAATGGCACCCAGAATTATGTTGCACGAAGCACAATTTCACATCATTCTGGGTCCATTTGTGTGAAAACAAGGTCCAATCAGGCTGAAACGTTACAAGAAGGTAGAATCTATTGAGTTGTAAGTGATATGAACGTATCATGATGATCGCACATTCCTAAGTGGGTCAAACCATGTCCCAAAGGTCACCGGGCCTGGTGTCACTTTAAAGAAGTAGTCCAGTTACACATTTGTGGCTTTATAACCTGGCTTCTGAATGTCCTAGAGAGATCAGGTTTGTTTTAGTGTACTCCAATCAACAGCCCCTACAACTACAAAAAGGAATGGAGTCATTAGCACTTATGGTTTGTAAATGGCACCCAGAATTATGTTAAACGAAGCACAATTTCACATCATTCTGGGTCCATTTGTGTGAAAACAAGGTCCAATCAGGCTGAAACGTTACAAGAAGGTAGAATCTATTGAGTTGTAAGTGATCTGAAAGTTTCATGATGATAGCACATTCCTAAGGGGGTCAAACCATGTCCCAAAGGTCACCGGGCCTGGTGCCACTTTAAAGAAGTAGTCCAGTTACACCTTTGTGGGCTTATAACTTGGCTTCTGAATGTCCTAGAGAAGTCAGGCTTGTTTTAGTGTACTTCTTCAATAAACAGCCCCTACAACCACAAAAAGGAATGGAGTCATTAGCACTTATGGTTTTTAAATGGCACCCAGAATTATGTTGCACGAAGCACAATTTCACATCATTCTGGGTCCATTTGTGTGAAAACAAGGTCCATTCAGGCTGAAACGTTACAAGAAGCTAGAATCTATTGAGTTGTAAGTGATCTGAACGTTTCATGATGATAGCACTTTCCTAAGGGGGTCAAACCATGTCTCAGAGGTCACCGGATCTGTTGTCAATTTAAAGAAGTAGTCCAGTTACACATTTGTGGGCTTATAACCTGGCTTCTGAATATCCTAAAGAGGTCAGGTTTTTTTAGAGTACTCCAATCAACAGCCCCTACAACCACAAAAAGGAATGGAGTCATTATGGTTTGTAAATGGCACCCAGAATTATGTTGCACTAAGCACAATTTCAAATATTTCTGGGTTCATTTGTGTGAAAACAAGGTCCAATCAGGCTGAAACATTACAGGAAGGTAGAATCTATTGAGTTGTAAGTGATCTGAACGTTTCATTATGATAGCACTTTCCTAAGGGGGTCAAACCATGTCCCAAAGGTCGCCGGATCTGGTGTCAATTTAAAGAAGTACTCCAGTTACACATTTGTGGGCTTATAACTTGGCTTCTGAATGTCCTAGAGAGATCAGGTTTGTTTTAGTGTACTCCAATCAACAGCCCCTACAACCACAAAAAGGAATGGAGTCATTAGCACTTATGGTTTGTAAATGGCACCCAGAATTATGTTGCACGAAGCACAATTTCACATCATTCTGGGTCCATTTGTGTGAAAACAAGGTCCAATCAGGCTGAAACGTTACAAGAAGGTAGAATCTATTGAGTTGTAAGTGATATGAACGTTTCATGATGATCGCACATTCCTAAGTGGGTCAAACCATGTCCCAAAGGTCACCGGGCCTGGTGTCACTTTAAAGAAGTAGTCCAGTTACACATTTGTGGCTTTATAACCTGGCTTCTGAATGTCCTAGAGAGATCAGGTTTGTTTTAGTGTACTCCAATCAACAGCCCCTACAACCACAAAAAGGAATGGAGTCATTAGCACTTATGGTTTTTAAATGGCACCCAGAATTATGTTGCACGAAGCACAATTTCACATCATTCTGGGTTCATTTGTGTGAAAACAAGGTCCAATCAGGCTGAAACGTTACAGGAAGGTAGAATCTATTGAGTTGTAAGTGATCTGAACGTTTCATGATGATAGCACATTCCAAAGGGGGTCAAAACATGTCCCAAAGGTCACCGGGCCTGGTGCCACTTTAAAGAAGTAGTCCAGTTACACCTTTGTGGGCTTATAACTTGGCTTCTGAATGTCCTAGAGAGGTCAGGCTTGTTTTAGTGTACTTCAATAAACAGCCCCTACAACCACAAAAAGGAATGGAGTCATTAGCACTTATGGTTTTTAAATGGCACCCAGAATTATGTTGCACAAAGCACAATTTCACATCATTCTGGGTTCATTTGTGTGAAAACAAGGTCCAATCAGGCTGAAACGTTACAGGAAGGTAGAATCTATTGAGTTGTAAGTGATCTGAACGTTTCATGATGATAGCACTTTCCTAAGGGGGTCAAACCATGTCCCAGAGGTCACCGGATCTGGTGTCAATTTAAAGAAGTAGTCCAGTTACACATTTGTGGGCTTATAACTTGGCTTCTGAATGTCCTAGAGAGATCAGGTTTGTTTTAGTGTACTCCAATCAACAGCCCCTACAACCTCAAAAAGGAATGGAGTCATTAGCACTTATGGCTTTTAAATGGCACCCAGAATTATGTTGCACGGAGCACAATTTCACATCATTCTGGGTCCATTTGTGTGAAAACAAGGTCCAATCAGGCTGAAACGTTACAGGAAGGTAGAATCTATTGAGTTGTAAGTGATCTGAACGTTTCATGATGATAGCACTTTCCTAAGGGGGTCAAACCATGTCCTAAAGGTCACCGGATCTGGTGTCACTTTAAAGAAGTAGTCCAGTTACACATTTGTGGGCTTATAACTTGGCTTCTGAATATCCTAGAGAGGTCAGGTTTGTTTTAGAGTACTCCAATTAACAGCCCATATTACCTCAAAAAGGAATGGAGTCATTAGCACTTATGGTTTTTAAATGGCACCCAGAATTATGTTGCACGAAGCACAATTTCACATCATTCTGGGTCCATTTGTGTGAAAACAAGGTCCAATCAGGCTGAAACGTTACAAGAAGGTAGAATCTATTGAGTTGTAAGTGATCTGAACGTTTCATGATGATCGCACATTCCTAAGGGGGTCAAACCATGTCCCAGAGGTCACCGGATCTGGTGTCAATTTAAAGAAGTAGTCCAGTTTACACATTTGTGGGCTTATAACTTGGCTTGTGAATTTCCTAGAGAGATCAGGTTTGTTTTAGTGGACTCCAATCAACAGCCCCTACAACCACAAAAAGGAATGGAGTCATTAGCACTTATGGTTTTTAAATGGCACCCAGAATTATGTTGCACGAAGCACAATTTCACATCATTCTGGGTCCATTTGTGTGAAAACAAGGTCCAGTCAGCCTGAAACGTTACAAGAAGGTAGAATCTGTTGAGTTGTAAGTGATCTGAACGTTTCATGATGATCGCACATTCCTATAGGGGGTCAAACCATGTCCCAAAGGTCACCGGGCCTGGTGTCACTTTAAAGAAGTAGTCCAGTTACACCTTTGTGGGCTTATAACTTGGCTTCTGAATATCCTAAAGAGGTCAGGTTAATTTTAGAGTACTCCAATTAACAGCCCCTATTACCTCAAAAAGGAATGGAGTCATTAGCACTTATGGTTTTTAAATGGCACCCAGAATTATGTTGCACGAAGCACAATTTCACATCATTCTGGGTCCATTTGTGTGAAAACAATGTCCAATCAGGCTGAAACGTTACAAGAAGGTAGAATCTATTGAGTTGTAAGTGATCTGAACGTTTCATGATGATCGCACATTCCTAAGTGGGTCAAACCATGTCCCAAAAGTCACCGGATCTGGTGTCACTTTAAAGAAGTAGTCCAGTTACACATTTGTGGGCTTATAACTTGGCTTCTGAATGTCCTAGAGAGATCAGGTTTGTTTTAGTGCACTCCAATCAACAGCCCCTACAACCACAAAAAAGAATTCAGTCATTAGCACTTATGGTTTGTAAATGGCACCCAGAATTATGTTGCACGAAGCACAATTTCACATCATTCTGGGTCCATTTGTGTGAAAACAAGGTCCAATCAGGCTGAAACGTTACAAGAAGGTAGAATCTATTGAGTTGTAAGTGATATGAACGTATCATGATGATCGCACATTCCTAAGTGGGTCAAACCATGTCCCAAAGGTCACCGGGCCTGGTGTCACTTTAAAGAAGTAGTCCAGTTACACATTTGTGGCTTTATAACCTGGCTTCTGAATGTCCTAGAGAGATCAGGTTTGTTTTAGTGTACTCCAATCAACAGCCCCTACAACTACAAAAAGGAATGGAGTCATTAGCACTTATGGTTTGTAAATGGCACCCAGAATTATGTTAAACGAAGCACAATTTCACATCATTCTGGGTCCATTTGTGTGAAAACAAGGTCCAATCAGGCTGAAACGTTACAAGAAGGTAGAATCTATTGAGTTGTAAGTGATCTGAAAGTTTCATGATGATAGCACATTCCTAAGGGGGTCAAACCATGTCCCAAAGGTCACCGGGCCTGGTGCCACTTTAAAGAAGTAGTCCAGTTACACCTTTGTGGGCTTATAACTTGGCTTCTGAATGTCCTAGAGAAGTCAGGCTTGTTTTAGTGTACTTCTTCAATAAACAGCCCCTACAACCACAAAAAGGAATGGAGTCATTAGCACTTATGGTTTTTAAATGGCACCCAGAATTATGTTGCACAAAGCACAATTTCACATCATTCTGGGTTCATTTGTGTGAAAACAAGGTCCAATCAGGCTGAAACGTTACAAGAAGGTAGAATCTGTTGAGTTGTAAGTGATCTGAACGTTTCATGATGATTGCACTTTCCTAAGGGGGTCAAACCATGTCCCAGAGGTCACCGGATCTGGTGTCAATTTAAAGAAGTAGTCCAGTTACACATTTGTGGGCTTATAACTTGGCTTCTGACTGTCCTAGAGAGATCAGGTTTGTTTTAGTGTACTCCAATCAACAGCCCCTACAACCACAAAAAGGAATGGAGTCATTAGCACTTATGGCTTTTAAATGGCACCCAGAATTATGTTGCACGAAGCACAATTTCACATCATTCTGGGTCCATTTGTGTGAAAACAAGGTCCAGTCAGGCTGAAACGTTACAAGAAGGTAGAATCTGTTGAGTTGTAAGTGATCTGAAAGTTTCATGATGATCGCACATTCCTATAGGGGGTCAAACCATGTCCCAAAGGTCACCGGGCCTGATGTCACTTTAAAGAAGTAGTCCAGTTACACCTTTGTGGGCTTATAACTTGGCTTCTGAATATCCTACAGAGGTCAGGTTTGTTTTAGAGTACTCCAATTAACAGCCCCCATTACCCCAAAAAGGAATGGAGTCATTAGCACTTATGGTTTTTAAATGGCACCCAGAATTATGTTGCACAAAGCACAATTTCACATCATTCTGGGTTCATTTGTGTGAAAACAAGGTCCAATCAGGCTGAAACGTTACAAGGAGGTAGAATCAATTGAGTTGTAAGTGATCTGAAAGTTTCATGATGATCGCACATTCCTATAGGGGGTCAAACCATGTCCCAAAGGTCACCGGGCCTGGTGTCACTTTAAAGAAGTAGTCCAGTTACACCTTTGTGGGCTTATAACTTGGCTTCTGAATGTCCTAGAGAGATCAGGTTTGTTTTAGTGTACTCCAATCAACAGCCCCTACAACCACTAAAAGGAATGGAGTCATTATGGTTTGTAAATGGCACCCAGAATTATGTTGCATGAAGCACAATTTCACATCATTCTGGGTCCATTTGTGTGAAAACAAGGTCCAATCAGGCTGAAACGTTACAAGAAGGTAGAATCTATTGAGTTGTAAGTGATCTGAACGTTTCATGATGATCGCACATTCCTATAGGGGGTCAAACCATGTCCCAAAGGTCACCGGGCCTGGTGTCACTTTAAAGAAGTAGTCCAGATACACCTTTGTGGGCTTATAACTTGGCTTCTGAATATCCTAGAGAGGTCAGGTTTAATTTAGAGTACTCCAATTAACAGCCCCCATTACCCCAAAAAGGAATGGAGTCATTAGAACTTATGGTTTTTAAATGGCACCCAGAATTATGTTGCACGAAGCACAATTTCACATCATTCTGGGTTCATTTGTGTGAAAACAAGGTCCAATCAGGCTGAAACGTTACAGGAAGGTAGAATCTATTGAGTTGTAAGTGATCTGAACGTTTCATGATGATAGCACTTTCCTATAGGGGGTCAAACCATGTCCCAAAGGTCACTGGATCGGTGTCAATTTAAAGAAGTAGTCCAGTTACACATTTGTGGGCATATAACTTGGCTTCTGAATGTCCTAGAGAGATCAGGTTTGTTTTAGTGTACTCCAATCAACAGCCCCTACAACCACAAAAAGGAATGGAGTCATTAGCACTTATGGTTTGTAAATGGCACCCAGAATTATGTGGCACGAAGCACAATTTCACATCATTCTGGGTCCATTTGTGTGAAAACAAGGTCCAATCAGGCTGAAACGTTACAAGAAGGTAGAATCTATTGAGTTGTAAGTGATCTGAACGTTTCATGATGATCGCACATTCCTACAGGTGGTCAAACCATGTCCCAAAGGTCACCGGGCCTGGTGTCACTTTAAAGAAGTAGTCCAGTTACACCTTTGTGGGCTTATAACTTTGCTTCTGAATATCCTAAAGAGGTCAGGTTTGTGTTAGAGTACTCCAATTAACAGCCCCCATTACCCCAAAAAGGAATGGAGTCATTAGCACTTATGATTTTAAATGGCACCCAGAATTATGTTGCACAAAGCACAATTTCACATCATTCTGGGTTCATTTGTGTGAAAACAAGGTCCAATCAGGCTGAAACGTTACAGGAAGGTAGAATCTATTGAGTTGTAAGTGATCTGAACGTTTCCTGATGATAGCAGTTTCCTAAGGGTGTCAATCCATGTCCTAGAGGTCACCGGATCTGGTGTCACTTTAAAGAAGTAGTCCAGTTACACATTTGTGGGCTTATAACTTGGCTTCTGAATATCCTAGAGAGGTCAGGTTTGTTTTAGAGTACTCCAATTAACAGCCCCTATTACCTCAAAAAGGAATGGAGTCATTAGCACTTATGGTTTTTAAATGGCACCCAGAATTATGTTGCACGAAGCACAATTTCACATCATTCTGGGTCCATTTGGGTGAAAACAAGGTCCAATCAGGCTGAAACGTTACAAGAAGGTAGAATCTATTGAGTTGTAAGTGATCTGAATGTTTCATGATGATCGCACATTCCTAAGTGGGTCAAACCATGTACCAAAGGTCACCGGATCTGGTGTCACTTTAAAGAAGTAGTCCAGTTACACATTTGTGGGCTTATAACTTGGCTTCTGAATGTCCTAGAGAGATCAGGTTTGTTTTAGTGTACTCCAATCAACAGCCCTTACAACCACAAAAAAGAATGGAGTCATTAGAACTTATGGTTTGTAAATGGCACCCAGAATTATGTTGCACGAAGCACAATTTCACATCATTCTGGGTCCATTTGTGTGAAAACAAGGTCCAATCAGGCTGAAACGTTACAAGAAGGTAGAACCTATTGAGTTGTAAGTGATATGAACGTTTCATGATGATCGCACATTCCTATAGGGGGTCAAACCATGTCCCAAAGGTCAACGGGCCTGGTGTCAATGTAAATAAGTTGTCCAGTTACACATTTGTGGGCTTATAACTTGGCTTCTGAATGTCCCAGAGTGATCAGGTTTGTTTCAGAGTACTACAATCAACAGCCCCTACAACCACAAAAAGGAATGGAGTCATTAGCACTTATGGTTTGTAAATGGCACCCAGATTTATGATGCACGAAGCACAATTTCACATCATTCTGGGTCCATTTGTGTGAAAACAAGGTCCATTCAGGTTGAAACGTTACAAGAAGGTAGAATCTATTGAGTTGTAAGTGATCTGAACGTTTCATGATGATCGCACATTCCTATAGGGGGTCAAACCATGTCCCAAAGGTCACCGGGCCTGGTGTCACTTTAAATAAGTAGTCCAGTTACACCTTTGTGGGCTTATAACTTGGCTTCTGAATGTCCTAGAGAGGTCAGGCTTGTTTTAGTGTACTCCAATAAACAGCCCCTACAGCCACAAAAAGGAATGGAGTCATTAGCACTTATGGTTTGTAAATGGCGCCCAGAATTATGTTGCACGAAGCACAATTTCACATCATTCTGGGTCCATTTGTGTGAAAACAAGGTCCAATCAGGCTGAAACGTTACAAGAAGGTAGAATCTATTGAGTTGTAAGTGATCTGAACGTTTCATGATGATCGCACATTCCTAAGGGGGTCAAACCATGTCCCAAAGGTCACCGGGCCTGGTGTCACTTTAAAGAAGTAGTCCAGTTACACCTTTGTGGGCTTATAACTCTTCTTCTGAATATCCTAGAGAGGTCAGGTTTAATTTAGAGTACTCCAATTAACAGCCCCCATTACCCCAAAAAGGAATGGAGTCATTAGCACTTATGGGTTGTAAATGGCACCCAGAATTATGTGGCACGAAGCAAAATTTCACATCATTCCAGGTTCATTTGTGTGAAAACAAGGTCCAATCAGGCTGAAACGTTACAGGAAGGTAGAATCTATTGAGTTGTAAGTGATCTGAACGTTTCATGATGATAGCACTTTCCTAAGGAGGTAAAATCATGTCCCAAAGGTCACCGGATCGGTGTCAATTTAAAAAAGTAGTCCAGTTACACATTTGTGGGCATATAACTTGGCTTCTGAATGTCCTAGAGAGATCAGGTTTGTTTTAGTGTACTCCAATCAACAGCCCCTACAACCACAAAAAGGAATGGAGTCATTAGCACTTATGGTTTGTAAATGGCACCCAGAATTATGTGGCACGAAGCACAATTTCACATCATTCTGGGTTCATTTGTGTGAAAACAAGGTCCAATCAGGCTGAAACGTTACAAGAAGGTAGAATCTATTGAGTTGTAAGTGATCTGAACGTTTCATGATGATAGCACTTTCCTATAGGGGGTCAAACCATGTCCCAAAGGTCACTGGATCGGTGTCAATTTAAAGAAGTAGTCCAGTTACACATTTGTGGGCATATAACTTGGCTTCTGAATGTCCTAGAGAGATCAGGTTTGTTTTAGTGTACTCCAATCAACAGCCCCTACAACCACAAAAAGGAATGGAGTCATTAGCACTTATGGTTTGTAAATGGCACCCAGAATTATGTGGCACGAAGCACAATTTCACATCATTCTGGGTTCATTTGTGTGAAAACAAGGTCCAATCAGGCTGAAACGTTACAAGAAGGTAGAATCTATTGAGTTGTAAGTGATCTGAACGTTTCATGATGATAGCACTTTCCTATAGGGGGTCAAACCATGTCCCAAAGGTCACTGGATCGGTGTCAATTTAAAGAAGTAGTCCAGTTACACATTTGTGGGCATATAACTTGGCTTCTGAATGTCCTAGAGAGATCAGGTTTGTTTTAGTGTACTCCAATCAACAGCCCCTACAACCACAAAAAGGAATGGAGTCATTAGCACTTATGGTTTGTAAATGGCACCCAGAATTATGTGGCACGAAGCACAATTTCACATCATTCTGGGTCCATTTGTGTGTAAACAAGGTCCAATCAGGCTGAAACGTTACAAGAAGGTAGAATCTATTGAGTTGTAAGTGATCTGAACGTTTCATGATGATCGCACATTCCTACAGGTGGTCAAACCATGTCCCAAAGGTCACCGGGCCTGGTGTCACTTTAAAGAAGTAGTCCAGTTACACCTTTGTGGGCTTATAACTTGGCTTCTGAATATCCTAAAGAGGTCAGGTTTGTGTTAGAGTACTCCAATTAACAGCCCCCATTACCCCAAAAAGGAATGGAGTCATTAGCACTTATGGTTTTTAAATGGCACCCAGAATTATGTTGCACAAAGCACAATTTCACATCATTCTGGGTCCATTTGTGTGAAAACAAGGTCCAATCAGGCTGAAACGTTACAAGAAGGTAGAATCTATTGAGTTGTAAGTGATCTGAACGTTTCATGATGATCGCACATTCCTAAGGGGGTCAAACCATGTCCCAAAGGTCACCGGGCCTGGTGTCACTTTAAAGAAGTAGTCCAGTTACACCTTTGTGGGCTTATAACTCTTCTTCTGAATATCCTAGAGAGGTCAGGTTTAATTTAGAGTACTCCAATTAACAGCCCCCATTACCCCAAAAAGGAATGGAGTCATTAGCACTTATGGGTTGTAAATGGCACCCAGAATTATGTGGCACGAAGCAAAATTTCACATCATTCCAGGTTCATTTGTGTGAAAACAAGGTCCAATCAGGCTGAAACGTTACAGGAAGGTAGATTCTATTGAGTTGTAAGTGATCTGAACGTTTCATGATGATAGCACTTTCCTAAGGAGGTAAAATCATGTCCCAAAGGTCACCGGATCGGTGTCAATTTAAAAAAGTAGTCCAGTTACACATTTGTGGGCATATAACTTGGCTTCTGAATGTCCTAGAGAGATCAGGTTTGTTTTAGTGTACTCCAATCAACAGCCCCTACAACCACAAAAAGGAATGGAGTCATTAGCACTTATGGTTTGTAAATGGCACCCAGAATTATGTGGCACGAAGCACAATTTCACATCATTCTGGGTTCATTTGTGTGAAAACAAGGTCCAATCAGGCTGAAACGTTACAAGAAGGTAGAATCTATTGAGTTGTAAGTGATCTGAACGTTTCATGATGATAGCACTTTCCTATAGGGGGTCAAACCATGTCCCAAAGGTCACTGGATCGGTGTCAATTTAAAGAAGTAGTCCAGTTACACATTTGTGGGCATATAACTTGGCTTCTGAATGTCCTAGAGAGATCAGGTTTGTTTTAGTGTACTCCAATCAACAGCCCCTACAACCACAAAAAGGAATGGAGTCATTAGCACTTATGGTTTGTAAATGGCACCCAGAATTATGTGGCACGAAGCACAATTTCACATCATTCTGGGTCCATTTGTGTGTAAACAAGGTCCAATCAGGCTGAAACGTTACAAGAAGGTAGAATCTATTGAGTTGTAAGTGATCTGAACGTTTCATGATGATCGCACATTCCTACAGGTGGTCAAACCATGTCCCAAAGGTCACCGGGCCTGGTGTCACTTTAAAGAAGTAGTCCAGTTACACCTTTGTGGGCTTATAACTTGGCTTCTGAATATCCTAAAGAGGTCAGGTTTGTGTTAGAGTACTCCAATTAACAGCCCCCATTACCCCAAAAAGGAATGGAGTCATTAGCACTTATGGTTTTTAAATGGCACCCAGAATTATGTTGCACAAAGCACAATTTCACATCATTCTGGGTTCATTTGTGTGAAAACAAGGTCCAATCAGGCTGAAACGTTACAGGAAGGTAGAATCTATTGAGTTGTCAGTGATCTGAACGTTTCATGATGATAGCAGTTTCCTAAGGGTGTCAATCCATGTCCTAGAGGTCACCGGATCTGGTGTCATTTTAAAGAAGTAGTCCAGTTACACATTTGTGGGCTTATAACTTGGCTTCTGAATATCCTAGAGAGGTCAGGTTTGTTTTAGAGTACTCCAATTAACAGCCCCTATTACCTCAAAAAGGAATGGAGTCATTAGCACTTATGGTTTTTAAATGGCACCCAGAATTATGTTGCACGAAGCACAATTTCACATCATTCTGGGTCCATTTGGGTGAAAACAAGGTCCAATCAGGCTGAAACGTTACAAGAAGGTAGAATCTATTGAGTTGTAAGTGATCTGAACGTTTCATGATGATCGCACATTCCTAAGTGGGTCAAACCATGTACCAAAGGTCACCGGATCTGGTGTCACTTTAAAGAAGTAGTCCAGTTACACATTTGTGGGCTTATAACTTGGCTTCTGAATGTCCTAGAGAGATCAGGTTTGTTTTAGTGTACTCCAATCAACAGCCCCTACAACCACAAAAAAGAATGGAGTCATTAGAACTTATGGTTTGTAAATGGCACCCAGAATTATGTTGCACGAAGCACAATTTCACATCATTCTGGGTCCATTTGTGTGAAAACAAGGTCCAATCAGGCTGAAACGTTACAAGAAGGTAGAATCTATTGAGTTATAAGTGATATGAACATTTCATGATGATCGCACATTCCTATAGGGGGTCAAACCATGTCCCAAAGGTCAACGGGCCTGGTGTCAATGTAAATAAGTTGTCCAGTTACACATTTGTGGGCTTATAACTTGGCTTCTGAATGTCCCAGAGTGATCAGGTTTGTTTCAGAGTACTACAATCAACAGCCCCTACAACCACAAAAAGGAATGGAGTCATTAGCACTTATGGTTTGTAAATGGCACCCAGATTTATGATGCACGAAGCACAATTTCACATCATTCTGGGTCCATTTGTGTGAAAAAAGGTCCATTCAGGTTGAAACATTACAAGAAGGTAGAATCTATTGAGTTGTAAGTGATCTGAACGTTTCATGATGATCGCACATTCCTATAGGGGGTCAAACCATGTCCCAAAGGTCACCGGGCCTGGTGTCACTTTAAATAAGTAGTCCAGTTACACCTTTGTGGGCTTATAACTTGGCTTCTGAATGTCCTAGAGAGGTCAGGCTTGTTTTAGTGTACTCCAATAAACAGCCCCTACAGCCACAAAAAGGAATGGAGTCATTAGCACTTATGGTTTGTAAATGGCGCCCAGAATTATGTTGCACGAAGCACAATTTCAAATCATTCTGGGTCCATTTGTGTGAAAACAAGGTCCAATCAGGCTGAAACGTTACAAAAAGGTAGAATCTATTGAGTTGTAAGTGATCTGAACGTTTCATGATGATCGCACATTCCTAAGGGGGTCAAACCATGTCCCAAAGGTCACCGGGCCTGGTGTCACTTTAAAGAAGTAGTCCAGTTACACCTTTGTGGGCTTATAACTCTGCTTCTGAATATCCTAGAGAGGTCAGGTTTAATTTAGAGTACTCCAATTAACAGCCCCCATTACCCCAAAAAGGAATGGAGTCATTAGCACTTATGGGTTGTAAATGGCACCCAGAATTATGTGGCACGAAGCAAAATTTCACATCATTCCAGGTTCATTTGTGTGAAAACAAGGTCCAATCAGGCTGAAACGTTACAGGAAGGTAGAATCTATTGAGTTGTAAGTGATCTGAACGTTTCATGATGATAGCACTTTCCTAAGGAGGTAAAATCATGTCCCAAAGGTCACCGGATCGGTGTCAATTTAAAAAAGTAGTCCAGTTACACATTTGTGGGCTTATAACTTGGCTTCTGAATGTCCTAGAGAGATCAGGTTTGTTTTATTGTACTCCAATCAACAGCCCCTACAACCACAAAAAGGAATGGAGTCATTAGCACTTATGGTTTTTAAATGGCACCCAGAATTATGTTGCACGAAGCACAATTTCACATCATTCTGGGTTCATTTGTGTGAAAACAAGGTCCAATCAGGCTGAAACGTTACAGGAAGGTAGAATCTATTGAGTTGTAAGTGATCTGAACGTTTCATGATGATAGCACATTCCAAAGGGGGTCAAACCATGTCCCAAAGGTCACCGGGCCTGGTGCCACTTTAAAGAAGTAGTCCAGTTACACCTTTGTGGGCTTATAACTTGGCTTCTGAATGTCCTAGAGAGGTCAGGCTTGTTTTAGTGTACTTCAATAAACAGCCCCTACAACCACAAAAAGGAATGGAGTCATTAGCACTTATGGTTTTTAAATGGCACCCAGAATTATGTTGCACAAAGCACAATTTCACATCATTCTGGGTTCATTTGTGTGAAAACAAGGTCCAATCAGGCTGAAACGTTACAGGAAGGTAGAATCTATTGAGTTGTAAGTGATCTGAACGTTTCATGATGATAGCACTTTCCTAAGGGGGTCAAACCATGTCCCAGAGGTCACCGGATCTGGTGTCAATTTAAAGAAGTAGTCCAGTTACACATTTGTGGGCTTATAACTTGGCTTCTGAATGTCCTAGAGAGATCAGGTTTGTTTTAGTGTACTCCAATCAACAGCCCCTACAACCACAAAAAGGCATGGAGTCATTAGCACCTATGGCTTTTAAATGGCACCCAGAATTATGTTGCACGAAGCACAATTTCACATCATTCTGGGTCCATTTGTGTGAAAACAAGGTCCAGTCAGGCTGAAACGTTACAAGAAGGTAGAATCTGTTGAGTTGTAAGTGATCTGAAAGTTTCATGATGATATCACATTCCTATAGGGGGTCAAACCATGTCCTAAAGGTCACCGGATCTGGTGTCACTTTAAAGAAGTAGTCCAGTTACACATTTGTGGGCTTATAACTTGGCTTCTGAATATCCTAGAGAGGTCAGGTTTGTTTTAGAGTACTCCAATTAACAGCCCATATTACCTCAAAAAGGAATGGAGTCATTAGCACTTATGGTTTTTAAATGGCACCCAGAATTATGTTGCACGAAGCACAATTTCACATCATTCTGGGTCCATTTGTGTGAAAACAAGGTCCAATCAGGCTGAAACGTTACAAGAAGGTAGAATCTATTGAGTTGTAAGTGATCTGAACGTTTCATGATGATCGCACATTCCTAAGTGGGTCAAACCATGTCCCAAAAGTCACCAGATCTGGTGTCACTTTAAAGAAGTAGTCCAGTTACACATTTGTGGGCTTATAACTTGGCTTCTGAATGTCTTAAAGAGGTCAGGCTTGTTTTAGTGTACATCAATAAACAGCCCCTACAACCACAAAAAGGAATGGAGTCATTAGCACTTATGGTTTTTAAATGGCACCCAGAATTATGTTGCACGAAGCACAATTTCACATCATTCTGGGTTCATTTGTGTGAAAACAAGGTCCAATCAGACTGAAACGTTACAGGAAGGTAGAATCTATTGAGTTGTAAAAGATCTGAACGTTTCATGATGATAGCACTTTCCTAAGGGGGTCAAACCATGTCCCAGAGGTCACCGGATCAGGTGTCAATTTAAAGAAGTAGTCCAGTTACACATTTGTGGGCTTATAACTTGGCTTCTGAATTTCCTAGAGAGATCAGGTTTGTTTTAGTGTACTCCAATCAACAGCCCCTACAACCACAAAAAGGAATGGAGTCATTAGCACTTATGGTTTTTAAATGGCACCCAGAATTATGTTGCACGAAGCACAATTTCACATCATTCTGGGTCCATTTGTGTGAAAACAAGGTCCATTCAGGCTGAAACGTTACAAGAAGCTAGAATCTATTGAGTTGTAAGTGATCTGAACGTTTCATGATGATAGCACTTTCCTAAGGGGGTCAAACCATGTCTCAGAGGTCACCGGATCTGTTGTCAATTTAAAGAAGTAGTCCAGTTACACATTTGTGGGCTTATAACCTGGCTTCTGAATATCCTAAAGAGGTCAGGTTTTTTTAGAGTACTCCAATCAACAGCCCCTACAACCACAAAAAGGAATGGAGTCATTATGGTTTGTAAATGGCACCCAGAATTATGTTGCACTAAGCACAATTTCAAATATTTCTGGGTTCATTTGTGTGAAAACAAGGTCCAATCAGGCTGAAACATTACAG
Organism: Nothobranchius furzeri; assembly: GCF_043380555.1. Lineage (NCBI taxonomy): Eukaryota > Metazoa > Chordata > Actinopteri > Cyprinodontiformes > Nothobranchiidae > Nothobranchius > Nothobranchius furzeri. Next base: position 4,200,531 of record NC_091747.1, read on the forward strand.
GAAGGTAGAATCTATTGAGTTGTAAGTGATCTGAACGTTTCATTATGATAGCACTTTCCTAAGGGGGTCAAACCATGTCCCAAAGGTCGCCGGATCTGGTGTCAATTTAAAGAAGTACTCCAGTTACACATTTGTGGGCTTATAACTTGGCTTCTGAATGTCCTAGAGAGATCAGGTTTGTTTTAGTGTACTCCAATCAACAGCCCCTACAACCACAAAAAGGAATGGAGTCATTAGCACTTATGGTTTGTAAATGGCACCCAGAATTATGTTGCACGAAGCACAATTTCACATCATTCTGGGTCCATTTGTGTGAAAACAAGGTCCAATCAGGCTGAAACGTTACAAGAAGGTAGAATCTATTGAGTTGTAAGTTATCTGAACGTTTCATGATGATCGCACATTCCTATAGGGGGTCAAACCATGTCCCAAAGGTCACCGGGCCTGGTGTCACTTTAAAGAAGTAGTCCAGTTACAACTTTGTGGGCTTATAACTTGGCTTCTGAATGTCCTAGAGAGATCAGGTTTGTTTTAGTGTACTCCAATCAACAGCCCCTACAACCACAAAAAGGAATGGAGTCATTAGCACTTATGGTTTGTAAATGGCACCCAGAATTATGTTGCACGAAGCACAATTTCACATCATTCTGGGTTCATTTGTGTGAAAACAAGGTCCAATCAGGCTGAAACGTTACAGGAAGGTAGAATCTATTGAGTTGTAAGTGATCTGAACGTTTCATGATGATAGCACTTTCCTAAGGGGGTCAAACCATGTCCCAAAGGTCACCGGATCGGTGTCAATTTAAAGAAGTAGTCCAGTTACACATTTGTGGGCTTATAACTTGGCTTCTGAATGTCCTAGAGTGATCAGGTTTGTTTCAGAGTACCCCAATCAACAGCCCCTACAACCACAAAAAGGAATGGAGTCATTAGCACTTATGGTTTGTAAATGGCACCCAGAATTATGTTGCACGAAGCACAATTTCACATCATTCTGGGTCCATTTGTGTGAAAAAGAGGTCCATGCAGGCTGAAACGTTACAAGAAAGTAGAATCTATTGAGTTGTAAGTGATCTGAACGTTTCATGATGATCGCACATTCCTATAGGGGGTCAAACCATGTCCCAAAGGTCACCGGGCCTGGTGTCACTTTAAAGAAGTAGTCCAGTTACACATTTGTGGGCTTATAACTTGGCTTCTGAATGTCCTAGAGAGGTCAGGCTTGTTTTAGTGTACTCCAATCAACAGCCCCTACAGCCACAAAAAGGAATGGAGTCATTAGCACTTATGGTTTTTAAATGGCACCCAGAATTATGTTGCACGAAGCACAATTTCACATCATTCTGGGTCCATTTGTGTGAAAACAAGGTCCAATCAGGCTGAAACGTTACAGGAAGGTAGAATCTATTGAGTTGTAAGTGATCTGAACATTTCATGATGATAGCACTTTCCTAAGGGGGTCAAACCATGTCCCAGAGGTCACCGGATCTGGTGTCAATTTAAAGAAGTAGTCCAGTTACACATTTGTGGGCTTATAACTTGGCTTCTGAATGTCCTAGAGAGATCAGGTTTGTTTTAGTGTACTCCAATCAACAGCCCCTACAACCACAAAAAGGAATGGAGTCATTATGGTTTGTAAATGGCACCCAGAATTATGTTGCACTAAGCACAATTTCAAATATTTCTGGGTTCATTTGTGTGAAAACAAGGTCCAATCAGGCTGAAACATTACAGGAAGGTAGAATCTATTGAGTTGTAAGTGATCTGAACGTTTCATTATGATAGCACTTTCCTAAGGGGGTCAAACCATGTCCCAAAGGTCGCCGGATCTGGTGTCAATTTAAAGAAGTACTCCAGTTACACATTTGTGGGCTTATAACTTGGCTTCTGAATGTCCTAGAGAGATCAGGTTTGTTTTAGTGTACTCCAATCAACAGCCCCTACAACCACAAAAAGGAATGGAGTCATTAGCACTTATGGTTTGTAAATGGCACCCAGAATTATGTTGCACGAAGCACAATTTCACATCATTCTGGGTCCATTTGTGTGAAAACAAGGTCCAATCAGGCTGAAACGTTACAAGAAGGTAGAATCTATTGAGTTGTAAGTTATCTGAACGTTTCATGATGATCGCACATTCCTATAGGGGGTCAAACCATGTCCCAAAGGTCACCGGGCCTGGTGTCACTTTAAAGAAGTAGTCCAGTTACAACTTTGTGGGCTTATAACTTGGCTTCTGAATGTCCTAGAGAGATCAGGTTTGTTTTAGTGTACTCCAATCAACAGCCCCTACAACCACAAAAAGGAATGGAGTCATTAGCACTTATGGTTTGTAAATGGCACCCAGAATTATGTTGCACGAAGCACAATTTCACATCATTCTGGGTTCATTTGTGTGAAAACAAGGTCCAATCAGGCTGAAACGTTACAGGAAGGTAGAATCTATTGAGTTGTAAGTGATCTGAACGTTTCATGATGATAGCACTTTCCTAAGGGGGTCAAACCATGTCCCAAAGGTCACCGGATCGGTGTCAATTTAAAGAAGTAGTCCAGTTACACATTTGTGGGCTTATAACTTGGCTTCTGAATGTCCTAGAGTGATCAGGTTTGTTTCAGAGTACCCCAATCAACAGCCCCTACAACCACAAAAAGGAATGGAGTCATTAGCACTTATGGTTTGTAAATGGCACCCAGAATTATGTTGCACGAAGCACAATTTCACATCATTCTGGGTCCATTTGTGTGAAAAAGAGGTCCATGCAGGCTGAAACGTTACAAGAAAGTAGAATCTATTGAGTTGTAAGTGATCTGAACGTTTCATGATGATCGCACATTCCTATAGGGGGTCAAACCATGTCCCAAAGGTCACCGGGCCTGGTGTCACTTTAAAGAAGTAGTCCAGTTACACATTTGTGGGCTTATAACTTGGCTTCTGAATGTCCTAGAGAGGTCAGGCTTGTTTTAGTGTACTCCAATCAACAGCCCCTACAGCCACAAAAAGGAATGGAGTCATTAGCACTTATGGTTTTTAAATGGCACCCAGAATTATGTTGCACGAAGCACAATTTCACATCATTCTGGGTCCATTTGTGTGAAAACAAGGTCCAATCAGGCTGAAACGTTACAGGAAGGTAGAATCTATTGAGTTGTAAGTGATCTGAACATTTCATGATGATAGCACTTTCCTAAGGGGGTCAAACCATGTCCCAGAGGTCACCGGATCTGGTGTCAATTTAAAGAAGTAGTCCAGTTACACATTTGTGGGCTTATAACTTGGCTTCTGAATGTCCTAGAGAGATCAGGTTTGTTTTAGTGTACTCCAATCAACAGCCCCTACAACCACAAAAAGGAATGGAGTCATTAGCATATGGCTTTTAAATGGCACCCAGAATTATGTTGCACGAAGCACAATTTCACATCATTCTGGGTCCATTTGTGTGAAAACAAGGTCCAGTCAGGCTGAAACGTTACAAGAAGGTAGAATCTGTTGAGTTGTGTCACTTTAAAGAAGTAGTCCAGTTACACCTTTGTGGGCTTATAACTTGGCTTCTGAATATCCTACAGAGTTCAGGTTTGTTTTAGAGTACTCCAATTAACAGCCCCCATTACCCCAAAAAGGAATGGAGTCATTAGCACTTATGGTTTTTAAATGGCACCCAGAATTATGTTGCACAAAGCACAATTTCACATCATTCTGGGTTCATTTGTGTGAAAACAAGGTCCAATCAGGCTGAAACGTTACAGGAAGGTAGAATCTATTGAGTTGTAAGTGATCTGAACGTTTCATGATGATAGCACTTTCCTAAGGGGGTCAAACCATGTCCTAAAGGTCACCGGATCTGGTGTCACTTTAAAGAAGTAGTCCAGTTACACATTTGTGGGCTTATAACTTGGCTTCTGAATATCCTAGAGAGGTCAGGTTTGTTTTGGAGTACTCCAATTAACAGCCCATATTACCTCAAAAAGGAATGGAGTCATTAGCACTTATGGTTTTTAAATGGCACCCAGAATTATGTTGCACGAAGCACAATTTCACATCATTCTGGGTCCATTTGGGTGAAAACAAGGTCCAATCAGGCTGAAACGTTACAAGAAGGTAGAATCTATTGAGTTGTAAGTGATCTGAACGTTTCATGATGATCGCACATTCCTAAGTGGGTCAAACCATGTACCAAAGGTCACCGGATCTGGTGTCACTTTAAAGAAGTAGTCCAGTTACACATTTGTGGGCTTATAACTTGGCTTCTGAATGTCCTAGAGAGATCAGGTTTGTTTTAGTGTACTCCAATCAACAGCCCCTACAACCACAAAAAAGAATGGAGTCATTAGAACTTATGGTTTGTAAATGGCACCCAGAATTATGTTGCACGAAGCACAATTTCACATCATTCTGGGTCCATTTGTGTGAAAACAAGGTCCAATCAGGCTGAAATGTTACAGGAAGGTAGAATCTATTGAGTTGTAAGTGATCTGAACGTTTCATGATGATAGCACTTTCCTAAGGGGGTCAAACCATGTCCCAAAGGTCACCGGATCGGTGTCAATTTAAAGAAGTAGTCCAGTTACACATTTGTGGGCTTATAACTTGGCTTCTGAATGTCCTAGAGTGATCAGGTTTGGTTCAGAGTACTCCAATCAACAGCCCCTACAACCACAAAAAGGAATGGAGTCATTAGCACTTATGGTTTGTAAATGGCACCCAGAATTATGTTGCACGAAGCACAATTTCACATCATTCTGGGTCCATTTGTGTGAAAACAAGGTCCATTCAGGCTGAAACGTTACAAGAAAGTAGAATCTATTGAGTTGTAAGTGATCTGAACGTTTCATGATGATCGCACATTCCTATAGGGGGTCAAACCATGTCCCAAAGGTCACCGGGCCTGGTGTCACTTTAAAGAAGTAGTCCAGTTACACATTTGTGGGCTTATAACTTGGCTTCTGAATGTCCTAGAGAGGTCAGGCTTGTTTTAGTGTACTCCAATCAACAGCCCCTACAGCCACAAAAAGGAATGGAGTCATTAGCACTTATGGTTTTTAAATGGCACCCAGAATTATGTTGCACGAAGCACAATTTCACATCATTCTGGGTCCATTTGTGTGAAAACAAGGTCCAATCAGGCTGAAACGTTACAGGAAGGTAGAATCTTTGAGTTGTAGGTGATCTGAACGTTTCATGATGATAGCACTTTCCTAAGGGGGTCAAACCATGTCCCAGAGGTCACCGGATCTGTTGTCAATTTAAAGAAGTAGTCCAGTTACACATTTGTGGGCTTATAACTTGGCTTCTGAATGTCCTAGAGAGATCAGGATTGTTTTAGTGTACTCCAATCAACAGCCCCTACAACCACAAAAAGGAATGGAGTCATTAGCACTTATGGTTTTTAAATGGCACCCAGAATTATGTTGCACGAAGCACAATTTCACATCATTCTGGGTCCATTTGTGTGAAAACAAGGTCCAGTCAGGCTGAAACGTTACAGGACGGTAGAATCTATTGAGTTGTAAGTGATCTGAACGTTTCATGATGATAGCACTTTCCTAAGGGGGTCAAACCATGTCCCAGAGGTCACCGGATCTGTTGTCAATTTAAAGAAGTAGTCCAGTTACACATTTGTGGGCTTATAACCTGGCTTCTGAATATCCTAAAGAGGTCAGGTTTGTTTTAGAGTACTCCAATCAACAGCCCCTACAACCAGAAAAAGGAATGGAGTCATTATGGTTTGTAAATGGCACCCAGAATTATGTTGCATGAAGCACAATTTCACATCATTCTGGGTCCATTTGTGTGAAAACAAGGTCCAATCAGGCTGAAACGTTACAAGAAGGTAGAATCTATTGAGTTGTAAGTGATCTGAACGTTTCATGATGATCGCACATTCCTAAGGGGGTCAAACCATGTCCCAAAGGTCACCGGGCCTGGTGTCACTTTAAAGAAGTAGTCCAGTTACACCTTTGTGGGCTTATAACTTGGCTTGTGAATATCCTAGAGAGGTCAGGTTTAATTTAGAGTACTCCAATTAACAGCCCCCATTACCCCAAAAAGGAATGGAGTCATTAGAACTTATGGTTTTTAAATGGCACCCAGAATTATGTTGCACGAAGCACAATTTCACATCATTCTGGGTTCATTTGTGTGAAAACAAGGTCCAATCAGGCTGAAACGTTACAGGAAGGTAGAATCTATTGAGTTGTAAGTGATCTGAACGTTTCATGATGATCGCACATTCCTACAGGTGGTCAAACCATGTCCCAAAGGTCACCGGGCCTGGTGTCACTTTAAAGAAGTAGTCCAGTTACACCTTTGTGGGCTTATAACTTGGCTTCTGAATATCCTAAAGAGGTCAGGTTTGTTTTAGAGTACTCCAATTAACAGCCCCCATTACCCCAAAAAGGAATGGAGTCATTAGCACTTATGGTTTTTAAATGGCACCCAGAATTATGTTGCACAAAGCACAATTTCACATCATTCTGGGTTCATTTGTGTGAAAACAAGGTCCAATCAGGCTGAAACGTTACAGGAAGGTAGAATCTATTGAGTTGTAAGTGATCTGAACGTTTCATGATGATAGCAGTTTCCTAAGGGTGTCAATCCATGTCCTAAAGTTCACCGGATCTGGTGTCACTTTAAAGAAGTAGTCCAGTTACACATTTGTGGGCTTATAACTTGGCTTCTGAATATCCTAGAGAGGTCAGGTTTGTTTTAGAGTACTCCAATTAACAGCCCCTATTACTTCAAAAAGGAATGGAGTCATTAGCACTTATGGTTTTTAAATGGCACCCAGAATTATGTTGCACGAAGCACAATTTCACATCATTCTGCGTCCATTTGGGTGAAAACAAGGTCCAATCAGGCTGAAACGTTACAAGAAGGTAGAATCTATTGAGTTGTAAGTGATCTGAACGTTTCATGATGATCGCACATTCCTAAGTGGGTCAAACCATGTACCAAAGGTCACCGGATCTGGTGTCACTTTAAAGAAGTAGTCCAGTTACACATTTGTGGGGTTATAACTTGGCTTCTGAATGTCCTAGAGAGATCAGGTTTGTTTTAGTGTACTCCAATCAACAGCCCCTACAACCACAAAAAAGAATGGAGTCATTAGAACTTATGGTTTGTAAATGGCACCCAGAATTATGTTGCACGAAGCACAATTTCACATCATTCTGGGTCCATTTGTGTGAAAACAAGGTCCAATCAGGCTGAAACGTTACAAGAAGGTAGAATCTATTGAGTTGTAAGTGATATGAACGTTTCATGATGATCGCACATTCCTATAGGGGGTCAAACCATGTCCCAAAGGTCAACGGGCCTGGTGTCAATGTAAATAAGTTGTCCAGTTACACATTTGTGGGCTTATAACTTGGCTTCTGAATGTCCCAGAGTGATCAGGTTTGTTTCAGAGTACTACAATCAACAGCCCCTACAACCACAAAAAGGAATGGAGTCATTAGCACTTATGGTTTGTAAATGGCACCCAGAATTATGTTGCACGAAGCAAAATTTCACATCATTCTGGGTCCATTTGTGTGAAAACAAGGTCCAATCAGGCTGAAACGTTACAAGAAGGTAGAATCTATTGAGTTGTAAGTGATCTGAACGTTTCATGATGATCGCACATTCCTAAGGGGGTCAAACCATGTCCCAAAGGTCACCGGGCCTGGTGTCACTTTAAAGAAGTAGTCCAGTTACACCTTTGTGGGCTTATAACTCTGCTACTGAGTATCCTAGAGAGGTCAGGTTTAATTTAGAGTACTCCAATTAACAGCCCTCATTACCCCAAAAAGGAATGGAGTCATTAGCACTTATGGGTTGTAAATGGCACCCAGAATTATGTGGCACGAAGCAAAATTTCACATCATTCCGGGTTCATTTGTGTGAAAACAAGGTCCAATCAGGCTGAAACGTTACAGGAAGGTAGAATCTATTGAGTTGTAAGTGATCTGAACGTTTCATGATGATAGCACTTTCCTAAGGAGGTAAAACCATGTCCCAAAGGTCACCGGATCGGTGTCAATTTAAAAAAGTAGTCCAGTTACACATTTGTTGGCTTATAACTTGGCTTCTGAATGTCCTAGAGAGATTAGGTTTGTTTTAGTGTACTCCAATCAACAGCCCCTACAACCACAAAAAGGAATGGAGTCATTAGCACTTATGGTTTTTAAATGGCACCCAGAATTATGTTGCACGAAGCACAATTTCACATCATTCTGGGTTCATTTGTGTGAAAACAAGGTCCAATCAGGCTGAAACGTTACAGGAAGGTAGAATCTATTGAGTTGTAAGTGATCTGAACGTTTCATGATGATAGCACATTCCAAAGGGGGTCAAACCATGTCCCAAAGGTCACCGGGCCTGGTGCCACTTTAAAGAAGTAGTCCAGTTACACCTTTGTGGGCTTATAACTTGGCTTCTGAATGTCCTAGAGAGGTCAGGCTTGTTTTAGTGTACTTCAATAAACAGCCCCTACAACCACAAAAAGTAATGGAGTCATTAGCACTTATGGTTTTTAAATGGCACCCAGAATTATGTTGCACAAAGCACAATTTCACATCATTCTGGGTTCATTTGTGTGAAAACAAGGTCCAATCAGGCTGAAACGTTACAGGAAGGTAGAATCTATTGAGTTGTAAGTGATCTGAACGTTTCATGATGATAGCACTTTCCTAAGGGGGTCAAACCATGTCCCAGAGTTCACCGGATCTGGTGTCAATTTAAAGAAGTAGTCCAGTTACACATTTGTGGGCTTATAACTTGGCTTCTGAATGTCCTAGAGAGATCAGGTTTGTTTTAGTGTACTCCAATCAACAGCCCCTACAACCACAAAAAGGAATGGAGTCATTAGCACTTATGGCTTTTAAATGGCACCCAGAATTATGTGGCACGAAGCACAATTTCACATCATTCTGGGTCCATTTGTGTGAAAACAAGGTCCAGTCAGGCTGAAACGTTACAAGAAGGTAGAATCTGTTGAGTTGTAAGTGATCTGAAAGTTTCATGATGATATCACATTCCTATAGGGGGTCAAACCATGTCCCAAAGGTCACCGGGCCTGGTGTCACTTTAAAGAAGTAGTCCAGTTACACCTTTGTGGGCTTATAACTTGGCTTCTGAATATCCTACAGAGGTCAGGTTTGTTTTAGAGTACTCCAATTAACAGCCCCCATTACCCCAAAAAGGAATGGAGTCATTAGCACTTATGGTTTTTAAATGGCACCCAGAATTATGTTGCACAAAGCACAATTTCACATCATTCTGGGTTCATTTGTGTGAAAACAAGGTCCAATCAGGCTGAAACGTTACAGGAAGGTAGAATCTATTGAGTTGTAAGTGATCTGAACGTTTCATGATGATAGCACTTTCCTAAGGGGGTCAAACCATGTCCTAAAGGTCACCGGATCTGGTGTCACTTTAAAGAAGTAGTCCAGTTACACATTTGTGGGCTTATAACTTGGCTTCTGAATGTCCTAGAGAGGTCAGGCTTGTTTTAGTGTACTTCAATAAACAGCCCCTACAACCACAAAAAGGAATGGAGTCATTAGCATTTATGGTTTTTAAATGGCACCCAGAATTATGTTGCACGAAGCACAATTTCACATCATTCTGGGTTCATTTGTGTGAAAACAAGGTCCAATCAGACTGAAACGTTACAGGAAGGTAGAATCTATTGAGTTGTAAGTGATCTGAACGTTTCATGATGATAGCACTTTCCTAAGGGGGTCAAACCATGTCCCAGAGGTCACCGGATCTGGTGTCAATTTAAAGAAGTAGTCCAGTTACACATTTGTGGGCTTATAACTTGGCTTCTGAATTTCCTAGAGAGATCAGGTTTGTTTTAGTGTACTCCAATCAACAGCCCCTACAACCACAAAAAGGAATGGAGTCATTAGCACTTATGGTTTTTAAATGGCACCCAGAATTATGTTGCACGAAGCACAATTTCACATCATTCTGGGTCCATTTGTGTGAAAACAAGGTCCAGTCAGGCTGAAACGTTACAAGAAGGTAGAATCTGTTGTGTTGTAAGTGATCTGAAAGTTTCATTATGATCGCACATTCCTATAGGGGGTCAAACCATGTCCCAAAGGTCACCGGCCCTGGTGTCACTTTAAAGAAGTAGTCCAGTTACACCTTTGTGGGCTTATAACTTGGCTTCTGAATATCCTAAAGAGGTCAGGTTTGTTTTAGAGTACTCCAATTAACAGCCCCTATTACCTCAAAAAGGAATGGAGTCATTAGCACTTATGGTTTTTAAATGGCACCCAGAATTATGTTGCACGAAGCACAATTTCACATCATTCTGGGTCCATTTGTGTGAAAACAATGTCCAATCAGGCTGAAACGTTACAAGAAGGTAGAATCTATTGAGTTGTAAGTGATCTGAACGTTTCATGATGATCGCACATTCCTAAGTGGGTCAAACCATGTCCCAAAAGTCACCGGATCTGGTGTCACTTTAAAGAAGTAGTCCAGTTACACATTTGTGGGCTTATAACTTGGCTTCTGAATGTCCTAGAGAGATCAGGTTTGTTTTAGTGCACTCCAATCAACAGCCCCTACAACCACAAAAAAGAATTCAGTCATTAGCACTTATGGTTTGTAAATGGCACCCAGAATTATGTTGCACGAAGCACAATTTCACATCATTCTGGGTCCATTTGTGTGAAAACAAGGTCCAATCAGGCTGAAACGTTACAAGAAGGTAGAATCTATTGAGTTGTAAGTGATATGAACGTTTCATGATGATCGCACATTCCTATAGGGGGTCAAACCATGTCCCAAAGGTCACCGGGCCTGGTGTCACTTTAAAGAAGTAGTCCAGTTACACATTTGTGGCTTTATAACCTGGCTTCTGAATGTCCTAGAGAGATCAGGTTTGTTTTAGTGTACTCCAATCAACAGCCCATACAACCACAAAAAGGAATGGAGTCATTAGCACTTATGGTTTGTAAATGGCACCCAGAATTATGTTGCACGAAGCACAATTTCACATCATTCTGGGTCCATTTGTTTGAAAACAAGGTCCATTCAGGCTGAAACGTTACAAGAAGGTAGAATCTATTGAGTTGTAAGTGATCTGAACATTTCATGATGATCGCACATTCCTATAGGGGGTCAAACCATGTCCCAAAGGTCACCGGGCCTGGTGTCACTTTAAAGAAGTAGTCCAGTTACACCTTTGTGGGCTTATAACTTGGCTTCTGAATGTCCTAGAGAGATCAGGTTTGTTTTAGTGTATTCCAATCAACAGCCCCTACATCCACAAAAAGGAATGGGGTCATTAGCACTTATGGTTTGTAAATGGCACCCAGAATTATGTTGCACGAAGCACAATTTCACATCATTCTGGGTCCATTTGTGTGAAAACAAGGTCCAGTCAGGCTGAAACGTTACAAGAAGGTAGAATCTATTGAGTTGTAAGTGATCTGAACGTTTCATGATGATCGCACATTCCTAAGTGGGTCAAACCATGTCCCAAAGGTCACCAGATCAGGTGTCTTTTTAAAGAAGTAGTCCAGTTACACATTTGTGGGCTTATAACTTGGCTTCTGAATGTCCTAGAGAGATCAGGTTTGTTTTAGTGTACTCCAATCAACAGCCCCTACAACCACAAAAAGGAATGGAGTCATTAGCACTTATGGTTTGTAAATGGTACCCAGAATTATGTTGCACGAAGCACAATTTCACATCATTCTGGGTCCATTTGTGTGAAAACAAGGTCCAATCAGGCTGAAACGTTACAAGAAGGTAGAATCTATTGAGTTGTAAGTGATCTGAACGTTTCATGATGATCGCACATTCCTATAGGGGGTCAAACCATGTCCCAAAGGTCACCGGGCCTGGTGTCACTTTAAAGAAGTAGTCCAGTTACACCTTTGTGGGCTTATAACTTGGCTTCTGAATGTCCTAGAGAGATCAGGTTTGTTTTAGTGTACTCCAATCAACAGCCCCTACAACCACAAAAAGGAATGGAGTCATTAGCACTTATGGTTTGTAAATGGCACCCAGAATTATGTTGCACGAAGCACAATTTCACATCATTCTGGGTTCATTTGTGTGAAAACAAGGTCCAATCAGGCTGAAACGTTACAGGAAGGTAGAATCTATTGAGTTGTAAGTGATCTGAACTTTTCATGATGATAGCACTTTCCTAAGGGGGTCAAACCATGTCCCAAAGGTCACCGGATCGGTGTCAATTTAAAGAAGTAGTCCAGTTACACATTTGTGGGCTTATAACTTGGCTTCTGAATGTCCTAGAGTGATCAGGTTTGTTTCAGAGTACTCCAATCAACAGCCCCTACAACCACAAAAAGGAATGGAGTCATTAGCACTTATGGTTTGTAAATGGCACCCAGAATTATGTTGCACGAAGCACAATTTCACATCATTCTGGGTCCATTTGTGTGAAAACAAGGTCCATTCAGGCTGAAACGTTACAAGAAAGTAGAATCTATTGAGTTGTAAGTGATCTGAACGTTTCATGATGATCGCACATTCCTATAGGGGGTCAAACCATGTCCCAAAGGTCACCGGGCCTGGTGTCACTTTAAAGAAGTAGTCCAGTTACACAGTTGTGGGCTTATAACTTGGCTTCTGAATGTCCTAGAGAGGTCAGGCTTGTTTTAGTGTACTCCAATCAACAGCCCCTACAGCCACAAAAAGGAATGGAGTCATTAGCACTTATGGTTTTTAAATGGCACCCAGAATTATGTTGCACGAAGCACAATTTCACATCATTCTGGGTCCATTTGTGTGAAAACAAGGTCCAATCAGGCTGAAACGTTACAGGAAGGTAGAATCTTTGAGTGTTAAGTGATCTGAATGTTTCATGATGATAGCACTTTCCTAAGGGGGTCAAACCATGTCCCAGAGGTCACCGGATCGGTTGTCAATTTAAAGAAGTAGTCCAGTTACACATTTGTGGGCTTATAACTTGGCTTCTGAATGTCCTAGAGAGATCAGGTTTGTTTTAGTGTACTCCAATCAACAGCCCCTACAACCACAAAAAGGAATGGAGTCATTAGCACTTATGGTTTTTAAATGGCACCCAGAATTATGTTGCACGAAGCACAATTTCACATCATTCTGGGTCCATTTGTGTGAAAACAAGGTCCAGTCAGGCTGAAACGTTACAGGACGGTAGAATCTATTGAGTTGTAAGTGATCTGAATGTTTCATGATGATAGCACTTTCCTAAGGGGGTCAAACCATGTCCCAGAGGTCACCGGATCTGTTGTCAATTTAAAGAAGTAGTCCAGTTACACATTTGTGGGCTTATAACCTGGCTTCTGAATATCCTAAAGAGGTCAGGTTAATTTTAGATTACTCCAATTAACAGCCCCCATTACCCCAAAAAGGAATGGAGTCATTAGCACTTATGGTTTTTAAATGGCACCCAGAATTATGTTGCACAAAGCACAATTTCACATCATTCTGGGTTCATTTGTGTGAAAACAAGGTCCAATCAGGCTGAAACGTTACAGGAAGGTAGAATCTATTGAGTTGTAAGTGATCTGAACGTTTCGTGATGATAGCACTTTCCTAAGGGTGTCAATCCATGTCCTAAAGGTCACCGGATCTGGTGTCACTTTAAAGAAGTAGTCCAGTTACACATTTGTGGGCTTATAACTTGGCTTCTGAATATCCTAGAGAGGTCAGGTTTGTTTTAGAGTACTCAAATTAACAGCCCCTATTACCTCAAAAAGGAATGGAGTCATTAGCACTTATGGTTTTTAAATGGCACCCAGAATGCTGTTGCAAGAAGCACAATTTCACATCATTCTGGGTCCATTTGGGTGAAAACAAGGTCCAATCAGGCTGAAACGTTACAAGAAGGTAGAATCTATTGAGTTGTAAGTGATCTGAACGTTTCATGATGATCGCACATTCCTAAGTGGGTCAAACCATGTCCCAAAGGTCACCGGATCTGGTGTCACTTTAAAGAAGTAGTCCAGTTACACATTTGTGGGCTTATAACTTGGCTTCTGAATGTCCTAGAGAGATCAGGTTTGTTTTAGTGTACTCCAATCAACTACCCCTACAACCACAAAAAAGAATGGAGTCATTAGAACTTATGGTTTGTAAATGGCACCCAGAATTATGTTGCACGAAGCACAATTTCACATCATTCTGGGTCCATTTATGTTAAAACAAGGTCCAATCAGGCTGAAACGTTACAAGAAGGTAGAATCTATTGAGTTGTAAGTGATATGAACGTTTCATGATGATCGCACATTCCTATAGGGCAGACCTGGGCATTTTACGGCCCGCGGGCCACATCCGGCCCTTTGGTTGATTTTGACCGGCCCGCGTAAGGTTAATTGGAAATTACAAAATAAATGTATTTTCTCATTTTACCTCATGCATGGGCTAAGGCTGCATTGCTTTTATTTTGAAGTTGTATTTTACGTGCACAATGACGCAATACGTATAGCAACAAGTGCCCGCGGTTGACATGGTGATTGTAGCCTGAGAAATGTCCGCTCATGCAAAAAAAAAAAAAAAAAAAAAAGAAAGATGCCGAATGCAGGATTTTCAACAAAAATTGGACTGCTAAGTATTTTTTTTACTGAAGTCGGAGGTAAAACCGTGTGTTTGGTTTGCGGGGAGGAGATTGCCGTGTTTAAGGACTACAATTTGAGTCGGCATTACGACAAGAAACACTCGGAAAAATACAAGAACTTGTCTGATGCTGAGAGGGCACGGACATCCGAAGCTTTGCTAGCAAAGTTGCAAAAGCAGCAAGGCTGTTTTACTAAGCTTCACACATCCAGGGATGCAGCAACCAGGACCAGCTCTGTGATATCCCACAAAACAGCTAAAAACAGCGAACCGTGACCAGGAGGATCGAGGACATTGCGGGGAACCTGGAGCTTCAGCTGCAACGTGAAGTGGCAAGTTTTGACTTTTTCTCATTAGACGGGAGCTGTGATGTCCGGGACACAGCCCAGCTGCTCGTATTTGTCCGGGGGATAACGGACTTCAAGCTCACAGAGGAGCGGGCAGCAATGCGGTCGATGAGAGGGACAACGACAGGGAGTGATGTTTCTACAGAGGTAAATGCGTGCATGGACACTCCGGGATTGAAATGGGAGAGACTGTCACAGCCGGGCGTACACTGTGCGACTTTTTCACTTTTTTGAGCCGATTTTCCAGTCGTGCGAGAATCCACGACATCGGGGCGAGTTTTGCGCCGAGCGGTCGTGTAGTGTACAGGGGGTTACGAGAGGCGATTAACACCACGTGACCAGCCGCCGATCAGCAGTCGTGAGGTCGCACTCTGGTGTGTTTAATATTTCGCTCGTCCCTCGTGAGGGTATCGCACTGTTGAAGCGGCGCTGCGAGCTGCTGCGACCCAAAAAGTATCAGAACCACTCAAGGCGCATGCGCGCGCAATCCTGCATCAACGCTTGTCGCTCGCTATTTCCCTAATAACACACGCTGTTCGTTTTTGTTTCTACACGTTTTTTTTACTCACAAAGATTGTCAAGAAAGCGTGTTTTTCGTGTTCGTGTCAAATTAAACTGATCACAAAACACAGATTTACTTTCTTTATTTGGTTTTCCTCATCCAACCCCCATAAATCCCTGTGTGTCCTCCTGCAGCACTCCCGAAGGACAACAGGCAAGACAAGACAAAAAACTCTGACGTGTTGAGTAAAAACTGCTATTTTTAGCACATTTTTAGGGCCGACGTGTTGCTACCAGACGTACAGTGTGAGCACATGACTCGTGAGATCTGCCCTGCGAGGAAGTCGTACAGTTTGAGCTGAAGCTGAGTGCTACAAGTGAAAAAGTCGCACAGTGTACGTCCGGCTTTACAGGGAAAAATGTCGACTTTTGAAACGCATGCAAGATAAAGTGACAGAAATCGATGCAGATCAAAAATAGGTGTTTTTGCATTGTATTATACACCAACATGTGTTGTGCAAGTCAGTGCTAAAAATCAACCATGTTACTGATGTTGTTACTAAAATAATAAACTTCATCAGGGCGCGGGCGATGAATCACAGAGAGTTTGTGGCTCTTGTGGAGGACTCCACACAGCTGTCAGCTGGCTCAGCCTGGGGAAAGTGCTGAAGAGGGTTTGGGACTCGAAAGCAGAGATTCAGGATCTCTGCTGGATTTCTACTCTTCTCTTAAGGAGGACTTTCCAAACCTGAAGAGACATGCTCAGAAGATGTTGGTTCTCTTCAGCTCTACCTACATTTGTGAACAAACATTTTCAATGATGAAGTTTACAAAATCCAGGTAAAGATCCTCTCTCACTGATGATCATGTGTCAGCTGTGCTTCGCATCTCCACCTCAGACATTCAGCCTGACTTTGATGCACTCGTTAAAGCCCAGCAGAGACTAGATTTCTCTCACTGAATAAGAAAAAAATTGCTTAAAAACACAAAATAAGGTATTTGGACCACAAATGTAGGCAACTAGCAGTGAACTGGGACACTTTTTTTAAACCTCTTTCTCAAGATCACAGTTCAGTGATTTTATTTTACAGACAATACTGTGTGTCTGTAGAATGCTAAGAACCTCTTTTCAACAATATTTGAAACTCAGAATGTGTTTTGGAGTGAATGTGACTGAAACTGTTAACTAATAGAAGTCACAAATGTTTAACAAAAACCAAATGCGCACTTTGTTTACCATTGCCTTGGGACATTTGAATAAATCACATTTTTGTAAGCCAACCTCACTTTTTCCTTTTTGCTCATTTAAAACATATAGTCTACTCTTACCAGCTTGAAGAAACAATGGTATTTACTGCTTTTTATAAAGAAATACCATTAATATTATGCATAATTGACTTCAGCCTTTTGGTCTGCGGCCCTCCACAATATTTTCTATTTCTCATGTGGCCCCATGGAAAAAATAATTGCCCACCCCTGCTATAGGGGGTCAAATCATGTCCCAAAGGTCAACGGGCCTGGTGTCAATGTAAAGAAGTAGTCCAGTTACACATTTGTGGGCTTATAACTTGGCTTCTGAATGTCCTAGAGTGATCAGGTTTGTTTCAGAGTACTACAATCAACAGCCCCTACAACCACAAAAAGGAATGGAGTCATTAGGACTTATGGTTTGTAAATGGCACCCAGAATTATGATGCACGAAGCACAATTTCACATCATTCTGGGTCCATTTGTGTGAAAACAAGGTCCATTCAGGCTGAAACGTTACAAGAAGGTAGAATCTATTGAGTTGTAAGTGATCTGAACGTTTCATGATGATCGCACATTCCTATAGGGGGTCAAACCATGTCCCAAAGGTCACCGGGCCTGGTGTCACTTTAAATAAGTAGTCCAGTTACACCTTTGTGGGCTTATAACTTGGCTTCTGAATGTCCTTGAGAGGTCAGGCTTGTTTTAGTGTACTCCAATAAACAGCCCCTACAGCCACAAAAAGGAATGGAGTCATTAGCACTTATGGTTTGTAAATGGCGCCCAGAATTATGTTGCACGAAGCACAATTTCACATCATTCTGGGTCCATTTGTGTGAAAACAAGGTCCAATCAGGCTGAAACGTTACAAGAAGGTAGAATATATTGAGTTGTAAGGGATCTGAACGTTTCATGATGATCGCACATTCCTAAGGGGGTCAAACCATGTCCCAAAGGTCACCGGGCCTGGTGTCAATTTAAAGAGGTAGTCCTGTTACACCTTTGTGGGCTTATAACTTGGCTTCTGAATATCCTAGAGAGGTCAGGTTTAATTTAGAGTACTCCAATTAACAGCCCCCATTACCCCAAAAAGGAATGGAGTCATTAGCACTTATGGGTTGTAAATGGCACCCAGAATTATGTGGCACGAAGCAAAATTTCACATCATTCTGGGTTCATTTGTGTGAAAACAAGGTCCAATCAGGCTGAAACGTTACAGGAAGGTAGAATCTATTGAGTTGTAAGTGATCTGAACGTTTCATGATGATAGCACTTTCCTAAGGAGGTAAAACCATGTCCCAAAGGTCACCGGATCGGTGTCAATTTAAAAAAGTAGTCCAGTTACACATTTGTGGGCTTATAACTTGGCTTCTGAATTTCCTAGAGAGATCAGGTTTGTTTTAGTGTACTCCAATTAACAGCCCCTACAACCACAAAAAGGAATGGAGTCATTAGCACTTATGGTTTTTAAATGGCACCCAGAATTATGTTAGACGAAGCACAATTTCACATCATTCTGGGTCCATTTGTGTGAAAACAAGGTCCAGTCAGGCTGAAACGTTACAAGAAGGTAGAATCTGTTGAGTTGTAAGTGATCTGAAAGTTTCATGATGATCGCACATTCCTATAGGGGGTCAAACCATGTCCCAAAGGTCACCGGCCCTGGTGTCACTTTAAAGAAGTAGTCCAGTTACACCTTTGTGGGCTTATAACTTGGCTTCTGAATATCCTAAAGAGGTCAGGTTTGTTTTAGAGTACTCCAATTAACAGCCCCTATTTCCTCAAAAAGGAATGGAGTCATTAGCACTTATGGTTTTTAAATGGCACCCAGAATTATGTTGCACGAAGCACAATTTCACATCATTCTGGGTCCATTTGTGTGAAAACAAGGTCCAGTCAGGCTGAAACGTTACAAGAAGGTAGAATCTGTTGAGTTGTAAGTGATCTGAAAGTTTCATGATGGTCGCACATTCCTATAGGGGGTCAAACCATGTCCCAAAGGTCACTGGCCCTGGTGTCACTTTAAAGAAGTAGTCCAGTTAAACATTTGTGGGCTTATAACTTGGCTTCTGAATGTCCTAGAGAGATCAGGTTTGTTTTAGTGCACTCCAATCAACAGCCCCTACAACCACAAAAAAGAATTCAGTCATTAGCACTTATGGTTTGTAAATGGCACCCAGAATTATGTTGCACGAAGCACAATTTCACATCATTCTGGGTCCATTTGTGTGAAAACAAGGTCCAATCAGGCTGAAACGTTACAAGAAGGTAGAATCTATTGAGTTGTAAGTGATATGAACGTTTCATGATGATCGCACATTCCTATAGGGGGTCAAACCATGTCCCAAAGGTCACCGGGCCTGGTGTCACTTTAAAGAAGTAGTCCAGTTACACATTTGTGGCTTTATAACCTGGCTTCTGAATGTCCTAGAGAGATCAGGTTTGTTTTAGTGTACTCCAATCAACAGCCCCTACAACTACAAAAAGGAATGGAGTCATTAGCACTTATGGTTTGTAAATGGCACCCAGAATTATGTTAAACGAAGCACAATTTCACATCATTCTGGGTCCATTTGTGTGAAAACAAGGTCCAATCAGGCTGAAACGTTACAAGAAGGTAGAATCTATTGAGTTGTAAGTGATCTGAAAGTTTCCTGATGATCGCACATTCCTAAGTGGGTCAAACCATGTCCCAAAGGTCACCGGATCTGGTGTCACTTTAAAGAAGTAGTCCAGTTACACCTTTGTGGGCTTATAACTTGGCCTCTGAATGTCCTAGAGAGATCAGGTGTGTTTTAGTGTACTCCAATCAACAGCCCATACAACCACAAAAAGGAATGGAGTCATTAGCACTTATGGTTTGTAAATGGCACCCAGAATTATGTTGCACGAAGCACAATTTCACATCATTCTGGGTCCATTTGTTTGAAAACAAGGTCCATTCAGGCTGAAACGTTACAAGAAGGTAGAATCTATTGAGTTGTAAGTGATCTGAACGTTTCATGATGATCGCACATTCCTAAGTGGGTCAAACCATGTCCCAAAGGTCACCAGATCTGGTGTCACTTTAAAGAAGTAGTCCAGTTACACATTTGTGGGCTTATAACTTGGCTTCTGAATGTCCTAGAGAGATCAGGTTTGTTTTAGTGTACTCCAATCAACAGCCCCTACAACCACAAAAAGGAATGGAGTCATTAGCACTTATGGTTTGTAAATGGCACCCAGAATTATGTTGCACAAAGCACAATTTCACATCATTCTGGGTCCATTTGTGTGAAAACAAGGTCCAATCAGGCTGAAACGTTACAAGAAGGTAGAATCTATTGAGTTGTAAGTGATCTGAACGTTTCATGATGATCGCACATTCCTATAGGGGGTCAAACCATGTCCCAAAGGTCACCGGGCCTGGTGTCAATTTAAAGAAGTAGTCCAGTTACACATTTGTGGGCTTATAACTTGGCATCTGAATGTCCTAGAGTGATCAGGTTTGTTTCAGAGTACTCCAATCAACAGCCCCTACAACCACAAAAAGGAATGGAGTCATTAGCACTTATGGTTTGTAAATGGCACCCAGAATTATGTTGCACGAAGCACAATTTCACATCATTCTGGGTCCATTTGTGTGAAAACAAGGTCCATTCAGGCTGAAACGTTACAAGAAAGTAGAATCTATTCAGTTGTAAGTGATCTGAACGTTTCATGATGATCGCACATTCCTATAGGGGGTCAAACCATGTCCCAAAGTTCACCGGGCCTGGTGTCACTTTAAAGAAGTAGTCCAGTTACACATTTGTGGGCTTATAACTTGGCTTCTGAATGTCCTAGAGAGGTCAGGCTTGTTTTAGTGTACTCCAATCAACAGCCCCTACAGCCACAAAAAGGAATGGAGTCATTAGCACTTATGGTTTTTAAATGGCACCCAGAATTATGTTGCACGAAGCACAATTTCACATCATTCTGGGTCCATTTGTGTGAAAACAAGGTCCAATCAGGCTGAAACGTTACATGAAGGTAGAATCTTTGAGTTGTAAGTGATCTGAATGTTTCATGATGATAGCACTTTCCTAAGGGGGTCAAACCATGTCCCAGAGGTCACCGGATCTGTTGTCAATTTAAAGAAGTAGTCCAGTTACACATTTGTGGGCTTATAACTTGGCTTCTGAATGTCCTAGAGAGATCAGGTTTTTTTTAGTGTACTCCAATCAACAGCCCCTACAACCACAAAAAGGAATGGAGTCATTAGCACTTATGGTTTTTAAATGGCACCCAGAATTATGTTGCACGAAGCACAATTTCACATCATTCTGGGTCCATTTGTGTGAAAACAAGGTCCAATCAGGCTGAAACGTTACATGAAGGTAGAATCTTTGAGTTGTAAGTGATCTGAATGTTTCATGATGATAGCACTTTCCTAAGGGGGTCAAACCATGTCCCAGAGGTCACCGGATCTGTTGTCAATTTAAAGAAGTAGTCCAGTAACACATTTGTGGGCTTATAACTTGGCTTCTGAATGTCCTAGAGAGATCAGGTTTTTTTTAGTGTACTCCAATCAACAGCCCCCATTACCCCAAAAAGGAATGGAGTCATTAGCACTTATGGTTTTTAAATGGCACCCAGAATTATGTTGCACAAAGCACAATTTCACATCATTCTGGGTCCATTTGTGTGAAAACAAGGTCCAGTCAGGCTGAAACGTTACAGGACGGTAGAATCTATTGAGTTGTAAGTGATCTGAACGTTTCATGATGATCGCACATTCCTATAGGGGGTCAAACCATGTCCCAAAGGTCACCGGGCCTGGTGTCACTTTAAAGAAGTAGTCCAGTTACACCTTTGTGGGCTTATAACTTGGCTTCTGAATGTCCTAGAGAGATCAGGTCTGTTTTAGTGTATTCCAATCAACAGCCCCTACAACCACAAAAAGGAATGGAGTCATTAGCACTTATGGTTTGTAAATGGCACCCAGAATTATGTTGCACGAAGCACAATTTCACATCATTCTGGATCCATTTGTGTGAAAACAAGGTCCAATCAGGCTGAAACGTTACAAGAAGGTAGAATCTATTGAGTTGTAAGTGATCTGAACGTTTCATGATGATCGCACATTCCTAAGTGGGTCAAACCATGTCCCAAAGGTCACCAGATCTGGTGTCACTTTAAAGAAGTAGTCCAGTTACACATTTGTGGGCTTATAACTTGGCTTCTGAATGTCCTAGAGAGATCAGGTTTGTTTTATTGTACTCCAATCAACAGCCCCTACAACCACAAAAAGGAATGGAGTCATTAGCACTTATGGTTTGTAAATGGCACCCAGAATTATGTTGCACGAAGCACAATTTCACATCATTCTGGGTCCATTTGTGTGAAAACAAGGTCCAATCAGGCTGAAACGTTACAAGAAGGTAGAATCTATTGAGTTGTAAGTGATCTGAACGTTTCATGATGATCGCACATTCCTATAGGGGGTCAAACCATGTCCCAAAGGTCACCGGGCCTGGTGTCAATTTAAAGAAGTAGTCCAGTTACACATTTGTGGGCTTATAACTTGGCATCTGAATGTCCTAGAGTGATCAGGTTTGTTTCAGAGTACTCCAATCAACAGCCCCTACAACCACAAAAAGGAATGGAGTCATTAGCACTTATGGTTTGTAAATGGCACCCAGAATTATGTTGCACAAGCACAATTTCACATCATTCTGGGTCCATTTGTGTGAAAACAAGGTCCAATCAGGCTGAAACGTTACAAGAAGGTAGAATCTATTGAGTTGTAAGTGATCTGAACGTTTCATGATGATCGCACATTCCTATAGGGGGTAAAACCATGTCCCAAAGGTCACCGGGCCTGGTGTCAATTTAAAGAAGTAGTCCAGTTACACATTTGTGGGCTTATAACTTGGCATCTGAATGTCCTAGAGTGATCAGGTTTGTTTCAGAGTACTCCAATCAACAGCCCCTACAACCACAAAAAGGAATGGAGTCATTAGCACTTATGGTTTGTAAATGGCACCCAGAATTATGTTGCACGAAGCACAATTTCACATCATTCTGGGTCCATTTGTGTGAAAACAAGGTCCATTCAGGCTGAAACGTTACAAGAAAGTAGAATCTATTCAGTTGTAAGTGATCTGAACGTTTCATGATGATCGCACATTCCTATAGGGGGTCAAACCATGTCCCAAAGTTCACCGGGCCTGGTGTCACTTTAAAGAAGTAGTCCAGTTACACATTTGTGGGCTTATAACTTGGCTTCTGAATGTCCTAGAGAGGTCAGGCTTGTTTTAGTGTACTCCAATCAACAGCCCCTAAAGCCACAAAAAGGAATGGAGTCATTAGCACTTATGGTTTTTAAATGGCACCCAGAATTATGTTGCACGAAGCACAATTTCACATCATTCTGGGTCCATTTGTGTGAAAACAAGGTCCAATCAGGCTGAAACGTTACATGAAGGTAGAATCTTTGAGTTGTAAGTGATCTGAATGTTTCATGATGATAGCACTTTCCTAAGGGGGTCAAACCATGTCCCAGAGGTCACCGGATCTGTTGTCAATTTAAAGAAGTAGTCCAGTTACACATTTGTGGGCTTATAACTTGGCTTCTGAATGTCCTAGAGAGGTCAGGCTTGTTTTAGTGTACTTCAATAAACAGCCCCTACAACCACAAAAAGGAATGGAGTCATTAGCACTTATGGTTTTTAAATGGCACCCAGAATTATGTTGCACAAAGCACAATTTCACATCATTCTGGGTTCATTTGTGTGAAAACAAGGTCCAATCAGGCTGAAACGTTACAGGAAGGTAGAATCTATTGAGTTGTAAGTGATCTGAACGTTTCATGATGATAGCACTTTCCTAAGGGGGTCAACCCATGTCCCAGAGGTCACCGGATCTGGTGTCAATTTAAAGAAGTAGTCCAGTTACACATTTGTGGGCTTATAACCTGGCTTCTGAATATCCTAGAGAGATCAGGTTTTTTTTTAGTGTACTCCAATCAACAGCCCCTACAACCACAAAAAGGAATGGAGTTAAATGGCACCCAGAATTATGTTGCACGAAGCACAATTTCACATCATTCTGGGTTCATTTGTGTGAAAACAAGGTCCAATCAGGCTGAAACGTTACAGGAAGGTAGAATCTATTGAGTTGTAAGTGATCTGAACGTTTCATGATGATAGCACTTTCCTATAGGGGGTCAAACCATGTCCCAAAGGTCACTGGATCGGTGTAAATTTAAAGAAGTAGTCCAGTTACACATTTGTGGGCTTATAACTTGGCTTCTGAATATCCTAGAGAGGTCAGGTTTAATTTAGAGTACTCCAATTAACAGCCCCCATTACCCCAAAAAGGAATGGAGTCATTAGCACTTATGGGTTGTAAATGGCACCCAGAATTATGTGGCACGAAGCAAAATTTCACATCATTCTGGGTTCATTTGTGTGAAAACAAGGTCCAATCAGGCTGAAACGTTACAGGAAGGTAGAATCTATTGAGTTGTAAGTGATCTGAACGTTTCATGATGATAGGACATTCCTAAGGGGGTCAAACCATGTCCCAAAGGTCACCGGGCCTGGTGCCACTTTAAAGAAGTAGTCCAGTTACACCTTTGTGGGCTTATAACTTGGCTTCTGAATGTCCTAGAGAGGTCAGGCTTGTTTTAGTGTACTTCAATAAACAGCCCCTACAACCACAAAAAGGAATGGAGTCATTAGCACTTATGGTTTTTAAATGGCACCCAGAATTATGTTGCACAAAGCACAATTTCACATCATTCTGGGTTCATTTGTGTGAAAACAAGGTCCAATCAGGCTGAAACGTTACAGGAAGGTAGAATCTATTGAGTTGTAAGTGATCTGAACGTTTCATGATGATAGCACTTTCCTAAGGGGGTCAAACCATGTCCCAGAGGTCACCGGATCTGGTGTCAATTTAAAGAAGTAGTCCAGTTACACATTTGTGGGCTTATAACTTGGCTTCTGAATGTCCTAGAGAGATCAGGTTTGTTTTAGTGTACTCCAATCAACAGCCCCTACAATCACAAAAAGGAATGGAGTCATTAGCACTTATGGCTTTTAAATGGCACCCAGAATTATGTTGCACGAAGCACAATTTCACATCATTCTGGGTCCATTTGTGTGAAAACAAGGTCCAGTCAGGCTGAAACGTTACAAGAAGGTAGAATCTGTTGAGTTGTAAGTGATCTGAAAGTTTCATGATGATCGCACATTCCTATAGGGGGTCAAACCATGTCCCAAAGGTCACCGGGCCTGGTGTCACTTTAAAGAAGTAGTCCAGTTACACCTTTGTGGGCTTATAACTTGGCTTCTGAATATCCTACAGAGGTCAGGTTTGTTTTAGAGTACTCCAATTAACAGCCCCCATTACCCCAAAAAGGAATGGAGTCATTAGCACTTATGGTTTTTAAATGGCACCCAGAATTATGTTGCACAAAGCACAATTTCACATCATTCTGGGTTCATTTGTGTGAAAACAAGGTCCAATCAGGCTGAATCGTTACAAGAAGGTAGAATCAATTGAGTTTTAAGTGATATGAACGTTTCATGATGATCGCACATTCCTATAGGGGGTCAAACCATGTCCCAAAGGTCACCGGGCCTGGTGTCACTTTAAATAAGTAGTCCAGTTACACCTTTGTGGGCTTATAACTTGGCTTCTGAATGTCCTAGAGAGATCAGGTTTGTTTTAGTGTACTCCAATCAACAGCCCCTACAACCACAAAAAGGAATGGAGTCATTATGGTTTGTAAATGGCACCCAGAATTATGTTGCATGAAGCACAATTTCACATCATTCTGGGTCCATTTGTGTGAAAACAAGGTCCAATCAGGCTGAAACGTTACAAGAAGGTAGAATCTATTGAGTTGTAAGTGATCTGAACGTTTCATGATGATCGCACATTCCTAAGGGGGTCAAACCATGTCCCAAAGGTCACCGGGCCTGGTGTCACTTTAAAGAAGTAGTCCAGTTACACCTTTGTGGGCTTATAACTTGGCTTCTGAATATCCTAGAGAGGTCAGGTTTAATTTAGAGTACTCCAATTAACAGCCCCCATTACCCCAAAAAGGAATGGAGTCATTAGAACTTATGGTTTTTAAATGGCACCCAGTATTATGTTGCACGAAGCACAATTTCACATCATTCTGGGTTCATTTGTGTGAAAACAAGGTCCAATCAGGCTGAAACGTTACAGGAAGGTAGAATCTATTGAGTTGTAAGTGATCTGAACGTTTCATGATGATAGCACTTTCCTATAGGGGGTCAAACCATGTCCCAAAGGTCACTGGATCGGTGTATATTTAAAGAAGTAGTCCAGTTACACATTTGTGGGCTTATAACTTGGCTTCTGAATGTCCTAGAGAGATCAGGTTTGTTTTAGTGTACTCCAATCAACAGCCCCTACAACCACAAAAAGGAATAGAGTCATTAGCACTTATGGTTTGTAAATGGCACCCAGAATTATGTGGCACGAAGTACAATTTCACATCATTCTGGGTCCATTCGTGTGAAAACAAGGTCCAATCAGGCTGAAACGTTACAAGAAGGTAGAATCTATTGAGTTGTAAGTGATCTGAACGTTTCATGATGATCGCACATTCCTACAGGGGGTCAAACCATGTCCCAAAGGTCACCGGGCCTGGTGTCACTTTAAAGAAGTAGTCCAGTTACACCTTTGTGGGCTTATAACTTGGCTTCTGAATATCCTAAAGAGGTCAGGTTTGTTTTAGAGTACTCCAATTAACAGCCCCCATTACCCCAAAAAGGAATGGAGTCATTAGCACTTATGGTTTTTAAATGGCACCCAGAATTATGTTGCACAAAGCACAATTTCACATCATTCTGGGTTCATTTGTGTGAAAACAAGGTCCAATCAGGCTGAAACGTTACAGGAAGGTAGAATCTATTGAGTTGTAAGTGATCTGAACGTTTCATGATGATAGCAGTTTCCTAAGGGTGTCAATCCATGTCCTAAAGGTCACCGGATCTGGTGTCACTTTAAAGAAGTAGTCCAGTTACACATTTGTGGGCTTATAACTTGGCTTCTGAATATCCTAGAGAGGTCAGGTTTGTTTTATAGTACTCCAATCAACAGCCCCTATTACCTCAAAAAGGAATGGAGTCATTAGCACTTATGGTTTTTAAATGGCACCCAGAATTATGTTGCACGAAGCACAATTTCACATCATTCTGGGTCCATTTGGGTGAAAACAAGGTCCAATCAGGCTGAAACGTTACAAGAAGGTAGAATCTATTGAGTTGTAAGTGATCTGAACGTTTCATGATGATCGCACATTCCTACAGGGGGTCAAACCATGTCCCAAAGGTCACCGGGCCTGGTGTCACTTTAAAGAAGTAGTCCAGTTACACCTTTGTGGGCTTATAACTTGGCTTCTGAATATCCTAAAGAGGTCAGGTTTGTTTTAGAGTACTCCAATTAACAGCCCCCATTACCCCAAAAAGGAATGGAGTCATTAGCACTTATGGTTTTTAAATGGCACCCAGAATTATGTTGCACAAAGCACAATTTCACATCATTCTGGGTTCATTTGTGTGAAAACAAGGTCCAATCAGGCTGAAACGTTACAGGAAGGTAGAATCTATTGAGTTGTAAGTGATCTGAACGTTTCATGATGATAGCAGTTTCCTAAGGGTGTCAATCCATGTCCTAAAGGTCACCGGATCTGGTGTCACTTTAAAGAAGTAGTCCAGTTACACATTTGTGGGCTTATAACTTGGCTTCTGAATATCCTAGAGAGGTCAGGTTTGTTTTATAGTACTCCAATCAACAGCCCCTATTACCTCAAAAAGGAATGGAGTCATTAGCACTTATGGTTTTTAAATGGCACCCAGAATTATGTTGCACGAAGCACAATTTCACATCATTCTGGGTCCATTTGGGTGAAAACAAGGTCCAATCAGGCTGAAACGTTACAAGAAGGTAGAATCTATCGAGTTGTAAGTGATCTGAACGTTTCATGATGATCGCACATTCCTAAGTGGGTCAAACCATGTACCAAAGGTCACCGGATCTGGTGTCACTTTAAAGAAGTAGTCCAGTTACACATTTGTGGGCTTATAACTTGGCTTCTGAATGTCCTAGAGAGATCAGGTTTGTTTTAGTGTACTCCAATCAACAGCCCCTACAACCACAAAAAGGAATAGAGTCATTAGCACTTATGGTTTGTAAATGGCACCCAGAATTATGTGGCACGAAGCACAATTTCACATCATTCTGGGTCCATTCGTGTGAAAACAAGGTCCAATCAGGCTGAAACGTTACAAGAAGGTAGAATCTATTGAGTTGTAAGTGATCTGAACGTTTCATGATGATCGCACATTCCTACAGGGGGTCAAACCATGTCCCAAAGGTCACCGGGCCTGGTGTCACTTTAAAGAAGTAGTCCAGTTACACCTTTGTGGGCTTATAACTTGGCTTCTGAATATCCTAAAGAGGTCAGGTTTGTTTTAGAGTACTCCAATTAACAGCCCCCATTACCCCAAAAAGGAATGGAGTCATTAGCACTTATGGTTTTTAAATGGCACCCAGAATTATGTTGCACAAAGCACAATTTCACATCATTCTGGGTTCATTTGTGTGAAAACAAGGTCCAATCAGGCTGAAACGTTACAAGAAGGTAGAATCTATCGAGTTGTAAGTGATCTGACTGTTTCATGATGATCGCACATTCCTAAGTGGGTCAAACCATGTACCAAAGGTCACCGGATCTGGTGTCACTTTAAAGAAGTAGTCCAGTTACACATGTGTGGGCTTATAACTTGGCTTCTGAATGTCCTAGAGAGATCAGGTTTGTTTTAGTGTACTCCAATCAACAGCCCCTACAACCACAAAAAAGAATGGAGTCATTAGAACTTATGGTTTGTAAATGGCACCCAGAATTATGTTGCACGAAGCACAATTTCACATCATTCTGGGTCCATTTGTATGAAAACAAGGTCCAATCAGGCTGAAACGTTACAAGAAGGTAGAATCTATTGAGTTGTAAGTGATGTGAACGTTTCATGATGATAGCACTTTCCTAAGGAGGTAAAACCATGTCCCAAAGGTCACCGGATCGGTGTCAATTTAAAAAAGTAGTCCAGTTACACATTTGTGGGCTTGTAACTTGGCTTCTGAATGTCCGAGAGAGATCAGGTTTGTTTTAGTGTACTCCAATCAACAGCCCCTACAACCACAAAAAGGAATGGAGTCATTAGCACTTATGGTTTTTAAATGGCACCCAGAATTATGTTGCACGAAGCACAATTTCACATCATTCTGGGTTCATTTGTGTGAAAACAAGGTCCAATCAGGCTGAAACGTTACAGGAAGGTAGAATCTATTGAGTTGTAAGTGATCTGAACGTTTCATGATGATAGCACATTCCAAAGGGGGTCAAAACATGTCCCAAAGGTCACCGGGCCTGGTGCCACTTTAAAGAAGTAGTCCAGTTACACCTTTGTGGGCTTATAACTTGGCTTCTGAATGTCCTAGAGAGGTCAGGCTTGTTTTAGTGTACTTCAATAAACAGCCCCTACAACCACAAAAAGGAATGGAGTCATTAGCACTTATGGTTTTTAAATGGCACCCAGAATTATGTTGCACAAAGCACAATTTCACATCATTCTGGGTTCATTTGTGTGAAAACAAGGTCCAATCAGGCTGAAACGTTACAGGAAGGTAGAATCTATTGAGTTGTAAGTGATCTGAACGTTTCATGATGATAGCACTTTCCTAAGGGGGTCAGACCATGTCCCAGAGGTCACCGGATCTGGTGTCAATTTAAAGAAGTAGTCCAGTTACACATTTGTGGGCTTATAACTTGGCTTCTGAATGTCCTAGAGAGATCAGGTTTGTTTTAGTGTACTCCAATCAACAGCCCCTACAACCTCAAAAAGGAATGGAGTCATTAGCACTTATGGCTTTTAAATGGCACCCAGAATTATGTTGCACGAAGCACAATTTCACATCATTCTGGGTCCATTTGTGTGAAAACAAGGTCCAGTCAGGCTGAAACGTTACAAGAAGGTAGAATCTGTTGAGTTGTAAGTGATCTGAAAGTTTCATGATGATATCACATTCCTATAGGGGGTCAAACCATGTCCCAAAGGTCACCGGATCTGGTGTCACTTTAAAGAAGTAGTCCAGTTACACCTTTGTGGGCTTATAACTTGGCTTCTGAATATCCTACAGAGGTCAGGTTTGTTTTAGAGTACTCAAATTAACAGCCCCCATTACCCCAAAAAGGAAGGGAGTCATTAGCACTTATGGTTTTTAAATGGCACCCAGAATTATGTTGCACAAAGCACAATTTCACATCATTCTGGGTTCATTTGTGTGAAAACAAGGTCCAATCAGGCTGAAACGTTACAGGAAGGTAGAATCTATTGAGTTGTAAGTGATCTGAACGTTTCATGATGATAGCACTTTCCTAAGGGGGTCAAACCATGTCCTAAAGGTCACCGGATCTGGTGTCACTTTAAAGAAGTAGTCCAGTTACACATTTGTGGGCTTATAACTTGGCTTCTGAATATCCTAGAGAGGTCAGGTTTGTTTTAGAGTACTCCAATTAACAGCCCATATTACCTCAAAAAGGAATGGAGTCATTAGCACTTATGGTTTTTAAATGGCACCCAGAATTATGTTGCACGAAGCACAATTTCACATCATTCTGGGTCCATTTGTGTGAAAACAAGGTCCAATCAGGCTGAAACGTTACAAGAAGGTAGAATCTATTGAGTTGTAAGTGATCTGAACGTTTCATGATGATCGCACATTCCTAAGGGGGTCAAACCATGTCCCAGAGGTCACCGGATCTGGTGTCAATTTAAAGAAGTAGTCCAGTTTACACATTTGTGGGCTTATAACTTGGCTTGTGAATTTCCTAGAGAGATCAGGTTTGTTTTAGTGGACTCCAATCAACAGCCCCTACAACAACAAAAAGGAATGGAGTCATTAGCACTTATGGTTTTTAAATGGCACCCAGAATTATGTTGCACGAAGCACAATTTCACATCATTCTGGGTCCATTTGTGTGAAAACAAGGTCCATTCAGGCTGAAACGTTACAAGAAAGTAGAATCTATTCAGTTGTAAGTGATCTGAACGTTTCATGATGATCGCACATTCCTATAGGGGGTCAAACCATGTCCCAAAGTTCACCGGGCCTGGTGTCACTTTAAAGAAGTAGTCCAGTTACACATTTGTGGGCTTATAACTTGGCTTCTGAATGTCCTAGAGAGGTCAGGCTTGTTTTAGTGTACTCCAATCAACAGCCCCTACAGCCACAAAAAGGAATGGAGTCATTAGCACTTATGGTTTTTAAATGGCACCCAGAATTATGTTGCACGAAGCACAATTTCACATCATTCTGGGTCCATTTGTGTGAAAACAAGGTCCAATCAGGCTGAAACGTTACATGAAGGTAGAATCTTTGAGTTGTAAGTGATCTGAATGTTTCATGATGATAGCACTTTCCTAAGGGGGTCAAACCATGTCCCAGAGGTCACCGGATCTGTTGTCAATTTAAAGAAGTAGTCCAGTTACACATTTGTGGGCTTATAACTTGGCTTCTGAATGTCCTAGAGAGATCAGGTTTTTTTTTTAGTGTACTCCAATCAACAGCCCCTACAACCACAAAAAGGAATGGAGTCATTAGCACTTATGGTTTTTAAATGGCACCCAGAATTATGTTGCACGAAGCACAATTTCACATCATTCTGGGTCCGTTTGTGTGAAAACAAGGTCCAATCAGGCTGAAACGTTACATGAAGGTAGAATCTTTGAGTTGTAAGTGATCTGAATGTTTCATGATGATAGCACTTTCCTAAGGGGGTCAAACCATGTCCCAGAGGTCACCGGATCTGTTGTCAATTTAAAGAAGTAGTCCAGTTACACATTTGTGGGCTTATAACTTGGCTTCTGAATGTCCTAGAGAGATCAGGTTTTTTTTAGTGTACTCCAATCAACAGCCCCCATTACCCCAAAAAGGAATGGAGTCATTAGCACTTATGGTTTTTAAATGGCACCCAGAATTATGTTGCACAAAGCACAATTTCACATCATTCTGGGTCCATTTGTGTGAAAACAAGGTCCAGTCAGGCTGAAACGTTACAGGACGGTAGAATCTATTGAGTTGTAAGTGATCTGAACGTTTCATGATGATCGCACATTCCTATAGGGGGTCAAACCATGTCCCAAAGGTCACCGGGCCTGGTGTCACTTTAAAGAAGTAGTCCAGTTACACCTTTGTGGGCTTATAACTTGGCTTCTGAATGTCCTAGAGAGATCAGGTCTGTTTTAGTGTATTCCAATCAACAGCCCCTACAACCACAAAAAGGAATGGAGTCATTAGCACTTATGGTTTGTAAATGGCACCCAGAATTATGTTGCACGAAGCACAATTTCACATCATTCTGGATCCATTTGTGTGAAAACAAGGTCCAATCAGGCTGAAACGTTACAAGAAGGTAGAATCTATTGAGTTGTAAGTGATCTGAACGTTTCATGATGATCGCACATTCCTAAGTGGGTCAAACCATGTCCCAAAGGTCACCAGATCTGGTGTCACTTTAAAGAACTAGTCCAGTTACACATTTGTGGGCTTATAACTTGGCTTCTGAATGTCCTAGAGAGATCAGGTTTGTTTTATTGTACTCCAATCAACAGCCCCTACAACCACAAAAAGGAATGGAGTCATTAGCACTTATGGTTTGTAAATGGCACCCAGAATTATGTTGCACGAAGCACAATTTCACATCATTCTGGGTCCATTTGTGTGAAAACAAGGTCCAATCAGGCTGAAACGTTACAAGAAGGTAGAATCTATTGAGTTGTAAGTGATCTGAACGTTTCATGATGATCGCACATTCCTATAGGGGGTCAAACCATGTCCCAAAGGTCACCGGGCCTGGTGTCAATTTAAAGAAGTAGTCCAGTTACACATTTGTGGGCTTATAACTTGGCATCTGAATGTCCTAGAGTGATCAGGTTTGTTTCAGAGTACTCCAATCAACAGCCCCTACAACCACAAAAAGGAATGGAGTCATTAGCACTTATGGTTTGTAAATGGCACCCAGAATTATGTTGCACGAAGCACAATTTCACATCATTCTGGGTCCATTTGTGTGAAAACAAGGTCCAATCAGGCTGAAACGTTACAAGAAGGTAGAATCTATTGAGTTGTAAGTGATCTGAACGTTTCATGATGATCGCACATTCCTAAGTGGGTCAAACCATGTCCCAAAGGTCACCAGATCTGGTGTCACTTTAAAGAAGTAGTCCAGTTACACATTTGTGGGCTTATAACTTGGCTTCTGAATGTCCTAGAGAGATCAGGTTTGTTTTATTGTACTCCAATCAACAGCCCCTACAACCACAAAAAGGAATGGAGTCATTAGCACTTATGGTTTGTAAATGGCACCCAGAATTATGTTGCACGAAGCACAATTTCACATCATTATGGGTCCATTTGTGTGAAAACAAGGTCCAATCAGGCTGAAACGTTACAAGAAGGTAGAATCTATTGAGTTGTAAGTGATCTGAACGTTTCATGATGATCGCACATTCCTATAGGGGGTCAAACCATGTCCCAAAGGTCACCGGGCCTGGTGTCAATTTAAAGAAGTAGTCCAGTTACACATTTGTGGGCTTATAACTTGGCATCTGAATGTCCTAGAGTGATCAGGTTTGTTTCAGAGTACTCCAATCAACAGCCCCTACAACCACAAAAAGGAATGGAGTCATTAGCACTTATGGTTTGTAAATGGCACCCAGAATTATGTTGCACGAAGCACAATTTCACATCATTCTGGGTCCATTTGTGTGAAAACAAGGTCCATTCAGGCTGAAACGTTACAAGAAAGTAGAATCTATTCAGTTGTAAGTGATCTGAACGTTTCATGATGATCGCACATTCCTATAGGGGGTCAAACCATGTCCCAAAGTTCACCGGGCCTGGTGTCACTTTAAAGAAGTAGTCCAGTTACACATTTGTGGGCTTATAACTTGGCTTCTGAATGTCCTAGAGAGGTCAGGCTTGTTTTAGTGTACTCCAATCAACAGCCCCTAAAGCCACAAAAAGGAATGGAGTCATTAGCACTTATGGTTTTTAAATGGCACCCAGAATTATGTTGCACGAAGCACAATTTCACATCATTCTGGGTCCATTTGTGTGAAAACAAGGTCCAATCAGGCTGAAACGTTACATGAAGGTAGAATCTTTGAGTTGTAAGTGATCTGAATGTTTCATGATGATAGCACTTTCCTAAGGGGGTCAAACCATGTCCGAGAGGTCACCGGATCTGTTGTCAATTTAAAGAAGTAGTCCAGTTACACATTTGTGGGCTTATAACTTGGCTTCTGAATGTCCTAGAGAGGTCAGGCTTGTTTTAGTGTACTTCAATAAACAGCCCCTACAACCACAAAAAGGAATGGAGTCATTAGCACTTATGGTTTTTAAATGGCACCCAGAATTATGTTGCACAAAGCACAATTTCACATCATTCTGGGTTCATTTGTGTGAAAACAAGGTCCAATAAGGCTGAAACGTTACAGGAAGGTAGAATCTATTGAGTTGTAAGTGATCTGAACGTTTCATGATGATAGCACTTTCCTAAGGGGGTCAACCCATGTCCCAGAGGTCACCGGATCTGGTGTCAATTTAAAGAAGTAGTCCAGTTACACATTTGTGGGCTTATAACCTGGCTTCTGAATATCCTAGAGAGATCAGGTTTTTTTTTAGTGTACTCCAATCAACAGCCCCTACAACCACAAAAAGGAATGGAGTTAAATGGCACCCAGAATTATGTTGCACGAAGCACAATTTCACATCATTCTGGGTTCATTTGTGTGAAAACAAGGTCCAATCAGGCTGAAACGTTACAGGAAGGTAGAATCTATTGAGTTGTAAGTGATCTGAACGTTTCATGATGATAGCACTTTCCTATAGGGGGTCAAACCATGTCCCAGAGGTCACCGGATCTGGTGTCAATTTAAAGAAGTAGTCCAGTTACACATTTGTGGGCTTATAACTTGGCTTCTGAATGTCCTAGAGAGATCAGGTTTGTTTTAGTGTACTCCAATCAACAGCCCCTACAATCACAAAAAGGAATGGAGTCATTAGCACTTATGGCTTTTAAATGGCACCCAGAATTATGTTGCACGAAGCACAATTTCACATCATTATGGGTCCATTTGTGTGAAAACAAGGTCCAATCAGGCTGAAACGTTACAAGAAGGTAGAATCTATTGAGTTGTAAGTGATCTGAACGTTTCATGATGATCGCACATTCCTATAGGGGGTCAAACCATGTCCCAAAGGTCACCGGGCCTGGTGTCAATTTAAAGAAGTAGTCCAGTTACACATTTGTGGGCTTATAACTTGGCATCTGAATGTCCTAGAGTGATCAGGTTTGTTTCAGAGTACTCCAATCAACAGCCCCTACAACCACAAAAAGGAATGGAGTCATTAGCACTTATGGTTTGTAAATGGCACCCAGAATTATGTTGCACGAAGCACAATTTCACATCATTCTGGGTCCATTTGTGTGAAAACAAGGTCCATTCAGGCTGAAACGTTACAAGAAAGTAGAATCTATTCAGTTGTAAGTGATCTGAACGTTTCATGATGATCGCACATTCCTATAGGGGGTCAAACCATGTCCCAAAGTTCACCGGGCCTGGTGTCACTTTAAAGAAGTAGTCCAGTTACACATTTGTGGGCTTATAACTTGGCTTCTGAATGTCCTAGAGAGGTCAGGCTTGTTTTAGTGTACTCCAATCAACAGCCCCTAAAGCCACAAAAAGGAATGGAGTCATTAGCACTTATGGTTTTTAAATGGCACCCAGAATTATGTTGCACGAAGCACAATTTCACATCATTCTGGGTCCATTTGTGTGAAAACAAGGTCCAATCAGGCTGAAACGTTACATGAAGGTAGAATCTTTGAGTTGTAAGTGATCTGAATGTTTCATGATGATAGCACTTTCCTAAGGGGGTCAAACCATGTCCGAGAGGTCACCGGATCTGTTGTCAATTTAAAGAAGTAGTCCAGTTACACATTTGTGGGCTTATAACTTGGCTTCTGAATGTCCTAGAGAGGTCAGGCTTGTTTTAGTGTACTTCAATAAACAGCCCCTACAACCACAAAAAGGAATGGAGTCATTAGCACTTATGGTTTTTAAATGGCACCCAGAATTATGTTGCACAAAGCACAATTTCACATCATTCTGGGTTCATTTGTGTGAAAACAAGGTCCAATAAGGCTGAAACGTTACAGGAAGGTAGAATCTATTGAGTTGTAAGTGATCTGAACGTTTCATGATGATAGCACTTTCCTAAGGGGGTCAACCCATGTCCCAGAGGTCACCGGATCTGGTGTCAATTTAAAGAAGTAGTCCAGTTACACATTTGTGGGCTTATAACCTGGCTTCTGAATATCCTAGAGAGATCAGGTTTTTTTTTAGTGTACTCCAATCAACAGCCCCTACAACCACAAAAAGGAATGGAGTTAAATGGCACCCAGAATTATGTTGCACGAAGCACAATTTCACATCATTCTGGGTTCATTTGTGTGAAAACAAGGTCCAATCAGGCTGAAACGTTACAGGAAGGTAGAATCTATTGAGTTGTAAGTGATCTGAACGTTTCATGATGATAGCACTTTCCTATAGGGGGTCAAACCATGTCCCAGAGGTCACCGGATCTGGTGTCAATTTAAAGAAGTAGTCCAGTTACACATTTGTGGGCTTATAACTTGGCTTCTGAATGTCCTAGAGAGATCAGGTTTGTTTTAGTGTACTCCAATCAACAGCCCCTACAATCACAAAAAGGAATGGAGTCATTAGCACTTATGGCTTTTAAATGGCACCCAGAATTATGTTGCACGAAGCACAATTTCACATCATTCTGGGTCCATTTGTGTGAAAACAAGGTCCAGTCAGGCTGAAACGTTACAAGAAGGTAGAATCTGTTGAGTTGTAAGTGATCTGAAAGTTTCATGATGATCGCACATTCCTATAGGGGGTCAAACCATGTCCCAAACGTCACCGGGCCTGGTGTCACTTTAAAGAAGTAGTCCAGTTACACCTTTGTGGGCTTATAACTTGGCTTCTGAATATCCTACAGAGGTCAGGTTTGTTTTAGAGTACTCCAATTAACAGCCCCCATTACCCCAAAAAGGAATGGAGTCATTAGCACTTATGGTTTTTAAATGGCACCCAGAATTATGTTGCACAAAGCACAATTTCACATCATTCTGGGTTCATTTGTGTGAAAACAAGGTCCAATCAGGCTGAATCGTTACAAGAAGGTAGAATCAATTGAGTTTTAAGTGATATGAACGTTTCATGATGATCGCACATTCCTATAGGGGGTCAAACCATGTCCCAAAGGTCACCGGGCCTGGTGTCACTTTAAATAAGTAGTCCAGTTACACCTTTGTGGGCTTATAACTTGGCTTCTGAATGTCCTAGAGAGATCAGGTTTGTTTTAGTGTACTCCAATCAACAGCCCCTACAACCACAAAAAGGAATGGAGTCATTATGGTTTGTAAATGGCACCCAGAATTATGTTGCATGAAGCACAATTTCACATCATTCTGGGTCCATTTGTGTGAAAACAAGGTCCAATCAGGCTGAAACGTTACAAGAAGGTAGAATCTATTGAGTTGTAAGTGATCTGAACGTTTCATGATGATCGCACATTCCTAAGGGGGTCAAACCATGTCCCAAAGGTCACCGGGCCTGGTGTCACTTTAAAGAAGTAGTCCAGTTACACCTTTGTGGGCTTATAACTTGGCTTCTGAATATCCTAGAGAGGTCAGGTTTAATTTAGAGTACTCCAATTAACAGCCCCCATTACCCCAAAAAGGAATGGAGTCATTAGAACTCATGGTTTTTAAATGGCACCCAGTATTATGTTGCACGAAGCACAATTTCACATCATTCTGGTTTCATTTGTGTGAAAACAAGGTCCAATCAGGCTGAAACGTTACAGGAAGGTAGAATCTATTGAGTTGTAAGTGATCTGAACGTTTCATGATGATAGCACTTTCCTATAGGGGGTCAAACCATGTCCCAAAGGTCACTGGATCGGTGTATATTTAAAGAAGTAGTCCAGTTACACATTTGTGGGCTTATAACTTGGCTTCTGAATGTCCTAGAGAGATCAGGTTTGTTTTAGTGTACTCCAATCAACAGCCCCTACAACCACAAAAAGGAATAGAGTCATTAGCACTTATGGTTTGTAAATGGCACCCAGAATTATGTGGCACGAAGTACAATTTCACATCATTCTGGGTCCATTCGTGTGAAAACAAGGTCCAATCAGGCTGAAACGTTACAAGAAGGTAGAATCTATTGAGTTGTAAGTGATCTGAACGTTTCATGATGATCGCACATTCCTACAGGGGGTCAAACCATGTCCCAAAGGTCACCGGGCCTGGTGTCACTTTAAAGAAGTAGTCCAGTTACACCTTTGTGGGCTTATAACTTGGCTTCTGAATATCCTAAAGAGGTCAGGTTTGTTTTAGAGTACTCCAATTAACAGCCCCCATTACCCCAAAAAGGAATGGAGTCATTAGCACTTATGGTTTTTAAATGGCACCCAGAATTATGTTGCACAAAGCACAATTTCACATCATTCTGGGTTCATTTGTGTGAAAACAAGGTCCAATCAGGCTGAAACGTTACAGGAAGGTAGAATCTATTGAGTTGTAAGTGATCTGAACGTTTCATGATGATAGCAGTTTCCTAAGGGTGTCAATCCATGTCCTAAAGGTCACCGGATCTGGTGTCACTTTAAAGAAGTAGTCCAGTTACACATTTGTGGGCTTATAACTTGGCTTCTGAATATCCTAGAGAGGTCAGGTTTGTTTTATAGTACTCCAATCAACAGCCCCTATTACCTCAAAAAGGAATGGAGTCATTAGCACTTATGGTTTTTAAATGGCACCCAGAATTATGTTGCACGAAGCACAATTTCACATCATTCTGGGTCCATTTGGGTGAAAACAAGGTCCAATCAGGCTGAAACGTTACAAGAAGGTAGAATCTATCGAGTTGTAAGTGATCTGAACGTTTCATGATGATCGCACATTCCTAAGTGGGTCAAACCATGTACCAAAGGTCACCGGATCTGGTGTCACTTTAAAGAAGTAGTCCAGTTACACATTTGTGGGCTTATAACTTGGCTTCTGAATGTCCTAGAGAGATCAGGTTTGTTTTAGTGTACTCCAATCAACAGCCCCTACAACCACAAAAAGGAATAGAGTCATTAGCACTTATGGTTTGTAAATGGCACCCAGAATTATGTGGCACGAAGCACAATTTCACATCATTCTGGGTCCATTCGTGTGAAAACAAGGTCCAATCAGGCTGAAACGTTACAAGAAGGTAGAATCTATTGAGTTGTAAGTGATCTGAACGTTTCATGATGATAGCACATTCCTACAGGGGGTCAAACCATGTCCCAAAGGTCACCGGGCCTGGTGTCACTTTAAAGAAGTAGTCCAGTTACACCTTTGTGGGCTTATAACTTGGCTTCTGAATATCCTAAAGAGGTCAGGTTTGTTTTAGAGTACTCCAATTAACAGCCCCCATTACCCCAAAAAGGAATGGAGTCATTAGCACTTATGGTTTTTAAATGGCACCCAGAATTATGTTGCACAAAGCACAATTTCACATCATTCTGGGTTCATTTGTGTGAAAACAAGGTCCAATCAGGCTGAAACGTTACAAGAAGGTAGAATCTATCGAGTTGTAAGTGATCTGACTGTTTCATGATGATCGCACATTCCTAAGTGGGTCAAACCATGTACCAAAGGTCACCGGATCTGGTGTCACTTTAAAGAAGTAGTCCAGTTACACATTTGTGGGCTTATAACTTGGCTTCTGAATGTCCTAGAGAGATCAGGTTTGTTTTAGTGTACTCCAATCAACAGCCCCTACAACCACAAAAAAGAATGGAGTCATTAGAACTTATGGTTTGTAAATGGCACCCAGAATTATGTTGCACGAAGCACAATTTCACATCATTCTGGGTCCATTTGTATGAAAACAAGGTCCAATCAGGCTGAAACGTTACAAGAAGGTAGAATCTATTGAGTTGTAAGTGATGTGAACGTTTCATGATGATAGCACTTTCCTAAGGAGGTAAAACCATGTCCCAAAGGTCACTGGATCGGTGTCAATTTAAAAAAGTAGTCCAGTTACACATTTGTGGGCTTATAACTTGGCTTCTGAATGTCCGAGAGAGATCAGGTTTGTTTTAGTGTACTCCAATCAACAGCCCCTACAACCACAAAAAGGAATGGAGTCATTAGCACTTATGGTTTTTAAATGGCACCCAGAATTATGTTGCACGAAGCACAATTTCACATCATTCTGGGTTCATTTGTGTGAAAACAAGGTCCAATCAGGCTGAAACGTTACAGGAAGGTAGAATCTATTGAGTTGTAAGTGATCTGAACGTTTCATGATGATAGCACATTCCAAAGGGGGTCAAAACATGTCCCAAAGGTCACCGGGCCTGGTGCCACTTTAAAGAAGTAGTCCAGTTACACCTTTGTGGGCTTATAACTTGGCTTCTGAATGTCCTAGAGAGGTCAGGCTTGTTTTAGTGTACTTCAATAAACAGCCCCTACAACCACAAAAAGGAATGGAGTCATTAGCACTTATGGTTTTTAAATGGCACCCAGAATTAT
Organism: Nothobranchius furzeri; assembly: GCF_043380555.1. Classification (NCBI taxonomy): domain Eukaryota; kingdom Metazoa; phylum Chordata; class Actinopteri; order Cyprinodontiformes; family Nothobranchiidae; genus Nothobranchius; species Nothobranchius furzeri. Next base: position 4,240,903 of record NC_091747.1, read on the forward strand.
GTTGCACAAAGCACAATTTCACATCATTCTGGGTTCATTTGTGTGAAAACAAGGTCCAATCAGGCTGAAACGTTACAGGAAGGTAGAATCTATTGAGTTGTAAGTGATCTGAACGTTTCATGATGATAGCACTTTCCTAAGGGGGTCAAACCATGTCCCAGAGGTCACCGGATCTGGTGTCAATTTAAAGAAGTAGTCCAGTTACACATTTGTGGGCTTATAACTTGGCTTCTGAATGTCCTAGAGAGATCAGGTTTGTTTTAGTGTACTCCAATCAACAGCCCCTACAACCTCAAAAAGGAATGGAGTCATTAGCACTTATGGCTTTTAAATGGCACCCAGAATTATGTTGCACGAAGCACAATTTCACATCATTCTGGGTCCATTTGTGTGAAAACAAGGTCCAGTCAGGCTGAAACGTTACAAGAAGGTAGAATCTGTTGAGTTGTAAGTGATCTGAAAGTTTCATGATGATATCACATTCCTATAGGGGGTCAAACCATGTCCCAAAGGTCACCGGATCTGGTGTCACTTTAAAGAAGTAGTCCAGTTACACCTTTGTGGGCTTATAACTTGGCTTCTGAATATCCTACAGAGGTCAGGTTTGTTTTAGAGTACTCAAATTAACAGCCCCCATTACCCCAAAAAGGAAGGGAGTCATTAGCACTTATGGTTTTTAAATGGCACCCAGAATTATGTTGCACAAAGCACAATTTCACATCATTCTGGGTTCATTTGTGTGAAAACAAGGTCCAATCAGGCTGAAACGTTACAGGAAGGTAGAATCTATTGAGTTGTAAGTGATCTGAACGTTTCATGATGATAGCACTTTCCTAAGGGGGTCAAACCATGTCCTAAAGGTCACCGGATCTGGTGTCACTTTAAAGAAGTAGTCCAGTTACACATTTGTGGGCTTATAACTTGGCTTCTGAATATCCTAGAGAGGTCAGGTTTGTTTTAGAGTACTCCAATTAACAGCCCATATTACCTCAAAAAGGAATGGAGTCATTAGCACTTATGGTTTTTAAATGGCACCCAGAATTATGTTGCACGAAGCACAATTTCACATCATTCTGGGTCCATTTGTGTGAAAACAAGGTCCAATCAGGCTGAAACGTTACAAGAAGGTAGAATCTATTGAGTTGTAAGTGATCTGAACGTTTCATGATGATCGCACATTCCTAAGGGGGTCAAACCATGTCCCAGAGGTCACCGGATCTGGTGTCAATTTAAAGAAGTAGTCCAGTTTACACATTTGTGGGCTTATAACTTGGCTTGTGAATTTCCTAGAGAGATCAGGTTTGTTTTAGTGGACTCCAATCAACAGCCCCTACAACCACAAAAAGGAATGGAGTCATTAGCACTTATGGTTTTTAAATGGCACCCAGAATTATGTTGCACGAAGCACAATTTCACATCATTCTGGGTCCATTTGTGTGAAAACAAGGTCCAGTCAGGCTGAAACGTTACAAGAAGGTAGAATCTGTTGAGTTGTAAGTGATCTGAACGTTTCATGATGATCGCACATTCCTATAGGGGGTCAAACCATGTCCCAAAGGTCACCGGGCCTGGTGTCACTTTAAAGAAGTAGTCCAGTTACACCTTTGCGGGCTTATAACTTGGCTTCTGAATATCCTAAAGAGGTCAGGTTAATTTTAGAGTACTCCAATTAACAGCCCCTATTACCTCAAAAAGGAATGGAGTCATTAGCACTTATGGTTTTTAAATGGCACCCAGAATTATGTTGCACGAAGCACAATTTCACATCATTCTGGGTCCATTTGTGTGAAAACAATGTCCAATCAGGCTGAAACGTTACAAGAAGGTAGAATCTATTGAGTTGTAAGTGATCTGAACGTTTCATGATGATCGCACATTCCTAAGTGGGTCAAACCATGTCCCAAAAGTCACCGGATCTGGTGTCACTTTAAAGAAGTAGTCCAGTTACACATTTGTGGGCTTATAACTTGGCTTCTGAATGTCCTAGAGAGATCAGGTTTGTTTTAGTGCACTCCAATCAACAGCCCCTACAACCACAAAAAAGAATTCAGTCATTAGCACTTATGGTTTGTAAATGGCACCCAGAATTATGTTGCACGAAGCACAATTTCACATCATTCTGGGTCCATTTGTGTGAAAACAAGGTCCAATCAGGCTGAAACGTTACAAGAAGGTAGAATCTATTGAGTTGTAAGTGATATGAACGTTTCATGATGATCGCACATTCCTAAGTGGGTCAAACCATGTCCCAAAGGTCACCGGGCCTGGTGTCACTTTAAAGAAGTAGTCCAGTTACACATTTGTGGCTTTATAACCTGGCTTCTGAATGTCCTAGAGAGATCAGGTTTGTTTTAGTGTACTCCAATCAACAGCCCCTACAACTACAAAAAGGAATGGAGTCATTAGCACTTATGGTTATTAAATGGCACCCAGAATTATGTTAAACGAAGCACAATTTCACATCATTCTGGGTCCATTTGTGTGAAAACAAGGTCCAATCAGGCTGAAACGTTACAAGAAGGTAGAATCTATTGAGTTGTAAGTGATCTGAAAGTTTCATGATGATAGCACATTCCTAAGGGGGTCAAACCATGTCCCAAAGGTCACCGGGCCTGGTGCCACTTTAAAGAAGTAGTCCAGTTACACCTTTGTGGGCTTATAACTTGGCTTCTGAATGTCCTAGAGAAGTCAGGCTTGTTTTAGTGTACTTCTTCAATAAACAGCCCCTACAACCACAAAAAGGAATGGAGTCATTAGCACTTATGGTTTTTAAATGGCACCCAGAATTATGTTGCACATGGTTTTTAAATGGCACCCAGAATTATGTTGCACAAAGCACAATTTCACATCATTCTGGGTTCATTTGTGTGAAAACAAGGTCCAATCAGGCTGAAACGTTACAAGAAGGTAGAATCTGTTGAGTTGTAAGTGATCTGAACGTTTCATGATGATTGCACTTTCCTAAGGGGGTCAAACCATGTCCCAAAGGTCACCGGATCTGGTGTCAATTTAAAGAAGTAGTCCAGTTACACATTTGTGGGCTTATAACTTGGCTTCTGACTGTCCTAGAGAGATCAGGTTTGTTTTAGTGTACTCCAATCAACAGCCCCTACAACCACAAAAAGGAATGGAGTCATTAGCACTTATGGCTTTTAAATGGCACCCAGAATTATGTTGCACGAAGCACAATTTCACATCATTCTGGGTCCATTTGTGTGAAAACAAGGTCCAGTCAGGCTGAAACGTTACAAGAAGGTAGAATCTGTTGAGTTGTAAGTGATCTGAAAGTTTCATGATGATCGCACATTCCTATAGGGGGTCAAACCATGTCCCAAAGGTCACCGGGCCTGATGTCACTTTAAAGAAGTAGTCCAGTTACACCTTTGTGGGCTTATAACTTGGCTTCTGAATATCCTACAGAGGTCAGGTTTGTTTTAGAGTACTCCAATTAACAGCCCCCATTACCCCAAAAAGGAATGGAGTCATTAGCACTTATGGTTTTTAAATGGCACCCAGAATTATGTTGCACAAAGCACAATTTCACATCATTCTGGGTTCATTTGTGTGAAAACAAGGTCCAATCAGGCTGAAACGTTACAAGGAGGTAGAATCAATTGAGTTGTAAGTGATCTGAAAGTTTCATGATGATCGCACATTCCTATAGGGGGTCAAACCATGTCCCAAAGGTCACCGGGCCTGGTGTCACTTTAAAGAAGTAGTCCAGTTACACCTTTGTGGGCTTATAACTTGGCTTCTGAATGTCCTAGAGAGATCAGGTTTGTTTTAGTGTACTCCATTCAACAGCCCCTACAACCACTAAAAGGAATGGAGTCATTATGGTTTGTAAATGGCACCCAGAATTATGTTGCACGAAGCACAATTTCACATCATTCTGGGTCCATTTGGGTGAAAACAAGGTCCAATCAGGCTGAAACGTTACAAGAAGGTAGAATCTATTGAGTTGTAAGTGATCTGAACGTTTCATGATGATCGCACATTCCTAAGTGGGTCAAACCATGTACCAAAGGTCACCGGATCTGGTGTCACTTTAAAGAAGTAGTCCAGTTACACATTTGTGGGCTTATAACTTGGCTTCTGAATGTCCTAGAGAGATCAGGTTTGTTTTAGTGTACTCCAATCAACAGCCCCTACAACCACAAAAAAGAATGGAGTCATTAGAACTTATGGTTTGTAAATGGCACCCAGAATTATGTTGCACGAAGCACAATTTCACATCATTCTGGGTCCATTTGTGTGAAAACAAGGTCCAATCAGGCTGAAACGTTACAAGAAGGTAGAATCTATTGAGTTGTAAGTGATATGAACGTTTCATGATGATCGCACATTCCTATAGGGGGTCAAACCATGTCCCAAAGGTCAACGGGCCTGGTGTCAATGTAAATAAGTTGTCCAGTTACACATTTGTGGGCTTATAACTTGGCTTCTGAATGTCCCAGAGTGATCAGGTTTGTTTCAGAGTACTACAATCAACAGCCCCTACAACCACAAAAAGGAATGGAGTCATTAGCACTTATGGTTTGTAAATGGCACCCAGATTTATGATGCACGAAGCACAATTTCACATCATTCTGGGTCCATTTGTGTGAAAACAAGGTCCATTCAGGTTGAAACGTTACAAGAAGGTAGAATCTATTGAGTTGTAAGTGATCTGAACGTTTCATGATGATCGCACATTCCTATAGGGGGTCAAACCATGTCCCAAAGGTCACCGGGCCTGGTGTCACTTTAAAGAAGTAGTCCAGTTACACCTTTGTGGGCTTATAACTTGGCTTCTGAATGTCCTAGAGAGGTCAGGCTTGTTTTAGTGTACTCCAATAAGCAGCCCCTACAGCCACAAAAAGGAATGGAGTCATTAGCACTTATGGTTTGTAAATGGCGCCCAGAATTATGTTGCACGAAGCACAATTTCACATCATTCTGGGTCCATTTGTGTGAAAACAAGGTCCAATCAGGCTGAAACGTTACAAGAAGGTAGAATCTATTGAGTTGTAAGTGATCTGAACGTTTCATGATGATCGCACATTCCTAAGGGGGTCAAACCATGTCCCAAAGGTCACCGGGCCTGGTGTCACTTTAAAGAAGTAGTCCAGTTACACCTTTGTGGGCTTATAACTCTTCTTCTGAATATCCTAGAGAGGTCAGGTTTAATTTAGAGTACTCCAATTAACAGCCCCCATTACCCCAAAAAGGAATGGAGTCATTAGCACTTATGGGTTGTAAATGGCACCCAGAATTATGTGGCACGAAGCAAAATTTCACATCATTCCAGGTTCATTTGTGTGAAAACAAGGTCCAATCAGGCTGAAACGTTACAGGAAGGTAGAATCTATTGAGTTGTAAGTTATCTGAACGTTTCATGATGATAGCACTTTCCTAAGGAGGTAAAACCATGTCCCAAAGGTCACCGGATCGGTGTCAATTTAAAAAAGTAGTCCAGTTACACATTTGTGGGCATATAACTTGGCTTCTGAATGTCCTAGAGAGATCAGGTTTGTTTTAGTGTACTCCAATCAACAGCCCCTACAACCACAAAAAGGAATGGAGTCATTAGCACTTATGGTTTGTAAATGGCACCCAGAATTATGTGGCACGAAGCACAATTTCACATCATTCTGGGTTCATTTGTGTGAAAACAAGGTCCAATCAGGCTGAAACGTTACAAGAAGGTAGAATCTATTGAGTTGTAAGTGATCTGAACGTTTCATGATGATAGCACTTTCCTATAGGGGGTCAAACCATGTCCCAAAGGTCACTGGATCGGTGTCAATTTAAAGAAGTAGTCCAGTTACACATTTGTGGGCATATAACTTGGCTTCTGAATGTCCTAGAGAGATCAGGTTTGTTTTAGTGTACTCCAATCAACAGCCCCTACAACCACAAAAAGGAATGGAGTCATTAGCACTTATGGTTTGTAAATGGCACCCAGAATTATGTGGCACGAAGCACAATTTCACATCATTCTGGGTCCATTTGTGTGTAAACAAGGTCCAATCAGGCTGAAACGTTACAAGAAGGTAGAATCTATTGAGTTGTAAGTGATCTGAACGTTTCATGATGATCGCACATTCCTACAGGTGGTCAAACCATGTCCCAAAGGTCACCGGGCCTGGTGTCACTTTAAAGAAGTAGTCCAGTTACACCTTTGTGGGCTTATAACTTGGCTTCTGAATATCCTAAAGAGGTCAGGTTTGTGTTAGAGTACTCCAATTAACAGCCCCCATTACCCCAAAAAGGAATGGAGTCATTAGCACTTATGGTTTTTAAATGGCAACCAGAATTATGTTGCACAAAGCACAATTTCACATCATTCTGGGTTCATTTGTGTGAAAACAAGGTCCAATCAGGCTGAAACGTTACAGGAAGGTAGAATCTATTGAGTTGTCAGTGATCTGAACGTTTCATGATGATAGCAGTTTCCTAAGGGTGTCAATCCATGTCCTAGAGGTCACCGGATCTGGTGTCATTTTAAAGAAGTAGTCCAGTTACACATTTGTGGGCTTATAACTTGGCTTCTGAATATCCTAGAGAGGTCAGGTTTGTTTTAGAGTACTCCAATTAACAGCCCCTATTACCTCAAAAAGGAATGGAGTCATTAGCACTTATGGTTTTTAAATGGCACCCAGAATTATGTTGCACGAAGCACAATTTCACATCATTCTGGGTCCATTTGGGTGAAAACAAGGTCCAATCAGGCTGAAACGTTACAAGAAGGTAGAATCTAATGAGTTGTAAGTGATCTGAACGTTTCATGATGATCGCACATTCCTAAGTGGGTCAAACCATGTACCAAAGGTCACCGGATCTGGTGTCACTTTAAAGAAGTAGTCCAGTTACACATTTGTGGGCTTATAACTTGGCTTCTGAATGTCCTAGAGAGATCAGGTTTGTTTTAGTGTACTCCAATCAACAGCCCCTACAACCACAAAAAAGAATGGAGTCATTAGAACTTATGGTTTGTAAATGGTACCCAGAATTATGTTGCACGAAGCACAATTTCACATCATTCTGGGTCCATTTGTGTGAAAACAAGGTCCAATCAGGCTGAAACGTTACAAGAAGGTAGAATCTATTGAGTTGTAAGTGATATGAACGTTTCATGATGATCGCACATTCCTATAGGGGGTCAAACCATGTCCCAAAGGTCAACGGGCCTGGTGTCAATGTAAATAAGTTGTCCAGTTACACATTTGTGGGCTTATAACTTGGCTTCTGAATGTCCCAGAGTGATCAGGTTTGTTTCAGAGTACTACAATCAACAGCCCCTACAACCACAAAAAGGAATGGAGTCATTAGCACTTATGGTTTGTAAATGGCACCCAGATTTATGATGCACGAAGCACAATTTCACATCATTCTGGGTCCATTTGTGTGAAAAAAGGTCCATTCAGGTTGAAACATTACAAGAAGGTAGAATCTATTGAGTTGTAAGTGATCTGAACGTTTCATGATGATCGCACATTCCTATAGGGGGTCAAACCATGTCCCAAAGGTCACCGGGCCTGGTGTCACTTTAAATAAGTAGTCCAGTTACACCTTTGTGGGCTTATAACTTGGCTTCTGAATGTCCTAGAGAGGTCAGGCTTGTTTTAGTGTACTCCAATAAACAGCCCCTACAGCCACAAAAAGGAATGGAGTCATTAGCACTTATGGTTTGTAAATGGCGCCCAGAATTATGTTGCACGAAGCACAATTTCAAATCATTCTGGGTCCATTTGTGTGAAAACAAGGTCCAATCAGGCTGAAACGTTACAAGAAGGTAGAATCTATTGAGTTGTAAGTGATCTGAACGTTTCATGATGATCGCACATTCCTAAGGGGGTCAAACCATGTCCCAAAGGTCACCGGGCCTGGTGTCACTTTAAAGAAGTAGTCCAGTTACACCTTTGTGGGCTTATAACTCTGCTTCTGAATATCCTAGAGAGGTCAGGTTTAATTTAGAGTACTCCAATTAACAGCCCCCATTACCCCAAAAAGGAATGGAGTCATTAGCACTTATGGGTTGTAAATGGCACCCAGAATTATGTGGCACGAAGCAAAATTTCACATCATTCCGGGTTCATTTGTGTGAAAACAAGGTCCAATCAGGCTGAAACGTTACAGGAAGGTAGAATCTATTGAGTTGTAAGTGATCTGAACGTTTCATGATGATAGCACTTTCCTAAGGAGGTAAAACCATGTCCCAAAGGTCACCGGATCGGTGTCAATTTAAAAAAGTAGTCCAGTTACACATTTGTGGGCTTATAACTTGGCTTCTGAATGTCCTAGAGAGATCAGGTTTGTTTTAGTGTACTCCAATCAACAGCCCCTACAACCACAAAAAGGAATGGAGTCATTAGCACTTATGGTTTTTAAATGGCACCCAGAATTATGTTGCACGAAGCACAATTTCACATCATTCTGGGTTCATTTGTGTGAAAACAAGGTCCAATCAGGCTGAAACGTTACAGGAAGGTAGAATCTATTGAGTTGTAAGTGATCTGAACGTTTCATGATGATAGCACATTCCAAAGGGGGTCAAACCATGTCCCAAAGGTCACCGGGCCTGGTGCCACTTTAAAGAAGTAGTCCAGTTACACCTTTGTGGGCTTATAACTTGGCTTCTGAATGTCCTAGAGAGGTCAGGCTTGTTTTAGTGTACTTCAATAAACAGCCCCTACAACCACAAAAAGGAATGGAGTCATTAGCACTTATGGTTTTTAAATGACACCCAGAATTATGTTGCACAAAGCACAATTTCACATCATTCTGGGTTCATTTGTGTGAAAACAAGGTCCAATCAGGCTGAAACGTTACAGGAAGGTAGAATCTATTGAGTTGTAAGTGATCTGAACGTTTCATGATGATAGCACTTTCCTAAGGGGGTCAAACCATGTCCCAGAGGTCACCGGATCTGGTGTCAATTTAAAGAAGTAGTCCAGTTACACATTTGTGGGCTTATAACTTGGCTTCTGAATGTCCTAGAGAGATCAGGTTTGTTTTAGTGTACTCCAATCAACAGCCCCTACAACCACAAAAAGGCATGGAGTCATTAGCACTTATGGCTTTTAAATGGCACCCAGAATTATGTTGCACGAAGCACAATTTCACATCATTCTGGGTCCATTTGTGTGAAAACAAGGTCCAGTCAGGCTGAAACGTTACAAGAAGGTAGAATCTGTTGAGTTGTAAGTGATCTGAAAGTTTCATGATGATATCACATTCCTATAGGGGGTCAAACCATGTCCCAAAGGTCACCGGGCCTGGTGTCACTTTAAAGAAGTAGTCCAGTTACACCTTTGTGGGCTTATAACTTGGCTTCTGAATATCCTACAGAGGTCAGGTTTGTTTTAGAGTACTCCAATTAACAGCCCCCATTACCCCAAAAAGGAATGGAGTCATTAGCACTTATGGTTTTTAAATGGCACCCAAAATTATGTTGCACAAAGCACAATTTCACATAATTCTGGGTTCATTTGTGTGAAAACAAGGTCCAATCAGGCTGAAACGTTACAGGAAGGTAGAATCTATTGAGTTGTAAGTGATCTGAACGTTTCATGATGATAGCACTTTCCTAAGGGGGTCAAACCATGTCCTAAAGGTCACCGGATCTGGTGTCACTTTAAAGAAGTAGTCCAGTTACACATTTGTGGGCTTATAACTTGGCTTCTGAATATCCTAGAGAGGTCAGGTTTGTTTTAGAGTACTCCAATTAACAGCCCATATTACCTCAAAAAGGAATGGAGTCATTAGCACTTATGGTTTTTAAATGGCACCCAGAATTATGTTGCACGAAGCACAATTTCACATCATTCTGGGTCCATTTGTGTGAAAACAAGGTCCAATCAGGCTGAAACGTTACAAGAAGGTAGAATCTATTGAGTTGTAAGTGATCTGAACGTTTCATGATGATCGCACATTCCTAAGTGGGTCAAACCATGTCCCAAAAGTCACCGGATCTGGTGTCACTTTAAAGAAGTAGTCCAGTTACACATTTGTGGGCTTATAACTTGGCTTCTGAATGTCCTAAAGAGGTCAGGCTTGTTTTAGTGTACATCAATAAACAGCCCCTACAACCACAAAAAGGAATGGAGTCATTAGCACTTATGGTTTTTAAATGGCACCCAGAATTATGTTGCACGAAGCACAATTTCACATCATTCTGGGTTCATTTGTGTGAAAACAAGGTCCAATCAGACTGAAACGTTACAGGAAGGTAGAATCTATTGAGTTGTAAGTGATCTGAACGTTTCATGATGATAGCACTTTCCTAAGGGGGTCAAACCATGTCCCAGAGGTCACCGGATCAGGTGTCAATTTAAAGAAGTAGTCCAGTTACACATTTGTGGGCTTATAACTTGGCTTCTGAATTTCCTAGAGAGATCAGGTTTGTTTTAGTGTACTCCAATCAACAGCCCCTACAACCACAAAAAGGAATGGAGTCATTAGCACTTATGGTTTTTAAATGGAACCCAGAATTATGTTGCACGAAGCACAATTTCACATCATTCTGGGTCCATTTGTGTGAAAACAAGGTCCATTCAGGCTGAAACGTTACAAGAAGGTAGAATCTATTGAGTTGTAAGTGATCTGAACGTTTCATGATGATAGCACTTTCCTAAGGGGGTCAAACCATGTCTCAGAGGTCACCGGATCTGTTGTCAATTTAAAGAAGTAGTCCAGTTACACATTTGTGGGCTTATAACCTGGCTTCTGAATATCCTAAAGAGGTCAGGTTTTTTTAGAGTACTCCAATCAACAGCCCCTACAACCACAAAAAGGAATGGAGTCATTATGGTTTGTAAATGGCACCCAGAATTATGTTGCACTAAGCACAATTTCAAATATTTCTGGGTTCATTTGTGTGAAAACAAGGTCCAATCAGGCTGAAACATTACAGGAAGGTAGAATCTATTGAGTTGTAAGTGATCTGAACGTTTCATTATGATAGCACTTTCCTAAGGGGGTCAAACCATGTCCCAAAGGTCGCCGGATCTGGTGTCAATTTAAAGAAGTACTCCAGTTACACATTTGTGGGCTTATAACTTGGCTTCTGAATGTCCTAGAGAGATCAGGTTTGTTTTAGTGTACTCCAATCAACAGCCCCTACAACCACAAAAAGGAATGGAGTCATTAGCACTTATGGTTTGTAAATGGCACCCAGAATTATGTTGCACGAAGCACAATTTCACATCATTCTGGGTCCATTTGTGTGAAAACAAGGTCCAATCAGGCTGAAACGTTACAAGAAGGTAGAATCTATTGAGTTGTAAGTTATCTGAACGTTTCATGATGATCGCACATTCCTATAGGGGGTCAAACCATGTCCCAAAGGTCACCGGGCCTGGTGTCACTTTAAAGAAGTAGTCCAGTTACAACTTTGTGGGCTTATAACTTGGCTTCTGAATGTCCTAGAGAGATCAGGTTTGTTTTAGTGTACTCCAATCAACAGCCCCTACAACCACAAAAAGGAATGGAGTCATTAGCACTTATGGTTTGTAAATGGCACCCAGAATTATGTTGCACGAAGCACAATTTCACATCATTCTGGGTTCATTTGTGTGAAAACAAGGTCCAATCAGGCTGAAACGTTACAGGAAGGTAGAATCTATTGAGTTGTAAGTGATCTGAACGTTTCATGATGATAGCACTTTCCTAAGGGGGTCAAACCATGTCCCAAAGGTCACCGGATCGGTGTCAATTTAAAGAAGTAGTCCAGTTACACATTTGTGGGCTTATAACTTGGCTTCTGAATGTCCTAGAGTGATCAGGTTTGTTTCAGAGTACCCCAATCAACAGCCCCTACAACCACAAAAAGGAATGGAGTCATTAGCACTTATGGTTTGTAAATGGCACCCAGAATTATGTTGCACGAAGCACAATTTCACATCATTCTGGGTCCATTTGTGTGAAAAAGAGGTCCATGCAGTTTGAAACGTTACAAGAAAGTAGAATCTATTGAGTTGTAAGTGATCTGAACGTTTCATGATGATCGCACATTCCTATAGGGGGTCAAACCATGTCCCAAAGGTCACCGGGCCTGGTGTCACTTTAAAGAAGTAGTCCAGTTACACATTTGTGGGCTTATAACTTGGCTTCTGAATGTCCTAGAGAGGTCAGGCTTGTTTTAGTGTACTCCAATCAACAGCCCCTACAGCCACAAAAAGGAATGGAGTCATTAGCACTTATGGTTTTTAAATGGCACCCAGAATTATGTTGCACGAAGCACAATTTCACATCATTCTGGGTCCATTTGTGTGAAAACAAGGTCCAATCAGGCTGAAACGTTACAGGAAGGTAGAATCTATTGAGTTGTAAGTGATCTGAACGTTTCATGATGATAGCACTTTCCTAAGGGGGTCAAACCATGTCCCAGAGGTCACCGGATCTGGTGTCAATTTAAAGAAGTAGTCCAGTTACACATTTGTGGGCTTATAACTTGGCTTCTGAATGTCCTAGAGAGATCAGGTTTGTTTTAGTGTACTCCAATCAACAGCCCCTACAACCACAAAAAGGAATGGAGTCATTAGCATATGGCTTTTAAATGGCACCCAGAATTATGTTGCACGAAGCACAATTTCACATCATTCTGGGTCCATTTGTGTGAAAACAAGGTCCAGTCAGGCTGAAACGTTACAAGAAGGTAGAATCTGTTGAGTTGTGTCACTTTAAAGAAGTAGTCCAGTTACACCTTTGTGGGCTTATAACTTGGCTTCTGAATATCCTACAGAGGTCAGGTTTGTTTTAGAGTACTCCAATTAACAGCCCCCATTACCCCAAAAAGGAATGGAGTCATTAGCACTTATGGTTTTTAAATGGCACCCAGAATTATGTTGCACAAAGCACAATTTCACATCATTCTGGGTTCATTTGTGTGAAAACAAGGTCCAATCAGGCTGAAACGTTACAGGAAGGTAGAATCTATTGAGTTGTAAGTGATCTGAACGTTTCATGATGATAGCACTTTCCTAAGGGGGTCAAACCATGTCCTAAAGGTCACCGGATCTGGTGTCACTTTAAAGAAGTAGTCCAGTTACACATTTGTGGGCTTATAACTTGGCTTCTGAATATCCTAGAGAGGTCAGGTTTGTTTTAGAGTACTCCAATTAACAGCCCATATTACCTCAAAAAGGAATGGAGTCATTAGCACTTATGGTTTTTAAATGGCACCCAGAATTATGTTGCACGAAGCACAATTTCACATCATTCTGGGTCCATTTGGGTGAAAACAAGGTCCAATCAGGCTGAAACGTTACAAGAAGGTAGAATCTATTGAGTTGTAAGTGATCTGAACGTTTCATGATGATCGCACATTCCTAAGTGGGTCAAACCATGTACCAAAGGTCACCGGATCTGGTGTCACTTTAAAGAAGTAGTCCAGTTACACATTTGTGGGCTTATAACTTGGCTTCTGAATGTCCTAGAGAGATCAGGTTTGTTTTAGTGTACTCCAATCAACAGCCCCTACAACCACAAAAAAGAATGGAGTCATTAGAACTTATGGTTTGTAAATGGCACCCAGAATTATGTTGCACGAAGCACAATTTCACATCATTCTGGGTCCATTTGTGTGAAAACAAGGTCCAATCAGGCTGAAACGTTACAAGAAGGTAGAATCTATTGAGTTGTAAGTGATATGAACGTTTCATGATGATCGCACATTCCTATAGGGGGTCAAACCATGTCCCAAAGGTCAACGGGCCTGGTGTCAATGTAAATAAGTTGTCCAGTTACACATTTGTGGGCTTATAACTTGGCTTCTGAATGTCCCAGAGTGATCAGGTTTGTTTCAGAGTACTACAATCAACAGCCCCTACAACCACAAAAAGGAATGGAGTCATTAGCACTTATGGTTTGTAAATGGCACCCAGATTTATGATGCACGAAGCACAATTTCACATCATTCTGGGTCCATTTGTGTGAAAACAAGGTCAATTCAGGTTGAAACGTTACAAGAAGGTAGAATCTATTGAGTTGTAAGTGATTTGAACGTTTCATGATGATCGCACATTCCTATAGGGGGTCAAACCATGTCCCAAAGGTCACCGGGCCTGGTGTCACTTTAAATAAGTAGTCCAGTTACACCTTTGTGGGCTTATAACTTGGCTTCTGAATGTCCTAGAGAGGTCAGGCTTGTTTTAGTGTACTCCAATAAACAGCCCCTACAGCCACAAAAAGGAATGGAGTCATTAGCACTTATGGTTTGTAAATGGCGCCCAGAATTATGTTGCACGAAGCACAATTTCACATCATTCTGGGTCCATTTGTGTGAAAACAAGGTCCAATCAGGCTGAAACGTTACAAGAAGGTAGAATCTATTGAGTTGTAAGTGATCTGAACGTTTCATGATGATCGCACATTCCTAAGGGGGTCAAACCATGTCCCAAAGGTCACCGGGCCTGGTGTCACTTTAAAGAAGTAGTCCAGTTACACCTTTGTGGGCTTATAACTCTGCTTCTGAATATCCTAGAGAGGTCAGGTTTAATTTAGAGTACTCCAATTAACAGCCCCTACAACCACAAAAAAGAATGGAGTCATTAGAACTTATGGTTTGTAAATGGCACCCAGAATTATGTTGCACGAAGCACAATTTCACATCATTCTGGGTCCATTTGTGTGAAAACAAGGTCCAATCAGGCTGAAACGTTACAAGAAGGTAGAATCTATTGAGTTGTAAGTGATATGAACGTTTCATGATGATCGCACATTCCTATAGGGGGTCAAACCATGTCCCAAAGGTCAACGGGCCTGGTGTCAATGTAAATAAGTTGTCCAGTTACACATTTGTGGGCTTATAACTTGGCTTCTGAATGTCCCAGAGTGATCAGGTTTGTTTCAGAGTACTACAATCAACAGCCCCTACAACCACAAAAAGGAATGGAGTCATTATCACTTATTGTTTGTAAATGGCACCCAGATTTATGATGCACGAAGCACAATTTCACATCATTCTGGGTCCATTTGTGTGAAAACAAGGTCCATTCAGGTTGAAACGTGACAAGAAGGTAGAATCTATTGAGTTGTAAGTGATCTGAATGTTTCATGATGATCGCACATTCCTATAGGGGGTCAAACCATGTCCCAAAGGTCACCGGGCCTGGTGTCACTTTAAATAAGTAGTCCAGTTACACCTTTGTGGGCTTATAACTTGGCTTCTGAATGTCCTAGAGAGGTCAGGCTTGTTTTAGTGTACTCCAATAAACAGCCCCTACAGCCACAAAAAGGAATGGAGTCATTAGCACTTATGGTTTGTAAATGGCGCCCAGAATTATGTTGCACGAAGCACAATTTCACATCATTCTGGGTCCATTTGTGTGAAAACAAGGTCCAATCAGGCTGAAACGTTACAAGAAGGTTGAATCTATTGAGTTGTAAGTGATCTGAACGTTTCATGATGATCGCACATTCCTAAGGGGGTCAAACCATGTCCCAAAGGTCACCGGGCCTGGTGTCACTTTAAAGAAGTAGTCCATTTACACCTTTGTGGGCTTATAACTCTGCTTCTGAATATCCTAGAGAGGTCAGGTTTAATTTAGAGTACTCCAATTAACAGCCCCCATTACCCCAAAAAGGAATGGAGTCATTAGCACTTATGGCTTGTAAATGGCACCCAGAATTATGTGGCACGAAGCAAAATTTCACATTATTCCGGGTTCATTTGTGTGATAACAAGGTCCAATCAGGCTGAAACGTTACAGGAAGGTAGAATCTATTGAGTTGTAAGTGATCTGAACGTTTCATGATGATAGCACTTTCCTAAGAAGGTAAAACCATGTCCCAAAGGTCACCGGATCGGTGTCAATTTAAAAAAGTAGTCCAGTTACACATTTGTGGGCTTATAACTTGGCTTCTGAATGTCCTAGAGAGATCAGGTTTGTTTTAGTGTACTCCAATCAACAGCCCCTACAACCACAAAAAGGAATGGAGTCATTAGCACTTATGGTTTGTAAATGGCACCCAGAATTATGTTGCACAAAGCACAATTTCACATCATTCTGGGTTCATTTGTGTGAAAACAAGGTCCAATCAGGCTGAAACGTTACAGGAAGGTAGAATCTATTGAGTTGTAAGTGATCTGAACGTTTCATGATGATAGCAGTTTCCTAAGGGTGTCAATCCATGTCCTAGAGGTCACCGGATCTGGTGTCACTTTAAAGAAGTAGTCCAGTTACACATTTGTGGGCTTATAACTTGGCTTCTGAATATCCTAGAGAGGTCAGGTTTGTTTTAGAGTACTCCAATTAACAGCCCCTATTACCTCAAAAAGGAATGGAGTCATTAGCACTTATGGTTTTTAAATGGCACCCAGAATTATGTTGCACGAAGCACAATTTCACATCATTCTGGGTCCATTTGGGTGAAAACAAGGTCCAATCAGGCTGAACCGTTACAAGAAGGTAGAATCTATTGAGTTGTAAGTGATCTGAACGTTTCATGATGATCGCACATTCCTAAGTGGGTCAAACCATGTACCAAAGGTCACCGGATCTGGTGTCACTTTAAAGAAGTAGTCCAGTTACACATTTGTGGGCTTATAACTTGGCTTCTGAATGTCCTAGAGAGATCAGGTTTGTTTTAGTGTACTCCAATCAACAGCCCCTACAACCACAAAAAAGAATGGAGTCATTAGAACTTATGGTTTGTAAATGGCACCCAGAATTATGTTGCACGAAGCACAATTTCACATCATTCTGGGTCCATTTGTGTGAAAACAAGGTCCAATCAGGCTGAAACGTTACAAGAAGGTAGAATCTATTGAGTTGTAAGTGATATGAACGTTTCATGATGATCGCACATTCCTATAGGGGGTCAAACCATGTCCCAAAGGTCAACGGGCCTGGTGTCAATGTAAATAAGTTGTCCAGTTACACATTTGTGGGCTTATAACTTGGCTTCTGAATGTCCCAGAGTGATCAGGTTTGTTTCAGAGTACTACAATCAACAGCCCCTACAACCACAAAAAGGAATGGAGTCATTAGCACTTATGGTTTGTAAATGGCACCCAGATTTATGATGCACGAAGCACAATTTCACATCATTCTGGGTCCATTTGTGTGAAAACAAGGTCCATTCAGGTTGAAACGTTACAAGAAGGTAGAATCTATTGAGTTGTAAGTGATCTGAATGTTTCATGATGATCGCACATTCCTATAGGGGGTCAAACCATGTCCCAAAGGTCACCGGGCCTGGTGTCACTTTAAATAAGTAGTCCAGTTACACCTTTGTGGGCTTATAACTTGGCTTCTGAATGTCCTAGAGAGGTCAGGCTTGTTTTAGTGTACTCCAATAAACAGCCCCTACAGCCACAAAAAGGAATGGAGTCATTAGCACTTATGGTTTGTAAATGGCGCCCAGAATTATGTTGCACGAAGCACAATTTCACATCATTCTGGGTCCATTTGTGTGAAAACAAGGTCCAATCAGGCTGAAACGTTACAAGAAGGTTGAATCTATTGAGTTGTAAGTGATCTGAACGTTTCATGATGATCGCACATTCCTAAGGGGGTCAAACCATGTCCCAAAGGTCACCGGGCCTGGTGTCACTTTAAAGAAGTAGTCCAGTTACACCTTTGTGGGCTTATAACTCTGCTTCTGAATATCCTAGAGAGGTCAGGTTTAATTTAGAGTACTCCAATTAACAGCCCCCATTACCCCAAAAAGGAATGGAGTCATTAGCACTTATGGCTTGTAAATGGCACCCAGAATTATGTGGCACGAAGCAAAATTTCACATTATTCCGGGTTCATTTGTGTGAAAACAAGGTCCAATCAGGCTGAAACGTTACAGGAAGGTAGAATCTATTGAGTTGTAAGTGATCTGAACGTTTCATGATGATAGCACTTTCCTAAGGAGGTAAAACCATGTCCCAAAGGTCACCGGATCGGTGTCAATTTAAAAAAGTAGTCCAGTTACACATTTGTGGGCTTATAACTTGGCTTCTGAATGTCCTAGAGAGATCAGGTTTGTTTTAGTGTACTCCAATCAACAGCCCCTACAACCACAAAAAGGAATGGAGTCATTAGCACTTATGGTTTTTAAATGGCACCCAGAATTATGTTGCACAAAGCACAATTTCACATCATTCTGGGTTCATTTGTGTGAAAACAAGGTCCAATCAGGCTGAAACGTTACAGGAAGGTAGAATCTATTGAGTTGTAAGTGATCTGAACGTTTCATGATGATAGCACTTTCCTAAGGGGGTCAAACCATGTCCCAAAGGTCACCGGGCCTGGTGTCACTTTAAAGAAGTAGTCCAGTTACACCTTTGTGGGCTTATAACTTGGCTTCTGAATATCCTACAGAGGTCAGGTTTGTTTTAGAGTACTCCAATTAACAGCCCCCATTACCCCAAAAAGGAATGGAGTCATTAGCACTTATGGTTTTTAAATGGCACCCAGAATTATGTTGCACAAAGCACAATTTCACATCATTCTGGGTTCATTTGTGTGAAAACAAGGTCCAATCAGGCTGAAACGTTACAGGAAGGTAGAATCTATTGAGTTGTAAGTGATCTGAACGTTTCATGATGATAGCACTTTCCTAAGGGGGTCAAACCATGTCCTAAAGGTCACCGGATCTGGAGTCACTTTAAAGAAGTAGTCCAGTTACACATTTGTGGGCTTATAACTTGGCTTCTGAATATCCTAGAGAGGTCAGGTTTGTTTTAGAGTACTCCAATTAACAGCCCATATTACCTCAAAAAGGAATTGAGTCATTAACACTTATGGTTTTTAAATGGCACCCAGAATTATGTTGCACGAAGCACAATTTCACATCATTCTGGGTCCATTTGTGTGAAAACAAGGTCCAATCAGGCTGAAACGTTACAAGAAGGTAGAATCTATTGAGTTGTAAGTGATCTGAACGTTTCATGATGATCACACATTCCTAAGTGGGTCAAACCATGTCCCAAAAGTCACCGGATCTGGTGTCACTTTAAAGAAGTAGTCCAGTTACACATTTGTGGGCTTATAACTTGGTTTCTGAATGTCCTAGAGAGGTCAGGCTTGTTTTAGTGTACTTCAATAAACAGCCCCTACAACCACAAAAAGGAATGGAGTCATTAGCACTTATGGTTTTTAAATGGCACCCAGAATTATGTTGCACGAAGCACAATTTCACATCATTCTGGGTTCATTTGTGTGAAAACAAGGTCCAATCAGACTGAAACGTTACAGGAAGGTAGAATCTATTGAGTTGTAAGTGATCTGAACGTTTCATGATGATAGCACTTTCCTAAGGGGGTCAAACCATGTCCCAGAGGTCACCGGATCTGGTGTCAATTTAAAGAAGTAGTCCAGTTACACATTTGTGGGCTTATAACTTGGCTTCTGAATTTCCTAGAGAGATCAGGTTTGTTTTAGTGTACTCCAATCAACAGCCCCTACAACCACAAAAAGGAATGGAGTCATTAGCACTTATGGTTTTTAAATGGCACCCAGAATTATGTTGCACGAAGCACAATTTCACATCATTCTGGGTCCATTTGTGTGAAAACAAGGTCCATTCAGGCTGAAACGTTACAAGAAGGTAGAATCTATTGAGTTGTAAGTGATCTGAACGTTTCATGATGATAGCACTTTCCTAAGGGGGTCAAACCATGTCCCAGAGGTCACCGGATCTGTTGTCAATTTAAAGAAGTAGTCCAATTACACATTTGTGGGCTTATAACCTGGCTTCTGAATATCCTAAAGAGGTCAGGTTTTTTTAGAGTACTCCAATCAACAGCCCCTACAACCACAAAAAGGAATGGAGTCATTATGGTTTGTAAATGGCACCCAGAATTATGTTGCACGAAGCACATTTTCAAATATTTCTGGGTTAATTTGTGTGAAAACAAGGTCCAATCAGGCTGAAACATTACAGGAAGGTAGAATCTATTGAGTTGTAAGTGATATGAACGTTTCATGATGATCGCACATTCTTATAGGGGGTCAAACCATGTCCCAAAGGTCAACGGGCCTGGTGTCAATGTAAATAAGTTGTCCAGTTACACATTTGTGGGCTTATAACTTGGCTTCTGAATGTCCCAGAGTGATCAGGTTTGTTTCAGAGTACTACAATCAACAGCCCCTACAACCACAAAAAGGAATGGAGTCATTAGCACTTATGGTTTGTAAATGGCACCCAGAATTATGTTGCACAAAGCACAATTTCACATCATTCTGGGTTCATTTGTGTGAAAACAAGGTCCAATCAGGCTGAAACGTTACAGGAAGGTAGAATCTATTGAGTTGTAAGTGATCTGAACGTTTCATGATGATAGCAGTTTCCTAAGGGTGTCAATCCATGTCCTAGAGGTCACCGGATCTGGTGTCACTTTAAAGAAGTAGTCCAGTTACACATTTCTGGGCTTATAACTTGGCTTCTGAATATCCTAGACAGGTCAGGTTTGTTTTAGAGTACTCCAATTAACAGCCCCTATTACCTCAAAAAGGAATGGAGTCATTAGCACTTATGGTTTTTAAATGGCACCCAGAATTATGTTGCACGAAGCACAATTTCACATCATTCTGGGTCCATTTGGGTGAAAACAAGGTCCAATCAGGCTGAAACGTTACAAGAAGGTAGAATCTATTGAGTTGTAAGTGATCTGAACGTTTCATGATGATCGCACATTCCTAAGTGGGTCAAACCATGTACCAAAGGTCACCGGATCTGGTGTCACTTTAAAGAAGTAGTCCAGTTACACATTTGTGGGCTTATAACTTGGCTTCTGAATGTCCTAGAGAGATCAGGTTTGTTTTAGTGTACTCCAATCAACAGCCCCTACAACCACAAAAAAGAATGGAGTCATTAGAACTTATGGTTTGTAAATGGCACCCAGAATTATGTTGCACGAAGCACAATTTCACATCATTCTGGGTCCATTTGTGTGAAAACAAGGTCCAATCAGGCTGAAACGTTACAAGAAGGTAGAATCTATTGAGTTGTAAGTGATATGAACGTTTCATGATGATCGCACATTCCTATAGGGGGTCAAACCATGTCCCAAAGGTCAACGGGCCTGGTGTCAATGTAAATAAGTTGTCCAGTTACACATTTGTGGGCTTATAACTTGGCTTCTGAATGTCCCAGAGTGATCAGGTTTGTTTCAGAGTACTACAATCAACAGCCCCTACAACCACAAAAAGGAATGGAGTCATTAGCACTTATGGTTTGTAAATGGCACCCAGATTTATGATGCACAAAGCACAATTTCACATCATTCTGGGTCCATTTGTGTGAAAACAAGGTCCATTCAGGTTGAAACGTTACAAGAAGGTAGAATCTATTGAGTTGTAAGTGATCTGAATGTTTCATGATGATCGCACATTCCTATAGGGGGTCAAACCATGTCCCAAAGGTCACCGGGCCTGGTGTCACTTTAAATAAGTAGTCCAGTTACACCTTTGTGGGCTTATAACTTGGCTTCTGAATGTCCTAGAGAGGTCAGGCTTGTTTTAGTGTACTCCAATAAACAGCCCCTACAGCCACAAAAAGGAATGGAGTCATTAGCACTTATGGTTTGTAAATGGCGCCCAGAATTATGTTGCACGAAGCACAATTTCACATCATTCTGGGTCCATTTGTGTGAAAACAAGGTCCAATCAGGCTGAAACGTTACAAGAAGGTTGAATCTATTGAGTTGTAAGTGATCTGAACGTTTCATGATGATCGCACATTCCTAAGGGGGTCAAACCATGTCCCAAAGGTCACCGGGCCTGGTGTCACTTTAAAGAAGTAGTCCAGTTACACCTTTGTGGGCTTATAACTCTGCTTCTGAATATACTAGAGAGGTCAGGTTTAATTTAGAGTACTCCAATTAACAGCCCCCATTACCCCAAAAAGGAATGGAGTCATTAGCACTTATGGCTTGTAAATGGCACCCAGAATTATGTGGCACGAAGCAAAATTTCACATTATTCCGGGTTCATTTGTGTGAAAACAAGGTCCAATCAGGCTGAAACGTTACAGGAAGGTAGAATCTATTGAGTTGTAAGTGATCTGAACGTTTCATGATGATAGCACTTTCCTAAGGAGGTAAAACCATGTCCCAAAGGTCACCGGATCGGTGTCAATTTAAAAAAGTAGTCCAGTTACACATTTGTGGGCTTATAACTTGGCTTCTGAATGTCCTAGAGAGATCAGGTTTGTTTTAGTGTACTCCAATCAACAGCCCCTACAACCACAAAAAGGAATGGAGTCATTAGCACTTATGGTTTTTAAATGGCACCCAGAATTATGTTGCACGAAGCACAATTTCACATCATTCTGGGTTCATTTGTGTGAAAACAAGGTCCAATCAGGCTGAAACGTTACAGGAAGGTAGAATCTATTGCGTTGTAAGTGATCTGAACGTTTCATGATGATAGCACATTCCAAAGGGGGTCAAACCATGTCCCAAAGGTCACCGGGCCTGGTGCCACTTTAAAGAAGTAGTCCAGTTACACCTTTGTGGGCTTATAACTTGGCTTCTGAATGTCCTAGAGAGGTCAGGCTTGTTTTAGTGTACTTCAATAAACAGCCCCTACAACCACAAAAAGGAATGGAGTCATTAGCACTTATGGTTTTTAAATGGCACCCAGAATTATGTTGCACAAAGCACAATTTCACATCATTCTGGGTTCATTTGTGTGAAAACAAGGTCCAATCAGGCTGAAACGTTACAGGAAGGTAGAATCTATTGAGTTGTAAGTGATCTGAACGTTTCATGATGATCGCACTTTCCTAAGGGGGTCAAACCATGTCCCAAAGGTCACCGGGCCTGGTGTCACTTTAAAGAAGTAGTCCAGTTACACCTTTGTGGGCTTATAACTTGGCTTCTGAATATCCTACAGAGGTCAGGTTTGTTTTAGAGTACTCCAATTAACAGCCCCCATTACCCCAAAAAGGAATGGAGTCATTAGCACTTATGGTTTTTAAATGGCACCCAGAATTATGTTGCACAAAGCACAATTTCACATCATTCTGGGTTCATTTGTGTGAAAACAAGGTCCAATCAGGCTGAAACGTTACAGGAAGGTAGAATCTATTGAGTTGTAAGTGATCTGAACGTTTCATGATGATAGCACTTTCCTAAGGGGGTCAAACCATGTCCTAAAGGTCACCGGATCTGGAGTCACTTTAAAGAAGTAGTCCAGTTACACATTTGTGGGCTTATAACTTGGCTTCTGAATATCCTAGAGAGGTCAGGTTTGTTTTAGAGTACTCCAATTAACAGCCCATATTACCTCAAAAAGGAATTGAGTCATTAACACTTATGGTTTTTAAATGGCACCCAGAATTATGTTGCACGAAGCACAATTTCACATCATTCTGGGTCCATTTGTGTGAAAACAAGGTCCAATCAGGCTGAAACGTTACAAGAAGGTAGAATCTATTGAGTTGTAAGTGATCTGAACGTTTCATGATGATCACACATTCCTAAGTGGGTCAAACCATGTCCCAAAAGTCACCGGATCTGGTGTCACTTTAAAGAAGTAGTCCAGTTACACATTTGTGGGCTTATAACTTGGTTTCTGAATGTCCTAGAGAGGTCAGGCTTGTTTTAGTGTACTTCAATAAACAGCCCCTACAACCACAAAAAGGAATGGAGTCATTAGCACTTATGGTTTTTAAATGGCACCCAGAATTATGTTGCACGAAGCACAATTTCACATCATTCTGGGTTCATTTGTGTGAAAACAAGGTCCAATCAGACTGAAACGTTACAGGAAGGTAGAATCTATTGAGTTGTAAGTGATCTGAACGTTTCATGATGATAGCACTTTCCTAAGGGGGTCAAACCATGTCCCAGAGGTCACCGGATCTGGTGTCAATTTAAAGAAGTAGTCCAGTTACACATTTGTGGGCTTATAACTTGGCTTCTGAATTTCCTAGAGAGATCAGGTTTGTTTTAGTGTACTCCAATCAACAGCCCCTACAACCACAAAAAGGAATGGAGTCATTAGCACTTATGGTTTTTAAATGGCACCCAGAATTATGTTGCACGAAGCACAATTTCACATCATTCTGGGTCCATTTGTGTGAAAACAAGGTCCATTCAGGCTGAAACGTTACAAGAAGGTAGAATCTATTGAGTTGTAAGTGATCTGAACGTTTCATGATGATAGCACTTTCCTAAGGGGGTCAAACCATGTCCCAGAGGTCACCGGATCTGTTGTCAATTTAAAGAAGTAGTCCAATTACACATTTGTGGGCTTATAACCTGGCTTCTGAATATCCTAAAGAGGTCAGGTTTTTTTAGAGTACTCCAATCAACAGCCCCTACAACCACAAAAAGGAATGGAGTCATTATGGTTTGTAAATGGCACCCAGAATTATGTTGCACGAAGCACATTTTCAAATATTTCTGGGTTAATTTGTGTGAAAACAAGGTCCAATCAGGCTGAAACATTACAGGAAGGTAGAATCTATTGAGTTGTAAGTGATATGAACGTTTCATGATGATCGCACATTCTTATAGGGGGTCAAACCATGTCCCAAAGGTCAACGGGCCTGGTGTCAATGTAAATAAGTTGTCCAGTTACACATTTGTGGGCTTATAACTTGGCTTCTGAATGTCCCAGAGTGATCAGGTTTGTTTCAGAGTACTACAATCAACAGCCCCTACAACCACAAAAAGGAATGGAGTCATTAGCACTTATTGTTTGTAAATGGCACCCAGATTTATGATGCACGAAGCACAATTTCACATCATTCTGGGTCCATTTGTGTGAAAACAAGGTCCATTCAGGTTGAAACGTGTCAAGAAGGTAGAATCTATTGAGTTGTAAGTGATCTGAATGTTTCATGATGACTGCACATTCCTATAGGGGGTCAAACCATGTCCCAAAGGTCACCGGGCCTGGTGTCACTTTAAATAAGTAGTCCAGTTACACCTTTGTGGGCTTATAACTTGGCTTCTGAATGTCCTAGAGAGGTCAGGCTTGTTTTAGTGTACTTCAATAAACAGCCCCTACAGCCACAAAAAGGAATGGAGTCATTAGCACTTATGGTTTGTAAATGGCGCCCAGAATTATGTTGCACGAAGCACAATTTCACATCATTCTGGGTCCATTTGTGTGAAAACAAGGTCCAATCAGGCTGAAACGTTACAAGAAGGTTGAATCTATTGAGTTGTAAGTGATCTGAACGTTTCATGATGATCGCACATTCCTAAGGGGGTCAAACCATGTCCCAAAGGTCACCGGGCCTGGTGTCACTTTAAAGAAGTAGTCCAGTTACACCTTTGTGGGCTTATAACTCTGCTTCTGAATATCCTAGAGAGGTCAGGTTTAATTTAGAGTACTCCAATTAACAGCCCCCATTACCCCAAAAAGGAATGGAGTCATTAGCACTTATGGCTTGTAAATGGCACCCAGAATTATGTGGCACGAAGCAAAATTTCACATTATTCCGGGTTCATTTGTGTGAAAACAAGGTCCAATCAGGCTGAAACGTTACAGGAAGGTAGAATCTATTGAGTTGTAAGTGATCTGAACGTTTCATGATGATAGCACTTTCCTAAGGAGGTAAAACCATGTCCCAAAGGTCACCGGATCGGTGTCAATTTAAAAAAGTAGTCCAGTTACACATTTGTGGGCTTATAACTTGGCTTCTGAATGTCCTAGAGAGATCAGGTTTGTTTTAGTGTACTCCAATCAACAGCCCCTACAACCACAAAAAGGAATGGAGTCATTAGCACTTATGGTTTGTAAATGGCACCCAGAATTATGTTGCACAAAGCACAATTTCACATCATTCTGGGTTCATTTGTGTGAAAACAAGGTCCAATCAGGCTGAAACGTTACAGGAAGGTAGAATCTATTGAGTTGTAAGTGATCTGAACGTTTCATGATGATAGCAGTTTCCTAAGGGTGTCAATCCATGTCCTAGAGGTCACCGGATCGGGTGTCACTTTAAAGAAGTAGTCCAGTTACACATTTCTGGGCTTATAACTTGGCTTCTGAATATCCTAGACAGGTCAGGTTTGTTTTAGAGTACTCCAATTAACAGCCCCTATTACCTCAAAAAGGAATGGAGTCATTAGCACTTATGGTTTTTAAATGGCACCCAGAATTATGTTGCACGAAGCACAATTTCACATCATTCTGGGTCCATTTGGGTGAAAACAAGGTCCAATCAGGCTGAAACGTTACAAGAAGGTAGAATCTATTGAGTTGTAAGTGATCTGAACGTTTCATGATGATCGCACATTCCTAAGTGGGTCAAACCATGTACCAAAGGTCACCGGATCTGGTGTCACTTTAAAGAAGTAGTCCAGTTACACATTTGTGGGCTTATAACTTGGCTTCTGAATGTCCTAGAGAGATCAGGTTTGTTTTAGTGTACTCCAATCAACAGCCCCTACAACCACAAAAAAGAATGGAGTCATTAGAACTTATGGTTTGTAAATGGCACCCAGAATTATGTTGCACGAAGCACAATTTCACATCATTCTGGGTCCATTTGTGTGAAAACAAGGTCCAATCAGGCTGAAACGTTACAAGAAGGTAGAATCTATTGAGTTGTAAGTGATATGAACGTTTCATGATGATCGCACATTCCTATAGGGGGTCAAACCATGTCCCAAAGGTCAACGGGCCTGGTGTCAATGTAAATAAGTTGTCCAGTTACACATTTGTGGGCTTATAACTTGGCTTCTGAATGTCCCAGAGTGATCAGGTTTGTTTCAGAGTACTACAATCAACAGCCCCTACAACCACAAAAAGGAATGGAGTCATTAGCACTTATGGTTTGTAAATGGCACCCAGATTTATGATGCACAAAGCACAATTTCACATCATTCTGGGTCCATTTGTGTGAAAACAAGGTCCATTCAGGTTGAAACGTTACAAGAAGGTAGAATCTATTGAGTTGTAAGTGATCTGAATGTTTCATGATGATCGCACATTCCTATAGGGGGTCAAACCATGTCCCAAAGGTCACCGGGCCTGGTGTCACTTTAAATAAGTAGTCCAGTTACACCTTTGTGGGCTTATAACTTGGCTTCTGAATGTCCTAGAGAGGTCAGGCTTGTTTTAGTGTACTCCAATAAACAGCCCCTACAGCCACAAAAAGGAATGGAGTCATTAGCACTTATGGTTTGTAAATGGCGCCCAGAATTATGTTGCACGAAGCACAATTTCACATCATTCTGGGTCCATTTGTGTGAAAACAAGGTCCAATCAGGCTGAAACGTTACAAGAAGGTTGAATCTATTGAGTTGTAAGTGATCTGAACGTTTCATGATGATCGCACATTCCTAAGGGGGTCAAACCATGTCCCAAAGGTCACCGGGCCTGGTGTCACTTTAAAGAAGTAGTCCAGTTACACCTTTGTGGGCTTATAACTCTGCTTCTGAATATACTAGAGAGGTCAGGTTTAATTTAGAGTACTCCAATTAACAGCCCCCATTACCCCAAAAAGGAATGGAGTCATTAGCACTTATGGCTTGTAAATGGCACCCAGAATTATGTGGCACGAAGCAAAATTTCACATTATTCCGGGTTCATTTGTGTGAAAACAAGGTCCAATCAGGCTGAAACGTTACAGGAAGGTAGAATCTATTGAGTTGTAAGTGATCTGAACGTTTCATGATGATAGCACTTTCCTAAGGAGGTAAAACCATGTCCCAAAGGTCACCGGATCGGTGTCAATTTAAAAAAGTAGTCCAGTTACACATTTGTGGGCTTATAACTTGGCTTCTGAATGTCCTAGAGAGATCAGGTTTGTTTTAGTGTACTCCAATCAACAGCCCCTACAACCACAAAAAGGAATGGAGTCATTAGCACTTATGGTTTTTAAATGGCACCCAGAATTATGTTGCACGAAGCACAATTTCACATCATTCTGGGTTCATTTGTGTGAAAACAAGGTCCAATCAGGCTGAAACGTTACAAGAAGGTAGAATCTATTGAGTTGTAAGTGATCTGAACGTTTCATGATGATCGCACATTCCTAAGTGGGTCAAACCATGTACCAAAGGTCACCGGATCTGGTGTCACTTTAAAGAAGTAGTCCAGTTACACATTTGTGGGCTTATAACTTGGCTTCTGAATGTCCTAGAGAGATCAGGTTTGTTTTAGTGTACTCCAATCAACAGCCCCTACAACCACAAAAAAGAATGGAGTCATTAGAACTTATGGTTTGTAAATGGCACCCAGAATTATGTTGCACGAAGCACAATTTCACATCATTCTGGGTCCATTTGTGTGAAAACAAGGTCCAATCAGGCTGAAACGTTACAAGAAGGTAGAATCTATTGAGTTGTAAGTGATATGAACGTTTCATGATGATCGCACATTCCTATAGGGGGTCAAACCATGTCCCAAAGGTCAACGGGCCTGGTGTCAATGTAAATAAGTTGTCCAGTTACACATTTGTGGGCTTATAACTTGGCTTCTGAATGTCCCAGAGTGATCAGGTTTGTTTCAGAGTACTACAATCAACAGCCCCTACAACCACAAAAAGGAATGGAGTCATTAGCACTTATGGTTTGTAAATGGCACCCAGATTTATGATGCACAAAGCACAATTTCACATCATTCTGGGTCCATTTGTGTGAAAACAAGGTCCATTCAGGTTGAAACGTTACAAGAAGGTAGAATCTATTGAGTTGTAAGTGATCTGAATGTTTCATGATGATCGCACATTCCTATAGGGGGTCAAACCATGTCCCAAAGGTCACCGGGCCTGGTGTCACTTTAAATAAGTAGTCCAGTTACACCTTTGTGGGCTTATAACTTGGCTTCTGAATGTCCTAGAGAGGTCAGGCTTGTTTTAGTGTACTCCAATAAACAGCCCCTACAGCCACAAAAAGGAATGGAGTCATTAGCACTTATGGTTTGTAAATGGCGCCCAGAATTATGTTGCACGAAGCACAATTTCACATCATTCTGGGTCCATTTGTGTGAAAACAAGGTCCAATCAGGCTGAAACGTTACAAGAAGGTTGAATCTATTGAGTTGTAAGTGATCTGAACGTTTCATGATGATCGCACATTCCTAAGGGGGTCAAACCATGTCCCAAAGGTCACCGGGCCTGGTGTCACTTTAAAGAAGTAGTCCAGTTACACCTTTGTGGGCTTATAACTCTGCTTCTGAATATACTAGAGAGGTCAGGTTTAATTTAGAGTACTCCAATTAACAGCCCCCATTACCCCAAAAAGGAATGGAGTCATTAGCACTTATGGCTTGTAAATGGCACCCAGAATTATGTGGCACGAAGCAAAATTTCACATTATTCCGGGTTCATTTGTGTGAAAACAAGGTCCAATCAGGCTGAAACGTTACAGGAAGGTAGAATCTATTGAGTTGTAAGTGATCTGAACGTTTCATGATGATAGCACTTTCCTAAGGAGGTAAAACCATGTCCCAAAGGTCACCGGATCGGTGTCAATTTAAAAAAGTAGTCCAGTTACACATTTGTGGGCTTATAACTTGGCTTCTGAATGTCCTAGAGAGGTCAGGCTTGTTTTAGTGTACTCCAATAAACAGCCCCTACAGCCACAAAAAGGAATGGAGTCATTAGCACTTATGGTTTGTAAATGGCGCCCAGAATTATGTTGCACGAAGCACAATTTCACATCATTCTGGGTCCATTTGTGTGAAAACAAGGTCCAATCAGGCTGAAACGTTACAAGAAGGTTGAATCTATTGAGTTGTAAGTGATCTGAACGTTTCATGATGATCGCACATTCCTAAGGGGGTCAAACCATGTCCCAAAGGTCACCGGGCCTGGTGTCACTTTAAAGAAGTAGTCCAGTTACACCTTTGTGGGCTTATAACTCTGCTTCTGAATATACTAGAGAGGTCAGGTTTAATTTAGAGTACTCCAATTAACAGCCCCCATTACCCCAAAAAGGAATGGAGTCATTAGCACTTATGGCTTGTAAATGGCACCCAGAATTATGTGGCACGAAGCAAAATTTCACATTATTCCGGGTTCATTTGTGTGAAAACAAGGTCCAATCAGGCTGAAACGTTACAGGAAGGTAGAATCTATTGAGTTGTAAGTGATCTGAACGTTTCATGATGATAGCACTTTCCTAAGGAGGTAAAACCATGTCCCAAAGGTCACCGGATCGGTGTCAATTTAAAAAAGTAGTCCAGTTACACATTTGTGGGCTTATAACTTGGCTTCTGAATGTCCTAGAGAGATCAGGTTTGTTTTAGTGTACTCCAATCAACAGCCCCTACAACCACAAAAAGGAATGGAGTCATTAGCACTTATGGTTTTTAAATGGCACCCAGAATTATGTTGCACGAAGCACAATTTCACATCATTCTGGGTTCATTTGTGTGAAAACAAGGTCCAATCAGGCTGAAACGTTACAAGAAGGTAGAATCTATTGAGTTGTAAGTGATCTGAACGTTTCATGATGATCGCACATTCCTAAGTGGGTCAAACCATGTACCAAAGGTCACCGGATCTGGTGTCACTTTAAAGAAGTAGTCCAGTTACACATTTGTGGGCTTATAACTTGGCTTCTGAATGTCCTAGAGAGATCAGGTTTGTTTTAGTGTACTCCAATCAACAGCCCCTACAACCACAAAAAAGAATGGAGTCATTAGAACTTATGGTTTGTAAATGGCACCCAGAATTATGTTGCACGAAGCACAATTTCACATCATTCTGGGTCCATTTGTGTGAAAACAAGGTCCAATCAGGCTGAAACGTTACAAGAAGGTAGAATCTATTGAGTTGTAAGTGATATGAACGTTTCATGATGATCGCACATTCCTATAGGGGGTCAAACCATGTCCCAAAGGTCAACGGGCCTGGTGTCAATGTAAATAAGTTGTCCAGTTACACATTTGTGGGCTTATAACTTGGCTTCTGAATGTCCCAGAGTGATCAGGTTTGTTTCAGAGTACTACAATCAACAGCCCCTACAACCACAAAAAGGAATGGAGTCATTAGCACTTATGGTTTGTAAATGGCACCCAGATTTATGATGCACAAAGCACAATTTCACATCATTCTGGGTCCATTTGTGTGAAAACAAGGTCCATTCAGGTTGAAACGTTACAAGAAGGTAGAATCTATTGAGTTGTAAGTGATCTGAATGTTTCATGATGATCGCACATTCCTATAGGGGGTCAAACCATGTCCCAAAGGTCACCGGGCCTGGTGTCACTTTAAATAAGTAGTCCAGTTACACCTTTGTGGGCTTATAACTTGGCTTCTGAATGTCCTAGAGAGGTCAGGCTTGTTTTAGTGTACTCCAATAAACAGCCCCTACAGCCACAAAAAGGAATGGAGTCATTAGCACTTATGGTTTGTAAATGGCGCCCAGAATTATGTTGCACGAAGCACAATTTCACATCATTCTGGGTCCATTTGTGTGAAAACAAGGTCCAATCAGGCTGAAACGTTACAAGAAGGTTGAATCTATTGAGTTGTAAGTGATCTGAACGTTTCATGATGATCGCACATTCCTAAGGGGGTCAAACCATGTCCCAAAGGTCACCGGGCCTGGTGTCACTTTAAAGAAGTAGTCCAGTTACACCTTTGT
Organism: Nothobranchius furzeri; assembly: GCF_043380555.1. Classification (NCBI taxonomy): domain Eukaryota; kingdom Metazoa; phylum Chordata; class Actinopteri; order Cyprinodontiformes; family Nothobranchiidae; genus Nothobranchius; species Nothobranchius furzeri. Next base: position 4,272,383 of record NC_091747.1, read on the forward strand.
GGGCTTATAACTCTGCTTCTGAATATACTAGAGAGGTCAGGTTTAATTTAGAGTACTCCAATTAACAGCCCCCATTACCCCAAAAAGGAATGGAGTCATTAGCACTTATGGCTTGTAAATGGCACCCAGAATTATGTGGCACGAAGCAAAATTTCACATTATTCCGGGTTCATTTGTGTGAAAACAAGGTCCAATCAGGCTGAAACGTTACAGGAAGGTAGAATCTATTGAGTTGTAAGTGATCTGAACGTTTCATGATGATAGCACTTTCCTAAGGAGGTAAAACCATGTCCCAAAGGTCACCGGATCGGTGTCAATTTAAAAAAGTAGTCCAGTTACACATTTGTGGGCTTATAACTTGGCTTCTGAATGTCCTAGAGAGATCAGGTTTGTTTTAGTGTACTCCAATCAACAGCCCCTACAACCACAAAAAGGAATGGAGTCATTAGCACTTATGGTTTTTAAATGGCACCCAGAATTATGTTGCACGAAGCACAATTTCACATCATTCTGGGTTCATTTGTGTGAAAACAAGGTCCAATCAGGCTGAAACGTTACAGGAAGGTAGAATCTATTGAGTTGTAAGTGATCTGAACGTTTCATGATGATAGCACATTCCAAAGGGGGTCAAACCATGTCCCAAAGGTCACCGGGCCTGGTGCCACTTTAAAGAAGTAGTCCAGTTACACCTTTGTGGGCTTATAACTTGGCTTCTGAATGTCCTAGAGAGGTCAGGCTTGTTTTAGTGTACTTCAATAAACAGCCCCTACAACCACAAAAAGGAATGGAGTCATTAGCACTTATGGTTTTTAAATGGCACCCAGAATTATGTTGCACAAAGCACAATTTCACATCATTCTGGGTTCATTTGTGTGAAAACAAGGTCCAATCAGGCTGAAACGTTACAGGAAGGTAGAATCTATTGAGTTGTAAGTGATCTGAACGTTTCATGATGATAGCACTTTCCTAAGGGGGTCAAACCATGTCCCAAAGGTCACCGGGCCTGGTGTCACTTTAAAGAAGTAGTCCAGTTACACCTTTGTGGGCTTATAACTTGGCTTCTGAATATCCTACAGAGGTCAGGTTTGTTTTAGAGTACTCCAATTAACAGCCCCCATTACCCCAAAAAGGAATGGAGTCATTAGCACTTATGGTTTTTAAATGGCACCCAGAATTATGTTGCACAAAGCACAATTTCACATCATTCTGGGTTCATTTGTGTGAAAACAAGGTCCAATCAGGCTGAAACGTTACAGGAAGGTAGAATCTATTGAGTTGTAAGTGATCTGAACGTTTCATGATGATAGCACTTTCCTAAGGGGGTCAAACCATGTCCTAAAGGTCACCGGATCTGGTGTCACTTTAAAGAAGTAGTCCAGTTACACATTTGTGGGCTTATAACTTGGCTTCTGAATATCCTAGAGAGGTCAGGTTTGTTTTAGAGTACTCCAATTAACAGCCCATATTACCTCAAAAAGGAATTGAGTCATTAGCACTTATGGTTTTTAAATGGCACCCAGAATTATTTTGCACGAAGCACAATTTCACATCATTCTGGGTCCATTTGTGTGAAAACAAGGTCCAATCAGGCTGAAACGTTACAAGAAGGTAGAATCTATTGAGTTGTAAGTGATCTGAACGTTTCATGATGATCGCACATTCCTAAGTGGGTCAAACCATGTCCCAAAAGTCACCGGATCTGGTGTCACTTTAAAGAAGTAGTCCAGTTACACATTTGTGGGCTTATAACTTGGTTTCTGAATGTCCTAGAGAGGTCAGGCTTGTTTTAGTGTACTTCAATAAACAGCCCCTACAACCACAAAAAGGAATGGAGTCATTAGCACTTATGGTTTTTAAATGGCACCCAGAATTATGTTGCACGAAGCACAATTTCACATCATTCTGGGTTCATTTGTGTGAAAACAAGGTCATATCAGACTGAAAAGTTACAGGAAGGTAGAATCTATTGAGTTGTAAGTGATCTGAACGTTTCATGATGATAGCACTTTCCTAAGGGGGTCAAACCATGTCCCAGAGGTCACCGGATCTGGTGTCAATTTAAAGAAGTAGTCCAGTTACACATTTGTGGGCTTATAACTTGGCTTCTGAATTTCCTAGAGAGATCAGGTTTGTTTTAGTGTACTCCAATCAACAGCCCCTACAACCACAAAAAGGAATGGAGTCATTAGCACTTATGGTTTTTAAATGGCACCCAGAATTATGTTGCACGAAGCACAATTTCATATCATTCTGGGTCCATTTGTGTGAAAACAAGGTCCATTCAGGCTGAAACGTTACAAGAAGGTAGAATCTATTGAGTTGTAAGTGATCTGAACGTTTCATGATGATAGCACTTTCCTAAGGGGGTCAAACCATGTCCCAGAGGTCACCGGATCTGTTGTCAATTTAAAGAAGTAGTCCAGTTACACGTTTGTGGGCTTATAACCTGGCTTCTGAATATCCTAAAGAGGTCAGGTTTTTTTAGAGTACTCCAATCAACAGCCCCTACAACCACAAAAAGGAATGGAGTCATTATGGTTTGTAAATGGCACCCAGAATTATGTTGCACGAAGCACAATTTCAAATATTTCTGGGTTCATTTGTGTGAAAACAAGGTCCAATCAGGCTGAAACATTACAGGAAGGTAGAATCTATTGAGTTGTAAGTGATCTGAACGTTTCATTATGATAGCACTTTCCTAAGGGGGTCAAACCATGTCCCAAAGGTCACCGGATCTGGTGTCAATTTAAAGAAGTAGTCCAGTTACACATTTCTGGGCTTATAACTTGGCTTCTGAATGTCCTAGAGAGATCAGGTTTGTTTTAGTGTACTCCAATCAACAGCCCCTACAACCACAAAAAGGAATGGAGTCATTAGCACTTATGGTTTGTAAATGGCACCCAGAATTATGTTGCACGAAGCACAATTTCACATCATTCTGGGTCCATTTGTGTGGAAACAAGGTCCAATCAGGCTGAAACGTTACAAGAAGGTAGAATCTATTGAGTTGTAAGTGATCTGAACGTTTCATGATGATCGCACATTCCTATAGGGGGTTAAACCATGTCCCAAAGGTCACCGGGCCTGGTGTCACTTTAAAGAAGTAGTCCAGTTACACCTTTGTGGGGTTATAACTTGGCTTCTGAATGTCCTAGAGAGATCAGGTTTGTTTTAGTGTACTCCAATCAACAGCCCCTACAACCACAAAAAGGAATGGAGTCATTAGCACTTATGGTTTGTAAATGGCACCCAGAATTATGTTGCACGAAGCACAATTTCACATCATTCTGGGTTCATTTGTGTGAAAACAAGGTCCAATCAGGCTGAAACGTTACAGGAAGGTAGAATCTATTGAGTTGTAAGTGATCTGAACGTTTCATGATGATAGCACTTTCCTAAGGGGGTCAAACCATGTCCCAAAGGTCACCGGATCGGTGTCAATTTAAAGAAGTAGTCCAGTTACACATTTGTGGGCTTATAACTTGGCTTCTGAATGTCCTAGAGTGATCAGGTTTGTTTCAGAGTACTCCAATCAACAGCCCCTACAACCACAAAAAGGAATGGAGTCATTAGCACTTATGGTTTGTAAATGGCACCCAGAATTATGTTGCACGAAGCACAATTTCACATCATTCTGGGTCCATTTGTGTGAAAAAGAGGTCCATTCAGGCTGAAACGTTACAAGAAAGTAGAATCTATTGAGTTGTAAGTGATCTGAACGTTTCATGATGATCGCACATTCCTATAGGGGGTCAAACCATGTCCCAAAGGTCACCGGGCCTGGTGTCACTTTAAAGAAGTAGTCCAGTTACACATTTGTGGGCTTATAACTTGGCTTCTGAATGTCCTAGAGAGGTCAGGCTTGTTTTAGTGTACTCCAATCAACAGCCCCTACAGCCACAAAAAGGAATGGAGTCATTAGCACTTATGGTTTTTAAATGGCACCCAGAATTATGTTGCACGAAGAACAATTTCACATCATTCTGGGTCCATTTGTGTGAAAACAAGGTCCAATCAGGCTGAAACGTTACAGGAAGGTAGAATCTATTGAGTTGTAAGTGATCTGAACGTTTCATGATGATAGCACTTTCCTAAGGGGGTCAAACCATGTCCCAGAGGTCACCGGATCTGGGGTCAATTTAAAGAAGTAGTCCAGTTACACATTTGTGGGCTTATAACTTGGCTTCTGAATGTCCTAGAGAGATCAGGTTTGTTTTAGTGTACTCCAATCAACAGCCCCTACAACCACAAAAAGGAATGGAGTCATTAGCACTTATGGCCTTTAAATGGCACCCAGAATTATGTTGCACGAAGCACAATTTCACATCATTCTGGGTCCATTTGTGTGAAAACAAGGTCCAGTCAGGCTGAAACGTTACAAGAAGGTAGAATCTGTTGAGTTGTGTCACTTTAAAGAAGTAGTCCAGTTACACCTTTGTGGGCTTATAACTTGGCTTCTGAATATCCTACAGAGGTCAGGTTTGTTTTAGAGTACTCCAATTAACAGCCCCCATTACCCCAAAAAGGATTGGAGTCATTAGCACTTATGGTTTTTAAATGGCACCCAGAATTATGTTGCACAAAGCACAATTTCACATCATTCTGGGTTCATTTGTGTGAAAACAAGGTCCAATCAGGCTGAAACGTTACAGGAAGGTAGAATGTATTGAGTTGTAAGTGATCTGAACGTTTCATGATGATAGCACTTTCCTAAGGGGGTCAAACCATGTCCTAAAGGTCACCGGATCTGGTGTCACTTTAAAGAAGTAGTCCAGTTACACATTTGTGGGCTTATAACTTGGCTTCTGAATATCCTAGAGAGGTCAGGTTTGTTTTAGAGTACTCCAATTAACAGCCCATATTACCTCAAAAAGGAATGGAGTCATTAGCACTTATGGTTTTTAAATGGCACCCAGAATTATGTTGCACGAAGCACAATTTCACATCATTCTGGGTCCATTTGTGTGAAAACAAGGTCCAATCAGGCTGAAACGTTACAAGAAGGTAGAATCTATTGAGTTGTAAGTGATCTGAACGTTTCATGATGATCGCACATTCCTAAGTGGGTCAAACCATGTCCCAAAAGTCACCGGATCTGGTGTCACTTTAAAGAAGTAGTCCAGTTACACATTTGTGGGCTTATAACTTGGCTTCTGAATGTCCTAGAGAGGTCAGGCTTGTTTTAGTGTACTTCAATAAACAGCCCCTACAACCACAAAAAGGAATGGAGTCATTAGCACTTATGGTTTTTAAATGGCACCCAGAATTATGTTGCACGAAGCACAATTTCACATCATTCTGGGTCCATTTGTGTGAAAACAAGGTCCAATCAGGCTGAAACGTTACAAGAAGGTAGAATCTATTGAGTTGTAAGTGATATGAACGTTTCATGATGATCGCACATTCCTATAGGGGGTCAAACCATGTCCCAAAGGTCAACGGGCCTGGTGTCAATGTAAATAAGTTGTCCAGTTACACATTTGTGGGCTTATAACTTGGCTTCTGAATGTCCCAGAGTGATCAGGTTTGTTTCAGAGTACTACAATCAACAGCCCCTACAACCACAAAAAGGAATGGAGTCATTAGCACTTATGGTTTGTAAATGGCACCCAGATTTATGATGCACGAAGCACAATTTCACATCATTCTGGGTCCATTTGTGTGAAAACAAGGTCCAATCAGGCTGAAACGTTACAAGAAGGTAGAATCTATTGAGTTGTAAGTGATCTGAACGTTTCATGATGATCGCACATTCCTAAGGGGGTCAAACCATGTCCCAAAGGTCACCGGGCCTGGTGTCACTTTAAAGAAGTAGTCCAGTTACACCTTTGTGGGCTTATAACTCTGCTTCTGAATATCCTAGAGAGGTCAGGTTTAATTTAGAGTACTCCAATTAACAGCCCCTACAACCACAAAAAAGAATGGAGTCATTAGAACTTATGGTTTGTAAATGGCACCCAGAATTATGTTGCACGAAGCACAATTTCACATCATTCTGGGTCCATTTGTGTGAAAACAAGGTCCAATCAGGCTGAAACGTTACAAGAAGGTAGAATCTATTGAGTTGTAAGTGATATGAACGTTTCATGATGATCGCACATTCCTATAGGGGGTCAAACCATGTCCCAAAGGTCAACGGGCCTGGTGTCAATGTAAATAAGTTGTCCAGTTACACATTTGTGGGCTTATAACTTGGCTTCTGAATGTCCCAGAGTGATCAGGTTTGTTTCAGAGTACTACAATCAACAGCCCCTACAACCAGAAAAAGGAATGGAGTCATTATCACTTATTGTTTGTAAATGGCACCCAGATTTATGATGCACGAAGCACAATTTCACATCATTCTGGGTCCATTTGTGTGAAAACAAGGTCCATTCAGGTTGAAACGTGACAAGAAGGTAGAATCTATTGAGTTGTAAGTGATCTGAATGTTTCATGATGACTGCACATTCCTATAGGGGGTCAAACCATGTCCCAAAGGTCACCGGGCCTGGTGTCACTTTAAATAAGTAGTCCAGTTACACCTTTGTGGGCTTATAACTTGGCTTCTGAATGTCCTAGAGAGGTCAGGCTTGTTTTAGTGTACTCCAATAAACAGCCCCTACAGCCACAAAAAGGAATGGAGTCATTAGCACTTATGGTTTGTAAATGGCGCCCAGAATTATGTTGCACGAAGCACAATTTCACATCATTCTGGGTCCATTTGTGTGAAAACAAGGTCCAATCAGGCTGAAACGTTACAAGAAGGTTGAATCTATTGAGTTGTAAGTGATCTGAACGTTTCATGATGATCGCACATTCCTAACGGGGTCAAACCATGTCCCAAAGGTCACCGGGCCTGGTGTCACTTTAAAGAAGTAGTCCAGTTACACCTTTGTGGGCTTATAACTCTGCTTCTGAATATCCTAGAGAGGTCAGGTTTAATTTAGAGTACTCCAATTAACAGCCCCCATTACCCCAAAAAGGAATGGAGTCATTAGCACTTATGGCTTGTAAATGGCACCCAGAATTATGTGGCACGAAGCAAAATTTCACATTATTCCGGGTTCATTTGTGTGAAAACAAGGTCCAATCAGGCTGAAACGTTACAGGAAGGTAGAATCTATTGAGTTGTAAGTGATCTGAACGTTTCATGATGATAGCACTTTCCTAAGGAGGTAAAACCATGTCCCAAAGGTCACCGGATCGGTGTCAATTTAAAAAAGTAGTCCAGTTACACATTTGTGGGCTTATAACTTGGCTTCTGAATGTCCTAGAGAGATCAGGTTTGTTTTAGTGTACTCCAATCAACAGCCCCTACAACCACAAAAAGGAATGGAGTCATTAGCACTTATGGTTTGTAAATGGCACCCAGAATTATGTTGCACAAAGCACAATTTCACATCATTCTGGGTTCATTTGTGTGAAAACAAGGTCCAATCAGGCTGAAACGTTACAGGAAGGTAGAATCTATTGAGTTGTAAGTGATCTGAACGTTTCATGATGATAGCAGTTTCCTAAGGGTGTCAATCCATGTCCTAGAGGTCACCGGATCTGGTGTCACTTTAAAGAAGTAGTCCAGTTACACATTTGTGGGCTTATAACTTGGCTTCTGAATATCCTAGAGAGGTCAGGTTTGTTTTAGAGTACTCCAATTAACAGCCCCTATTACCTCAAAAAGGAATGGAGTCATTAGCACTTATGGTTTTTAAATGGCACCCAGAATTATGTTGCACGAAGCACAATTTCACATCATTCTGGGTCCATTTGGGTGAAAACAAGGTCCAATCAGGCTGAACCGTTACAAGAAGGTAGAATCTATTGAGTTGTAAGTGATCTGAACGTTTCATGATGATCGCACATTCCTAAGTGGGTCAAACCATGTACCAAAGGTCATCGGATCTGGTGTCACTTTAAAGAAGTAGTCCAGTTACACATTTGTGGGCTTATAACTTGGCTTCTGAATGTCCTAGAGAGATCAGGTTTGTTTTAGTGTACTCCAATCAACAGCCCCTACAACCACAAAAAAGAATGGAGTCATTAGAACTTATGGTTTGTAAATGGCACCCAGAATTATGTTGCACGAAGCACAATTTCACATCATTCTGGGTCCATTTGTGTGAAAACAAGGTCCAATCAGGCTGAAACGTTACAAGAAGGTAGAATCTATTGAGTTGTAAGTGATATGAACGTTTCATGATGATCGCACATTCCTATAGGGGGTCAAACCATGTCCCAAAGGTCAACGGGCCTGGTGTCAATGTAAATAAGTTGTCCAGTTACACATTTGTGGGCTTATAACTTGGCTTCTGAATGTCCCAGAGTGATCAGGTTTGTTTCAGAGTACTACAATCAACAGCCCCTACAACCACAAAAAGGAATGGAGTCATTAGCACTTATGGTTTGTAAATGGCACCCAGATTTATGATGCACGAAGCACAATTTCACATCATTCTGGGTCCATTTGTGTGAAAACAAGGTCCATTCAGGTTGAAACGTTACAAGAAGGTAGAATCTATTGAGTTGTAAGTGATCTGAATGTTTCATGATGATCGCACATTCCTATAGGGGGTCAAACCATGTCCCAAAGGTCACCGGGCCTGGTGTCACTTTAAATAAGTAGTCCAGTTACACCTTTGTGGGCTTATAACTTGGCTTCTGAATGTCCTAGAGAGGTCAGGCTTGTTTTAGTGTACTCCAATAAACAGCCCCTACAGCCACAAAAAGGAATGGAGTCATTAGCACTTATGGTTTGTAAATGGCGCCCAGAATTATGTTGCACGAAGCACAATTTCACATCATTCTGGGTCCATTTGTGTGAAAACAAGGTCCAATCAGGCTGAAACGTTACAAGAAGGTTGAATCTATTGAGTTGTAAGTGATCTGAACGTTTCATGATGATCGCACATTCCTAAGGGGGTCAAACCATGTCCCAAAGGTCACCGGGCCTGGTGTCACTTTAAAGAAGTAGTCCAGTTACACCTTTGTGGGCTTATAACTCTGCTTCTGAATATCCTAGAGAGGTCAGGTTTAATTTAGAGTACTCCAATTAACAGCCCCCATTACCCCAAAAAGGAATGGAGTCATTAGCACTTATGGCTTGTAAATGGCACCCAGAATTATGTGGCACGAAGCAAAATTTCACATTATTCCGGGTTCATTTGTGTGAAAACAAGGTCCAATCAGGCTGAAACGTTACAGGAAGGTAGAATCTATTGAGTTGTAAGTGATCTGAACGTTTCATGATGATAGCACTTTCCTAAGGAGGTAAAACCATGTCCCAAAGGTCACCGGATCGGTGTCAATTTAAAAAAGTAGTCCAGTTACACATTTGTGGGCTTATAACTTGGCTTCTGAATGTCCTAGAGAGATCAGGTTTGTTTTAGTGTACTCCAATCAACAGCCCCTACAACCACAAAAAGGAATGGAGTCATTAGCACTTATGGTTTTTAAATGGCACCCAGAATTATGTTGCACAAAGCACAATTTCACATCATTCTGGGTTCATTTGTGTGAAAACAAGGTCCAATCAGGCTGAAACGTTACAGGAAGGTAGAATCTATTGAGTTGTAAGTGATCTGAACGTTTCATGATGATAGCACTTTCCTAAGGGGGTCAAACCATGTCCCAAAGGTCACCGGGCCTGGTGTCACTTTAAAGAAGTAGTCCAGTTACACCTTTGTGGGCTTATAACTTGGCTTCTGAATATCCTACAGAGGTCAGGTTTGTTTTAGAGTACTCCAATTAACAGCCCCCATTACCCCAAAAAGGAATGGAGTCATTAGCACTTATGGTTTTTAAATGGCACCCAGAATTATGTTGCACAAAGCACAATTTCACATCATTCTGGGTTCATTTGTGTGAAAACAAGGTCCAATCAGGCTGAAACGTTACAGGAAGGTAGAATCTATTGAGTTGTAAGTGATCTGAACGTTTCATGATGATAGCACTTTCCTAAGGGGGTCAAACCATGTCCTAAAGGTCACCGGATCTGGTGTCACTTTAAAGAAGTAGTCCAGTTACACATTTGTGGGCTTATAACTTGGCTTCTGAATGTCCTAGAGAGATCAGGTTTGTTTTAGTGTACTCCAATCAACAGCCCCTACAACCACAAAAAAGAATGGAGTCATTAGAACTTATGGTTTGTAAATGGCACCCAGAATTATGTTGCACGAAGCACAATTTCACATCATTCTGGGTCCATTTGTGTGAAAACAAGGTCCAATCAGGCTGAAACGTTACAAGAAGGTAGAATCTATTGAGTTGTAAGTGATATGAACGTTTCATGATGATCGCACATTCCTATAGGGGGTCAAACCATGTCCCAAAGGTCAACGGGCCTGGTGTCAATGTAAATAAGTTGTCAAGTTACACATTTGTGGGCTTATAACTTGGCTTCTGAATGTCCCAGAGTGATCAGGTTTGTTTCAGAGTACTACAATCAACAGCCCCTACAACCACAAAAAGGAATGGAGTCATTAGCACTTATGGTTTGTAAATGGCACCCAGATTTATGATGCACAAAGCACAATTTCACATCATTCTGGGTCCATTTGTGTGAAAACAAGGTCCATTCAGGTTGAAACGTTACAAGAAGGTAGAATCTATTGAGTTGTAAGTGATCTGAATGTTTCATGATGATCGCACATTCCTATAGGGGGTCAAACCATGTCCCAAAGGTCACCGGGCGTGGTGTCACTTTAAATAAGTAGTCCAGTTACACCTTTGTGGGCTTATAACTTGGCTTCTGAATGTCCTAGAGAGGTCAGGCTTGTTTTAGTGTACTCCAATAAACAGCCCCTACAGCCACAAAAAGGAATGGAGTCATTAGCACTTATGGTTTGTAAATGGCGCCCAGAATTATGTTGCACGAAGCACAATTTCACATCATTCTGGGTCCATTTGTGTGAAAACAAGGTCCAATCAGGCTGAAACGTTACAAGAAGGTTGAATCTATTGAGTTGTAAGTGATCTGAACGTTTCATGATGATCGCACATTCCTAAGGGGGTCAAACCATGTCCCAAAGGTCACCGGGCCTGGTGTCACTTTAAAGAAGTAGTCCAGTTACACCTTTGTGGGCTTATAACTCTGCTTCTGAATATACTAGAGAGGTCAGGTTTAATTTAGAGTACTCCAATTAACAGCCCCCATTACCCCAAAAAGGAATGGAGTCATTAGCACTTATGGCTTGTAAATGGCACCCAGAATTATGTGGCACGAAGCAAAATTTCACATTATTCCGGGTTCATTTGTGTGAAAACAAGGTCCAATCAGGCTGAAACGTTACAGGAAGGTAGAATCTATTGAGTTGTAAGTGATCTGAACGTTTCATGATGATAGCACTTTCCTAAGGAGGTAAAACCATGTCCCAAAGGTCACCGGATCGGTGTCAATTTAAAAAAGTAGTCCAGTTACACATTTGTGGGCTTATAACTTGGCTTCTGAATGTCCTAGAGAGATCAGGTTTGTTTTAGTGTACTCCAATCAACAGCCCCTACAACCACAAAAAGGAATGGAGTCATTAGCACTTATGGTTTTTAAATGGCACCCAGAATTATGTTGCACGAAGCACAATTTCACATCATTCTGGGTTCATTTGTGTGAAAACAAGGTCCAATCAGGCTGAAACGTTACAGGAAGGTAGAATCTATTGAGTTGTAAGTGATCTGAACGTTTCATGATGATAGCACATTCCAAAGGGGGTCAAACCATGTCCCAAAGGTCACCGGGCCTGGTGCCACTTTAAAGAAGTAGTCCAGTTACACCTTTGTGGGCTTATAACTTGGCTTCTGAATGTCCTAGAGAGGTCAGGCTTGTTTTAGTGTACTTCAATAAACAGCCCCTACAACCACAAAAAGGAATGGAGTCATTAGCACTTATGGTTTTTAAATGGCACCCAGAATTATGTTGCACAAAGCACAATTTCACATCATTCTGGGTTCATTTGTGTGAAAACAAGGTCCAATCAGGCTGAAACGTTACAGGAAGGTAGAATCTATTGAGTTGTAAGTGATCTGAACGTTTCATGATGATATCACTTTCCTAAGGGGGTCAAACCATGTCCCAAAGGTCACCGGGCCTGGTGTCACTTTAAAGAAGTAGTCCAGTTATACCTTTGTGGGCTTATAACTTGGCTTCTGAATATCCTACAGAGGTCAGGTTTGTTTTAGAGTACTCCAATTAACAGCCCCCATTACCCCAAAAAGGAATGGAGTCATTAGCACTTATGGTTTTTAAATGGCACCCAGAATTATGTTGCACAAAGCACAATTTCACATCATTCTGGGTTCATTTGTGTGAAAACAAGGTCCAATCAGGCTGAAACGTTACAGGAAGGTAGAATCTATTGAGTTGTAAGTGATCTGAACGTTTCATGATGATAGCACTTTCCTAAGGGGGTCAAACCATGTCCTAAAGGTCACCGGATCTGGTGTCACTTTAAAGAAGTAGTCCAGTTACACATTTGTGGGCTTATAACTTGGCTTCTTAATATCCTAGAGAGGTCAGGTTTGTTTTAGAGTACTCCAATTAACAGCCCATATTACCTCAAAAAGGAATTGAGTCATTAGCACTTATGGTTTTTAAATGGCACCCAGAATTATGTTGCACGAAGCACAATTTCACATCATTCTGGGTCCATTTGTGTGAAAACAAGGTCCAATCAGGCTGAAACGTTACAAGAAGGTAGAATCTATTGAGTTGTAAGTGATCTGAACGTTTCATGATGATCGCACATTCCTAAGTGGGTCAAACCATGTCCCAAAAGTCACCGGATCTGGTGTCACTTTAAAGAAGTAGTCCAGTTACACATTTGTGGGCTTATAACTTGGTTTCTGAATGTCCTAGAGAGGTCAGGCTTGTTTTAGTGTACTTCAATAAACAGCCCCTACAACCACAAAAAGGAATGGAGTCATTAGCACTTATGGTTTTTAAATGGCACCCAGAATTATGTTGCACGAAGCACAATTTCACATCATTCTGGGTTCATTTGTGTGAAAACAAGGTCCAATCAGACTGAAACGTTACAGGAAGGTAGAATCTATTGAGTTGTAAGTGATCTGAACGTTTCATGATGATAGCACTTTCCTAAGGGGGTCAAACCATGTCCCAGAGGTCACCGGATCTGGTGTCAATTTAAAGAAGTAGTCCAGTTACACATTTGTGGGCTTATAACTTGGCTTCTGAATTTCCTAGAGAGATCAGGTTTGTTTTAGTGTACTCCAATCAACAGCCCCTACAACCACAAAAAGGAATGGAGTCATTAGCACTTATGGTTTTTAAATGGCACCCAGAATTATGTTGCACGAAGCACAATTTCATATCATTCTGGGTCCATTTGTGTGAAAACAAGGTCCATTCAGGCTGAAACGTTACAAGAAGGTAGAATCTATTGAGTTGTAAGTGATCTGAACGTTTCATGATGATAGCACTTTCCTAAGGGGGTCAAACCATGTCCCAGAGGTCACCGGATCTGTTGTCAATTTAAAGAAGTAGTCCAGTTACACGTTTGTGGGCTTATAACCTGGCTTCTGAATATCCTAAAGAGGTCAGGTTTTTTTTAGAGTACTCCAATCAACAGCCCCTACAACCACAAAAAGGAATGGAGTCATTATGGTTTGTAAATGGCACCCAGAATTATGTTGCACGAAGCACAATTTCAAATATTTCTGGGTTCATTTGTGTGAAAACAAGGTCCAATCAGGCTGAAACATTACAGGAAGGTAGAATCTATTGAGTTGTAAGTGATCTGAACGTTTCATTATGATAGCACTTTCCTAAGGGGGTCAAACCATGTCCCAAAGGTCACCGGATCTGGTGTCAATTTAAAGAAGTACTCCAGTTACACATTTCTGGGCTTATAACTTGGCTTCTGAATGTCCTAGAGAGATCAGGTTTGTTTTAGTGTACTCCAATCAACAGCCCCTACAACCACAAAAAGGAATGGAGTCATTAGCACTTATGGTTTGTAAATGGCACCCAGAATTATGTTGCACGAAGCACAATTTCACATCATTCTGGGTCCATTTGTGTGAAAACAAGGTCCAATCAGGCTGAAACGTTACAAGAAGGTAGAATCTATTGAGTTGTAAGTGATCTGAACGTTTCATGATGATCGCACATTCCTATAGGGGGTTAAACCATGTCCCAAAGGTCACCGGGCCTGGTGTCACTTTAAAGAAGTAGTCCAGTTACACCTTTGTGGGGTTATAACTTGGCTTCTGAATGTCCTAGAGAGATCAGGTTTGTTTTAGTGTACTCCAATCAACAGCCCCTACAACCACAAAAAGGAATGGAGTCATTAGCACTTATGGTTTGTAAATGGCACCCAGAATTATGTTGCACGAAGCACAATTTCACATCATTCTGGGTTCATTTGTGTGAAAACAAGGTCCAATCAGGCTGAAACGTTACAGGAAGGTAGAATCTATTGAGTTGTAAGTGATCTGAACGTTTCATGATGATAGCACTTTCCTAAGGGGGTCAAACCATGTCCCAAAGGTCACCGGATCGGTGTCAATTTAAAGAAGTAGTCCAGTTACACATTTGTGGGCTTATAACTTGGCTTCTGAATGTCCTAGAGTGATCAGGTTTGTTTCAGAGTACTCCAATCAACAGCCCCTACAACCACAAAAAGGAATGGAGTCATTAGCACTTATGGTTTGTTAATGGCACCCAGAATTATGTTGCACGAAGCACAATTTCACATCATTCTGGGTCCATTTGTGTGAAAAAGAGGTCCATTCAGGCTGAAACGTTACAAGAAAGTAGAATCTATTGAGTTGTAAGTGATCTGAACGTTTCATGATGATCGCACATTCCTATAGGGGGTCAAACCATGTCCCAAAGGTCACCGGGCCTGGTGTCACTTTAAAGAAGTAGTCCAGTTACACATTTGTGGGCTTATAACTTGGCTTCTGAATGTCCTAGAGAGGTCAGGCTTGTTTTAGTGTACTCCAATCAACAGCCCCTACAGCCACAAAAAGGAATAGAGTCATTAGCACTTATGGTTTTTAAATGGCACCCAGAATTATGTTGCACGAAGAACAATTTCACATCATTCTGGGTCCATTTGTGTGAAAACAAGGTCCAATCAGGCTGAAACGTTACAGGAAGGTAGAATCTATTGAGTTGTAAGTGATCTGAACGTTTCATGATGATAGCACTTTCCTAAGGGGGTCAAACCATGTCCCAGAGGTCACCGGATCTGGGGTCAATTTAAAGAAGTAGTCCAGTTACACATTTGTGGGCTTATAACTTGGCTTCTGAATATCCTACAGAGGTCAGGTTTGTTTTAGAGTACTCCAATTAACAGCCCCCATTACCCCAAAAAGGAATGGAGTCATTAGCACTTATGGTTTTTAAATGGCACCCAGAATTATGTTGCACAAAGCACAATTTCACATCATTCTGGGT
Source organism: Nothobranchius furzeri (assembly GCF_043380555.1). Lineage (NCBI taxonomy): Eukaryota > Metazoa > Chordata > Actinopteri > Cyprinodontiformes > Nothobranchiidae > Nothobranchius > Nothobranchius furzeri. The sequence continues at coordinate 4,287,777 of NC_091747.1, forward strand.
TCATTTGTGTGAAAACAAGGTCCAATCAGGCTGAAACGTTACAGGAAGGTAGAATGTATTGAGTTGTAAGTGATCTGAACGTTTCATGATGATAGCACTTTCCTAAGGGGGTCAAACCATGTCCTAAAGGTCACCGGATCTGGTGTCACTTTAAAGAAGTAGTCCAGTTACACATTTGTGGGCTTATAACTTGGCTTCTGAATATCCTAGAGAGGTCAGGTTTGTTTTAGAGTACTCCAATTAACAGCCCATATTACCTCAAAAAGGAATGGAGTCATTAGCACTTATGGTTTTTAAATGGCACCCAGAATTATGTTGCACGAAGCACAATTTCACATCATTCTGGGTCCATTTGTGTGAAAACAAGGTCCAATCAGGCTGAAACGTTACAAGAAGGTAGAATCTATTGAGTTGTAAGTGATCTGAACGTTTCATGATGATCGCACATTCCTAAGTGGGTCAAACCATGTCCCAAAAGTCACCGGATCTGGTGTCACTTTAAAGAAGTAGTCCAGTTACACATTTGTGGGCTTATAACTTGGCTTCTGAATTTCCTAGAGAGGTCAGGCTTGTTTTAGTGTACTTCAATAAACAGCCCCTACAACCACAAAAAGGAATGGAGTCATTAGCACTTATGGTTTTTAAATGGCACCCAGAATTATGTTGCACGAAGCACAATTTCACATCATTCTGGGTTCATTTGTGTGAAAACAAGGTCCAATCAGACTGAAACGTTACAGGAAGGTAGAATCTATTGAGTTGTAAGTGATCTGAACGTTTCATGATGATAGCACTTTCCTAAGGGGGTCAAACCATGTCCCAGAGGTCACCGGATCTGGTGTCAATTTAAAGAAGTAGTCCAGTTACACATTTGTGGGCTTATAACTTGGCTTCTGAATTTCCTAGAGAGATCAGGTTTGTTTTAGTGTACTCCAATCAACAGCCCCTACAACCACAAAAAGGAATGGAGTCATTATGGTTTGTAAATGGCACCCAGAATTATGTTGCACGAAGCACAATTTCAAATATTTCTGGGTTCATTTGTGTGAAAACAAGGTCCAATCAGGCTGAAACATTACAGGAAGGTAGAATCTATTGAGTTGTAAGTGATCTGAACGTTTCATTATGATAGCACTTTCCTAAGGGGGTCAAACCATGTCCCAAAGGTCACCGGATCTGGTGTCAATTTAAAGAAGTAGTCCAGTTACACATTTGTGGGCTTATAACTTGGCTTCTGAATGTCCTAGAGAGATCAGGTTTGTTTTAGTGTACTCCAATCAACAGCCCCTACAACCACAAAAAGGAATGGAGTCATTAGCACTTATGGTTTGTAAATGGCACCCAGAATTATGTTGCACGAAGCACAATTTCACATCATTCTGGGTCCATTTGTGTGAAAACAAGGTCCAATCAGGCTGAAACGTTACAAGAAGGTAGAATCTATTGAGTTGTAAGTGATCTGAACGTTTCATGATGATCGCACATTCCTATAGGGGGTCAAACCATGTCCCAAAGGTCACCGGGCCTGGTGTCACTTTAAAGAAGTAGTCCAGTTACACCTTTGTGGGCTTATAACTTGGCTTCTGAATGTCCTAGAGAGGTCAGGTTTGTTTTATTGTACTCCAATCAACAGCCCCTACAACCACAAAAAGGAATGGAGTCATTAGCACTTATGGTTTGTAAATGGCACCCAGAATTATGTTGCACGAAGCACAATTTCACATCATTCTGGGTTCATTTGTGTGAAAACAAGGTCCAATCAGGCTGAAACGTTACAGGAAGGTAGAATCTATTGAGTTGTAAGTGATCTGAACGTTTCATGATGATAGCACTTTCCTAAGGGGGTCAAACCATGTCCCAAAGGTCACCGGATCGGTGTCAATTTAAAGAAGTAGTCCAGTTACACATTTGTGGGCTTATAACTTGGCTTCTGAATGTCCTAGAGTGATCAGGTTTGTTTCAGAGTACTCCAATCAACAGCCCCTACAACCACAAAAAGGAATGGAGTCATTAGCACTTATGGTTTGTAAATGGCACCCAAAATTATGTTGCACGAAGCACAATTTCACATCATTCTGGGTCCATTTGTGTGAAAACAAGGTCCATTCAGGCTGAAACGTTACAAGAAAGTAGAATCTATTGAGTTGTAAGTGATCTGAACGTTTCATGATGATCGCACATTCCTATAGGGGGTCAAACCATGTCCCAAAGGTCACCGGGCCTGGTGTCACTTTAAAGAAGTAGTCCAGTTACACATTTGTGGGCTTATAACTTGGCTTCTGAATGTCCTAGAGAGGTCAGGCTTGTTTTAGTGTACTCCAATCAACAGCCCCTACAGCCACAAAAAGGAATGGAGTCATTAGCACTTATGGTTTTTAAATGGCACCAGGAATTATGTTGCACGAAGCACAATTTCACATCATTCTGGGTCCATTTGTGTGAAAACAAGGTCCAATCAGGCTGAAACGTTACAGGAAGGTAGAATCTTTGAGTTGTAGGTGATCTGAACGTTTCATGATGATAGCACTTTCCTAAGGGGGTCAAACCATGTCCCAGAGGTCACCGGATCTGTTGTCAATTTAAAGAAGTAGTCCAGTTACACATTTGTGGGCTTATAACTTGGCTTCTGAATGTCCTAGAGAGATCAGGATTGTTTTAGTGTACTCCAATCAACAGCCCCTACAACCAGAAAAAGGAATGGAGTCATTATGGTTTGTAAATGGCACCCAGAATTATGTTGCATGAAGCACAATTTCACATCATTCTGGGTCCATTTGTGTGAAAACAAGGTCCAATCAGGCTGAAACGTTACAAGAAGGTAGAATCTATTGAGTTGTAAGTGATCTGAACGTTTCATGATGATCGCACATTCCTAAGGGGGTCAAACCATGTCCCAAAGGTCACCGGGCCTGGTGTCACTTTAAAGAAGTAGTCCAGTTACACCTTTGTGGGCTTATAACTTGGCTTGTGAATATCCTAGAGAGGTCAGGTTTAATTTAGAGTACTCCAATTAACAGCCCCCATTACCCCAAAAAGGAATGGAGTCATTAGAACTTATGGTTTTTAAATGGCACCCAGAATTATGTTGCACGAAGCACAATTTCACATCATTCTGGGTTCATTTGTGTGAAAACAAGGTCCAATCAGGCTGAAACGTTACAGGAAGGTAGAATCTATTGAGTTGTAAGTGATCTGAACGTTTCATGATGATAGCACTTTCCTATAGGGGGTCAAACCATGTCCCAAAGGTCACTGGATCGGTGTCAATTTAAAGAAGTAGTCCAGTTACACATTTGTGGGCATATAACTTGGCTTCTGAATGTCCTAGAGAGATCAGGGTTGTTTTAGTGTACTCCAATCAACAGCCCCTACAACCACAAAAAGGAATGGAGTCATTAGCACTTATGGTTTGTAAATGGCACCCAGAATTATGTGGCACGAAGCACAATTTCACATCATTCTGGGTCCATTTGTGTGAAAACAAGGTCCAATCAGGCTGAAACTTTACAAGAAGGTATAATCTATTGAGTTGTAAGTGATCTGAACGTTTCATGATGATCGCACATTCCTACAGGTGGTCAAACCATGTCCCAAAGGTCACCGGGCCTGGTGTCACTTTAAAGAAGTAGTCCAGTTACACCTTTGTGGGCTTATAACTTGGCTTCTGAATATCCTAAAGAGGTCAGGTTTGTTTTAGAGTACTCCAATTAACAGCCCCCATTACCCCAAAAAGGAATGGAGTCATTAGCACTTATGGTTTTTAAATGGCACCCAGAATTATGTTGCACAAAGCACAATTTCACATCATTCTGGGTTCATTTGTGTGAAAACAAGGTCCAATCAGGCTGAAACGTTACAGGAAGGTAGAATCTATTGAGTTGTAAGTGATCTGAACGTTTCATGATGATAGCACTTTCCTAAGGGGGTCAAACCATGTCCTAAAGGTCACCGGATCTGGTGTCACTTTAAAGAAGTAGTCCAGTTACACATTTGTGGGCTTATAACTTGGCTTCTTAATATCCTAGAGAGGTCAGGTTTGTTTTAGAGTACTCCAATTAACAGCCCATATTACCTCAAAAAGGAATTGAGTCATTAGCACTTATGGTTTTTAAATGGCACCCAGAATTATGTTGCACGAAGCACAATTTCACATCATTCTGGGTCCATTTGTGTGAAAACAAGGTCCAATCAGGCTGAAACGTTACAAGAAGGTAGAATCTATTGAGTTGTAAGTGATCTGAACGTTTCATGATGATCGCACATTCCTAAGTGGGTCAAACCATGTCCCAAAAGTCACCGGATCTGGTGTCACTTTAAAGAAGTAGTCCAGTTACACATTTGTGGGCTTATAACTTGGTTTCTGAATGTCCTAGAGAGGTCAGGCTTGTTTTAGTGTACTTCAATAAACAGCCCCTACAACCACAAAAAGGAATGGAGTCATTAGCACTTATGGTTTTTAAATGGCACCCAGAATTATGTTGCACGAAGCACAATTTCACATCATTCTGGGTTCATTTGTGTGAAAACAAGGTCCAATCAGACTGAAACGTTACAGGAAGGTAGAATCTATTGAGTTGTAAGTGATCTGAACGTTTCATGATGATAGCACTTTCCTAAGGGGGTCAAACCATGTCCCAGAGGTCACTGGATCTGGTATCAATTTAAAGAAGTAGTCCAGTTACACATTTGTGGGCTTATAACTTGGCTTCTGAATTTCCTAGAGAGATCAGGTTTGTTTTAGTGTACTCCAATCAACAGCCCCTACAACCACAAAAAGGAATGGAGTCATTAGCACTTATGGTTTTTAAATGGCACCCAGAATTATGTTGCACGAAGGACAATTTCATATCATTCTGGGTCCATTTGTGTGAAAACAAGGTCCATTCAGGCTGAAACGTTACAAGAAGGTAGAATCTATTGAGTTGTAAGTGATCTGAACGTTTCATGATGATAGCACTTTCCTAAGGGGGTCAAACCATGTCCCAGAGGTCACCGGATCTGTTGTCAATTTAAAGAAGTAGTACAGTTACACGTTTGTGGGCTTATAACCTGGCTTCTGAATATCCTAAAGAGGTCAGGTTTTTTTAGAGTACTCCAATCAACAGCCCCTACAACCACAAAAAGGAATGGAGTCATTATGGTTTGTAAATGGCACCCAGAATTATGTTGCACGAAGCACAATTTCAAATATTTCTGGGTTCATTTGTGTGAAAACAAGGTCCAATCAGGCTGAAACATTACAGGAAGGTAGAATCTATTGAGTTGTAAGTGATCTGAACGTTTCATTATGATAGCACTTTCCTAAGGGGGTCAAACCATGTCCCAAAGGTCACCGGATCTGGTGTCAATTTAAAGAAGTACTCCAGTTACACATTTCTGGGCTTATAACTTGGCTTCTGAATGTCCTAGAGAGATCAGGTTTGTTTTAGTGTACTCCAATCAACAGCCCCTACAACCACAAAAAGGAATGGAGTCATTAGCACTTATGGTTTGTAAATGGCACCCAGAATTATGTTGCACGAAGCACAATTTCACATCATTCTGGGTCCATTTGTGTGAAAACAAGGTCCAATCAGCCTGAAACGTTACAAGAAGGTAGAATCTATTGAGTTGTAAGTGATCTGAACGTTTCATGATGATCGCACATTCCTATAGGGGGTTAAACCATGTCCCAAAGGTCACCGGGCCTGGTGTCACTTTAAAGAAGTAGTCCAGTTACACCTTTGTGGGGTTATAACTTGGCTTCTGAATGTCCTAGAGAGATCAGGTTTGTTTTAGTGTACTCCAATCAACAGCCCCTACAACCACAAAAAGGAATGGAGTCATTAGCACTTATGGTTTGTAAATGGCACCCAGAATTATGTTGCACGAAGCACAATTTCACATCATTCTGGGTTCATTTGTGTGAAAACAAGGTCCAATCAGGCTGAAACGTTACAGGAAGGTAGAATCTATTGAGTTGTAAGTGATCTGAACGTTTCATGATGATAGCACTTTCCTAAGGGGGTCAAACCATGTCCCAAAGGTCACCGGATCGGTGTCAATTTAAAGAAGTAGTCCAGTTACACATTTGTGGGCTTATAACTTGGCTTCTGAATGTCCTAGAGTGATCAGGTTTGTTTCAAAGTACTCCAATCAACAGCCCCTACAACCACAAAAAGGAATGGAGTCATTAGCACTTATGGTTTGTAAATGGCACCCAGAATTATGTTGCACGAAGCACAATTTCACATCATTCTGGGTCCATTTGTGTGAAAAAGAGGTCCATTCAGGCTGAAACGTTACAAGAAAGTAGAATCTATTGAGTTGTAAGTGATCTGAACGTTTCATGATGATCGCACATTCCTATAGGGGGTCAAACCATGTCCCAAAGGTCACCGGGCCTGGTGTCACTTTAAAGAAGTAGTCCAGTTACACATTTGTGGGCTTATAACTTGGCTTCTGAATGTCCTAGAGAGGTCAGGCTTGTTTTAGTGTACTCCAATCAACAGCCCCTACAGCCACAAAAAGGAATGGAGTCATTAGCACTTATGGTTTTTAAATGGCACCCAGAATTATGTTGCACGAAGAACAATTTCACATCATTCTGGGTCCATTTGTGTGAAAACAAGGTCCAATCAGGCTGAAACGTTACAGGAAGGTAGAATCTATTGAGTTGTAAGTGATCTGAACGTTTCATGATGATAGCACTTTCCTAAGGGGGTCAAACCATGTCCCAGAGGTCACCGGATCTGGGGTCAATTTAAAGAAGTAGTCCAGTTACACATTTGTGGGCTTATAACTTGGCTTCTGAATGTCCTAGAGAGATCAGGTTTGTTTTAGTGTACTCCAATCAACAGCCCCTACAACCACAAAAAGGAATGGAGTCATTAGCACTTATGGCTTTTAAATGGCACCCAGAATTATGTTGCACGAAGCACAATTTCACATCATTCTGGGTCCATTTGTGTGAAAACAAGGTCCAGTCAGGCTGAAACGTTACAAGAAGGTAGAATCTGTTGAGTTGTGTCACTTTAAAGAAGTAGTCCAGTTACACCTTTGTGGGCTTATAACTTGGCTTCTGAATATCCTACAGAGGTCAGGTTTGTTTTAGAGTACTCCAATTAACAGCCCCCATTACCCCAAAAAGGAATGGAGTCATTAGCACTTATGGTTTTTAAATGGCACCCAGAATTATGTTGCACAAAGCACAATTTCACATCATTCTGGGTTCATTTGTGTGAAAACAAGGTCCAATCAGGCTGAAACGTTACAGGAAGGTAGAATGTATTGAGTTGTAAGTGATCTGAACGTTTCATGATGATAGCACTTTCCTAAGGGGGTCAAACCATGTCCTAAAGGTCACCGGATCTGGTGTCACTTTAAAGAAGTAGTCCAGTTACACATTTGTGGGCTTATAACTTGGCTTCTGAATATCCTAGAGAGGTCAGGTTTGTTTTAGAGTACTCCAATTAACAGCCCATATTACCTCAAAAAGGAATGGAGTCATTAGCACTTATGGTTTTTAAATGGCACCCAGAATTATGTTGCACGAAGCACAATTTCACATCATTCTGGGTCCATTTGTGTGAAAACAAGGTCCAATCAGGCTGAAACGTTACAAGAAGGTAGAATCTATTGAGTTGTAAGTGATCTGAACGTTTCATGATGATCGCACATTCCTAAGTGGGTCAAACCATGTCCCAAAAGTCACCGGATCTGGTGTCACTTTAAAGAAGTAGTCCAGTTACACATTTGTGGGCTTATAACTTGGCTTCTGAATTTCCTAGAGAGGTCAGGCTTGTTTTAGTGTACTTCAATAAACAGCCCCTACAACCACAAAAAGGAATGGAGTCATTAGCACTTATGGTTTTTAAATGGCACCCAGAATTATGTTGCACGAAGCACAATTTCACATCATTCTGGGTTCATTTGTGTGAAAACAAGGTCCAATCAGACTGAAACGTTACAGGAAGGTAGAATCTATTGAGTTGTAAGTGATCTGAACGTTTCATGATGATAGCACTTTCCTAAGGGGGTCAAACCATGTCCCAGAGGTCACCGGATCTGGTGTCAATTTAAAGAAGTAGTCCAGTTACACATTTGTGGGCTTATAACTTGGCTTCTGAATTTCCTAGAGCGATCAGGTTTGTTTTAGTGTACTCCAATCAACAGCCCCTACAACCACAAAAAGGAATGGAGTCATTATGGTTTGTAAATGGCACCCAGAATTATGTTGCACGAAGCACAATTTCAAATATTTCTGGGTTCATTTGTGTGAAAACAAGGTCCAATCAGGCTGAAACATTACAGGAAGGTAGAATCTATTGAGTTGTAAGTGATCTGAACGTTTCATTATGATAGCACTTTCCTAAGGGGGTCAAACCATGTCCCAAAGGTCACCGGATCTGGTGTCAATTTAAAGAAGTAGTCCAGTTACACATTTGTGGGCTTATAACTTGGCTTCTGAATGTCCTAGAGAGATCAGGTTTGTTTTAGTGTACTCCAATCAACAGCCCCTACAACCACAAAAAGGAATGGAGTCATTAGCACTTATGGTTTGTAAATGGCACCCAGAATTATGTTGCACGAAGCACAATTTCACATCATTCTGGGTCCATTTGTGTGAAAACAAGGTCCAATCAGGCTGAAACGTTACAAGAAGGTAGAATCTATTGAGTTGTAAGTGATCTGAACGTTTCATGATGATCGCACATTCCTATAGGGGGTCAAACCATGTCCCAAAGGTCACCGGGCCTGGTGTCACTTTAAAGAAGTAGTCCAGTTACACCTTTGTGGGCTTATAACTTGGCTTCTGAATGTCCTAGAGAGGTCAGGTTTGTTTTATTGTACTCCAATCAACAGCCCCTACAACCACAAAAAGGAATGGAGTCATTAGCACTTATGGTTTGTAAATGGCACCCAGAATTATGTTGCACGAAGCACAATTTCACATCATTCTGGGTTCATTTGTGTGAAAACAAGGTCCAATCAGGCTGAAACGTTACAGGAAGGTAGAATCTATTGAGTTGTAAGTGATCTGAACGTTTCATGATGATAGCACTTTCCTAAGGGGGTCAAACCATGTCCCAAAGGTCACCGGATCGGTGTCAATTTAAAGAAGTAGTCCAGTTACACATTTGTGGGCTTATAACTTGGCTTCTGAATGTCCTAGAGTGATCAGGTTTGTTTCAGAGTACTCCAATCAACAGCCCCTACAACCACAAAAAGGAATGGAGTCATTAGCACTTATGGTTTGTAAATGGCACCCAGAATTATGTTGCACGAAGCACAATTTCACATCATTCTGGGTCCATTTGTGTGAAAACAAGGTCCATTCAGGCTGAAACGTTACAAGAAAGTAGAATCTATTGAGTTGTAAGTGATCTGAACGTTTCATGATGATCGCACATTCCTATAGGGGGTCAAACCATGTCCCAAAGGTCACCGGGCCTGGTGTCACTTTAAAGAAGTAGTCCAGTTACACATTTGTGGGCTTATAACTTGGCTTCTGAATGTCCTAGAGAGGTCAGGCTTGTTTTAGTGTACTCCAATCAACAGCCCCTACAGCCACAAAAAGGAATGGAGTCATTAGCACTTATGGTTTTTAAATGGCACCAGGAATTATGTTGCACGAAGCACAATTTCACATCATTCTGGGTCCATTTGTGTGAAAACAAGGTCCAATCAGGCTGAAACGTTACAGGAAGGTAGAATCTTTGAGTTGTAGGTGATCTGAACGTTTCATGATGATAGCACTTTCCTAAGGGGGTCAAACCATGTCCCAGAGGTCACCGGATCTGTTGTCAATTTAAAGAAGTAGTCCAGTTACACATTTGTGGGCTTATAACTTGGCTTCTGAATGTCCTAGAGAGATCAGGATTGTTTTAGTGTACTCCAATCAACAGCCCCTACAACCAGAAAAAGGAATGGAGTCATTATGGTTTGTAAATGGCACCCAGAATTATGTTGCATGAAGCACAATTTCACATCATTCTGGGTCCATTTGTGTGAAAACAAGGTCCAATCAGGCTGAAACGTTACAAGAAGGTAGAATCTATTGAGTTGTAAGTTATCTGAACGTTTCATGATGATCGCACATTCCTAAGGGGGTCAAACCATGTCCCAAAGGTCACCGGGCCTGGTGTCACTTTAAAGAAGTAGTCCAGTTACACCTTTGTGGGCTTATAACTTGGCTTGTGAATATCCTAGAGAGGTCAGGTTTAATTTAGAGTACTCCAATTAACAGCCCCCATTACCCCAAAAAGGAATGGAGTCATTAGAACTTATGGTTTTTAAATGGCACCCAGAATTATGTTGCACGAAGCACAATTTCACATCATTCTGGGTTCATTTGTGTGAAAACAAGGTCCAATCAGGCTGAAACGTTACAGGAAGGTAGAATCTATTGAGTTGTAAGTGATCTGAACGTTTCATGATGATAGCACTTTCCTATAGGGGGTCAAACCATGTCCCAAAGGTCACTGGATCGGTGTCAATTTAAAGAAGTAGTCCAGTTACACATTTGTGGGCATATAACTTGGCTTCTGAATGTCCTAGAGAGATCAGGGTTGTTTTAGTGTACTCCAATCAACAGCCCCTACAACCACAAAAAGGAATGGAGTCATTAGCACTTATGGTTTGTAAATGGCACCCAGAATTATGTGGCACGAAGCACAATTTCACATCATTCTGGGTCCATTTGTGTGAAAACAAGGTCCAATCAGGCTGAAACTTTACAAGAAGGTATAATCTATTGAGTTGTAAGTGATCTGAACGTTTCATGATGATCGCACATTCCTACAGGTGGTCAAACCATGTCCCAAAGGTCACCGGGCCTGGTGTCACTTTAAAGAAGTAGTCCAGTTACACCTTTGTGGGCTTATAACTTGGCTTCTGAATATCCTAAAGAGGTCAGGTTTGTTTTAGAGTACTCCAATTAACAGCCCCCATTACCCCAAAAAGGAATGGAGTCATTAGCACTTATGGTTTTTAAATGGCACCCAGAATTATGTTGCACAAAGCACAATTTCACATCATTCTGGGTTCATTTGTGTGAAAACAAGGTCCAATCAGGCTGAAACGTTACAGGAAGGTAGAATCTATTGAGTTGTAAGTGATCTGAACGTTTCATGATGATAGCAGTTTCCTAAGGGTGTCAATCCATGTCCTAAAGGTCACCGGATCTGGTGTCACTTTAAAGAAGTAGTCCAGTTACACATTTGTGGGCTTATAACTTGGCTTCTGAATATCCTAGAGAGGTCAGGTTTGTTTTAGAGTACTCCAATTAACAGCCCCTATTACCTCAAAAAGGAATGGAGTCATTAGCACTTATGGTTTTTAAATGGCACCCAGAATTATGTTGCACGAAGCACAATTTCACATCATTCTGCGTCCATTTGGGTGAAAACAAGGTCCAATCAGGCTGAAACGTTACAAGAAGGTAGAATCTATTGAGTTGTAAGTGATCTGAACGTTTCATGATGATCGCACATTCCTAAGTGGGTCAAACCATGTACCAAAGGTCACCGGATCTGGTGTCACTTTAAAGAAGTAGTCCAGTTACACATTTGTGGGCTTATAACTTGGCTTCTGAATGTCCTAGAGAGATCAGGTTTGTTTTAGTGTACTCCAATCAACAGCCCCTACAACCACAAAAAAGAATGGAGTCATTAGAACTTATGGTTTGTAAATGGCACCCAGAATTATGTTGCACGAAGCACAATTTCACATCATTCTGGGTCCATTTGTGTGAAAACAAGGTCCAATCAGGCTGAAACGTTACAAGAAGGTAGAATCTATTGAGTTGTAAGTGATATGAACGTTTCATGATGATCGCACATTCCTATAGGGGGTCAAACCATGTCCCAAAGGTCAACGGGCCTGGTGTCAATGTAAATAAGTTGTCCAGTTACACATTTGTGGGCTTATAACTTGGCTTCTGAATGTCCCAGAGTGATCAGGTTTGTTTCAGAGTACTACAATCAACAGCCCCTACAACCACAAAAAGGAATGGAGTCATTAGCACTTATGGTTTGTAAATGGCACCCAGAATTATGTTGCACGAAGCAAAATTTCACATCATTCTGGGTCCATTTGTGTGAAAACAAGGTCCAATCAGGCTGAAACGTTACAAGAAGGTAGAATCTATTGAGTTGTAAGTGATCTGAACGTTTCATGATGATCGCACATTCCTAAGGGGGTCAAACCATGTCCCAAAGGTCACCGGGCCTGGTGTCACTTTAAAGAAGTAGTCCAGTTACACCTTTGTGGGCTTATAACTCTGCTACTGAGTATCCTAGAGAGGTCAGGTTTAATTTAGAGTACTCCAATTAACAGCCCCCATTACCCCAAAAAGGAATGGAGTCATTAGCACTTATGGGTTGTAAATGGCACCCAGAATTATGTGGCACGAAGCAAAATTTCACATCATTCCGGGTTCATTTGTGTGAAAACAAGGTCCAATCAGGCTGAAACGTTACAGGAAGGTAGAATCTATTGAGTTGTAAGTGATCTGAACGTTTCATGATGATAGCACTTTCCTAAGGAGGTAAAACCATGTCCCAAATGTCACCGGATCGGTGTCAATTTAAAAAAGTAGTCCAGTTACACATTGGTTGGCTTATAACTTGGCTTCTGAATGTCCTAGAGAGATCAGGTTTGTTTTAGTGTACTCCAATCAACAGCCCCTACAACCACAAAAAGGAATGGAGTCATTAGCACTTATGGTTTTTAAATGGCACCCAGAATTATGTTGCACGAAGCACAATTTCACATCATTCTGGGTTCATTTGTGTGAAAACAAGGTCCAATCAGGCTGAAACGTTACAGGAAGGAAGAATCTATTGAGTTGTAAGTGATCTGAACGTTTCATGATGATAGCACATTCCAAAGGGGGTCAAACCATGTCCCAAAGGTCACCGGGCCTGGTGCCACTTTAAAGAAGTAGTCCAGTTACACCTTTGTGGGCTTATAACTTGGCTTCTGAATGTCCTAGAGAGGTCAGGCTTGTTTTAGTGTACTTCAATAAACAGCCCCTACAACCACAAAAAGGAATGGAGTCATTAGCACTTATGGTTTTTAAATGGCACCCAGAATTATGTTGCACAAAGCACAATTTCACATCATTCTGGGTTCATTTGTGTGAAAACAAGGTCCAATCAGGCTGAAACGTTACAGGAAGGTAGAATCTATTGAGTTGTAAGTGATCTGAACGTTTCATGATGATAGCACTTTCCTAAGGGGGTCAAACCATGTCCCAGAGGTCACCGGATCTGGTGTCAATTTAAAGAAGTAGTCCAGTTACACATTTGTGGGCTTATAACTTGGCTTCTGAATGTCCTAGAGAGATCAGGTTTGTTTTAGTGTACTCCAATCAACAGCCCCTACAACCACAAAAAGGAATGGAGTCATTAGCACTTATGGCTTTTAAATGGCACCCAGAATTATGTTGCACGAAGCACAATTTCACATCATTCTGGGTCCATTTGTGTGAAAACAAGGTCCAGTCAGGCTGAAACGTTACAAGAAGGTAGAATCTGTTGAGTTGTAAGTGATCTGAAAGTTTCATGATGATATCACATTCCTATAGGGGGTCAAACCATGTCCCAAAGGTCACCGGGCCTGGTGTCACTTTAAAGAAGTAGTCCAGTTACACCTTTGTGGGCTTATAACTTGGCTTCTGAATATCCTACAGAGGTCAGGTTTGTTTTAGAGTACTCCAATTAACAGCCCCCATTACCCCAAAAAGGAATGGAGTCATTAGCACTTATGGTTTTTAAATGGCACCCAGAATTATGTTGCACAAAGCACAATTTCACATCATTCTGGGTTCATTTGTGTGAAAACAAGGTCCAATCAGGCTGAAACGTTACAGGAAGGTAGAATCTATTGAGTTGTAAGTGATCTGAACGTTTCATGATGATAGCACTTTCCTAAGGGGGTCAAACCATGTCCTAAAGGTCACCGGATCTGGTGTCAATTTAAAGAAGTAGTCCAGTTACACATTTGTGGGCTTATAACTTGGCTTCTGAATATCCTAGAGAGGTCAGGTTTGTTTTAGAGTACTCCATTTAACAGCCCATATTACCTCAAAAAGTAATGGAGTCATTAGCACTTATGGTTTTTAAATGGCACCCAGAATTATGTTGCACGAAGCACAATTTCACATCATTCCGGGTCCATTTGTGTGAAAACAAGGTCCAATCAGGCTGAAACGTTACAAGAAGGTAGAATCTATTGAGTTGTAAGTGATCTGAACGTTTCATGATGATCGCACATTCCTAAGTGGGTCAAACCATGTCCCAAAGGTCACCGGGCCTGGTGTCACTTTAAAGAAGTAGTCCAGTTACACCTTTGTGGGCTTATAACTTGGCTTCTGAATGTCCTAGAGAGGTCAGGCTTGTTTTAGTGTACTTCAATAAACAGCCCCTACAACCACAAAAAGGAATGGAGTCATTAGCATTTATGGTTTTTAAATGGCACCCAGAATTATGTTGCACGAAGCACAATTTCACATCATTCTGGGTTCATTTGTGTGAAAACAAGGTCCAATCAGACTGAAACGTTACAGGAAGGTAGAATCTATTGAGTTGTAAGTGATCTGAACGTTTCATGATGATAGCACTTTCCTAAGGGGGTCAAACCATGTCCCAGAGGTCACCGGATCTGGTGTCAATTTAAAGAAGTAGTCCAGTTACACATTTGTGGGCTTATAACTTGGCTTCTGAATTTCCTAGAGAGATCAGGTTTGTTTTAGTGTACTCCAATCAACAGCCCCTACAACCACAAAAAGGAATGGAGTCATTAGCACTTATGGTTTTTAAATGGCACCCAGAATTATGTTGCACGAAGCACAATTTCACATCATTCTGGGTCCATTTGTGTGAAAACAAGGTCCAGTCAGGCTGAAACGTTACAAGAAGGTAGAATCTGTTGAGTTGTAAGTGATCTGAAAGTTTCATGATGATCGCACATTCCTATAGGGGGTCAAACCATGTCCCAAAGGTCACCGGCCCTGGTGTCACTTTAAAGAAGTAGTCCAGTTACACCTTTGTGGGCTTATAACTTGGCTTCTGAATATCCTAAAGAGGTCAGGTTTGTTTTAGAGTACTCCAATTAACAGCCCCTATTACCTCAAAAAGGAATGGAGTCATTAGCACTTATGGTTTTTAAATGGCACCCAGAATTATGTTGCACGAAGCACAATTTCACATCATTCTGGGTCCATTTGTGTGAAAACAATGTCCAATCAGGCTGAAACGTTACAAGAAGGTAGAATCTATTGAGTTGTAAGTGATCTGAACGTTTCATGATGATCGCACATTCCTAAGTGGGTCAAACCATGTCCCAAAAGTCACCGGATCTGGTGTCACTTTAAAGAAGTAGTCCAGTTACACATTTGTGGGCTTATAACTTGGCTTCTGAATGTCCTAGAGAGATCGGGTTTGTTTTAGTGCACTCCAATCAACAGCCCCTACAACCACAAAAAAGAATTCAGTCATTAGCACTTATGGTTTGTAAATGGCACCCAGAATTATGTTGCACGAAGCACAATTTCACATCATTCTGGGTCCATTTGTTTGAAAACAAGGTCCATTCAGGCTGAAACGTTACAAGAAGGTAGAATCTATTGAGTTGTAAGTAATCTGAACATTTCATGATGATCGCACATTCCTATAGGGGGTCAAACCATGTCCCAAAGGTCACCGGGCCTGGTGTCACTTTAAAGAAGTAGTCCAGTTACACCTTTGTGGGCTTATAACTTGGCTTCTGAATGTCCTAGAGAGATCAGGTTTGTTTTAGTGTATTCCAATCAACAGCCCCTACATCCACAAAAAGGAATGGAGTCATTAGCACTTATGGTTTGTAAATGGCACCCAGAATTATGTTGCACGAAGCACAATTTCACATCATTCTGGGTCCATTTGTGTGAAAACAAGGTCCAATCAGGCTGAAACGTTACAAGAAGGTAGAATCTATTAAGTTGTAAGTGATCTGAATGTTTCATGATGATCGCACATTCCTAAGTGGGTCAAACCATGTCCCAAAGGTCACCAGATCAGGTGTCACTTTAAAGAAGTAGTCCAGTTACACATTTGTGGGCTTATAACTTGGCTTCTGAATGTCCTAGAGAGATCAGGTTTGTTTTAGTGTACTCCAATCAACAGCCCCTACAACCACAAAAAGGAATGGAGTCATTAGCACTTATGGTTTGTAAATGGCACCCAGAATTATGTTGCACGAAGCACAATTTCACATCATTCTGGGTCCATTTGTGTGAAAACAAGGTCCAATCAGGCTGAAACGTTACAAGAAGGTAGAATCTATTGAGTTGTAAGTGATCTGAACGTTTCATGATGATCGCACATTCCTATAGGGGGTCAAACCATGTCCCAAAGGTCACCGGGCCTGGTGTCACTTTAAAGAAGTAGTCCAGTTACACCTTTGTGGGCTTATAACTTGGCTTCTGAATGTCCTAGAGAGATCAGGTTTGTTTTAGTGTACTCCAATCAACAGCCCCTACAACCACAAAAAGGAATGGAGTCATTAGCACTTATGGTTTGTAAATGGCACCCAGAATTATGTTGCACGAAGCACAATTTCACATCATTCTGGGTTCATTTGTGTGAAAACAAGGTCCAATCAGGCTGAAACGTTACAGGAAGGTAGAATCTATTGAGTTGTAAGTGATCTGAACTTTTCATGATGATAGCACTTTCCTAAGGGGGTCAAACCATGTCCCAAAGGTCACCGGATCGGTGTCAATTTAAAGAAGTAGTCCAGTTACACATTTGTGGGCTTATAACTTGGCTTCTGAATGTCCTAGAGTGATCAGGTTTGTTTCAGAGTACTCCAATCAACTACCCCTACAACCACAAAAAAGAATGGAGTCATTTGAACTTATGGTTTGTAAATGGCACCCAGAATTATGTTGCACGAAGCACAATTTCACATCATTCTGGGTCCATATATGTTAAAATCAAGGTCCAATCAGGCTGAAACGTTACAAGAAGGTAGAATCTATTGAGTTGTAAGTGATATGAACGTTTCATGATGATCGCACATTCCTATAGGGGGTCAAATCATGTCCCAAAGGTCAACGGGCCTGGTGTCAATGTAAAGAAGTAGTCCAGTTACACATTTGTGGGCTTATAACTTGGCTTCTGAATGTCCTAGAGTCATCAGGTTTGTTTCAGAGTACTACAATTAACAGCCCCTACAACCACAAAAAGGAATGGAGTCATTAGGACTTATGGTTTGTAAATGGCACCCAGAATTATGATGCACGAAGCACAATTTCACATCATTCTGGGTCCATTTGTGTGAAAACAAGGTCCATTCAGGCTGAAACGTTACAAGAAGGTAGAATCTATTGAGTTGTAAGTGATCTGAACGTTTCATGATGATCGCACATTCCTATAGGGGGTCAAACCATGTCCCAAAGGTCACCGGGCCTGGTGTCACTTTAAATAAGTAGTCCAGTTACACCTTTGTGGGCTTATAACTTGGCTTCTGAATGTCCTTGAGAGGTCAGGCTTGTTTTAGTGTACTCCAATAAACAGCCCCTACAGCCACAAAAAGGAATGGAGTCATTAGCACTTATGGTTTGTAAATGGCGCCCAGAATTATGTTGCACGAAGCACAATTTCACATCATTCTGGGTCCATTTGTGTGAAAACAAGGTCCAATCAGGCTGAAACGTTACAAGAAGGTAGAATATATTGAGTTGTAAGTGATATGAACGTTTCATGATGATCGCACATTCCTATAGGGGGTCAAAC
The DNA here is from genome assembly GCF_043380555.1 of Nothobranchius furzeri. Classification (NCBI taxonomy): domain Eukaryota; kingdom Metazoa; phylum Chordata; class Actinopteri; order Cyprinodontiformes; family Nothobranchiidae; genus Nothobranchius; species Nothobranchius furzeri. Next base: position 4,305,539 of record NC_091747.1, read on the forward strand.
CATGTCCCAAAGGTCACCGGCCCTGGTGTCACTTTAAAGAAGTAGTCCAGTTACACCTTTGTGGGCTTATAACTTGGCTTCTGAATATCCTAAAGAGGTCAGGTTTGTTTTAGAGTACTCCAATTAACAGCCCCTATTACCTCAAAAAGGAATGGAGTCATTAGCACTTATGGTTTTTAAATGGCACCCAGAATTATGTTGCACGAAGCACAATTTAACATGATTCTGGGTCCATTTGTGTGAAAACAAGGTCCAGTCAGGCTGAAACGTTACAAGAAGGTAGAATCTGTTGAGTTGTAAGTGATCTGAAAGTTTCATGATGATCGCACATTCCTATAGGGGGTCAAACCATGTCCCAAAGGTCACCGGCCCTGGTGTCACTTTAAAGAAGTAGTCCAGTTACACCTTTGTGGGCTTATAACTTGGCTTCTGAATATCCTAAAGAGGTCAGGTTTGTTTTAGAGTACTCCAATTAACAGCCCCTATTACCTCAAAAAGGAATGGAGTCATTAGCACTTATGGTTTTTAAATGGCACCCAGAATTATGTTGCACGAAGCACAATTTCACATCATTCTGGGTCCATTTGTGTGAAAACAATGTCCAATCAGGCTGAAACGTTACAAGAAGGTAGAATCTATTGAGTTGTAAGTGATCTGAACGTTTCATGATGATCGCACATTCCTAAGTGGGTCAAACCATGTCCCAAAAGTCACCGGATCTGGTGTCACTTTAAAGAAGTAGTCCAGTTACACATTTGTGGGCTTATAACTTGGCTTCTGAATGTCCTAGAGAGATCAGGTTTGTTTTAGTGCACTCCAATCAACAGCCCCTACAACCACAAAAAAGAATTCAGTCATTAGCACTTATGGTTTGTAAATGGCACCCAGAATTATGTTGCACGAAGCACAATTTCACATCATTCTGGGTCCATTTGTGTGAAAACAAGGTCCAATCAGGCTGAAACGTTACAAGAAGGTAGAATCTATTGAGTTGTAAGTGATATGAACGTTTCATGATGATCGCACATTCCTATAGGGGGTCAAACCATGTCCCAAAGGTCACCGGGCCTGGTGTCACTTTAAAGAAGTAGTCCAGTTACACATTTGTGGCTTTATAACCTGGCTTCTGAATGTCCTAGAGAGATCAGGTTTGTTTTAGTGTACTCCAATCAACAGCCCCTACAACTACAAAAAGGAATGGAGTCATTAGCACTTATGGTTTGTAAATGGCACCCAGAATTATGTTAAACGAAGCACAATTTCACATCATTCTGGGTCCATTTGTGTGAAAACAAGGTCCAATCAGGCTGAAACGTTACAAGAAGGTAGAATCTATTGAGTTGTAAGTGATCTGAAAGTTTCATGATGATCGCACATTCCTAAGTGGGTCAAACCATGTCCCAAAGGTCACCGGATCTGGTGTCACTTTAAAGAAGTAGTCCAGTTACACCTTTGTGGGCTTATAACTTGGCCTCTGAATGTCCTAGAGAGATCAGGTGTGTTTTAGTGTACTCCAATCAACAGCCCATACAACCACAAAAAGGAATGGAGTCATTAGCACTTATGGTTTGTAAATGGCACCCAGAATTATGTTGCACGAAGCACAATTTCACATCATTCTGGGTCCATTTGTTTGAAAACAAGGTCCATTCAGGCTGAAACGTTACAAGAAGGTAGAATCTATTGAGTTGTAAGTGATCTGAACATTTCATGATGATCGCACATTCCTATAGGGGGTCAAACCATGTCCCAAAGGTCACCGGGCCTGGTGTCACTTTAAAGAAGTAGTCCAGTTACACCTTTGTGGGCTTATAACTTGGCTTCTGAATGTCCTAGAGAGATCAGGTTTGTTTTAGTGTATTCCAATCAACAGCCCCTACAACCACAAAAAGGAATGGAGTCATTAGCACTTATGGTTTGTAAATGGCACCCAGAATTATGTTGCACGAAGCACAATTTCACATCATTCTGGGTCCATTTGTGTGAAAACAAGGTCCAATCAGGCTGAAACGTTACAAGAAGGTAGAATCTATTGAGTTGTAAGTGATCTGAACGTTTCATGAGGATCGCACATTCCTAAGTGGGTCAAACCATGTCCCAAAGGTCACCAGATCTGGTGTCACTTTAAAGAAGTAGTCCAGTTACACATTTGTGGGCTTATAACTTGGCTTCTGAATGTCCTAGAGAGATCAGGTTTGTTTTAGTGTACTCCAATCAACAGCCCCTACAACCACAAAAAGGAATGGAGTCATTAGCACTTATGGTTTGTAAACGGCACCCAGAATTATGTTGCACGAAGCACAATTTCACATCATTCTGGGTCCATTTGTGTGAAAACAAGGTCCAATCAGGCTGAAACGTTACAAGAAGGTAGAATCTATTGAGTTGTAAGTGATCTGAACGTTTCATGATGATCGCACATTCCTATAGGGGGTCAAACCATGTCCCAAAGGTCACCGGGCCTGGTGTCAATTTAAAGAAGTAGTCCAGTTACACATTTGTGGGCTTATAACTTGGCATCTGAATGTCCTAGAGTGATCAGGTTTGTTTCAGAGTACTCCAATCAACAGCCCCTACAACCACAAAAAGGAATGGAGTCATTAGCACTTATGGTTTGTAAATGGCACCCAGAATTATGTTGCACGAAGCACAATTTCACATCATTCTGGGTCCATTTGTGTGAAAACAAGGTCCATTCAGGCTGAAACGTTACAAGAAAGTAGAATCTATTCAGTTGTAAGTGATCTGAACGTTTCATGATGATCGCACATTCCTATAGGGGGTCAAACCATGTCCCAAAGTTCACCGGGCCTGGTGTCACTTTAAAGAAGTAGTCCAGTTACACATTTGTGGGCTTATAACTTGGCTTCTGAATGTCCTAGAGAGGTCAGGCTTGTTTTAGTGTACTCCAATCAACAGCCCCTACAGCCACAAAAAGGAATGGAGTCATTAGCACTTATGGTTTTTAAATGGCACCCAGAATTATGTTGCACGAAGCACAATTTCACATCATTCTGGGTCCATTTGTGTGAAAACAAGGTCCAATCAGGCTGAAACGTTACATGAAGGTAGAATCTTTGAGTTGTAAGTGATCTGAATGTTTCATGATGATAGCACTTTCCTAAGGGGGCCAAACCATGTCCCAGAGGTCACCGGATCTGTTGTCAATTTAAAGAAGTAGTCCAGTTACACATTTGTGGGCTTAAAACTTGGCTTCTGAATGTCCTAGAGAGATCAGGTTTTTTTAGTGTACTCCAATCAACAGCCCCTACAACCACAAAAAGGAATGGAGTCATTAGCACTTATGGTTTTTAAATGGCACCCAGAATTATGTTGCACGAAGCACAATTTCACATCATTCTGGGTCCATTTGTGTGAAAACAAGGTCCAGTCAGGCTGAAACGTTACAGGACGGTAGAATCTATTGAGTTGTAAGTGATCTGAACGTTTCATGATGATAGCACTTTCCTAAGGGGGTCAAACCATGTCCCAGAGGTCACCGGATCTGTTGTCAATTTAAAGAAGTAGTCCAGTTACACATTTGTGGGCTTATAACCTGGCTTCTGAATATCCTAAAGAGGTCAGGTTTGTTTTAGAGTACTCCAATTAACAGCCCCCATTACCCCAAAAAGGAATGGAGTCATTAGCACTTATGGTTTTTAAATGGCACCCAGAATTATGTTGCACAAAGCACAATTTCACATCATTCTGGGTCCATTTGTGTGAAAACAAGGTCCAGTCAGGCTGAAACGTTACAGGACGGTAGAATCTATTGAGTTGTAAGTGATCGGAACGTTTCATGATGATCGCACATTCCTATAGGGGGTCAAACCATGTCCCAAAGGTCACCGGGCCTGGTGTCACTTTAAAGAAGTAGTCCAGTTACACCTTTGTGGGCTTATAACTTGGCTTCTGAATGTCCTAGAGAGATCAGGTTTGTTTTAGTGTATTCCAATCAACAGCCCCTACAACCACAAAAAGGAATGGAGTCATTAGCACTTATGGTTTGTAAATGGCACCCAGAATTATGTTGCACGAAGCACAATTTCACATCATTCTGGGTCCATTTGTGTGAAAACAAGGTCCAATCAGGCTGAAACGTTACAAGAAGGTAGAATCTATTGAGTTGTAAGTGATCTGAATGTTTCATGATGATCGCACATTCCTATAGGGGGTCAAACCATGTCCCAAAGGTCACCGGGCCTGGTGTCAATTTAAAGAAGTAGTCCAGTTACACATTTGTGGGCTTATAACTTGGCATCTGAATGTCCTAGAGTGATCAGGTTTGTTTCAGAGTACTCCAATCAACAGCCCCTACAACCACAAAAAGGAATGGAGTCATTAGCACTTATGGTTTGTAAATGGCACCCAGAATTATGTTGCACGAAGCCCAATTTCACATCATTCTGGGTCCATTTGTGTGAAAACAAGGTCCATTCAGGCTGAAACGTTACAAGAAAGTAGAATCTATTCAGTTGTAAGTGATCTGAACGTTTCATGATGATCGCACATTCCTATAGGGGGTCAAACCATGTCCCAAAGTTCACCGGGCCTGGTGTCACTTTAAAGAAGTAGTCCAGTTACACATTTGTGGGCTTATAACTTGGCTTCTGAATGTCCTAGAGAGGTCAGGCTTGTTTTAGTGTACTCCAATCAACAGCCCCTACAGCCACAAAAAGGAATGGAGTCATTAGCACTTATGGTTTTTAAATGGCACCCAGAATTATGTTGCACGAAGCACAATTTCACATCATTCTGGGTCCATTTGTGTGAAAACAAGGTCCAATCAGGCTGAAACGTTACATGAAGGTAGAATCTTTGAGTTGTAAGTGATCTGAATGTTTCATGATGATAGCACTTTCCTAAGGGGGTCAAACCATGTCCCAGAGGTCACCGGATCTGTTGTCAATTTAAAGAAGTAGTCCAGTTACACATTTGTGGGCTTATAACTTGGCTTCTGAATGTCCTAGAGAGGTCAGGCTTGTTTTAGTGTACTTCAATAAACAGCCCCTACAACCACAAAAAGGAATGGAGTCATTAGCACTTATGGTTTTTAAATGGCACCCAGAATTATGTTGCACAAAGCACAATTTCACATCATTCTGGGTTCATTTGTGTGAAAACAAGGTCCAATCAGGCTGAAACGTTACAGGAAGGTAGAATCTATTGAGTTGTAAGTGATCTGAACGTTTCATGATGATAGCACTTTCCTAAGGGGGTCAACCCATGTCCCAGAGGTCACCGGATCTGGTGTCATTTTAAAGAAGTAGTCCAGTTACACATTTGTGGGCTTATAACCTGGCTTCTGAATATCCTAGAGAGATCAGGTTTTTTTAGTGTACTCCAATCAACAGCCCCTACAACCACAAAAAGGAATGGAGTCATTAGCACTTATGGTTTTTAAATGGCACCCAGAATTATGTTGCACGAAGCACAATTTCACATCATTCTGGGTCCATTTGTGTGAAAACAAGGTCCAGTCAGGCTGAAACGTTACAGGACGGTAGAATCTATTGAGTTGTAAGTGATCTGAACGTTTCATGATGATAGCACTTTCCTAAGGGGGTCAAACCATGTCCCAGAGGTCACCGGATCTGTTATCAATTTAAAGAAGTAGTCCAGTTACACATTTGTGGGCTTATAACCTGGCTTCTGAATATCCTAAAGAGGTCAGGTTTGTTTTAGAGTACTCCAATTAACAGCCCCCATTACCCCAAAAAGGAATGGAGTCATTAGCACTTATGGTTTTTAAATGGCACCCAGAATTATGTTGCACAAAGCACAATTTCACATCATTCTGGGACCATTTGTGTGAAAACAAGGTCCAGTCAGGCTGAAACGTTACAGGACGGTAGAATCTATTGAGTTGTAAGTGATCTGAACGTTTCATGATGATAGGACATTCCTAAGGGGGTCAAACCATGTCCCAAAGGTCACCGGGCCTGGTGCCACTTTAAAGAAGTAGTCCAGTTACACCTTTGTGGGCTTATAACTTGGCTTCTGAATGTCCTAGAGAGGTCAGGCTTGTTTTAGTGTACTTCAATAAACAGCCCCTACAACCACAAAAAGGAATGGAGTCATTAGCACTTATGGTTTTTAAATGGCACCCAGAATTATGTTGCACAAAGCACAATTTCACATCATTCTGGGTTCATTTGTGTGAAAACAAGGTCCAATCAGGCTGAAACGTTACAGGAAGGTAGAATCTATTGAGTTGTAAGTGATCTGAACGTTTCATGATGATAGCACTTTCCTAAGGGGGTCAACCCATGTCCCAGAGGTCACCGGATCTGGTGTCAATTTAAAGAAGTAGTCCAGTTACACATTTGTGGGCTTATAACTTGGCTTCTGAATGTCCTAGAGAGATCAGGTTTGTTTTAGTGTACTCCAATCAACAGCCCCTACAACCACAAAAAGGAATGGAGTCATTAGCACTTATGGCTTTTAAATGGCACCCAGAATTATGTTGCACGAAGCACAATTTCACATCATTCTGGGTCCATTTGTGTGAATACAAGGTCCAGTCAGGCTGAAACGTTACAAGAAGGTAGAATCTGTTGAGTTTTAAGTGATCTGAAAGTTTCATGATGATCGCACATTCCTATAGGGGGTCAAACCATGTCCCAAAGGTCACCGGGCCTGGTGTCACTTTAAAGAAGTAGTCCAGTTACACCTTTGTGGGCTTATAACTTGGCTTCTGAATATCCTACAGAGGTCAGGTTTGTTTTAGAGTACTCCAATTAACAGCCCCCATTACCCCAAAAAGGAATGGAGTCATTAGCACTTATGGTTTTTAAATGGCACCCAGAATTATGTTGCACAAAGCACAATTTCACATCATTCTGGGTTCATTTGTGTGAAAACAAGGTCCAATCAGGCTGAATCGTTACAAGAAGGTAGAATCAATTGAGTTTTAAGTGATATGAACGTTTCATGATGATCGCACATTCCTATAGGGGGTCAAACCATGTCCCAAAGGTCACCGGGCCTGGTGTCACTTTAAAGAAGTAGTCCAGTTACACCTTTGTGGGCTTATAACTTGGCTTCTGAATGTCCTAGAGAGATCAGGTTTGTTTTAGTGTACTCCAATCAACAGCCCCTACAACCACAAAAAGGAATGGAGTCATTATGGTTTGTAAATGGCACCCAGAATTATGTTGCATGAAGCACAATTTCACATCATTCTGGGTCCATTTGTGTGAAAACAAGGTCCAATCAGGCTGAATCGTTACAAGACGGTAGAATCTATTGAGTTGTAAGTGATCTGAACGTTTCATGATGATCGCACATTCCTAAGGGGGTCAAACCATGTCCCAAAGGTCACCGGGCCTGGTGTCAATGTAAAGAAGTAGTCCAGTTACACATTTGTGGGCTTATAACTTGGCTTCTGAATGTCCTAGAGTGATCAGGTTTGTTTCAGAGTACTACAATCAACAGCCCCTACAACCACAAAGAGGAATGGAGTCATTAGGACTTATGGTTTGTAAATGGCACCCAGAATTATGATGCACGAAGCACAATTTCACATCATTCTGGGTCCATTTGTGTGAAAACAAGGTCCATTCAGGCTGAAACGTTACAAGAAGGTAGAATCTATTGAGTTGTAAGTGATCTGAACGTTTCATGATGATCGCACATTCCTATAGGGGGTCAAACCATGTCCCAAAGGTCACCGGGCCTGGTGTCACTTTAAAGAAGTAGTCCAGTTACACCTTTGTGGGCTTATAACTTGGCTTCTGAATGTCCTTGAGAGGTCAGGCTTGTTTTAGTGTACTCCAATAAACAGCCCCTACAGCCACAAAAAGGAATGGAGTCATTAGCACTTATGGGTTGTAAATGGCACCCAGAATTATGTGGCACGAAGCAAAATTTCACATCATTCTGGGTTCATTTGTGTGAAAACAAGGTCCAATCAGGCTGAAACGTTACAGGAAGGTAGAATCTATTGAGTTGTAAGTGATCTGAACGTTTCATGATGATAGCACTTTCCTAAGGAGGTAAAACCATGTCCCAAAGGTCACCGGATCGGTGTCAATTTAAAAAAGTAGTCCAGTTACACATTTGTGGGCTTATAACTTGGCTTCTGAATTTCCTAGAGAGATCAGGTTTGTTTTAGTGTACTCCAATCAACAGCCCCTACAACCACAAAAAGGAATGGAGTCATTAGCACTTATGGTTTTTAATTGGCACCCAGAATTATGTTGCACGAAGCACAATTTCACATCATTCTGGGTCCATTTGTGTGAAAACAAGGTCCAGTCAGGCTGAAACGTTACAAGAAGGTAGAATCTGTTGAGTTGTAAGTGATCTGAAAGTTTCATGATGATCGCACATTCCTATAGGGGGTCAAACCATGTCCCAAAGGTCACCGGCCCTGGTGTCACTTTAAAGAAGTAGTCCAGTTACACCTTTGTGGGCTTATAACTTGGCTTCTGAATATCCTAAAGAGGTCAGGTTTGTTTTAGAGTACTCCAATTAACAGCCCCTATTACCTCAAAAAGGAATGGAGTCATTAGCACTTATGGTTTTTAAATGGCACCCAGAATTATGTTGCACGAAGCACAATTTCACATCATTCTGGGTCCATTTGTGTGAAAACAAGGTCCAGTCAGGCTGAAACGTTACAAGAAGGTAGAATCTGTTGAGTTGTAAGTGATCTGAAAGTTTCATGATGATCGCACATTCCTATAGGGGGTCAAACCATGTCCCAAAGGTCACCGGATCTGGTGTCACTTTAAAGAAGTAGTCCAGTTACACATTTGTGGGCTTATAACTTGGCTTCTGAATGTCCTAGAGAGATCAGGTTTGTTTTAGTGCACTCCAATCAACAGCCCCTACAACCACAAAAAATAATTCAGTCATTAGCACTTATGGTTTTTAAATGGCACCCAGAATTATGTTGCACAAAGCACAATTTCAAATCATTCTGGGTTCATTTGTGTGAAAACAAGGTCCAATCAGGCTGAAACGTTACAGGAAGGTAGAATCTATTGAGTTGTAAGTGATCTGAAAGTTTCATGATGATCGCACATTCCTAAGTGGGTCAAACCATGTCCCAAAGGTCACCGGATCTGGTGTCACTTTAAAGAAGTAGTCCAGTTACACATTTGTGGGCTTATAACTTGGCTTCTGAATGTCCTAGAGAGATCAGGTTTGTTTTAGTGTACTCCAATCAACAGCCCATACAACCACAAAAAGGAATGGAGTCATTAGCACTTATGGTTTGTAAATGGCACCCAGAATTATGTTGCACGAAGCACAATTTCACATCATTCTGGGTCCATTTGTTTGAAAACAAGGTCCATTCAGGCTGAAACGTTACAAGAAGGTAGAATCTATTGAGTTGTAAGTGATCTGAACATTTCATGATGATCGCACATTCCTATAGGCGGTCAAACCATGTCCCAAAGGTCACCGGGCCTGGTGTCACTTTAAAGAAGTAGTCCAGTTACACCTTTGTGGGCTTATAACTTGGCTTCTGAATGTCCTAGAGAGATCAGGTTTGTTTTAGTGTATTCCAATCAACAGCCCCTACAACCACAAAAAGGAATGGAGTCATTAGCACTTATGGTTTGTAAATGGCACCAAGAATTATGTTAAACGAAGCACAATTTCACATCATTCTGGGTCCATTTGTGTGAAAACAAGGTCCAATCAGGCTGAAACGTTACAGGAAGGTAGAATCTGTTGAATTGTAAGTGATCTGAAAGTTTCATGATGATCGCACATTCCTATAGGGGGTCAAACCATGTCCCAAAGGTCACCGGCCCTGGTGTCACTTTAAAGAAGTAGTCCAGTTACACATTTGTGGGCTTATAACTTGGCTTCTGAATATCCTAAAGAGGTCAGGTTTGTTTTAGAGTACTCCAATTAACAGCCCCTATTACCTCAAAAAGGAATGGAGTCATTAGCACTTATGGTTTTTAAATGGCACCCAGAATTATGTTGCACGAAGCACAATTTCACATCATTCTGGGTCCATTTGTGTGAAAACAAGGTCCAATCAGGCTGAAACGTTACATGAAGGTAGAATCTTTGAGTTGTAAGTGATCTGAATGTTTCATGATGATAGCACTTTCCTAAGGGGGCCAAACCATGTCCCAGAGGTCACCGGATCTGTTGTCAATTTAAAGAAGTAGTCCAGTTACACATTTGTGGGCTTAAAACTTGGCTTCTGAATGTCCTAGAGAGATCAGGTTTTTTTAGTGTACTCCAATCAACAGCCCCTACAACCACAAAAAGGAATGGAGTCATTAGCACTTATGGTTTTTAAATGGCACCCAGAATTATGTTGCACGAAGCACAATTTCACATCATTCTGGGTCCATTTGTGTGAAAACAAGGTCCAGTCAGGCTGAAACGTTACAGGACGGTAGAATCTATTGAGTTGTAAGTGATCTGAACGTTTCATGATGATAGCACTTTCCTAAGGGGGTCAAACCATGTCCCAGAGGTCACCGGATCTGTTGTCAATTTAAAGAAGTAGTCCAGTTACACATTTGTGGGCTTATAACCTGGCTTCTGAATATCCTAAAGAGGTCAGGTTTGTTTTAGAGTACTCCAATTAACAGCCCCCATTACCCCAAAAAGGAATGGAGTCATTAGCACTTATGGTTTTTAAATGGCACCCAGAATTATGTTGCACAAAGCACAATTTCACATCATTCTGGGTCCATTTGTGTGAAAACAAGGTCCAGTCAGGCTGAAACGTTACAGGACGGTAGAATCTATTGAGTTGTAAGTGATCGGAACGTTTCATGATGATCGCACATTCCTATAGGGGGTCAAACCATGTCCCAAAGGTCACCGGGCCTGGTGTCACTTTAAAGAAGTAGTCCAGTTACACCTTTGTGGGCTTATAACTTGGCTTCTGAATGTCCTAGAGAGATCAGGTTTGTTTTAGTGTATTCCAATCAACAGCCCCTACAACCACAAAAAGGAATGGAGTCATTAGCACTTATGGTTTGTAAATGGCACCCAGAATTATGTTGCACGAAGCACAATTTCACATCATTCTGGGTCCATTTGTGTGAAAACAAGGTCCAATCAGGCTGAAACGTTACAAGAAGGTAGAATCTATTGAGTTGTAAGTGATCTGAACGTTTCATGATGATCGCACATTCCTAAGTGGGTCAAACCATGTCCCAAAGGTCACCAGATCTGGTGTCACTTTAAAGAAGTAGTCCAGTTACACATTTGTGGGCTTATAACTTGGCTTCTGAATGTCCTAGAGAGATCAGGTTTGTTTTATTGTACTCCAATCAACAGCCCCTACAACCACAAAAAGGAATGGAGTCATTAGCACTTATGGTTTGTAAATGGCACCCAGAATTATGTTGCACGAAGCACAATTTCACATCATTCTGGGTCCATTTGTGTGAAAACAAGGTCCAATCAGGCTGAAACGTTACAAGAAGGTAGAATCTATTGAGTTGTAAGTGATCTGAATGTTTCATGATGATCGCACATTCCTATAGGGGGTCAAACCATGTCCCAAAGGTCACCGGGCCTGGTGTCAATTTAAAGAAGTAGTCCAGTTACACATTTGTGGGCTTATAACTTGGCATCTGAATGTCCTAGAGTGATCAGGTTTGTTTCAGAGTACTCCAATCAACAGCCCCTACAACCACAAAAAGGAATGGAGTCATTAGCACTTATGGTTTGTAAATGGCACCCAGAATTATGTTGCACGAAGCCCAATTTCACATCATTCTGGGTCCATTTGTGTGAAAACAAGGTCCATTCAGGCTGAAACGTTACAAGAAAGTAGAATCTATTCAGTTGTAAGTGATCTGAACGTTTCATGATGATCGCACATTCCTATAGGGGGTCAAACCATGTCCCAAAGTTCACCGGGCCTGGTGTCACTTTAAAGAAGTAGTCCAGTTACACATTTGTGGGCTTATAACTTGGCTTCTGAATGTCCTAGAGAGGTCAGGCTTGTTTTAGTGTACTCCAATCAACAGCCCCTACAGCCACAAAAAGGAATGGAGTCATTAGCACTTATGGTTTTTAAATGGCACCCAGAATTATGTTGCACGAAGCACAATTTCACATCATTCTGGGTCCATTTGTGTGAAAACAAGGTCCAATCAGGCTGAAACGTTACATGAAGGTAGAATCTTTGAGTTGTAAGTGATCTGAATGTTTCATGATGATAGCACTTTCCTAAGGGGGTCAAACCATGTCCCAGAGGTCACCGGATCTGTTGTCAATTTAAAGAAGTAGTCCAGTTACACATTTGTGGGCTTATAACTTGGCTTCTGAATGTCCTAGAGAGGTCAGGCTTGTTTTAGTGTACTTCAATAAACAGCCCCTACAACCACAAAAAGGAATGGAGTCATTAGCACTTATGGTTTTTAAATGGCACCCAGAATTATGTTGCACAAAGCACAATTTCACATCATTCTGGGTTCATTTGTGTGAAAACAAGGTCCAATCAGGCTGAAACGTTACAGGAAGGTAGAATCTATTGAGTTGTAAGTGATCTGAACGTTTCATGATGATAGCACTTTCCTAAGGGGGTCAACCCATGTCCCAGAGGTCACCGGATCTGGTGTCATTTTAAAGAAGTAGTCCAGTTACACATTTGTGGGCTTATAACCTGGCTTCTGAATATCCTAGAGAGATCAGGTTTTTTTAGTGTACTCCAATCAACAGCCCCTACAACCACAAAAAGGAATGGAGTCATTAGCACTTATGGTTTTTAAATGGCACCCAGAATTATGTTGCACGAAGCACAATTTCACATCATTCTGGGTCCATTTGTGTGAAAACAAGGTCCAGTCAGGCTGAAACGTTACAGGACGGTAGAATCTATTGAGTTGTAAGTGATCTGAACGTTTCATGATGATAGCACTTTCCTAAGGGGGTCAAACCATGTCCCAGAGGTCACCGGATCTGTTATCAATTTAAAGAAGTAGTCCAGTTACACATTTGTGGGCTTATAACCTGGCTTCTGAATATCCTAAAGAGGTCAGGTTTGTTTTAGAGTACTCCAATTAACAGCCCCCATTACCCCAAAAAGGAATGGAGTCATTAGCACTTATGGTTTTTAAATGGCACCCAGAATTATGTTGCACAAAGCACAATTTCACATCATTCTGGGACCATTTGTGTGAAAACAAGGTCCAGTCAGGCTGAAACGTTACAGGACGGTAGAATCTATTGAGTTGTAAGTGATCTGAACGTTTCATGATGATAGGACATTCCTAAGGGGGTCAAACCATGTCCCAAAGGTCACCGGGCCTGGTGCCACTTTAAAGAAGTAGTCCAGTTACACCTTTGTGGGCTTATAACTTGGCTTCTGAATGTCCTAGAGAGGTCAGGCTTGTTTTAGTGTACTTCAATAAACAGCCCCTACAACCACAAAAAGGAATGGAGTCATTAGCACTTATGGTTTTTAAATGGCACCCAGAATTATGTTGCACAAAGCACAATTTCACATCATTCTGGGTTCATTTGTGTGAAAACAAGGTCCAATCAGGCTGAAACGTTACAGGAAGGTAGAATCTATTGAGTTGTAAGTGATCTGAACGTTTCATGATGATAGCACTTTCCTAAGGGGGTCAACCCATGTCCCAGAGGTCACCGGATCTGGTGTCAATTTAAAGAAGTAGTCCAGTTACACATTTGTGGGCTTATAACTTGGCTTCTGAATGTCCTAGAGAGATCAGGTTTGTTTTAGTGTACTCCAATCAACAGCCCCTACAACCACAAAAAGGAATGGAGTCATTAGCACTTATGGCTTTTAAATGGCACCCAGAATTATGTTGCACGAAGCACAATTTCACATCATTCTGGGTCCATTTGTGTGAATACAAGGTCCAGTCAGGCTGAAACGTTACAAGAAGGTAGAATCTGTTGAGTTTTAAGTGATCTGAAAGTTTCATGATGATCGCACATTCCTATAGGGGGTCAAACCATGTCCCAAAGGTCACCGGGCCTGGTGTCACTTTAAAGAAGTAGTCCAGTTACACCTTTGTGGGCTTATAACTTGGCTTCTGAATATCCTACAGAGGTCAGGTTTGTTTTAGAGTACTCCAATTAACAGCCCCCATTACCCCAAAAAGGAATGGAGTCATTAGCACTTATGGTTTTTAAATGGCACCCAGAATTATGTTGCACAAAGCACAATTTCACATCATTCTGGGTTCATTTGTGTGAAAACAAGGTCCAATCAGGCTGAATCGTTACAAGAAGGTAGAATCAATTGAGTTTTAAGTGATATGAACGTTTCATGATGATCGCACATTCCTATAGGGGGTCAAACCATGTCCCAAAGGTCACCGGGCCTGGTGTCACTTTAAAGAAGTAGTCCAGTTACACCTTTGTGGGCTTATAACTTGGCTTCTGAATGTCCTAGAGAGATCAGGTTTGTTTTAGTGTACTCCAATCAACAGCCCCTACAACCACAAAAAGGAATGGAGTCATTATGGTTTGTAAATGGCACCCAGAATTATGTTGCATGAAGCACAATTTCACATCATTCTGGGTCCATTTGTGTGAAAACAAGGTCCAATCAGGCTGAATCGTTACAAGACGGTAGAATCTATTGAGTTGTAAGTGATCTGAACGTTTCATGATGATCGCACATTCCTAAGGGGGTCAAACCATGTCCCAAAGGTCACCGGGCCTGGTGTCAATGTAAAGAAGTAGTCCAGTTACACATTTGTGGGCTTATAACTTGGCTTCTGAATGTCCTAGAGTGATCAGGTTTGTTTCAGAGTACTACAATCAACAGCCCCTACAACCACAAAGAGGAATGGAGTCATTAGGACTTATGGTTTGTAAATGGCACCCAGAATTATGATGCACGAAGCACAATTTCACATCATTCTGGGTCCATTTGTGTGAAAACAAGGTCCATTCAGGCTGAAACGTTACAAGAAGGTAGAATATATTGAGTTGTAAGTGATCTGAACGTTTCATGATGATCGCACATTCCTATAGGGGGTCAAACCATGTCCCAAAGGTCACCGGGCCTGGTGTCACTTTAAAGAAGTAGTCCAGTTACACCTTTGTGGGCTTATAACTTGGCTTCTGAATGTCCTTGAGAGGTCAGGCTTGTTTTAGTGTACTCCAATAAACAGCCCCTACAGCCACAAAAAGGAATGGAGTCATTAGCACTTATGGGTTGTAAATGGCACCCAGAATTATGTGGCACGAAGCAAAATTTCACATCATTCTGGGTTCATTTGTGTGAAAACAAGGTCCAATCAGGCTGAAACGTTACAGGAAGGTAGAATCTATTGAGTTGTAAGTGATCTGAACGTTTCATGATGATAGCACTTTCCTAAGGAGGTAAAACCATGTCCCAAAGGTCACCGGATCGGTGTCAATTTAAAAAAGTAGTCCAGTTACACATTTGTGGGCTTATAACTTGGCTTCTGAATTTCCTAGAGAGATCAGGTTTGTTTTAGTGTACTCCAATCAACAGCCCCTACAACCACAAAAAGGAATGGAGTCATTAGCACTTATGGTTTTTAATTGGCACCCAGAATTATGTTGCACGAAGCACAATTTCACATCATTCTGGGTCCATTTGTGTGAAAACAAGGTCCAGTCAGGCTGAAACGTTACAAGAAGGTAGAATCTGTTGAGTTGTAAGTGATCTGAAAGTTTCATGATGATCGCACATTCCTATAGGGGGTCAAACCATGTCCCAAAGGTCACCGGCCCTGGTGTCACTTTAAAGAAGTAGTCCAGTTACACCTTTGTGGGCTTATAACTTGGCTTCTGAATATCCTAAAGAGGTCAGGTTTGTTTTAGAGTACTCCAATTAACAGCCCCTATTACCTCAAAAAGGAATGGAGTCATTAGCACTTATGGTTTTTAAATGGCACCCAGAATTATGTTGCACGAAGCACAATTTCACATCATTCTGGGTCCATTTGTGTGAAAACAAGGTCCAGTCAGGCTGAAACGTTACAAGAAGGTAGAATCTGTTGAGTTGTAAGTGATCTGAAAGTTTCATGATGATCGCACATTCCTATAGGGGGTCAAACCATGTCCCAAAGGTCACCGGATCTGGTGTCACTTTAAAGAAGTAGTCCAGTTACACATTTGTGGGCTTATAACTTGGCTTCTGAATGTCCTAGAGAGATCAGGTTTGTTTTAGTGCACTCCAATCAACAGCCCCTACAACCACAAAAAATAATTCAGTCATTAGCACTTATGGTTTTTAAATGGCACCCAGAATTATGTTGCACAAAGCACAATTTCAAATCATTCTGGGTTCATTTGTGTGAAAACAAGGTCCAATCAGGCTGAAACGTTACAGGAAGGTAGAATCTATTGAGTTGTAAGTGATCTGAAAGTTTCATGATGATCGCACATTCCTAAGTGGGTCAAACCATGTCCCAAAGGTCACCGGATCTGGTGTCACTTTAAAGAAGTAGTCCAGTTACACATTTGTGGGCTTATAACTTGGCTTCTGAATGTCCTAGAGAGATCAGGTTTGTTTTAGTGTACTCCAATCAACAGCCCATACAACCACAAAAAGGAATGGAGTCATTAGCACTTATGGTTTGTAAATGGCACCCAGAATTATGTTGCACGAAGCACAATTTCACATCATTCTGGGTCCATTTGTTTGAAAACAAGGTCCATTCAGGCTGAAACGTTACAAGAAGGTAGAATCTATTGAGTTGTAAGTGATCTGAACATTTCATGATGATCGCACATTCCTATAGGCGGTCAAACCATGTCCCAAAGGTCACCGGGCCTGGTGTCACTTTAAAGAAGTAGTCCAGTTACACCTTTGTGGGCTTATAACTTGGCTTCTGAATGTCCTAGAGAGATCAGGTTTGTTTTAGTGTATTCCAATCAACAGCCCCTACAACCACAAAAAGGAATGGAGTCATTAGCACTTATGGTTTGTAAATGGCACCAAGAATTATGTTAAACGAAGCACAATTTCACATCATTCTGGGTCCATTTGTGTGAAAACAAGGTCCAATCAGGCTGAAACGTTACAGGAAGGTAGAATCTGTTGAATTGTAAGTGATCTGAAAGTTTCATGATGATCGCACATTCCTATAGGGGGTCAAACCATGTCCCAAAGGTCACCGGCCCTGGTGTCACTTTAAAGAAGTAGTCCAGTTACACATTTGTGGGCTTATAACTTGGCTTCTGAATATCCTAAAGAGGTCAGGTTTGTTTTAGAGTACTCCAATTAACAGCCCCTATTACCTCAAAAAGGAATGGAGTCATTAGCACTTATGGTTTTTAAATGGCACCCAGAATTATGTTGCACGAAGCACAATTTCACATCATTCTGGGTCCATTTGTGTGAAAACAATGTCCAATCAGGCTGAAACGTTACAAGAAGGTAGAATCTATTGAGTTGTAAGTGATCTGAACGTTTCATGATGATCGCACATTCCTAAGTGGGTCAAACCATGTCCCAAAAGTCACCGGATCTGGTGTCACTTTAAAGAAGTAGTCCAGTTACACATTTGTGGGCTTATAACTTGGCTTCTGAATGTCCTAGAGAGATCAGGTTTGTTTTAGTGCACTCCAATCAACAGCCCCTACAACCACAAAAAATAATTCAGTCATTAGCACTTATGGTTTGTAAATGGCACCCAGAATTATGTTGCACGAAGCACAATTTCACATCATTCTGGGTCCATTTGTGTGAAAACAAGGTCCAATCAGGCTGAAACATTACAAGAAGGTAGAATCAATTGAGTTGTAAGTGATATGAACGTTTCATGATGATCGCACATTCCTATAGGGGGTCAAACCATGTCCCAAAGGTCACCGGGCCTGGTGTCACTTTAAAGAAGTAGTCCAGTTACACATTTGTGGCTTTATAACCTGGCTTCTGAATGTCCTAGAGAGATCAGGTTTGTTTTAGTGTACTCCAATCAACAGCCCCTACAATTACAAAAAGGAATGGAGTCATTAGCACTTATGGTTTGTAAATGGCACCCAGAATTATGTTAAACGAAGCACAATTTCACATCATTCTGGGTCCATTTGTGTGAAAACAAGGTCCAATCAGGCTGAAACGTTACAAGAAGGTAGAATCTATTGAGTTGTAAGTGATCTGAAAGTTTCATGATGATCGCACATTCCTAAGTGGGTCAAACCATGTCCCAAAGGTCACCGGATCTGGTGTCACTTTAAAGAAGTAGTCCAGTTACACATTTGTGGGCTTATAACTTGGCTGCTGAATGTCCTAGAGAGATCAGGTTTGTTTTAGTGTACTCCAATCAACAGCCCATACAACCACAAAAAGGAATGGAGTCATTAGCACTTATGGTTTGTAAATGGCACCCAGAATTATGTTGCACGAAGCACAATTTCACATCATTCTGGGTCCATTTGTTTGAAAACAAGGTCCATTCAGGCTGAAACGTTACAAGAAGGTAGAATCTATTGAGTTGTAAGTGATCTGAACATTTCATGATGATCGCACATTCCTATAGGCGGTCAAACCATGTCCCAAAGGTCACCAGATCTGGTGTCACTTTAAAGAAGTAGTCCAGTTACACATTTGTGGGCTTATAACTTGGCTTCTGAATGTCCTAGAGAGATCAGGTTTGTTTTAGTGTACTCCAATCAAGAGCCCCTACAACCACAAAAAGGAATGGAGTCAGCACTTATGGTTTGTAAATGGCACCCAGAATTATGTTGCACGAAGCACAATTTCACATCATTCTGGGTCCATTTGTGTGAAAACAAGGTCCAATCAGGCTGAAACGTTACAAGAAGGTAGAATCTATTGAGTTGTAAGTGATCTGAACATTTCATGATGATCGCACATTCCTATAGGGGGTCAAACCATGTCCCAAAGGTCACCGGGCCTGGTGTCACTTTAAAGAAGTAGTCCAGTTACACCTTTGTGGGCTTATAACTTGGCTTCTGAATGTCCTAGAGAGATCAGGTTTGTTTTAGTGTACTCCAATCAACAGCCCCTACAACCACAAAAAGGAATGGAGTCATTAGCACTTATGGTTTGTAAATGGCACCCAGAATTATGTTGCACGAAGCACAATTTCACATCATTCTGGGTTCATTTGTGTGAAAACAAGGTCCAATCAGGCTGAAACGTTACAGGAAGGTAGAATCTATTGAGTTGTAAGTGATCTGAACTTTTCATGATGATAGCACTTTCCTAAGGGTTGTCAAACCATGTCCCTTAGGTCACCGGATCGGTGTCAATTTAAAGAAGTAGTCCAGTTACACATTTGTGGGCTTATAACTTGGCATCTGAATGTCCTAGAGTGATCAGGTTTGTTTCAGAGTACTCCAATCAACAGCCCCTACAACCACAAAAAGGAATGGAGTCATTAGCACTTATGGTTTGTAAATGGCACCCAGAATTATGTTGCACGAAGCACAATTTCACATCATTCTGGGTCCATTTGTGTGAAAACAAGGTCCATTCAGGCTTAAACGTTACAAGAAAGTAGAATCTATTCAGTTGTAAGTGATCTGAACGTTTCATGATGATCGCACATTCCTATAGGGGGTCAAACCATGTCCCAAAGGTCACCGGGCCTGGTGTCACTTTAAAGAAGTAGTCCAGTTACACATTTGTGGGCTTATAACTTGGCTTCTGAATGTCCTAGAGAGGTCAGGCTTGTTTTAGTGTACTCCAATCAACAGCCCCTACAGCCACAAAAAGGAATGGAGTCATTAGCACTTATGGTTTTTAAATGGCACCCAGATTTATGTTGCACGAAGCACAATTTCACATCATTCTGGGTCCATTTGTGTGAAAACAAGGTCCAATCAGGCTGAAACGTTACATGAAGGTAGAATCTTTGAGTTGTAAGTGATCTGAATGTTTCATGATGATAGCACTTTCCTAAGGGGGTCAAACCATGTCCCAGAGGTCACCGGATCTGTTGTCAATTTAAAGAAGAAGTCCAGTTACACATTTGTGGGCTTATAACTTGGCTTCTGAATGTCCTAGAGAGATCAGGTTTGTTTTAGTGTACTCCAATCAACAGCCCCTACAACCACAAAAAGGAATGGAGTCATTAGCACTTATGGTTTTTAAATGGCACCCAGAATTATGTTGCACGAAGCACAATTTCACATCATTCTGGGTCCATTTGTGTGAAAACAAGGTCCAGTCAGGCTGAAACGTTACAGGACGGTAGAATCTATTGAGTTGTAAGTGATCTGAACGTTTCATGATGATAGCACTTTCCTAAGGGGGTCAAACCATGTCCCAGAGGTCACCGGATCTGTTGTCAATTTAAAGAAGTAGTCCAGTTACACATTTGTGGGCTTATAACCTGGCTTCTGAATATCCTAAAGAGGTCAGGTTTGTTTTAGAGTACTCCAATTAACAGCCCCCATTACCCCAAAAAGGAATGGAGTCATTAGCACTTATGGTTTTTAAATGGCACCCAGAATTATGTTGCACAAAGCACAATTTCACATCATTCTGGGTCCATTTGTGTGAAAACAAGGTCCAGTCAGGCTGAAACGTTACAGGACGGTAGAATCTATTGAGTTGTAAGTGATCTGAACGTTTCATGATGATAGGACATTCCTAAGGGGGTCAAACCATGTCCCAAAGGTCACAGGGCCTGGTGCCACTTTAAAGAAGTAGTCCAGTTACACCTTTGTGGGCTTATAACTTGGCTTCTGAATGTCCTAGAGAGGTCAGGCTTGTTTTAGTGTACTTCAATAAACAGCCCCTACAACCACAAAAAGGAATGGAGTCATTAGCACTTATGGTTTTTAAATGGCACCCAGAATTATGTTGCACAAAGCACAATTTCACATCATTCTGGGTTCATTTGTGTGAAAACAAGGTCCAATCAGGCTGAAACGTTACAGGAAGGTAGAATCTATTGAGTTGTAAGTGATCTGAACGTTTCATGATGATAGCACTTTCCTAAGGGGGTCAAACCATGTCCCAGAGGTCACCGGATCTGGTGTCAATTTAAAGAAGTAGTCCAGTTACACATTTGTGGGCTTATAACTTGGCTTCTGAATGTCCTAGAGAGATCAGGTTTGTTTTAGTGTACTCCAATCAACAGCCCCTACAACCACAAAAAGGAATGGAGTCATTAGCACTTATGGCTTTTAAATGGCACCCAGAATTATGTTGCACGAAGCACAATTTCACATCATTCTGGGTCCATTTGTGTGAAAACAAGGTCCAGTCAGGCTGAAACGTTACAAGAAGGTAGAATCTGTTGAGTTGTAAGTGATCTGAAAGTTTCATGATGATCGCACATTCCTATAGGGGGTCAAACCATGTCCCAAAGGTCACCGGGCCTGGTGTCACTTTAAAGAAGTAGTCCAGTTACACCTTTGTGGGCTTATAACTTGGCTTCTGAATATCCTACAGAGGTCAGGTTTGTTTTAGAGTACTCCAATTAACAGCCCCCATTACCCCAAAAAGGAATGGAGTCATTAGCACTTATGGTTTTTAAATGGCACCAAGAATTATGTTGCACAAAGCACAATTTCACATCATTCTGGGTTCATTTGTGTGAAAACAAGGTCCAATCAGGCTGAATCGTTACAAGAAGGTAGAATCAATTGAGTTTTAAGTGATATGAACGTTTCATGATGATCGCACATTCCTATAGGGGGTCAAACCATGTCCCAAATGTCACCGGGCCTGGTGTCACTTTAAAGAAGTAGTCCAGTTACACATTTGTGGGCTTATAACTTGGCTTCTGAATGTCCTAGAGAGATCAGGTTTGTTTTAGTGTACTCCAATCAACAGCCCATACAACCACAAAAAGGAATGGAGTCATTAGCACTTATGGTTTGTAAATGGCACCCAGAATTATGTTGCACGAAGCACAATTTCACATCATTCTGGGTCCATTTGTTTGAAAACAAGGTCCATTCAGGCTGAAACGTTACAAGAAGGTAGAATCTATTGAGTTGTAAGTGATCTGAACATTTCATGATGATCGCACATTCCTATAGGCGGTCAAACCATGTCCCAAAGGTCACCGGGCCTGGTGTCACTTTAAAGAAGTAGTCCAGTTACACCTTTGTGGGCTTATAACTTGGCTTCTGAATGTCCTAGAGAGATCAGGTTTGTTTTAGTGTATTCCAATCAACAGCCCCTACAACCACAAAAAGGAATGGAGTCATTAGCACTTATGGTTTGTAAATGGCACCAAGAATTATGTTGCACGAAGCACAATTTCACATCATTCTGGGTCCATTTGTGTGAAAACAAGGTCCAATCAGGCTGAAACGTTACAAGAAGGTAGAATCTATTGAGTTGTAAGTGATCTGAACGTTTCATGATTATCGCACATTCCTAAGGGGGTCAAACCATGTCCCAAAGGTCACCAGATCTGGTGTCACTTTAAAGAAGTAGTCCAGTTACACATTTGTGGGCTTATAACTTGGCTTCTGAATGTCCTAGAGAGATCAGGTTTGTTTTAGTGTACTCCAATCAAGAGCCCCTACAACCACAAAAAGGAATGGAGTCATTATCACTTATGGTTTGTAAATGGCACCCAGAATTATGTTGCACGAAGCACAATTTCACATCATTCTGGGTCCATTTGTGTGAAAACAAGGTCCAATCAGGCTGAAACGTTACAAGAAGGTAGAATCTATTGAGTTGTAAGTGATCTGAACATTTCATGATGATCGCACATTCCTATAGGGGGTCAAACCATGTCCCAAAGGTCACCGGGCCTGGTGTCACTTTAAAGAAGTAGTCCAGTTACACCTTTGTGGGCTTATAACTTGGCTTCTGAATGTCCTAGAGAGATCAGGTTTGTTTTAGTGTACTCCAATCAACAGCCCCTACAACCACAAAAAGGAATGGAGTCATTAGCACTTATGGTTTGTAAATGGCAACCAGAATTATGTTGCACGAAGCACAATTTCACATCATTCTGGGTTCATTTGTGTGAAAACAAGGTCCAATCAGGCTGAAACGTTACAGGAAGGTAGAATCTATTGAGTTGTAAGTGATCTGAACTTTTCATGATGATAGCACTTTCCTAAGGGTTGTCAAACCATGTCCCTTAGGTCACCGGATCGGTGTCAATTTAAAGAAGTAGTCCAGTTACACATTTGTGGGCTTATAACTTGGCATCTGAATGTCCTAGAGTGATCAGGTTTGTTTCAGAGTACTCCAGTCAACAGCCCCTACAACCACAAAAAGGAATGGAGTCATTAGCACTTATGGTTTGTAAATGGCACCCAGAATTATGTTGCACGAAGCACAATTTCACATCATTCTGGGTCCATTTGTGTGAAAACAAGGTCCATTCAGGCTGAAACGTTACAAGAAAGTAGAATCTATTCAGTTGTAAGTGATCTGAACGTTTCATGATGATCGCACATTCCTATAGGGGGTCAAACCATGTCCCAAAGGTCACCGGGCCTGGTGTCACTTTAAAGAAGTAGTCCAGTTACACATTTGTGGGCTTATAACTTGGCTTCTGAATGTCCTAGAGAGGTCAGGCTTGTTTTAGTGTACTCCAATCAACAGCCCCTACAGCCACAAAAAGGAATGGAGTCATTAGCACTTATGGTTTTTAAATGGCACCCAGAATTATGTTGCACGAAGCACAATTTCACATCATTCTGGGTCCATTTGTGTGAAAACAAGGTCCAATCAGGCTGAAACGTTACATGAAGGTAGAATCTTTGAGTTGTAAGTGATCTGAATGTTTCATGATGATAGCACTTTCCTAAGGGGGTCAAACCATGTCCCAGAGGTCACCGGATCTGTTGTCAATTTAAAGAAGTAGTCCAGTTACACATTTGTGGGCTTTTAACTTGGCTTCTGAATGTCCTAGAGAGATCAGGTTTGTTTTAGTGTACTCCAATCAACAGCCCCTACAACCACAAAAAGGAATGGAGTCATTAGCACTTATGGTTTTTAAATGGCACCCAGAATTATGTTGCACGAAGCACAATTTCACATCATTCTGGGTCCATTTGTGTGAAAACAAGGTCCAGTCAGGCTGAAACGTTACAGGACGGTAGAATCTATTGAGTTGTAAGTGATCTGAACGTTTCATGATGATAGCACTTTCCTAAGGGGGTCAAACCATGTCCCAGAGGTCACCGGATCTGTTGTCAATTTAAAGAAGTAGTCCAGTTACACATTTGTGGGCTTATAACCTGGCTTCTGAATATCCTAAAGAGGTCAGGTTTGTTTTAGAGTACTCCAATTAACAGCCCCCATTACCCCAAAAAGGAATGGAGTCATTAGCACTTATGGTTTTTAAATGGCACCCAGAATTATGTTGCACAAAGCACAATTTCACATCATTCTGGGTCCATTTGTGTGAAAACAAGGTCCAGTCAGGCTGAAACGTTACAGGACGGTAGAATCTATTGAGTTGTAAGTGATCTGAACGTTTCATGATGATAGGACATTCCTAAGGGGGTCAAACCATGTCCCAAAGGTCACCGGGCCTGGTGCCACTTTAAAGAAGTAGTCCAGTTACACCTTTGTGGGCTTATAACTTGGCTTCTGAATGTCCTAGAGAGGTCAGGCTTGTTTTAGTGTACTTCAATAAACAGCCCCTACAACCACAAAAAGGAATGGAGTCATTAGCACTTATGGTTTTTAAATGGCACCCAGAATTATGTTGCACAAAGCACAATTTCACATAATTCTGGGTTCATTTGTGTGAAAACAAGGTCCAATCAGGCTGAAACGTTACAGGAAGGTAGAATCTATTGAGTTGTAAGTGATCTGAACGTTTCATGATGATAGCACTTTCCTAAGGGGGTCAAACCATGTCCCAGAGGTCACCGGATCTGGTGTCAATTTAAAGAAGTAGTCCAGTTACACATTTGTGGGCTTATAACTTGGCTTCTGAATGTCCTAGAGAGATCAGGTTTGTTTTAGTGTACTCCAATCAACAGCCCCTACAACCACAAAAAGGAATGGAGTCATTAGCACTTATGGCTTTTAAATGGCACCCAGAATTATGTTGCACGAAGCACAATTTCACATCATTCTGGGTCCATTTGTGTGAAAACAAGGTCCAGTCAGGCTGAAACGTTACAAGAAGGTAGAATCTGTTGAGTTGTAAGTGATCTGAAAGTTTCATGATGATCGCACATTCCTATAGGGGGTCAAACCATGTCCCAAAGGTCACCGGGCCTGGTGTCACTTTAAAGAAGTAGTCCAGTTACACCTTTGTGGGCTTATAACTTGGCTTCTGAATATCCTACAGAGGTCAGGTTTGTTTTAGAGTACTCCAATTAACAGCCCCCATTACCCCAAAAAGGAATGGAGTCATTAGCACTTATGGTTTTTAAATGGCACCCAGAATTATGTTGCACAAAGCACAATTTCACATCATTCTGGGTTCATTTGTGTGAAAACAAGGTCCAATCAGGCTGAATCGTTACAAGAAGGTAGAATCAATTGAGTTTTAAGTGATATGAACGTTTCATGATGATCGCACATTCCTAAAGGGGGTCAAACCATGTCCCAAAGGTCACCGGGCCTGGTGTCACTTTAAAGAAGTAGTCCAGTTACACCTTTGTGGGCTTATAACTTGGCTTCTGAATGTCCTAGAGAGATCAGGTTTGTTTTAGTGTACTCCAATCAACAGCCCCTACAACCACAAAAAGGAATGGAGTCATTATGGTTTGTAAATGGCACCCAGAATTATGTTGCATGAAGCACAATTTCACATCATTCTGGGTCCATTTGTGTGAAAACAAGGTCCAATCAGGCTGAAACGTTACAAGAAGGTAGAATCTATTGAGTTGTAAGTGATCTGAACGTTTCATGATGATCGCACATTCCTAAGGGGGTCAAACCATGTCCCAAAGGTCACCGGGCCTGGTGTCACTTTAAAGAAGTAGTCCAGTTACACCTTTGTGGGCTTATAACTTGGCTTCTGAATATCCTAGAGAGGTC
This sequence comes from Nothobranchius furzeri, assembly GCF_043380555.1. NCBI lineage: Eukaryota > Metazoa > Chordata > Actinopteri > Cyprinodontiformes > Nothobranchiidae > Nothobranchius > Nothobranchius furzeri. Next base: position 4,331,391 of record NC_091747.1, read on the forward strand.
AGGTTTAATTTAGAGTACTCCAATTAACAGCCCCCATTACCCCAAAAAGGAATGGAGTCATTAGAACTTATGGTTTTTAAATGGCACCCAGAATTATGTTGCACGAAGCACAATTTCACATCATTCTGGGTTCATTTGTGTGAAAACAAGGTCCAATCAGGCTGAAACGTTACAGGAAGGTAGAATCTATTGAGTTGTAAGTGATCTGAACGTTTCATGATGATAGCACTTTCCTATAGGGGGTCAAACCATGTCCCAAAGGTCACTGGATCGGTGTATATTTAAAGAAGTAGTCCAGTTACACATTTGTGGGCTTATAACTTGGCTTCTGAATGTCCTAGAGAGATCAGGTTTGTTTTAGTGTACTCCAATCAACAGCCCCTACAACCACAAAAAGGAATAGAGTCATTAGCACTTATGGTTTGTAAATGGCACCCAGAATTATGTGGCACGAAGTACAATTTCACATCATTCTGGGTACATTCGTGTGAAAACAAGGTCCAATCAGGCTGAAACGTTACAAGAAGGTAGAATCTATTGAGTTGTAAGTGATCTGAACGTTTCATGATGATCGCACATTCCTACAGGGGGTCAAACCATGTCCCAAAGGTCACCGGGCCTGGTGTCACTTTAAAGAAGTAGTCCAGTTACACCTTTGTGGGCTTATAACTTGGCTTCTGAATATCCTAAAGAGGTCAGGTTTGTTTTAGAGTACTCCAATTAACAGCCCCCATTACCCCAAAAAGGAATGGAGTCATTAGCACTTATGGTTTTTAAATGGCACCCAGAATTATGTTGCACAAAGCACAATGTCACATCATTCTGGGTTCATTTGTGTGAAAACAAGGTCCAATCAGGCTGAAACGTTACAGGAAGGTAGAATCTATTGAGTTGTAAGTGATCTGAACGTTTCATGATGATAGCAGTTTCCTAAGGGTGTCAATCCATGTCCTAAAGGTCACCGGATCTGGTGTCACTTTAAAGAAGTAGTCCAGTTACACATTTGTGGGCTTATAACTTGGCTTCTGAATATCCTAGAGAGGTCAGGTTTGTTTTATAGTACTCCAATTAACAGCCCCTATTACCTCAAAAAGGAATGGAGTCATTAGCACTTATGGTTTTTAAATGGCACCCAGAATTATGTTGCACGAAGCACAATTTCACATCATTCTGGGTCCATTTGGGTGAAAACAAGGTCCAATCAGGCTGAAACGTTACAAGAAGGTAGAATCTATCGAGTTGTAAGTGATCTGAACGTTTCATGATGATCGCACATTCCTAAGTGGGTCAAACCATGTACCAAAGGTCACCGGATCTGGTGTCACTTTAAAGAAGTAGTCCAGTTACACATTTGTGGGCTTATAACTTGGCTTCTGAATGTCCTAGAGAGATCAGGTTTGTTTTAGTGTACTCCAATCAACAGCCCCTACAACCACAAAAAGGAATAGAGTCATTAGCACTTATGGTTTGTAAATGGCACCCAGAATTATGTGGCACGAAGCACAATTTCACATCATTCTGGGTCCATTCGTGTGAAAACAAGGTCCAATCAGGCTGAAACGTTACAAGAAGGTAGAATCTATTGAGTTGTAAGTGATCTGAACGTTTCATGATGATCGCACATTCCTACAGGGGGTCAAACCATGTCCCAAAGGTCACCGGGCCTGGTGTCACTTTAAAGAAGTAGTCCAGTTACACATTTGTGGGCTTATAACTTGGCTTCTGAATGTCCTAGAGAGATCAGGTTTGTTTTAGTGTACTCCAATCAACAGCCCCTACAACCACAAAAAAGAATGGAGTCATTAGAACTTATGGTTTGTAAATGGCACCCAGAATTATGTTGCACGAAGCACAATTTCACATCATTCTGGGTCCATTTGTATGAAAACAAGGTCCAATCAGGCTGAAACGTTACAAGAAGGTAGAATCTATTGAGTTGTAAGTGATGTGAACGTTTCATGATGATAGCACTTTCCTAAGGAGGTAAAACCATGTCCCAAAGGTCACCGGATCGGTGTCAATTTAAAAAAGTAGTCCAGTTACACATTTGTGGGCTTATAACTTGGCTTCTGAATGTTCGAGAGAGATCAGGTTTGTTTTAGTGTACTGCAATCAACAGCCCCTACAACCACAAAAAGGAATGGAGTCATTAGCACTTATGGTTTTTAAATGGCACCCAGAATTATGTTGCACGAAGCACAATTTCACATCATTCTGGGTTCATTTGTGTGAAAACAAGGTCCAATCAGGCTGAAACGTTACAGGAAGGTAGAATCTATTGAGTTGTAAGTGATCTGAACGTTTCATGATGATAGCACATTCCAAAGGGGGTCAAACCATGTCCCAAAGGTCACCGGGCCTGGTGCCACTTTAAAGAAGTAGTCCAGTTACACCTTTGTGGGCTTATAACTTGGCTTCTGAATGTCCTAGAGAGGTCAGGCTTGTTTTAGTGTACTTCAAGAAACAGCCCCTACAACCACAAAAAGGAATGGAGTCATTAGCACTTATGGTTTTTAAATGGCACCCAGAATTATGTTGCACAAAGCACAATTTCACATCATTCTGGGTTCATTTGTGTGAAAACAAGGTCCAATCAGGCTGAAACGTTACAGGAAGGTAGAATCTATTGAGTTGTAAGTGATCTGAACGTTTCATGATGATAGCACTTTCCTAAGGGGGTCAAACCATGTCCCAGAGGTCACCGGATCTGGTGTCAATTTAAAGAAGTAGTCCAGTTACACATTTGTGGGCTTATAACTTGGCTTCTGAATGTCCTAGAGAGATCAGGTTTGTTTTAGTGTACTCCAATCAACAGCCCCTACAACCTCAAAAAGGAATGGAGTCATTAGCACTTATGGCTTTTAAATGGCACCCAGAATTATGTTGCACGAAGCACAATTTCACATGATTCTGGGTCCATTTGTGTGAAAACAAGGTCCAGTCAGGCTGAAACGTTACAAGAAGGTAGAATCTGTTGAGTTGTAAGTGATCTGAAAGTTTCATGATGATATCACATTCCTATAGGGGGTCAAACCATGTCCCAAAGGTCACCGGGCCTGGTGTCACTTTAAAGAAGTAGTCCAGTTACACCTTTGTGGGCTTATAACTTGGCTTCTGAATATCCTACAGAGGTCAGGTTTGTTTTAGAGTACTCCAATTAACAGCCCCCATTACCCCAAAAAGGAATGGAGTCATTAGCACTTATGGTTTTTAAATGGCACCCAGAATTATGTTGCACGAAGCACAATTTCACATCATTCTGGGTCCATTTGTGTGAAAACAAGGTCCAATCAGGCTGAAACGTTACAAGAAGGTAGAATCTATTGAGTTGTAAGTGATCTGAACGTTTCATGATGATCGCACATTCCTAAGGGGGTCAAACCATGTCCCAGAGGTCACCGGATCTGGTGTCAATTTAAAGAAGTAGTCCAGTTACACATTTGTGGGCTTATAACTTGGCTTCTGAATTTCCTAGAGAGATCAGGTTTGTTTTAGTGTACTCCAATCAACAGCCCCTACAACCACAAAAAGGAATGGAGTCATTAGCACTTATGGTTTTTAAATGGCACCCAGAATTATGTTGCACGAAGCACAATTTCACATCATTCTGGGTCCATTTGTGTGAAAACAAGGTCCAGTCAGGCTGAAACGTTACAAGAAGGTAGAATCTGTTGAGTTGTAAGTGATCTGAAAGTTTCATGATGATCGCACATTCCTATAGGGGGTCAAACCATGTCCCAAAGGTCACCGGGCCTGGTGTCACTTTAAAGAAGTAGTCCAGTTACACCTTTGTGGGCTTATAACTTGGCTTCTGAATATCCTAAAGAGGTCAGGTTTGTTTTAGAGTACTCCAATTAACAGCCCCTATTACCTCAAAAAGGAATGGAGTCATTAGCACTTATGGTTTTTAAATAGCACCCAGAATTATGTTGCACGAAGCACAATTTCACATCATTCTGGGTCCATTTGTGTGAAAACAATGTCCAATCAGGCTGAAACGTTACAAGAAGGTAGAATCTATTGAGTTGTAAGTGATCTGAACGTTTCATGATGATCGCACATTCCTAAGTGGGTCAAACCATGTCCCAAAAGTCACCGGATCTGGTGTCACTTTAAAGAAGTAGTCCAGTTACACATTTGTGGGCTTATAACTTGGCTTCTGAATGTCCTAGAGAGATCATATTTGTTTTAGTGCACTCCAATCAACAGCCCCTACAACCACAAAAAAGAATTCAGTCATTAGCACTTATGGTTTGTAAATGGCACCCAGAATTATGTTGCACGAAGCACAATTTCACATAATTCTGGGTCCATTTGTGTGAAAACAAGGTCCAATCAGGCTGAAACGTTACAAGAAGGTAGAATCTATTGAGTTGTAAGTGATATGAACGTTTCATGATGATCGCACATTCCTAAGTGGGTCAAACCATGTCCCAAAGGTCACCGGGCCTGGTGTCACTTTAAAGAAGTAGTCCAGTTACACATTTGTGGCTTTATAACCTGGCTTCTGAATGTCCTAGAGAGATCAGGTTTGTTTTAGTGTACTCCAATCAACAGCCCCTACAACTACAAAAAGGAATGGAGTCATTAGCACTTATGGTTTGTAAATGGCACCCAGAATTATGTTAAACGAAGCACAATTTCACATCATTCTGGGTCCATTTGTGTGAAAACAAGGTCCAATCAGGCTGAAACGTTACAAGAAGGTAGAATCTATTGAGTTGTAAGTGATCTGAAAGTTTCATGATGATCGCACATTCCTAAGTGGGTCAAACCATGTCCCAAAGGTCACCGGATCTGGTGTCACTTTAAAGAAGTAGTCCAGTTACACATTTGTGGGCTTATAACTTGGCTTCTGAATGTCCTAGAGAGATCAGGTTTGTTTTAGTGTACTCCAATCAACAGCCCATACAACCACAAAAAGGAATGGAGTCATTAGCACTTATGGTTTGTAAATGGCACCCAGAATTATGTTGCACGAAGCACAATTTCACATCATTCTGGGTCCATTTGTTTGAAAACAAGGTCCATTCAGGCTGAAACGTTACAAGAAGGTAGAATCTATTGAGTTGTAAGTGATCTGAACATTTCATGATGATCGCACATTCCTATAGGGGGTCAAACCATGTCCCAAAGGTCACCGGGCCTGGTGTCACTTTAAAGAAGTAGTCCAGTTACACCTTTGTGGGCTTATAACTTGGCTTCTGAATGTCCTAGAGAGATCAGGTTTGTTTTAGTGTATTCCAATCAACAGCCCCTACAACCAGAAAAAGGAATGGAGTCATTAGCACTTATGGTTTGTAAATGGCACCCAGAATTATGTTGTACGAAGCACAATTTCACATCATTCTGGGTCCATTTGTGTGAAAACAAGGTCCAATCAGGCTGAAACGTTACAAGAAGGTAGAATCTATTGAGTTGTAAGTGATCTGAACGTTTCATGATGATCGCACATTCCTAAGTGGGTCAAACCATGTCCCAAAGGTCACCAGATCTGGTGTCACTTTAAAGAAGTAGTCCAGTTACACATTTGTGGGCTTATAACTTGGCTTCTGAATGTCCTAGACAGATCAGGTTTGTTTTATGTACTCCAATCAACAGCCCCTACAACCACAAAAAGGAATGGAGTCATTAGCACTTATGGTTTGTAAATGGCACCCAGAATTATGTTGCACGAAGCACAATTTCACATCATTCTGGGTCCATTTGTGTGAAAACAAGGTCCAATCAAGCTGAAACGTTACAAGAAGGTAGAATCTATTGAGTTGTAAGTGATCTGAATGTTTCATGATGATTGCACATTCCTATAGGGGGTCAAACCATGTCCCAAAGGTCACCGGATCTGTTGTCAATTTAAAGAAGTAGTCCAGTTACACATTTGTGGGCTTATAACTTGGCTTCTGAATGTCCTAGAGAGATCAGGTTTGTTTTAGTGTACTCCAATCAACAGCCCCTACAACCACAAAAAGGAATGGAGTCATTAGCAATTATGGTTTTTAAATGGCACCCAGAATTATGTTGCACGAAGCACAATTTCACATCATTCTGGGTCCATTTGTGTGAAAACAAGGTCCAGTCAGGCTGAAACGTTACAGGACGGTAGAATCTATTGAGTTGTAAGTGATCTGAACATTTCATGATGATAGCACTTTCCTAAGGGGGTCAAACCATGTCCCAGAGGTCACCGGATCTGTTGTCAATTTAAAGAAGTAGTCCAGTTACACATTTGTGGGCTTATAACCTGGCTTCTGAATATCCTAAAGAGGTCAGGTTTGTTTTAGAGTACTCCAATTAACAGCCCCCATTACCCCAAAAAGGAATGGAGTCATTAGCACTTATGGTTTTTAAATGGCACCCAGAATTATGTTGCACAAAGCACAATTTCACATCATTCTGGGTTCATTTGTGTGAAAACAAGGTCCAATCAGGCTGAAACGTTACAGGAAGGTAGAATCTATTGAGTTGTAAGTGATCTGAACGTTTCATGATGATAGCAGTTTCCTAAGGGTGTCAATCCATGTCCTAAAGGTCACCGGATCTGGTGTCACTTTAAAGAAGTAGTCCAGTTACACATTTGTGGGCTTATAACTTGGCTTCTGAATATCCTAGAGAGGTCAGGTTTGTTTTATAGTACTCCAATTAACAGCCCCTATTACCTCAAAAAGGAATGGAGTCATTAGCACTTATGGTTTTTAAATGGCACCCAGAATTATGTTGCACGAAGCACAATTTCACATCATTCTGGGTCCATTTGGGTGAAAACAAGGTCCAATCAGGCTGAAATGTTACAAGAAGGTAGAATCTATCGAGTTGTAAGTGATCTGAACGTTTCATGATGATCGCACATTCCTAAGTGGGTCAAACCATGTACCAAATGTCACCGGATCTGGTGTCACTTTAAAGAAGTAGTCCAGTTACACATTTGTGGGCTTATAACTTGGCTTCTGAATGTCCTAGAGAGATCAGGTTTGTTTTAGTGTACTCCAATCAACAGCCCCTACAACCACAAAAAGGAATAGAGTCATTAGCACTTATGGTTTGTAAATGGCACCCAGAATTATGTGGCACGAAGCACAATTTCACATCATTCTGGGTCCATTCGTGTGAAAACAAGGTCCAATCAGGCTGAAACGTTACAAGAAGGTAGAATCTATTGAGTTGTAAGTGATCTGAACGTTTCATGATGATCGCACATTCCTACAGGGGGTCAAACCATGTCCCAAAGGTCACCGGGCCTGGTGTCACTTTAAAGAAGTAGTCCAGTTCCACATTTGTGGGCTTATAACTTGGCTTCTGAATTTCCTAGAGAGATCAGGTTTGTTTTAGTGTACTCCAATCAACAGCCCCTACAACCACAAAAAAGAATGGAGTCATTAGAACTTATGGTTTGTAAATGGCACCCAGAATTATGTTGCACGAAGCACAATTTCACATCATTCTGGGTCCATTTGTATGAAAACAAGGTCCAATCAGGCTGAAACGTTACAAGAAGGTAGAATCTATTGAGTTGTAAGTGATGTGAACGTTTCATGATGATAGCACTTTCCTAAGGAGGTAAAACCATGTCCCAAAGGTCACCGGATCGGTGTCAATTTAAAAAAGTAGTCCAGTTACACATTTGTGGGCTTATAACTTGGCTTCTGAATGTTCGAGAGAGATCAGGTTTGTTTTAGTGTACTCCAATCAACAGCCCCTACAACCACAAAAAGGAATGGAGTCATTAGCACTTATGGTTTTTAAATGGCACCCAGAATTATGTTGCACGAAGCACAATTTCACATCATTCTGGGTTCATTTGTGTGAAAACAAGGTCCAATCAGGCTGAAACGTTACAGGAAGGTAGAATCTATTGAGTTGTAAGTGATCTGAACGTTTCATGATGATAGCACATTCCAAAGGGGGTCAAACCATGTCCCAAAGGTCACCGGGCCTGGTGCCACTTTAAAGAAGTAGTCCAGTTACACCTTTGTGGGCTTATAACTTGGCTTCTGAATGTCCTAGAGAGGTCAGGCTTGTTTTAGTGTACTTCAATAAACAGCCCCTACAACCACAAAAAGGAATGGAGTCATTAGCACTTATGGTTTTTAAATGGCACCCAGAATTATGTTGCACAAAGCACAATTTCACATCATTCTGGGTTCATTTGTGTGAAAACAAGGTCCAATCAGGCTGAAACGTTACAGGAAGGTAGAATCTATTGAGTTGTAAGTGATCTGAACGTTTCATGATGATAGCACTTTCCTAAGGGGGTCAAACCATGTCCCAGAGGTCACCGGATCTGGTGTCAATTTAAAGAAGTAGTCCAGTTACACATTTGTGGGCTTATAACTTGGCTTCTGAATGTCCTAGAGAGATCAGGTTTGTTTTAGTGTACTCCAATCAACAGCCCCTACAACCTCAAAAAGGAATGGAGTCATTAGCACTTATGGCTTTTAAATGGCACCCAGAATTATGTTGCACGAAGCACAATTTCACATCATTCTGGGTCCATTTGTGTGAAAACAAGGTCCAGTCAGGCTGAAACGTTACAAGAAGGTAGAATCTGTTGAGTTGTAAGTGATCTGAAAGTTTCATGATGATATCACATTCCTATAGGGGGTCAAACCATGTCCCAAAGGTCACCGGGCCTGGTGTCACTTTAAAGAAGTAGTCCAGTTACACCTTTGTGGGCTTATAACTTGGCTTCTGAATATCCTACAGAGGTCAGGTTTGTTTTAGAGTACTCCAATTAACAGCCCCCATTACCCCAAAAAGGAATGGAGTCATTAGCACTTATGGTTTTTAAATGGCACCCAGAATTATGTTGCACAAAGCACAATTTCACATCATTCTGGGTTCATTTGTGTGAAAACAAGGTCCAATCAGGCTGAAACGTTACAGGAAGGTAGAATCTATTGAGTTTTAAGTGATCTGAACGTTTCATGATGATAGCACTTTCCTAAGGGGGTCAAACCATGTCCTAAAGGTCACCGGATCTGGTGTCACTTTAAAGAAGTAGTCCAGTTACACATTTGTGGGCTTATAACTTGGCTTCTGAATATCCTAGAGAGTTCAGGTTTGTTTTAGAGTACTCCAATTAACAGCCCATATTACCTCAAAAAGGAATGGAGTCATTAGCACTTATGGTTTTTAAATGGCACCCAGAATTATGTTGCACGAAGCACAATTTCACATCATTCTGGGTCCATTTGTGTGAAAACAAGGTCCAATCAGGCTGAAACGTTACAAGAAGGTAGAATCTATTGAGTTGTAAGTGATCTGAACGTTTCATGATGATCGCACATTCCTAAGGGGGTCAAACCATGTCCCAGAGGTCACCGGATCTGGTGTCAATTTAAAGAAGTAGTCCAGTTACACATTTGTGGGCTTATAACTTGGCTTCTGAATTTCCTAGAGAGATCAGGTTTGTTTTAGTGTACTCCAATCAACAGCCCCTACAACCACAAAAAGGAATGGAGTCATTAGCACTTATGGTTTTTAAATGGCACCCAGAATTATGTTGCACGAAGCACAATTTCACATCATTCTGGGTCCATTTGTGTGAAAACAAGGTCCAGTCAGGCTGAAACGTTACAAGAAGGTAGAATCTGTTGAGTTGTAAGTGATCTGAAAGTTTCATGATGATCGCACATTCCTATAGGGGGTCAAACCATGTCCCAAAGGTCACCGGGCCTGGTGTCACTTTAAAGAAGTAGTCCAGTTACACCTTTGTGGGCTTATAACTTGGCTTCTGAATATCCTAAAGAGGTCAGGTTTGTTTTAGAGTACTCCAATTAACAGCCCCTATTACCTCAAAAAGGAATGGAGTCATTAGCACTTATGGTTTTTAAATGGCACCCAGAATTATGTTGCACGAAGCACAATTTCACATAATTCTGGGTCCATTTGTGTGAAAACAATGTCCAATCAGGCTGAAACGTTACAAGAAGGTAGAATCTATTGAGTTGTAAGTGATCTGAACGTTTCATGATGATCGCACATTCCTAAGTGGGTCAAACCATGTCCCAAAAGTCACCGGATCTGGTGTCACTTTAAAGAAGTAGTCCAGTTACACATTTGTGGGCTTATAACTTGGCTTCTGAATGTCCTAGAGAGATCATATTTGTTTTAGTGCACTCCAATCAACAGCCCCTACAACCACAAAAAAGAATTCAGTCATTAGCACTTATGGTTTGTAAATGGCACCCAGAATTATGTTGCACGAAGCACAATTTCACATCATTCTGGGTCCATTTGTGTGAAAACAAGGTCCAATCAGGCTGAAACGTTACAAGAAGGTAGAATCTATTGAGTTGTAAGTGATATGAACGTTTCATGATGATCGCACATTCCTAAGTGGGTCAAACCATGTCCCAAAGGTCACCGGGCCTGGTGTCACTTTAAAGAAGTAGTCCAGTTACACATTTGTGGCTTTATAACCTGGCTTCTGAATGTCCTAGAGAGATCAGGTTTGTTTTAGTGTACTCCAATCAACAGCCCCTACAACTACAAAAAGGAATGGAGTCATTAGCACTTATGGTTTGTAAATGGCACCCAGAATTATGTTAAACGAAGCACAATTTCACATCATTCTGGGTCCATTTGTGTGAAAACAAGGTCCAATCAGGCTGAAACGTTACAAGAAGGTAGAATCTATTGAGTTGTAAGTGATCTGAAAGTTTCATGATGATCGCACATTCCTAAGTGGGTCAAACCATGTCCCAAAGGTCACCGGATCTGGTGTCACTTTAAAGAAGTAGTCCAGTTACACATTTGTGGGCTTATAACTTGGCTTCTGAATGTCCTAGAGAGATCAGGTTTGTTTTAGTGTACTCCAATCAACAGCCCATACAACCACAAAAAGGAATGGAGTCATTAGCACTTATGGTTTGTAAATGGCACCCAGAATTATGTTGCACGAAGCACAATTTCACATCATTCTGGGTCCATTTGTTTGAAAACAAGGTCCATTCAGGCTGAAACGTTACAAGAAGGTAGAATCTATTGAGTTGTAAGTGATCTGAACATTTCATGATGATCGGACATTCCTATAGGGGGTCAAACCATGTCCCAAAGGTCACCGGGCCTGGTGTCACTTTAAAGAAGTAGTCCAGTTACACCTTTGTGGGCTTATAACTTGGCTTCTGAATGTCCTAGAGAGATCAGGTTTGTTTTAGTGTATTCCAATCAACAGCCCCTACAACCAGAAAAAGGAATGGAGTCATTAGCACTTATGGTTTGTAAATGGCACCCAGAATTATGTTGTACGAAGCACAATTTCACATCATTCTGGGTCCATTTGTGTGAAAACAAGGTCCAATCAGGCTGAAAAGTTACAAGAAGGTAGAATCTATTGAGTTGTAAGTGATCTGAACGTTTCATGATGATCGCACATTCCTAAGTGGGTCAAACCATGTCCCAAAGGTCACCAGATCTGGTGTCACTTTAAAGAAGTAGTCCAGTTACACATTTGTGGGCTTATAACTTGGCTTCTGAATGTCCTAGACAGATCAGGTTTGTTTTATGTACTCCAATCAACAGCCCCTACAACCACAAAAAGGAATGGAGTCATTAGCACTTATGGTTTGTAAATGGCACCCAGAATTATGTTGCACGAAGCACAATTTCACATCATTCTGGGTCCATTTGTGTGAAAACAAGGTCCAATCAAGCTGAAACGTTACAAGAAGGTAGAATCTATTGAGTTGTAAGTGATCTGAATGTTTCATGATGATCGCACATTCCTATAGGGGGTCAAACCATGTCCCAAAGGTCACCGGGCCTGGTGTCACTTTAAAGAAGTAGTCCAGTTACACCTTTGTGGGCTTATAACTTGGCTTCTCAATTTCCTAGAGAGATCAGGTTTGTTTTAGTGTACTCCAATCAACATCCCCTACAACCACAGAAAGGAATGGAGTCATTAGCACTTATGGTTTGTAAATGGCACCCAGAATTATGTTGCACGAAGCACAATTTCACATCATTCTGGGTTCATTTGTGTGAAAACAAGGTCCAATCAGGCTGAAACGTTACAGGAAGGTAGAATCTATTGAGTTGTAAGTGATCTGAACGTTTCATGATGATAGCACTTTCCTAAGAGGGTCAAACCATGTCCCAGAGGTCACCGGATCTGTTGTCAATTTAAAGAAGTAGTCCAGTTACACATTTGTGGGCTTATAACTTGGCTTCTGAATGTCCTAGAGAGATCAGGTTTGTTTTAGTGTACTCCAATCAACAGCCCCTACAACCACAAAAAGGAATGGAGTCATTAGCAATTATGGTTTTTAAATGGCACCCAGAATTATGTTGCACGAAGCACAATTTCACATCATTCTGGGTCCATTTGTGTGAAAACAAGGTCCAGTCAGGCTGAAACGTTACAGGACGGTAGAATCTATTGAGTTGTAAGTGATCTGAACATTTCATGATGATAGCACTTTCCTAAGGGGGTCAAACCATGTCCCAGAGGTCACCGGATCTGTTGTCAATTTAAAGAAGTTGTCCAGTTACACATTTGTGGGCTTATAACCTGGCTTCTGAATATCCTAAAGAGGTCAGGTCTGTTTTAGAGTACTCCAATTAACAGCCCCCATTACCCCAAAAAGGAATGGAGTCATTAGCACTTATGGTTTTTAAATGGCACCCAGAATTATGTTGCACGAAGCACAATTTCACATCATTCTGGGTTCATTTGTGTGAAAACAAGGTCCAATCAGGCTGAAACGTTACAGGAAGGTAGAATCTATTGAGTTGTAAGTGATCTGAACGTTTCATGATGATTGCACATTCCTAAGTGAGTCAAACCATGTCCCAAAGGTCACCGGATCTGGTGTCACTTTAAAGAAGTAGTCCAGTTACACATTTGTGGGCTTATAACTTGGCTTCTGAATGTCCTAGAGAGATCAGGTTTGTTTTAGTGTACTCCAATCAACAGCCCCTACAACCACAAAAAGGAATGGAGTCATTAGCACTCATGGTTTTTAAATGGCACCCAGAATTATGTTGCACGAAGCACAATTTCACATCATTCTGGGTTCATTTGTGTGAAAACAAGGTCCAATCAGGCTGAAACGTTACAGGAAGGTAGAATCTATTGAGTTGTAAGTGATCTGAACGTTTCATGATGATAGGATATTCCTAAGGGGGTCAAACCATGTCCCAAAGGTCACCGGGCCTGGTGCCACTTTAAAGAAGTAGTCCAGTTACACCTTTGTTGGCTTATAACTTGGCTTCTGAATGTCCTAGAGAGATCAGGTTTGTTTTAGTGTACTCCAATCAACAGCCCCTACAACCACAAAAAGGAATGGAGTCATTAGCACTTATGGCTTTTAAATGGCACCCAGAATTATGTTGCACGAAGCACAATTTCACATCATTCTGGGTCCATTTGTGTGAAAACAAGGTCCAGTCAGGCTGAAACGTTACAAGAAGGTAGAATCTGTTGAGTTGTAAGTGATCTGAAAGTTTCATGATGATCGCACATTCCTATAGGGGGTCAAACCATGTCCCAAAGGTCACCGGGCCTGGTGTCACTTTAAAGAAGTAGTCCAGTTACACCTTTGTGGGCTTATAACTTGGCTTCTGAATATATTACAGAGGTCAGGTTTGTTTTAGAGTACTCCAATTAACAGCCCCCATTACCCCAAAAAGGAATGGAGTCATTAGCACTTATGGTTTTTAAATGGCACCCAGAATTATGTTGCACAAAGCACAATTTCACATCATTCTGGGTTCATTTGTGTGAAAACAAGGTCCAATCAGGCTGAAACGTTACAAGAAGGTAGAATCAATTGAGTTTTAAGTGTTATGAACGTTTCATGATGATCGCACATTCCTATAGGGGGTCAAACCATGTCCCAAAGGTCACCGGGCCTGGTGTCACTTTAAAGAAGTAGTCCAGTTACACCTTTGTGGGCTTATAACTTGGCTTCTGAATGTCCTAGAGGGATCAGGTTTGTTTTAGTGTACTCCAATCAACAGCCCCTACAACCACAAAAAGGAATGGAGTCATTATGGTTTGTAAATGGCACCCAGAATTATGTTGCATGAAGCACAATTTCACATCATTCTGGGTCCATTTGTGTGAAAACAAGGTCCAATCAGGCTGAAACGTTACAAGAAGGAAGAATCTATTGAGTTGTAAGTGATCTGAACGTTTCATGATGATCGCACATTCCTAAGGGGGTCAAACCATGTCCCAAAGGTCACCGGGCCTGGTGTCACTTTAAAGAAGTAGTCCAGTTACACCTTTGTGGGCTTATAACTTGGCTTCTGAATATCCTAGAGAGGTCAGGTTTAATTTAGAGTACTCCAATTAACAGCCCCCATTACCCCAAAAAGGAATGGAGTCATTAGAACTTATGGTTTTTAAATGGCACCCAGAATTATGTTGCACGAAGCACAATTTCACATCATTCTGGGTTCATTTGTGTGAAAACAAGGTCCAATCAGGCTGAAACGTTACAGGAAGGTAGAATCTATTGAGTTGTAAGTGAACTGAACGTTTCATGATGATAGCACTTTCCTATAGGGGGTCAAACCATGTCCCAAAGGTCACTGGATCGGTGTAAATTTAAAGAAGTAGTCCAGTTACACATTTGTGGGCTTATAACTTGGCTTCTGAATGTCCTAGAGAGATCAGGTTTGTTTTAGTGTACTCAAATCAACAGCCCCTACAACCACAAAAAGGAATAGAGTCATTAGCACTTATGGTTTGTAAATGGCACCCAGAATTATGTGGCACGAAGCACAATTTCACATCATTCTGGGTCCATTCGTGTGAAAACAAGGTCCAATCAGGCTGAAACGTTACAAGAAGGTAGAATCTATTGAGTTGTAAGTGATCTGAACGTTTCATGATGATCGCACATTCCTACAGGGGGTCAAACCATGTCCCAAAGGTCACCGGGCCTGGTGTCACTTTAAAGAAGTAGTCCAGTTACACCTTTGTGGGCTTATAACTTGGCTTCTGAATATCCTAAAGAGGTCAGGTTTGTTTTAGAGTACTCCAATTAACAGCCCCCATTACCCCAAAAAGGAATGGAGTCATTAGCACTTATGGTTTTTAAATGGCACCCAGAATTATGTTGCACAAAGCACAATTTCACATCATTCTGGGTTCATTTGTGTGAAAACAAGGTCCAATCAGGCTGAAACGTTACAGGAAGGTAGAATCTATTGAGTTGTAAGTGATCTGAACGTTTCATGATGATAGCAGTTTCCTAAGGGTGTCAATCCATGTCCTAAAGGTCACCGGATCTGGTGTCACTTTAAAGAAGTAGTCCAGTTACACATTTCTGGGCTTATAACTTGGCTTCTGAATATCCTAGAGAGGTCAGGTTTGTTTTATAGTACTCCAATTAACAGCCCCTATTACCTCAAAAAGGAATGGAGTCATTAGCACTTATGGTTTTTAAATGGCACCCAGAATTATGTTGCACGAAGCACAATTTCACATCATTCTGGGTCCATTTGGGTGAAAACAAGGTCCAATCAGGCTGAAACGTTACAAGAAGGTAGAATCTATTGAGTTGTAAGTGATCTGAACGTTTCATGATGATCGCACATTCCTAAGTGGGTCAAACCATGTACCAAAGGTCACTGGATCTGGTGTCACTTTAAAGAAGTAGTCCAGTTACACATTTGTGGGCTTATAACTTGGCTTCTGAATGTCCTAGAGAGATCAGGTTTGTTTTAGTGTACTCCATTCAACAGCCCCTACAACCACAAAAAAGACTGGAGTCATTAGAACTTATGGTTTGTAAATGGCACCCAGAATTATGTTGCACGAAGCACAATTTCACATCATTCTGGGTCCATTTGTGTGAAAACAAGGTCCATTCAGGCTGAAACGTTACAAGGAAGTAGAATCTATTGAGTTGTAAGTGATCTGAACGTTTCATGATGATAGCACTTTCCTAAGGAGGTAAAACCATGTCCCAAAGGTCACCGGGCCTGGTGTCACTTTAAATAAGTAGTCCAGTTACACCTTTGTGGGCTTATAACTTGGCTTCTGAATGTCCTAGAGAGGTCAGGCTTGTTTTAGTGTACTCCAATAAACAGCCCCTACAGCCACAAAAAGGAATGGAGTCATTAGCACTTATGGTTTGTAAATGGCGCCCAGAATTATGTTGCACGAAGCACAATTTCACATCATTCTGGGTCCATTTGTGTGAAAACAAGGTCCAATCAGGCTGAAACGTTACAAGAAGGTAGAATCTATTGAGTTGTAAGGGATCTGAACGTTTCATGATGATCGCACATTCCTAAGGGGGTCAAACCATGTCCCAAACGTCACCGGGCCTGGTGTCACTTTAAAGATGTAGTCCAGTTACACCTTTGTGGGCTTATAACTTGGCTTCTGAATATCCTAGAGAGGTCAGGTTTAATTTAGAGTACTCCAATTAACAGCCCCCATTACCCCAAAAAGGAATGGAGTCATTAGCACTTATGGGTTGTAAATGGCACCCAGAATTATGTGGCACGAAGCAAAATTTCACATCATTCTGGGTTCATTTGTGTGAAAACAAGGTCCAATCAGGCTGAAACGTTACAGGAAGGTAGAATCTATTGAGTTGTAAGTGATCTGAACGTTTCATGATGATAGGATATTCCTAAGGGGGTCAAACCATGTCCCAAAGGTCACCGGGCCTGGTGCCACTTTAAAGAAGTAGTCCAGTTACACCTTTGTGGGCTTATAACTTGGCTTCTGAATGTCCTAGAGAGGTCAGGCTTGTTTTAGTGTACTTGAATAAACAGCCCCTACAACCACAAAAAGGAATGGAGTCATTAGCACTTATGGTTTTTAAATGGCACCCAGAATTATGTTGCACAAAGCACAATTTCACATCATTCTGGGTTCATTTGTGTGAAAACAAGGTCCAATCAGGCTGAAACGTTACAGGAAGGTAGAATCTATTGAGTTGTAAGTGATCTGAACGTTTCATGATGATAGCCCTTTCCTAAGGGGGTCAAACCATGTCCCAGAGGTCACCGGATCTGGTGTCAATTTAAAGAAGTAGTCCAGTTACACATTTGTTGGCTTATAACTTGGCTTCTGAATGTCCTAGAGAGATCAGGTTTGTTTTAGTGTACTCCAATCAACAGCCCCTACAACCACAAAAAGGAATGGAGTCATTAGCACTTATGGCTTTTAAATGGCACCCAGAATTATGTTGCACGAAGCACAATTTCACATCATTCTGGGTCCATTTGTGTGAAAACAAGGTCCAGTCAGGCTGAAACGTTACAAGAAGGTAGAATCTGTTGAGTTGTAAGTGATCTGAAAGTTTCATGATGATCGCACATTCCTATAGGGGGTCAAACCATGTCCCAAAGGTCACCGGGCCTGGTGTCACTTTAAAGAAGTAGTCCAGTTACACCTTTGTGGGCTTATAACTTGGCTTCTGAATATCCTACAGAGGTCAGGTTTGTTTTAGAGTACTCCAATTAACAGCCCCCATTACCCCAAAAAGGAATGGAGTCATTAGCACTTATGGTTTTTAAATGGCACCCAGAATTATGTTGCACAAAGCACAATTTCACATCATTCTGGGTTCATTTGTGTGAAAACAAGGTCCAATCAGGCTGAAACGTTACAAGAAGGTAGAATCAATTGAGTTTTAAGTGTTATGAACGTTTCATGATGATCGCACATTCCTATAGGGGGTCAAACCATGTCCCAAAGGTCACCGGGCCTGGTGTCACTTTAAAGAAGTAGTCCAGTTACACCTTTGTGGGCTTATAACTTGGCTTCTGAATGTCCTAGAGAGATCAGGTTTGTTTAGTGTACTCCAATCAACAGCCCCTACAACCACAAAAAGGAATGGAGTCATTATGGTTTGTAAATGGCACCCAGAATTATGTTGCATGAAGCAAAATTTCACATCATTCTGGGTCCATTTGTGTGAAAACAAGGTCCAATCAGGCTGAAACGTTACAAGAAGGTAGAATCTATTGAGTTGTAAGTGATCTGAACGTTTCATGATGATCGCACATTCCTAAGGGGGTCAAACCATGTCCCAAAGGTCACCGGGCCTGGTGTCACTTTAAAGAAGTAGTCCAGTTACACCTTTGTGGGCTTATAACTTGGCTTCTGAATATCCTAGAGAGGTCAGGTTTAATTTAGAGTACTCCAATTAACAGCCCCCATTACCCCAAAAAGGAATGGAGTCATTAGAACTTATGGTTTTTAAATGGCACCCAGAATTATGTTGCACGAAGCACAATTTCACATCATTCTGGGTTCATTTGTGTGAAAACAAGGTCCAATCAGGCTGAAACGTTACAGGAAGGTAGAATCTATTGAGTTGTAAGTGATCTGAACGTTTCATGATGATAGCACTTTCCTATAGGGGGTCAAACCATGTCCCAAAGGTCACTGGATCGGTGTAAATTTAAAGAAGTAGTCCAGTTACACATTTGTGGGCTTATAACTTGGCTTCTGAATATCCTAGAGAGGTCAGGTTTAATTTAGAGTACTCCAATTAACAGCCCCCATTACCCCAAAAAGGAATGGAGTCATTAGCACTTATGGGTTGTAAATGGCACCCAGAATTATGTGGCACGAAGCAAAATTTCACATCATTCTGGGTTCATTTGTGTGAAAACAAGGTCCAATCAGGCTGAAACGTTACAGGAAGGTAGAATCTATTGAGTTGTAAGTGATCTGAACGTTTCATGATGATAGGACATTCCTAAGGGGGTCAAACCATGTCCCAAAGGTCACCGGGCCTGGTGCCACTTTAAAGAAGTAGTCCAGTTACACCTTTGTGGGCTTATAACTTGGCTTCTGAATGTCCTAGAGAGGTCAGGCTTGTTTTAGTGTACTTCAATAAACAGCCCCTACAACCACAAAAAGGAATGGAGTCATTAGCACTTATGGTTTTTAAATGGCACCCAGAATTATGTTGCACAAAGCACAATTTCACATCATTCTGGGTTCATTTGTGTGAAAACAAGGTCCAATCAGGCTGAAACGTTACAGGAAGGTAGAATCTATTGAGTTGTAAGTGATCTGAACGTTTCATGATGATAGCACTTTCCTAAGGGGTCAAACCATGTCCCAGAGGTCACCGGATCTGGTGTCAATTTAAAGAAGTAGTCCAGTTACACATTTGTGGGCTTATAACTTGGCTTCTGAATGTCCTAGAGAGATCAGGTTTGTTTTAGTGTACTCCAATCAACAGCCCCTACAACCACAAAAAGGAATGGAGTCATTAGCACTTATGGCTTTTAAATGGCACCCAGAATTATGTTGCACGAAGCACAATTTCACATCATTCTGGGTCCATTTGTGTGAAAACAAGGTCCAGTCAGGCTGAAACGTTACAAGAAGGTAGAATCTGTTGAGTTGTAAGTGATCTGAAAGTTTCATGATGATCGCACATTCCTATAGGGGGTCAAACCATGTCCCAAAGGTCACCGGGCCTGGTGTCACTTTAAAGAAGTAGTCCAGTTACACCTTTGTGGGCTTATAACTTGGCTTCTGAATATCCTACAGAGGTCAGGTTTGTTTTAGAGTACTCCAATTAACAGCCCCCATTACCCCAAAAAGGAATGGAGTCATTAGCACTTATGGTTTTTAAATGGCACCCAGAATTATGTTGCACAAAGCACAATTTCACATCATTCTGGGTTCATTTGTGTGAAAACAAGGTCCAATCAGGCTGAATCGTTACAAGAAGGTAGAATCAATTGAGTTTTAAGTGATATGAACGTTTCATGATGATCGCACATTCCTATAGGGGGTCAAACCATGTCCCAAAGGTCACCGGGCCTGGTGTCACTTTAAAGAAGTAGTCCAGTTACACCTTTGTGGGCTTATAACTTGGCTTCTGAATGTCCTAGAGAGATCAGGTTTGTTTTAGTGTACTCCAATCAACAGCCCCTACAACCACAAAAAGGAATGGAGTCATTATGGTTTGTAAATGGCACCCAGAATTATGTTGCATGAAGCACAATTTCACATCATTCTGGGTCCATTTGTGTGAAAACAAGGTCCAATCAGGCTGAAACGTTACAGGAAGGTAGAATCTATTGAGTTGTAAGTGATCTGAACGTTTCATGATGATAGCAGTTTCCTAAGGGTGTCAATCCATGTCCTAAAGGTCACCGGGCCTGGTGTCACTTTAAAGAAGTAGTCCAGTTACACCTTTGTGGGCTTATAACTTGGCTTCTGAATATCCTAAAGAGGTCAGGTTTGTTTTAGAGTACTCCAATTAACAGCCCCCATTACCCCAAAAAGGAATGGAGTCATTAGCACTTATGGTTTTTAAATGGCACCCAGAATTATGTTGCACAAAGCACAATTTCACATCATTCTGGGTTCATTTGTGTGAAAACAAGGTCCAATCAGGCTGAAACGTTACAGGAAGGTAGAATCTATTGAGTTGTAAGTGATCTGAACGTTTCATGATGATAGCAGTTTCCTAAGGGTGTCAATCCATGTCCTAAAGGTCACCGGATCTGGTGTCACTTTAAAGAAGTAGTCCAGTTACACATTTCTGGGCTTATAACTTGGCTTCTGAATATCCTAGAGAGGTCAGGTTTGTTTTATAGTACTCCAATTAACAGCCCCTATTACCTCAAAAAGGAATGGAGTCATTAGCACTTATGGTTTTTAAATGGCACCCAGAATTATGTTGCACGAAGCACAATTTCACATCATTCTGGGTCCATTTGGGTGAAAACAAGGTCCAATCAGGCTGAAACGTTACAAGAAGGTAGAATCTATTGAGTTGTAAGTGATCTGAACGTTTCATGATGATCGCACATTCCTAAGTGGGTCAAACCATGTACCAAAGGTCACCGGATCTGGTGTCACTTTAAAGAAGTAGTCCAGTTACACATTTGTGGGCTTATAACTTGGCTTCTGAATGTCCTAGAGAGATCAGGTTTGTTTTAGTGTACTCCATTCAACAGCCCCTACAACCACAAAAAAGACTGGAGTCATTAGAACTTATGGTTTGTAAATGGCACCCAGAATTATGTTGCACGAAGCACAATTTCACATCATTCTGGGTCCATTTGTGTGAAAACAAGGTCCATTCAGGCTGAAACGTTACAAGGAAGTAGAATCTATTGAGTTGTAAGTGATCTGAACGTTTCATGATGATAGCACTTTCCTAAGGAGGTAAAACCATGTCCCAAAGGTCACCGGGCCTGGTGTCACTTTAAATAAGTAGTCCAGTTACACCTTTGTGGGCTTATAACTTGGCTTCTGAATGTCCTAGAGAGGTCAGGCTTGTTTTAGTGTACTCCAATAAACAGCCCCTACAGCCACAAAAAGGAATGGAGTCATTAGCACTTATGGTTTGTAAATGGCGCCCAGAATTATGTTGCACGAAGCACAATTTCACATCATTCTGGGTCCATTTGTGTGAAAACAAGGTCCAATCAGGCTGAAACGTTACAAGAAGGTAGAATCTATTGAGTTGTAAGGGATCTGAACGTTTCATGATGATCGCACATTCCTAAGGGGGTCAAACCATGTCCCAAACGTCACCGGGCCTGGTGTCACTTTAAAGATGTAGTCCAGTTACACCTTTGTGGGCTTATAACTTGGCTTCTGAATATCCTAGAGAGGTCAGGTTTAATTTAGAGTACTCCAATTAACAGCCCCCATTACCCCAAAAAGGAATGGAGTCATTAGCACTTATGGGTTGTAAATGGCACCCAGAATTATGTGGCACGAAGCAAAATTTCACATCATTCTGGGTTCATTTGTGTGAAAACAAGGTCCAATCAGGCTGAAACGTTACAGGAAGGTAGAATCTATTGAGTTGTAAGTGATCTGAACGTTTCATGATGATAGGATATTCCTAAGGGGGTCAAACCATGTCCCAAAGGTCACCGGGCCTGGTGCCACTTTAAAGAAGTAGTCCAGTTACACCTTTGTGGGCTTATAACTTGGCTTCTGAATGTCCTAGAGAGGTCAGGCTTGTTTTAGTGTACTTGAATAAACAGCCCCTACAACCACAAAAAGGAATGGAGTCATTAGCACTTATGGTTTTTAAATGGCACCCAGAATTATGTTGCACAAAGCACAATTTCACATCATTCTGGGTTCATTTGTGTGAAAACAAGGTCCAATCAGGCTGAAACGTTACAGGAAGGTAGAATCTATTGAGTTGTAAGTGATCTGAACGTTTCATGATGATAGCCCTTTCCTAAGGGGGTCAAACCATGTCCCAGAGGTCACCGGATCTGGTGTCAATTTAAAGAAGTAGTCCAGTTACACATTTGTTGGCTTATAACTTGGCTTCTGAATGTCCTAGAGAGATCAGGTTTGTTTTAGTGTACTCCAATCAACAGCCCCTACAACCACAAAAAGGAATGGAGTCATTAGCACTTATGGCTTTTAAATGGCACCCAGAATTATGTTGCACGAAGCACAATTTCACATCATTCTGGGTCCATTTGTGTGAAAACAAGGTCCAGTCAGGCTGAAACGTTACAAGAAGGTAGAATCTGTTGAGTTGTAAGTGATCTGAAAGTTTCATGATGATCGCACATTCCTATAGGGGGTCAAACCATGTCCCAAAGGTCACCGGGCCTGGTGTCACTTTAAAGAAGTAGTCCAGTTACACCTTTGTGGGCTTATAACTTGGCTTCTGAATATCCTACAGAGGTCAGGTTTGTTTTAGAGTACTCCAATTAACAGCCCCCATTACCCCAAAAAGGAATGGAGTCATTAGCACTTATGGTTTTTAAATGGCACCCAGAATTATGTTGCACAAAGCACAATTTCACATCATTCTGGGTTCATTTGTGTGAAAACAAGGTCCAATCAGGCTGAAACGTTACAAGAAGGTAGAATCAATTGAGTTTTAAGTGTTATGAACGTTTCATGATGATCGCACATTCCTATAGGGGGTCAAACCATGTCCCAAAGGTCACCGGGCCTGGTGTCACTTTAAAGAAGTAGTCCAGTTACACCTTTGTGGGCTTATAACTTGGCTTCTGAATGTCCTAGAGAGATCAGGTTTGTTTAGTGTACTCCAATCAACAGCCCCTACAACCACAAAAAGGAATGGAGTCATTATGGTTTGTAAATGGCACCCAGAATTATGTTGCATGAAGCAAAATTTCACATCATTCTGGGTCCATTTGTGTGAAAACAAGGTCCAATCAGGCTGAAACGTTACAAGAAGGTAGAATCTATTGAGTTGTAAGTGATCTGAACGTTTCATGATGATCGCACATTCCTAAGGGGGTCAAACCATGTCCCAAAGGTCACCGGGCCTGGTGTCACTTTAAAGAAGTAGTCCAGTTACACCTTTGTGGGCTTATAACTTGGCTTCTGAATATCCTAGAGAGGTCAGGTTTAATTTAGAGTACTCCAATTAACAGCCCCCATTACCCCAAAAAGGAATGGAGTCATTAGAACTTATGGTTTTTAAATGGCACCCAGAATTATGTTGCACGAAGCACAATTTCACATCATTCTGGGTTCATTTGTGTGAAAACAAGGTCCAATCAGGCTGAAACGTTACAGGAAGGTAGAATCTATTGAGTTGTAAGTGATCTGAACGTTTCATGATGATAGCACTTTCCTATAGGGGGTCAAACCATGTCCCAAAGGTCACTGGATCGGTGTAAATTTAAAGAAGTAGTCCAGTTACACATTTGTGGGCTTATAACTTGGCTTCTGAATATCCTAGAGAGGTCAGGTTTAATTTAGAGTACTCCAATTAACAGCCCCCATTACCCCAAAAAGGAATGGAGTCATTAGCACTTATGGGTTGTAAATGGCACCCAGAATTATGTGGCACGAAGCAAAATTTCACATCATTCTGGGTTCATTTGTGTGAAAACAAGGTCCAATCAGGCTGAAACGTTACAGGAAGGTAGAATCTATTGAGTTGTAAGTGATCTGAACGTTTCATGATGATAGGACATTCCTAAGGGGGTCAAACCATGTCCCAAAGGTCACCGGGCCTGGTGCCACTTTAAAGAAGTAGTCCAGTTACACCTTTGTGGGCTTATAACTTGGCTTCTGAATGTCCTAGAGAGGTCAGGCTTGTTTTAGTGTACTTCAATAAACAGCCCCTACAACCACAATAAGGAATGGAGTCATTAGCACTTATGGTTTTTAAATGGCACCCAGAATTATGTTGCACAAAGCACAATTTCACATCATTCTGGGTTCATTTGTGTGAAAACAAGGTCCAATCAGGCTGAAACGTTACAGGAAGGTAGAATCTATTGAGTTGTAAGTGATCTGAACGTTTCATGATGATAGCACTTTCCTAAGGGGTCAAACCATGTCCCAGAGGTCACCGGATCTGGTGTCAATTTAAAGAAGTAGTCCAGTTACACATTTGTGGGCTTATAACTTGGCTTCTGAATGTCCTAGAGAGATCAGGTTTGTTTTAGTGTACTCCAATCAACAGCCCCTACAACCACAAAAAGGAATGGAGTCATTAGCACTTATGGCTTTTAAATGGCACCCAGAATTATGTTGCACGAAGCACAATTTCACATCATTCTGGGTCCATTTGTGTGAAAACAAGGTCCAGTCAGGCTGAAACGTTACAAGAAGGTAGAATCTGTTGAGTTGTAAGTGATCTGAAAGTTTCATGATGATCGCACATTCCTATAGGGGGTCAAACCATGTCCCAAAGGTCACCGGGCCTGGTGTCACTTTAAAGAAGTAGTCCAGTTACACCTTTGTGGGCTTATAACTTGGCTTCTGAATATCCTACAGAGGTCAGGTTTGTTTTAGAGTACTCCAATTAACAGCCCCCATTACCCCAAAAAGGAATGGAGTCATTAGCACTTATGGTTTTTAAATGGCACCCAGAATTATGTTGCACAAAGCACAATTTCACATCATTCTGGGTTCATTTGTGTGAAAACAAGGTCCAATCAGGCTGAATCGTTACAAGAAGGTAGAATCAATTGAGTTTTAAGTGATATGAACGTTTCATGATGATCGCACATTCCTATAGGGGGTCAAACCATGTCCCAAAGGTCACCGGGCCTGGTGTCACTTTAAAGAAGTAGTCCAGTTACACCTTTGTGGGCTTATAACTTGGCTTCTGAATGTCCTAGAGAGATCAGGTTTGTTTTAGTGTACTCCAATCAACAGCCCCTACAACCACAAAAAGGAATGGAGTCATTAGCACTTATGGTTTGTAAATGGCACCCAGAATTATGTGGCACGAAGCACAATTTCACATCATTCTGGGTCCATTCGTGTGAAAACAAGGTCCAATCAGGCTGAAACGTTACAAGAAGGTAGAATCTATTGAGTTGTAAGTGATCTGAACGTTTCATGATGATCGCACATTCCTACAGGGGGTCAAACCATGTCCCAAAGGTCACCGGGCCTGGTGTCACTTTAAAGAAGTAGTCCAGTTACACCTTTGTGGGCTTATAACTTGGCTTCTGAATATCCTAAAGAGGTCAGGTTTGTTTTAGAGTACTCCAATTAACAGCCCCCATTACCCCAAAAAGGAATGGAGTCATTAGCACTTATGGTTTTTAAATGGCACCCAGAATTATGTTGCACGAAGCACAATTTCACATCATTCTGGGTTCATTTGTGTGAAAACAAGGTCCAATCAGGCTGAAACGTTACAGGAAGGTAGAATCTATTGAGTTGTAAGTGATCTGAACGTTTCATGATGATAGCAGTTTCCTAAGGGTGTCAATCCATGTCCTAAAGGTCACCGGACCTGGTGTCACTTTAAAGAAGTCGTCCAGTTACACATTTGTGGGCTTATAACTTGGCTTCTGAATATCCTAGAGAGGTCAGGTTTGTTTTATAGTACTCCAATTAACAGCCCCTATTACCTCAAAAAGGAATGGAGTCATTAGCACTTATGGTTTTTAAATGGCACCCAGAATTATGTTGCACGAAGCACAATTTCACATCCTTCTGGGTCCATTTGGGTGAAAACAAGGTCCAATCAGGCTGAAACGTTACAAGAAGGTAGAATCTATCGAGTTGTAAGTGATCTGACTGTTTCATGATGATCGCACATTCCTAAGTGGGTCAAACCATGTACCAAAGGTCACCGGATCTGGTGTCACTTTAAAGAAGTAGTCCAGTTACACATTTGTGGGCTTATAACTTAGCTTCTGAATGTCCTAGAGAGATCAGGTTTGTTTTAGTGTACTCCAATCAACAGCCCCTACAACCACAAAAAAGAATGGAGTCATTAGAACTTATGGTTTGTAAATGGCACCCAGAATTATGTTGCACGAAGCACAATTTCACATCATTCTGGGTCCATTTGTATGAAAACAAGGTCCAATCAGGCTGAAACGTTACAAGAAGGTAGAATCTATTGAGTTGTAAGTGATGTGAACGTTTCATGATGATAGCACTTTCCTAAGGAGGTAAAACCATGTCCCAAAGGTCACCGGATCGGTGTCAATTTAAAAAAGTAGTCCAGTTACACATTTGTGGGCTTATAACTTGGCTTCTGAATGTCCGAGAGAGATCAGGTTTGTTTTAGTGTACTCCAATCAACAGCCCCTACAACCACAAAAAGGAATGGAGTCATTAGCACTTATGGTTTTTAAATGGCACCCAGAATTATGTTGCACAAAGCACAATTTCACATCATTCTGGGTTCATTTGTGTGAAAACAAGGTCCAATCAGGCTGAAACGTAACAGGAAGGTAGAATCTATTGAGTTGTAAGTGATCTGAACGTTTCATGATGATAGCACTTTCCTAAGTGGGTCAAACCATGTCCCAGAGGTCACCGGATCTGGTGTCAATTTAAAGAAGCAGTCCAGTTACACATTTGTGGGCTTATAACTTGGCTTCTGAATATCCTACAGAGGTCAGGTTTGTTTTAGAGTACTCCAATTAACAGCCCCCATTACCCCAAAAAGGAATGGAGTCATTAGCACTTATGGTTTTTAAATGGCACCCAGAATTATGTTGCACAAAGCACAATTTCACATCATTCTGGGTTCATTTGTGTGAAAACAAGGTCCAATCAGGCTGAAACGTTACAGGAAGGTAGAATCTATTGAGTTGTAAGTGATCTGAACGTTTCATGATGATAGCACTTTCCTAAGGGGGTCAAACCATGTCCTAAAGGTCACCGGATCTGGTGTCACTTTAAAGAAGTAGTCCAGTTACACATTTGTGGGCTTATAACTTGGCTTCTGAATATCCTAGAGAGGTCAGGTTTGTTTTAGAGTACTCCAATTAACAGCCCATATTACCTCAAAAAGGAATGGAGTCATTAGCACTTATGGTTTTTAAATGGCACCCAGAATTATGTTGCACGAAGCACAATTTCACATCATTCTGGGTCCATTTGTGTGAAAACAAGGTCCAATCAGGCTGAAACGTTACAAGAAGGTAGAATCTATTGAGTTGTAAGTGATCTGAACGTTTCATGATGATCGCACATTCCTAAGGGGGTCAAACCATGTCCCAGAGGCCACCGGATCTGGTGTCAATTTAAAGAAGTATTCCAGTTTACACATTTGTGGGCTTATAACTTGGCTTGTGAATTTCCTAGAGAGATCAGGTTTGTTTTAGTGTACTCCAATCAACAGCCCCTACAACCACAAAAAGGAATGGAGTCATTAGCACTTATGGTTTTTAAATGGCACCCAGAATTATGTTGCACGAAGCACAATTTCACATCATTCTGGGTCCATTTGTGTGAAAACAAGGTCCAGTCAGGCTGAAACGTTACAAGAAGGTAGAATCTGTTGAGTTGTAAGTGATCTGAAAGTTTCATGATGATCGCACATTCCTATAGGGGGTCAAACCATGTCCCAAAGGTCACCGGGCCTGGTGTCACTTTAAAGAAGTAGTCCAGTTACACCTTGTGGGCTTATAACTTGGCTTCTGAATATCCTAAAGAGGTCAGGTTTGTTTTAGAGTACTCCAATTAACAGCCCCTATTACCTCAAAAAGGAATGGAGTCATTAGCACTTATGGTTTTTAAATGGCACCCAGAATTATGTTGCACGAAGCACAATTTCACATCATTCTGGGTCCATTTGTGTGAAAACAATGTCCAATCAGGCTGAAACGTTACAAGAAGGTAGAATCAATTGAGTTGTAAGTGATCTGAACGTTTCATGATGATTGCACATTCCTAAGTGGGTCAAACCATGTCCCAAAAGTCACCGGATCTGGTGTCACTTTAAAGAAGTAGTCCAGTTACACATTTGTGGGCTTATAACTTGGCTTCTGAATGTCCTAGAGAGATCAGGTTTGTTTTAGTGCACTCCAATCAACAGCCCCTACAACCACAAAAAAGAATTCAGTTATTAGCACTTATGGTTTGTAAATGGCACCCAGAATTATGTTGCACGAAGCACAATTTCACATCATTCTGGGTCCATTTGTGTGAAAACAAGGTCCAATCAGGCTGAAACGTTACAGGAAGGTAGAATCTATTGAGTTGTAAGTGATCTGAACGTTTCATGATGATAGCACATTCCAAAGGGGGTCAAACCATGTCCCAAAGGTCACCGGGCCTGGTGCCACTTTAAAGAAGTAGTCCAGTTACACCTTTGTGGGCTTATAACTTGGCTTCTGAATGTCCTAGAGAGGTCAGGCTTGTTTTAGTGTACTTCAATAAACAGCCCCTACAACCACAAAAAGGAATGGAGTCATTAGCACTTATGGTTTTTAAATGGCACCCAGAATTATGTTGCACAAAGCACAATTTAACATCATTCTGGGTTCATTTGTGTGAAAACAAGGTCCAATCAGGCTGAAACGTTACAGGAAGGTAGAATCTATTGAGTTGTAAGTGATCTGAACGTTTCATGATGATAGCACTTTCCTAAGGGGGTCAAACCATGTCCCAGAGGTCACCGGATCTGGTGTCAATTTAAAGAAGCAGTCCAGTTACACATTTGTGGGCTTATAACTTGGCTTCTGAATGTCCTAGAGAGATCAGGTTTGTTTTAGTGTACTCCAATCAACAGCCCCTACAACCTCAAAAAGGAATGGAGTCATTAGCACTTATGGCTTTTAAATGGCACCCAGAATTATGTTGCACGAAGCACAATTTCACATCATTCTGGGTCCATTTGTGTGAAAACAAGGTCCAGTCAGGCTGAAACGTTACAAGAAGGTAGAATCTGTTGAGTTGTAAGTGATCTGAAAGTTTCATGATGATATCACATTCCTATAGGGGGTCAAACCATGTCCCAAAGGTCACCGGGCCTGGTGTCACTTTAAAGAAGTAGTCCAGTTACACCTTTGTGGGCTTATAACTTGGCTTCTGAATATCCTACAGAGGTCAGGTTTGTTTTAGAGTACTCCAATTAACAGCCCCCATTACCCCAAAAAGGAATGGAGTCATTAGCACTTATGGTTTTTAAATGGCACCCAGAATTATGTTGCACAAAGCACAATTTCACATCATTCTGGGTTCATTTGTGTGAAAACAAGGTCCAATCAGGCTGAAACGTTACAGGAAGGTAGAATCTATTGAGTTGTAAGTGATCTGAACGTTTCATGATGATAGCACTTTCCTAAGGGGGTCAAACCATGTCCTAAAGGTCACCGGATCTGGTGTCACTTTAAAGAAGTAGTCCAGTTACACATTTGTGGGCTTATAACTTGGCTTCTGAATATCCTAGAGAGGTCAGGTTTGTTTTAGAGTACTCCAATTAACAGCCCATATTACCTCAAAAAGGAATGGAGTCATTAGCACTTATGGTTTTTAAATGGCACCCAGAATTATGTTGCACGAAGCACAATTTCACATCATTCTGGGTCCATTTGTGTGAAAACAAGGTCCAATCAGGCTGAAACGTTACAAGAAGGTAGAATCTATTGAGTTGTAAGTGATCTGAACGTTTCATGATGATCGCACATTCCTAAGGGGGTCAAACCATGTCCCAGAGGTCACCGGAACTGGTGTCAATTTAAAGAAGTATTCCAGTTTACACATTTGTGGGCTTATAACTTGGCTTGTGAATTTCCTAGAGAGATCAGGTTTGTTTTAGTGTACTCCAATCAACAGCCCCTACAACCACAAAAAGGAATGGAGTCATTAGCACTTATGGTTTTTAAATGGCACCCAGAATTATGTTGCACGAAGCACAATTTCACATCATTCTGGGTCCATTTGTGTGAAAACAAGGTCCAGTCAGGCTGAAACGTTACAAGAAGGTAGAATCTGTTGAGTTGTAAGTGATCTGAAAGTTTCATGATGATCGCACATTCCTATAGGGGGTCAAACCATGTCCCAAAGGTCACCGGGCCTGGTGTCACTTTAAAGAAGTAGTCCAGTTACACCTTTGTGGGCTTATAACTTGGCTTCTGAATATCCTAAAGAGGTCAGGTTTGTTTTAGAGTACTCCAATTAACAGCCCCTATTACCTCAAAAAGGAATGGCGTCATTAGCACTTATGGTTTTTAAATGGCACCCAGAATTATGTTGCACGAAGCACAATTTCACATCATTCTGGGTCCATTTGTGTGAAAACAATGTCCAATCAGGCTGAAACGTTACAAGAAGGTAGAATCTATTGAGTTGTAAGTGATCTGAACGTTTCATGATGATCGCACATTCCTAAGTGGGTCAAACCATGTCCCAAAAGTCACCGGATCTGGTGTCACTTTAAAGAAGTAGTCCAGTTACACATTTGTGGGCTTATAACTTGGCTTCTGAATGTCCTAGAGAGATCAGGTTTGTTTTAGTGCACTCCAATCAACAGCCCCTACAACCACAAAAAAGAATTCAGTCATTAGCACTTATGGTTTGTAAATGGCACCCAGAATTATGTTGCACGAAGCACAATTTCACATCATTCTGGGTCCATTTGTGTGAAAACAAGGTCCAATCAGGCTGAAACGTTACAAGAAGGTAGAATCTATTGAGTTGTAAGTGATATGAACGTTTCATGATGATCGCACATTCCTAAGTGGGTCAAACCATGTCCCAAAGGTCACCGGGCCTGGTGTCACTTTAAAGAAGTAGTCCAGTTACACATTTGTGGCTTTATAACCTGGCTTCTGAATGTCCTAGAGAGATCAGGTGTGTTTTAGTGTACTCCAATCAACAGCCCCTACAACTACAAAAAGGAATGGAGTCATTAGCACTTATGGTTTGTAAATGGCACCCAGAATTATGTTAAACGAAGCACAATTTCACATCATTCTGGGTCCATTTGTGTGAAAACAAGGTCCAATCAGGCTGAAACGTTACAAGAAGGTAGAATCTATTGAGTTGTAAGTGATCTGAATGTTTCATGATGATCGCACATTCCTATAGGGGGTCAAACCATGTCCCAAAGGTCACCGGGCCTGGTGTCACTTTAAAGAAGTAGTCCAGTTACACCTTTGTGGGCTTATAACTTGGCTTCTGAATTTCCTAGAGAGATCAGGTTTGTTTTAGTGTACTCCAATCAACATCCCCTACAACCACAAAAAGGAATGGAGTCATTAGCACTTATGGTTTGTAAATGGCACCCAGAATTATGTTGCACGAAGCACAATTTCACATCATTCTGGGTTCATTTGTGTGAAAACAAGGTCCAATCAGGCTGAAACGTTACAGGAAGGTAGAATCTATTGAGTTGTAAGTGATCTGAACGTTTCATGATGATAGCACTTTCCTAAGGGGGTCAAACCATGTCCCAGAGGTCACCGGATCTGTTGTCAATTTAAAGAAGTAGTCTAGTTACACATTTGTGGGCTTATAACTTGGCTTCTGAATGTCCTAGAGAGATCAGGTTTGTTTTAGTGTACTCCAATCAACAGCCCCTACAACCACAAAAAGGAATGGAGTCATTAGCAATTATGGTTTTTAAATGGCACCCAGAATTATGTTGCACGAAGCACAATTTCACATCATTCTGGGTCCATTTGTGTGAAAACAAGGTCCAGTCAGGCTGAAACGTTACAGGACGGTAGAATCTATTGAGTTGTAAGTGATCTGAACATTTCATGATGATAGCACTTTCCTAAGGGGGTCAAACCATGTCCCAGAGGTCACCGGATCTGTTGTCAATTTAAAGAAGTAGTCCAGTTACACATTTGTGGGCTTATAACCTGGCTTCTGAATATCCTAAAGAGGTCAGGTTTGTTTTAGAGTACTCCAATTAACAGCCCCCATTACCCCAAAAAGGAATGGAGTCATTAGCACTTATGGTTTTTAAATGGCACCCAGAATTATGTTGCACAAAGCACAATTTCACATCATTCTGGGTTCATTTGTGTGAAAACAAGGTCCAATCAGGCTGAAACGTTACAGGAAGGTAGAATCTATTGAGTTGTAAGTGATCTGAACGTTTCATGATGATAGCACTTTCCTAAGGGTGTCAATCCATGTCCTAAAGGTCACCAGGACTGGTGTCACTTTAAAGAAGTAGTCCAGTTACACATTTGTGGGCTTATAACTTGGCTTCTGAATATCCTAGAGAGGTCAGGTTTGTTTTAGAGTACTCAAATTAACAGCCCCTATTACCTCAAAAAGGAATGGAGTCATTAGCACTTATGGTTTTTAAATGGCACCCAGAATGATGTTGCACGAAGCACAATTTCACATCATTCTGGGTCCATTTGGGTGAAAACAAGGTCCAATCAGGCTGAAACGTTACAAGAAGGTAGAATCAATTGAGTTGTAAGTGATCTGAACGTTTCATGATGATCGCACATTCCTAAGTGGGTCAAACCATGTCCCAAAGGTCACCGGATCTGGTGTCACTTTAAAGAAGTAGTCCAGTTACACATTTGTGGGCTTATAACTTGGCTTCTGAATGTCCTAGAGAGATCAGGTTTGTTTTAGTGTACTCCAATCAACAGCCCCTACAACCACAAAAAAGAATGGAGTCATTAGAACTTATGGTTTGTAAATGGCACCCAGAATTATGTTGCACGAAGCATAATTTCACATCATTCTGGGTCCATTTATGTGAAAACAAGGTCCAATCAGGCTGAAACGTTACAAGAAGGTAGAATCTATTGAGTTGTAAGTGATATGAACGTTTCATGATGATCGCACATTCCTATAGGGGGTCAAATCATGTCCCAAAGGTCAACGGGCCTGGTGTCAATGTAAAGAAGTAGTCCAGTTACACATTTGTGGGCTTATAACTTGGCTTCTGAATGTCCTAGAGTGATCAGGTTTGTTTCAGAGTACTACAATCAACAGCCCCTACAACCACAAAAAGGAATGGAGTCATTAGGACTTATGGTTTGTAAATGGCACCCAGAATTATGATGCACGAAGCACAATTTCACATCATTCTGGGTCCATTTGTGTGAAAACAAGGTCCATTCAGGCTGAAACGTTACAAGAAGGTAGAATCTATTGAGTTGTAAGTGATCTGAACGTTTCATGATGAACGCACATTCCTATAGGGGGTCAAACCATGTCCCAAAGGTCACCGGGCCTGGTGTCACTTTAAATAAGTAGTCCAGTTACACCTTTGTGGGCTTATAACTTGGCTTCTGAATATCCTAGAGAGGTCAGGTTTAATTTAGAGTACTCCAATTAACAGCCCCCATTACCCCAAAAAGGAATAGAGTCATTAGCACTTATGGGTTGTAAATGGCACCCAGAATTATGTGGCACGAAGCAAAATTTCACATCATTCTGGGTTCATTTGTGTGAAAACAAGGTCCAATCAGGCTGAAACGTTACAGGAAGGTAGAATCTATTGAGTTGTAAGTGATCTGAACGTTTCATGATGATAGCACTTTCCTAAGGAGGTAAAACCATGTCCCAAAGGTCACCGGATCGGTGTCAATTTAAAAAAGTAGTCCAGTTACACATTTGTGGGCTTATAACTTGGCTTCTGAATGTCCTAGAGAGATCAGGTTTGTTTTAGTGTACTCCAATCAACAGCCCCTACAACCACAAAAAGGAATGGAGTCATTAGCACTCATGGTTTTTAAATGGTACCCAGAATTATGTTGCACGAAGCACAATTTCACATCATTCTGGTTTCATTTGTGTGAAAACAAGGTCCAATCAGGCTGAAACGTTACAGGACGGTAGAATCTATTGAGATGTAAGTGATCTGAACGTTTCATGATGATTGCACATTCCTAAGTGAGTCAAACCATGTCCCAAAGGTCACCGGATCTGGTGTCACTTTAAAGAAGTAGTCCAGTTACACATTTGTGGGCTTATAACTTGGCTTCTGAATGTCCTAGAGAGATCAGGTTTGTTTTAGTGTACTCCAATCAACAGCCCCTACAACCACAAAAAGGAATGGAGTCATTAGCACTCATGGTTTTTAAATGGCACCCAGAATTATGTTGCACGAAGCACAATTTCACATCATTCTGGGTTCATTTGTGTGAAAACAAGGTCCAATCAGGCTGAAACGTTACAGGAAGGTAGAATCTATTGAGTTGTAAGTGATCTGAACGTTTCATGATGATAGGATATTCCTAAGGGGGTCAAACCATGTCCCAAAGGTCACCGGGCCTGGTGCCACTTTAAAGAAGTAGTCCAGTTACACCTTTGTTGGCTTATAACTTGGCTTCTGAATGTCCTAGAGAGATCAGGTTTGTTTTAG
The DNA here is from genome assembly GCF_043380555.1 of Nothobranchius furzeri. Taxonomy (NCBI): domain Eukaryota; kingdom Metazoa; phylum Chordata; class Actinopteri; order Cyprinodontiformes; family Nothobranchiidae; genus Nothobranchius; species Nothobranchius furzeri. The sequence goes on from NC_091747.1 coordinate 4,365,848, forward strand.
TGTACTCCAATCAACAGCCCCTACAACCACAAAAAGGAATGGAGTCATTAGCACTTATGGCTTTTAAATTGCACCCAGAATTATGTTGCACGAAGCACAATTTCACATCATTCTGGGTCCATTTGTGTGAAAACAAGGTCCAGTCAGGCTGAAACGTTACAAGAAGGTAGAATCTGTTGAGTTGTAAGTGATCTGAAAGTTTCATGATGATCGCACATTCCTATAGGGGGTCAAACCATGTCCCAAAGGTCACCGGGCCTGGTGTCACTTTAAAGAAGTAGTCCAGTTACACCTTTGTGGGCTTATAACTTGGCTTCTGAATATATTACAGAGGTCAGGTTTGTTTTAGAGTACTCCAATTAACAGCCCCCATTACCCCAAAAAGGAATGGAGTCATTAGCACTTATGGTTTTTAAATGGCACCCAGAATTATGTTGCACAAAGCACAATTTCACATCATTCTGGGTTCATTTGTGTGAAAACAAGGTCCAATCAGGCTGAAACGTTACAAGAAGGTAGAATCAATTGAGTTTTAAGTGTTATGAACGTTTCATGATGATCGCACATTCCTATAGGGGGTCAAACCATGTCCCAAAGGTCACCGGGCCTGGTGTCACTTTAAAGAAGTAGTCCAGTTACACCTTTGTGGGCTTATAACTTGGCTTCTGAATGTCCTAGAGGGATCAGGTTTGTTTTAGTGTACTCCAATCAACAGCCCCTACAACCACAAAAAGGAATGGAGTCATTATGGTTTGTAAATGGCACCCAGAATTATGTTGCATGAAGCACAATTTCACATCATTCTGGGTCCATTTGTGTGAAAACAAGGTCCAATCAGGCTGAAACGTTACAAGAAGGAAGAATCTATTGAGTTGTAAGTGATCTGAACGTTTCATGATGATCGCACATTCCTAAGTGGGTCAAACCATGTCCCAAAGGTCACCGGGCCTGGTGTCACTTTAAAGAAGTAGTCCAGTTACACCTTTGTGGGCTTATAACTTGGCTTCTGAATATCCTAGAGAGGTCAGGTTTAATTTAGAGTACTCCAATTAACAGCCCCCATTACCCCAAAAAGGAATGGAGTCATTAGAACTTATGGTTTTTAAATGGCACCCAGAATTATGTTGCACGAAGCACAATTTCACATCATTCTGGGTTCATTTGTGTGAAAACAAGGTCCAATCAGGCTGAAACGTTACAGGAAGGTAGAATCTATTGAGCTGTAAGTGATCTGAACGTTTCATGATGATAGCTCTTTCCTATAGGGGGTCAAACCATGTCCCAAAGGTCACTGGATCGGTGTAAATTTAAAGAAGTAGTCCAGTTACACATTTGTGGGCTTATAACTTGGCTTCTGAATGTCCTAGAGAGATCAGGTTTGTTTTAGTGTACTCAAATCAACAGCCCCTACAACCACAAAAAGGAATAGAGTCATTAGCACTTATGGTTTGTAAATGGCACCCAGAATTATGTGGCACGAAGCACAATTTCACATCATTCTGGGTCCATTCGTGTGAAAACAAGGTCCAATCAGGCTGAAACGTTACAAGAAGGTAGAATCTATTGAGTTGTAAGTGATCTGAACGTTTCATGATGATCGCACATTCCTACAGGGGGTCAAACCATGTCCCAAAGGTCACCGGGCCTGGTGTCACTTTAAAGAAGTAGTCCAGTTACACCTTTGTGGGCTTATAACTTGGCTTCTGAATATCCTAAAGAGGTCAGGTTTGTTTTAGAGTACTCCAATTAACAGCCCCCATTACCCCAAAAAGGAATGGAGTCATTAGCACTTATGGTTTTTAAATGGCACCCAGAATTATGTTGCACAAAGCACAATTTCACATCATTCTGGGTTCATTTGTGTGAAAACAAGGTCCAATCAGGCTGAAACGTTACAGGAAGGTAGAATCTATTGAGTTGTAAGTGATCTGAACGTTTCATGATGATAGCGGTTTCCTAAGGGTGTCAATCCATGTCCTAAAGGTCACCGGATCTGGTGTCACTTTAAAGAAGTAGTCCAGTTACACATTTCTGGGCTTATAACTTGGCTTCTGAATATCCTAGAGAGGTCAGGTTTGTTTTATAGTACTCCAATTAACAGCCCCTATTACCTCAAAAAGGAATGGAGTCATTAGCACTTATGGTTTTTAAATGGCACCCAGAATTATGTTGCACGAAGCACAATTTCACATCATTCTGGGTCCATTTGAGTGAAAACAAGGTCCAATCAGGCTGAAACGTTACAAGAAGGTAGAATCTATTGAGTTGTAAGTGATCTGAACGTTTCATGATGATCGCACATTCCTAAGTGGGTCAAACCATGTACCAAAGGTCACCGGATCTGGTGTCACTTTAAAGAAGTAGTCCAGTTACACATTTGTGGGCTTATAACTTGGCTTCTGAATGTCCTAGAGAGATCAGGTTTGTTTTAGTGTACTCCATTCAACAGCCCCTACAACCACAAAAAAGACTGGAGTCATTAGAACTTATGGTTTGTAAATGGCACCCAGAATTATGTTGCACGAAGCACAATTTCACATCATTCTGGGTCCATTTGTGTGAAAACAAGGTCCATTCAGGCTGAAACGTTACAAGAAGGTAGAATCTATTGAGTTGTAAGTGATCTGAACGTTTCATGATGATAGCACTTTCCTAAGGAGGTAAAACCATGTCCCAAAGGTCACCGGGCCTGGTGTCACTTTAAATAAGTAGTCCAGTTACACCTTTGTGGGCTTATAACTTGGCTTCTGAATGTCCTAGAGAGGTCAGGCTTGTTTTAGTGTACTCCAATAAACAGCCCCTACAGCCACAAAAAGGAATGGAGTCATTAGCACTTATGGTTTGTAAATGGCGCCCAGAATTATGTTGCACGAAGCACAATTTCACATCATTCTGGGTCCATTTGTGTGAAAACAAGGTCCAATCAGGCTGAAACGTTACAAGAAGGTAGAATCTATTGAGTTGTAAGGGATCTGAACGTTTCATGATGATCGCACATTCCTAAGGGGGTCAAACCATGTCCCAAAGGTCACCGGGCCTGGTGTCACTTTAAAGATGTAGTCCAGTTACACCTTTGTGGGCTTATAACTTGGCTTCTGAATATCCTAGAGAGGTCAGGTTTAATTTAGAGTACTCCAATTAACAGCCCCCATTACCCCAAAAAGGAATGGAGTCATTAGCACTTATGGGTTGTAAATGGCACCCAGAATTATGTGGCACGAAGCAAAATTTCACATCATTCTGGGTTCATTTGTGTGAAAACAAGGTCCAATCAGGCTGAAACGTTACAGGAAGGTAGAATCATGAGTTGTAAGTGATCTGAACGTTTCATGATGATAGGATATTCCTAAGGGGGTAAAACCATGTCCCAAAGGTCACCGGGCCTGGTGCCACTTTAAAGAAGTAGTCCAGTTACACCTTTGTGGGCTTATAACTTGGCTTCTGAATGTCCTAGAGAGGTCAGGCTTGTTTTACTGTACTTGAATAAACAGCCCCTACAACCACAATAAGGAATGGAGTCATTAGCACTTATGGTTTTTAAACGGCACCCAGAATTATGTTGCACAAAGCACAATTTCACATCATTCTGGGTTCATTTGTGTGAAAACAAGGTCCAATCAGGCTGAAACATTACAGGAAGGTAGAATCTATTGAGTTGTAAGTGATCTGAACGTATCATGATGATAGCCCTTTCCTAAGGGGGTCAAACCATGTCCCAGAGGTCACCGGATCTGGTGTCAATTTAAAGAAGTAGTCCAGTTACACATTTGTTGGCTTATAACTTGGCTTCTGAATGTCCTAGAGAGATCAGGTTTGTTTTAGTGTACTCCAATCAACAGCCCCTACAACCACAAAAAGGAATGGAGTCATTAGCACTTATGGCTTTTAAATGGCACCCAGAATTATGTTGCACGAAGCACAATTTCACATCATTCTGGGTCCATTTGTGTGAAAACAAGGTCCAGTCAGGCTGAAACGTTACAAGAAGGTAGAATCTGTTGAGTTGTAAGTGATCTGAAAGTTTCATGATGATCGCACATTCCTATAGGGGGTCAAACCATGTCCCAAAGGTCACCGGGCCTGGTGTCACTTTAAAGAAGTAGTCCAGTTACACCTTTGTGGGCTTATAACTTGGCTTCTGAATATCCTACAGAGGTCAGGTTTGTTTTAGAGTACTCCAATTAACAGCCCCCATTACCCCAAAAAGGAATGGAGTCATTAGCACTTATGGTTTTTAAATGGCACCCAGAATTATGTTGCACAAAGCACAATTTCACATCATTCTGGGTTCATTTGTGTGAAAACAAGGTCCAATCAGGCTGAAACGTTACAAGAAGGTAGAATCAATTGAGTTTTAAGTGTTATGAACGTTTCATGATGATCGCACATTCCTATAGGGGGTCAAACCATGTCCCAAAGGTCACCGGGCCTGGTGTCACTTTAAAGAAGTAGTCCAGTTACACCTTTGTGGGCTTATAACTTGGCTTCTGAATGTCCTAGAGAGATCAGGTTTGTTTTAGTGTACTCCAATCATCAGCCCCTACAACCACAAAAAGGAATGGAGTCATTATGGTTTGTAAATGGCACCCAGAATTATGTTGCATGAAGCACAATTTCACATCATTCTGGGTCCATTTGTGTGAAAACAAGGTCCAATCAGGCTGAAACGTTACAAGAAGGTAGAATCTATTGAGTTGTAAGTGATCTGAACGTTTCATGATGATCGCACATTCCTAAGGGGGTCAAACCATGTCCCAAAGGTCACCGGGCCTGGTGCCACTTTAAAGAAGTAGTCCAGTTACACCTTTGTGGGCTTATAACTTGGCTTCTGAATGTCCTAGAGAGGTCAGGCTTGTTTTAGTGTACTTCAATAAACAGCCCCTACAACCACAAAAAGGAATGGAGTCATTAGCACTTATGGTTTTTAAATGGCACCCAGAATTATGTTGCACAAAGCACAATTTCACATCATTCTGGGTTCATTTGTGTGAAAACAAGGTCCAATCAGGCTGAAACGTTACAAGAAGGTAGAATCTATTGAGTTGTAAGTGATCTAAACGTTTCATGATGATTGCACATTCCTAAGGGGGTCAAACCATGTCCCAAAGGTCACCGGGCCTGGTGTCACTTTAAAGAAGTAGTCCAGTTACACCTTTGTGGGCTTATAACTTGGCTTCTGAATATCCTAGAGAGGTCAGGTTTAATTTAGAGTACTCCAATTAACAGCCCCCATTACCCCAAAAAGGAATGGAGTCATTAGAACTTATGGTTTTTAAATGGCACCCAGAATTATGTTGCACGAAGCACAATTTCACATCATTCTGGGTTCATTTGTGTGAAAACAAGGTCCAATCAGGCTGAAACGTTACAGGAAGGTAGAATCTATTGAGTTGTAAGTGATCTGAACGTTTCATGATGATAGCACTTTCCTATAGGGGGTCAAACCATGTCCCAAAGGTCACTGGATCGGTGTAAATTTAAAGAAGTAGTCCAGTTACACATTTGTGGGCTTATAACTTGGCTTCTGAATGTCCTAGAGAGATCAGGTTTGTTTTAGTGTACTCCAATCAACAGCCCCTACAACCACAAAAAGGAATAGAGTCATTAGCACTTATGGTTTGTAAATGGCACCCAGAATTATGTGGCACGAAGCACAATTTCACATCATTCTGGGTCCATACGTGTGAAAACAAGGTCCAATCAGGCTGAAACGTTAAAAGAAGGTAGAATCTTTTGAGTTGTAAGTGATCTGAACGTTTCATGATGATCGCACATTCCTACAGGGGGTCAAACCATGTCCCAAAGGTCACCGGGCCTGGTGTCACTTTAAAGAAGTAGTCCAGTTACACCTTTGTGGGCTTATAACTTGGCTTCTGAATATCCTAAAGAGGTCAGGTTTGTTTTAGAGTACTCCAATTAACAGCCCCCATTACCCCAAAAAGGAATGGAGTCATTAGCACTTATGGTTTTTAAATGGCACCCAGAATTATGTTGCACAAAGCACAATTTCACATCATTCTGGGTTCATTTGTGTGAAAACAAGGTCCAATCAGGCTGAAACGTTACAGGAAGGTAGAATCTATTGAGTTGTAAGTGATCTGAACGTTTCATGATGATAGCAGTTTCCTAAGGGTGTCAATCCATGTCCTAAAGGTCACCGGATCTGGTGTCACTTTAAAGAAGTAGTCCAGTTACACATTTGTGGGCTTATAACTTGGCTTCTGAATATCCTAGAGAGGTCAGGTTTGTTTCATAGTACTCCAATTAACAGCCCATATTACCTCAAAAAGGAATGGAGTCATTAGCACTTATGGTTTTTAACTGGCACCCAGAATTATGTTGCACGAAGCACAATTTCACATCATTCTGGGTCCATTTGGGTGAAAACAAGGTCCAATCAGGCTGAAACGTTACAAGAAGGTAGAATCTATTGAGTTGTAAGTGATCTGAACGTTTCATGATGATCGCACATTCCTAAGTTGGTCAAACCATGTACCAAAGGTCACCGGATCTGGTGTCACTTTAAAGAAGTAGTCCAGTTACACATTTGTGGGCTTATAACTTGGCTTCTGAATGTCCTAGAGAGATCAGGTTTGTTTTAGTGTACTCCAATCAACAGCCCCTAAAACCACAAAAAAGAATGGAGTCATTAGACCTTATGGTTTGTAAATGGCACCCAGAATTATGTTGCACGAAGCACAATTTCACATCATTCTGGGTCCATTTGTGTGAAAACAAGGTCCAATCAGGCTGAAATGTTACAAGAAGGTAGAATCTATTGAGTTGTAAGTGATCTGAACGTTTCATGATGATAGCACTTTCCTAAGGAGGTAAAACCATGTCCCAAAGGTCACCGGATCGGTGTCAATTTAAAAAAGTAGTCCAGTTACACATTTGTGGGCTTATAACTTGGCTTCTGAATGTCCTAGAGAGATCAGGTTTGTTTTAGTGTACTCCAATCAACAGCCCCTACAACCACAAAAAGGAATGGAGTCATTAGCACTTATGGTTTTTAAATGGCACCCAGAATTATGTTGCACGAAGCACAATTTCACATCATTCTGGGTTCATTTGTGTGAAAACAAGGTCCAATGAGGCTGAAACGTTACAGGAAGGTAGAATCTATTGAGTTGTAAGTGATCTGAACGTTTCATGATGATAGCACTTTCCTAAGGGGGTCAAACCATGTCCCAGAGGTCACCGGATCTGGTGTCAATTTAAAGAAGTAGTCCAGTTACACCTTTGTGGGCTTATAACTTGGCTTCTGAATATCCTACAGAGGTCAGGTTTGTTTTAGAGTACTCCAATTAACAGCCCCCATTACCCCAAAAAGGAATGGAGTCATTAGCACTTATGGTTTTTAAATGGCACCCAGAATTATGTTGCACGAAGCACAATTTCACATCATTCTGGGTCCATTTGTGTGAAAACAAGGTCCAATCAGGCTGAAACGTTACAAGAAGGTAGAATCTATTGAGTTGTAAGTGATCTGAACGTTTCATGATGATCGCACATTCCTAAGGGGGTCAAACCATGTCCCAGAGGTCACCGGATCTGGTGTCAATTTAAAGAAGTAGTCCAGTTACACATTTGTGGGCTTATAACTTGGCTTCTGAATTTCCTAGAGAGATCAGGTTTGTTTTAGTGTACTCCAATCAACAGCCCCTACAACCACAAAAAGGAATGGAGTCATTAGCACTTATGGTTTTTAAATGGCACCCAGAATTATGTTGCACGAAGCACAATTTCACATCATTCTGGGTCCATTTGTGTGAAAACAAGGTCCAGTCAGGCTGAAACGTTACAAGAAGGTAGAATCTGTTGAGTTGTAAGTGATCTGAAAGTTTCATGATGATCGCACATTCCTATAGGGGGTCAAACCATGTCCCAAAGGTCACCGGGCCTGGTGTCACTTTAAAGAAGTAGTCCAGTTACACCTTTGTGGGCTTATAACTTGGCTTCTGAATGTCCTAGAGAGGTCAGGCTTGTTTTAGTGTACTTCAATAAACAGCCCCTACAACCACAAAAAGGAATGGAGTCATTAGCATTTATGGTTTTTAAATGGCACCCAGAATTATGTTGCACGAAGCACAATTTCACATCATTCTGGGTTCATTTGTGTGAAAACAAGGTCCAATCAGACTGAAACGTTACAGGAAGGTAGAATCTATTGAGTTGTAAGTGATCTGAACGTTTCATGATGATAGCACTTTCCTAAGGGGGTCAAACCATGTCCCAGAGGTCACCGGATCTGGTGTCAATTTAAAGAAGTAGTCCAGTTACACATTTGTGGGCTTATAACTTGGCTTCTGAATTTCCTAGAGAGATCAGGTTTGTTTTAGTGTACTCCAATCAACAGCCCCTACAACCACAAAAAGGAATGGAGTCATTAGCACTTATGGTTTTTAAATGGCACCCAGAATTATGTTGCACGAAGCACAATTTCACATCATTCTGGGTCCATTTGTGTGAAAACAAGGTCCAGTCAGGCTGAAACGTTACAAGAAGGTAGAATCTGTTGAGTTGTAAGTGATCTGAAAGTTTCATGATGATCGCACATTCCTATAGGGGGTCAAACCATGTCCCAAAGGTCACCGGCCCTGGTGTCACTTTAAAGAAGTAGTCCAGTTACACCTTTGTGGGCTTATAACTTGGCTTCTGAATATCCTAAAGAGGTCAGGTTTGTTTTAGAGTACTCCAATTAACAGCCCCTATTACCTCAAAAAGGAATGGAGTCATTAGCACTTATGGTTTTTAAATGGCACCCAGAATTATGTTGCACGAAGCACAATTTCACATCATTCTGGGTCCATTTGTGTGAAAACAATGTCCAATCAGGCTGAAACGTTACAAGAAGGTAGAATCTATTGAGTTGTAAGTGATCTGAACGTTTCATGATGATCGCACATTCCTAAGTGGGTCAAACCATGTCCCAAAAGTCACCGGATCTGGTGTCACTTTAAAGAAGTAGTCCAGTTACACATTTGTGGGCTTATAACTTGGCTTCTGAATGTCCTAGAGAGATCGGGTTTGTTTTAGTGCACTCCAATCAACAGCCCCTACAACCACAAAAAAGAATTCAGTCATTAGCACTTATGGTTTGTAAATGGCACCCAGAATTATGTTGCACGAAGCACAATTTCACATCATTCTGGGTCCATTTGTTTGAAAACAAGGTCCATTCAGGCTGAAACGTTACAAGAAGGTAGAATCTATTGAGTTGTAAGTAATCTGAACATTTCATGATGATCGCACATTCCTATAGGGGGTCAAACCATGTCCCAAAGGTCACCGGGCCTGGTGTCACTTTAAAGAAGTAGTCCAGTTACACCTTTGTGGGCTTATAACTTGGCTTCTGAATGTCCTAGAGAGATCAGGTTTGTTTTAGTGTATTCCAATCAACAGCCCCTACATCCACAAAAAGGAATGGAGTCATTAGCACTTATGGTTTGTAAATGGCACCCAGAATTATGTTGCACGAAGCACAATTTCACATCATTCTGGGTCCATTTGTGTGAAAACAAGGTCCAATCAGGCTGAAACGTTACAAGAAGGTAGAATCTATTGAGTTGTAAGTGATCTGAATGTTTCATGATGATCGCACATTCCTAAGTGGGTCAAACCATGTCCCAAAGGTCACCAGATCAGGTGTCACTTTAAAGAAGTAGTCCAGTTACACATTTGTGGGCTTATAACTTGGCTTCTGAATGTCCTAGAGAGATCAGGTTTGTTTTAGTGTACTCCAATCAACAGCCCCTACAACCACAAAAAGGAATGGAGTCATTAGCACTTATGGTTTGTAAATGGCACCCAGAATTATGTTGCACGAAGCACAATTTCACATCATTCTGGGTCCATTTGTGTGAAAACAAGGTCCAATCAAGCTGAAACGTTACAAGAAGGTAGAATCTATTGAGTTGTAAGTGATCTGAACGTTTCATGATGATCGCACATTCCTATAGGGGGTCAAACCATGTCCCAAAGGTCACCGGGCCTGGTGTCACTTTAAAGAAGTAGTCCAGTTACACCTTTGTGGGCTTATAACTTGGCTTCTGAATTTCCTAGAGAGATCAGGTTTGTTTTAGTGTACTCCAATCAACATCCCCTACAACCACAAAAAGGAATGGAGTCATTAGCACTTATGGTTTGTAAATGGCACCCAGAATTATGTTGCACGAAGCACAATTTCACATCATTCTGGGTTCATTTGTGTGAAAACAAGGTCCAATCAGGCTGAAACGTTACAGGAAGGTAGAATCTATTGAGTTGTAAGTGATCTGAACATTTCATGATGATAGCACTTTCCTAAGGGGGTCAAACCATGTCCCAGAGGTCACCGGATCTGTTGTCAATTTAAAGAAGTAGTCCAGTTACACATTTGTGGGCTTATAACTTGGCTTCTGAAAGTCCTAGAGAGATCAGGTTTGTTTTAGTGTACTCCAATCAACAGCCCCTACAACCACAAAAAGGAATGGAGTCATTAGCAATTATGGTTTTTAAATGGCACCCAGAATTATGTTGCACGAAGCACAATTTCACATCATTCTGGGTCCATTTGTGTGAAAACAAGGTCCAGTCAGGCTGAAACGTTACAGGACGGAAGAATCTATTGAGTTGTAAGTGATCTGAACATTTCATGATGATAGCACTTTCCTAAGGGGGTCAAACCATGTCCCAGAGGTCACCGGATCTGTTGTCAATTTAAAGAAGTAGTCCAGTTACACATTTGTGGGCTTATAACCTGGCTTCTGAATATCCTAAAGAGGTCAGGTTTGTTTTAGAGTACTCCAATTAACAGCCCCCATTACCCCAAAAAGGAATGGAGTCATTAGCACTTATGGTTTTTAAATGGCACCCAGAATTATGTTGCACAAAGCACAATTTCACATCATTCTGGGTTCATTTGTGTGAAAACAAGGTCCAATCAGGCTGAAACGTTACAGGAAGGTAGAATCTATTGAGTTGTAAGTGATCTGAACGTTTCATGATGATAGCAGTTTCCTAAGGGTGTCAATCCATGTCCTAAAGGTCACCGGATCTGGTGTCACTTTAAAGAAGTAGTCCAGTTACACATTTGTGGGCTTATAACTTGGCTTCTGAATATCCTAGAGAGGTCAGGTTTGTTTTATAGTACTCCAATTAACAGCCCCTATTACCTCAAAAAGGAATGGAGTCATTAGCACTTATGGTTTTTAAATGGCACCCAGAATTATGTTGCACGAAGCACAATTTCACATCATTCTGGGTCCATTTGTGTGAAAACAAGGTCCAATCAGGCTGAAACGTTACAAGAAGGTAGAATCTATCGAGTTGTAAGTGATCTGAACGTTTCATGATGATCGCACATTCCTAAGTGGGTCAAACCATGTACCAAATGTCACCGGATCTGGTGTCACTTTAAAGTAGTAGTCCAGTTACACATTTGTGGGCTTATAACTTGGCTTCTGAATGTCCTAGAGAGATCAGGTTTGTTTTAGTGTACTCCAATCAACAGCCCCTACAACCACAAAAAGGAATAGAGTCATTAGCACTTATGGTTTGTAAATGGCACCCAGAATTATGTGGCACGAAGCACAATTTCACATCATTCTGGGTCCATTCGTGTGAAAACAAGGTCCAATCAGGCTGAAACGTTACAAGAAGGTAGAATCTATTGAGTTGTAAGTGATGTGAACGTTTCATGATGATAGCACTTTCCTAAGGAGGTAAAACCATGTCCCAAAGGTCACCGGATCGATGTCAATTTAAAAAAGTAGTCCAGTTACACATTTGTGGGCTTATAACTTGGCTTCTGAATGTTCGAGAGAGATCAGGTTTGTTTTAGTGTACTCCAATCAACAGCCCCTACAACCACAAAAAGGAATGGAGTCATTAGCACTTATGGTTTTTAAATGGCACCCAGAATTATGTTGCACGAAGCACAATTTCACATCATTCTGGGTTCATTTGTGTGAAAACAAGGTCCAATCAGGCTGAAACGTTACAGGAAGGTAGAATCTATTGAGTTGTAAGTGATCTGAACGTTTCATGATGATAGCACATTCCAAAGGGGGTCAAACCATGTCCCAAAGGTCACCGGGCCTGGTGCCACTTTAAAGAAGTAGTCCAGTTACACCTTTGTGGGCTTATAACTTGGCTTCTGAATGTCCTAGAGAGGTCAGGCTTGTTTTAGTGTACTTCAATAAACAGCCCCTACAACCACAAAAAGGAATGGAGTCATTAGCACTTATGGTTTTTAAATGGCACCCAGAATTATGTTGCACAAAGCACAATTTCACATCATTCTGGGTTCATTTGTGTGAAAACAAGGTCCAATCAGGCTGAAACGTTACAGGAAGGTAGAATCTATTGAGTTGTAAGTGATCTGAACGTTTCATGATGATAGCACTTTCCTAAGGGGGTCAAACCATGTCCCAGAGGTTACCGGATCTGGTGTCAATTTAAAGAAGTAGTCCAGTTACACATTTGTGGGCTTATAACTTGGCTTCTGAATGTCCTAGAGAGATCAGGTTTGTTTTAGTGTACTCCAATCAACAGCCCCTACAACCTCAAAAAGGAATGGAGTCATTAGCACTTATGGCTTTTAAATGGCACCCAGAATTATGTTGCACGAAGCACAATTTCACATCATTCTGGGTCCATTTGTGTGAAAACAAGGTCCAGTCAGGCTGAAACGTTACAAGAAGGTAGAATCTGTTGAGTTGTAAGTGATCTGAAAGTTTCATGATGATATCACATTCCTATAGGGGGTCAAACCATGTCCCAAAGGTCACCGGGCCTGATGTCACTTTAAAGAAGTAGTCCAGTTACACCTTTGTGGGCTTATAACTTGGCTTCTGAATATCCTACAGAGGTCAGGTTTGTTTTAGAGTACTCCAATTAACAGCCCCCATTACCCCAAAAAGGAATGGAGTCATTAGCACTTATGGTTTTTAAATGGCACCCAGAATTATGTTGCACAAAGCACAATTTCACATCATTCTGGGTTCATTTGTGTGAAAACAAGGTCCAATCAGGCTGAAACGTTACAGGAAGGTAGAATCTATTGAGTTGTAAGTGATCTGAACGTTTCATGATGATAGCACTTTCCTAAGGGGGTCAAACCATGTCCTAAAGGTCACCGGATCTGGTGTCACTTTAAAGAAGTAGTCCAGTTACACATTTGTGGGCTTATAACTTGGCTTCTGAATATCCTAGAGAGTTCAGGTTTGTTTTAGAGTACTCCAATTAACAGCCCATATTACCTCAAAAAGGAATGGAGTCATTAGCACTTATGGTTTTTAAATGGCACCCAGAATTATGTTGCACGAAGCACAATTTCACATCATTCTGGGTCCATTTGTGTGAAAACAAGGTCCAATCAGGCTGAAACGTTACAAGAAGGTAGAATCTATTGAGTTGTAAGTGATCTGAACGTTTCATGATGATCGCACATTCCTAAGGGGGTCAAACCATGTCCCAGAGGTCACCGGATCTGGTGTCAATTTAAAGAAGTAGTCCAGTTACACATTTGTGGGCTTATAACTTGGCTTCTGAATTTCCTAGAGAGATCAGGTTTGTTTTAGTGTACTCCAATCAACAGCCCCTACAACCACAAAAAGGAATGGAGTCATTAGCACTTATGGTTTTTAAATGGCACCCAGAATTATGTTGCACGAAGCACAATTTCACATCATTCTGGGTCCATTTGTGTGAAAACAAGGTCCAGTCAGGCTGAAACGTTACAAGAAGGTAGAATCTGTTGAGTTGTAAGTGATCTGAAAGTTTCATGATGATCGCACATTCCTATAGGGGGTCAAACCATGTCCCAAAGGTCACCGGGCCTGGTGTCACTTTAAAGAAGTAGTCCAGTTACACCTTTGTGGGCTTATAACTTGGCTTCTGAATATCCTAAAGAGGTCAGGTTTGTTTTAGAGTACTCCAATTAACAGCCCCTATTACCTCAAAAAGGAATGGAGTCATTAGCACTTATGGTTTTTAAATGGCACCCAGAATTATGTTGCACGAAGCACAATTTCACATCATTCTGGGTCCATTTGTGTGAAAACAATGTCCAATCAGGCTGAAACGTTACAAGAAGGTAGAATCTATTGAGTTGTAAGTGATCTGAACGTTTCATGATGATCGCACATTCCTAAGTGGGTCAAACCATGTCCCAAAAGTCACCGGATCTGGTGTCACTTTAAAGAAGTAGTCCAGTTACACATTTGTGGGCTTATAACTTGGCTTCTGAATGTCCTAGAGAGATCAGGTTTGTTTTAGTGCACTCCAATCAACAGCCCCTACAACCACAAAAAAGAATTCAGTCATTAGCACTTATGGTTTGTAAATGGCACCCAGAATTATGTTGCACGAAGCACAATTTCACATCATTCTGGGTCCATTTGTGTGAAAACAAGGTCCAATCAGGCTGAAACGTTACAGGAAGGTAGAATCTATTGAGTTGTAAGTGATCTGAACGTTTCATGATGATAGCACATTCCAAAGGGGGTCAAACCATGTCCCAAAGGTCACCGGGCCTGGTGCCACTTTAAAGAAGTAGTCCAGTTACACCTTTGTGGGCTTATAACTTGGCTTCTGAATGTCCTAGAGAGGTCAGGCTTGTTTTAGTGTACTTCAATAAACAGCCCCTACAACCACAAAAAGGAATGGAGTCATTAGCACTTATGGTTTTTAAATGGCACCCAGAATTATGTTGCACAAAGCACAATTTAACATCATTCTGGGTTCATTTGTGTGAAAACAAGGTCCAATCAGGCTGAAACGTTACAGGAAGGTAGAATCTATTGAGTTGTAAGTGATCTGAACGTTTCATGATGATAGCACTTTCCTAAGGGGGTCAAACCATGTCCCAGAGGTCACCGGATCTGGTGTCAATTTAAAGAAGCAGTCCAGTTACACATTTGTGGGCTTATAACTTGGCTTCTGAATGTCCTAGAGAGATCAGGTTTGTTTTAGTGTACTCCAATCAACAGCCCCTACAACCTCAAAAAGGAATGGAGTCATTAGCACTTATGGCTTTTAAATGGCACCCAGAATTATGTTGCACGAAGCACAATTTCACATCATTCTGGGTCCATTTGTGTGAAAACAAGGTCCAGTCAGGCTGAAACGTTACAAGAAGGTAGAATCTGTTGAGTTGTAAGTGATCTGAAAGTTTCATGATGATATCACATTCCTATAGGGGGTCAAACCATGTCCCAAAGGTCACCGGGCCTGGTGTCACTTTAAAGAAGTAGTCCAGTTACACATTTGTGGGCTTATAACTTGGCTTCTGAATGTCCTAGAGAGATCAGGTTTGTTTTAGTGTACTCCAATCAACAGCCCCTAAAACCACAAAAAAGAATGGAGTCATTAGACCTTATGGTTTGTAAATGGCACCCAGAATTATGTTGCACGAAGCACAATTTCACATCATTCTGGGTCCATTTGTGTGAAAACAAGGTCCAATCAGGCTGAAATGTTACAAGAAGGTAGAATCTATTGAGTTGTAAGTGATCTGAACGTTTCATGATGATAGCACTTTCCTAAGGAGGTAAAACCATGTCCCAAAGGTCACCGGATCGGTGTCAATTTAAAAAAGTAGTCCAGTTACACATTTGTGGGCTTATAACTTGGCTTCTGAATGTCCTAGAGAGATCAGGTTTGTTTTAGTGTACTCCAATCAACAGCCCCTACAACCACAAAAAGGAATGGAGTCATTAGCACTTATGGTTTTTAAATGGCACCCAGAATTATGTTGCACGAAGCACAATTTCACATCATTCTGGGTTCATTTGTGTGAAAACAAGGTCCAATGAGGCTGAAACGTTACAGGAAGGTAGAATCTATTGAGTTGTAAGTGATCTGAACGTTTCATGATGATAGCACTTTCCTAAGGGGGTCAAACCATGTCCCAGAGGTCACCGGATCTGGTGTCAATTTAAAGAAGTAGTCCAGTTACACCTTTGTGGGCTTATAACTTGGCTTCTGAATATCCTACAGAGGTCAGGTTTGTTTTAGAGTACTCCAATTAACAGCCCCCATTACCCCAAAAAGGAATGGAGTCATTAGCACTTATGGTTTTTAAATGGCACCCAGAATTATGTTGCACGAAGCACAATTTCACATCATTCTGGGTCCATTTGTGTGAAAACAAGGTCCAATCAGGCTGAAACGTTACAAGAAGGTAGAATCTATTGAGTTGTAAGTGATCTGAACGTTTCATGATGATCGCACATTCCTAAGGGGGTCAAACCATGTCCCAGAGGTCACCGGATCTGGTGTCAATTTAAAGAAGTAGTCCAGTTACACATTTGTGGGCTTATAACTTGGCTTCTGAATTTCCTAGAGAGATCAGGTTTGTTTTAGTGTACTCCAATCAACAGCCCCTACAACCACAAAAAGGAATGGAGTCATTAGCACTTATGGTTTTTAAATGGCACCCAGAATTATGTTGCACGAAGCACAATTTCACATCATTCTGGGTCCATTTGTGTGAAAACAAGGTCCAGTCAGGCTGAAACGTTACAAGAAGGTAGAATCTGTTGAGTTGTAAGTGATCTGAAAGTTTCATGATGATCGCACATTCCTATAGGGGGTCAAACCATGTCCCAAAGGTCACCGGGCCTGGTGTCACTTTAAAGAAGTAGTCCAGTTACACCTTTGTGGGCTTATAACTTGGCTTCTGAATGTCCTAGAGAGGTCAGGCTTGTTTTAGTGTACTTCAATAAACAGCCCCTACAACCACAAAAAGGAATGGAGTCATTAGCATTTATGGTTTTTAAATGGCACCCAGAATTATGTTGCACGAAGCACAATTTCACATCATTCTGGGTTCATTTGTGTGAAAACAAGGTCCAATCAGACTGAAACGTTACAGGAAGGTAGAATCTATTGAGTTGTAAGTGATCTGAACGTTTCATGATGATAGCACTTTCCTAAGGGGGTCAAACCATGTCCCAGAGGTCACCGGATCTGGTGTCAATTTAAAGAAGTAGTCCAGTTACACATTTGTGGGCTTATAACTTGGCTTCTGAATTTCCTAGAGAGATCAGGTTTGTTTTAGTGTACTCCAATCAACAGCCCCTACAACCACAAAAAGGAATGGAGTCATTAGCACTTATGGTTTTTAAATGGCACCCAGAATTATGTTGCACGAAGCACAATTTCACATCATTCTGGGTCCATTTGTGTGAAAACAAGGTCCAGTCAGGCTGAAACGTTACAAGAAGGTAGAATCTGTTGAGTTGTAAGTGATCTGAAAGTTTCATGATGATCGCACATTCCTATAGGGGGTCAAACCATGTCCCAAAGGTCACCGGCCCTGGTGTCACTTTAAAGAAGTAGTCCAGTTACACCTTTGTGGGCTTATAACTTGGCTTCTGAATATCCTAAAGAGGTCAGGTTTGTTTTAGAGTACTCCAATTAACAGCCCCTATTACCTCAAAAAGGAATGGAGTCATTAGCACTTATGGTTTTTAAATGGCACCCAGAATTATGTTGCACGAAGCACAATTTCACATCATTCTGGGTCCATTTGTGTGAAAACAATGTCCAATCAGGCTGAAACGTTACAAGAAGGTAGAATCTATTGAGTTGTAAGTGATCTGAACGTTTCATGATGATCGCACATTCCTAAGTGGGTCAAACCATGTCCCAAAAGTCACCGGATCTGGTGTCACTTTAAAGAAGTAGTCCAGTTACACATTTGTGGGCTTATAACTTGGCTTCTGAATGTCCTAGAGAGATCGGGTTTGTTTTAGTGCACTCCAATCAACAGCCCCTACAACCACAAAAAAGAATTCAGTCATTAGCACTTATGGTTTGTAAATGGCACCCAGAATTATGTTGCACGAAGCACAATTTCACATCATTCTGGGTCCATTTGTTTGAAAACAAGGTCCATTCAGGCTGAAACGTTACAAGAAGGTAGAATCTATTGAGTTGTAAGTAATCTGAACATTTCATGATGATCGCACATTC
Organism: Nothobranchius furzeri; assembly: GCF_043380555.1. Classification (NCBI taxonomy): domain Eukaryota; kingdom Metazoa; phylum Chordata; class Actinopteri; order Cyprinodontiformes; family Nothobranchiidae; genus Nothobranchius; species Nothobranchius furzeri. Next base: position 4,383,812 of record NC_091747.1, read on the forward strand.
CTATAGGGGGTCAAACCATGTCCCAAAGGTCACCGGGCCTGGTGTCACTTTAAAGAAGTAGTCCAGTTACACCTTTGTGGGCTTATAACTTGGCTTCTGAATGTCCTAGAGAGATCAGGTTTGTTTTAGTGTATTCCAATCAACAGCCCCTACATCCACAAAAAGGAATGGAGTCATTAGCACTTATGGTTTGTAAATGGCACCCAGAATTATGTTGCACGAAGCACAATTTCACATCATTCTGGGTCCATTTGTGTGAAAACAAGGTCCAATCAGGCTGAAACGTTACAAGAAGGTAGAATCTATTGAGTTGTAAGTGATCTGAATGTTTCATGATGATCGCACATTCCTAAGTGGGTCAAACCATGTCCCAAAGGTCACCAGATCAGGTGTCACTTTAAAGAAGTAGTCCAGTTACACATTTGTGGGCTTATAACTTGGCTTCTGAATGTCCTAGAGAGATCAGGTTTGTTTTAGTGTACTCCAATCAACAGCCCCTACAACCACAAAAAGGAATGGAGTCATTAGCACTTATGGTTTGTAAATGGCACCCAGAATTATGTTGCACGAAGCACAATTTCACATCATTCTGGGTCCATTTGTGTGAAAACAAGGTCCAATCAAGCTGAAACGTTACAAGAAGGTAGAATCTATTGAGTTGTAAGTGATCTGAACGTTTCATGATGATCGCACATTCCTATAGGGGGTCAAACCATGTCCCAAAGGTCACCGGGCCTGGTGTCACTTTAAAGAAGTAGTCCAGTTACACCTTTGTGGGCTTATAACTTGGCTTCTGAATTTCCTAGAGAGATCAGGTTTGTTTTAGTGTACTCCAATCAACATCCCCTACAACCACAAAAAGGAATGGAGTCATTAGCACTTATGGTTTGTAAATGGCACCCAGAATTATGTTGCACGAAGCACAATTTCACATCATTCTGGGTTCATTTGTGTGAAAACAAGGTCCAATCAGGCTGAAACGTTACAGGAAGGTAGAATCTATTGAGTTGTAAGTGATCTGAACATTTCATGATGATAGCACTTTCCTAAGGGGGTCAAACCATGTCCCAGAGGTCACCGGATCTGTTGTCAATTTAAAGAAGTAGTCCAGTTACACATTTGTGGGCTTATAACTTGGCTTCTGAAAGTCCTAGAGAGATCAGGTTTGTTTTAGTGTACTCCAATCAACAGCCCCTACAACCACAAAAAGGAATGGAGTCATTAGCAATTATGGTTTTTAAATGGCACCCAGAATTATGTTGCACGAAGCACAATTTCACATCATTCTGGGTCCATTTGTGTGAAAACAAGGTCCAGTCAGGCTGAAACGTTACAGGACGGAAGAATCTATTGAGTTGTAAGTGATCTGAACATTTCATGATGATAGCACTTTCCTAAGGGGGTCAAACCATGTCCCAGAGGTCACCGGATCTGTTGTCAATTTAAAGAAGTAGTCCAGTTACACATTTGTGGGCTTATAACCTGGCTTCTGAATATCCTAAAGAGGTCAGGTTTGTTTTAGAGTACTCCAATTAACAGCCCCCATTACCCCAAAAAGGAATGGAGTCATTAGCACTTATGGTTTTTAAATGGCACCCAGAATTATGTTGCACAAAGCACAATTTCACATCATTCTGGGTTCATTTGTGTGAAAACAAGGTCCAATCAGGCTGAAACGTTACAGGAAGGTAGAATCTATTGAGTTGTAAGTGATCTGAACGTTTCATGATGATAGCAGTTTCCTAAGGGTGTCAATCCATGTCCTAAAGGTCACCGGATCTGGTGTCACTTTAAAGAAGTAGTCCAGTTACACATTTGTGGGCTTATAACTTGGCTTCTGAATATCCTAGAGAGGTCAGGTTTGTTTTATAGTACTCCAATTAACAGCCCCTATTACCTCAAAAAGGAATGGAGTCATTAGCACTTATGGTTTTTAAATGGCACCCAGAATTATGTTGCACGAAGCACAATTTCACATCATTCTGGGTCCATTTGTGTGAAAACAAGGTCCAATCAGGCTGAAACGTTACAAGAAGGTAGAATCTATCGAGTTGTAAGTGATCTGAACGTTTCATGATGATCGCACATTCCTAAGTGGGTCAAACCATGTACCAAATGTCACCGGATCTGGTGTCACTTTAAAGTAGTAGTCCAGTTACACATTTGTGGGCTTATAACTTGGCTTCTGAATGTCCTAGAGAGATCAGGTTTGTTTTAGTGTACTCCAATCAACAGCCCCTACAACCACAAAAAGGAATAGAGTCATTAGCACTTATGGTTTGTAAATGGCACCCAGAATTATGTGGCACGAAGCACAATTTCACATCATTCTGGGTCCATTCGTGTGAAAACAAGGTCCAATCAGGCTGAAACGTTACAAGAAGGTAGAATCTATTGAGTTGTAAGTGATGTGAACGTTTCATGATGATAGCACTTTCCTAAGGAGGTAAAACCATGTCCCAAAGGTCACCGGATCGATGTCAATTTAAAAAAGTAGTCCAGTTACACATTTGTGGGCTTATAACTTGGCTTCTGAATGTTCGAGAGAGATCAGGTTTGTTTTAGTGTACTCCAATCAACAGCCCCTACAACCACAAAAAGGAATGGAGTCATTAGCACTTATGGTTTTTAAATGGCACCCAGAATTATGTTGCACGAAGCACAATTTCACATCATTCTGGGTTCATTTGTGTGAAAACAAGGTCCAATCAGGCTGAAACGTTACAGGAAGGTAGAATCTATTGAGTTGTAAGTGATCTGAACGTTTCATGATGATAGCACATTCCAAAGGGGGTCAAACCATGTCCCAAAGGTCACCGGGCCTGGTGCCACTTTAAAGAAGTAGTCCAGTTACACCTTTGTGGGCTTATAACTTGGCTTCTGAATGTCCTAGAGAGGTCAGGCTTGTTTTAGTGTACTTCAATAAACAGCCCCTACAACCACAAAAAGGAATGGAGTCATTAGCACTTATGGTTTTTAAATGGCACCCAGAATTATGTTGCACAAAGCACAATTTCACATCATTCTGGGTTCATTTGTGTGAAAACAAGGTCCAATCAGGCTGAAACGTTACAGGAAGGTAGAATCTATTGAGTTGTAAGTGATCTGAACGTTTCATGATGATAGCACTTTCCTAAGGGGGTCAAACCATGTCCCAGAGGTTACCGGATCTGGTGTCAATTTAAAGAAGTAGTCCAGTTACACATTTGTGGGCTTATAACTTGGCTTCTGAATGTCCTAGAGAGATCAGGTTTGTTTTAGTGTACTCCAATCAACAGCCCCTACAACCTCAAAAAGGAATGGAGTCATTAGCACTTATGGCTTTTAAATGGCACCCAGAATTATGTTGCACGAAGCACAATTTCACATCATTCTGGGTCCATTTGTGTGAAAACAAGGTCCAGTCAGGCTGAAACGTTACAAGAAGGTAGAATCTGTTGAGTTGTAAGTGATCTGAAAGTTTCATGATGATATCACATTCCTATAGGGGGTCAAACCATGTCCCAAAGGTCACCGGGCCTGATGTCACTTTAAAGAAGTAGTCCAGTTACACCTTTGTGGGCTTATAACTTGGCTTCTGAATATCCTACAGAGGTCAGGTTTGTTTTAGAGTACTCCAATTAACAGCCCCCATTACCCCAAAAAGGAATGGAGTCATTAGCACTTATGGTTTTTAAATGGCACCCAGAATTATGTTGCACAAAGCACAATTTCACATCATTCTGGGTTCATTTGTGTGAAAACAAGGTCCAATCAGGCTGAAACGTTACAGGAAGGTAGAATCTATTGAGTTGTAAGTGATCTGAACGTTTCATGATGATAGCACTTTCCTAAGGGGGTCAAACCATGTCCTAAAGGTCACCGGATCTGGTGTCACTTTAAAGAAGTAGTCCAGTTACACATTTGTGGGCTTATAACTTGGCTTCTGAATATCCTAGAGAGTTCAGGTTTGTTTTAGAGTACTCCAATTAACAGCCCATATTACCTCAAAAAGGAATGGAGTCATTAGCACTTATGGTTTTTAAATGGCACCCAGAATTATGTTGCACGAAGCACAATTTCACATCATTCTGGGTCCATTTGTGTGAAAACAAGGTCCAATCAGGCTGAAACGTTACAAGAAGGTAGAATCTATTGAGTTGTAAGTGATCTGAACGTTTCATGATGATCGCACATTCCTAAGGGGGTCAAACCATGTCCCAGAGGTCACCGGATCTGGTGTCAATTTAAAGAAGTAGTCCAGTTACACATTTGTGGGCTTATAACTTGGCTTCTGAATTTCCTAGAGAGATCAGGTTTGTTTTAGTGTACTCCAATCAACAGCCCCTACAACCACAAAAAGGAATGGAGTCATTAGCACTTATGGTTTTTAAATGGCACCCAGAATTATGTTGCACGAAGCACAATTTCACATCATTCTGGGTCCATTTGTGTGAAAACAAGGTCCAGTCAGGCTGAAACGTTACAAGAAGGTAGAATCTGTTGAGTTGTAAGTGATCTGAAAGTTTCATGATGATCGCACATTCCTATAGGGGGTCAAACCATGTCCCAAAGGTCACCGGGCCTGGTGTCACTTTAAAGAAGTAGTCCAGTTACACCTTTGTGGGCTTATAACTTGGCTTCTGAATATCCTAAAGAGGTCAGGTTTGTTTTAGAGTACTCCAATTAACAGCCCCTATTACCTCAAAAAGGAATGGAGTCATTAGCACTTATGGTTTTTAAATGGCACCCAGAATTATGTTGCACGAAGCACAATTTCACATCATTCTGGGTCCATTTGTGTGAAAACAATGTCCAATCAGGCTGAAACGTTACAAGAAGGTAGAATCTATTGAGTTGTAAGTGATCTGAACGTTTCATGATGATCGCACATTCCTAAGTGGGTCAAACCATGTCCCAAAAGTCACCGGATCTGGTGTCACTTTAAAGAAGTAGTCCAGTTACACATTTGTGGGCTTATAACTTGGCTTCTGAATGTCCTAGAGAGATCAGGTTTGTTTTAGTGCACTCCAATCAACAGCCCCTACAACCACAAAAAAGAATTCAGTCATTAGCACTTATGGTTTGTAAATGGCACCCAGAATTATGTTGCACGAAGCACAATTTCACATCATTCTGGGTCCATTTGTGTGAAAACAAGGTCCAATCAGGCTGAAACGTTACAGGAAGGTAGAATCTATTGAGTTGTAAGTGATCTGAACGTTTCATGATGATAGCACATTCCAAAGGGGGTCAAACCATGTCCCAAAGGTCACCGGGCCTGGTGCCACTTTAAAGAAGTAGTCCAGTTACACCTTTGTGGGCTTATAACTTGGCTTCTGAATGTCCTAGAGAGGTCAGGCTTGTTTTAGTGTACTTCAATAAACAGCCCCTACAACCACAAAAAGGAATGGAGTCATTAGCACTTATGGTTTTTAAATGGCACCCAGAATTATGTTGCACAAAGCACAATTTAACATCATTCTGGGTTCATTTGTGTGAAAACAAGGTCCAATCAGGCTGAAACGTTACAGGAAGGTAGAATCTATTGAGTTGTAAGTGATCTGAACGTTTCATGATGATAGCACTTTCCTAAGGGGGTCAAACCATGTCCCAGAGGTCACCGGATCTGGTGTCAATTTAAAGAAGCAGTCCAGTTACACATTTGTGGGCTTATAACTTGGCTTCTGAATGTCCTAGAGAGATCAGGTTTGTTTTAGTGTACTCCAATCAACAGCCCCTACAACCTCAAAAAGGAATGGAGTCATTAGCACTTATGGCTTTTAAATGGCACCCAGAATTATGTTGCACGAAGCACAATTTCACATCATTCTGGGTCCATTTGTGTGAAAACAAGGTCCAGTCAGGCTGAAACGTTACAAGAAGGTAGAATCTGTTGAGTTGTAAGTGATCTGAAAGTTTCATGATGATATCACATTCCTATAGGGGGTCAAACCATGTCCCAAAGGTCACCGGGCCTGGTGTCACTTTAAAGAAGTAGTCCAGTTACACCTTTGTGGGCTTATAACTTGGCTTCTGAATATCCTACAGAGGTCAGGTTTGTTTTAGAGTACTCCAATTAACAGCCCCCATTACCCCAAAAAGGAATGGAGTCATTAGCACTTATGGTTTTTAAATGGCACCCAGAATTATGTTGCACAAAGCACAATTTCACATCATTCTGGGTTCATTTGTGTGAAAACAAGGTCCAATCAGGCTGAAACGTTACAGGAAGGTAGAATCTATTGAGTTGTAAGTGATCTGAACGTTTCATGATGATCGCACATTCCTAAGTGGGTCAAACCATGTCCCAAAAGTCACCGGATCTGGTGTCACTTTAAAGAAGTAGTCCAGTTACACATTTGTGGGCTTATAACTTGGCTTCTGAATGTCCTAGAGAGATCAGGTTTGTTTTAGTGCACTCCAATCAACAGCCCCTACAACCACAAAAAAGAATTCAGTCATTAGCACTTATGGTTTGTAAATGGCACCCAGAATTATGTTGCACGAAGCACAATTTCACATCATTCTGGGTCCATTTGTGTGAAAACAAGGTCCAATCAGGCTGAAACGTTACAAGAAGGTAGAATCTATTGAGTTGTAAGTGATATGAACGTTTCATGATGATCGCACATTCCTAAGTGGGTCAAACCATGTCCCAAAGGTCACCGGGCCTGGTGTCACTTTAAAGAAGTAGTCCAGTTACACATTTGTGGCTTTATAACCTGGCTTCTGAATGTCCTAGAGAGATCAGGTTGGTTTTAGTGTACTCCAATCAACAGCCCCTACAACTACAAAAAGGAATGGAGTCATTAGCACTTATGGTTTGTAAATGGCACCCAGAATTATGTTAAACGAAGCACAATTTCACATCATTCTGGGTCCATTTGTGTGAAAACAAGGTCCAATCAGGCTGAAACGTTACAAGAAGGTAGAATCTATTGAGTTGTAAGTGATCTGAAAGTTTCATGATGATCGCACATTCCTAAGTGGGTCAAACCATGTCCCAAAGGTCACCGGATCTGGTGTCACTTTAAAGAAGTAGTCCAGTTACACATTTGTGGGCTTATAACTTGGCTTCTGAATGTCCTAGAGAGATCAGGTTTGTTTTAGTGTACTCCAATCAACAGCCCATACAACCACAAAAAGGAATGGAGTCATTAGCACTTATGGTTTGTAAATGGCACCCAGAATTATGTTGCACGAAGCACAATTTCACATCATTCTGGGTCCATTTGTTTGAAAACAAGGTCCATTCAGGCTGAAACGTTACAAGAAGGTAGAATCTATTGAGTTGTAAGTGATCTGAACATTTCATGATGATCGCACATTCCTATAGGGGGTCAAACCATGTCCCAAAGGTCACCGGGCCTGGTGTCACTTTAAAGAAGTAGTCCAGTTACACCTTTGTGGGCATATAACTTGGCTTCTGAATGTCCTAGAGAGATCAGGTTTGTTTTAGTGTATTCCAATCAACAGCCCCTACAACCAGAAAAAGGAATGGAGTCATTAGCACTTATGGTTTGTAAATGGCACCCAGAATTATGTTGTACGAAGCACAATTTCACATCATTCTGGGTCCATTTGTGTGAAAACAAGGTCCAATCAGGCTGAAACGTTACAAGAAGGTAGAATCTATTGAGTTGTAAGTGATCTGAACGTTTCATGATGATCGCACATTCCTAAGTGGGTCAAACCATGTCCCAAAGGTCACCAGATCTGGTGTCACTTTAAAGAAGTAGTCCAGTTACACATTTGTGGGCTTATAACTTGGCTTCTGAATGTCCTAGAGAGATCAGGTTTGTTTTATGTACTCCAATCAACAGCCCCTACAACCACAAAAAGGAATGGAGTCATTAGCACTTATGGTTTGTAAATGGCACCCAGAATTATGTTGCACGAAGCACAATTTCACATCATTCTGGGTCCATTTGTGTGAAAACAAGGTCCAATCAAGCTGAAACGTTACAAGAAGGTAGAATCTATTGAGTTGTAAGTGATCTGAATGTTTCATGATGATCGCACATTCCTATAGGGGGTCAAACCATGTCCCAAAGGTCACCGGGCCTGGTGTCACTTTAAAGAAGTAGTCCAGTTACACCTTTGTGGGCTTATAACTTGGCTTCTGAATTTCCTAGAGAGATCAGGTTTGTTTTAGTGTACTCCAATCAACATCCCCTACAACCACAAAAAGGAATGGAGTCATTAGCACTTATGGTTTGTAAATGGCACCCAGAATTATGTTGCACGAAGCACAATTTCACATCATTCTGGGTTCATTTGTGTGAAAACAAGGTCCAATCAGGCTGAAACGTTACAGGAAGGTAGAATCTATTGAGTTGTAAGTGATCTGAACGTTTCATGATGATAGCACTTTCCTAAGGGGGTCAAACCATGTCCCAGAGGTCACCGGATCTGTTGTCAATTTAAAGAAGTAGTCTAGTTACACATTTGTGGGCTTATAACTTGGCTTCTGAATGTCCTAGAGAGATCAGGTTTGTTTTAGTGTACTCCAATCAACAGCCCCTACAACCACAAAAAGGAATGGAGTCATTAGCAATTATGGTTTTTAAATGGCACCCAGAATTATGTTGCACGAAGCACAATTTCACATCATTCTGGGTCCATTTGTGTGAAAACAAGGTCCAGTCAGGCTGAAACGTTACAGGACGGTAGAATCTATTGAGTTGTAAGTGATCTGAACATTTCATGATGATAGCACTTTCCTAAGGGGGTCAAACCATGTCCCAGAGGTCACCGGATCTGTTGTCAATTTAAAGAAGTAGTCCAGTTACACATTTGTGGGCTTATAACCTGGCTTCTGAATATCCTAAAGAGGTCAGGTTTGTTTTAGAGTACTCCAATTAACAGCCCCCATTACCCCAAAAAGGAATGGAGTCATTAGCACTTATGGTTTTTAAATGGCACCCAGAATTATGTTGCACAAAGCACAATTTCACATCATTCTGGGTTCATTTGTGTGAAAACAAGGTCCAATCAGGCTGAAACGTTACAGGAAGGTAGAATCTATTGAGTTGTAAGTGATCTGAACGTTTCATGATGATAGCACTTTCCTAAGGGTGTCAATCCATGTCCTAAAGGTCACCAGGACTGGTGTCACTTTAAAGAAGTAGTCCAGTTACACATTTGTGGGCTTATAACTTGGCTTCTGAATATCCTAGAGAGGTCAGGTTTAATTTAGAGTACTCCAATTAACAGCCCCCATTACCCCAAAAAGGAATGGAGTCATTAGAACTTATGGTTTTCAAATGGCACCCAGAATTATGTTGCACGAAGCACAATTTCACATCATTCTGGGTTCATTTGTGTGAAAACAAGGTCCAATCAGGCTGAAACGTTACAGGAAGGTAGAATCTATTGAGTTGTAAGTGATCTGAACGTTTCATGATGATAGCTCTTTCCTATAGGGGGTCAAACCATGTCCCAAAGGTCACTGGATCGGTGTAAATTTAAAGAAGTAGTCCAGTTACACCTTTGTGGGCTTATAACTTGGCTTCTGAATGTCCTAGAGAGATCAGGTTTGTTTTAGTGTACTCAAATCAACAGCCCCTACAACCACAAAAAGGAATAGAGTCATTAGCACTTATGGTTTGTAAATGGCACCCAGAATTATGTGGCACGAAGCACAATTTCACATCATTCTGGGTCCATTCGTGTGAAAACAAGGTCCAATCAGGCTGAAACGTTACAAGAAGGTAGAATCTATTGAGTTGTAAGTGATCTGAACGTTTCATGATGATCGCACATTCCTACAGGGGGTCAAACCATGTCCCAAAGGTCACCGGGCCTGGTGTCACTTTAAAGAAGTAGTCCAGTTACACCTTTGTGGGCTTATAACTTGGCTTCTGAATATCCTAAAGAGGTCAGGTTTGTTTTAGAGTACTCCAATTAACAGCCCCCATTACCCCAAAAAGGAATGGAGTCATTAGCACTTATGGTTTTTAAATGGCACCCAGAATTATGTTGCACAAAGCACAATTTCACATCATTCTGGGTTCATTTGTGTGAAAACAAGGTCCAATCAGGCTGAAACGTTCCAGGAAGGTAGAATCTATTGAGTTGTAAGTGATCTGAACGTTTCATGATGATAGCGGTTTCCTAAGGGTGTCAATCCATGTCCTAAAGGTCACCGGATCTGGTGTCACTTTAAAGAAGTAGTCCAGTTACACATTTCTGGGCTTATAACTTGGCTTCTGAATATCCTAGAGAGGTCAGGTTTGTTTTATAGTACTCCAATTAACAGCCCCTATTACCTCAAAAAGGAATGGAGTCATTAGCACTTATGGTTTTTAAATGGCACCCAGAATTATGTTGCACGAAGCACAATTTCACATCATTCTGGGTCCATTTGGGTGAAAACAAGGTCCAATCAGGCTGAAACGTTACAAGAAGGTAGAATCTATTGAGTTGTAAGTGATCTGAACGTTTCATGATGATCGCACATTCCTAAGTGGGTCAAACCATGTACCAAAGGTCACCGGATCTGGTGTCACTTTAAAGAAGTAGTCCAGTTACACATTTGTGGGCTTATAACTTGGCTTCTGAATGTCCTAGAGAGATCAGGTTTGTTTTAGTGTACTCCATTCAACAGCCCCTACAACCACAAAAAAGACTGGAGTCATTAGAACTTATGGTTTGTAAATGGCACCCAGAATTATGTTGCACGAAGCACAATTTCACATCATTCTGGGTCCATTTGTGTGAAAACAAGGTCCATTCAGGCTGAAACGTTACAAGAAGGTAGAATCTATTGAGTTGTAAGTGATCTGAACGTTTCATGATGATAGCACTTTCCTAAGGAGGTAAAACCATGTCCCAAAGGTCACCGGGCCTGGTGTCACTTTAAATAAGTAGTCCAGTTACACCTTTGTGGGCTTATAACTTGGCTTCTGAATGTCCTAGAGAGGTCAGGCTTGTTTTAGTGTACTCCAATAAACAGCCCCTACAGCCACAAAAAGGAATGGAGTCAGTAGCACTTATGGTTTGTAAATGGCGCCCAGAATTATGTTGCACGAAGCACAATTTCACATCATTCTGGGTCCATTTGTGTGAAAACAAGGTCCAATCAGGCTGAAACGTTACAAGAAGGTAGAATCTATTGAGTTGTAAGGGATCTGAACGTTTCATGATGATCGCACATTCCTAAGGGGGTCAAACCATGTCCCAAAGGTCACCGGGCCTGGTGTCACTTTAAAGATGTAGTCCAGTTACACCTTTGTGGGCTTATAACTTGGCTTCTGAATATCCTAGAGAGGTCAGGTTTAATTTAGAGTACTCCAATTAACAGCCCCCATTACCCCAAAAAGGAATGGAGTCATTAGCACTTATGGGTTGTAAATGGCACCCAGAATTATGTGGCACGACGCAAAATTTCACATCATTCTGGGTTCATTTGTGTGAAAACAAGGTCCAATCAGGCTGAAACGTTACAGGAAGGTAGAATCATGAGTTGTAAGTGATCTGAACGTTTCATGATGATAGGATATTCCTAAGGGGGTAAAACCATGTCCCAAAGGTCACCGGGCCTGGTGCCACTTTAAAGAAGTAGTCCAGTTACACCTTTGTGGGCTTATAACTTGGCTTCTGAATGTCCTAGAGAGGTCAGGCTTGTTTTACTGTACTTGAATAAACAGCCCCTACAACCACAATAAGGAATGGAGTCATTAGCACTTATGGTTTTTAAACGGCACCCAGAATTATGTTGCACAAAGCACAATTTCACATCATTCTGGGTTCATTTGTGTGAAAACAAGGTCCAATCAGGCTGAAACATTACAGGAAGGTAGAATCTATTGAGTTGTAAGTGATCTGAACGTATCATGATGATAGCCCTTTCCTAAGGGGGTCAAACCATGTTCCAGAGGTCACCGGATCTGGTGTCAATTTAAAGAAGTAGTCCAGTTACACATTTGTTGGCTTATAACTTGGCTTCTGAATGTCCTAGAGAGATCAGGTTTGTTTTAGTGTACTCCAATCAACAGCCCCTACAACCACAAAAAGGAATGGAGTCATTAGCACTTATGGCTTTTAAATGGCACCCAGAATTATGTTGCACGAAGCACAATTTCACATCATTCTGGGTCCATTTGTGTGAAAACAAGGTCCAGTCAGGCTGAAACGTTACAAGAAGGTAGAATCTGTTGAGTTGTAAGTGATCTGAAAGTTTCATGATGATCGCACATTCCTATAGGGGGTCAAACCATGTCCCAAAGGTCACCGGGCCTGGTGTCACTTTAAAGAAGTAGTCCAGTTACACCTTTGTGGGCTTATAACTTGGCTTCTGAATATCCTACAGAGGTCAGGTTTGTTTTAGAGTACTCCAATTAACAGCCCCCATTACCCCAAAAAGGAATGGAGTCATTAGCACTTATGGTTTTTAAATGGCACCCAGAATTATGTTGCACAAAGCACAATTTCACATCATTCTGGGTTCATTTGTGTGAAAACAAGGTCCAATCAGGCTGAAACGTTACAAGAAGGTAGAATCAATTGAGTTTTAAGTGTTATGAACGTTTCATGATGATCGCACATTCCTATAGGGGGTCAAACCATGTCCCAAAGGTCACCGGGCCTGGTGTCACTTTAAAGAAGTAGTCCAGTTACACCTTTGTGGGCTTATAACTTGGCTTCTGAATGTCCTAGAGAGATCAGGTTTGTTTTAGTGTACTCCAATCAACAGCCCCTACAACCACAAAAAGGAATGGAGTCATTATGGTTTGTAAATGGCACCCAGAATTATGTTGCATGAAGCACAATTTCACATCATTCTGGGTCCATTTGTGTGAAAACAAGGTCCAATCAGGCTGAAACGTTACAAGAAGGTAGAATCTATTGAGTTGTAAGTGATCTGAACGTTTCATGATGATCGCACATTCCTAAGGGGGTCAAACCATGTCCCAAAGGTCACCGGGCCTGGTGTCACTTTAAAGAAGTAGTCCAGTTACACCTTTGTGGGCTTATAACTTGGCTTCTGAATATCCTAGAGAGGTCAGGTTTAATTTAGTGTACTCCAATTAACAGCCCCCATTACCCCAAAAAGGAATGGAGTCATTAGAACTTATGGTTTTTAAATGGCACCCAGAATTATGTTGCACGAAGCACAATTTCACATCATTCTGGGTTCATTTGTGTGAAAACAAGGTCCAATCAGGCTGAAACGTTACAGGAAGGTAGAATCTATTGAGTTGTAAGTGATCTGAACGTTTCATGATGATAGCACTTTCCTATAGGGGGTCAAACCATGTCCCAAAGGTCACTGGATCGGTGTAAATTTAAAGAAGTAGTCCAGTTACACATTTGTGGGCTTATAACTTGGCTTCTGAATGTCCTAGAGAGATCAGGTTTGTTTTAGTGTACTCAAATCAACAGCCCCTACAACCACAAAAAGGAATAGAGTCATTAGCACTTATGGTTTGTAAATGGCACCCAGAATTATGTGGCACGAAGCACAATTTCACATCATTCTGGGTCCATACGTGTGAAAACAAGGTCCAATCAGGCTGAAACGTTAAAAGAAGGTAGAATCTTTTGAGTTGTAAGTGATCTGAACGTTTCATGATGATCGCACATTCCTACAGGGGGTCAAACCATGTCCCAAAGGTCACCGGGCCTGGTGTCACTTTAAAGAAGTAGTCCAGTTACACCTTTGTGGGCTTATAACTTGGCTTCTGAATATCCTAAAGAGGTCAGGTTTGTTTTAGAGTACTCCAATTAACAGCCCCCATTACCCCAAAAAGGAATGGAGTCATTAGCACTTATGGTTTTTAAATGGCACCCAGAATTATGTTGCACAAAGCACAATTTCACATCATTCTGGGTTCATTTGTGTGAAAACAAGGTCCAATCAGGCTGAAACGTTACAGGAAGGTAGAATCTATTGAGTTGTAAGTGATCTGAACGTTTCATGATGATAGCAGTTTCCTAAGGGTGTCAATCCATGTCCTAAAGGTCACCGGATCTGGTGTCACTTTAAAGAAGTAGTCCAGTTACACATTTGTGGGCTTATAACTTGGCTTCTGAATATCCTAGAGAGGTCAGGTTTGTTTCATAGTACTCCAATTAACAGCCCATATTACCTCAAAAAGGAATGGAGTCATTAGCACTTATGGTTTTTAACTGGCACCCAGAATTATGTTGCACGAAGCACAATTTCACATCATTCTGGGTCCATTTGGGTGAAAACAAGGTCCAATCAGGCTGAAACGTTACAAGAAGGTAGAATATATTGAGTTGTAAGTGATCTGAACGTTTCATGATGATCGCACATTCCTAAGTTGGTCAAACCATGTACCAAAGGTCACCGGATCTGGTGTCACTTTAAAGAAGTAGTCCAGTTACACATTTGTGGGCTTATAACTTGGCTTCTGAATGTCCTAGAGAGATCAGGTTTGTTTTAGTGTACTCCAATCAACAGCCCCTAAAACCACAAAAAAGAATGGAGTCATTAGACCTTATGGTTTGTAAATGGCACCCAGAATTATGTTGCACGAAGCACAATTTCACATCATTCTGGGTCCATTTGTGTGAAAACAAGGTCCAATCAGGCTGAAATGTTACAAGAAGGTAGAATCTATTGAGTTGTAAGTGATCTGAACGTTTCATGATGATAGCACTTTCCTAAGGAGGTAAAACCATGTCCCAAAGGTCACCGGATCGGTGTCAATTTAAAAAAGTAGTCCAGTTACACATTTGTGGGCTTATAACTTGGCTTCTGAATGTCCTAGAGAGATCAGGTTTGTTTTAGTGTACTCCAATCAACAGCCCCTACAACCACAAAAAGGAATGGAGTCATTAGCACTTATGGTTTTTAAATGGCACCCAGAATTATGTTGCACGAAGCACAATTTCACATCATTCTGGGTTCATTTGTGTGAAAACAAGGTCCAATCAGGCTGAAACGTTACAGGAAGGTAGAATCTATTGAGTTGTAAGTGATCTGAACGTTTCATGATGATAGCACATTCCAAAGGGGGTCAAACCATGTCCCAAAGGTCACCGGGCCTGGTGCCACTTTAAAGAAGTAGTCCAGTTACACCTTTGTGGGCTTATAACTTGGCTTCTGAATGTCCTAGAGAGGTCAGGCTTGTTTTAGTGTACTTCAATAAACAGCCCCTACAACCACAAAAAGGAATGGAGTCATTAGCACTTATGGTTTTTAAATGGCACCCAGAATTATGTTGCACAAAGCACAATTTCACATCATTCTGGGTCCATTTGTGTGAAAACAAGGTCCAGTCAGGCTGAAACGTTACAAGAAGGTAGAATCTGTTGAGTTGTAAGTGATCTGAAAGTTTCGTGATGATCGCTCATTCCTATAGGGGGTCAAACCATGTCCCAAAGGTCACCGGGCCTGGTGTCACTTTAAAGAAGTAGTCCAGTTACACCTTTGTGGGCTTATAACTTGGCTTCTGAATATCCTACAGACGTCAGGTTTGTTTTAGAGTACTCCAATTAACAGCCCCCATTACCCCAAAAAGGAATGGAGTCATTAGCACTTATGGTTTTTAAATGGCACCCAGAATTATGTTGTACGAAGCACAATTTCACATCATTCTGGGTCCATTTGTGTGAAAACAAGGTCCAGTCAGGCTGAAACGTTACAAGAAGGTAGAATCTATTGAGTTGTAAGTGATCTGAACGTTTCATGATGATCGCACATTCCTATAGGGGGTCAAACCATGTCCCAAAGGTCACCGGGCCTGGTGTCACTTTAAAGAAGTAGTCCAGTTACACCTTTGTGGGCATATAACTTGGCTTCTGAATATCCTAAAGAGGTCAGGTTTGTTTTAGAGTACTCCAATTAACAGCCCCTATTACCTCAAAAAGGAATGGAGTCATTAGCACTTATGGTTTTTAAATGGCACCCAGAATTATATTGCACGAAGCACAATTTCACATCATTCTGGGTCCATTTGTGTGAAAACAATGTCCAATCAGGCTGAAACGTTACAAGAAGGTATAATCTATTGAGTTGTAAGTGATCTGAACGTTTCATGATGATCGCACATTCCTAAGTGGGTCAAACCATGTCCCAAAAGTCACCGGATCTGGTGTCACTTTAAAGAAGTAGTCCAGTTACACATTTGTGGGCTTATAACTTGGCTTCTGAATGTCCTAGAGAGATCAGGTTTGTTTTAGTGCACTCCAATCAACAGCCCCTACAACCACAAAAAAGAATTCAGTCATTAGCACTTATGGTTTGTAAATGGCACCCAGAATTATGTTGCACGAAGCACAATTTCACATCATTCTGGGTCCATTTGTGTGAAAACAAGGTCCAATCAGGCTGAAACGTTACAAGAAGGTAGAATCTATTGAGTTGTAAGTGATATGAACATTTCATGATGATCGCACATTCCTATAGGGGGTCAAACCATGTCCCAAAGGTCACCGGGCCTGGTGTCACTTTAAAGAAGTAGTCCAGTTACACCTTTGTGGCCTTATAACTTGGCTTCTGAATGTCTAGAGAGATCAGGTTTGTTTTAGTGTACTCCAATCAACAGTCCCTACAACTACAAAAAGGAATGGAGTCATTAGCACTTATGGTTTGTAAATGGCACCCAGAATTATGTTAAACGAAGCACAATTTCACATAATTCTGGGTCCATTTGTGTGAAAACAAGGTCCAATCAGGCTGAAACGTTACAAAAAGGTAGAATCTATTGAGTTGTAAGTGATCTGAAAGTTTCATGATGATCGCACATTCCTAAGTGGGTCAAACCATGTCCCAAAGGTCACCGGATCTGGTGTCACTTTAAAGAAGTAGTCCAGTTACACATTTGTGGGCTTATAACTTGGCTTCTGAATGTCCTAGAGAGGTTAGGCTTGTTTTAGTGTACTTCAATAAACAGCCCCTACAACCACAAAAAGGAATGGAGTCATTAGCACTTATGGTTTTTAAATGGCACCCAGAATTATGTTGCACGAAGCACAATTTCACATCATTCTGGGTTCATTTGTGTGAAAACAAGGTCCAATCAGACTGAAACGTTACAGGAAGGTAGAATCTATTGAGTTGTAAGTGATCTGAACGTTTCATGATGATAGCACTTTCCTAAGGGGGTCAAACCATGTCCCAGAGGTCACCGGATCTGGTGTCAATTTAAAGAAGTAGTCCAGTTACACATTTGTGGGCTTATAACTTGGCTTCTGAATGTCCTAGAGAGATCAGGTTTGTTTTAGTGTACTCCAATCAACAGCCCCTACAACCACAAAAAGGAATGGAGTCATTAGCACTTATGGTTTTTAAATGGCACCCAGAATTATGTTGCACGAAGCACAATTTCACATCATTCTGGGTCCATTTGTGTGAAAACAAGGTCCAGTCAGGCTGAAACGTTACAAGAAGGTAGAATCTGTTGAGTTGTAAGTGATCTGAAAGTTTCATGATGATCGCACAATCCTATAGGGGGTCAAACCATGTCCCAAAGGTCACCGGGCCTGGTGTCACTTTAAAGAAGTAGTCCAGTTACACCTTTGTGGGCTTATAACTTGGCTTCTGAATATCCTAAAGAGGTCAGGTTTGTTTTAGAGTACTCCAATTAACAGCCCCTATTACCTCAAAAAGGAATGGAGTCATTAGCACTTATGGTTTTTAAATGGCACCCAGAATTATGTTGCACGAAGCACAATTTCACATCATTCTGGGTCCATTTGTGTGAAAACAATGTCCAATCAGGCTGAAACGTTACAAGAAGGTAGAATCTATTAAGTTGTAAGTGATATGAACATTTCATGATGATCGCACATTCCTATAGGGGGTCAAACCATGTCCCAAAGGTCACCGGGCCTGGTGTCACTTTACAGAAGTAGTCCAGTTACACCTTTGTGGCCTTATAACTTGGCTTCTGAATGTCTAGAGAGATCAGGTTTGTTTTAGTGTACTCCAATCAACAGCCCCTACAACTACAAAAAGGAATGGAGTCATTAGCACTTATGGTTTGTAAATGGCACCCAGAATTATGTTAAACGAAGCACAATTTCACATCATTCTGGGTCCATTTGTGTGAAAACAAGGTCCAATCAGGCTGAAACATTACAAAAAGGTAGAATCTATTGAGTTGTAAGTGATCTGAAAGTTTCATGATGATCGCACATTCCTAAGTGGGTCAAACCATGTCCCAAAGGTCACCGGATCTGGTGTCACTTTAAAGAAGTAGTCCAGTTACACATTTGTGGGCTTGTAACTTGGCTTCTGAATGTCCTAGAGAGGTCAGGCTTGTTTTAGTGTACTTCAATAAACAGCCCCTACAACCACAAAAAGGAATGGAGTCATTAGCACTTATGGTTTTTAAATGGCACCCAGAATTATGTTGCACGAAGCACAATTTCACATCATTCTGGGTTCATTTGTGTGAAAACAAGGTCCAATCAGACTGAAACGTTACAGGAAGGTAGAATCTATTGAGTTGTAAGTGATCTGAACGTTTCATGATGATAGCACTTTCCTAAGGGGGTCAAACCATGTCCCAGAGGTCACCGGATCTGGTGTCAATTTAAAGAAGTAGTCCAGTTACACATTTGTGGGCTTATAACTTGGCTTCTGAATGTCCTAGAGAGATCAGGTTTGTTTTAGTGTACTCCAATCAACAGCCCCTACAACCACAAAAAGGAATGGAGTCATTAGCACTTATGGTTTGTAAATGGCACCCAGAATTATGTTGCACGAAGCACAATTTCACATCATTCTGGGTCCATTTGTGTGAAAACAAGGTCCAGTCAGGCTGAAACGTTACAAGAAGGTAGAATCTGTTGAGTTGTAAGTGATCTGAAAGTTTCATGATGATCGCACAATCCTATAGGGGGTCAAACCATGTCCCAAAGGTCACCGGGCCTGGTGTCACTTTAAAGAAGTAGTCCAGTTACACCTTTGTGGGCTTATAACTTTGCTTCTGAATATCCTAAAGAGGTCAGGTTTGTTTTAGAGTAGGGTAGGGTAGTAGAGTAGGGTAGAGTAATCGGCGAAGGTTCAAATATTAGATACCGGACTATTCGACGTAGAACTATGTCTTTTAGGCTGATAAAAGCTTACGCACTATGGACCTGATACGCTTATAACCTTGGAGTGAAAACCGCACCAATTTCTCGAAAAGGAAAGAAATTTGGGAGAACGGACGATTAACTCAAAGAGGTATAAAGAAATCACGGCTTTCCGACGTAAGAAAAGCCAAGGATAAAAGCTAGGCAAAAAATAAAAAGGAATAAAGAGTAAGAATAAAGAATAAGACGTGAAAACGAATAAAAATAAAACAAATAATAAAAAAGAGAAACTTTCAACCAGCCATGGCAGATAGATCTTTAACGGTGAAACCGGAAAATGTTCTCCTTAATGTGAGATTTGTCACCGGAGAAATAGCGACATTTCAAGGTGAACCACAAAGCGTTTTAGCAGTATCCTGTAACCGGAGCTTTCAGAACGAGACAGGCACAGCTCAAGCCGCAGCGGAGCGCTGTCCGAATGCTGAAACTCAAGTAAAGAATAATCATGTATTTCCGTTAGTGGGTGATTTGGTGATTCTAGCAGAACAACAAAACGATCCTGTTTTTAATCAGATAGCGTGGTGTTGTTGGGAAAATCCAGCGAAACTCCCCACGGGCGAGCAGTATGAGATCCTTCTGGGATTGCTTGAGCAAATACCAACTGGACCGGAACCTTTAGTTCTCACTCCATTTGGAGTCGGGCAGTACCGATGTGATCAGGGAGCGATGTACTCTGCTATGGCGGAGTTCGTGGTTCAACGGGCTAATAGTAGAACAATTTACTTCTTATCTAGAAGCAAAAATGAGGCAATTCAAATGAGACAGGCGTTATGTAACCGACTGGGGATCACGGAGCTCCAAGCGGACATGTACCGGAGACGAGCTGCAGTTGAAATGTCGGCCTCCTGGGATGAAGTCCAATCGGTTCCGACCGCGCCCCCTTTGTATCCAGCGCTCCGCGGGGAATTCCCTGTGAGCCCCGGTTCCGAGAGCGGATTTCCTCCACCCCCACCGAACCCGCCTGACGCGGTTCGGCCGGCGCAGTGGAACCCGTTTCTACATGTACAAACCCCTTCTCAGGTGCCCATGAGAGGAGCGGAGAGACCGCCCACTGAACAGCATGTTGCTGCGTGGGACAAAGACGAGACTCAGAGACGGTCAGGGGCTGAAAGGACTCCAAACCCAATTCCTTTTCCCCCGTTAGAACCGCATAGTCCCGCGGCTCCTCCGAATCATGTTACGATAGGTCAAGAACCGGTAATAATTTTGTCAGGCGAGAAAATAGATGCGGAGATCCGAGAAGAAGATGTGTTGATCTTTCTGAAAGATCCACAAAGTTCTGCCAGTACTACGTCCTCCTTAAGTTCTCTGAGGAGACTTTTAGGGGCAGAAAGCAGAAGTTCTATGATTCCGCTGGTAGATCGTAATTACGAAGCTGGAGAAATTACTACTCTCTTAGACAAGCAATTAGGGAATCTGGAAGGTCGTGTCAGCGCTATTTCCATAATTAACGTAGACCCTCATAATCCCGACATCTCTTTTCACCAAGCTTGGGAGCGGGTGGTGTCAGAAGCCTTGGATTTAGGAGCGCGACGGCTAGTGTTTAAGCTTAATAACAAACCCCAGGTGTGTCGGATAACTGAAGCATATGGCGCAGGTTTAGTGATTTATTCCGAAGCCTCTAGCAGGTTAGGAGACATCCCGGTCGTAATTTTAGTGGATAAGTCAGCCTTGCCGCGAGTAGAGAAGAAAGTCAAACATTGGTTTGAGGCCAGAGACAGAGGCAGCGAGAGTGAGGCTGAATCGGAGGAAGAACAGGGTTCCCAACTGGTGGTGCGTGGCACACCCAAAGGGACGCTCAGGTCAGAATGCGGATCCCAACAAAAATGCAGCACTCGGATCCCTGGAGGCAAAACACCTGAAAAAGTGAGTTGGTTATCCCCAGTTACAGCCCATGAGCAAGGTGAGAACAGAGAAAATGTAGAGCAACAACCCCAGAGAGCAGAAAAAGGAGATGAGACAAATCCTATGGTTTATGGCATTAGAGGACTAAATAAGAAAAGCCGTCCAGTACAGATGAAATATTATGACCCTCAGGCACCTCCTAACATAGGCCCAGTTAGACCGGTTCCAGAACCAGGACGAGGCCAGTTTGCAATTAATACAGAGGGAGACCAGAATTATGCAGGAGAAGTAGCAGAAAATCCTTTTCCAGACTGGTACCCTGTAGATGGCTTCACGGCTTCAGCAATTCAAGCAGCAAAAAGTAGGGAAGAAGTCATGTTGCAACCAGGATGGGGGCAACCTTTTAAGCATGCTTATTTAGGCCAAGGATATGATTTTTATCGCGGTGGATGTATGGCTAGAGATTCGGCAGTGAAAACTCACTGCTACTCGCCGTGCAGCCCCTCCCAACCTTTGGATGTAAACCGAAGCACTCCGCAGGGAGGACAGCTTAATCCAATGCCTAAAGAGAGAATCCTAGAACAGGAATATTCCCCATATTGGCAAACTGCTCAGGAACAGTCAAGAGTAAGCTTAGGACATTTTGATCATACCATTCTGCCACAAAGAGCATCGGGTGAGACAGACGCTGGGTATGTACAGCGGCTTCAGGATCGAGGTATGACGATTGAAAAACTTTCAAGTCCATAAATTTCTCAGGTTATAGCATTAAAAAACGATCTGCGTTTAACCCCAGGAGCCTCGTTGATGTCCCTGGCGGAGAGTTCTCCCAGAGGGATTGGTGAGGATTCTGGGGAACGACGGAGGAAAGCTTTAAGCTCTGAAATCAGTACAGGAAAAGTTACATTAGCTGGGTGTTTGGGAACAATCGCAGGGCTTTCCCAAGTACAGCAGGAAAAACTTTTAGCTGATCTGCCCGGGGGATTAATGATGGCTGCGATGTGGCCTAATCTCTCCCCTGCAGAAGAAATCAGACAAGCGCAGGCGTGGGATCGCACAAGGGAATTTAAGCAGTCAAAAAACGAATTAGGACGGCAGGCCGGAAACAGATTGAAAGGTCAGATACCATCCCCTCTGCCCCCTCCACACCAAGGGGAGCAAGGGAGCCAATCAGTGAGCTCTCAACCGAGGCAACTCCCACCCAGAACAGAACCGAATCAGAACCAGAGAACCAGGGGCCAAATGGACCCAAATGCAAGGCCGTTTTTCATGGGACCCCCCGGCTGCCCTGTGGCTCGACCCAGGAGAGCGAATCCGGAGGAGTGGGCCCGGATGACCAGAGAACAGAAGGAGAAATTGATCCAATCAATCAAAGATTGGGACGCGAAATACCACAATCAGAGAAGACCGCCACCACAAAAGTAGAAATAATTGAGTCGCTCTCATCTCATACGCATTGGGATGGGGAGTGGCTTAAAGTAAAATACGAAAATACAAAATACATTTTAGATACCGGGGCATTAATATCAGTAAAGCGTGAAAATAATCCGATGGAACAAATAGGATACAAGAATGTGATACTCGCAGACGGCTCTGTACGTAACATGGCAGTTCATAAAGACGAACAGGGAATTCTTTACATAAAAGGTGCAGAAAACTTAATTAGTTTAAAGGATTTAGTTAAAATAACAAAAGACCCAGCACTGCATGTGAGTTTTTTAGGTGAATTAGATATGGATAGTCTCATTAAAGAACAACTGGAGAAGACTAGTTTGGACCCGCACAAACTCAGAGAAATAATCCAAAAAGGTAATTGGGCTACACACAAAAATGACTGTGGCAGAGTAAAAGAACAATGCATTATTAAAGGAGCGATGCCTGCCAGGGAAAAGCAGTATCCGATCAGAGAAGGAAGAGATGAGATCAGATGTACTCTCGCTGAGCTTAAAGAAAAAGGGATAATCGAAGAGAAAGATACATTATCCACCTGTCTTCCCATTCAAGCTGTTCCTAAACCTGATGGCACCTACAGACTGGTACACAATTTAAAAGGTTTAAATAGAGTGACTCCGCACGACGTGCGTAAAACTTTTGACCCATACATGCAGCTCCGAACCATGCCTATTAAAAAATATAAAACATGCATCGATTTGGCTAATGGTTTTTGGTCTGTACCTTTAGCGCAAGAAAGTCGAGCTAAAACTGGATTTACATCTGAAGGGAAACATTATGAATGGTGCGTTTTACCCAGATGGGCAAAGTGGGAGATGTTATTGGCAAACCCGCAGATTCACGTAGAAGGAGAAACAAAACTTAAGCCTGACAGGAAAGAGGTTGTTAAACCCATAAAACCAGAGGCAGTTTACTGCACTGATGGATCTAAGAAAACAGCAGATGCAGACTTCTATAAGTGGGGGTTTGTGAGACTGCTAAAGGACAGGAAATATCAACAAGCTGGACAGACTGTCGGATCCGCTCAAACTGCAGAATTGACGGCCGTTGTCATGGCGCTCGCTGACGCGTGTAAGCTGAAGCTCAAATCAGTAAGATTGGTCACAGACTCTAAATACGTTAAAGACGGGCTGGATGATCATTTAGCATTTTGGGAAGCTAAAGATTTCCAGAAAACTGATGGAGAAAGATTGGAACACGCTGACTTGTGGACTTTAGTATCGTGTTATAAGAAAAAATTACAGATTCAGGTGACACATGTAAATAGCCATACAAATGGAAAAAGCGAAGATGAGATCGGAAACGCAGAAGTGGATGAATTAGTACAAGCTCGCGCTTTGTTTCTACCCACAGCGTTTTTACAGAACAGGAGCGCTGCAGCTGATGAAGAGCTGGTGACATTTGCGCATAAAAATTACGGACACGTAGGAGTATTACGGTTGCGTGAGATTTTCAAAAAAGAAAATATTTCTGTACCAAAGCTGAAAGAACTAACAGCACGAGTAAAAGCGACGTGTGAGTCATGTAAAGTAAAAGGAGGGGCTCAACCCGTGATTTATGACCATCTGCCCATCATGTGTGATGTGCCGGGGGTGCATTTCAGCACGGATGTTGGTGAATGTGCCTCTAGAGGAGTGAACGGACATAAGTTATTTTTGGTAATCAAAGATAATGGACCAGGTGATCAGAGCAAGATAATACCGCTGAAACGTGTCACAGGAAATATGGTCAGCATGGCCTTATCTCTACACCTGCCCCTCACGTGTGAGTCACTCCGTTCGGATGGAGGACCTGAATTTAAGAATGACAACGTTTCTTGTCTGCTTGAATCAAGGGGGATAAGACACATTTTTTCTATCCCATACGAGTCCCACACTAACGGAATAGCAGAAAGAGCAGTTAGGACGATAAAAAATCACATCCTGACTAACCTGAGCTCCCGATGGGATACACCGGAGGGAGTTTCAGAACTAAATGTGATCCTTAATATGACGAAACTGAAAAGAACTGAGAAAAAAACTAACCCGGAACACGTCTCTGTGTTACAGAAAGGTGAAAGAATTTGGGTCAAAAGAGGACCGGTTCGAAAAGGAGATTGCATTAAGCATAACGTAAGTGGTCCCTTTATAATAAAAGACGTAACTGGGAACGTGGTTTTAACTGACACTGGTTTGCGCGTTCACCCTCATCAAGTTATAAAATAACTCTGAAAAATAAAAGTAATTAATTGAAAAAATAAATAAATAAATAAATAAATAAATAAATAATTTTTTAATTAATTACTTGATTAAAGGTCATGGCTGGGCCAAAATCTAGTGAAGAAATGACTTGTAAGATCCCAGGTACTACGGGCCTAATTTTGCTAACGAAGGGGGATTGTGTTAAAGATTGTAAAGTGGCTATGTTTCCGGGCTTCATAGAATCTTCAAATGCGTATCGTTACGCGCAATGGGGAGGCTTGAGGCCGGGAACATGCGTGATATGCGGATATCTGTGCACCCTAATTAAATGGTCGGGGCTCCGGGAGCAGAAGCCCCCTCACCTGGAGAGAGGAACAGACTTACATACAGGTGCAGTGGAGCTGTCTGCTCCCATTAAAATATGTTTTTGCGGAACCTGCTTGAGGAATAATCCAGGCATCATCTCCTGGCAGGTCTGTGAATGCACCCACAGAGGTGAAATCAAAGATGGGTGCTGTTTCACGAAGAATGGTGTTTTGACTACCTGCTTACCGACAAGCCAGCCAAGTATGTTTTTTGTAGGAGAGCTGCTCAGGAATCCTAGCCTGGTGAAGCCGGTTAGAGATTTATGGGTGGAAGCTTATCCATTTGTGTTCAAGCTCAAGACCAGAGAAAAAGGACTGGAAGAGCTTCAGGCTCGGTCCAAATTTGAGTCCATTAAGAGCTTAATATTAGGACAGCAATTTGGTACGCTGGCTGATGCATGGGAAACAGGTACACAGATTGGGGTAACTCAAGAGTATAAAGACGACAGATGGGGAACTTATCTGTCAGGGACTCTGGACTGGCATACAGGATTGTCTGTTCAGGAGCCCCCAGGGATGCGTAAGCGTGTTACATCATACCTGGTTGAGCTGAAGAGTCTGGGACCAGGGGCGGAGCGTAAGTTCATGCCTTATCAGTTAACTTTGATAGAGGTAATAGACCTGTCGGGTCGCGTTTGCAGCTCGGCTGTTAACATAGTGACCACCCGGAGAGGAGAGGCACATTGGCCTAAGATTTATGGGACTGCTCACACTAGAATGTCTCGTAGAAGGCTGGTCCCCAATCTGACTCTACCTAACTAGAGCAGGGCGCTTTCATTTCTGCTGATTTTTATGCTTCTGTTTTACAGATGTTGTCTACTCAGAAGCATAAGAGGGAAACCAGCAGAAAACGAAAAGTGGTCAGGTATGCAACTCCGGCGGGAGTTGACCCCAAAGTTAAAAAGAAAAATGTAAATATTCCGAAAGGACAGAATTGGATAATAAAATGGATTAAATGGGCCTTTTTTATCCTTTTCGAATTTAGCCTCATAGGATTAAGTATAGCGATTGCATATGGGGTACATGTATATCTCCGAACCTATCATGTGTCCTCAGTGACATATAACATAACTCACGGAGGACCACAACAATTAGTAGGGAATTGGAATGTATCCAAAATTAAGCTGTTATGGCCCAAAGAAGATTTTAATGAGAATATAACCACCTGCATGATAGCAACACAGATTGGATTCAAGATTTGTAGTGTAACAGGGAACAAAACTGGCTGCCTGCGCTTGCCCTGTGGAGAAAATGGATTTGACCGGATCATGGCTACACCCTCCGTGACATCATTTTCTGCAGCAGAGCAGGAGGAGAAGAATGACACGGAGTGTGGTGAGACTGGCCCATGGGCGGAGTATAAGGCAGTCTTGATGGATCACACAGGATCCACAGAGCTTGATCGATCTTGTCAGATAATATTGAGGAAAAAGAAAATCTTAAATCAAACTTCAGGTGAAGTAGAGTTGTGGGTTTACAAATATTGCCTTAGAAATGATTTAGAATGGGGACACAACTTCACCACTTTCAAAGTGATAAAGATAGAAAGATGGTGGCCTCGTAGAATCGAATTTGGGTGTTTTCAGACCAAAGACAGTAGTTTAAGTTCCTGGCAAACAGGAAATATTACGCATTGGTATCAAAGATTATCAAGAGGGAGGGAACGAAGAGATGTTTGCCCGACCCCCCCTCCTAACACAACACTAAAATATGATTCCTTGTCCATGATAGGAGAGAGTCACATGTGGCAGAAAGTAAAAGATAATGTGATTAAATGGTTATCAAAAGTACCCCCTGCAATGTCTGATCCCCTGGCTGAGGCAGAGGAAGGTGAAGAGACCGTTCCTCTCTTTCTAGAGCCCGGTGTGCGGGGTAAGAGATCTACTTCAGACTTAGCTCGACTCTTACGTAAAGGTCATAGTGAATATGCAAATTACACAGGATATCAGAATTATATACTTCCCACTAATAGTACATATTTTAACTGGACATTTTTCTGCCTCCATAATGAGGTAGGCCTTCAGCCACAAGGATGGGAACTGCATCCAATAAGACACACTCTTTATACAGAATGGGTTTATGAGGTTCCTAATTTTAAACACCCAAAAGTAGTGCAATGGATGAAAAAGGATCAATCTGATCCCACTAACTTAGATACAGGATTGCATGCATGGAATGAGGAAACTAGACTCTGTTTAACCAGGAAAGCGAATAATAGCGCTGTATGGCAGGGAGGCGAGCCACTTAGAATAAGGATCGCAGGAGCATATTATCAAAAAGGTACAGCTACTCCTGATAGTATAATTGAGGCAGACTCCATCTTCGAAGCAGTAAATGAAATGATTAGACCAACCCATAAGAAAGATTTTCATCACAGTCCCACATGGGCTAGAAATTACACCTTAATGCTTGAAGGATGTCAGGTGGAAGTCTGTAATAATACTAAAGGGTTAACTAGAAGGATGTGTATTTTTTGGTATTCACAACTATATGGATTAACAGTTGGAGGTCTGCGTCCAGACACATTAGGAGATCGAGAGTTTTTTAAACCTAGGCCTCCTTATCTAAACATAGCTACTTTAGGAACTGGAGAATTATGCTATAAAGTCTTACGTGGTTATATGCAAAGAGATATTCCAGAAGATTATAGATATTATAGAAAAGGAATGTACGAGACATATCCTATGACATACTGGTATGGAGAGGGATATAATAAGCAAAAATATGATTATTACCCCCAGGACACAAGGATTGAAGCAGAAACATTTGAAAGAAAATTAGTGGGAACTAAAACTCTTGTGATGGAACATGGTCAACTTCGAGTTAAAACAAATTGGTTTTCTATTGATAAAACAAATACTTGGGAAGTAAATGATACAAAAACAGGAAATGGTCTTTTAGATCGTATAATGATTATGAATGATAAAGTTGGAGACTTAGTGCCACCTGGATTTACAGCGCCAGGAACGACGAAATGGGGAGCGTTTAGTCTGGTCAATTTCAATTACCTTAACGGGTTAGGCATAGACCATCATGTGTGTTTTAATGATCCGAGAATAGGGAAAAATCCTCAACCTGAAAGATTCACAATTGACCCTGATGCACCCAAAGAGTTTCCTAACTTCAGAAATTTCCCAAATTGGGATCTGAGAAGTGGTTTTTGCTCACCATTTCGAAGATCGTTAGATCAGCAAAAAGCTGACTGGTTTGATTATTTTGCATATGGCATAAATGGCACATTACGTCATGTGAGTCTGATAGTACGTGGTGTAAATGAAATTATGAGTGACAGTGTAGTGCAGGTTTCTAATAATGTAATTCAAGGAACTTCTGATTCAATGGGAATGTTGGTAAAAGGAGTTAGAGAGCACATCATTAGGCCCGTCTGGGATGCTCTGTTCTGGCCTCTGTGCGCTCTAGGATTGATGTGTGGGGTGATTATTTTAATAATCGGTATGATTTTGGCCTGTAAAAACAACAAGTGGCAGTTGACAGGAAGAAAGCTGTTAGGAGAAAGGAAAAAGGACCTGGTAGATCCAGATAAGATGGGAAGAGAGGTGTCAAGGTAGAGGGAGTATTAGCCCCCCTTCTTGTTGCTCCTGTTTAAGTGCAGGCCTCTCTGCACCGCGTGTCACTTGCTCCTTAACTGTCAGTCTGTAACTTGAAGTGAACCAATGGCTCATCAAACTCACCCTGAATCTGAGCTGATTGACGCTCTGAATCTGGAGGTATGTCAGGATTTTGTAACTATTTTATCCAGTTTGTCTTTAGGATGTTGTAGACATTTCATAACTGGTGTACACTTGTTGTGAGGATTATTGTTGTAAAACTATGCCTGCAGA
Organism: Nothobranchius furzeri; assembly: GCF_043380555.1. NCBI lineage: Eukaryota > Metazoa > Chordata > Actinopteri > Cyprinodontiformes > Nothobranchiidae > Nothobranchius > Nothobranchius furzeri. The sequence goes on from NC_091747.1 coordinate 4,412,534, forward strand.
TAGGAATTGTAGTGTGGTTCTTCCTGCAGCTTCTGATGATTTATTTTCTCCTATAATTAAGAAGTGTTTATGCAGTAATGCAGTTACTTATTGCTTCATGGAATGAGTTATATATCTCATGTGGAACAAATTTTATGTTCCTTCCAGATGGACTCGATTCGGCAGAATATCATAGAGGGATTAATCCCCTCTGCAGGTCCATCAACTGTTTTCTCTCTGAATGGCGCATACTATTTGTGCACCGTGAATCGCGGGAGGGATGGATTGCCTCAGACTAAGACAATCGGGCTCCAGTGTGAACATGCTACGATGAATAAACGCTGCGTGTCTTGCAGGTTTATTCAGTACATCCAGACCAAATGGAAAAGGGATTCAAGCGGGAGACTGATCAGGAAGACGACATACTAATGTTGTCCTCCCCGGGAGTAGATGCCCTGCTTGAGCAGGCCCACGACGAGGAGCTGACAACGGCGCCCTCATCTGACGTGGCTGAAGAGGTTGTATCAGTAATGACGGCAGCTTTGACATGCGTCCCGTGTCCTGATGTGATACGTGAAATCCCTATGGTCTGTCTAAGTAGTGAGCCAGCAGGCATTCCTTCCCCTGTCCGAATTGCACCTGGGAGAGAAATGAGATGGAGAATTAAATCCCAGAAGGGGTGTTACTTTGTTTGTCAAGGCAAGATTATAGATTGCTTTCAGTTTATGAATATTTTGTCTGTAAAGACTGGATGGTTCGGCCCAGAAGTCTGTGACTCTTTTGGGACCGCACCTTTGTTGGATACGAAAAATCATGTTTTGGTTTTCAGCGCCAGCTTCCCACCTCAAATGATGGGATCGCTTCCACGTGGAGAAGCTCCGGTGATGGATTTATCTTTATTCTTTCTGGGCGAAGATCCCACAGATGGGAGAAAGCAGTTTAAAGGTTATGTAACAACCCGCAAAGGGACCTTGTGCTTACCCGTAGCTGATGATGGCATTATGATGAGAATGAGGGTTGATGTGGAGGCCACAGTTAGGTGTCTGAGTGTTCAGCCGTTCCTGAGTGAGATGGATGCTAGATTTATGAAGGCTTGCATTGCTGCTCTATCTTTTTATGGTCCTTTGCCTCAGTTCGTCCTCATGGGGGATGTTGCAAGTCCGAGCAATCGGTCAAGGCTTAGAAACAGTGGTCAGAGACAAGGGTCACACAAGGGTCAAGAGGACAATAGTTCAGGACTTGCTGGTGAGGACAGAACTAGGCAAAGGGTCAAAAGACAGCCTGTCCTCTCTGGATCCACCCATGGACACACCCCTGGGCCCGCCCCTAACTCCACCTCTGGCGGGAAAAGAAGGACTGGCATGGAGTGAGGAAGGTCTAACTGGACCCAGAAGCTCTCAGGAATGCTGGAGGAAGATCTACAATTTGCTACCAACATGAAGATTTATGACCTGTGCTCTCATTCCAGGAGTGCAGAATGTAACTTTTGTGCCCTCATGTGAACACTGCATGTATTGAAAATGATACCAAATGTCTTATGTAGAGCTAAAAAAGTGTATCTGGTAAATGACCCCTTGACCTAAACTGTCAGGAGAGAATGACTTGTGACTCTTACATTGTTTAGAGCAGTCTCAGAAGTGATATAAAAGGATGCAGCTCAGATCGAGCGAGCTGGGTTCTTGGGGAGATTCTGAGAAGACGAGAGCTAGTGTAAACTAACTCTTATTTAATCATTTTGAACCAATTCCTCCGTGGGGGATAGTAGTTGCTTTTCACTTTACCCATTTTTGTATTTTGATTTTGTAATAAACCTTTTTTGAAAAAGAAACATAATCCTGATTCTTTCAGGTTTTCTCTAAAGCTTCACGTTTGGGGCCCTGACCATAATTGCACAGAGGTAAGCATGTCGAAGATCGGTCTCTGAATTATCAGGACTTACTTTACAGTTTATAACAGAATAATATAAAGAAACCTTAAGATAAGGGAAGTTTTAACTTCCCCCTCCTTGCGAGTAACGAGTTGTCTTAAGGGCGATAAAAGCAAAATATTCGAGGTTATTTTGGCTCTGATTGCAGGTTGAAAAAGTCTCTAATCAGCTGGAAGGTTGGATTAATAAATAAATTGATAAACTTATGATAGCCTGATCAACTAGCATAAATCATTTTATAGTTACCAACCTCCCACATAAGCTGTTAGAGGCGCAATTAATTCCGGGTAATCCAAACAATTGCTGAGAGGCTTGGCTTGCCTCCAGACTTCTCTCTAGTATCTTAACCAAAAGGTAACGAGTTTAAAAGAAGTGTAGTACTCTGGGGCTGGCTATTCGTGCAAGTCATTTCACCTTTAAAATAAAAGACAAGATTCTAATTAGGTAGTCCAAACCCGGATCTAGTACAATTATACTCGTCGATACACCCCCGAACCCTGATGGATGCACCGTCTCATAAGTTCTAATGGAACTGGGTTTTAAAGGAACCGGTAAATGGGACGGGCACACGACATTACACTGGGTCTGACAGAGGGCCTCCATGAGAGAGGCCCAAGCAAGACGCGCCCCGAGGAGTGTCTTGCCACATGTCAACACTGGGTCTGACTGAGGGCCTCCATGAGAGAAGCCCAAGCAAGACGCGCCCCGAGGAGCGTCTTGCCACATGTCAACACTGGGTCTGACTGAGCGCCTCCAGGAGAGAGGCCCAAGCAAGACACGCCCCGAGGAGCGTCTTGACACATGTCAACACTGGGTCTGACTGAGGGCCTCCATGAGAGAAGCCCAAGCAAGACGCGCCCCGAGGAGAGTCTTGCCACATGTCAACACTGGGTCTGACAGAGGGCATCCAGGAGAGAGCCCCAAGCAGTACGCGCCCCAAGGAGCGTCTTGCCACATGTCACCACTGGGTCTGACTGAGCGCCTCCAGGAGAGAGGCCCAAGCAAGAAGCGCCCCGAGGAGCGTCTTGCCACATGTCAACAATGGGTCTGACTGAGGGCCTCCAGGAGAGAAGCCCAAGCAAGACGCACCCCGAGGAGCTTCTTGCCACATGTCAGCACTCGGTCTGACTGAGCGCCTCCAGGAGAGGCCAAAGCAAGACACGCCCCGAGGAGTGTCTTGCCACATGTCAACACTGGGTCTGACTGAGGGCCTCCATGAGAGAAGCCCAAGCAAGACGCGCCCCGAGGAGAGTCTTGCCACATGTCAACACTGGGTCTGACAGAGGGCATCCAGGAGAGAGCCCCAAGCAGTACGCGCCCCAAGGAGCGTCTTGCCACATGTCACCACTGGGTCTGACTGAGCGCCTCCAGGAGAGAGGCCCAAGCAAGAAGCGCCCCGAGGAGCGTCTTGCCACGTGTCAACACTGGGTCTGATTGAGGGCCTTCTGGAGAGAGGCCCAAGCAAGACGCGCCCCGAGGAGCGTCTTGCCACATGTCAACAATGGGTCTGACTGAGGGCCTCCAGGAGAGAAGCCCAAGCAAGACGCGCCCCGAGGAGATTCTTGCAACATGTCAGCACTCGGTCTGACTGAGCGCCTCCAGGAGAGGCCAAAGCAAGACACGCCCCGAGGAGTGTCTTGCCACATGTCAACACTGGGTCTGACTGAGCGCCTCCAGGAGAGAAGCCCAAGCAAGACGCGCCCCGAGGAGTGTCTTGCCACATGTCAACACTGGGTCTGACTGAGCGCCTCCAGGAGAGAAGCCCAAGCAAGACGCGCCCCGAGGAGCTTCTTGCCACATGTCAGCACTCGGTCTGACGGAGCGCCTCCAGGAGAGGCCAAAGCAAGACACGCCCTGAGGAGTGTCTTGCCACATGTCAACACTGGGTCTGACTGAGCGCCTCCAGGAGAGAGGCCCAAGCAAGACGCGCCCCGAGGAGCGTCTTGCCACGTGTAAACACTGGGTCTGACTTAGCGCCTCCAGGAGAGAGGCCCAAGCAAGATGCGCCCCGAGGAGCGTCTTGCCACGTTTCACCACTGGGTCTGACTGAGCTCCTCCAGGAGAGAGGCCCCAGCAGGACGCGCCCCGAGGAGCATCTTGCCACATGTCACTACTCGGTTTAACTGAGCGCCTCCAGGAGATAGGTCCAAGCAAGACGCGCCCCGAGGAGCATCTTGCCACATGTCACTACTCGGTTTAACTGAGCGCCTCCAGGAGAGAGGCCCAAGCAAGACGCGCCCCGAGGAGCGTCTTGTCACATGTCACTACTCGGTCTGACTGAGTGCCTCCAGGAGAGAGGCCCAAGCAAGACGTGCCCCGAGGAGCGTCTTGCCACATGTCAACACTGGGTCTGACTGAGCGCCTCCAGGAGAGAGGCCCAAGCAAGACACGCCCCGAGGAGCGTCTTGACACATGTCAACACTGGGTCTGACTGAGGGCCTCCATGAGAGAAGCCCAAGCAAGACGCGCCCCGAGCAGAGTCTTGCCACATGTCAACACTGGGTCTGACAGAGCGCCTCCAGGAGAGAGGCCCAAGCAAGACGCGCCCCGAGGAGCGTCTTGCCACATGTCACCACTGGGTCTGACTGAGCGACTCCAGGAGAGAGGCCCAAGCAAGAAGCGCCCCGAGGAGCGTCTTGCCACATGTCAACACTGGGTCTGATTGAGGGCCTTCTGGAGAGAGGCCCAAGCAAGACGCGCCCCGAGGAGCGTCTTGCCACATGTCAACAATGGGTCTGACTGAGGGGCTCCAGGAGAGAAGCCCAAGCAAGACGCGCCCCGAGGAGCTTCTTGCCACATGTCAGCACTCGGTCTGACTGAGCGCCTCCAGGAGAGGCCAAAGCAAGACGCGCCCAGAGGAGCGTCTTGACACATGTCAACACTGGGTCTGACAGAGGGCCTCCATGAGAGAGGCCCAAGCAAGACGCGCCCCGAGGAGTGTCTTGCCACATGTATACACTGGGTCTGACTGAGCGCCTCCAGGAGAGAGGCCCAAGCAAGACGCGCCCCGAGGAGCGTCTTGCCACGTGTCAACACTGGGTCTGACTTAGCGCCTCCAGGAGAGAGGCCCAAGCAAGATGCGCCCCGAGGAGCATCTTGTCACGTGTCACCACTGGGTCTTACTGAGCTTCTCCAGGAGACAGGCCCAAGCAAGACGCGCACCGAGGAGCTTCTTGCCACATGTCAGCACTCGGTCTGACTGAGCGCCTCCAGGAGAGGCCAAAGCAAGACACGCCCCGAGGAGTGTCTTGCCACATGTCAACACTGGGTCTGACTGAGCTTCTCCAGGAGACAGGCCCAAGCAAGACGCGCCCCGAGGAGCTTCTTGCCACATGTCAGCACTCGGTCTGACTGAGCGCCTCCAGGAGAGGCCAAAGCAAGACACGCCCGAGGAGTTTCTTGCCAGGTGTCAACACTGGGTCTGACTGAGCGCCTCCAGGAGAGAGGCCCAAGCAAATGGCCTGTATTTGATATAGCACCTTCTAGAGTCCTGGAACCCCCCAAGGCGCTTTACAACACAATCAGTCATTCACCCATTCACACACACATTCACACACTGGTGGGGATGAGCTACAATGTAGCCACAGCTGCCCTGGGGCGCACTGACAGAGGCGAGGCTGCCGAGCACTGGCGCCACCGGTCCCTCCGACCACCACCAGCAGGCAATGTGGGTTAAGTGTCTTGCCCAAGGACACAACGACAGCGACAGACTGAGCGGGTCTCGAACCTGCGACCTTCCGATTGCGAGGCGAGCACTTAACTCCTGTGCCACTGTCGCCCCAAGCAAGACGCGCCCCGAGGAGCATCTTGCCACATGTCAATACTCGGTTAAACTGAGCGCCTCCAGGAGAGAGGTCCAAGCAAGACGCGCCCCGAGGAGCGTCTTGCCACATGTCACTACTCGGTCTGACTGAGCGCCTCCAGGAGGGAGGTCCAAGCAAGACGCGCCCCGAGGAGCGTCTTGCCACATGTGAACACTGGGTCTGACTGAGCGCCTCCAGGAGAGAGGCCCAAGCAAGACGCGCCCCGAGGAGCATCTTGCCACATGTCAACACTGGGTCTGACTGAGAACCTCCAGGAGAGAGGCCCAAGCAAGACGCGCCCCGAGGAGCGTCTTGCCACATGTCAACACTGGGTCTGACTGAGCGCCTCCAGGAGAGAGGCCCAAGCAAGACGCGCCCCGAGGAGCGTCTTGTCACATGTCACTACTCGGTCTGACTGAGTGCCTCCAGGAGAGAGGCCCAAGAAAGACGTGCCCCGAGGAGCGTCTTGCCACATGTCAACAATGGGTCTGACTGAGGGCCTTCAGGAGAGAAGCCCAAGCAAGAAGCGCCCCGAGGAGCGTCTTGCCACATGTCAACACTGGGTCTGACTGAGCGCCTCCAGGAGAGAGGCCCAAGCAAGACACGCCCCGAGGAGCGTCTTGACACATGTCAACACTGGGTCTGACTGAGGGCCTCCATGAGAGAAGCCCAAGCAAGACGCGCCCCGAGGAGAGTCTTGCCACATGTCAACACTGGGTCTGACAGAGGGCATCCAGGAGAGAGCCCCAAGCAATACGCGCCCCGAGGAGCGTCTTGCCACATGTCACCACTGGGTCTGACTGAGCGCCTCCAGGAGAGAGGCCCAAGCAAGAAGCGCCCCGAGGAGCGTCTTGCCACGTGTCAACACTGGGTCTGATTGAGGGCCTTCTGGAGAGAGGCCCAAGCAAGATGCGCCCCAAGGAGCGTCTTGCCACATGTCAAAAATGGGTCTGACTGAGGGGCTCCAGGAGAGAAGCCCAAGCAAGACGCGCCCCGTGGAGCTTCTTGCCACATGTCAGCACTCGGTCTGACTGAGCGCCTCCAGGAGAGGCCAAGGCAAGACGCGCCCCGAGGAGCGTCTTGACACATGTCAACACTGGGTCTGACAGAGGGCCTCCATGAGAGAGGCCCAAGCAAGACGCGCCCCGAGGAGTGTCTTGCCACATGTCAACACTGGGTCTGAATGAGCGCCACCAGGAGAGAGGCCCAAGCAAGACGCGCTCCGAGGAGCGTTTTGCCACGTGTCAACACTGGGTCTGACTTAGCGCCTCCAGGAGAGAGGCCCAAGCAAGATGCGCCCCGAGGAGCGTCTTGCCACGTGTCACCACTGGGTCTGACTGAGTGCCTCCAGGAGAGAAGCCCAAGGAAGACGTGCCCCGAGGAGCTTCTTGCCACATGTCAGCACTTGGTCTGACTGAGCGCCTCCAGGAGAGAGGCCAAAGCAAGATGCGCCCCGAGGAGCGTCTTGCCACATGTAAGCACTCGGTCTGACTGAGCGCCTCCAGGAGAGAGGCCCGAGGAGCGTCTTGCCACATGTCACCTCTGGGTCTGACTGAGCGGCTCCAGGAGAGAAGCCCAAGCAAGAAACGCCCGAGGAGCGTCTTGACACATGTCAACACTGGGTCTGACTGAGCGCTTCCAGGAGAGAGGTCCAAGCAACATGCGCCCCGAGGAGCGTCTTGCCACATGTCAACACTGGGTCTGACTGAGTGCCTCCATGAGAGAAGCCCCAGCAAGACGCGCCCCGAGGAGCGTCTTGTCACATGTCACTACTCGGTCTGACTGAGCGCCTCCAGGAGAGAGGCCCAAGCAAGACGTGCCCCGAGGAGCGTCTTGCCACATGTCAACAATGGGTCTGACTGAGGGCCTCCATGAGAGAGGCCCAAGCAAGATGCGCCCCGAGGAGCGTCTTGCCACGTGTCACCACTGGGTCTGACTGAGCTCCTCCAGGAGACAGGCCCAAGCAAGACGCGCCCCGAGGAGCGTCTTGCCACGTGTCACCACTGGGTCTGATTGAGCACCTCCAGGAGAGAGGCCCCAGCAAGACGCACCCCGCGGAGCGTCTTGTCTTATGTCAGCACTTGGTCTGACTGAGCACCTCCAGGAGAGAGGCCCAAGCAAGACGCACCCGGAGGAGCGTCTTGCCACATGTCAGCACTCGGTCTGACTGAGCGCCTCCAGGAGAGAGGCCCGAGGAGCGTCTTGCCACATGTCACCTCTGGGTCTGACTGAGCGGCTCCAGGAGAGAGGCCCAAGCAAGAAACGCCCGAGGAGCGTCTTGACACATGTCAACACTGGGTATGACTGAGCGCTTCCAGGAGAGAGGTCCAAGCAACACGCGCCCCGAGGAGCGTCTTGCCACATGTCAACACTGGGTCTGACTGAGTGCCTCCAGGAGAGAAGCCCAAGGAAGACGTGCCCCGAGGAGCTTCTTGCCACATGTCAGCACTTGGTCTGACTGAGCGCCTCCAGGAGAGAGGCCAAAGCAAGATGCGCCCCGAGGAGCGTCTTGACACATGTCAACACTGGGTCTGACTGAGCGCCTCCAGGAGAGAGGCCCAAGCAAGACGCGCCCAGAGGAGCGTCTTGCCACATGCCAGCATTCGGTCTGACTGAGCGCCTCCAGGAGAGAGGCCCAAGCAAGACGCGCCCCGAGGAGCGTCTTGACACATGTCTCCTCTGGGTCTGACTGAGCGCCTCCAGGAGAGAGGCCCAAGCAAGACGTGCCCCGAGGAGCATCTTGCCACATGTCAAAACTGGGTCTGACTGAGTGCCTCCATGAGAGAAGCCCCAGCAAGACGCGCCCCGAGAAGCGTCTTGCCACATGTCAACACTGAGTCTGACTGAGCACCTCCAGGAGAGAGGCCCAAACAAGACGCGCCCCGAGGAGCGTCTTGCCACATGTCAACACTGGGTCTGACTGAGTTCCTCCAGGAGAGAGGCCCCAGCAAGACGCGCCCCAAGGAGCGTCTTGCCACATGTCACTACTCGGTTTAACTTAGCGCCTCCAGGAGAGAGGTCCAAGCAAGACGCGCCCCGAGGAGCGTCTTGCCACATGTCACTACTCTGTCTGACTGAGCGCCTCCAGGAGAGAGGCCCAAGCAAGACGTGCCCCGAGGAGCGTCTTGCCACATGTCAACAATGGGTCTGACTGAGGGCCTCCAGGAGAGAAGCCCAAGCAAGACGCGCCCCGAGGAGCGTCTTGCCACATGTCAACACTGGGTCTGACTGAGGGCCTCCAGGAGAGAGGCCCAAATAAGACGCACCCCGAGGAGCGTCTTGCCACATGTCAACAATGGGTCTGACTGAGGGCCTCCAGGAGAGAAGCCCAAGCAAGACGCGCCCCGAGGAGCGTCTTGCCACATGTCAGCACTCGGTCTGACTGAGCGCCTCCAGGAGAGAGGCCCAAGCAAGACACGCCCCGAGGAGCGTCTTGCCACATGTGAACACTGGGTCTGACTGAGCGCCTCCAGGAGAGAGGCCCAAGCAAGACGCGCCCGGAGGAGCGTCTTGCCACATGTCAGCACTCGGTCTGACTGAGCGCCTCCAGGAGAGAGGCCCAAGCAAGACGCGCCCCGAGGAGCGTCTTGACACATGTCTCCTCTGGGTCTGACTGAGCGCCTCCAGGAGAGAGGCCCAAGCAAGACGTGCCCCGAGGAGCATCTTGCCACATGTCAACACTGGGTCTGACTGAGTGCCTCCATGAGAGAATTCCCAGCAAGACGCGCCCCGAGAAGCGTCTTGCCACATGTCAATACTGCGTCTGACTGAGCACCTCCAGGAGAGAGGCCCAAGCAAGACGCGCCCCGAGGAGCGTCTTGCCACATGTCAACACTGGGTCTGACTGAGCGCCTCCAGGAGAGAGGCCCAAGCAAGACGTGCCCCGAGGAGCGTCTTGCCACATGTCAACACTGGGTCTTACTGAGCACCTCCAGGAGAGTGGCACGAAGCAAAATTTCACATCATTCTGGGTTCATTTGTGTGAAAACAAGGTCCAATCAGGCTGAAACGTTACAGGAAGGTAGAATCTATTGAGTTGTAAGTGATCTGAACGTTTCATGATGATAGCCCTTTCCTAAGGAGGTAAAACCATGTCCCAAATGTCACCGGGCCTGGTGCGACTTTAAAGACGTAGTCCAGTTACACCTTTGTGGGCTTATAACTTGGCTTCTGAATGTCCTAGAGAGGTCAGGCTTGTTTTAGTGTACTTCAATAAACATCCCCTACAACCACAAAAAGGAATGGAGTCATTAGCACTTATGGTTTTTAAATGGCACCCAGAATTATGTTGCACAAAGCACAATTTCACATCATTCTGGGTTCATTTGTGTGAAAACAAGGTCCAATCAGGCTGAAACGTTACAGGAAGGTAGAATCTATTGAGTTGTAAGTGATCTGAACGTTTCATGATGATAGCACTTTCCTAAGGGGGTCAAACCATGTCCCAGAGGTCACCGGATCTGGTGTCAATTTAAAGAAGTAGTCCAGTTACACATTTGTGGGCTTATAACTTGGCTTCTGAATGTCCTAGAGAGGTCAGGCTTGTTTTAGTGTACTTCAATAAACAGCCCCTACAACCACAAAAAGGAATGGAGTCATTAGCACTTATGGTTTTTAAATGGCACCCAGAATTATGTTGCACAAAGCACAATTTCACATCATTCTGGGTTCATTTGTGTGAAAACAAGGTCCAATCAGGCTGAAACGTTACAGGAAGGTAGAATCTATTGAGTTGTAAGTGATCTGAACATTTCATGATGATAGCACTTTCCTAAGGGGGTCAAACCATGTCCCAGAGGTCACCGGATCTGGTGTCAATTTAAAGAAGTAGTCCAGTTACACATTTGTGGGCTTATAACTTGGCTTCTGAATGTCCTAGAGAGATCAGGTTTGTTTTAGTGTACTCCAATCAACAGCCCCTACAACCACAAAAAGGAATGGAGTCATTAGCACTTATGGCTTTTAAATGGCACCCAGAATTATGTTGCACGAAGCACAATTTCACATCATTCTGGGTCCATTTGTGTGAAAACAAGGTCCAGTCAGGCTGAAACGTTACAAGAAGGTAGAATCTGTTGAGTTGTAAGTGATCTGAAAGTTTCATGATGATCGCACATTCCTACAGGGGGTCAAACCATGTCCCAAAGGTCACCGGGCCTGGTGTCACTTTAAAGAAGTAGTCCAGTTACACCTTTGTGGGCTTATAACTTGGCTTCTGAATATCCTACAGAGGTCAGGTTTGTTTTAGAGTACTCCAATTAACAGCCCCCATTACCCCAAAAAGGAATGGAGTCATTAGCACTTATGGTTTTTAAATGGCAAACAGAATTATGTTGCACAAAGCACAATTTCACATCATTCTGGGTTAATTTGTGTGAAAACAATGTCCAATCAGGCTGAAACGTTACAAGAAGGTAGAATCAATTGAGTTTTAAGTGATATGAACGTTTCATGATGATCGCACATTCCTATAGGGGGTCAAACCATGTCCCAAAGGTCACCGGGCCTGGTGTCACTTTAAAGAAGTAGTCCAGTTACACCTTTGTGGGCTTATAACTTGGCTTCTGAATGTCCTAGAGAGATCAGGTTTGTTTTAGTGTACTCCAATCAACAGCCCCTACAACCACAAAAAGGAATGGAGTCATTAGCACTCATGGTTTTTAAATGGCACCCAGAATTACGTTGCACGAAGCACAATTTCACATCATTTTGGGTTCATTTGTGTGAAAACAAGGTCCAATCAGGCTGAAACGTTACAGGAAGGTAGAATCTATTGAGTTGTAAGTGATCTGAACGTTTCATGATGATAGGACATTCCTAAGGGGGTCAAACCATGTCCCAAATGTCACCGGGCCTGGTGCGACTTTAAAGAAGTAGTCCAGTTACACCTTTGTGGGCTTATAACTTGGCTTCTGAATGTCCTAGAGAGGTCAGGCTTGTTTTAGTGTACTTCAATAAACATCCCCTACAACCACAAAAAGGAATGGAGTCATTAGCACTTATGGTTTTTAAATGGCACCCAGAATTATGTTGCACAAAGCACAATTTCACATCATTCTGGGTTCATTTGTGTGAAAACAAGGTCCAATCAGGCTGAAACGTTACAGGAAGGTAGAATCTATTGAGTTGTAAGTGATCTGAACGTTTCATGATGATAGCACTTTCCTAAGGGGGTCAAACCATGTCCCAGAGGTCACCGGATCTGGTGTCAATTTAAAGAAGTAGTCCAGTTACACATTTGTGGGCTTATAACTTGGCTTCTGAATGTCCTAGAGAGGTCAGGCTTGTTTTAGTGTACTTCAATAAACAGCCCCTACAACCACAAAAAGGAATGGAGTCATTAGCACTTATGGTTTTTAAATGGCACCCAGAATTATGTTGCACAAAGCACAATTTCACATCATTCTGGGTTCATTTGTGTGAAAACAAGGTCCAATCAGGCTGAAACGTTACAGGAAGGTAGAATCTATTGAGTTGTAAGTGATCTGAACATTTCATGATGATAGCACTTTCCTAAGGGGGTCAAACCATGTCCCAGAGGTCACCGGATCTGGTGTCAATTTAAAGAAGTAGTCCAGTTACACATTTGTGGGCTTATAACTTGGCTTCTGAATGTCCTAGAGAGATCAGGTTTGTTTTAGTGTACTCCAATCAACAGCCCCTACAACCACAAAAAGGAATGGAGTCATTAGCACTTATGGCTTTTAAATGGCACCCAGAATTATGTTGCACGAAGCACAATTTCACATCATTCTGGGTCCATTTGTGTGAAAACAAGGTCCAGTCAGGCTGAAACGTTACAAGAAGGTAGAATCTGTTGAGTTGTAAGTGATCTGAAAGTTTCATGATGATCGCACATTCCTACAGGGGGTCAAACCATGTCCCAAAGGTCACCGGGCCTGGTGTCACTTTAAAGAAGTAGTCCAGTTACACCTTTGTGGGCTTATAACTTGGCTTCTGAATATCCTACAGAGGTCAGGTTTGTTTTAGAGTACTCCAATTAACAGCCCCCATTACCCCAAAAAGGAATGGAGTCATTAGCACTTATGGTTTTTAAATGGCAAACAGAATTATGTTGCACAAAGCACAATTTCACATCATTCTGGGTTAATTTGTGTGAAAACAATGTCCAATCAGGCTGAAACGTTACAAGAAGGTAGAATCAATTGAGTTTTAAGTGATATGAACGTTTCATGATGATCGCACATTCCTATAGGGGGTCAAACCATGTCCCAAAGGTCACCGGGCCTGGTGTCACTTTAAAGAAGTAGTCCAGTTACACCTTTGTGGGCTTATAACTTGGCTTCTGAATGTCCTAGAGAGATCAGGTTTGTTTTAGTGTACTCCAATCAACAGCCCCTACAACCACAAAAAGGAATGGAGTCATTATGGTTTGTAAATGGCACCCAGAATTATGTTGCATGAAGCACAATTTCACATCTTCTGGGTCCATTTGTGTGAAAACAAGGTCCAATCAGGCTGAAACGTTTGAAGAAGGTAGAATCTATTGAGTTGTAATTGATCTGAACGTTTCATGATGATCGCACATTCCTAAGGGGGTCAAACCATGTCCCAAAGGTCACCGGGCCTGGTGTCACTTTAAAGAAGTAGTCCAGTTACACCTTTGTGGGCTTATAACTTGGCTTCTGAATATCCTAGAGAGGTCAGGTTTAATTTAGAGTACTCCAATTAACAGCCCCCATTACCCCAAAAAGGAATGGAGTCATTAGAACTTATGGTTTTTAAATGGCACCCAGAATTATGTTGCACGAAGCACAATTTCACATCATTCTGGGTCCATTTGTGTGAAAACAAGGTCCAATCAGGCTGAAACGTTACAGGAAGGTAGAATCTATTGAGTTGTAAGTGATCTGAACGTTTCATGATGATAGCACTTTCCTATAGGGGGTCAAACCATGTCCCAAAGGATACTGGATCGGTGTAAATTTAAAGAAGTAGTCCAGTTACACATTTGTGGGCTTATAACTTGGCTTCTGAATGTCCTAGAGAGATCAGGTTTGTTTTAGTGTACTCCAATCAACAGCCCCTACAACCACAAAAAGGAATAGAGTCATTAGCACTTATGGTATGTAAATGGCACCCAGAATTATGTGGCACGAAGCACAATTTCACATAATTCTGGGTCCATTCGTGTGAAAACAAGGTCCAATCAGGCTGAAACGTTACAAGAAGGTAGAATCTATTGAGTTGTAAGTGATCTGAACGTTTCATGATGATCGCACATTCCTACAGGGGGTCAAACCATGTCCCAAAGGTCACCGGGCCTGGTGTCACTTTAAAGAAGTAGTCCAGTTACACCTTTGTGGGCTTATAACTTGGCTTCTGAATATCCTAAAGAGGTCAGGTTTGTTTTAGAGTACTCCAATTAACAGCCCCCATTACCCCAAAAAGGAATGGAGTCATTAGCACTTATGGTTTTTAAATGGCACCCAGAATTATGTTGCACAAAGCACAATTTCACATCATTCTGGGTTCATTTGTGTGAAAACAAGGTCCAATCAGGCTGAAACGTTACAGGAAGGTAGAATCTATTGAGTTGTAAGTGATCTGAACGTTTCATGATGATAGCAGTTTCCTAAGGGTGTCAATCCATGTCCTAAAGGTCACCGGATCTGGTGTCACTTTAAAGAAGTAGTCCAGTTACACATTTGTGCTTATGGTTTTTAAATGGCACCCAGAATTATGTTGCACGAAGCACAATTTCACATCATTCTGGGTCCATTTGGGTGAAAACAAGGTCCAATCAGGCTGAAACGTTACAAGAAGGTAGAATCTATTGAGTTGTAAGTGATCTGAACGTTTCATGATGATCGCACATTCCTAAGTGGGTCAAACCATGTACCAAAGGTCACCGGATCTGGTGTCACTTTAAAGAAGTAGTCCAGTTACACATTTGTGGGCTTATAACTTGGCTTCTGAATGTCCTAGAGAGATCAGGTTTGTTTTAGTGTACTCCAATCAACAGCCCCTACAACCACAAAAAAGAATGGAGTCATTAGAACTTATGGTTTGTAAATGGCACCCAGAATTATGTTGCACGAAGCACAATTTCACATCATTCTGGGTCCATTTGTGTGAAAACAAGGTCCAATCAGGCTGAAACGTTACAAGAAGGTAGAATCTATTGAGTTGTAAGTGATCTGAACGTTTCATGATGATAGCACTTTCCTAAGGAGGTAAAACCATGTCCCAAAGGTCACCGGATCGGTGTCAATTTAAAAAAGTAGTCCAGTTACACATTTGTGGGCTTATAACTTGGCTTCTGAATGCCCTAGAGAGATCAGGTTTGTTTTAGTGTACTCCAATCAACAGCCCCTACAACCACAAAAAGGAATGGAGTCATTAGCACTTATGGTTTTTAAATGGCACCCAGAATTATGTTGCACGAAGCACAATTTCACATCATTCTGGGTTCATTTGTGTGAAAACAAGGTCCAATCAGGCTGAAACGTTACAGGAAGGTAGAATCTATTGAGTTGTAAGTGATCTGAACGTTTCATGATGATAGCACATTCCAAAGGGGGTCCAACCGTGTCCCAAAGGTCACCGGGCCTGGTGCCACTTTAAAGAAGTAGTCCAGTTACACTTTTGTGGGCTTATAACTTGGCTTCTGAATGTCCTAGAGAGGTCAGGCTTGTTTTAGTGTACTTCAATAAACAGCCCCTACAACCACAAAAAGGAATGGAGTCATTAGCACTTATGGTTTTTAAATGGCACCCAGAATTATGTTGCACAAAGCACAATTTCACATCATTCTGGGTTCATTTGTGTGAAAACAAGGTCCAATCAGGCTGAAACGTTACAGGAAGGTAGAATCTATTGAGTTGTAAGTGATCTGAACGTTTCATGATGATAGCACTTTCCTAAGGGGGTCAAACCATGTCCCAGAGGTCACCGGATCTGTTGTCAATTTAAAGAAGTAGTCCAGTTACACATTTGTGGGCTTATAACTTGGCTTCTGAATGTCTTAGAGAGATCAGGTTTGTTTTAGTGTACTCCAATCAACAGCCCCTACAACCACAAAAAGGAATGGAGTCATTAGCACTTATGGCTTTTAAATGGCACCCAGAATTATGTTGCACGAAGCACAATTTCACATCATTCTGGGTCCATTTGTGTGAAAACAAGGTCCAGTCAGGCTGAAACGTTACAAGAAGGTAGAATCTGTTGAGTTGTAAGTGATCTGAAAGTTTCATGATGATATCACATTCCTATAGGGGGTCAAACCATGTCCCAAAGGTCACCGGGCCTGGTGTCACTTTAAAGAAGTAGTCCAGTTACACCTTTGTGGGCTTATAACTTGGCTTCTGAATATCCTACAGAGGTCAGGTTTGTTTTAGAGTACTCCAATTAACAGCCCCCATTACCCCAAAAAGGAATGGAGTCATTAGCACTTATGGTTTTTAAATGGCACCCAGAATTATGTTGCAAAAAGCAAAATTTCACATCATTCTGGGTTCATTTGTGTGAAAACAAGGTCCAATCAGGCTGAAACGTTACAGGAAGGTAGAATCTATTGAGTTGTAAGTGATCTGAACGTTTCATGATGATAGCACTTTCCTAAGGGGGTAAAACCATGTCCCAAAGGTCACCGGGCCTGGTGTCACTTTAAAGAAGTAGTCCAGTTACACATTTGTGGGCTTATAACTTGGCTTCTGAATGTCTTAGAGAGATCAGGTTTGTTTTAGTGTACTCCAATCAACAGCCCCTACAACCACAAAAAGGAATGGAGTCATTAGCACTTATGGCTTTTAAATGGCACCCAGAATTATGTTGCACGAAGCACAATTTCACATCATTCTGGGTCCATTTGTGTGAAAACAAGGTCCAGTCAGGCTGAAACGTTACAAGAAGGTAGAATCTGTTGAGTTGTAAGTGATCTGAAAGTTTCATGATGATATCACATTCCTATAGGGGGTCAAACCATGTCCCAAAGGTCACCGGGCCTGGTGTCACTTTAAAGATGTAGTCCAGTTACACCTTTGTGGGCTTATAACTTGGCTTCTGAATATCCTACAGAGGTCAGGTTTGTTTTAGAGTACTCCAATTAACAGCCCCCATTACCCCAAAAAGGAATGGAGTCATTAGCACTTATGGTTTTTAAATGGCACCCAGAATTATGTTGCACAAAGCACAATTTCACATCATTCTGGGTTCATTTGTGTGAAAACAAGGTCCAATCAGGCTGAAACGTTACAGGAAGGTAGAATCTATTGTGTTGTAAGTGATCTGAACGTTTCATGATGATAGCACTTTCCTAAGGGGGTAAAACCATGTCCCAAAGGTCACCGGGCCTGGTGTCACTTTAAAGAAGTAGTCCAGTTACACATTTGTGGGCTTATAACTTGGCTTCTGAATATCCTAGAGAGGTCAGGTTTGTTTTAGAGTACTCCAAGTAACAGCCCATATTACCTCAAAAAGGAATGGAGTCATTAGCACTTATGGTTTTTAAATGGCACCCAGAATTATGTTGCACGAAGCACAATTTCACATCATTCTGGGTCCATTTGTGTGAAAACAAGGTCCAATCAGGCTGAAACGTTACAAGAAGGTAGAATCTATTGAGTTGTAAGTGATCTGAACGTTTCATGATGATCGCACATTCTTAAGTGGGTCAAACCATGTCCCAAAAGTCACCGGATCTGGTGTCACTTTAAAGAAGTAGTCCAGTTACACATTTGTGGGCTTATAACTTGGCTTCTGAATTTCCTAGAGAGATCAGGTTTGTTTTAGTGTACTCCAATCAACAGCCCCTACAACCACAAAAAGGAATGGAGTCATTAGCACTTATGGTTTTTAAATGGCACCCAGAATTATGTTGCACGAAGCACAATTTCACATCATTCTGGGTCCATTTGTGTGAAAACAAGGTCCAGTCAGGCTGAAACGTTACATGAAGGTAGAATCTGTTGAGTTGTAAGTGATCTGAAAGTTTCATGATGATCGCACATTCCTATAGGGGGTCAAACCATGTCCCAAAGGTCACCGGGCCTGGTGTCACTTTAAAGAAGTAGTCCAGTTACACCTTTGTGGGCTTATAACTTGGCTTCTGAATATCCTAAAGAGGTCAGGTTTGTTTTAGAGTACTCCAATTAACAGCCCCTATTACCTCAAAAAGGAATGGAGTCATTAGCACTTATGGTTTTTAAATGGCACCCAGAATTATGTTGCACGAAGCACAATTTCACATCATTCTGGGTCCATTTGTGTGAAAACAATGTCCAATCAGGCTGAAACGTTACAATAAGGTAGAATCTATTGAGTTGTAAGTGATCTGAACGTTTCATGATGATCGCACATTCCTAAGTGGGTCAAACCATGTCCCAAAAGTCACCGGATCTGGTGTCACTTTAAAGAAGTAGTCCAGTTACACATTTGTGGGCTTATAACTTGGCTTCTGAATGTCCTATAGAGATCAGGTTTGTTTTAGTGCACTCCAATCAACAGCCCCTACAACCACAAAAAAGAATTCAGTCATTAGCACTTATGGTTTGTAAATGGCACCCAGAATTATGTTGCACGAAGCACAATTTCACATCATTCTGGGTCCATTTGTGTGAAAACAAGGTCCAATCAGGCTGAAACGTTACAAGAAGGTAGAATCTATTGAGTTGTAAGTGATATGAACGTTTCATGATGATCGCACATTCCTATAGGTGGTCAAACCATGTCCGAAAGGTCACCGGGCCTGGTGTCACTTTAAAGAAGTAGTCCAGTTACACATTTGTGGCTTTATAACCTGGCTTCTGAATGTCCTAGAGAGATCAGGTTTGTTTTAGTGTACTCCAATCAACAGCCCCTACAACTACAAAAAGGAATGGAGTCATTAGCACTTATGGTTTGTAAATGGCACCCAGAATTATGTTGCACGAAGCACAATTTCACATCATTCTGGGTCCATTTGTGTGAAAAAAGGTCCAATCAGGCTGAAACGTTACAAGAAGGTAGAATATATTGAGTTGTAAGTGATATGAACGTTTCATGATGATCGCACATTCCTATAGGTGGTCAAACCATGTCCCAAAGGTCACCGGGCCTGGTGTCACTTTAAAGAAGTAGTCCAGTTACACATTTGTGGCTTTATAACCTGGCTTCTGAATGTCCTAGAGAGATCAGGTTTGTTTTAGTGTACTCCAATCAACAGCCCCTACAACCACAAAAAGGAATGGAGTCATTAGAACTTATGGTTTGTAAATGGCACCCAGAATTATGTTGCACGAAGCACAATTTCACATCATTCTGGGTCCATTTGTGTGAAAACAAGGTCCAATCAGGCTGAAACGTTACAAGAAGGTAGAATCTATTGAGTTGTAAGTGATCTGAACGTTTCATGATGATAGCACTTTCCTAAGGAGGTAAAACCATGTCCCAAAGGTCACCGGATCGGTGTCAATTTAAAAAAGTAGTCCAGTTACACATTTGTGGGCTTATAACTTGGCTTCTGAATGCCCTAGAGAGATCAGGTTTGTTTTAGTGTACTCCAATCAACAGCCCCTACAACCACAAAAAGGAATGGAGTCATTAGCACTTATGGTTTTTAAATGGCACCCAGAATTATGTTGCACGAAGCACAATTTCACATCATTCTGGGTTCATTTGTGTGAAAACAAGGTCCAATCAGGCTGAAACGTTACAGGAAGGTAGAATCTATTGAGTTGTAAGTGATCTGAACGTTTCATGATGATAGCACATTCCAAAGGGGGTCCAACCGTGTCCCAAAGGTCACCGGGCCTGGTGCCACTTTAAAGAAGTAGTCCAGTTACACCTTTGTGGGCTTATAACTTGGCTTCTGAATGTCCTAGAGAGGTCAGGCTTGTTTTAGTGTACTTCAATAAACAGCCCCTACAACCACAAAAAGGAATGGAGTCATTAGCACTTATGGTTTTTAAATGGCACCCAGAATTATGTTGCACAAAGCACAATTTCACATCATTCTGGGTTCATTTGTGTGAAAACAAGGTCCAATCAGGCTGAAACGTTACAGGAAGGTAGAATCTATTGAGTTGTAAGTGATCTGAACGTTTCATGATGATAGCACTTTCCTAAGGGGGTCAAACCATGTCCCAGAGGTCACCGGATCTGTTGTCAATTTAAAGAAGTAGTCCAGTTACACATTTGTGGGCTTATAACTTGGCTTCTGAATGTCTTAGAGAGATCAGGTTTGTTTTAGTGTACTCCAATCAACAGCCCCTACAACCACAAAAAGGAATGGAGTCATTAGCACTTATGGCTTTTAAATGGCACCCAGAATTATGTTGCACGAAGCACAATTTCACATCATTCTGGGTCCATTTGTGTGAAAACAAGGTCCAGTCAGGCTGAAACGTTACAAGAAGGTAGAATCTGTTGAGTTGTAAGTGATCTGAAAGTTTCATGATGATATCACATTCCTATAGGGGGTCAAACCATGTCCCAAAGGTCACCGGGCCTGGTGTCACTTTAAAGAAGTAGTCCAGTTACACCTTTGTGGGCTTATAACTTGGCTTCTGAATATCCTACAGAGGTCAGGTTTGTTTTAGAGTACTCCAATTAACAGCCCCCATTACCCCAAAAAGGAATGGAGTCATTAGCACTTATGGTTTTTAAATGGCACCCAGAATTATGTTGCAAAAAGCACAATTTCACATCATTCTGGGTTCATTTGTGTGAAAACAAGGTCCAATCAGGCTGAAACGTTACAGGAAGGTAGAATCTATTGAGTTGTAAGTGATCTGAACGTTTCATGATGATAGCACTTTCCTAAGGGGGTAAAACCATGTCCCAAAGGTCACCGGGCCTGGTGTCACTTTAAAGAAGTAGTCCAGTTACACATTTGTGGGCTTATAACTTGGCTTCTGAATGTCTTAGAGAGATCAGGTTTGTTTTAGTGTACTCCAATCAACAGCCCCTACAACCACAAAAAGGAATGGAGTCATTAGCACTTATGGCTTTTAAATGGCACCCAGAATTATGTTGCACGAAGCACAATTTCACATCATTCTGGGTCCATTTGTGTGAAAACAAGGTCCAGTCAGGCTGAAACGTTACAAGAAGGTAGAATCTGTTGAGTTGTAAGTGATCTGAAAGTTTCATGATGATATCACATTCCTATAGGGGGTCAAACCATGTCCCAAAGGTCACCGGGCCTGGTGTCACTTTAAAGATGTAGTCCAGTTACACCTTTGTGGGCTTATAACTTGGCTTCTGAATATCCTACAGAGGTCAGGTTTGTTTTAGAGTACTCCAATTAACAGCCCCCATTACCCCAAAAAGGAATGGAGTCATTAGCACTTATGGTTTTTAAATGGCACCCAGAATTATGTTGCACAAAGCACAATTTCACATCATTCTGGGTTCATTTGTGTGAAAACAAGGTCCAATCAGGCTGAAACGTTACAGGAAGGTAGAATCTATTGTGTTGTAAGTGATCTGAACGTTTCATGATGATAGCACTTTCCTAAGGGGGTAAAACCATGTCCCAAAGGTCACCGGGCCTGGTGTCACTTTAAAGAAGTAGTCCAGTTACACATTTGTGGGCTTATAACTTGGCTTCTGAATATCCTAGAGAGGTCAGGTTTGTTTTAGAGTACTCCAAGTAACAGCCCATATTACCTCAAAAAGGAATGGAGTCATTAGCACTTATGGTTTTTAAATGGCACCCAGAATTATGTTGCACGAAGCACAATTTCACATCATTCTGGGTCCATTTGTGTGAAAACAAGGTCCAATCAGGCTGAAACGTTACAAGAAGGTAGAATCTATTGAGTTGTAAGTGATCTGAACGTTTCATGATGATCGCACATTCTTAAGTGGGTCAAACCATGTCCCAAAAGTCACCGGATCTGGTGTCACTTTAAAGAAGTAGTCCAGTTACACATTTGTGGGCTTATAACTTGGCTTCTGAATTTCCTAGAGAGATCAGGTTTGTTTTAGTGTACTCCAATCAACAGCCCCTACAACCACAAAAAGGAATGGAGTCATTAGCACTTATGGTTTTTAAATGGCACCCAGAATTATGTTGCACGAAGCACAATTTCACATCATTCTGGGTCCATTTGTGTGAAAACAAGGTCCAGTCAGGCTGAAACGTTACATGAAGGTAGAATCTGTTGAGTTGTAAGTGATCTGAAAGTTTCATGATGATCGCACATTCCTATAGGGGGTCAAACCATGTCCCAAAGGTCACCGGGCCTGGTGTCACTTTAAAGAAGTAGTCCAGTTACACCTTTGTGGGCTTATAACTTGGCTTCTGAATATCCTAAAGAGGTCAGGTTTGTTTTAGAGTACTCCAATTAACAGCCCCTATTACCTCAAAAAGGAATGGAGTCATTAGCACTTATGGTTTTTAAATGGCACCCAGAATTATGTTGCACGAAGCACAATTTCACATCATTCTGGGTCCATTTGTGTGAAAACAATGTCCAATCAGGCTGAAACGTTACAATAAGGTAGAATCTATTGAGTTGTAAGTGATCTGAACGTTTCATGATGATCGCACATTCCTAAGTGGGTCAAACCATGTCCCAAAAGTCACCGGATCTGGTGTCACTTTAAAGAAGTAGTCCAGTTACACATTTGTGGGCTTATAACTTGGCTTCTGAATGTCCTATAGAGATCAGGTTTGTTTTAGTGCACTCCAATCAACAGCCCCTACAACCACAAAAAAGAATTCAGTCATTAGCACTTATGGTTTGTAAATGGCACCCAGAATTATGTTGCACGAAGCACAATTTCACATCATTCTGGGTCCATTTGTGTGAAAACAAGGTCCAATCAGGCTGAAACGTTACAAGAAGGTAGAATCTATTGAGTTGTAAGTGATATGAACGTTTCATGATGATCGCACATTCCTATAGGTGGTCAAACCATGTCCGAAAGGTCACCGGGCCTGGTGTCACTTTAAAGAAGTAGTCCAGTTACACATTTGTGGCTTTATAACCTGGCTTCTGAATGTCCTAGAGAGATCAGGTTTGTTTTAGTGTACTCCAATCAACAGCCCCTACAACTACAAAAAGGAATGGAGTCATTAGCACTTATGGTTTGTAAATGGCACCCAGAATTATGTTGCACGAAGCACAATTTCACATCATTCTGGGTCCATTTGTGTGAAAAAAGGTCCAATCAGGCTGAAACGTTACAAGAAGGTAGAATATATTGAGTTGTAAGTGATATGAACGTTTCATGATGATCGCACATTCCTATAGGTGGTCAAACCATGTCCCAAAGGTCACCGGGCCTGGTGTCACTTTAAAGAAGTAGTCCAGTTACACATTTGTGGCTTTATAACCTGGCTTCTGAATGTCCTAGAGAGATCAGGTTTGTTTTAGTGTACTCCAATCAACAGCCCCTACAACTACAAAAAGGAATGGAGTCATTAGCACTTATGGTTTGTAAATGGCACCCAGAATTATGTTAAACGAAGCACAATTTCACATCATTCTGGGTCCATTTGTGTGAAAACAAGGTCCAATCAGGCTGAAACGTTACAAGAAGGTAGAATCTATTGAGTTTTAAGTGATCTGAAAGTTTCATGATGATCGCACATTCCTAAGTGGGTCAAACCATGTCCCAAAGGTCACCGGATCTGGTGTCACTTTAAAGAAGTAGTCCAGTTACACATTTGTGGGCTTATAACTTGGCTTCTGAATGTCCTAGAGAGATCAGGTTTGTTTTAGTGTACTCCAATCAACAGCCCATACAACCACAAAAAGGAATGGAGTCATTAGCACTTATGGTTTGTAAATGGCACCCAGAATTATGTTGCACGAAGCACAATTTCACATCATTCTGGGTCCATTTGTTTGAAAACAAGGTCCATTCAGGCTGAAACGTTACAAGAAGGTAGAATCTATTGAGTTGTAAGTGATCTGAACATTTCATGATGATCGCACATTCCTATAGGGGGTCAAACCATGTCCCAAAGGTCACCGGGCCTGGTGTCACTTTAAAGAAGTAGTCCAGTTACACCTTTGTGGGCTAATAACTTGGCTTCTGAATGTCCTAGAGAGATCAGGTTTGTTTTAGTGTATTCCAATCAACAGCCCCTACAACCACAAAAAGGAATGGAGTCATTAGCACTTATGGTTTGTAAATGGCACCCAGAATTATGTTGCACGAAGCACAATTTCACATCATTCTGGGTCCATTTGTGTGAAAACAAGGTCCAATCAGGCTGAAACGTTACAAGAAGGTAGAATCTATTGAGTTGTAAGTGATCTGAACGTTTCATGATGATCGCACATTCCTAAGTGGGTCAAACCATGTCCCAAAGGTCACCAGATCTGGTGTCACTTTAAAGAAGTAGTCCAGTTACACATTTGTGGGCTTATAACTTGGCTTCTGAATGTCCTAGAGAGGTCAGGCTTGTTTTAGTGTACTCCAATCAACAGCCCCTACAACCACAAAAAGGAATGGAGTCATTAGCACTTATGGTTTGTAAATGGCACCCAGAATTATGTTGCACGAAGCACAATTTCACATCATTCTGGGTCCATTTGTGTGAAAACAAGGTCCAATCAGGCTGAAACGTTACAAGAAGGTAGAATCTATTGAGTTGTAAGTGATCTGAATGTTTCATGATGATCGCACATTCCTATAGGGGGTCAAACCATGTCCCAAAGGTCACCGGGCCTGGTGTCACTTTAAAGAAGTAGTCCAGTTACACCTTTGTGGGCTTATAACTTGGCTTCTGAATGTCCTAGAGAGATCAGGTTTGTTTTAGTGTACTCCAATCAACAGCCCCTACAAACACAAAAAGGACTGGAGTCATTAGCACTTATGGTTTGTAAATGGCACCCAGAATTATGTTGCACGAAGCACAATTTCACATCATTCTGGGTTCATTTGTGTGAAAACAAGGTCCAATCAGGCTGAAACGTTACAGGAAGGTAGAATCTATTGAGTTGTAAGTGATCTGAACGTTTCATGATGATAGCACTTTCCTAAGGGGGTAAAACCATGTCCAAAAGGTCACCGGATCGGTGTCAATTTAAAGAAGTAGTCCAGTTACACATTTGTGGGCTTATAACTTGGCTTCTGAATGTCCTAGAGTGATCAGGTTTGTTTCAGAGTACTCCAATCAACAGCCCCTACAACCACAAAAAGGAATGGAGTCATTAGCACTTATGGTTTGTAAATGGCACCCAGAATTATGTTGCACGAAGCACAATTTCACATCATTCTGGGTCCATTTGTGTGAAAACAAGGTCCATTCAGGCTGAAACGTTACAAGAAAGTAGAATCTATTGAGTTGTAAGTGATCTGAACGTTTCATGATGATCGCACATTCCTATAGGGGGTCAAACCATGTCCCAAAGGTCACCGGGCCTGGTGTCACTTTAAAGAAGTAGTCCAGTTACACATTTGTGGGCTTATAACTTGGCTTCTGAATGTCCTAGAGAGGTCAGGCTTGTTTTAGTGTACTCCAATCAACAGCCCCTACAGCCACAAAAAGGAATGGAGTCATTAGCACTTATGGTTTTTAAATGGCACCCAGAATTATGTTGCACGAAGCACAATTTCACATCATTCTGGGTCCATTTGTGTGAAAACAAGGTCCAATCAGGCTGAAACGTTACAGGAAGGTAGAATCTTTGAGTTGTAAGTGATCTGAACGTTTCATGATGATAGCACTTTCCTAAGGGGGTCAAACCATGTCCCAGAGGTCACCGGATCTGTTGTCAATTTAAAGAAGTAGTCCAGTTACACATTTGTGGGCTTATAACTTGGCTTCTGAATGTCCTAGAGAGATCAGGTTTGTTTTAGTGTACTCCAATCAACAGCCCCTACAACCACAAAAAGGAATGGAGTCATTAGCACTTATGGTTTTTAAATGGCACCCAGAATTATGTTGCACGAAGCACAATTTCACATCATTCTGGGTCCATTTGTGTGAAAACAAGGTCCAGTCAGGCTGAAACGTTACAGGACGGTAGAATCTATTGAGTTGTAAGTGATCTGAACGTTTCATGATGATAGCACTTTCCTAAGGGTGTCAAACCATGTCCCAGAGGTCACCGGATCTGTTGTCAATTTAAAGAAGTAGTCCAGTTACACATTTGTGGGCTTATAACCTGGCTTCTGAATATCCTAAAGAGGTCAGGTTTGTTTTAGAGTACTCCAGTTAACAGCCCCCATTACCCCAAAAAGGAATGGAGTCATTAGCACTTATGGTTTTTAAATGGCACCCAGAATTATGTTGCACAAAGCACAATTTCACATCATTCTGGGTTCATTTGTGTGAAAACAAGGTCCAATCAGGCTGAAACGTTACAGGAAGGTAGAATCTATTGAGTTGTAAGTGATCTGAACGTTTCATGATGATAGCACATTCCAAAGGGGGTCAAACCGTGTCCCAAAGGTCACCGGGCCTGGTGCCACTTTAAAGAAGTAGTCCAGTTACACCTTTGTGGGCTTATAACTTGGCTTCTGAATGTCCTAGAGAGGTCAGGCTTGTTTTAGTGTACTTCAATAAACAGCCCCTACAACCACAAAAAGGAATGGAGTCATTAGCACTTATGGTTTTTAAATGGCACCCAGAATTATGTTGCACAAAGCACAATTTCACATCATTCTGGGTTCATTTGTGTGAAAACAAGGTCCAATCAGGCTGAAACGTTACAGGAAGGTAGAATCTATTGAGTTGTAAGTGATCTGAACGTTTCATGATGATAGCACTTTCCTAAGGGGGTCAAACCATGTCCCAGAGGTCACCGGATCTGTTGTCAATTTAAAGAAGTAGTCCAGTTACACATTTGTGGGCTTATAACTTGGCTTCTGAATGTCTTAGAGAGATCAGGTTTGTTTTACTGTACTCCAATCAACAGCCCCTACAACCACAAAAAGGAATGGAGTCATTAGCACTTATGGCTTTTAAATGGCACCCAGAATTATGTTGCACGAAGCACAATTTCACATCATTCTGGGTCCATTTGTGTGAAAACAAGGTCCAATCAGGCTGAAACGTTACAAGAAGGTAGAATCTGTTGAGTTGTAAGTGATCTGAAAGTTTCATGATGATATCACATTCCTATAGGGGGTCAAACCATGTCCCAAAGGTCACCGGGCCTGGTGTCACTTTAAAGAAGTAGTCCAGTTACACCTTTGTGGGCTTATAACTTGGCTTCTGAATATCCTACAGAGGTCAGGTTTGTTTTAGAGTACTCCAATTAACAGCCCCCATTACCCCAAAAAGGAATGGAGTCATTAGCACTTATGGTTTTTAAATGGCACCCAGAATTATGTTGCACAAAGCACAATTTCACATCATTCTGGGTTCATTTGTGTGAAAACAAGGTCCAATCAGGCTGAAACGTTACAGGAAGGTAGAATCTATTGAGTTGTAAGTGATCTGAACGTTTCATGATGATAGCACTTTCCTAAGTGGGTCAAACCATGTCCTAAAGGTCACCGGATCTGGTGTCACTTTAAAGAAGTAGTCCAGTTACACATTTGTGGGCTTATAACTTGGCTTCTGAATATCCTAGAGAGGTCAGGTTTGTTTTAGAGTACTCCAATTAACAGCCCATATTACCTCAAAAAGGAATGGAGTCATTAACACTTATGTTTTTTAAATGGCACCCAGAATTATGTTGCACGAAGCACAATTTCACATCATTCTGGGTCCATTTGTGTGAAAACAAGGTCCAATCAGGCTGAAACGTTACAAGAAGGTAGAATCTATTGAGTTGTAAGTGATCTGAACGTTTCATGATGATCGCACATTCTTAAGTGGGTCAAACCATGTCCCAAAAGTCACCGGATCTGGTGTCACTTTAAAGAAGTAGTCCAGTTACACATTTGTGGGCTTATAACTTGGCTTCTGAATTTCCTAGAGAGATCAGGTTTGTTTTAGTGTACTCCAATCAACAGCCCCTACAACCACAAAAAGGAATGGAGTCATTAGCACTTATGGTTTTTAAATGGCACCCAGAATTATGTTGCACGAAGCACAATTTCACATCATTCTGGGTCCATTTGTGTGAAAACAAGGTCCAGTCAGGCTGAAACGTTACATGAAGGTAGAATCTGTTGAGTTGTAAGTGATCTGAAAGTTTCATGATGATCGCACATTCCTATAGGGGGTCAAACCATGTCCCAAAGGTCACCGGGCCTGGTGTCACTTTAAAGAAGTAGTCCAGTTACACCTTTGTGGGCTTATAACTTGGCTTCTGAATATCCTAAAGAGGTCAGGTTTGTTTTAGAGTACTCCAATTAACAGCCCCTATTACCTCAAAAAGGAATGGAGTCATTAGCACTTATGGTTTTTAAATGGCACCCAGAATTATGTTGCACGAAGCACAATTTCACATCATTCTGGGTCCATTTGTGTGAAAACAATGTCCAATCAGGCTGAAACGTTACAAGAAGGTAGAATCTATTGAGTTGTAAGTGATCTGAACGTTTCATGATGATCGCACATTCCTAAGTGGGTCAAACCATGTCCCAAAAGTCACCGGATCTGGTGTCACTTTAAAGAAGTAGTCCAGTTACACATTTGTGGGCTTATAACTTGGCTTCTGAATGTCCTATAGAGATCAGGTTTGTTTTAGTGCACTCCAATCAACAGCCCCTACAACCACAAAAAAGAATTCAGTCATTAGCACTTATGGTTTGTAAATGGCACCCAGAATTATGTTGCACGAAGCACAATTTCACATCATTCTGGGTCCATTTGTGTGAAAACAAGGTCCAATCATGCTGAAACGTTACAAGAAGGTAGAATCTATTGAGTTGTAAGTGATATGAACGTTTCATGATGATCGCACATTCCTATAGGTGGTCAAACCATGTCCCAAAGGTCACCGGGCCTGGTGTCACTTTAAAGAAGTAGTCCAGTTACACATTTGTGGCTTTATAACCTGGCTTCTGAATGTCCTAGAGAGATCAGGTTTGTTTTAGTGTACTCCAATCAACAGCCCCTACAACTACAAAAAGGAATGGAGTCATTAGCACTTATGGTTTGTAAATGGCACCCAGAATTATGTTAAACGAAGCACAATTTCACATCATTCTGGGTCCATTTGTGTGAAAACAAGGTCCAATCAGGCTGAAACGTTACAAGAAGGTAGAATCTATTGAGTTGTAAGTGATCTGAAAGTTTCATGATGATCACACATTCCTAAGTGGGTCAAACCATGTCCCAAAGGTCACCGGATCTGGTGTCACTTTAAAGAAGTAGTCCAGTTACACATTTGTGGGCTTATAACTTGGCTTCTGAATGTCCTAGAGAGATTAGGTTTGTTTTAGTGTACTCCAATCAACAGCCCATACAACCACAAAAAGGAATGGAGTCATTAGCACTTATGGTTTGTAAATGGCACCCAGAATTATGTTGCACAAAGCACAATTTCACATCATTCTGGGTCCATTTGTGTGAAAACAAGGTCCAATCAGGCTGAAACGTTACAAGAAGGTAGAATCTATTGAGTTGTAAGTGATCTGAACGTTTCATGATGATCGCACATTCCTAAGTGGGTCAAACCATGTCCCAAAGGTCACCAGATCTGGTGTCACTTTAAAGAAGTAGTCCAGTTACACATTTGTGGGCTTATAACTTGGCTTCTGAATGTCCTAGAGAGATCAGGTTTGTTTTAGTGTACTCCAATCAACAGCCCCTACAACCACAAAAAGGAATGGAGTCATTAGCACTTATGGTTTGTAAATGGCACCCAGAATTATGTTGCACGAAGCACAATTTCACATCATTCTGGGTCCATTTGTGTGAAAACAAGGTCCAATCAGGCTGAAACGTTACAAGAAGGTAGAATCTATTGAGTTGTAAGTGATCTGAATGTTTCATGATGATCGCACATTCCTATAGGGGGTCAAACCATGTCCCAAAGGTCACCGGGCCTGGTGTCATTTTAAAGAAGTAGTCCAGTTACACCTTTGTGGGCTTATAACTTGGCTTCTGAATGTCCTAGAGAGATCAGGTTTGTTTTAGTGTACTCCAATCAACAGCACCTACAAACACAAAAAGGACTGGAGTCATTAGCACTTATGGTTTGTAAATGGCACCCAGAATTATGTTGCACGAAGCACAATTTCACATCATTCTGGTTTCATTTGTGTAAAAACAAGGTCCAATCAGGCTGAAACGTTACAAGAAGGTAGAATCTATTGAGTTGTAAGTGATCTGAACGTTTCATGATGATAGCACTTTCCTAAGGGGGTCAAACCATGTCCCAAAGGTCATCGGATCGGTGTCAATTTAAAGAAGTAGTCCAGTTACACATTTGTGGGCTTATAACTTGGCTTCTGAATGTCCTATAGAGATAGGGTTTGTTTTAGTGCACTCCAATCAACATCCCGTACAACCACAAAAAAGAATTCAGTCATTAGCACTTATGGTTTGTAAATGGCACCCAGAATTATGTTGCACGAAGCACAATTTCACATCATTCTGGGTCCATTTGTGTGAAAACAAGGTCCAATCAGGCTGAAACGTTACAAGAAGGTAGAATCTATTGAGTTGTAAGTGATATGAACGTTTCATGATGATCGCACATTCCTATAGGTGGTCAAACCATGTCCCAAAGGTCACCGGGCCTGGTGTCACTTTAAAGAAGTAGTCCAGTTACACATTTGTGGCTTTATAACCTGGCTTCTGAATGTCCTAGAGAGATCAGGTTTGTTTTAGTGTACTCCAATCAACAGCCCCTACAACTACAAAAAGGAATGGAGTCATTAGCACTTATGGTTTGTAAATGGCACCCAGAATTATGTTAAACGAAGCACAATTTCACATCATTCTGGGTCCATTTGTGTGAAAACAAGGTCCAATCAGGCTGAAACGTTACAAGAAGGTAGAATCTATTGAGTTGTAAGTGATCTGAAAGTTTCATGATGATCGCACATTCCTAAGTGGGTCAAACCATGTCCCAAAGGTCACCGGATCTGGTGTCACTTTAAAGAAGTAGTCCAGTTACACATTTGTGGGCTTATAACTTGGCTTCTGAATGTCCTAGAGAGATTAGGTTTGTTTTAGTGTACTCCAATCAACAGCCCATACAACCACAAAAAGGAATGGAGTCATTAGCACTTATGGTTTGTAAATGGCACCCAGAATTATGTTGCACGAAGCACAATTTCACATCATTCTGGGTCCATTTGTTTGAAAACAAGGTCCATTCAGGCTGAAACGTTACAAGAAGGTAGAATCTATTGAGTTGTAAGTGATCTGAACATTTCATGATGATCGCACATTCCTATAGGGGGTCAAACCATGTCCCAAAAGTCACCGGGCCTGGTGTCACTTTAAAGAAGTAGTCCAGTTACACCTTTGTGGGCTTATAACTTGGCTTCTGAATGTCCTAGAGAGATCAGGTTTGTTTTAGTGTATTCCAATCAACAGCCCCTACAACCACAAAAAGGAATGGAGTCATTAGCACTTATGGTTTGTAAATGGCACCCAGAATTATGTTGCACGAAGCACAATTTCACATCATTCTGGGTCCATTTGTGTGAAAACAAGGTCCAATCAGGCTGAAACGTTACAAGAAGGTAGAATCTATTGAGTTGTAAGTGATCTGAACGTTTCATGATGATCGCACATTCCTAAGTGGGTCAAACCATGTCCCAAAGGTCACCAGATCTGGTGTCACTTTAAAGAAGTAGTCCAGTTACACATTTGTGGGCTTATAACTTGGCTTCTGAATGTCCTAGAGAGATCAGGTTTGTTTTAGTGTACTCCAATCAACAGCCCCTACAACCACAAAAAGGAATGGAGTCATTAGCACTTATGGTTTGTAAATGGCACCCAGAATTATGTTGCACGAAGCACAATTTCACATCATTCTGGGTCCATTTGTGTGAAAACAAGGTCCAATCAGGCTGAAACGTTACAAGAAGGTAGAATCTATTGAGTTGTAAGTGATCTGAATGTTTCATGATGATCGCACATTCCTATAGGGGGTCAAACCATGTCCCAAAGGTCACCGGGCCTGGTGTCATTTTAAAGAAGTAGTCCAGTTACACCTTTGTGGGCTTATAACTTGGCTTCTGAATGTCCTAGAGAGATCAGGTTTGTTTTAGTGTACTCCAATCAACAGCACCTACAAACACAAAAAGGACTGGAGTCATTAGCACTTATGGTTTGTAAATGGCACCCAGAATTATGTTGCACGAAGCACAATTTCACATCATTCTGGGTTCATTTGTGTAAAAACAAGGTCCAATCAGGCTGAAACGTTACAAGAAGGTAGAATCTATTGAGTTGTAAGTGATCTGAACGTTTCATGATGATAGCACTTTCCTAAGGGGGTCAAACCATGTCCCAAAGGTCATCGGATCGGTGTCAATTTAAAGAAGTAGTCCAGTTACACATTTGTGGGCTTATAACTTGGCTTCTGAATGTCCTAGAGAGGTCAGGTTTGTTTTAGTGTACTCCAATCAACAGCCCCTACAAACACAAAAAGGACTGGAGTCATTAGCACTTATGGTTTGTAAATGGCACCCAGAATTATGTTGCACGAAGCACAATTTCACATCATTCTGGGTTCTTTTGTGTGAAAACAAGGTCCAATCAGGCTGAAACGTTACAGGAAGGTAGAATCTATTGAGTTGTAAGTGATCTGAACGTTTCATGATGATAGCACTTTCCTAAGGGGGTCAAACCATGTCCCAAAGGTCACCGGATCGGTGTCAATTTAAAGAAGTAGTCCAGTTACACATTTGTGGGCTTTTAACTTGGCTTCTGAATGTCCTAGAGTGATCAGGTTTGTTTCAGAGTACTCCAATCAACAGCCCCTACAACCACAA
Source organism: Nothobranchius furzeri (assembly GCF_043380555.1). Taxonomy (NCBI): domain Eukaryota; kingdom Metazoa; phylum Chordata; class Actinopteri; order Cyprinodontiformes; family Nothobranchiidae; genus Nothobranchius; species Nothobranchius furzeri. The sequence goes on from NC_091747.1 coordinate 4,445,003, forward strand.
AAAGGAATGGAGTCATTAGCACTTATGGTTTGTAAATGGCACCCAGAATTATGTTGCACGAAGCACAATTTCACATCATTCTGGGTCCATTTGTTTGAAAACAAGGTCCATTCAGGCTGAAACGTTACAAGAAGGTAGAATCTATTGAGTTGTAAGTGATCTGAACATTTCATGATGATCGCACATTCCTATAGGGGGTCAAACCATGTCCCAAAGGTCACCGGGCCTGGTGTCACTTTAAAGAAGTAGTCCAGTTACACCTTTGTGGGCTTATAACTTGGCTTCTGAATGTCCTAGAGAGATCAGGTTTGTTTTAGTGTATTCCAATCAACAGCCCCTACAACCACAAAAAGGAATGGAGTCATTAGCACTTATGGTTTGTAAATGGCACCCAGAATTAAGTTGCACGAAGCACAATTTCACATCATTCTGGGTCCATTTGTGTGAAAACAAGGTCCAATCAGGCTGAAACGTTACAAGAAGGTAGAATCTATTGAGTTGTAAGTGATCTGAACGTTTCATGATGATCGCACATTCCTAAGTGGGTCAAACCATGTCCCAAAGGTCACCAGATCTGGTGTCACTTTAAAGAAGTAGTCCAGTTACACATTTGTGGGCTTATAACTTGGCTTCTGAATGTCCTAGAGAGATCAGGTTTGTTTTAGTGTACTCCAATCAACTACCCCTACAACCACAAAAAGGAATGGAGTCATTAGCACTTATGGTTTGTAAATGGCACCCAGAATTATGTTGCACGAAGCACAATTTCACATCATTCTGGGTCCATTTGTGTGAAAACAAGGTCCAATCAGGTGAAACGTTACAAGAAGGTAGAATCTATTGAGTTGTAAGTGATCTGAATGTTTCATGATGATCGCACATTCCTATAGGGGGTCAAACCATGTCCCAAAGGTCACCGGGCCTGGTGTCACTTTAAAGAAGTAGTCCAGTTACACCTTTGTGGGCTTATAACTTGGCTTCTGAATGTCCTAGAGAGATCAGGTTTGTTTTAGTGTACTCCAATCAACAGCCCCTACAAACCAAAAAGGACTGGAGTCATTAGCACTTATGGTTTGTAAATGGCACCCAGAATTATGTTGCACGAAGCACAATTTCACATCATTCTGGGTTCATTTGTGTGAAAACAAGGTCCAATCAGGCTGAAACGTTACAGGAAGGTAGAATCTATTGAGTTGTAAGTGATCTGAACGTTTCATGATGATAGCACTTTCCTAAGGGGGTCAAACCATGTCCCAAAGGTCACCGGATCGGTGTCAATTTAAAGAAGTAGTCCAGTTACAAATTTGTGGGCTTATAACTTGGCTTCTGAATGTCCTAGAGTGATCAGGTTTGTTTCAGAGTACTCCAATCAACAGCCCCTACAACCACAAAAAGGAATGGAGTCATTAGCACTTATGGTTTGTAAATGGCACCCAGAATTATGTTGCACGAAGCACAATTTCACATCATTCTGGGTTCATTTGTGTGAAAACAAGGTCCAATCAGGCTGAAACGTTACAGGAAGGTAGAATCTATTGAGTTGTAAGTGATCTGAACGTTTCATGATGATCGCACATTCCTATAGGGGGTCAAACCATGTCCCAAAGGTCACCGGGCCTGGTGTCACTTTAAAGAAGTAGTCCAGTTACACATTTGTGGGCTTATAACTTGGCTTCTGAATGTCCTAGAGAGGTTAGGCTTGTTTTAGTGTACTCCAATCAACAGCCCCTACAGCCACAAAAAGGAATGGAGTCATTAGCACTTATGGTTTTTAAATGGCACCCAGAATTATGTTGCACGAAGCACAATTTCACATCATTCTGGGTCCATTTGTGTGAAAACAAGGTCCAATCAGGCTGAAACGTTACAGGAAGGTAGAATCTTTGAGTTGTAAGTGATCTGAACGTTTCATGATGATAGCACTTTCCTAAGGGGGTCAAACCATGTCCCAGAGGTCACCGGATCTGTTGTCAATTTAAAGAAGTAGTCCAGTTACACATTTGTGGGCTTATAACTTGGCTTCTGAATGTCCTAGAGAGATCAGGTTTGTTTTAGTGTACTCCAATCAACAGCCCCTACAACCACAAAAAGGAATGGAGTCATTAGCACTTATGGTTTTTAAATGGCACCCAGAATTATGTTGCACGAAGCACAATTTCACATCATTCTGGGTCCATTTGTGTGAAAACAAGGTCCAGTCAGGCTGAAACGTTACAGGACGGTAGAATCTATTGAGTTGTAAGTGATCTGAACGTTTCATGATGATAGCACTTTCCTAAGGGTGTCAAACCATGTCCCAGAGGTCACCGGATCTGTTGTCAATTTAAAGAAGTAGTCCAGTTACACATTTGTGGGCTTATAACCTGGCTTCTGAATATCCTAAAGAGGTCAGGTTTGTTTTAGAGTACTCCAGTTAACAGCCCCCATTACCCCAAAAAGGAATGGAGTCATTAGCACTTATGGTTTTTAAATGGCACCCAGAATTATGTTGCACAAAGCACAATTTCACATCATTCTGGGTTCATTTGTGTGAAAACAAGGTCCAATCAGGCTGAAACGTTACAGGAAGGTAGAATCTATTGAGTTGTAAGTGATCTGAACGTTTCATGATGATAGCACTTTCCTAAGGGTGTCAATCCATGTCCTAAAGGTCACCGGATCTGGTGTCACTTTAAAGAAGTAGTCCAGTTACACATTTGTGGGCTTATAACTTGGCTTCTGAATATCCTAGAGAGGTCAGGTTTGTTTTAGAGTACTCAAATTAACAGCCCCTATTACCTCAAAAAGGAATGGAGTCATTAGCACTTATGGTTTTTAAATGGCACCCAGAATGATGTTGCACGAAGCACAATTTCACATCATTCTGGGTCCATTTGGGTGAAAACAAGGTCCAATCAGGCTGAAACGTTACAAGAAGGTAGAATCTATTGAGTTGTAAGTGATCTGAACGTTTCATGATGATCGCACATTCCTAAGTGGGTCAAACCATGTCCCAAAGGTCACCGGATCTGGTGTCACTTTAAAGAAGTAGTCCAGTTACACATTTGTGGGCTTATAACTTGGCTTCTGAATGTCCTAGAGAGATCAGGTTTGTTTTAGTGTACTCCAATCAACAGCCCCTACAACCACAAAAAAGAATGGAGTCATTAGAACTTATGGTTTGTAAATGGCACCCAGAATTATGTTGCACGAAGCATAATTTCACATCATTCTGGGTCCATTTATGTGAAAACAAGGTCCAATCAGGCTGAAACGTTACAAGAAGGTAGAATCTATTGAGTTGTAAGTGATATGAACGTTTCATGATGATCGCACATTCCTATAGGGGGTCAAATCATGTCCCAAAGGTCAACGGGCCTGGTGTCAATGTAAAGAAGTAGTCCCGTTACACATTTGTGGGCTTATAACTTGGCTTCTGAATGTCCTAGAGTGATCAGGTTTGTTTCAGAGTACTACAATCAACAGCCCCTACAACAGCAAAAAGGAATGGAGTCATTAGGACTTATGGTTTGTAAATGGCACCCAGAATTATGATGCACGAAGCACAATTTCACATCATTCTGGGTCCATTTGTGTGAAAACAAGGTCCATTAAGGCTGAAACGTTACAAGAAGGTAGAATCTATTGTGTTGTAAGTGATCTGAACGTTTCATGATGAACGCACATTCCTATAGGGGGTCAAACCATGTCCCAAAGGTCACCGGGCCTGGTGTCACTTTAAATAAGTAGTCCAGTTACACCTTTGTGGGCTTATAACTTGGCTTCTGAATGTCCTAGAGAGGTCAGGCTTGTTTTAGTGTACTCCAATAAACACCCCCTACAGCAAAAAAAAGGAATGGAGTCATTAGCACTTATGGTTTGTAAATGGCGCCCAGAATTATGTTGCACGAAGCACAATTTCACATCATTCTGGGTCCATTTGTGTGAAAACAAGGTCCAATCAGGCTGAAACGTTACAAGAAGGTAGAATCTATTGAGTTGTAAGGGATCTGAACGTTTCATGATGATCGCACATTCCTAAGGGGGTCAAACCATGTCCCAAAGGTCACCGGGCCTGGTGTCACTTTAAAGAAGTAGTCCAGTTACACCTTTGTGGGCTTATAACTTGGCTTCTAAATATCCTAGAGAGGTCAGGTTTAATTTAGAGTACTCCAATTAACAGCCCCCATTACCCCAAAAAGGAATGGAGTCATTAGCACTTATGGGTTGTAAATGGCACCCAGAATTATGTGGCACGAAGCAAAATTTCACATCATTCTGGGTTCATTTGTGTGAAAACAAGGTCCAATCAGGCTGAAACGTTACAGGAAGGTAGAATCTATTGAGTTGTAAGTGATCTGAACGTTTCATGATGATAGCACTTTCCTAAGGAGGTAAAACCATGTCCCAAAGGTCACCGGATCGGTGTCAATTTAAAAAAGTAGTCCAGTTACACATTTGTGGGCTTATAACTTGGCTTCTGAATGTCCTAGAGAGATCAGGTTTGTTTTAGTGTACTCCAATCAACAGCCCCTACGACCACAAAAAGGAATGGAGTCATTAGCACTTATGGTTTGTAAATGGCACCCAGAATTATGTTGCACGAAGCACAATTTCACATCATTCTGGGTTCATTTGTGTGAAAACAAGGTCCAATCAGGCTGAAACGTTACAGGAAGGTAGAATCTATTGAGTTGTAAGTGATCTGAACGTTTCATGATGATAGGACATTCCTAAGGGGGTCAAACCATGTCCCAAAGGTCACCGGGCCTGGTGCCACTTTAAAGAAGTAGTCCAGTTACACCTTTGTGGGCTTATAACTTGGCTTCTGAATGTCCTAGAGAGGTCAGGCTTGTTTTAGTGTACTTCAATAAACAGCCCCTACAACCACAAAAAGGAATGGAGTCATTAGCACTTATGGTTTTTAAATGGCACCCAGAATTATGTTGCACAAAGCACAATTTCACATCATTCTGGGTTCATTTGTGTGAAAACAAGGTCCAATCAGGCTGAAACGTTAAAGGAAGGTAGAATCTATTGAGTTGTAACTGATCTGAACGTTTCATGATGATAGCACTTTCCTAAGGGGGTCAAACCATGTCCCAGAGGTCACCGGATCTGGTGTCAATTTAAAGAAGTAGTCCAGTTACACATTTGTGGGCTTATAACTTGGCTTCTGAATGTCCTAGAGAGATCAGGTTTGTTTTAGTGTACTCCAATCAACAGCCCCTACAACCACAAAAAGGAATGGAGTCATTAGCACTTATGGCTTTTAAATGCCACCCAGAATTATGTTGCACGAAGCACAATTTCACATCATTCTGGGTCCATTTGTGTGAAAACAAGGTCCAGTCAGGCTGAAACGTTACAAGAAGGTAGAATCTGTTGAGTTGTAAGTGATCTGAAAGTTTCATGATCATCGCACATTCCTATAGGGGGTCAAACCATGTCCCAAAGGTCACCGGGCCTGGTGTCACTTTAAAGAAGTAGTCCAGTTACACCTTTGTGGGCTTATAACTTGGCTTCTGAATATCCTACAGAGGTCAGGTTTGTTTTAGAGTACTCCAATTAACAGCCCACATTACCCCAAAAAGGAATGGAGTCATTAGCACTTATGGTTTTTAAATGGCACCCAGAATTATGTTGCACAAAGCACAATTTCACATCATTCTGGGTTCATTTGTGTGAAAACAAGGTCCAATCAGGCTGAAACGTTACAAGAAGGTAGAATCAATTGAGTTTTAAGTGATATGAACGTTTCATGATGATCGCACATTCCTATAGGGGGTCAAACCATGTCCCAAAGGTCACCGGGCCTGGTGTCACTTTAAAGAAGTAGTCCAGTTACACCTTTGTGGGCTTATATTTTGGCTTCTGAATGTCCTAGAGAGATCAGGTTTGTTTTAGTGTACTCCAATCAACAGCCCCTACAACCACAAAAAGGAATGGAGTCATTATGGTTTGTAAATGGCACCCAGAATTATGTTGCATGAAGCACAATTTCACATCATTCTGGGTCCATTTGTGTGAAAACAAGGTCCAATCAGGCTGAAACGTTACAGGAAGGTAGAATCTATTGAGTTGTAAGTGACCTGAACGTTTCATGATGATAGCACTTTCCTATAGGGTGTCAAACCATGTCCCAAAGGTCACCGGGCCTGGTGTCACTTTAAAGAAGTAGTCCAGTTACACCTTTGTGGGCTTATAACTTGGCTTCTGAATGTCCTAGAGAGATCAGGTTTGTTTTAGTGTACTCCAATCAACAGCCCCTACAAACCAAAAAGGACTGGAGTCATTAGCACTTATGGTTTGTAAATGGCGCCCAGAATTATGTTGCACGAAGCACAATTTCACATCATTCTGGGTCCATTTGTGTGAAAACAAGGTCCAATCAGGCTGAAACGTTACAAGAAGGTAGAATCTATTGAGTTGTAAGGGATCTGAACGTTTCATGATGATCGCACATTCCTAAGGGGGTCAAACCATGTCCCAAAGGTCACCGGGCCTGGTGTCACTTTAAAGAAGTAGTCCAGTTACACCTTTGTGGGCTTATAACTTGGCTTCTAAATATCCTAGAGAGGTCAGGTTTAATTTAGAGTACTCCAATTAACAGCCCCCATTACCCCAAAAAGGAATGGAGTCATTAGCACTTATGGGTTGTAAATGGCACCCAGAATTATGTGGCACGAAGCAAAATTTCACATCATTCTGGGTTCATTTGTGTGAAAACAAGGTCCAATCAGGCTGAAACGTTACAGGAAGGTAGAATCTATTGAGTTGTAAGTGATCTGAACGTTTCATGATGATAGCACTTTCCTAAGGAGGTAAAACCATGTCCCAAAGGTCACCGGATCGGTGTCAATTTAAAAAAGTAGTCCAGTTACACATTTGTGGGCTTATAACTTGGCTTCTGAATGTCCTAGAGAGATCAGGTTTGTTTTAGTGTACTCCAATCAACAGCCCCTACGACCACAAAAAGGAATGGAGTCATTAGCACTTATGGTTTGTAAATGGCACCCAGAATTATGTTGCACGAAGCACAATTTCACATCATTCTGGGTTCATTTGTGTGAAAACAAGGTCCAATCAGGCTGAAACGTTACAGGAAGGTAGAATCTATTGAGTTGTAAGTGATCTGAACGTTTCATGATGATAGGACATTCCTAAGGGGGTCAAACCATGTCCCAAAGGTCACCGGGCCTGGTGCCACTTTAAAGAAGTAGTCCAGTTACACCTTTGTGGGCTTATAACTTGGCTTCTGAATGTCCTAGAGAGGTCAGGCTTGTTTTAGTGTACTTCAATAAACAGCCCCTACAACCACAAAAAGGAATGGAGTCATTAGCACTTATGGTTTTTAAATGGCACCCAGAATTATGTTGCACAAAGCACAATTTCACATCATTCTGGGTTCATTTGTGTGAAAACAAGGTCCAATCAGGCTGAAACGTTAAAGGAAGGTAGAATCTATTGAGTTGTAACTGATCTGAACGTTTCATGATGATAGCACTTTCCTAAGGGGGTCAAACCATGTCCCAGAGGTCACCGGATCTGGTGTCAATTTAAAGAAGTAGTCCAGTTACACATTTGTGGGCTTATAACTTGGCTTCTGAATGTCCTAGAGAGATCAGGTTTGTTTTAGTGTACTCCAATCAACAGCCCCTACAACCACAAAAAGGAATGGAGTCATTAGCACTTATGGCTTTTAAATGCCACCCAGAATTATGTTGCACGAAGCACAATTTCACATCATTCTGGGTCCATTTGTGTGAAAACAAGGTCCAGTCAGGCTGAAACGTTACAAGAAGGTAGAATCTGTTGAGTTGTAAGTGATCTGAAAGTTTCATGATCATCGCACATTCCTATAGGGGGTCAAACCATGTCCCAAAGGTCACCGGGCCTGGTGTCACTTTAAAGAAGTAGTCCAGTTACACCTTTGTGGGCTTATAACTTGGCTTCTGAATATCCTACAGAGGTCAGGTTTGTTTTAGAGTACTCCAATTAACAGCCCACATTACCCCAAAAAGGAATGGAGTCATTAGCACTTATGGTTTTTAAATGGCACCCAGAATTATGTTGCACAAAGCACAATTTCACATCATTCTGGGTTCATTTGTGTGAAAACAAGGTCCAATCAGGCTGAAACGTTACAAGAAGGTAGAATCAATTGAGTTTTAAGTGATATGAACGTTTCATGATGATCGCACATTCCTATAGGGGGTCAAACCATGTCCCAAAGGTCACCGGGCCTGGTGTCACTTTAAAGAAGTAGTCCAGTTACACCTTTGTGGGCTTATATTTTGGCTTCTGAATGTCCTAGAGAGATCAGGTTTGTTTTAGTGTACTCCAATCAACAGCCCCTACAACCACAAAAAGGAATGGAGTCATTATGGTTTGTAAATGGCACCCAGAATTATGTTGCATGAAGCACAATTTCACATCATTCTGGGTCCATTTGTGTGAAAACAAGGTCCAATCAGGCTGAAACGTTACAGGAAGGTAGAATCTATTGAGTTGTAAGTGACCTGAACGTTTCATGATGATAGCACTTTCCTATAGGGTGTCAAACCATGTCCCAAAGGTCACCGGGCCTGGTGTCACTTTAAAGAAGTAGTCCAGTTACACCTTTGTGGGCTTATAACTTGGCTTCTGAATGTCCTAGAGAGATCAGGTTTGTTTTAGTGTACTCCAATCAACAGCCCCTACAAACCAAAAAGGACTGGAGTCATTAGCACTTATGGTTTGTAAATGGCACCCAGAATTATGTTGCACGAAGCACAATTTCACATCATTCTGGGTTCATTTGTGTGAAAACAAGGTCCAATCAGGCTGAAACATTACAGGAAGGTAGAATCTATTGAGTTGTAAGTGATCTGAACGTTTCATGATGATAGCACTTTCCTAAGGAGGTAAAACCATGTCCCAAAGGTCACCGGATCGGTGTCAATTTAAAAAAGTAGTCCAGTTACACATTTGTGGGCTTATAACTTGGCTTCTGAATGTCCTAGAGAGATCAGGTTTGTTTTAGTGTACTCCAATCAACAGCCCCTACGACCACAAAAAGGAATGGAGTCATTAGCACTTATGGTTTGTAAATGGCACCCAGAATTATGTTGCACGAAGCACAATTTCACATCATTCTGGGTTCATTTGTGTGAAAACAAGGTCCAATCAGGCTGAAACGTTACAGGAAGGTAGAATCTATTGAGTTGTAAGTGATCTGAACGTTTCATGATGATAGGACATTCCTAAGGGGGTCAAACCATGTCCCAAAGGTCACCGGGCCTGGTGCCACTTTAAAGAAGTAGTCCAGTTACACCTTTGTGGGCTTATAACTTGGCTTCTGAATGTCCTAGAGAGGTCAGGCTTGTTTTAGTGTACTTCAATAAACAGCCCCTACAACCACAAAAAGGAATGGAGTCATTAGCACTTATGGTTTTTAAATGGCACCCAGAATTATGTTGCACAAAGCACAATTTCACATCATTCTGGGTTCATTTGTGTGAAAACAAGGTCCAATCAGGCTGAAACGTTAAAGGAAGGTAGAATCTATTGAGTTGTAACTGATCTGAACGTTTCATGATGATAGCACTTTCCTAAGGGGGTCAAACCATGTCCCAGAGGTCACCGGATCTGGTGTCAATTTAAAGAAGTAGTCCAGTTACACATTTGTGGGCTTATAACTTGGCTTCTGAATGTCCTAGAGAGATCAGGTTTGTTTTAGTGTACTCCAATCAACAGCCCCTACAACCACAAAAAGGAATGGAGTCATTAGCACTTATGGCTTTTAAATGCCACCCAGAATTATGTTGCACGAAGCACAATTTCACATCATTCTGGGTCCATTTGTGTGAAAACAAGGTCCAGTCAGGCTGAAACGTTACAAGAAGGTAGAATCTGTTGAGTTGTAAGTGATCTGAAAGTTTCATGATCATCGCACATTCCTATAGGGGGTCAAACCATGTCCCAAAGGTCACCGGGCCTGGTGCCACTTTAAAGAAGTAGTCCAGTTACACCTTTGTGGGCTTATAACTTGGCTTCTGAATATCCTACAGAGGTCAGGTTTGTTTTAGAGTACTCCAATTAACAGCCCACATTACCCCAAAAAGGAATGGAGTCATTAGCACTTATGGTTTTTAAATGGCACCCAGAATTATGTTGCACAAAGCACAATTTCACATCATTCTGGGTTCATTTGTGTGAAAACAAGGTCCAATCAGGCTGAAACGTTACAAGAAGGTAGAATCAATTGAGTTTTAAGTGATATGAACGTTTCATGATGATCGCACATTCCTATAGGGGGTCAAACCATGTCCCAAAGGTCACCGGGCCTGGTGTCACTTTAAAGAAGTAGTCCAGTTACACCTTTGTGGGCTTATATTTTGGCTTCTGAATGTCCTAGAGAGATCAGGTTTGTTTTAGTGTACTCCAATCAACAGCCCCTACAACCACAAAAAGGAATGGAGTCATTATGGTTTGTAAATGGCACCCAGAATTATGTTGCATGAAGAACAATTTCACATCATTCTGGGTCCATTTGTGTGAAAACAAGGTCCAATCAGGCTGAAACGTTACAGGAAGGTAGAATCTATTGAGTTGTAAGTGACCTGAACGTTTCATGATGATAGCACTTTCCTATAGGGTGTCAAACCATGTCCCAAAGGTCACAGGTCCTGGTGCCACTTTAAAGAAGTAGTCCAGTTACACCTTTGTGGGCTTATAACTTGGCTTCTGAATGTCCTAGAGAGGTCAGGCTTGTTTTAGTGTACTTCAATAAACAGCCCCTACAACCACAAAAAGGAATGGAGTCATTAGCACTTATGGTTTTTAAATGGCACCCAGAATTATGTTGCACAAAGCACAATTTCACATCATTCTGGGTTCATTTGTGTGAAAACAAGGTCCAATCAGGCTGAAACGTTAAAGGAAGGTAGAATCTATTGAGTTGTAACTGATCTGAACGTTTCATGATGATAGCACTTTCCTAAGGGGGTCAAACCATGTCCCAGAGGTCACCGGATATGGTGTCAATTTAAAGAAGTAGTCCAGTTACACATTTGTGGGCTTATAACTTGGCTTCTGAATGTCCTAGAGAGATCAGGTTTGTTTTAGTGTACTCCAATCAACAGCCCCTACAACCACAAAAAGGAATGGAGTCATTAGCACTTATGGCTTTTAAATGCCACCCAGAATTATGTTGCACGAAGCACAATTTCACATCATTCTGGGTCCATTTGTGTGAAAACAAGGTCCAGTCAGGCTGAAACGTTACAAGAAGGTAGAATCTGTTGAGTTGTAAGTGATCTGAAAGTTTCATGATCATCGCACATTCCTATAGGGGGTCAAACCATGTCCCAAAGGTCACCGGGCCTGGTGTCACTTTAAAGAAGTAGTCCAGTTACACCTTTGTGGGCTTATAACTTGGCTTCTGAATATCCTACAGAGGTCAGGTTTGTTTTAGAGTACTCCAATTAACAGCCCACATTACCCCAAAAAGGAATGGAGTCATTAGCACTTATGGTTTTTAAATGGCACCCAGAATTATGTTGCACAAAGCACAATTTCACATCATTCTGGGTTCATTTGTGTGAAAACAAGGTCCAATCAGGCTGAAACGTTACAAGAAGGTAGAATCAATTGAGTTTTAAGTGATATGAACGTTTCATGATGATCGCACATTCCTATAGGGGGTCAAACCATGTCCCAAAGGTCACCGGGCCTGGTGTCACTTTAAAGAAGTAGTCCAGTTACACCTTTGTGGGCTTATATTTTGGCTTCTGAATGTCCTAGAGAGATCAGGTTTGTTTTAGTGTACTCCAATCAACAGCCCCTACAACCACAAAAAGGAATGGAGTCATTATGGTTTGTAAATGGCACCCAGAATTATGTTGCATGAAGCACAATTTCACATCATTCTGGGTCCATTTGTGTGAAAACAAGGTCCAATCAGGCTGAAACGTTACAGGAAGGTAGAATCTATTGAGTTGTAAGTGACCTGAACGTTTCATGATGATAGCACTTTCCTATAGGGTGTCAAACCATGTCCCAAAGGTCACCGGGCCTGGTGTCACTTTAAAGAAGTAGTCCAGTTACACCTTTGTGGGCTTATAACTTGGCTTCTGAATGTCCTAGAGAGATCAGGTTTGTTTTAGTGTACTCCAATCAACAGCCCCTACAAACCAAAAAGGACTGGAGTCATTAGCACTTATGGTTTGTAAATGGCACCCAGAATTATGTTGCACGAAGCACAATTTCACATCATTCTGGGTTCATTTGTGTGAAAACAAGGTCCAATCAGGCTGAAACGTTACAGGAAGGTAGAATCTATTGAGTTGTAAGTGATCTGAACGTTTCATGATGATAGCACTTTCCTAAGGGGGTCAAACCATGTCCCAAAGGTCACCGGATCGGTGTCAATTTAAAGAAGTAGTCCAGTTACAAATTTGTGGGCTTATAACTTGGCTTCTGAATGTCCTAGAGTGATCAGGTTTGTTTCAGAGTACTCCAATCAACAGCCCCTACAACCACAAAAAGGAATGGAGTCATTAGCACTTATGGGTTGTAAATGGCACCCAGAATTATGTGGCACGAAGCAAAATTTCACATCATTCTGGGTTCATTTGTGTGAAAACAAGGTCCAATCAGGCTGAAACGTTACAGGAAGGTAGAATCTATTGAGTTGTAAGTGATCTGAACGTTTCATGATGATAGCACTTTCCTAAGGAGGTAAAACCATGTCCCAAAGGTCACCGGATCGGTGTCAATTTAAAAAAGTAGTCCAGTTACACATTTGTGGGCTTATAACTTGGCTTCTGAATGTCCTAGAGAGATCAGGTTTGTTTTAGTGTACTCCAATCAACAGCCCCTACGACCACAAAAAGGAATGGAGTCATTAGCACTTATGGTTTGTAAATGGCACCCAGAATTATGTTGCACGAAGCACAATTTCACATCATTCTGGGTTCATTTGTGTGAAAACAAGGTCCAGTCAGGCTGAAACGTTACAAGAAGGTAGAATCTGTTGAGTTGTAAGTGATCTGAAAGTTTCATGATCATCGCACATTCCTATAGGGGGTCAAACCATGTCCCAAAGGTCACCGGGCCTGGTGTCACTTTAAAGAAGTAGTCCAGTTACACCTTTGTGGGCTTATAACTTGGCTTCTGAATATCCTACAGAGGTCAGGTTTGTTTTAGAGTACTCCAATTAACAGCCCACATTACCCCAAAAAGGAATGGAGTCATTAGCACTTATGGTTTTTAAATGGCACCCAGAATTATGTTGCACAAAGCACAATTTCACATCATTCTGGGTTCATTTGTGTGAAAACAAGGTCCAATCAGGCTGAAACGTTACAAGAAGGTAGAATCAATTGAGTTTTAAGTGATATGAACGTTTCATGATGATCGCACATTCCTATAGGGGGTCAAACCATGTCCCAAAGGTCACCGGGCCTGGTGTCACTTTAAAGAAGTAGTCCAGTTACACCTTTGTGGGCTTATATTTTGGCTTCTGAATGTCCTAGAGAGATCAGGTTTGTTTTAGTGTACTCCAATCAACAGCCCCTACAACCACAAAAAGGAATGGAGTCATTATGGTTTGTAAATGGCACCCAGAATTATGTTGCACGAAGCACAATTTCACATCATTCTGGGTTCATTTGTGTGAAAACAAGGTCCAATCAGGCTGAAACGTTACAGGAAGGTAGAATCTATTGAGTTGTAAGTGATCTGAACGTTTCATGATGATAGGACATTCCTAAGGGGGTCAAACCATGTCCCAAAGGTCACCGGGCCTGGTGCCACTTTAAAGAAGTAGTCCAGTTACACCTTTGTGGGCTTATAACTTGGCTTCTGAATGTCCTAGAGAGGTCAGGCTTGTTTTATGTACTTCAATAAACAGCCCCTACAACCACAAAAAGGAATGGAGTCATTAGCACTTATGGTTTTTAAATGGCACCCAGAATTATGTTGCACAAAGCACAATTTCACATCATTCTGGGTTCATTTGTGTGAAAACAAGGTCCAATCAGGCTGAAACGTTAAAGGAAGGTAGAATCTATTGAGTTGTAACTGATCTGAACGTTTCATGATGATAGCACTTTCCTAAGGGGGTCAAACCATGTCCCAGAGGTCACCGGATCTGGTGTCAATTTAAAGAAGTAGTCCAGTTACACATTTGTGGGCTTATAACTTGGCTTCTGAATGTCCTAGAGAGGTCAGGTTTGTTTTAGAGTACTCCAATTAACAGCCCACATTACCCCAAAAAGGAATGGAGTCATTAGCACTTATGGTTTTTAAATGGCACCCAGAATTATGTTGCACAAAGCACAATTTCACATCATTCTGGGTTCATTTGTGTGAAAACAAGGTCCAATCAGGCTGAAACGTTACAAGAAGGTAGAATCAATTGAGTTTTAAGTGATATGAACGTTTCATGATGATCGCACATTCCTATAGGGGGTCAAACCATGTCCCAAAGGTCACCGGGCCTGGTGTCACTTTAAAGAAGTAGTCCAGTTACACCTTTGTGGGCTTATATTTTGGCTTCTGAATGTCCTAGAGAGATCAGGTTTGTTTTAGTGTACTCCAATCAACAGCCCCTACAACCACAAAAAGGAATGGAGTCATTATGGTTTGTAAATGGCACCCAGAATTATGTTGCATGAAGCACAATTTCACATCATTCTGGGTCCATTTGTGTGAAAACAAGGTCCAATCAGGCTGAAACGTTACAGGAAGGTAGAATCTATTGAGTTGTAAGTGACCTGAACGTTTCATGATGATAGCACTTTCCTATAGGGTGTCAAACCATGTCCCAAAGGTCACCGGGCCTGGTGTCACTTTAAAGAAGTAGTCCAGTTACACCTTTGTGGGCTTATAACTTGGCTTCTGAATGTCCTAGAGAGATCAGGTTTGTTTTAGTGTACTCAAATAAACAGCCCCTACAAACCAAAAAGGACTGGAGTCATTAGCACTTATGGTTTGTAAATGGCACCCAGAATTATGTTGCACGAAGCACAATTTCACATCATTCTGGGTTCATTTGTGTGAAAACAAGGTCCAATCAGGCTGAAACGTTACAGGAAGGTAGAATCTATTGAGTTGTAAGTGATCTGAACGTTTCATGATGATAGCACTTTCCTAAGGGGGTCAAACCATGTCCCAAAGGTCACCGGATCGGTGTCAATTTAAAGAAGTAGTCCAGTTACAAATTTGTGGGCTTATAACTTGGCTTCTGAATGTCCTAGAGTGATCAGGTTTGTTTCAGAGTACTCCAATCAACAGCCCCTACAACCACAAAAAGGAATGGAGTCATTAGCACTTATGGTTTGTAAATGGCACCCAGAATTATGTTGCACGAAGCACAATTTCACATCATTCTGGGTCCATTTGTGTGAAAACAAGGTCCATTCAGGCTGAAACGTTACAAGAAAGTAGAATCTATTGAGTTGTAAGTGATCTGAACGTTTCATGATGATCGCACATTCCTATAGGGGGTCAAACCATGTCCCAAAGGTCACCGGGCCTGGTGTCACTTTAAAGAAGTAGTCCAGTTACACATTTGTGGGCTTATAACTTGGCTTCTGAATGTCCTAGAGAGGTTAGGCTTGTTTTAGTGTACTCCAATCAACAGCCCCTACAGCCACAAAAAGGAATGGAGTCATTAGCACTTATGGTTTTTAAATGGCACCCAGAATTATGTTGCACGAAGCACAATTTCACATCATTCTGGGTCCATTTGTGTGAAAACAAGGTCCAATCAGGCTGAAACGTTACAGGAAGGTAGAATCTTTGAGTTGTAAGTGATCTGAACGTTTCATGATGATAGCACTTTCCTAAGGGGGTCAAACCATGTCCCAGAGGTCACCGGATCTGTTGTCAATTTAAAGAAGTAGTCCAGTTACACATTTGTGGGCTTATAACTTGGCTTCTGAATGTCCTAGAGAGATCAGGTTTGTTTTAGTGTACTCCAATCAACAGCCCCTACAACCACAAAAAGGAATGGAGTCATTAGCACTTATGGTTTTTAAATGGCACCCAGAATTATGTTGCACGAAGCACAATTTCACATCATTCTGGGTCCATTTGTGTGAAAACAAGGTCCAGTCAGGCTGAAACGTTACAGGACGGTAGAATCTATTGAGTTGTAAGTGATCTGAACGTTTCATGATGATAGCACTTTCCTAAGGGTGTCAAACCATGTCCCAGAGGTCACCGGATCTGTTGTCAATTTAAAGAAGTAGTCCAGTTACACATTTGTGGGCTTATAACCTGGCTTCTGAATATCCTAAAGAGGTCAGGTTTGTTTTAGAGTACTCCAGTTAACAGCCCCCATTACCCCAAAAAGGAATGGAGTCATTAGCACTTATGGTTTTTAAATGGCACCCAGAATTATGTTGCACAAAGCACAATTTCACATCATTCTGGGTTCATTTGTGTGAAAACAAGGTCCAATCAGGCTGAAACGTTACAGGAAGGTAGAATCTATTGAGTTGTAAGTGATCTGAACGTTTCATGATGATAGCACTTTCCTAAGGGTGTCAATCCATGTCCTAAAGGTCACCGGATCTGGTGTCACTTTAAAGAAGTAGTCCAGTTACACATTTGTGGGCTTATAACTTGGCTTCTGAATATCCTAGAGAGGTCAGGTTTGTTTTAGAGTACTCAAATTAACAGCCCCTATTACCTCAAAAAGGAATGGAGTCATTAGCACTTATGGTTTTTAAATGGCACCCAGAATGATGTTGCACGAAGCACAATTTCACATCATTCTGGGTCCATTTGGGTGAAAACAAGGTCCAATCAGGCTGAAACGTTACAAGAAGGTAGAATCTATTGAGTTGTAAGTGATCTGAACGTTTCATGATGATCGCACATTCCTAAGTGGGTCAAACCATGTCCCAAAGGTCACCGGATCTGGTGTCACTTTAAAGAAGTAGTCCAGTTACACATTTGTGGGCTTATAACTTGGCTTCTGAATGTCCTAGAGAGATCAGGTTTGTTTTAGTGTACTCCAATCAACAGCCCCTACAACCACAAAAAAGAATGGAGTCATTAGAACTTATGGTTTGTAAATGGCACCCAGAATTATGTTGCACGAAGCATAATTTCACATCATTCTGGGTCCATTTATGTGAAAACAAGGTCCAATCAGGCTGAAACGTTACAAGAAGGTAGAATCTATTGAGTTGTAAGTGATATGAACGTTTCATGATGATCGCACATTCCTATAGGGGGTCAAATCATGTCCCAAAGGTCAACGGGCCTGGTGTCAATGTAAAGAAGTAGTCCCGTTACACATTTGTGGGCTTATAACTTGGCTTCTGAATGTCCTAGAGTGATCAGGTTTGTTTCAGAGTACTACAATCAACAGCCCCTACAACAGCAAAAAGGAATGGAGTCATTAGGACTTATGGTTTGTAAATGGCACCCAGAATTATGATGCACGAAGCACAATTTCACATCATTCTGGGTCCATTTGTGTGAAAACAAGGTCCATTAAGGCTGAAACGTTACAAGAAGGTAGAATCTATTGTGTTGTAAGTGATCTGAACGTTTCATGATGAACGCACATTCCTATAGGGGGTCAAACCATGTCCCAAAGGTCACCGGGCCTGGTGTCACTTTAAATAAGTAGTCCAGTTACACCTTTGTGGGCTTATAACTTGGCTTCTGAATGTCCTAGAGAGGTCAGGCTTGTTTTAGTGTACTCCAATAAACACCCCCTACAGCAAAAAAAAGGAATGGAGTCATTAGCACTTATGGTTTGTAAATGGCGCCCAGAATTATGTTGCACGAAGCACAATTTCACATCATTCTGGGTCCATTTGTGTGAAAACAAGGTCCAATCAGGCTGAAACGTTACAAGAAGGTAGAATCTATTGAGTTGTAAGGGATCTGAACGTTTCATGATGATCGCACATTCCTAAGGGGGTCAAACCATGTCCCAAAGGTCACCGGGCCTGGTGTCACTTTAAAGAAGTAGTCCAGTTACACCTTTGTGGGCTTATAACTTGGCTTCTAAATATCCTAGAGAGGTCAGGTTTAATTTAGAGTACTCCAATTAACAGCCCCCATTACCCCAAAAAGGAATGGAGTCATTAGCACTTATGGGTTGTAAATGGCACCCAGAATTATGTGGCACGAAGCAAAATTTCACATCATTCTGGGTTCATTTGTGTGAAAACAAGGTCCAATCAGGCTGAAACGTTACAGGAAGGTAGAATCTATTGAGTTGTAAGTGATCTGAACGTTTCATGATGATAGCACTTTCCTAAGGAGGTAAAACCATGTCCCAAAGGTCACCGGATCGGTGTCAATTTAAAAAAGTAGTCCAGTTACACATTTGTGGGCTTATAACTTGGCTTCTGAATGTCCTAGAGAGATCAGGTTTGTTTTAGTGTACTCCAATCAACAGCCCCTACGACCACAAAAAGGAATGGAGTCATTAGCACTTATGGTTTGTAAATGGCACCCAGAATTATGTTGCACGAAGCACAATTTCACATCATTCTGGGTTCATTTGTGTGAAAACAAGGTCCAATCAGGCTGAAACGTTACAGGAAGGTAGAATCTATTGAGTTGTAAGTGATCTGAACGTTTCATGATGATAGGACATTCCTAAGGGGGTCAAACCATGTCCCAAAGGTCACCGGGCCTGGTGCCACTTTAAAGAAGTAGTCCAGTTACACCTTTGTGGGCTTATAACTTGGCTTCTGAATGTCCTAGAGAGGTCAGGCTTGTTTTAGTGTACTTCAATAAACAGCCCCTACAACCACAAAAAGGAATGGAGTCATTAGCACTAATGGTTTTTAAATGGCACCCAGAATTATGTTGCACAAAGCACAATTTCACATCATTCTGGGTTCATTTGTGTGAAAACAAGGTCCAATCAGGCTGAAACGTTAAAGGAAGGTAGAATCTATTGAGTTGTAACTGATCTGAACGTTTCATGATGATAGCACTTTCCTAAGGGGGTCAAACCATGTCCCAGAGGTCACCGGATCTGGTGTCAATTTAAAGAAGTAGTCCAGTTACACATTTGTGGGCTTATAACTTGGCTTCTGAATGTCCTAGAGAGATCAGGTTTGTTTTAGTGTACTCCAATCAACAGCCCCTACAACCACAAAAAGGAATGGAGTCATTAGCACTTATGGCTTTTAAATGCCACCCAGAATTATGTTGCACGAAGCACAATTTCACATCATTCTGGGTCCATTTGTGTGAAAACAAGGTCCAGTCAGGCTGAAACGTTACAAGAAGGTAGAATCTGTTGAGTTGTAAGTGATCTGAAAGTTTCATGATCATCGCACATTCCTATAGGGGGTCAAACCATGTCCCAAAGGTCACCGGGCCTGGTGTCACTTTAAAGAAGTAGTCCAGTTACACCTTTGTGGGCTTATAACTTGGCTTCTGAATATCCTACAGAGGTCAGGTTTGTTTTAGAGTACTCCAATTAACAGCCCACATTACCCCAAAAAGGAATGGAGTCATTAGCACTTATGGTTTTTAAATGGCACCCAGAATTATGTTGCACAAAGCACAATTTCACATCATTCTGGGTTCATTTGTGTGAAAACAAGGTCCAATCAGGCTGAAACGTTACAAGAAGGTAGAATCAATTGAGTTTTAAGTGATATGAACGTTTCATGATGATCGCACATTCCTATAGGGGGTCAAACCATGTCCCAAAGGTCACCGGGCCTGGTGTCACTTTAAAGAAGTAGTCCAGTTACACCTTTGTGGGCTTATATTTTGGCTTCTGAATGTCCTAGAGAGATCAGGTTTGTTTTAGTGTACTCCAATCAACAGCCCCTACAACCACAAAAAGGAATGGAGTCATTATGGTTTGTAAATGGCACCCAGAATTATGTTGCATGAAGCACAATTTCACATCATTCTGGGTCCATTTGTGTGAAAACAAGGTCCAATCAGGCTGAAACGTTACAGGAAGGTAGAATCTATTGAGTTGTAAGTGACCTGAACGTTTCATGATGATAGCACTTTCCTATAGGGTGTCAAACCATGTCCCAAAGGTCACTGGATTGGTGTAAATTTAAAGAAGTAGTCCAGTTACACATTTGTGGGCTTATAACTTGGCTTCTGAATGTCCTAGAGAGATCAGGTTTGTTTTAGTGTACTCCAATCAACAGCCCCTACAACCACAAAAAGGAATAGAGTCATTAGCACTTATGGTTTGTAAATGGCACCCAGAATTATGTGGCATGAAGCACAATTTCACATCATTCTGGGTCCATTCGTGTGAAAACAAGGTCCAATCAGGCTGAAACGTTACAGGAAGGTAGAATCTATTGAGTTGTAAGTGATCTGAACGTTTCATGATGATAGCACATTCCAAAGGGGGTCAAACCATGTCCCAAAGGTCACCGGGCCTGGTGCCACTTTAAAGAAGTAGTCCAGTTACACCTTTGTGGGCTTATAACTTGGCTTCTGAATGTCCTAGAGAGGTCAGGCTTGTTTTAGTGTACTTCAATAAACAGCCCCTACAACCACAAAAAGGAATGGAGTCATTAGCACTTATGGTTTTTAAATGGCACCCAGAATTATGTTGCACAAAGCACAATTTCACATCATTCTGGGTTCATTTGTGTGAAAACAGGGTCCAATCAGGCTGAAACGTTACAGGAAGGTAGAATCTATTGAGTTGTAAGTGATCTGAACGTTTCATGATGATAGCACTTTCCTAAGGGGGTCAAACCATGTCCCAGAGGTCACCGGATCTGGTGTCAGTTTAAAGAAGTAGTCCAGTTACACATTTGTGGGCTTATAACTTGGCTTCTGAATGTCCTAGAGAGATCAGGTTTGTTTTAGTGTACTCCAATCAACAGCCCCTACAACCACAAAAAGGAATGGAGTCATTAGCACTTATGGCTTTTAAATGGCACCCAGAATTATGTTGCACGAAGCACAATTTCACATCATTCTGGGTCCATTTGTGTGAAAACAAGGTCCAGTCAGGCTGAAACGTTACAAGAAGGTAGAATCTGTTGAGTTGTAAGTGATCTGAAAGTTTCATGATGATCGCACATTCCTATAGGGGGTCAAACCATGTCCCAAAGGTCACCGGGCCTGGTGTCACTTTAAAGAAGTAGTCCAGTTACACCTTTGTGGGCTTATAACTTGGCTTCTGAATATCCTACAGAGGTCAGGTTTGTTTTAGAGTACTCCAATTAACAGCCCCCATTACCCCAAAAAGGAATGGAGTCATTAGCACTTATGGTTTTTAAATGGCACCCAGAATTATGTTGCACAAAGCACAATTTCACATCATTCTGGGTTCATTTGTGTGAAAACAAGGTCCAATCAGGCTGAAACGTTACAGGAAGGTAGAATCTATTGAGTTGTAAGTGATCTGAACGTTTCATGATGATAGCACTTTCCTAAGGAGGTAAAACCATGTCCCAAAGGTCACCGGATCGGTGTCAATTTAAAAAAGTAGTCCAGTTACACATTTGTGGGCTTATAACTTGGCTTCTGAATGTCCTAGAGAGATCAGGTTTGTTTTAGTGTACTCCAATCAACAGCCCCTACAACCACAAAAAGGAATGGAGTCATTAGCACTTATGGTTTTTAAATGGCACCCAGAATTATGTTGCACGAAGCACAATTTCACATCATTCTGGGTTCATTTGTGTGAAAACAAGGTCCAATCAGGCTGAAACGTTACAGGAAGGTAGAATCTATTGAGTTGTAAGTGATCTGAACGTTTCATGATGATAGCACTTTCCAAAGGGGGTCAAACCATGTCCCAAAGGTCACCGGGCCTGGTGCCACTTTAAAGAAGTAGTCCAGTTACACCTTTGTCGGCTTATAACTTGGCTTCTGAATGTCCTAGAGAGGTCAGGTTTGTTTTAGTGTACTCCAATCAACAGCCCCTACAACCACAAAAAGGAATGGAGTCATTATGGTTTGTAAATGGCACCCAGAATTATGTTGCATGAAGCACAATTTCACATCATTCTGGGTCCATTTGTGTGAAAACAAGGTCCAATCAGGCTGAAACGTTACAGGAAGGTAGAATCTATTGAGTTGTAAGTGACCTGAACGTTTCATGATGATAGCACTTTCCTATAGGGGGTCAAACCATGTCCCAAAGGTCACTGGATTGGTGTAAATTTAAAGAAGTAGTCCAGTTACACATTTGTGGGCTTATAACTTGGCTTCTGAATGTCCTAGAGAGATCAGGTTTGTTTTAGTGTACTCCAATCAACAGCCCCTACAACCACAAAAAGGAATAGAGTCATTAGCACTTATGGTTTGTAAATGGCACCCAGAATTATGTGGCACGAAGCACAATTTCACATCATTCTGGGTCCATTCGTGTGAAAACAAGGTCCAATCAGGCTGAAACGTTACAAGAAGGTAGAATCTATTGAGTTGTAAGTGATCTGAACGTTTCATGATGATCGCACATTCCTACAGGGGGTCAAACCATGTCCCAAAGGTCACCGGGCCTGGTGTCACTTTAAAGAAGTAGTCCAGTTACACCTTTGTGGGCTTATAACTTGGCTTCTGAATATCCTAAAGAGGTCAGGTTTGTTTTAGAGTACTCCAATTAACAGCCCCCATTACCCCAAAAAGGAATGGAGTCATTAGCACTTATGGTTTTTAAATGGCACCCAGAATTATGTTGCACGAAGCACAATTTCACATCATTCTGGGTTCATTTGTGTGAAAACAAGGTCCAATCAGGCTGAAACGTTACAGGAAGGTAGAATCTATTGAGTTGTAAGTGATCTGAACGTTTCATGATGATAGCACTTTCCTAAGGGGGTCAAACCATGTCCCAGAGGTCACCGGATCTGTTGTCAATTTAAAGAAGTAGTCCAGTTACACATTTGTGGGCTTATAACTTGGCTTCTGAATGTCCTAGAGAGATCAGGTTTGTTTTAGTGTACTCCAATCAACAGCCATTACAAACACAAAAAGGAATGGAGTCATTAGCACTTATGGCTTTTAAATGGCACCCAGAATTATGTTGCACGAAGCACAATTTCACATCATTCTGGGTCCATTTGTGTGAAAACAAGGTCCAGTCAGGCTGAAACGTTACAAGAAGGTAGAATCTGTTGAGTTGTAAGTGATCTGAAAGTTTCATGATGATCGCACATTCCTATAGGGGGTCAAACCATGTCCCAAAGGTCACCGGGCCTGGTGTCACTTTAAAGAAGTAGTCCAGTTACACCTTTGTGGGCTTATAACTTGGCTTCTGAATATCCTACAGAGGTCAGGTTTGTTTTAGAGTACTCCAATTAACAGCCCCCATTACCCCAAAAAGGAATGGAGTCATTAGCACTTATGGTTTTTAAATGGCACCCAGAATTATGTTGCACAAAGCACAATTTCACATCATTCTGGGTTCATTTGTGTGAAAACAAGGTCCAATCAGGCTGAAACGTTACAGGAAGGTAGAATCTATTGAGTTGTAAGTGATCTGAACGTTTCATGATGATAGCACTTTCCTAAGGAGGTAAAACCATGTCCCAAAGGTCACCGGATCGGTGTCAATTTAAAAAAGTAGTCCAGTTACACATTTGTGGGCTTATAACTTGGCTTCTGAATGTCCTAGAGAGATCAGGTTTGTTTTAGTGTACTCCAATCAACAGCCCCTACAACCACAAAAAGGAATGGAGTCATTAGCACTTATGGTTTTTAAATGGCACCCAGAATTATGTTGCACGAAGCACAATTTCACATCATTCTGGGTTCATTTGTGTGAAAACAAGGTCCAATCAGGCTGAAACGTTACAGGAAGGTAGAATCTATTGAGTTGTAAGTGATCTGAACGTTTCATGATGATAGCACATTCCAAAGGGGGTCAAACCATGTCCCAAAGGTCACCGGGCCTGGTGCCACTTTAAAGAAGTAGTCCAGTTACACCTTTGTCGGCTTATAACTTGGCTTCTGAATGTCCTAGAGAGGTCAGGTTTGTTTTAGTGTACTCCAATCAACAGCCCCTACAACCACAAAATGGAATGGAGACATTAGCACTTATGGTTTTTAAATGGCACCCAGAATTATGTTGCACGAAGCACAATTTCACATCATTCTGGGTCCATTTGTGTGAAAACAAGGTCCAGTCAGGCTGAAACGTTACAAGAAGGTAGAATCTGTTGAGTTGTAAGTGATATGAAAGTTTCATGATGATCGCACATTCCTATAGGGGGTCAAACCATGTCCCAAAGGTCACCGGGCCTGGTGTCACTTTAAAGAAGTAGTCCAGTTACACCTTTGTGGGCTTATAACTTGGCTTCTGAATATCCTAAAGAGGTCAGGTTTGTTTTAGAGTACTCCAATTAACAGCCCCTATTACCTCAAAAAGGAATGGAGTCATTAGCACTTATGGTTTTTAAATGGCACCCAGAATTATGTTGCACGAAGCACAATTTCACATCATTCTGGGTCCATTTGTGTGAAAACAATGTCCAATCAGGCTGAAACGTTACAAGAAGGTAGAATCTATTGAGTTGTAAGTGATCTGAACGTTTCATGATGATCGCACATTCCTAAGTGGGTCAAACCATGTCCCAAAAGTCACCGGATCTGGTGTCACTTTAAAGAAGTAGTCCAGTTACACATTTGTGGGCTTATAACTTGGCTTCTGAATGTCCTAGAGAGATCAGGTTTGTTTTAGTGCACTCCAATCAACAGCCCCTACAACCACAAAAAAGAATTCAGTCATTAGCACTTATGGTTTGTAAATGGCACCCAGAATTATGTTGCACGAAGCACAATTTCACATCATTCTGGGTCCATTTGTGTGAAAACAAGGTCCAATCAGGCTGAAACGTTACAAGAAGGTAGAATCTATTGAGTTGTAAGTGATATGAACGTTTCATGATGATCGCACATTCCTATAGGGGGTCAAACCATGTCCCAAAGGTCACCGGGCCTGGTGTCACTTTAAAGAAGTAGTCCAGTTACACTTTTGTGGCCTTATAACTTGGCTTCTGAATGTCCTAGAGAGATCAGGTTTGTTTTAGTGTATTCCAATCAACAGCCCCTACAACTACAAAAAGGAATGGAGTCATTAGCACTTATGGTTTGTAAATGGCACCCAGAATTATGTTAAACGAAGCACAATTTCACATCATTCTGGGTCCATTTGTGTGAAAACAAGGTCCAATCAGGCTGAAACGTTACAAGAAGGTAGAATCTATTGAGTTGTAAGTGATCTGAAAGTTTCATGATGATCGCACATTCCTAAGTGGGTCAAACCATGTCCCAAAGGTCACCGGATCTGGTGTCACTTTAAAGAAGTAGTCCAGTTACACATTTGTGGGCATATAACTTGGCTTCTGAATGTCCTAGAGAGATCAGGTTTGTTTTAGTGTACTCCAATCAACAGCCCATACAATCACAAAAAGGAATGGAGTCATTAGCACTTATGGTTTGTAAATGGCACCCAGAATTATGTTGCACGAAGCACAATTTCACATCATTCTGGGTCCTTTTGTTTGAAAACAAGGTCCATTCAGGCTGAAACGTTACAAGAAGGTAGAATCTATTGAGTTGTAAGTGATCTGAACGTTTCATGATGATCGCACATTCCTATAGGGGGTCAAACCATGTCCCAAAGGTCACCGGGCCTGGTGTCACTTTAAAGAAGTAGTCCAGTTACACCTTTGTGGGCTTATAACTTGGCTTCTGAATGTCCTAGAGAGATCAGGTTTGTTTTAGTGTATTCCAATCAACAGCCCCTACAACCACAAAAAGGAATGGAGTCATTAGCACTTATGGTTTGTAAATGGCACCCAGAATTATGTTGCACGAAGCACAATTTCACATCATTCTGGGTCCATTTGTGTGAAAACAAGGTCCAATCAGGCTGAAACGTTACAAGAAGGTAGAATCTATTGAGTTGTAAGTGATCTGAACGTTTCAGGATGATCGGACATTCCTAAGTGGGTCAAACCATGTCCCAAAGGTCACCGGGCCTGGTGTCACTTTAAAGAAGTAGTCCAGTTACACCTTTGTGGGCTTATAACTTGGCTTCTGAATGTCCTAGAGAGATCAGGTTTGTTTTAGTGTACTCCAATCAACAGCCCCTACAACCACAAAAAGGAATGGAGTCATTAGCACTTATGGTTTGTAAATGGCACCCAGAATTATGTTGCACGAAGCACAATTTCACATCATTCTGGGTTCATTTGTGTGAAAACAAGGTCCAATCAGGCTGAAACGTTACAGGAAGGTATAATCTATTGAGTTGTAAGTGATCTGAACGTTTCATGATGATAGCACTTTCCTAAGGGGGTCAAACCATGTCCCAAAGGTCACCGGATCGGTGTCAATTTAAAGAAGTAGTCCAGTTACACATTTGTGGGCTTATAACTTGGCTGCTGAATGTCCTAGAGTGATCAGGTTTGTTTCAGAGTACTCCAATCAACAGCCCCTACAACCACAAAAAGGAATGGAGTCATTAGCACTTATGGTTTGTAAATGGCACCCAGAAATATGTTGCACGAAGCACAATTTCACATCATTCTGGGTCCATTTGTGTGAAAACAAGGTCCATTCAGGCTGAAACGTTACAAGAAGGTAGAATCTATTGAGTTGTAAGTGATCTGAACGTTTCATGATGATAGCACTTTCCTAAGGGGGTCAAACCATGTCCCAAAGGTCACCGGATCGGTGTCAATTTAAAGAAGTAGTCCAGTTACACATTTGTGGGCTTATAACTTGGCTTCTGAATGTCCTAGAGTGATCAGGTTTGTTTCAGAGTACTCCAATCAACAGCCCCTACAACCACAAAAAGGAATGGAGTCATTAGCACTTATGGTTTGTAAATGGCACCCAGAATTATGTTGCACGAAGCACAATTTCACATCATTCTGGGTTCATTTGTGTGAAAACAAGGTCCAATCAGGCTGAAACGTTACAAGAAGGTAGAATCTATTGAGTTGTAAGTGATCTGAACGTTTCATGATGATCGCACATTCCTACAGGGGGTCAAACCATGTCCCAAAGGTCACCGGGCCTGGTGCCACTTTAAAGAAGTAGTCCAGTTACACCTTTGTGGGCTTATAACTTGGCTTCTGAATGTCCTAGAGAGGTCAGGCTTGTTTTAGTGTACTTCAATAAACAGCCCCTACAACCACAAAAAGGAATGGAGTCATTAGCACTTATGGCTTTTAAATGGCACCCAGAATTATGTTGCACGAAGCACAATTTCACATCATTCTGGGTCCATTTGTGTGAAAACAAGGTCCAGTCAGGCTGAAACGTTACAAGAAGGTAGAATCTGTTGAGTTGTAAGTGATCTGAAAGTTTCATGATGATCGCACATTCCTATAGGGGGTCAAACCATGTCCCAAAGGTCACCGGGCCTGGTGTCACTTTAAAGAAGTAGTCCAGTTACACCTTTGTGGGCTTATAACTTGGCTTCTGAATATCCTACAGAGGTCAGGTTTGTTTTAGAGTACTCCAATTAACAGCCCCCATTACCCCAAAAAGGAATGGAGTCATTAGCACTTATGGTTTTTAAATGGCACCCAGAATTATGTTGCACAAAGCACAATTTCACATCATTCTGGGTTCATTTGTGTGAAAACAAGGTCCAATCAGGCTGAAACGTTACAAGAAGGTAGAATCAATTGAGTTTTAAGTGATATGAACGTTTCATGATGATCGCACATTCCTATAGGGGGTCAAACCATGTCCCAAAGGTCACCGGGCCTGGTGTCACTTTAAAGAAGTAGTCCAGTTACACCTTTGTGGGCTTATATTTTGGCTTCTGAATGTCCTAGAGAGATCAGGTTTGTTTTAGTGTACTCCAATCAACAGCCCCTACAACCACAAAAAGGAATGGAGTCATTATGGTTTGTAAATGGCACCCAGAATTATGTTGCATGAAGCACAATTTCACATAATTCTGGGTCCATTTGTGTGAAAACAAGGTCCAATCAGGCTGAAACGTTATAAGAAGGTAGAATCTATTGAGTTGTAAGTGATCTGAAAGTTTCATGATGATCGCACATTCCTAAGGGGGTCAAACCATGTCCCAAAGGTCACCGGGCCTGGTGTCACTTTAAAGAAGTAGTCCAGTTACACCTTTGTGGGCTTATAACTTGGCTTCTGAATATCCTAGAGAGTTCAGGTTTAATTTAGAGTACTCCAATTAACAGCCCCCATTACCCCAAAAAGGAATGGAGTCATTAGAACTTATGGTTTTTAAATGGCACCCAGAATTATGTTGCACGAAGCACAATTTCACATCATTCTGTGTTCATTGTGTGAAAACAAGGTCCAATCAGGCTGAAACGTTACAGGAAGGTAGAATCTATTGAGTTGTAAGTGATCTGAACATTTCATGATGATAGCACTTTCCTATAGGGGGTCAAACCATGTCCCAAAGGTCACTGGATCGGTGTAAATTTAAAGAAGTAGTCCAGTTACACATTTGTGGGCTTATAACTTGGCTTCTGAATGTCCTAGAGAGATCAGGTTTGTTTTAGTGTACTCCAATCAACAGCCCCTACAACCACAAAAAGGAATAGAGTCATTAGCACTTATGGTTTGTAAATGGAACCCAGAATTATGTGGCACGAAGCACAATTTCACATCATTCTGGGTCCATTCGTGTGAAAACAAGGTCCAATCAGGCTGAAACGTTACAAGAAGGTAGAATCTATTGAGTTGTAAGTGATCTGAACGTTTCATGATGATCGCACATTCCTACAGGGGGTCAAACCATGTCCCAAAGGTCACCGGGCCTGGTGTCACTTTAAAGAAGTAGTCCAGTTACACCTTTGTGGGCTTATAACTTGGCTTCTGAATATCCTAAAGAGGTCAGGTTTGTTTTAGAGTACTCCAATTAACAGCCCCCATTACCCCAAAAAGGAATGGAGTCATTAGCACTTATGGTTTTTAAATGGCACCCAGAATTATGTTGCACGAAGCACAATTTCACATCTTTCTGGGTTCATTTGTGTGAAAACAAGGTCCAATCAGGCTGAAACGTTACAGGAAGGTAGAATCTATTGAGTTGTAAGTGATCTGAACGTTTCATGATGATAGCACATTCCAAAGGGGGTCAAACCATGTCCCAAAGGTCACCGGGCCTGGTGCCACTTTAAAGAAGTAGTCCAGTTACACCTTTGTGGGCTTATAACTTGGCTTCTGAATGTCCTAGAGAGGTCAGGCTTGTTTTAGTGTACTTCAATAAACAGCCCCTACAACCACAAAAAGGAATGGAGTCATTAGCACTTATGGTTTTTAAATGGCACCCAGAATTATGTTGCACAAAGCACAATTTCACATCATTCTGGGTTCATTTGTGTGAAAACAAGGTCCAATCAGGCTGAAACGTTACAAGAAGGTAGAATCTATTGAGTTGTAAGTGATCTGAACGTTTCATGATGATAGCACTTTCCTAAGGGGGTCAAACCATGTCCCAGAGGTCACCGGATCTGGTGTCAATTTAAAGAAGTAGTCCAGTTACACATTTGTGGGCTTATAACTTGGCTTCTGAATGTCCTAGAGAGATCAGGTTTGTTTTAGTGTACTCCAATCAACAGCCCCTACAACCACAAAAAGGAATGGAGTCATTAGCACTTATGGTTTTTAAATGGCACCCATAATTATGTTGCACGAAGCACAATTTCACATCATTCTGGGTTCATTTGTGTGAAAACAAGGTCCAATCAGGCTGAAACGTTACAGGAAGGTAGAATCTATTGAGTTGTAAGTGATCTGAACGTTTCATGATGATAGCACATTCCAAAGGGGGTCAAACCATGTCCCAAAGGTCACCGGGCCTGGTGCCATTTTAAAGAAGTAGTCCAGTTACACCTTTGTGGGCTTATAACTTGGCTTCTGAATGTCCTAGAGAGGTCAGTTTTGTTTTAGTGTACTCCAATCAACAGCCCCTACAACCACAAAAAGGAATGGAGTCATTAGCACTTATGGCTTTTAAATGGCACCCAGAATTATGTTGCACGAAGCACAATTTCACATCATTCTGGGTCCATTTGTGTGAAAACAAGGTCCAGTCAGGCTGAAACGTTACAAGAAGGTAGAATCTGTTGAGTTGTAAGTGATCTGAAAGTTTCATGATGATCTCACATTCCTATAGGGGGTCAAACCATGTCCCAAAGGTCACCGGGCCTGGTGTCACTTTAAAGAAGTAGTCCAGTTACACCTTTGTGGGCTTATAACTTGGCTTCTGAATATCCTACAGAGGTCAGGTTTGTTTTAGAGTACTCCAATTAACAGCCCCCATTACCCCAAAAAGGAATGGAGTCATTAGCACTTATGGTTTTTAAATGGCACCCAGAATTATGTTGCACAATGCACAATTTCACATCATTCTGGGTTCATTTGTGTGAAAACAAGGTCCAATCAGGCTGAAACGTTACAGGAAGGTAGAATCTATTGAGTTGTAAGTGATCTGAATGTTTCATGATGATAGCACTTTCCTAAGGGGGTCAAACCATGTCCCAGAGGTCACTGGATCTGGTGTCAATTTAAAGAAGTAGTCCAGTTACACATTTGTGGGCTTATAACTTGGCTTCTGAATGTCCTAGAGAGATCAGGTTTGTTTTAGTGTACTCCAATCAACAGCCCCTACAACCACAAAATGGAATGGAGTCATTAGCACTTATGGTTTTTAAATGGCACCCAGAATTATGTTGCACGAAGCACAATTTCACATCATTCTGGGTCCATTTGTGTGAAAACAAGGTCCAGTCAGGCTGAAACGTTACAAGAAGGTAGAATCTGTTGAGTTGTAAGTGATCTGAAAGTTTCATGATGATCGCACATTCCTATAGGGGGTCAAACCATGTCCCAAAGGTCACCGGGCCTGGTGTCACTTTAAAGAAGTAGTCCAGTTACACCTTTGTGGCCTTATAACTTGGCTTCTGAATGTCCTAGAGAGATCAGGTTTGTTTTAGTGTATTCCAATCAACAGCCCCTACAACTACAAAAAGGAATGGAGTCATTAGCACTTATGGTTTGTAAATGGCACCCAGAATTATGTTAAACGAAGCACAATTTCACATCATTCTGGGTCCATTTGTGTGAAAACAAGGTCCAATCAGGCTGAAACGTTACAAGAAGGTAGAATCTATTGAGTTGTAAGTGATCTGAAAGTTTCATGATGATCGCACATTCCTAAGTGGGTCAAACCATGTCCCAAAGGTCACCGGATCTGGTGTCACTTTAAAGAAGTAGTCCAGTTACACATTTGTGGGCTTATAACTTGGCTTCTGAATGTCCTAGAGAGATCAGGTTTGTTTTAGTGTACTCCAATCAACAGCCCATACAACCACAAAAAGGAATGGAGTCATTAGCACTTATGGTTTGTAAATGGCACCCAGAATTATGTTGCACGAAGCACAATTTCACATCATTCTGGGTCCTTTTGTTTGAAAACAAGGTCCATTCAGGCTGAAACGTTACAAGAAGGTAGAATCTACTGAGTTGTAAGTGATCTGAACGTTTCATGATGATCGCACATTCCTATAGGGGGTCAAACCATGTCCCAAAGGTCACCTGGCCTGGTGTCACTTTAAAGAAGTAGTCCAGTTACACCTTTGTGGGCTTATAACTTGGCTTCTGAATGTCCTAGAGAGATCAGGTTTGTTTTAGTGTATTCCAATCAACAGCCCCTACAACCACAAAAAGGAATGGAGTCATTAGCACTTATGGTTTGTAAATGGCACCCAGAATTATGTTGCACGAAGCACAATTTCACATCATTCTGGGTCCATTTGTGTGAAAACAAGGTCCAATCAGGCTGAAACGTTACAAGAAGGTAGAATCTATTGAGTTGTAAGTGATCTGAACGTTTCAGGATGATCGGACATTCCTAAGTGGGTCAAACCATGTCCCAAAGGTCACCGGGCCTGGTGTCACTTTAAAGAAGTAGTCCAGTTACACCTTTGTGGGCTTATAACTTGGCTTCTGAATGTCCTAGAGAGATCAGGTTTGTTTTAGTGTACTCCAATCAACAGCCCCTACAACCACAAAAAGGAATGGAGTCATTAGCACTTATGGTTTGTAAATGGCACCCAGAATTATGTTGCACGAAGCACAATTTCACATCATTCTGGGTTCATTTGTGTGAAAACAAGGTCCAATCAGGCTGAAACGTTACAGATAGGTATAATCTATTGAGTTGTAAGTGATCTGAACGTTTCATGATGATAGCACTTTCCTAAGGGGGTCAAACCATGTCCCAAAGGTCACCGGATCGGTGTCAATTTAAAGAAGTAGTCCAGTTACACATTTGTGGGCTTATAACTTGGCTTCTGAATGTCCTAGAGTGATCAGGTTTGTTTCAGAGTAATCCAATCAACAGCCCCTACAACCACAAAAAGGAATGGAGTCATTAGCACTTATGGTTTGTAAATGGCACCCAGAATTATGTTGCACGAAGCACAATTTCACATCATTCTGGGTCCATTTGTGTGAAAACAAGGTCCATTCAGGCTGAAACGTTACAAGAAGGTAGAAGCTATTGAGTTGTAAGTGATCTGAACGTTTCATGATGATAGCACTTTCCTAAGGGGGTCAAACCATGTCCCAAAGGTCACCGGATCGGTGTCAATTTAAAGAAGTAGTCCAGTTACACATTTGTGGGCTTATAACTTGGCTTCTGAATGTCCTGGAGTGATCAGGTTTGTTTCAGAGTACTCCAATCAACAGCCCCTACAACCACAAAAAGGAATGGAGTCATTAGCACTTATGGTTTGTAAATGGCACCCAGAATTATGTTGCACGAAGCACAATTTCACATCATTCTGGGTCCATTTGTGTGAAAACAAGGTCCAATCAGGCTGAAACGTTACAAGAAGGTAGAATCTATTGAGTTGTAAGTGATCTGAACGTTTCATGATGATCGCACATTCCTATAGGGGGTCAAACCATGTCCCAAAGGTCACCGGGCCTGGTGTCACTTTAAAGAAGTAGTCCAGTTACACATTTGTGGGCTTATAACTTGGCTTCTGAATATCCTAGAGAGGTCAGGTTCAATTTAGAGTACTCCAATTAACAGCCCCCATTACCCCAAAAAGGAATAGAGTCATTAGCACTTATGGTTTTTAAATGGCACCCAGAATTATGTTGCACGAAGCACAATTTCACATCATTCTGGGTTCATTTGTGTGAAAACAAGGTCCAATCAGGCTGAAACGTTACAGGAAGGTAGAATCTATTGAGTTGTAAGTGATCTGAACGTTTCATGATGATAGCACTTTCCTAAGGGGGTAAAACCATGTCCCAAAGGTCACCGGATCGGTGTCAAGTTAAAGAAGTAGTCCAGTTACACATTTGTGGGCTTATAACTTGGCTTCTGAATGTCCTAGAGAGATCAGGCTTGTTTTAGTGTACTCCAATCAACAGCCCCTACAACCACAAAAAGGAATGGAGTCATTAGCACTTATGGTTTTTAAATGGCACCCAGAATTATGTTGCACGAAGCACAATTTCACATCATTCTGGGTCCATTTGTGTGAAAACAAGGTCCAATCAGGCTGAAACGTTACAGGAAGGTAGAATCTATTGAGTTGTAAGTGATATGAACGTTTCATGATGATAGCACTTTCCTAAGGGGGTGAAACCATGTCCCAGAGGTCACCGGATCTGTTGTCAATTTAAAGAAGTAGTCCAGTTACACCTTTGTGGGCTTATAACTTGGCTTCTGAATGTCCTAGAGAGATCAGGTTTGTTTTAGTGTACTCCAATCAACAGCCCCTACAACCACAAAAAGGAATGGAGTCATTAGCACTTATGGTTTTTAAATGGCACCCAGAATTATGTTGCACGAAGCACAATTTCACATCATTCTGGGTCCATTTGTGCGAAAACAAGGTCCAGTCAGGCTGAAACGTTACAGGAAGGTAGAATCTATTGAGTTGTAAGTGATCTGAACGTTTCATGATGATAGCACTTTCCTAAGGGGGTCAAACCATGTCCCAGAGGTCACCGGATCTGTTTCAATTTAAAGAAGTAGTCCAGTTACACATTTGTGGGCTTATAACTTGGCTTCTGAATGTCCTAGAGAGATCAGGTTTGTTTTAGTGTACTCCAATCAACAGCCCCTACAACCACAAAAAGGAATGGAGTCATTAGCACTTATGGTTTTTAAATGGCACCCAGAATTATGTTGCACGAAGCACAATTTCACATCATTCTGGGTCCATTTGTGTGAAAACAAGGTCCACTCAGGCTGAAACGTTACAAGAAGGTAGAATCTGTTGAGTTGTAAGTGATCTGAAAGTTTCATGATGATCGCACATTCCTAAGGGGGTCAAACCATGTCCCAAAGGTCACCGGGCCTGGTGTCACTTTAAAGAAGTAGTCCAGTTACACCTTTGTGGGCTTATAACTTGGCTTCTGAATATCCTAGAGAGTTCAGGTTTAATTTAGAGTACTCCAATTAACAGCCCCCATTACCCCAAAAAGGAATGGAGTCATTAGAACTTATGGTTTTTAAATGGCACCCAGAATTATGTTGCACGAAGCACAATTTCACATCATTCTGTGTTCATTGTGTGAAAACAAGGTCCAATCAGGCTGAAACGTTACAGGAAGGTAGAATCTATTGAGTTGTAAGTGATCTGAACATTTCATGATGATAGCACTTTCCTATAGGGGGTCAAACCATGTCCCAAAGGTCACTGGATCGGTGTAAATTTAAAGAAGTAGTCCAGTTACACATTTGTGGGCTTATAACTTGGCTTCTGAATGTCCTAGAGAGATCAGGTTTGTTTTAGTGTACTCCAATCAACAGCCCCTACAACCACAAAAAGGAATAGAGTCATTAGCACTTATGGTTTGTAAATGGCACCCAGAATTATGTGGCACGAAGCACAATTTCACATCATTCTGGGTCCATTCGTGTGAAAACAAGGTCCAATCAGGCTGAAACGTTACAAGAAGGTAGAATCTATTGAGTTGTAAGTGATCTGAACGTTTCATGATGATCGCACATTCCTACAGGGGGTCAAACCATGTCCCAAAGGTCACCGGGCCTGGTGTCACTTTAAAGAAGTAGTCCAGTTACACCTTTGTGGGCTTATAACTTGGCTTCTGAATATCCTAAAGAGGTCAGGTTTGTTTTAGAGTACTCCAATTAACAGCCCCCATTACCCCAAAAAGGAATGGAGTCATTAGCACTTATGGTTTTTAAATGGCACCCAGAATTATGTTGCACGAAGCACAATTTCACATCTTTCTGGGTTCATTTGTGTGAAAACAAGGTCCAATCAGGCTGAAACGTTACAGGAAGGTAGAATCTATTGAGTTGTAAGTGATCTGAACGTTTCATGATGATAGCACATTCCAAAGGGGGTCAAACCATGTCCCAAAGGTCACCGGGCCTGGTGCCACTTTAAAGAAGTAGTCCAGTTACACCTTTGTGGGCTTATAACTTGGCTTCTGAATGTCCTAGAGAGGTCAGGCTTGTTTTAGTGTACTTCAATAAACAGCCCCTACAACCACAAAAAGGAATGGAGTCATTAGCACTTATGGTTTTTAAATGGCACCCAGAATTATGTTGCACAAAGCACAATTTCACATCATTCTGGGTTCATTTGTGTGAAAACAAGGTCCAATCAGGCTGAAACGTTACAAGAAGGTAGAATCTATTGAGTTGTAAGTGATCTGAACGTTTCATGATGATAGCACTTTCCTAAGGGGGTCAAACCATGTCCCAGAGGTCACCGGATCTGGTGTCAATTTAAAGAAGTAGTCCAGTTACACATTTGTGGGCTTATACCTTGGCTTCTGAATGTCCTAGAGAGATCAGGTTTGTTTTAGTGTACTCCAATCAACAGCCCCTACAACCACAAAAAGGAATGGAGTCATTAGCACTTATGGCTTTTAAATGGCACCCAGAATTATGTTGCACGAAGCACAATTTCACATCATTCTGGGTCCATTTGTGTGAAAACAAGGTCCAGTCAGGCTGAAACGTTACAAGAAGGTAGAATCTGTTGAGTTGTAAGTGATCTGAAAGTTTCATGATGATCGCACATTCCTATAGGGGGTCAAACCATGTCCCAAAGGTCACCGGGCCTGGTGTCACTTTAAAGAAGTAGTCCAGTTACACCTTTGTGGCCTTATAACTTGGCTTCTGAATGTCCTAGAGAGATCAGGTTTGTTTTAGTGTATTCCAATCAACAGCCCCTACAACTACAAAAAGGAATGGAGTCATTAGCACTTATGGTTTGTAAATGGCACCCAGAATTATGTTAAACGAAGCACAATTTCACATCATTCTGGGTCCATTTGTGTGAAAACAAGGTCCAATCAGGCTGAAACGTTACAAGAAGGTAGAATCTATTGAGTTGTAAGTGATCTGAAAGTTTCATGATGATCGCACATTCCTAAGTGGGTCAAACCATGTCCCAAAGGTCACCGGATCTGGTGTCACTTTAAAGAAGTAGTCCAGTTACACATTTGTGGGCTTATAACTTGGCTTCTGAATGTCCTAGAGAGATCAGGTTTGTTTTAGTGTACTCCAATCAACAGCCCATACAACCACAAAAAGGAATGGAGTCATTAGCACTTATGGTTTGTAAATGGCACCCAGAATTATGTTGCACGAAGCACAATTTCACATCATTCTGGGTCCTTTTGTTTGAAAACAAGGTCCATTCAGGCTGAAACGTTACAAGAAGGTAGAATCTACTGAGTTGTAAGTGATCTGAACGTTTCATGATGATCGCACATTCCTATAGGGGGTCAAACCATGTCCCAAAGGTCACCTGGCCTGGTGTCACTTTAAAGAAGTAGTCCAGTTACACCTTTGTGGGCTTATAACTTGGCTTCTGAATGTCCTAGAGAGATCAGGTTTGTTTTAGTGTATTCCAATCAACAGCCCCTACAACCACAAAAAGGAATGGAGTCATTAGCACTTATGGTTTGTAAATGGCACCCAGAATTATGTTGCACGAAGCACAATTTCACATCATTCTGGGTCCATTTGTGTGAAAACAAGGTCCAATCAGGCTGAAACGTTACAAGAAGGTAGAATCTATTGAGTTGTAAGTGATCTGAACGTTTCAGGATGATCGGACATTCCTAAGTGGGTCAAACCATGTCCCAAAGGTCACCGGGCCTGGTGTCACTTTAAAGAAGTAGTCCAGTTACACCTTTGTGGGCTTATAACTTGGCTTCTGAATGTCCTAGAGAGATCAGGTTTGTTTTAGTGTACTCCAATCAACAGCCCCTACAACCACAAAAAGGAATGGAGTCATTAGCACTTATGGTTTGTAAATGGCACCCAGAATTATGTTGCACGAAGCACAATTTCACATCATTCTGGGTTCATTTGTGTGAAAACAAGGTCCAATCAGGCTGAAACGTTACAGATAGGTATAATCTATTGAGTTGTAAGTGATCTGAACGTTTCATGATGATAGCACTTTCCTAAGGGGGTCAAACCATGTCCCAAAGGTCACCGGATCGGTGTCAATTTAAAGAAGTAGTCCAGTTACACATTTGTGGGCTTATAACTTGGCTTCTGAATGTCCTAGAGTGATCAGGTTTGTTTCAGAGTACTCCAATCAACAGCCCCTACAACCACAAAAAGGAATGGAGTCATTAGCACTTATGGTTTGTAAATGGCACCCAGAATTATGTTGCACGAAGCACAATTTCACATCATTCTGGGTCCATTTGTGTGAAAACAAGGTCCATTCAGGCTGAAACGTTACAAGAAGGTAGAATCTATTGAGTTGTAAGTGATCTGAACGTTTCATGATGATAGCACTTTCCTAAGGGGGTCAAACCATGTCCCAAAGGTCACCGGATCGGTGTCAATTTAAAGAAGTAGTCCAGTTACACATTTGTGGGCTTATAACTTGGCTTCTGAATGTCCTGGAGTGATCAGGTTTGTTTCAGAGTACTCCAATCAACAGCCCCTACAACCACAAAAAGGAATGGAGTCATTAGCACTTATGGTTTGTAAATGGCACCCAGAATTATGTTGCACGAAGCACAATTTCACATCATTCTGGGTCCATTTGTGTGAAAACAAGGTCCAATCAGGCTGAAACGTTACAAGAAGGTAGACTCTATTGAGTTGTAAGTGATCTGAACGTTTCATGATGATCGCACATTCCTATAGGGGGTCAAACCATGTCCCAAAGGTCACCGGGCCTGGTATCACTTTAAAGAAGTAGTCCAGTTACACATTTGTGGGCTTATAACTTGGCTTCTGAATATCCTAGAGAGGTCAGGTTCAATTTAGAGTACTCCAATTAACAGCCCCCATTACCCCAAAAAGGAATAGAGTCATTAGCACTTATGGTTTTTAAATGGCACCCAGAATTATGTTGCACGAAGCACAATTTCACATCATTCTGGGTTCATTTGTGTGAAAACAAGGTCCAATCAGGCTGAAACGTTACAGGAAGGTAGAATCTATTGAGTTGTAAGTGATCTGAACGTTTCATGATGATAGCACTTTCCTAAGGGGGTAAAACCATGTCCCAAAGGTCACCGGATCGGTGTCAAGTTAAAGAAGTAGTCCAGTTACACATTTGTGGGCTTATAACTTGGCTTCTGAATGTCCTAGAGAGATCAGGCTTGTTTTAGTGTACTCCAATCAACAGCCCCTACAACCACAAAAAGGAATGGAGTCATTAGCACTTATGGTTTTTAAATGGCACCCAGAATTATGTTGCACGAAGCACAATTTCACATCATTCTGGGTCCATTTGTGTGAAAACAAGGTCCAATCAGGCTGAAACGTTACAGGAAGGTAGAATCTATTGAGTTGTAAGTGATATGAACGTTTCATGATGATAGCACTTTCCTAAGGGGGTCAAACCATGTCCCAGAGGTCACCGGATCTGTTGTCAATTTAAAGAAGTAGTCCAGTTACACCTTTGTGGGCTTATAACTTGGCTTCTGAATGTCCTAGAGAGATCAGGTTTGTTTTAGTGTACTCCAATCAACAGCCCCTACAACCACAAAAAGGAATGGAGTCATTAGCACTTATGGTTTTTAAATGGCACCCAGAATTATGTTGCACGAAGCACAATTTCACATCATTCTGGGTCCATTTGTGCGAAAACAAGGTCCAGTCAGGCTGAAACGTTACAGGAAGGTAGAATCTATTGAGTTGTAAGTGATCTGAACGTTTCATGATGATAGCACTTTCCTAAGGGGGTCAAACCATGTCCCAGAGGTCACCGGATCTGTTTCAATTTAAAGAAGTAGTCCAGTTACACATTTGTGGGCTTATAACTTGGCTTCTGAATGTCCTAGAGAGATCAGGTTTGTTTTAGTGTACTCCAATCAACAGCCCCTACAACCACAAAAAGGAATGGAGTCATTAGCACTTATGGTTTTTAAATGGCACCCAGAATTATGTTGCACGAAGCACAATTTCACATCATTCTGGGTCCATTTGTGTGAAAACAAGGTCCACTCAGGCTGAAACGTTACAAGAAGGTAGAATCTGTTGAGTTGTAAGTGATCTGAAAGTTTCATGATGATCGCACATTCCTAAGGGGGTCAAACCATGTCCCAAAGGTCACCGGGCCTGGTGTCACTTTAAAGAAGTAGTCCAGTTACACCTTTGTGGGCTTATAACTTGGCTTCTGAATATCCTAGAGAGTTCAGGTTTAATTTAGAGTACTCCAATTAACAGCCCCCATTACCCCAAAAAGGAATGGAGTCATTAGAACTTATGGTTTTTAAATGGCACCCAGAATTATGTTGCACGAAGCACAATTTCACATCATTCTGTGTTCATTGTGTGAAAACAAGGTCCAATCAGGCTGAAACGTTACAGGAAGGTAGAATCTATTGAGTTGTAAGTGATCTGAACATTTCATGATGATAGCACTTTCCTATAGGGGGTCAAACCATGTCCCAAAGGTCACTGGATCGGTGTAAATTTAAAGAAGTAGTCCAGTTACACATTTGTGGGCTTATAACTTGGCTTCTGAATGTCCTAGAGAGATCAGGTTTGTTTTAGTGTACTCCAATCAACAGCCCCTACAACCACAAAAAGGAATAGAGTCATTAGCACTTATGGTTTGTAAATGGCACCCAGAATTATGTGGCACGAAGCACAATTTCACATCATTCTGGGTCCATTCGTGTGAAAACAAGGTCCAATCAGGCTGAAACGTTACAAGAAGGTAGAATCTATTGAGTTGTAAGTGATCTGAACGTTTCATGATGATCGCACATTCCTACAGGGGGTCAAACCATGTCCCAAAGGTCACCGGGCCTGGTGTCACTTTAAAGAAGTAGTCCAGTTAAACCTTTGTGGGCTTATAACTTGGCTTCTGAATATCCTAAAGAGGTCAGGTTTGTTTTAGAGTACTCCAATTAACAGCCCCCATTACCCCAAAAAGGAATGGAGTCATTAGCACTTATGGTTTTTAAATGGCACCCAGAATTATGTTGCACGAAGCACAATTTCACATCTTTCTGGGTTCATTTGTGTGAAAACAAGGTCCAATCAGGCTGAAACGTTACAGGAAGGTAGAATCTATTGAGTTGTAAGTGATCTGAACGTTTCATGATGATAGCACATTCCAAAGGGGGTCAAACCATGTCCCAAAGGTCACCGGGCCTGGTGCCACTTTAAAGAAGTAGTCCAGTTACACCTTTGTGGGCTTATAACTTGGCTTCTGAATGTCCTAGAGAGGTCAGGCTTGTTTTAGTGTACTTCAATAAACAGCCCCTACAACCACAAAAAGGAATGGAGTCATTAGCACTTATGGTTTTTAAATGGCACCCAGAATTATGTTGCACAAAGCACAATTTCACATCATTCTGGGTTCATTTGTGTGAAAACAAGGTCCAATCAGGCTGAAACGTTACAAGAAGGTAGAATCTATTGAGTTGTAAGTGATCTGAACGTTTCATGATGATAGCACTTTCCTAAGGGGGTCAAACCATGTCCCAGAGGTCACCGGATCTGGTGTCAATTTAAAGAAGTAGTCCAGTTACACATTTGTGGGCTTATAACTTGGCTTCTGAATGTCCTAGAGAGATCAGGTTTGTTTTAGTGTACTCCAATCAACAGCCCCTACAACCACAAAAAGGAATGGAGTCATTAGCACTTATGGCTTTTAAATGGCACCCAGAATTATGTTGCACGAAGCACAATTTCACATCATTCTGGGTCCATTTGTGTGAAAACAAGGTCCAGTCAGGCTGAAACGTTACAAGAAGGTAGAATCTGTTGAGTTGTAAGTGATCTGAAAGTTTCATGATGATCGCACATTCCTATAGGGGGTCAAACCATGTCCCAAAGGTCACCGGGCCTGGTGTCACTTTAAAGAAGTAGTCCAGTTACACCTTTGTGGGCTTATAACTTGGCTTCTGAATATCCTACAGAGGTCAGGTTTGTTTTAGAGTACTCCAATTAACAGCCCCCATTACC
This sequence comes from Nothobranchius furzeri, assembly GCF_043380555.1. Classification (NCBI taxonomy): domain Eukaryota; kingdom Metazoa; phylum Chordata; class Actinopteri; order Cyprinodontiformes; family Nothobranchiidae; genus Nothobranchius; species Nothobranchius furzeri. The sequence continues at coordinate 4,486,362 of NC_091747.1, forward strand.
CCAAAAAGGAATGGAGTCATTAGCACTTATGGTTTTTAAATGGCACCCAGAATTATGTTGCACAAAGCACAATTTCACATCATTCTGGGTTCATTTGTGTGAAAACAAGGTCCAATCAGGCTGAAACGTTACAGGAAGGTAGAATCTATTGAGTTGTAAGTGATCTGAACGTTTCATGATGATAGCAGTTTCCTAAGGGTGTCAATCCATGTCCTAAAGGTCACCGGATCTGGTGTCACTTTAAAGAAGTAGTCCAGTTACACATTTGTGGGCTTATAACTTGGCTTCTGAATATCCTAGAGAGGTCAGGTTTGTTTTATAGTACTCCAATTAACAGCCCCTAGTACCTCAAAAAGGAATGGAGTCATTAGCACTTATGGTTTTTAAATGGCACCCAGAATTATGTTGCACGAAGCACAATTTCACATCATTCTGGGTCCATTTGGGTGAAAACAAGGTCCAATCAGGCTGAAAGGTTACAAGAAGGTAGAATCTATTGAGTTGTAAGTGATCTGAACGTTTCATGATGATAGCACTTTCCTAAGGAGGTAAAACCATGTCCCAAAGGTCACCGGATCGGTGTCAATTTAAAAAAGTAGTCCAGTTACACATTTGTGGGCTTATAACTTGGCTTCTGAATGTCCTAGAGAGATCAGGTTTGTTTTAGTGTACTCCAATCAACAGCCCCTACAACCACAAAAAGGAATGGAGTCATTAGCACTTATGGTTTTTAAATGGCGCCCATAATTATGTTGCACGAAGCACAATTTCACATCATTCTGGGTTCATTTGTGTGAAAACAAGGTCCAATCAGGCTGAAACGTTACAGGAAGGTAGAATCTATTGAGTTGTAAGTGATCTGAACGTTTCATGATGATAGCACATTCCAAAGGGGGTCAAACCATGTCCCAAAGGTCACCGGGCCTGGTGCCATTTTAAAGAAGTAGTCCAGTTACACCTTTGTGGGCTTATAACTTGGCTTCTGAATGTCCTAGAGAGGTCAGTTTTGTTTTAGTGTACTCCAATCAACAGCCCCTACAACCACAAAAAGGAATGGAGTCATTAGCACTTATGGCTTTTAAATGGCACCCAGAATTATGTTGCACGAAGCACAATTTCACATCATTCTGGGTCCATTTGTGTGAAAACAAGGTCCAGTCAGGCTGAAACGTTACAAGAAGGTAGAATCTGTTGAGTTGTAAGTGATCTGAAAGTTTCATGATGATCTCACATTCCTATAGGGGGTCAAACCATGTCCCAAAGGTCACCGGGCCTGGTGTCACTTTAAAGAAGTAGTCCAGTTACACCTTTGTGGGCTTATAACTTGGCTTCTGAATATCCTACAGAGGTCAGGTTTGTTTTAGAGTACTCCAATTAACAGCCCCCATTACCCCAAAAAGGAATGGAGTCATTAGCACTTATGGTTTTTAAATGGCACCCAGAATTATGTTGCACAATGCACAATTTCACATCATTCTGGGTTCATTTGTGTGAAAACAAGGTCCAATCAGGCTGAAACGTTACAGGAAGGTAGAATCTATTGAGTTGTAAGTGATCTGAATGTTTCATGATGATAGCACTTTCCTAAGGGGGTCAAACCATGTCCCAGAGGTCACTGGATCTGGTGTCAATTTAAAGAAGTAGTCCAGTTACACATTTGTGGGCTTATAACTTGGCTTCTGAATGTCCTAGAGAGATCAGGTTTGTTTTAGTGTACTCCAATCAACAGCCCCTACAACCACAAAATGGAATGGAGTCATTAGCACTTATGGTTTTTAAATGGCACCCAGAATTATGTTGCACGAAGCACAATTTCACATCATTCTGAGTCCATTTGTGTGAAAACAAGGTCCAGTCAGGCTGAAACGTTACAAGAAGGTAGAATCTGTTGAGTTGTAAGTGATCTGAAAGTTTCATGATGATCGCACATTCCTATAGGGGGTCAAACCATGTCCCAAAGGTCACCGGGCCTGGTGTCACTTTAAAGAAGTAGTCCAGTTACACCTTTGTGGCCTTATAACTTGGCTTCTGAATGTCCTAGAGAGATCAGGTTTGTTTTAGTGTATTCCAATCAACAGCCCCTACAACTACAAAAAGGAATGGAGTCATTAGCACTTATGGTTTGTAAATGGCACCCAGAATTATGTTAAACGAAGCACAATTTCACATCATTCTGGGTCCATTTGTGTGAAAACAAGGTCCAATCAGGCTGAAACGTTACAAGAAGGTAGAATCTATTGAGTTGTAAGTGATCTGAAAGTTTCATGATGATCGCACATTCCTAAGTGGGTCAAACCATGTCCCAAAGGTCACCGGATCTGGTGTCACTTTAAAGAAGTAGTCCAGTTACACATTTGTGGGCTTATAACTTGGCTTCTGAATGTCCTAGAGAGATCAGGTTTGTTTTAGTGTACTCCAATCAACAGCCCATACAACCACAAAAAGGAATGGAGTCATTAGCACTTATGGTTTGTAAATGGCACCCAGAATTATGTTGCACGAAGCACAATTTCACATCATTCTGGGTCCTTTTGTTTGAAAACAAGGTCCATTCAGGCTGAAACGTTACAAGAAGGTAGAATCTACTGAGTTGTAAGTGATCTGAACGTTTCATGATGATCGCACATTCCTATAGGGGGTCAAACCATGTCCCAAAGGTCACCGGGCCTGGTGTCACTTTAAAGAAGTAGTCCAGTTACACCTTTGTGGGCTTATAACTTGGCTTCTGAATGTCCTAGAGAGATCAGGTTTGTTTTAGTGTATTCCAATCAACAGCCCCTACAACCACAAAAAGGAATGGAGTCATTAGCACTTATGGTTTGTAAATGGCACCCAGAATTATGTTGCACGAAGCACAATTTCACATCATTCTGGGTCCATTTGTGTGAAAACAAGGTCCAATCAGGCTGAAACGTTACAAGAAGGTAGAATCTATTGAGTTGTAAGTGATCTGAACGTTTCAGGATGATCGGACATTCCTAAGTGGGTCAAACCATGTCCCAAAGGTCACCGGGCCTGGTGTCACTTTAAAGAAGTAGTCCAGTTACACCTTTGTGGGCTTATAACTTGGCTTCTGAATGTCCTAGAGAGATCAGGTTTGTTTTAGTGTACTCCAATCAACAGCCCCTACAACCACAAAAAGGAATGGAGTCATTAGCACTTATGGTTTGTAAATGGCACCCAGAATTATGTTGCACGAAGCACAATTTCACATCATTCTGGGTTCATTTGTGTGAAAACAAGGTCCAATCAGGCTGAAACGTTACAGATAGGTATAATCTATTGATTTGTAAGTGATCTGAACGTTTCATGATGATAGCACTTTCCTAAGGGGGTCAAACCATGTCCCAAAGGTCACCGGATCGGTGTCAATTTAAAGAAGTAGTCCAGTTACACATTTGTGGGCTTATAACTTGGCTTCTGAATGTCCTAGAGTGATCAGGTTTGTTTCAGAGTACTCCAATCAACAGCCCCTACAACCACAAAAAGGAATGGAGTCATTAGCACTTATGGTTTGTAAATGGCACCCAGAATTATGTTGCACGAAGCACAATTTCACATCATTCTGGGTCCATTTGTGTGAAAACAAGGTCCATTCAGGCTGAAACGTTACAAGAAGGTAGAATCTATTGAGTTGTAAGTGATCTGAACGTTTCATGATGATAGCACTTTCCTAAGGGGGTCAAACCATGTCCCAAAGGTCACCGGATCGGTGTCAATTTAAAGAAGTAGTCCAGTTACACATTTGTGGGCTTATAACTTGGCTTCTGAATGTCCTGGAGTGATCAGGTTTGTTTCAGAGTACTCCAATCAACAGCCCCTACAACCACAAAAAGGAATGGAGTCATTAGCACTTATGGTTTGTAAATGGCACCCAGAATTATGTTGCACGAAGCACAATTTCACATCATTCTGGGTCCATTTGTGTGAAAACAAGGTCCAATCAGGCTGAAACGTTACAAGAAGGTAGAATCTATTGAGTTGTAAGTGATCTGAACGTTTCATGATGATCGCACATTCCTATAGGGGGTCAAACCATGTCCCAAAGGTCACCGGGCCTGGTGTCACTTTAAAGAAGTAGTCCAGTTACACCTTTGTGGGCTTATAACTTGGCTTCTGAATGTCCTAGAGAGATCAGGTTTGTTTTAGTGTATTCCAATCAACAGCCCCTACAACCACAAAAAGGAATGGAGTCATTAGCACTTATGGTTTGTAAATGGCACCCAGAATTATGTTGCACGAAGCACAATTTCACATCATTCTGGGTCCATTTGTGTGAAAACAAGGTCCAATCAGGCTGAAACGTTACAAGAAGGTAGAATCTATTGAGTTGTAAGTGATCTGAACGTTTCAGGATGATCGGACATTCCTAAGTGGGTCAAACCATGTCCCAAAGGTCACCGGGCCTGGTGTCACTTTAAAGAAGTAGTCCAGTTACACCTTTGTGGGCTTATAACTTGGCTTCTGAATGTCCTAGAGAGATCAGGTTTGTTTTAGTGTACTCCAATCAACAGCCCCTACAACCACAAAAAGGAATGGAGTCATTAGCACTTATGGTTTGTAAATGGCACCCAGAATTATGTTGCACGAAGCACAATTTCACATCATTCTGGGTTCATTTGTGTGAAAACAAGGTCCAATCAGGCTGAAACGTTACAGATAGGTATAATCTATTGATTTGTAAGTGATCTGAACGTTTCATGATGATAGCACTTTCCTAAGGGGGTCAAACCATGTCCCAAAGGTCACCGGATCGGTGTCAATTTAAAGAAGTAGTCCAGTTACACATTTGTGGGCTTATAACTTGGCTTCTGAATGTCCTAGAGTGATCAGGTTTGTTTCAGAGTACTCCAATCAACAGCCCCTACAACCACAAAAAGGAATGGAGTCATTAGCACTTATGGTTTGTAAATGGCACCCAGAATTATGTTGCACGAAGCACAATTTCACATCATTCTGGGTCCATTTGTGTGAAAACAAGGTCCATTCAGGCTGAAACGTTACAAGAAGGTAGAATCTATTGAGTTGTAAGTGATCTGAACGTTTCATGATGATAGCACTTTCCTAAGGGGGTCAAACCATGTCCCAAAGGTCACCGGATCGGTGTCAATTTAAAGAAGTAGTCCAGTTACACATTTGTGGGCTTATAACTTGGCTTCTGAATGTCCTGGAGTGATCAGGTTTGTTTCAGAGTACTCCAATCAACAGCCCCTACAACCACAAAAAGGAATGGAGTCATTAGCACTTATGGTTTGTAAATGGCACCCAGAATTATGTTGCACGAAGCACAATTTCACATCATTCTGGGTCCATTTGTGTGAAAACAAGGTCCAATCAGGCTGAAACGTTACAAGAAGGTAGAATCTATTGAGTTGTAAGTGATCTGAACGTTTCATGATGATCGCACATTCCTATAGGGGGTCAAACCATGTCCCAAAGGTCACCGGGCCTGGTGTCACTTTAAAGAAGTAGTCCAGTTACACATTTGTGGGCTTATAACTTGGCTTCTGAATATCCTAGAGAGGTCAGGTTCAATTTAGAGTACTCCAATTAACAGCCCCCATTACCCCAAAAAGGAATAGAGTCATTAGCACTTATGGTTTTTAAATGGCACCCAGAATTATGTTGCACGAAGCACAATTTCACATCATTCTGGGTTCATTTGTGTGAAAACAAGGTCCAATCAGGCTGAAACGTTACAGGAAGGTAGAATCTATTGAGTTGTAAGTGATCTGAACGTTTCATGATGATAGCACTTTCCTAAGGGGGTAAAACCATGTCCCAAAGGTCACCGGATCGGTGTCAAGTTAAAGAAGTAGTCCAGTTACACATTTGTGGGCTTATAACTTGGCTTCTGAATGTCCTAGAGAGATCAGGCTTGTTTTAGTGTACTCCAATCAACAGCCCCTACAACCACAAAAAGGAATGGAGTCATTAGCACTTATGGTTTTTAAATGGCACCCAGAATTATGTTGCACGAAGCACAATTTCACATCATTCTGGGTCCATTTGTGTGAAAACAAGGTCCAATCAGGCTGAAACGTTACAGGAAGGTAGAATCTATTGAGTTGTAAGTGATATGAACGTTTCATGATGATAGCACTTTCCTAAGGGGGTCAAACCATGTCCCAGAGGTCACCGGATCTGTTGTCAATTTAAAGAAGTAGTCCAGTTACACCTTTGTGGGCTTATAACTTGGCTTCTGAATGTCCTAGAGAGATCAGGTTTGTTTTAGTGTACTCCAATCAACAGCCCCTACAACCACAAAAAGGAATGGAGTCATTAGCACTTATGGTTTTTAAATGGCACCCAGAATTATGTTGCACGAAGCACAATTTCACATCATTCTGGGTCCATTTGTGCGAAAACAAGGTCCAGTCAGGCTGAAACGTTACAGGAAGGTAGAATCTATTGAGTTGTAAGTGATCTGAACGTTTCATGATGATAGCACTTTCCTAAGGGGGTCAAACCATGTCCCAGAGGTCACCGGATCTGTTTCAATTTAAAGAAGTTGTCCAGTTACACATTTGTGGGCTTATAACTTGGCTTCTGAATGTCCTAGAGAGATCAGGTTTGTTTTAGTGTACTCCAATCAACAGCCCCTACAACCACAAAAAGGAATGGAGTCATTAGCACTTATGGTTTTTAAATGGCACCCAGAATTATGTTGCACGAAGCACAATTTCACATCATTCTGGGTCCATTTGTGTGAAAACAAGGTCCAGTCAGGCTGAAACGTTACAAGAAGGTAGAATCTGTTGAGTTGTAAGTGATCTGAACGTTTCATGATGATCGCACATTCCTATAGGGGGTCAAACCATGTCCCAAAGGTCACCGGGCCTGGTGTCACTTTAAAGAAGTAGTCCAGTTAAACCTTTGTGGGCTTATAACTTGGCTTCTGAATATCCTAAAGAGGTCAGGTTTGTTTTAGAGTACTCCAATCAACAGCCCCCATTACCCCAAAAATGAATGGAGTCATTAGCACTTATGGTTTTTAAATGGCACCCAGAATTATGTTGCACAAAGCACAATTTCACATCATTCCGGGTTCATTTGTGTGAAAACAAGGTCCAATCAGGCTGAAACGTTACAGGATCGTAGAATCTATTGAGTTGTAAGTGATCTGAACGTTTCATGATGATCGCACTTTCCTAAGGGGTTCAAACCATGTCCCAAAAGTCACCGGATCTGGTGTCACTTTAAAGAAGTAGTCCAGTTACACATTTGTGGGCTTATAACTTGGCTTCTGAATGTCCTAGAGAGATCAGGTTTGTTTTAGTGTACTCCAATCAAAAGCCCCTACAACCACAAAAAAGAATGGAGTCATTAGCACTTATGGTTTGTAAATGGCACCCAGAATTATGTTGCACGAAGCACAATTTCACATCATTCTGGGTCCATTTGTGTGAAAACAAGGTCCAATCAGGCTGAAACGTTACAAGAAGGTAGAATCTATTGAGTTGTAAGTGATCTGAAAGTTTCATGATGATCGCACATGCCTAAGGGGGTCAAGTTATGTCCCAAAGGTCACCGGATCTGGTGTCACTTTAAAGAAGTAGTCCAGTTACACCTTTGTGGGCTTATAACTTGGCTTCTGAATGTCCTAGAGTGATCAGGTTTGTTTCAGAGTACTCCAATCAACAGCCCCTACAACCACAAAAAGGAATGGAGTCATTAGCACTTATGGTTTGTAAATGGCACCCAGAATTATGTTGCACGAAGCACAATTTCACATCATTCTGGGTTCATTTGTGTGAAAACAAGGTCCAATCAGGCTGAAACGTTACAAGAAGGTAGAATCTATTGAGTTGTAAGTGATCTGAACGTTTCATGATGATCGCACAATCCTACAGGGGGTCAAACCATGTCCCAAAGGTCACCGGGCCTGGTGCCACTTTAAAGAAGTTGTCCAGTTACACCTTTGTGGGCTTATAACTTGGCTTCTGAATGTCCTAGAGAGGTCAGGCTTGTTTTAGTGTACTTCAATAAACAGCCCCTACAACCACAAAAAGGAATGGAGTCATTAGCACTTATGGTTTTTAAATGGCACCCAGAATTATGTTGCACAAAGCACAATTTCACATCATTCTGGGTTCATTTGTGTGAAAACAAGGTCCAATCAGGCTGAAACGTTAAAGGAAGGTAGAATCTATTGAGTTGTAACTGATCTGAAAGTTTCATGATGATCGCACATTCCTATAGGGGGTCAAACCATGTCCCAAAGGTCACCGGGCCTGGTGTCACTTTAAAGAAGTAGTCCAGTTACACCTTTGTGGGCTTATAACTTGGCTTCTGAATGTCCTAGAGAGGTCAGGCTTGTTTTAGTGTACTCCAATCAACAGCCCCTACAACCACAAAAAGGAATGGAGTCATTAGCACTTATGGTTTGTAAATGGCACCCAGAATTATGTTGCACGAAGCACAATTTCACATCATTCTGGGTTCATTTGTGTGAAAACAAGGTCCAATCAGGCTGAAACGTTACAGATAGGTATAATCTATTGAGTTGTAAGTGATCTGAACGTTTCATGATGATAGCACTTTCCTAAGGGGGTCAAACCATGTCCCAAAGGTCACCGGATCGGTGTCAATTTAAAGAAGTAGTCCAGTTACACATTTGTGGGCTTATAACTTGGCTTCTGAATGTCCTAGAGTGATCAGGTTTGTTTCAGAGTACTCCAATCAACAGCCCCTACAACCACAAAAAGGAATGGAGTCATTAGCACTTATGGTTTGTAAATGGCACCCAGAATTATGTTGCACGAAGCACAATTTCACATCATTCTGGGTCCATTTGTGTGAAAACAAGGTCCATTCAGGCTGAAACGTTACAAGAAGGTAGAATCTATTGAGTTGTAAGTGATCTGAACGTTTCATGATGATAGCACTTTCCTAAGGGGGTCAAACCATGTCCCAAAGGTCACCGGATCGGTGTCAATTTAAAGAAGTAGTCCAGTTACACATTTGTGGGCTTATAACTTGGCTTCTGAATGTCCTGGAGTGATCAGGTTTGTTTCAGAGTACTCCAATCAACAGCCCCTACAACCACAAAAAGGAATGGAGTCATTAGCACTTATGGTTTGTAAATGGCACCCAGAATTATGTTGCACGAAGCACAATTTCACATCATTCTGGGTCCATTTGTGTGAAAACAAGGTCCAATCAGGCTGAAACGTTACAAGAAGGTAGAATCTATTGAGTTGTAAGTGATCTGAACGTTTCATGATGATCGCACATTCCTATAGGGGGTCAAACCATGTCCCAAAGGTCACCGGGCCTGGTGTCACTTTAAAGAAGTAGTCCAGTTACACATTTGTGGGCTTATAACTTGGCTTCTGAATATCCTAGAGAGATCAGGTTCAATTTAGAGTACTCCAATTAACAGCCCCCATTACCCCAAAAAGGAATGGAGTCTCTAGCACTTATGGTTTTTAAATGGCACCCAGAATTATGTTGCACGAATCACAATTTCACATCATTCTGGGTTCATTTGTGTGAAAACAAGGTCCAATCAGGCTGAAACGTTACAGGAAGGTAGAATCTATTGAGTTGTAAGTGATCTGAACGTTTCATGATGATAGCACTTTCCTAAGGGGGTCAAACCATGTCCCAAAGGTCACCGGATCGGTGTCAATTTAAAGAAGTAGTCCAGTTACACATTTGTGGGCTTATAACTTGGCTTCTGAATGTCCTAGAGTGATCAGGTTTTTTTCAGAGTACTCCAATCAACAGCCCCTACAACCACAAAAAGGAATGGAGTCATTAGCACTTATGGTTTGTAAATGGCACCCAGAATTATGTTGCACGAAGCACAATTTCACATCATTCTGGGTCCATTTGTGTGAAAACAAGGTCCATTCAGGCTGAAACGTTACAAGAAGGTAGAATCTATTGAGTTGTAAGTGATCTGAACGTTTCATGATGATAGCACTTTCCTAAGGGGGTCAAACCATGTCCCAAAGGTCACCGGATCGGTGTCAATTTAAAGAAGTAGTCCAGTTACACATTTGTGGGCTTATAACTTGGCTTCTGAATGTCCTAGAGTGATCAGGTTTGTTTCAGAGTACTCCAATCAACAACCCCTACAACCACAAAAAGGAATGGAGTCATTAGCACTTATGGTTTGTAAATGGCACCCAGAATTATGTTGCACGAAGCACAATTTCACATCATTCTGGGTCCATTTGTGTGAAAACAAGGTCCAATCAGGCTGAAACGTTACAAGAAGGTAGAATCTATTGAGTTGTAAGTGATCTGAACGTTTCATGATCATCGCACATTCCTATAGGGGGTCAAACCATGTCCCAAAGGTCACCGGGCCTGGTGTCACTTTAAAGAAGTAGTCCAGTTACACCTTTGTGGGCTTATAACTTGGCTTCTGAATATCCTAGAGAGGTCAGGTTCAATTTAGAGTACTCCAATTAACAGCCCCAATTACCCCAAAAAGGAATGGAGTCATTAGCACTTATGGTTTTTAAATGGCACCCAGAATTATGTTGCACGAAGCACAATTTCACATCATTCTGGGTTCATTTGTGTGAAAACAAGGTCCAATCAGGCTGAAACGTTACAGGAAGGTAGAATCTATTGAGTTGTAAGTTATCTGAACGTTTCATGATGATAGCACTTTCCTAAGGGGGTAAAACCATGTCCCAAAGGTCACCGGATCAGTGTCAAGTTAAAGAAGTAGCCCAGTTACACATTTGTGGGCTTATAACTTGGCTTCTGAATGTCCAAGAGAGATCAGGTTTGTTTTAGTGTACTCCAATCAACAGCCCCTACAACCACAAAAAGGAATGGAGTCATTAGCACTCATGGTTTGTAAATGGCACCCAGAATTATGTGGCACGAAGCACAATTTCACATCATTCTGGGTTCATTTGTGTGAAAACAAGGTCCAATCAGGCTGAAACGTTACAGGAAGGTAGAATCTATTGAGTTGTAAGTGATCTGAACGTTTCATGATGATAGCACTTTCCTAAGGAGGTAAAACCATGTCCCAAAGGTCACCGGATCGGTGTCAATTTAAAAAAGTAGTCCAGTTACACATTTGTGGGCTTATAACTTGGCTTCTGAATGTCCTAGAGAGATCAGGCTTGTTTTAGTGTACTCCAATCAACAGCCCCTACAACCACAAAAAGGAATGGAGTCATTAGCACTTATGGTTTTTAAATGGCACCCAGAATTATGTTGCACGAAGCACAATTTCACATCATTCTGGGTCCATTTGTGTGAAAACAAGGTCCAATCAGGCTGAAACGTTACAGGAAGGTAGAATCTATTGAGTTGTAAGTGATATGAACGTTTCATGATGATAGCACTTTCCTAAGGGGGTCAAACCATGTCCCAGAGGTCACCGGATCTGTTGTCAATTTAAAGAATTAGTCCAGTTACACCTTTGTGGGCTTATAACTTGGCTTCTGAATGTCCTAGACTGATCAGGTTTGTTTTAGTGTACTCCAATCAACAGCCCCTACAACCACAAAAAGGAATGGAGTCATTAGCACTTATGGTTTTTAAATGGCACCCAGAATTATGTTGCACGAAGCACAATTTCACATCATTCTGGGTCCATTTGTGTGAAAACAAGGTGCAGTCAGGCTGAAACGTTACAAGAAGGTAGAATCTGTTGAGTTGTAAGTGATCTGAACGTTTCATGATGATCGCACATTCCTATAGGGGGTCAAACCATGTCCCAAAGGTCACCGGGCCTGGTGTCACTTTAAAGAAGTAGTCCAGTTAAACCTTTGTGGGCTTATAACTTGGCTTCTGAATATCCTAAAGAGGTCAGGTTTGTTTTAGAGTACTCCAATCAACAGCCCCCATTACCCCAAAAAGGAATGGAGTCATTAGCACTTATGGTTTTTAAATGGCACCCAGAATTATGTTGCACGAAGCACAATTTCACATCATTCTGGGTCCATTTGTGTGAAAACAAGGTCCATTCAGGCTGAAACGTTACAAGAAGGTAGAATCTATTGAGTTGTAAGTGATCTGAACGTTTCATGATGATAGCACTTTCCTAAGGGGGTCAAACCATGTCCCAAAGGTCACCGGATCGGTGTCAATTTAAAGAAGTAGTCCAGTTACACATTTGTGGGCTTATAACTTGGCTTCTGAATGTCCTAGAGTGATCAGGTTTGTTTCAGAGTACTCCAATCAACAACCCCTACAACCACAAAAAGGAATGGAGTCATTAGCACTTATGGTTTGTAAATGGCACCCAGAATTATGTTGCACGAAGCACAATTTCACATCATTCTGGGTCCATTTGTGTGAAAACAAGGTCCAATCAGGCTGAAACGTTACAAGAAGGTAGAATCTATTGAGTTGTAAGTGATCTGAACGTTTCATGATGATCGCACATTCCTATAGGGGGTCAAACCATGTCCCAAAGGTCACCGGGCCTGGTGTCACTTTAAAGAAGTAGTCCAGTTACACCTTTGTGGGCTTATAACTTGGCTTCTGAATATCCTAGAGAGGTCAGGTTCAATTTAGAGTACTCCAATTAACAGCCCCAATTACCCCAAAAAGGAATGGAGTCATTAGCACTTATGGTTTTTAAATGGCACCCAGAATTATGTTGCACGAAGCACAATTTCACATCATTCTGGGTTCATTTGTGTGAAAACAAGGTCCAATCAGGCTGAAACGTTACAGGAAGGTAGAATCTATTGAGTTGTAAGTAATCTGAACGTTTCATGATGATAGCACTTTCCTAAGGGGGTAAAACCATGTCCCAAAGGTCACCGGATCGGTGTCAAGTTAAAGAAGTAGCCCAGTTACACATTTGTGGGCTTATAACTTGGCTTCTGAATGTCCTAGAGAGATCAGGTTTGTTTTAGTGTACTCCAATCAACAGCCCCTACAACCACAAAAAGGAATGGAGTCATTAGCACTCATGGTTTGTAAATGGCACCCAGAATTATGTGGCACGAAGCACAATTTCACATCATTCTGGGTTCATTTGTGTGAAAACAAGGTCCAATCAGGCTGAAACGTTACAGGAAGGTAGAATCTATTGAGTTGTAAGTGATCTGAACGTTTCATGATGATAGCACTTTCCTAAGGAGGTAAAACCATGTCCCAAAGGTCACCGGATCGGTGTCAATTTAAAAAAGTAGTCCAGTTACACATTTGTGGGCTTATAACTTGGCTTCTGAATGTCCTAGAGAGATCAGGCTTGTTTTAGTGTACTCCAATCAACAGCCCCTACAACCACAAAAAGGAATGGAGTCATTAGCACTTATGGTTTTTAAATGGCACCCAGAATTATGTTGCACGAAGCACAATTTCACATCATTCTCGGTCCATTTGTGTGAAAACAAGGTCCAATCAGGCTGAAACGTTACAGGAAGGTAGAATCTATTGAGTTGTAAGTGATATGAACGTTTCATGATGATAGCACTTTCCTAAGGGGGTCAAACCATGTCCCAGAGGTCACCGGATCTGTTGTCAATTTAAAGAATTAGTCCAGTTACACCTTTGTGGGCTTATAACTTGGCTTCTGAATGTCCTAGACTGATCAGGGTTGTTTTAGTGTACTCCAATCAACAGCCCCTACAACCACAAAAAGGAATGGAGTCATTAGCACTTATGGTTTTTAAATGGCACCCAGAATTATGTTGCACGAAGCACAATTTCACATCATTCTGGGTCCATTTGTGTGAAAACAAGGTCCAGTCAGGCTGAAACGTTACAGGAAGGTAGAATCTATTGAGTTGTAAGTGATCTGAACGTTTCATGATGATAGCACTTTCCTAAGGGGGTCAAACCATGTCCCAGAGGTCACCGGATCTGTTGTCAATTTAAAGAAGTAGTCCAGTTACACATTTGTGGGCTTATAACTTGGCTTCTGAATGTCCTAGAGAGATCAGGTTTGTTTTAGTGTACTCCAATCAACAGCCCCTACAACCACAAAAAGGAATGGAGTCATTAGCACTTATGGTTTTTAAATGGCACCCAGAATTATGTTGCACGAAGCACAATTTCACATCATTCTGGGTCCATTTGTGTGAAAACAAGGTCCAGTCAGGCTGAAACGTTACAATAAGGTAGAATCTGTTGAGTTGTAAGTGATCTGAACGTTTCATGATGATCGCACATTCCTATAGGGGGTCAAACCATGTCCCAAAGGTCACCGGGCCTGGTGTCACTTTAAAGAAGTAGTCCAGTTAAACCTTTGTGGGCTTATAACTTGGCTTCTGAATATCCTAAAGAGGTCAGGTTTGTTTTAGAGTACTCCAATCAACAGCCCCCATTACCCCAAAAAGGAATGGAGTCATTAGCACTTATGGTTTTTAAATGGCACCCAGAATTATGTTGCACAAAGCACAATTTCACATCATTCCGGGTTCATTTGTGTGAAAACAAGGTCCAATCAGGCTGAAACGTTACAGGATCGTAGAATCTATTGAGTTGTAAGTGATCTGAACGTTTCATGATGATCGCACTTTCATAAGGGGTTCAAACCATGTCCTAAAGGTCACCGGATCTGGTGTCACTTTAAAGAAGTAGTCCAGTTACATATTTGTGGGCTTATAACTTGGCTTCTGAATATCCTAGAGAGGTCAGGTTTGTTTTAGAGTACTCCAATTAACAGCCCCTATTACCTCAAAAAGAAATGGAGTCATTAGCACTTATGGTTTTTAAATGTCACCCAGAATTATGTTGCACAAAGCACAATTTCACATCATTCTGGGTCCATTTGTGTGAAAACAAGGTCCAATCAGGCTGAAACGTTTCAAGAAGGTAGAATCTATTGAGTTGTAAGTGATCTGAACGTTTCATGATGATCTCACATTCCTAAGTGGGTCAAACCATGTCCCAAAAGTCACCGGATCTGGTGTCACTTTAAAGAAGTAGTCCAGTTACACATTTGTGGGCTTATAACTTGGCTTCTGAATGTCCTAGAGAGATCAGGTTTGTTTTAGTGTACTCCAATCAAAAGCCCCTACAACCACAAAAAAGAATGGAGTCATTAGCACTTATGGTTTGTAAATGGCACCCAGAATTATGTTGCACGAAGCACAATTTCACATCATTCTGGGTCGATTTGTGTGAAAACAAGGTCCAATCAGGCTGAAATGTTACAAGAAGGTAGAATCTATTGAGTTGTAAGTGATATGAACGTTTCATGATGATCGCACATTCCTATAGGGGGTCAAACCATGTCCCAAAGGTCACCGGGCCTGGTGTCACTTTAAAGAAGTAGTCCAGTTACACCTTTGTGGGCTTATAACTTGGCTTCTGAATGTCCTAGAGAGATCAGGTTTGTTTTAGTGTACTCCAATCAACAGCCCCTACAACCACAAAAAGGAATGGAGTCATTAGCACTTATGGTTTGTAAATGGCACCCAGAATTATGTTGCACGAAGCACAATTTCACATCATTCTGGGTCCATTTGTGTGAAAACAAGGTCCAATCAGGCTGAAACGTTACAAGAAGGTAGAATCTATTGAGTTGTAAGTGATCTGAAAGTTTCATGATGATCGCACATTCCTAAGGGGGTCAAGTTATGTCCCAAAGGTCACCGGATCTGGTGTCACTTTAAAGAAGTAGTCCAGTTACACCTTTGTGGGCTTATAACTTGGCTTCTGAATGTCCTAGAGAGATCAGGTTTGTTTTGGTGTACTCATATCAACAGCCCCTACAACCACAAAAAGGAATGGAGTCATTAGCCCTTATGGTTTGTAAATGGCACCCAGAATTATGTTGCACGAAGCACAATTTCACATCATTCTGGGTCCATTTGTGTGAAAACAAGGTCCATTAAGGCTGAAACGTTACAAGAAGGTAGAATCTGTTGAGTTGTAAGTGATCTGAACGTTTCATGATGATCGCACATTCCTATAGGGGGTCAAACCATGTCCCAAAGGTATCCGGGCCTGGTGTCACTTTAAAGAAGTAGTCCAGTTACACCTTTGTGGGCTTATAACTTGGCTTCTGAATGTCCTAGAGAGGTCAGGCTTGTTTTAGTGTACTCCAATCAACAGCCCCTACAGCCACAAAAAGGAATGGAGTCATTGGCACTTATGGTTTGTAAATGGCACCCAGAATTATGTTAAACGAAGCACAATTTCACATCATTCTGGGTCCATTTGTGTGAAAACAAGGTCCAATCAGGCTGAAACATTACAGGAAGGTAGAATCTATTGAGTTGTAAGTGATCTGAACGTTTCATGATGATAGCACTTTCCTAAGGGGGTCAAACCATGTCCCAAAGGTCAGCGGGCCTGGTGTGACTTTAAAGAAGTAGTCCAGTTACACATTTGTGGGCTTATAACTTGGCTTCTGAATATCCTAGAGAGGTCAGGTTTAATTTAGAGTACTCCAATTAACAGCCCCCATTACCCCAAAAAGGAATTTAGTCATTAACACTTATGGTTTTTAAATGGCACCCAGAATTATGTTGCACGAAGCACAATTTCGCATCATTCTGGGTCCATTTGTGTGAAAACAAGGTCCAATCAGGCTGAAACGTTACAGGAAGGTAGAATCTATTGAGTTGTAAGTGATCTGAACGTTTCATGATGATAGCACTTTCCTAAGGGGGTCAAACCATGTCCCAAAGGTCACCGGATCGGTGTCAATTTAAAGAAGTAGTCCAGTTACACATTTGTGGGCTTATAACTTGGCTTCTGAATGTCCTAGAGTGATCAGGTTTGTTTCAGAGTACTCCAATCAACAGCCCCTACAACCACAAAAAGGAATGGAGTCATTAGCACTTATGGTTTGTAAATGGCACCCAGAATTATGTTGCACGAAGCACAATTTCACATCATTCTGGGTCCATTTGTGTGAAAACAAGGTCCATTCAGGCTGAAACGTTACAAGAATGTAGAATCTATTGAGTTGTAAGTGAACTGAACGTTTCATGATGATCGCACATTCCTATAGGGGGTCAAACCATGTCCCAAAGGTATCCGGGCCTGGTGTCACTTTAAAGAAGTAGTCCAGTTACACATTTGTGGGCTTATAACTTGGCTTCTGAATGTCCTAGAGAGATCAGGTTTGTTTTAGTGTACTCCAATCCTCAGCCCCTACAACCACAAAAAGGAATGGAGTCATTAGCACTCATGGTTTGTAAATGGCACCCAGAATTATGTGGCACGAAGCACAATTTCACATCATTCTGGGTTCATTTGTGTGAAAACAAGGTCCAATCAGGCTGAAACGTTACAGGAAGGTAGAATCTATTGAGTTGTAAGTGATCTGAACGTTTCATGATGATAGCACTTTCCTAAGGGGGTCAAACCATGTCCCAAAGGTCACCGGGCCTGGTGTCACTTTAAAGAAGTAGTCCAGTTACACATTTGTGGGCTTATAACTTGGCTTCTGAATATCCTAGAGAGGTCAGGTTTAATTTAGAGTACTCCAATTAACAGCCCCCATTACCCCAAAAAGGAATTTAGTCATTAACACTCATGGTTTTTAAATGGCACCCAGAATTATGTTGCACGAAGCACAATTTCACATCATTCTGGGTCCATTTGTTTGAAAACAAGGTCCAATCAGGCTGAAACGTTACAGGAAGGTAGAATCTATTGAGTTGTAAGTGATCTGAACGTTTCATGATGATAGCACTTTCCTAAGGGGGTCAAACCATGTCCCAAAGGTCACCGGATCGGTGTCAATTTAAAGAAGTAGTCCAGTTACACATTTGTGGGCTTATAACTTGGCTTCTGAATGTCCTAGAGTGATCAGGTTTGTTTCAGAGTACTCCAATCAACAGCCCCTACAACCACAAAAAGGAATGGAGTCATTAGCACTTATGGTTTGTAAATGGCACCCAGAATTATGTTGCACGAAGCACAATTTCACATCATTCTGGGTCCATTTGTGTGAAAACAAGGTCCATTCAGGCTGAAACGTTACAAGAAGGTAGAATCTATTGAGTTGTAAGTGATCTGAACGTTTCATGATGATCGCACATTCCTATAGGGGGTCAAACCATGTCCAAAAGGTCACCGGGCCTGGTGTCACTTTAAAGAAGTAGTCCAGTTACACCTTTGTGGGCTTATAACTTGGCTTCTGAATGTCCTAGAGAGGTCAGGCTTGTTTTAGTGTACTCCAATCAACAGCCCCTACAGCCACAAAAAGGAATGGAGTCAAAAGCACTTATGGTTTGTAAATGGCACCCAGAATTATGTTGCACGAAGCACAATTTCACATCATTCTGGGTCCATTTGTGTGAAAACAAGGTCCAATCAGGCTGAAACGTTAGAAGAAGGTAGAATCTATTGAGTTGTAAGTGATCTGAACGTTTCATGATGATCGCACATTCCTAAGGGGGTCAAACCATGTCCCAAAGGTCACCGGGCCTGGTGTCACTTTAAAGAAGTAGTCCAGTTACAACTTTGTGGGCTTATAACTTGGCTTCTGAATATCCTAGAGAGGTCAGTTTTAATTTAGAGTACTCCAATTAACAGCCCCCATTACCCCAAAAAGGAATGGAGTCATTAGCACTTATGGTTTTTAAATGGCACCCAGAATTATGTTGCACGAAGCACAATTTCACATCATTCTGGGTTCATTTGTGTTAAAACAAGGTCCAATCAGGCTGAAACGTTACAGGAAGGTAGAATCTATTGAGTTGTAAGTGATCTGAACGTTTCATGATGATAGCACTTTCCTAAGGGGGTAAAACCATGTCCCAAAGGTCACCGGATCGGTGTCAATTTAAATAAGTAGTCCAGTTACACATTTGTGGGCTTATAACTTGGCTTCTGAATGTCCTAGAGAGATCAGGTTTGTTTTAGTGTACTCCAATCAACAGCCCCTACAACCAAAAAAAGGAATTGAGTCATTAGCACTCATGGTTTGTAAATGGCACCCAGAATTATGTGGCACGAAGCACAATTTCACATCATTCTGGGTTCATTTGTGTGAAAACAAGGTCCAATCAGGCTGAAACGTTACAGGAAGGTAGATTCTATTGAGTTGTAAGTGATCTGAACGTTTCATGATGATCGCACTTTCCTAAGGAGGTAAAACCATGTCCCAAAGGTCACCGGATCGGTGTAAATTTAAAAAAGTAGTCCAGTTACACATTTGTGGGCTTATAACTTGGCTTCTGAATGTCCTAGAGAGATCAGGTTTGTTTTAGTGTACTCCAATCAACAGCCCCTACAGCCACAAAAAGGAATGGAGTCAAAAGCACTTATGGTTTGTAAATGGCACCCAGAATTATGTTGCACGAAGCACAATTTCACATCATTCTGGGTCCATTTGTGTGAAAACAAGGTCCAATCAGGCTGAAACGTTAGCAGAAGGTAGAATCTATTGAGTTGTAAGTGATCTGAACGTTTCATGATGATCGCACATTCCTAAGGGGGTCAAACCATGTCCCAAAGGTCACCGGGCCTGGTGTCACTTTAAAGAAGTAGTCCAGTTACACCTTTGTGGGCTTATAACTTGGCTTCTGAATGTCCTAGAGAGATCAGGTTTGTTTTAGTGTACTCCAATCAACAGCCCCTACAACCACAAAAAGGAATGGAGTCATTAGCACTTATGGTTTGTAAATGGCACCCAGAATTATGTTGCACGAAGCACAATTTCACATCATTCTGGGTCCATTTGTGTGAAAACAAGGTCCAATCAGGCTGAAACGTTACAAGAAGGTAGAATCTATTGAGTTGTAAGTGATCTGAAAGTTTCATGATGATCGCACATTCCTAAGGGGGTCAAGTTATGTCCCAAAGGTCACCGGATCTGGTGTCACTTTAAAGAAGTAGTCCAGTTACACCTTTGTGGGCTTATAACTTGGCTTCTGAATGTCCTAGAGAGATCAGGTTTGTTTTGGTGTACTCATATCAACAGCCCCTACAACCACAAAAAGGAATGGAGTCATTAGCCCTTATGGTTTGTAAATGGCACCCAGAATTATGTTGCACGAAGCACAATTTCACATCATTCTGGGTCCATTTGTGTGAAAACAAGGTCCATTAAGGCTGAAACGTTACAAGAAGGTAGAATCTGTTGAGTTGTAAGTGATCTGAACGTTTCATGATGATCGCACATTCCTATAGGGGGTCAAACCATGTCCCAAAGGTATCCGGGCCTGGTGTCACTTTAAAGAAGTAGTCCAGTTACACCTTTGTGGGCTTATAACTTGGCTTCTGAATGTCCTAGAGAGGTCAGGCTTGTTTTAGTGTACTCCAATCAACAGCCCCTACAGCCACAAAAAGGAATGGAGTCATTGGCACTTATGGTTTGTAAATGGCACCCAGAATTATGTTAAACGAAGCACAATTTCACATCATTCTGGGTCCATTTGTGTGAAAACAAGGTCCAATCAGGCTGAAACATTACAGGAAGGTAGAATCTATTGAGTTGTAAGTGATCTGAACGTTTCATGATGATAGCACTTTCCTAAGGGGGTCAAACCATGTCCCAAAGGTCAGCGGGCCTGGTGTCACTTTAAAGAAGTAGTCCAGTTACACATTTGTGGGCTTATAACTTGGCTTCTGAATATCCTAGAGAGGTCAGGTTTAATTTAGAGTACTCCAATTAACAGCCCCCATTACCCCAAAAAGGAATTTAGTCATTAACACTTATGGTTTTTAAATGGCACCCAGAATTATGTTGCACGAAGCACAATTTCGCATCATTCTGGGTCCATTTGTGTGAAAACAAGGTCCAATCAGGCTGAAACGTTACAGGAAGGTAGAATCTATTGAGTTGTAAGTGATCTGAACGTTTCATGATGATAGCACTTTCCTAAGGGGGTCAAACCATGTCCCAAAGGTCACCGGATCGGTGTCAATTTAAAGAAGTAGTCCAGTTACACATTTGTGGGCTTATAACTTGGCTTCTGAATGTCCTAGAGTGATCAGGTTTGTTTCAGAGTACTCCAATCAACAGCCCCTACAACCACAAAAAGGAATGGAGTCATTAGCACTTATGGTTTGTAAATGGCACCCAGAATTATGTTGCACGAAGCACAATTTCACATCATTCTGGGTCCATTTGTGTGAAAACAAGGTCCATTCAGGCTGAAACGTTACAAGAAGGTAGAATCTATTGAGTTGTAAGTGATCTGAACGTTTCATGATGATCGCACATTCCTATAGGGGGTCAAACCATGTCCAAAAGGTCACCGGGCCTGGTGTCACTTTAAAGAAGTAGTCCAGTTACACCTTTGTGGGCTTATAACTTGGCTTCTGAATGTCCTAGAGAGGTCAGGCTTGTTTTAGTGTACTCCAATCAACAGCCCCTACAGCCACAAAAAGGAATGGAGTCAAAAGCACTTATGGTTTGTAAATGGCACCCAGAATTATGTTGCACGAAGCACAATTTCACATCATTCTGGGTCCATTTGTGTGAAAACAAGGTCCAATCAGGCTGAAACGTTAGAAGAAGGTAGAATCTATTGAGTTGTAAGTGATCTGAACGTTTCATGATGATCGCACATTCCTAAGGGGGTCAAACCATGTCCCAAAGGTCACCGGGCCTGGTGTCACTTTAAAGAAGTAGTCCAGTTACAACTTTGTGGGCTTATAACTTGGCTTCTGAATATCCTAGAGAGGTCAGTTTTAATTTAGAGTACTCCAATTAACAGCCCCCATTACCCCAAAAAGGAATGGAGTCATTAGCACTTATGGTTTTTAAATGGCACCCAGAATTATGTTGCACGAAGCACAATTTCACATCATTCTGGGTTCATTTGTGTTAAAACAAGGTCCAATCAGGCTGAAACGTTACAGGAAGGTAGAATCTATTGAGTTGTAAGTGATCTGAACGTTTCATGATGATAGCACTTTCCTAAGGGGGTAAAACCATGTCCCAAAGGTCACCGGATCGGTGTCAATTTAAATAAGTAGTCCAGTTACACATTTGTGGGCTTATAACTTGGCTTCTGAATGTCCTAGAGAGATCAGGTTTGTTTTAGTGTACTCCAATCAACAGCCCCTACAACCAAAAAAAGGAATTGAGTCATTAGCACTCATGGTTTGTAAATGGCACCCAGAATTATGTGGCACGAAGCACAATTTCACATCATTCTGGGTTCATTTGTGTGAAAACAAGGTCCAATCAGGCTGAAACGTTACAGGAAGGTAGATTCTATTGAGTTGTAAGTGATCTGAACGTTTCATGATGATCGCACTTTCCTAAGGAGGTAAAACCATGTCCCAAAGGTCACCGGATCGGTGTAAATTTAAAAAAGTAGTCCAGTTACACATTTGTGGGCTTATAACTTGGCTTCTGAATGTCCTAGAGAGATCAGGTTTGTTTTAGTGTACTCCAATCAACAGCCCCTACAGCCACAAAAAGGAATGGAGTCAAAAGCACTTATGGTTTGTAAATGGCACCCAGAATTATGTTGCACGAAGCACAATTTCACATCATTCTGGGTCCATTTGTGTGAAAACAAGGTCCAATCAGGCTGAAACGTTAGAAGAAGGTAGAATCTATTGAGTTGTAAGTGATCTGAACGTTTCATGATGATCGCACATTCCTAAGGGGGTCAAACCATGTCCCAAAGGTCACCGGGCCTGGTGTCACTTTAAAGAAGTAGTCCAGTTACAACTTTGTGGGCTTATAACTTGGCTTCTGAATATCCTAGAGAGGTCAGTTTTAATTTAGAGTACTCCAATTAACAGCCCCCATTACCCCAAAAAGGAATGGAGTCATTAGCACTTATGGTTTTTAAATGGCACCCAGAATTATGTTGCACGAAGCACAATTTCACATCATTCTGGGTTCATTTGTGTTAAAACAAGGTCCAATCAGGCTGAAACGTTACAGGAAGGTAGAATCTATTGAGTTGTAAGTGATCTGAACGTTTCATGATGATAGCACTTTCCTAAGGGGGTAAAACCATGTCCCAAAGGTCACCGGATCGGTGTCAATTTAAATAAGTAGTCCAGTTACACATTTGTGGGCTTATAACTTGGCTTCTGAATGTCCTAGAGAGATCAGGTTTGTTTTAGTGTACTCCAATCAACAGCCCCTACAACCAAAAAAAGGAATTGAGTCATTAGCACTCATGGTTTGTAAATGGCACCCAGAATTATGTGGCACGAAGCACAATTTCACATCATTCTGGGTTCATTTGTGTGAAAACAAGGTCCAATCAGGCTGAAACGTTACAGGAAGGTAGAATCTATTGAGTTGTAAGTGATCTGAACGTTTCATGATGATCGCACTTTCCTAAGGAGGTAAAACCATGTCCCAAAGGTCACCGGATCGGTGTAAATTTAAAAAAGTAGTCCAGTTACACATTTGTGGGCTTATAACTTGGCTTCTGAATGTCCTAGAGAGATCAGGTTTGTTTTAGTGTACTCCAATCAACAGCCCCTACAACCACAAAAAGGAATGGAGTTATTAGCACTTATGGTTTTTAAATGGCACCCAGAATTATGTTGCACGAAGCACAATTTCACATCATTCTGGGTCCATTTGTGTGAAAACAAGGTCCAATCAGGCTGAAACGTTACAAGAAGGTAGAATCTATTTAGTAAAAAGTGATCTGAACGTTTCATGATGATAGCACTTTCCTAAGGGGGTCAAACCATGTCCCAGAGGTCACCGGATCTGTTGTCAATTTAAAGAAGTAGTCCAGTTACACATTTGTGGGCTTATAACTTGGCTTCTCAATGTCCTAGAGAGATCAGGTTTGTTTTAGTGTACTCCAATCAACAGCCCCTACAACCACAAAAAGGAATGGAGTCATTAGCACTTATGGTTTTTAAATGGCACCCAGAATTATGTTGCACGAAGCACAATTTCACATCATTCTGGGTCCATTTGTGTGAAAACAAGGTCCAGTCAGGCTGAAACGTTACAAGAAGGTAGAATCTGTTGAGTTGTAAGTGATCTGAACGTTTCATGATGATCGCACATTCCTATAGGGGGTCAAACCATGTCCCAAAGGTCACCGGGCCTGGTGTCACTTTAAAGAAGTAGTCCAGTTAAACCTTTGTGGGCTTATAACTTGGCTTCTGAATATCCTAAAGAGGTCAGGTATGTTTTAGAGTACTCCAATTAACAGCCCCCATTACCCCAAAAAGGAATGGAGTCGTTAGCACTTATGGTTTTTAAATGGCACCCAGAATTATGTTGCACAAAGCACAATTTCACATCATTCTGGGTTCATTTGTGTGAAAACAAGGTCCAATCAGGCTGAAACGTTACAGGATGGTAGAATCTATTGAGTTGTAAGTGATCTGAACGTTTCATGATGATCGCACTTTCCTAAGGGGGTCAAACCATGTCCTAAAGGTCACCGGATCTGGTGTCACTTTAAAGAAGTAGTCCAGTTACACATTTGTGGGCTTATAACTTGGCTTCTGAATATCCTAGAGAGGTCAGGTTTGTTTTAGAGTACTCCAATTAACAGCCCCTATTACCTCAAAAAGAAATGGAGTCATTAGCACTTATGGTTTTTAAATGGCACCCAGAATTATGTTGCACGAAGCACAATTTCACATCATTCTGGGTCCATTTGTGTGAAAACAAGGTCCAATCAGGCTGAAACGTTACAAGAAGGTAGAATCTATTGAGTTGTAAGTGATCTGAAAGTTTCATGATGATCGCACATTCCTAAGGGGTCAAATTATGCCCCAAAGGTCACCGGATCTGGTGTCACTTTAAAGAAGTAGTCCAGTTACATCTTTGTGGGCTCATAACTTGGCTTCTGAATGTCCTAGAGAGATCAGGTTTGTTTTGGTGTACTCCAATCAACAGCCCCTACAACCACAAAAAGGAATGGAGTCATTAGCACTTATGGTTTGTAAATGGCACCCAGAATTATGTTGCACGAAGCACAATTTCACATCATTCTGGGTCCATTTGTGTGAAAACAAGGTCCATTAAGGCTGAAACGTTACAAGAAGGTAGAATCTATTGAGTTGTAAGTGATCTGAATGTTTCATGATGATAGCACTTTCCTAAGGGGGTCAAACCATGTCCCAAAGGTCACCGGGCCTGGTGTCACTTTAAAGAATTAGTCCAGTTACACATTTGTGGGCTTATCACTTGGCTTCTGAATATCCTAGAGAGGTCAGGTTTAATTTAGAGTACTCCAATTAACAGCCCCCATTACCCCAAAAAGGAATTTAGTAATTAGCACTTATGGTTTTTAAATGGCACCCAGAATTATGTTGCACGAAGCACAATTTCACATCATTCTGGGTTCATTTGTGTGAAAACAAGGTCCAATCAGGCTGAAACGTTACAGGAAGGTAGAATCTATTGAGTTGTAAGTGATCTGAACGTTTCATGATGATAGCACTTTCCTAAGGGGGTAAAACCATGTCCCAAAGGTCACCGGATCAGTGTCAATTTAAAGAAGTAGTCCAGTTACACATTTGTGGGCTTATAACTTGGCTTCTGAATGTCCTAGAGAGATCAGGTTTGTTTTAGTGTACTCCAATCAACAGCCCCTACAACCACAAAAAGGAATGGAGTCATTAGCACTTATGGTTTGTAAATGGCACCCAGAATTATGTGGCACGAAGCACAATTTCACATCATTCTGGGTTCATTTGTGTGAAAACAAGGTCCAATCAGGCTGAAACGTTACAGGAAGTTAGAATCTTTTGAGTTGTAAGTGATTTGAACGTTTCATGATGATAGCACTTTCCTAAGGAGGTAAAACCATGTCCCAAAGGTCACCGGATCGGTGTCAATTTCAAAAAGTAGTCCAGTTACACATTTGTGGGCTTATAACTTGGCTTCTGAATGTCCTAGAGAGATCAGGTTTGTTTTAGTGTACTCCAATCAACAGCCCCTAAAACCACAAAAAGGAATGGAGTCATTAGCACTTATGGCTTTTAAATGGCACCCAGAATTATGTTGCACGAAGCACAATTTCACATCATTCTGGGTTCATATGTGTGAAAACAAGGTCCAATCAGGCTGAAACGTTACTGGAAGGTAGAATCTATTGAGTTGTAAGTGATCTGAACGTTTCATGACGATAGCACATTCCTAAGGGGGTCAAACCATGTCCCAAAGGTCACCGGGCCTGGTACCACTTTAAAGAAGTAGTCCAGTTACACCTTTGTGGGCTTATAACTTGGCTTCTGAATGTCCTAGACAGGTCAGGCTTGTTTTAGTGTACTTCAATAAACAGCCCCTACAACCACAAAAAGGAATGGAGTCATTAGCACTTATGGTTTTTAAATGGCACCCAGAATTATGTTGCACGAAGCACAATTTCACATCATTCTGGGTTCATATGTGTGAAAACAAGGTCCAATCAGGCTGAAACGTTACTGGAAGGTAGAATCTATTGAGTTGTAAGTGATCTGAACGTTTCATGATGATAGCACTTTCCTAAGGAGGTAAAACCATGTCCCAAAGGTCACCGGATCGGTGTCAATTTCAAAAAGTAGTCCAGTTACACATTTGTGGGCTTATAACTTGGCTTCAGAATGTCCTAGAGAGATCAGGTTTGTTTTAGTGTACTCCAATCAACAGCCCCTACAACCACAAAAAGGAATGGAGTCATTAGCACTTATGGTTTTTAAATGGCACCCAGAATTATGTTGCACGAAGCACAATTTCACATCATTCTGGGTCACTCTGTGTGAAAACAAGGTCCAATCAGGCTGAAACGTTACAGGAAGGTAGAATCTATTGAGTTGTAAGTGATCTGAACGTTTCATGATGATGGCACTTTCCTAAGTGGGTCAAACCATGTCCCAGAGGTCACCGGATCTGTTGTCAATTCAAAGAAGTAGTCCAGTTACACATTTGTGGGCTTATAACTTGGCTTCTGAATGTCCTAGAGAGATCAGGTTTGTTTTAGTGTACTCCAATCAACAGCCCCTACAACCACAAAAAGGAATGGAGTCATTAGCACTTATGGATTTTAAATGGCACCCAGAATTATGTTGCACGAAGCACAATTTCACATCATTCTGGGTCCATTTGTGTGAAAACAAGGTCCAGTCAGGCTGAAACGTTACAAGAAGGTAGAATTTGTTGAGTTGTAAGTGATCTGAACGTTTCATGATGATCGCACATTCCTATAGGGGGTCAAACCATGTCCCAAAGGTCACCGGGCCTGGTGTCACTTTAAAGAAGTAGTCCAGTTAAACCTTTGTGGGCTTATAACTTGGCTTCTGAATATCCTAGAGAGGTCAGGTTTGTTTTAGAGTACTCCAATTAACAGCCCCTATTACCTCAAAAAGAAATGGAGTCATTAGCACTTATGGTTTTTAAATGGCACCCAGAATTATGTTGCACAAAGCACAATTTCACATCATTCTGGGTTCATTTGTGTGAAAACAAGGTCCAATCAGGCTGAAACGTTACAGGTTGGTAGAATCTATTGAGTTGTAAGTGATCTGAACGTTTCATGATGATCGCACTTTCCTAAGGGGGTCAAACCATGTCCTAAAGGTCACCGGATCTGGTGTCACTTTAAAGAAGTAGTCCAGTTACACATTTGTGGGCTTATAACTTGGCTTCTGAATATCCTAGAGAGGTCAGGTTTGTTTTAGAGTACTCCAATTAACAGCCCCTATTACCTCAAAAAGAAATGGAGTCATTAGCACTTATGGTTTTTAAATGGCACCCAGAATTATGTTGCACGAAGCACAATTTCACATCATTCTGGGTCCATTTGTGTGAAAACAAGGTCCAATCAGGCTGAAACGTTTCAAGATGGTAGAATCTATTGAGTTGTAAGTGATCTGAACGTTTCATGATGATCGCACATTCCTAAGTGGGTCAAACCATGTCCCAAAAGTCACCGGATCTGGTGTCACTTTAAAGAAGTAGTCCAGTTACACATTTGTGGGCTTATAACTTGGCTTCTGAATGTCCTAGAGAGATCAGGTTTGTTTTAGTGTACTCCAATCAACAGCCCCCACAACCACAAAAAAGAATGGAGTCATTAGCACTTATGGTTTGTAAATGGCACCCAGAATTATGTTGCACGAAGCACACTTTCACATCATTCTTGGTCGATTTGTGTGAAAACAAGGTCCAATCAGGCTGAAACGTTACAAGAAGGTAGAATCTATTGAGTTGTAAGTGATATGAACGTTTCATGATGATCGCACATTCCTATAGGGGGTCAAACCATGTCCCAAAGGTCACCGGGCCTGGTGTCACTTTAAAGAAGTAGTCCAGTTACACCTTTGTGGGCTTATAATTTGGCTTCTGAATGTCCTAGAGAGGTCAGGCTTGTTTTAGTGTACTCCAATCAACAGCCCCTACAGCCACAAAAAGGAATGGAGTCATTAGCACTTATGGTTTTTAAATGGCACCCAGAATTATGTTGCACGAAGCACAATTCCACATCATTCTGGGTTCATTTGTGTGAAAACAAGGTCCATTAAGGCTGAAACGTTACAAGAGGGTAGAATCTATTGAGTTGTAAGTGATCTGAATGTTTCATGATGATCGCACATTCCTATAGGGGGTCAAACCATGTCCCAAAGGTCACCGGGCCTGGTGTCACTTTAAAGAAGTAGTCCAGTTACACCTTTGTGGGCTTATAACTTGGCTTCTGAATATCCTAGAGAGGTCAGGTTTGTTTTAGAGTACTCCATTCAACAGCCCCCATTACCCCAAAAAGGAATGGAGTCATTAGCACTTATGGTTTTCAAATGGCACCCAGAATTATGTTGCACGAAGCACAATTTCACATAATTCTGGGTTCATTTGTGTGAAAACAAGGTCCAGTCAGGCTGAAACGTTACAGGAAGGTAGAATCTATTGAGTTGTAAGTGATCTGAACGTTTCATGATGATAGCACTTTCCTAAGGGGGTCAAACGATGTCCCAAAGGTCACCGGGCCTGGTGTCACTTTAAAGAAGTAGTCCAGTTACACCTTTGTGGGCTTATAACTTGGCTTCTGAATGTCCTAGAGAGGTCAGGCTTGTTTTAGTGTACTCCAATCAACAGCCCCTACAGCCACAAAAAGGAATGGAGTCATTAGCACTTATGGTTTTTAAATGGCACCCAGAATTATGTTGCACGAAGCACAATTTCACATCATTCTGGTTCCATTTGTGTGAAAACAAGGTCCAATCAGGCTGAAACGTTACAAGAAGGTAGAATCTATTGAGTTGTAAGTGATCTTAACGTTTCATGATGATAGCACATCCCTGTAGGGGGTCAAACCATGTCCCAAAGGTCACCGGGCCTGGTGTCACTTTAAAGAAGTAGTCCAGTTTCACATTTGTGGGCTTATAACTTGGCTTCTGAATGTCCTAGAGAGGTCAGGTTTGTTTTAGTGTACTCCAATCAACAGCCCCTACAACCACAAAAATGAATGGAGTCATTAGCACTTATGGTTTGTAAATGGCACCCAGAATTATGTTGCACGAAGCACAATTTCACATCATTCTGGGTCCATTTGTGTGAAAACAAGGTCCATTCAGGCTGAAACGTTACAAGAAGGTAGAATCTATTGAGTTGTAAGTGATCTGAACGTTTCATGATGATCGCACATTCCTATAGGGGGTCAAACCATGTCCCAAAGGTCACCGGGCCTGGTGTCACTTTAAAGAAGTAGTCCAGTTACACCTTTGTGGGCTTATAACTTGGCTTCTGAATATCCTAGAGAGGTCAGGTTTAATTTAGAGTACTCCAATTAACAGCCCCCATTACCCCAAAAAGGAATGGAGTCATTAGCACTTATGGTTTTTAAATGGCACCCAGAATTATGTTGCACGAAGCACAATTTCACATCATTCTGGGTTCATTTGTGTGAAAACAAGGTCCAATCAGGCTGAAACGTTACAGGAAGGTAGAATCTATTGAGTTGTAAGTGATCTGAACGTTTCATGATGATAGCACTTTCCTAAGGGGGTAAAACCATGTCCCAAAGGTCACCTGATCGGTGTCAATTTAAAAAAGTAGTCCAGTTACACATTTGTGGGCTTATAACTTGGCTTCTGAATGTCCTAGAGAGATCAGGTTTGTTTTAGTGTACTCCAATCAACAGCCCCTACAACCACAAAAAGGAATGGAGTCATTAGCACTTATGGTTTTTAAATGGCACCAAGAATTATGTTGCACGAAGCACAATTTCACATCATTCTGGGTCCATTTGTGTGAAAACAAGGTCCAATCAGGCTGAAACGTTACAGGAAGGTAGAATCTATTGAGTTGTAAGTGATCTGAACGTTTCATGATGATAGCACTTTCCTAAGGGGGTCAAACCATGTCCCAAAGGTCACCAGGCCTGGTGTCACTTTAAAGAAGTAGTCCAGTTAAACCTTTCTTATAACTTGGCTTCTGAATATCCTAAAGAGGTCAGGTTTGTTTTAGAGTACTCCAATTAACAGCCCCCATTACCCCAAAAAGGAATGGAGTCATTAGCACTTATGGTTTTTAAATGGCACCCAGAATTATGTTGCACAAAGCACAATTTCACATCATTCTGGGTTCATTTGTGTGAAAACAAGGTCCAATCAGGCTGAAATGTTACAGGATGGTAGAATCTATTGAGTTGTAAGTGGTCTGAACGTTTCATGATGATCGCACTTTCCTAAGGGGGTCAAACCATGTCCTAAAGGTCACCGGATCTGGTGTCACTTTAAAGAAGTAGTCCAGTTACACATTTGTGGGCTTATAACTTGGCTTCTGAATATCCTAGAGAGGTCAGGTTTGTTTTAGAGTACTCCAATTAACAGCCCCTATTACCTCAAAAAGAAATGGAGTCATTAGCACTTATGGTTTTTAAATGGCACCCAGAATTATGTTGCACGAAGCACAATTTCACATCATTCTGGGTCCATTTGTGTGAAAACAAGGTCCAATAAGGCTGAAACGTTTCAAGAAGGTAGAATCTATTGAGTTGTAAGTGATCTGAACGTTTCATGATGATCGCACATTCCTAAGTGGGTCAAACCATGTCCCAAAAGTCACCGGATCTGGTGTCACTTTAAAGAAGTAGTCCAGTTACACATTTGTGGGCTTATAACTTGGCTTCTGAATGTCCTAGAGAGATCAGGTTTGTTTTAATGTACTCCAATCAACAGCCCCTACAACCACAAAAAGGAATGGAGTCATTAGCACTTATGGTTTGTAAATGGCACCCAGAATTATGTTGCACGAAGCACAATTTCACATCATTCTGGGTCCATTTGTGTGAAAACAAGGTCCAATCAGGCTGAAACGTTACAAGAAGGTAGAATCTATTGAGTTTTAAGTGATCTGAAAGTTTCATGATGATCGCACATTCCTAAGGGGGTCAAATTATGTCCCAAAGGTCACCGGATCTGGTGTCACTTTAAAGAAGTAGTCCAGTTTCACATTTGTGGGCTTATAACTTGGCTTCTGAATGTCCTAGAGAGGTCAGGTTTGTTTTAGTGTACTCCAATCAACAGCCCCTACAACCACAAAAATGAATGGAGTCATTAGCACTTATGGTTTTTAAATGGCACCCAGAATTATGTTGCACGAAGCACAATTTCACATCATTCTGGGTTCATTTGTGTGAAAACAAGGTCCAATCAGGCTGAAACGTTACAAGAAGGTAGAATCTATTGAGTTGTAAGTGATCTGAACGTTTCATGATGATCGCACATTCCTATAGGGGGTCAAACCATGTCCCAAAGGTCACCGGGCCTGGTGTCACTTTAAAGATGTAGTCCAGTTACACCTTTGTGGGCTTATAACTTGGCTTCTGAATATCCTAGAGAGGTCAGGTTTGTTTTAGAGTACTCCATTTAACAGCCCCCATTACCCCAAAAAGGAATGGAGTCATTAGCACTTATGGTTTTCAAATGGTACCCAGAATTATGTTGCACGAAGCACAATTTCACATCATTCTGGGTTCATTTGTGTGAAAACAAGGTCCAATCAGGCTGAAACGTTACAAGAAGGTAGAATCTATTGAGTTGTAAGTGATCTGAACGTTTCATGATGATCGCACATTCCTATAGGGGGTCAAACCATGTCCCAAAGGTCACCGGGCCTGGTGTCACTTTAAAGAAGTAGTCCAGTTACAACTTTGTGGGCTTATAACTTGGCTTCTGAATATCCTAGAGAGGTCAGTTTTAATTTAGAGTACTCCAATTAACAGCCCCCATTACCCCAAAAAGGAATGGAGTCATTAGCACTTATGGTTTTTAAATGGCACCCAGAATTATGTTGCACGAAGCACAATTTCACATCATTCTGGGTTCATTTGTGTTAAAACAAGGTCCAATCAGGCTGAAACGTTACAGGAAGGTAGAATCTATTGAGTTGTAAGTGATCTGAACGTTTCATGATGATAGCACTTTCCTAAGGGGGTAAAACCATGTCCCAAAGGTCACCGGATCGGTGTCAATTTAAATAAGTAGTCCAGTTACACATTTGTGGGCTTATAACTTGGCTTCTGAATGTCCTAGAGAGATCAGGTTTGTTTTAGTGTACTCCAATCAACAGCCCCTACAACCAAAAAAAGGAATTGAGTCATTAGCACTCATGGTTTGTAAATGGCACCCAGAATTATGTGGCACGAAGCACAATTTCACATCATTCTGGGTTCATTTGTGTGAAAACAAGGTCCAATCAGGCTGAAACGTTACAGGAAGGTAGAATCTATTGAGTTGTAAGTGATCTGAACGTTTCATGATGATCGCACTTTCCTAAGGAGGTAAAACCATGTCCCAAAGGTCACCGGATCGGTGTAAATTTAAAAAAGTAGTCCAGTTACACATTTGTGGGCTTATAACTTGGCTTCTGAATGTCCTAGAGAGATCAGGTTTGTTTTAGTGTACTCCAATCAACAGCCCCTACAACCACAAAAAGGAATGGAGTTATTAGCACTTATGGTTTTTAAATGGCACCCAGAATTATGTTGCACGAAGCACAATTTCACATCATTCTGGGTCCATTTGTGTGAAAACAAGGTCCAATCAGGCTGAAACGTTACAAGAAGGTAGAATCTATTTAGTAAAAAGTGATCTGAACGTTTCATGATGATAGCACTTTCCTAAGGGGGTCAAACCATGTCCCAGAGGTCACCGGATCTGTTGTCAATTTAAAGAAGTAGTCCAGTTACACATTTGTGGGCTTATAACTTGGCTTCTCAATGTCCTAGAGAGATCAGGTTTGTTTTAGTGTACTCCAATCAACAGCCCCTACAACCACAAAAAGGAATGGAGTCATTAGCACTTATGGTTTTTAAATGGCACCCAGAATTATGTTGCACGAAGCACAATTTCACATCATTCTGGGTCCATTTGTGTGAAAACAAGGTCCAGTCAGGCTGAAACGTTACAAGAAGGTAGAATCTGTTGAGTTGTAAGTGATCTGAACGTTTCATGATGATCGCACATTCCTATAGGGGGTCAAACCATGTCCCAAAGGTCACCGGGCCTGGTGTCACTTTAAAGAAGTAGTCCAGTTAAACCTTTGTGGGCTTATAACTTGGCTTCTGAATATCCTAAAGAGGTCAGGTATGTTTTAGAGTACTCCAATTAACAGCCCCCATTACCCCAAAAAGGAATGGAGTCGTTAGCACTTATGGTTTTTAAATGGCACCCAGAATTATGTTGCACAAAGCACAATTTCACATCATTCTGGGTTCATTTGTGTGAAAACAAGGTCCAATCAGGCTGAAACGTTACAGGATGGTAGAATCTATTGAGTTGTAAGTGATCTGAACGTTTCATGATGATCGCACTTTCCTAAGGGGGTCAAACCATGTCCTAAAGGTCACCGGATCTGGTGTCACTTTAAAGAAGTAGTCCAGTTACACATTTGTGGGCTTATAACTTGGCTTCTGAATATCCTAGAGAGGTCAGGTTTGTTTTAGAGTACTCCAATTAACAGCCCCTATTACCTCAAAAAGAAATGGAGTCATTAGCACTTATGGTTTTTAAATGGCACCCAGAATTATGTTGCACGAAGCACAATTTCACATCATTCTGGGTCCATTTGTGTGAAAACAAGGTCCAATCAGGCTGAAACGTTACAAGAAGGTAGAATCTATTGAGTTGTAAGTGATCTGAAAGTTTCATGATGATCGCACATTCCTAAGGGGTCAAATTATGCCCCAAAGGTCACCGGATCTGGTGTCACTTTAAAGAAGTAGTCCAGTTACATCTTTGTGGGCTCATAACTTGGCTTCTGAATGTCCTAGAGAGATCAGGTTTGTTTTGGTGTACTCCAATCAACAGCCCCTACAACCACAAAAAGGAATGGAGTCATTAGCACTTATGGTTTGTAAATGGCACCCAGAATTATGTTGCACGAAGCACAATTTCACATCATTCTGGGTCCATTTGTGTGAAAACAAGGTCCATTAAGGCTGAAACGTTACAAGAAGGTAGAATCTATTGAGTTGTAAGTGATCTGAATGTTTCATGATGATAGCACTTTCCTAAGGGGGTCAAACCATGTCCCAAAGGTCACCGGGCCTGGTGTCACTTTAAAGAATTAGTCCAGTTACACATTTGTGGGCTTATCACTTGGCTTCTGAATATCCTAGAGAGGTCAGGTTTAATTTAGAGTACTCCAATTAACAGCCCCCATTACCCCAAAAAGGAATTTAGTAATTAGCACTTATGGTTTTTAAATGGCACCCAGAATTATGTTGCACGAAGCACAATTTCACATCATTCTGGGTTCATTTGTGTGAAAACAAGGTCCAATCAGGCTGAAACGTTACAGGAAGGTAGAATCTATTGAGTTGTAAGTGATCTGAACGTTTCATGATGATAGCACTTTCCTAAGGGGGTAAAACCATGTCCCAAAGGTCACCGGATCAGTGTCAATTTAAAGAAGTAGTCCAGTTACACATTTGTGGGCTTATAACTTGGCTTCTGAATGTCCTAGAGAGATCAGGTTTGTTTTAGTGTACTCCAATCAACAGCCCCTACAACCACAAAAAGGAATGGAGTCATTAGCACTTATGGTTTGTAAATGGCACCCAGAATTATGTGGCACGAAGCACAATTTCACATCATTCTGGGTTCATTTGTGTGAAAACAAGGTCCAATCAGGCTGAAACGTTACAGGAAGTTAGAATCTTTTGAGTTGTAAGTGATTTGAACGTTTCATGATGATAGCACTTTCCTAAGGAGGTAAAACCATGTCCCAAAGGTCACCGGATCGGTGTCAATTTCAAAAAGTAGTCCAGTTACACATTTGTGGGCTTATAACTTGGCTTCTGAATGTCCTAGAGAGATCAGGTTTGTTTTAGTGTACTCCAATCAACAGCCCCTAAAACCACAAAAAGGAATGGAGTCATTAGCACTTATGGCTTTTAAATGGCACCCAGAATTATGTTGCACGAAGCACAATTTCACATCATTCTGGGTTCATATGTGTGAAAACAAGGTCCAATCAGGCTGAAACGTTACTGGAAGGTAGAATCTATTGAGTTGTAAGTGATCTGAACGTTTCATGACGATAGCACATTCCTAAGGGGGTCAAACCATGTCCCAAAGGTCACCGGGCCTGGTACCACTTTAAAGAAGTAGTCCAGTTACACCTTTGTGGGCTTATAACTTGGCTTCTGAATGTCCTAGACAGGTCAGGCTTGTTTTAGTGTACTTCAATAAACAGCCCCTACAACCACAAAAAGGAATGGAGTCATTAGCACTTATGGTTTTTAAATGGCACCCAGAATTATGTTGCACGAAGCACAATTTCACATCATTCTGGGTTCATATGTGTGAAAACAAGGTCCAATCAGGCTGAAACGTTACTGGAAGGTAGAATCTATTGAGTTGTAAGTGATCTGAACGTTTCATGATGATAGCACTTTCCTAAGGAGGTAAAACCATGTCCCAAAGGTCACCGGATCGGTGTCAATTTCAAAAAGTAGTCCAGTTACACATTTGTGGGCTTATAACTTGGCTTCAGAATGTCCTAGAGAGATCAGGTTTGTTTTAGTGTACTCCAATCAACAGCCCCTACAACCACAAAAAGGAATGGAGTCATTAGCACTTATGGTTTTTAAATGGCACCCAGAATTATGTTGCACGAAGCACAATTTCACATCATTCTGGGTCACTCTGTGTGAAAACAAGGTCCAATCAGGCTGAAACGTTACAGGAAGGTAGAATCTATTGAGTTGTAAGTGATCTGAACGTTTCATGATGATGGCACTTTCCTAAGTGGGTCAAACCATGTCCCAGAGGTCACCGGATCTGTTGTCAATTCAAAGAAGTAGTCCAGTTACACATTTGTGGGCTTATAACTTGGCTTCTGAATGTCCTAGAGAGATCAGGTTTGTTTTAGTGTACTCCAATCAACAGCCCCTACAACCACAAAAAGGAATGGAGTCATTAGCACTTATGGTTTTTAAATGGCACCCAGAATTATGTTGCACGAAGCACAATTTCACATCATTCTGGGTCCATTTGTGTGAAAACAAGGTCCAGTCAGGCTGAAACGTTACAAGAAGGTAGAATTTGTTGAGTTGTAAGTGATCTGAACGTTTCATGATGATCGCACATTCCTATAGGGGGTCAAACCATGTCCCAAAGGTCACCGGGCCTGGTGTCACTTTAAAGAAGTAGTCCAGTTAAACCTTTGTGGGCTTATAACTTGGCTTCTGAATATCCTAGAGAGGTCAGGTTTGTTTTAGAGTACTCCAATTAACAGCCCCTATTACCTCAAAAAGAAATGGAGTCATTAGCACTTATGGTTTTTAAATGGCACCCAGAATTATGTTGCACAAAGCACAATTTCACATCATTCTGGGTTCATTTGTGTGAAAACAAGGTCCAATCAGGCTGAAACGTTACAGGTTGGTAGAATCTATTGAGTTGTAAGTGATCTGAACGTTTCATGATGATCGCACTTTCCTAAGGGGGTCAAACCATGTCCTAAAGGTCACCGGATCTGGTGTCACTTTAAAGAAGTAGTCCAGTTACACATTTGTGGGCTTATAACTTGGCTTCTGAATATCCTAGAGAGGTCAGGTTTGTTTTAGAGTACTCCAATTAACAGCCCCTATTACCTCAAAAAGAAATGGAGTCATTAGCACTTATGGTTTTTAAATGGCACCCAGAATTATGTTGCACGAAGCACAATTTCACATCATTCTGGGTCCATTTGTGTGAAAACAAGGTCCAATCAGGCTGAAACGTTTCAAGATGGTAGAATCTATTGAGTTGTAAGTGATCTGAACGTTTCATGATGATCGCACATTCCTAAGTGGGTCAAACCATGTCCCAAAAGTCACCGGATCTGGTGTCACTTTAAAGAAGTAGTCCAGTTACACATTTGTGGGCTTATAACTTGGCTTCTGAATGTCCTAGAGAGATCAGGTTTGTTTTAGTGTACTCCAATCAACAGCCCCCACAACCACAAAAAAGAATGGAGTCATTAGCACTTATGGTTTGTAAATGGCACCCAGAATTATGTTGCACGAAGCACACTTTCACATCATTCTTGGTCGATTTGTGTGAAAACAAGGTCCAATCAGGCTGAAACGTTACAAGAAGGTAGAATCTATTGAGTTGTAAGTGATATGAACGTTTCATGATGATCGCACATTCCTATAGGGGGTCAAACCATGTCCCAAAGGTCACCGGGCCTGGTGTCACTTTAAAGAAGTAGTCCAGTTACACCTTTGTGGGCTTATAACTTGGCTTCTGAATGTCCTAGAGAGGTCAGGCTTGTTTTAGTGTACTCCAATCAACAGCCCCTACAGCCACAAAAAGGAATGGAGTCATTGGCACTTATGGTTTGTAAATGGCACCCAGAATTATGTTGCACGAAGCACAATTTCACATCATTCTGGGTCCATTTGTGTGAAAACAAGGTCCAATCAGGCTGAAACGTTACAGGAAGGTAGATTCTATTGAGTTGTAAGTGATCTGAACGTTTCATGATGATAGCACTTTCCTAAGGGGGTCAAACCATGTCCCAAAGGTCACCGGGCCTGGTGTCACTTTAAAGAAGTAGTCCAGTTACACATTTGTGGGCTCATAACTTGGCTTCTGAATATCCTAGAGAGGTCAGCTTTAATTTAGAGTACTCCAATTAACAGCCCCCATTACCCCAAAAAGGAATGGAGTCATTAGCACTTATGGTTTTTAAATGGCACCCAGAATTTTTTTGCACGAAGCACAATTTCACATCATTCTGGGTCCATTTGTGTGAAAACAAGGTCCAATCAGGCTGAAACGTTACAAGAAGGTAGAATCTATTGAGTTGTAAGTGATCTGAATGTTTCATGATGATCGCACATTCCTATAGGGGGTCAAACCATGTCCCAAAGGTCACCGGGCCTGGTGTCACTTTAAACAAGTAGTCCAGTTTCACATTTGTGGGCTTATAACTTGGCTTCTGAATGTCCTATAGAGGTCAGGTTTGTTTTAGTGTACTCCAATCAACAGCCACTACAACCACAAAAATGAATGGAGTCATTAGCACTTATGGTTTGTAAATGGCACCCAGAATTATGTTGCACGAAGCACAATTTCACATCATTCTGGGTTCATTTGTGTGAAAACAAGGTCCAATCAGGCTGAAACGTTACAAGAAGGTAGAATCTATTGAGTTGTAAGTGATCTGAACGTTTCATGATGATCGCACATTCCTATAGGGGGTCAAACCATGCCCCAAAGGTCACAGGGCCTGGTGTCACTTTAAAGATGTAGTCCAGTTACACCTTTTTGGGCTTATAACTTGGCTTCTGAATATCCTAGAGAGGTCAGGTTTGTTTGAGAGTACTCCAATTAACAGCCCCCATTACCCCAAAAAGGAATGGAGTCATTAGCACTTACGGTTTTTAAATGGCACCCAGAATTATGTTGCACGAAGCACAATTTCACATCATTCTGGGTTCATTTGTGTGAAAACAAGGTCCAATCAGGCTGAAACGTTACAGGAAGGTAGAATCTATTGAGTTGTAAGTGATCTGAACGTTTCATGATGATCGCACATTCCTATAGGGGGTCAAACCATGTCCCAAAGGTCACCGGGCCTGGTGTCACTTTAAAGAAGTAGTCCAGTTACACCTTTGTGGGCTTATAACTTGGCTTCTGAATGTCCTAGAGAGGTCAGGCTTGTTTTAGTGTACTCCAATCAACAGCCCCTACAGCCACAAAAAGGAATGGAGTCATTGGCACTTATGGTTTTTAAATGGCACCCAGAATTATGTTGCACGAAGCACAATTTCACATCATTCTGGGTCCATTTGTGTGAAAAAAAAGGTCCAATCAGGCTGAAACGTTACAGGAAGGTAGAATCTATTGAGTTGTAAGTGATCTGAACGTTTCATGATGAGAGCACTTTCCTAAGGGGGTCAAACCATGTCCCAAAGGTCACCGGGCCTGGTGTCACTTTAAAGAAGTAGTCCAGTTACACATTTGTGGGCTTATAACTTGGCTTTTGAATATCCTAGAGAGGTCAGGTTTAATTTAGAGTACTCCAATTAACAGCCCCCATTACCCCAAAAAGGAATTTAGTCATTAGCACTTATGGTTTTTAAATGGCACCCAGAATTATGTTGCACGAAGCACAATTTCACCTCATTCTGGGTCCATTTGTGTGAAAAAAAGGTCCAATCAGGCTGAAACGTTACAAGAAGGTAGAATCTATTGAGTTGTAAGTGATCTGAATGTTTCATGATGATCGCACATTCCTATAGGGGGTCAAACCATGTCCCAAAGGTCACCGGGCCTGGTGTCACTTTAAACAAGTAGTCCAGTTTCACATTTGTGGGCTTATAACTTGGCTTCTGAATGTCCTAGAGAGGTCAGGTTTGTTTTAGTGTACTCCAATCAACAGCCCCTACAACCACAAAAATGAATGGAGTCATTAGCACTTATGGTTTGTAAATGGCACCCAGAATTATGTTGCACGAAGCACAATTTCACATCATTCTGGGTTCATTTGGGTGAAAACAAGGTCCAATCAGGCTGAAACGTTACAAGAAGGTAGAATCTATTGAGTTGTAAGTGATCTGAACGTTTCATGATGATCGCACATTCCTATAGGGGGTCAAACCATGTCCCAAAGGTCACAGGGCCTGGTGTCACTTTAAAGATGAAGTCCAGTGACACCTTTGAGGGCTTTGAACTTGGCTTCTGAATATCCTAGAGAGGTCAGGTTTGTTTGAGAGTACTCCAATTAACAGCCCCCATTACCCCAAAAAGGAATGGAGTCAATAGCACTTATGGTTTTTAAATGGCACCCAGAATTTTTTTGCACGAAGCACAATTTCACATCATTCTGGGTCCATTTGTGTGAAAACAAGGTCCAATCAGGCTGAAACGTTACAAGAAGTTAGAATCTATTGAGTTGTAAGTGATCTGAACGTTTCATGATGATCGCACATTCCTATAGGGGGTCAAACCATGTCCCAGTGGTCACAGGGCATGGTGTCACTTTAAAGATGTAGTCCAGTTACACCTTTGTGGGCTTATAACTTGGCTTCTGAATATCCTAGAGAGGTCAGGTTTGTTTGAGAGTACTCCAATTAACAGCCCCCATTACCCCAAAAAGGAATGGAGTCATTAGCACTTATGGTTTTTAAATGGCACCCAGAATTATGTTGCACGAAGCACAATTTCACATCATTCTGGGTTCATTTGTGTAAAAACAAGGTCCAATCAGGCTGAAACGTTACAGGAAGGTAGAATCTATTGAGTTGTAAGTGATCTGAACGTTTCATGATGATCGCACATTCCTATAGGGGGTATAACCATGTCCCAAAGGTCACCGGGCCTGGTGTCACTTTAAAGAAGTAGTCCAGTTACACCTTTGTGGGCTTATAACTTGGCTTCTGAATGTCCTAGAGAGGTCAGGCTTGTTTTAGTGTACTCCAATCAACAGCCCCTACAGCCACAAAAAGGAATGGAGTCATTGGCACTTATGGTTTTTAAATGGCACCCAGAATTATGTTGCACGAAGCACAATTTCACATCATTCTGGGTCCATTTGTGTGAAAACAAGGTCCAATCAGGCTGAAACGTTACAGGAAGGTAGAATCTATTGAGTTGTAAGTGATCTGAACGTTTCATGATGAGAGCACTTTCCTAAGGGGGTCAAACCATGTCCCAAAGGTCACCGGGCCTGGTGTCACTTTAAATAAGTAGTCCAGTTACACATTTGTGGGCTTATAACTTGGCTTCTGAATATCCTAGAGAGGTCAGGTTTAATTTAGAGTACTCCAATTAACAGCCCCCATTACCCCAAAAAGGAATTTAGTCATTAGCTCTTATGGTTTTTAAATGGCACCCAGAATTATGTTGCACGAAGCACAATTTCACCTCATTCTGGGTCCATTTGTGTGAAAACAAGGTCCAATCAGGCTGAAACGTTACAAGAAGGTAGAATCTATTGAGTTGTAAGTGATCTGAATGTTTCATGATGATCGCACATTCCTATAGGGGGTCAAACCATGTCCCAAAGGTCACCGGGCCTGGTGTCACTTTAAACAAGTAGTCCAGTTTCACATTTGTGGGCTTATAACTTGGCTTCTGAATGTCCTAGAGAGGTCAGGTTTGTTTTAGTGTACTCCAATCAACAGCCCCTACAACCACAAAAATGAATGGAGTCATTAGCACTTATGGTTTGTAAATGGCACCCAGAATTATGTTGCACGAAGCACAATTTCACATCATTCTGGGTCAATTTGTGTGAAAACAAGGTCCAATCAGGCTGAAACGTTACAAGAAGGTAGAATCTATTGAGTTGTAAGTGATCTGAACGTTTCATGATGATCGCACATTCCTATAGGGTGTCAAACCATGTCCCAAAGGTCACAGGGCCTGGTGTCACTTTAAAGAAGTAGTCCAGTTACACCTTTGTGGGCTTATAACTTGGCTTCTGAATGTCCTAGAGAGATCAGGTTTGTTTTAGTGTACTCCAATCAACAGCCCCTACAACCACAAAAAGGAATGGAGTCATTAGCACTTATAGTTTGTAAATGGCACCCAGAATTATTTTGCACGAAGCACAATTTCACATCATTCTGGGTCCATTTGTGTGAAAACAAGGTCCGTTAAGGCTGAAACGTTACAAGAAGGTAGAATCTATTGAGTTGTAAGTGATCTGAACGTTTCATGATGATAGCACTTTCCTAAGGGGGTCAAACCATGTCCCAAAGGTCACCGGATCGGTGTCAATTTAAAGAAGTAGTCCAGTTACACATTTGTGGGCTTATAACTTGGCTTCTGAATATCCTAGAGAGGTCAGGTTTAATTTAGAGTACTCCAATTAACAGCCCCCATTACCCCAAAAAGGAATTTAGTCATTAGCACTTATGGTTTTTAAATGGCACCCAGAATTATGTTGCACGAAGCACAATTTCACCTCATTCTGGGTCCATTTGTGTGAAAACAAGGTCCAATCAGGCTGAAACGTTACAAGAAGGTAGAATCTATTGAGTTGTAAGTGATATGAACGTTTCATGATGATCGCACATTCCTATAGGGTGTCAAACCATGTCCCAAAGGTCACCGGCCCTGGTGTCACTTTAAAGAAGTAGTCCAGTTACACCTTTGTGGGCTTATAACTTGGCTTCTGAATGTCCTAGGGAGATCAGGTTTGTTTTAGTGTACTCCAATCAACAGCCCCTACAACCACAAAAAGGAATGGAGTCATTAGCACTTATAGTTTGTAAATGGCACCCAGAATTATTTTGCACGAAACACAATTTCACATCATT
Source organism: Nothobranchius furzeri (assembly GCF_043380555.1). Lineage (NCBI taxonomy): Eukaryota > Metazoa > Chordata > Actinopteri > Cyprinodontiformes > Nothobranchiidae > Nothobranchius > Nothobranchius furzeri. The sequence goes on from NC_091747.1 coordinate 4,528,901, forward strand.
CTGGGTCCATTTGTGTGAAAACAAGGTCCGTTAAGGCTGAAACGTTACAAGAAGGTAGAATCTATTGAGTTGTAAGTGATCTGAACGTTTCATGATGATCGCACATTCCTATAGGGGGTCAAACCATGTCCCAAAGGTCACCGGGCCTGGTGCCACTTTAAAGAAGTAGTCCAGTTACACCTTTGTGGGCTTATAACTTGGCTTCTGAATGTCCTAGAGAGGTCAGGCTTGTTTTAGTGTACTCCAATCAACAGCCCCTACAGCCACAAAAAGGAATGGAGTCATTGGCACTTATGGTTTGTAAATGGCACCCAGAATTATGTTGCACGAAGCACAATTTCACATCATTCTGGGTCCATTTGTGTGAAAACAAGGTCCAATCAGGCTGAAACGTTACAGGAAGGTAGAATCTATTGAGTTGTAAGTGATCTGAACGTTTCATGATGATAGCACTTTCCTAAGGGGGTCAAACCATGTCCCAAAGGTCACCGGGCCTGGTGTCACTTTAAAGAAGTAGTCCAGTTACACATTTGTGGGCTCATAACTTGGCTTCTGAATATCCTAGAGAGGTCAGGTTTAATTTAGAGTACTCCAATTAACAGCCCCCATTACCCCAAAAAGAAACTTAGTCATTAGCACTTATGGTTTTTAAATGGCACCCAGAATTATGTTGCACGAAGCACAATTTCACATCATTCTGGGTCCATTTGTGTGAAAACAAGGTCCAATCAGGCTGAAACGTTACAAGAAGGTAGAATCTATTGAGTTATAAGTGATCTGAATGTTTCATGATGATCGCACATTCCTATAGGGGGTCAAACCATGTCCCAAAGGTCACCGGGCCTGGTGTCACTTTAAACAAGTAGTCCAGTTTCACATTTGTGGGCTTATAACTTGGCTTCTGAATGTCCTAGAGAGGTCAGGTTTGTTTTAGTGTACTCCAATCAACAGCCCCTACAACCACAAAAGTGAATGGAGTCATTAGCACTTATGGTTTGTAAATGGCACCCAGAATTTTGTTGCACGAAGCACAATTTCACATCATTCTGGGTTCATTTGTGTGAAAACAAGGTCCAGTCAGGCTGAAACGTTACAGGAAGGTAGAATCTATTGAGTTGTAAGTGATCTGAACGTTTCATGATGATAGCACTTTCCTAAGGGGGTCAAACGATGTCCCAAAGGTCACCGGGCCTGGTGTCACTTTTAAGAAGTAGTCCAGTTACACCTTTGTGGGCTTATGACTTGGCTTCTGTATGTCCTAGAGAGGTCAGGCTTGTTTTAGTGTACTCCAATCAACAGCCCCTACAGCCACAAAAAGGAATGGAGTCATTAGCACTTATGGTTTTTAAATGGCACCCAGAATTATGTTGAACGAAGCACAATTTCACATCATTCTGGGTCCATTTGTGTGAAAACAAGGTCCAATCAGGCTGAAACGTTACAAGAAGGTAGAATCTATTGAGTTGTAAGTGATCTGAACGTTTCATGATGATCGCACATTCCTATAGGGGGTCAAACCATGTCCCAAAGGTCACCGGGCCTGGTGTCACTTTAAAGAAGTAGTCCAGTTTCACATTTGTGGGCTTATAACTTGGCTTCTGAATGTCCTTGAGAGGTCAGGCTTGTTTTAGTGTACTCCAATCAACAGCCCCTACAGCCACAAAAAGGAATGGAGTCATTAGCACTTATGGTTTGTAAATGGCACCCAGAATTATGTTGCACGAAGCACAATTTCACATCATTCTGGGTCCATTTGTGTGAAAACAAGGTCCAATCAGGCTGAAACGTTACAAGAAGGTAGAATCTATTGAGTTGTAAGTGATCTGAACGTTTCATGATGATAGCACTTTCCTTAGGGGGTCAAACCATGTCCCAAAGGTCACCGGGCCTGGTGTCACTTTAAAGAAGTAGTCCAGTTACACCTTTGTGGGCTTATAATTTGGCTTCTGAATGTCCTAGAGAGGTCAGGCTTGTTTTAGTGTACTCCAATCAACAGCCCCTACAGCCACAAAAAGGAATGGAGTCATTAGCACTTATGGTTTTTAAATGGCACCCAGAATTATGTTGCACGAAGCACAATTTCACATCATTCTGGGTCCATTTGTGTGAAAACAAGGTCCAATCAGGCTGAAACGTTACAGGAAGGTAGAATCTATTGAGTTGTAAGTGATCTGAACGTTTCATGATGATAGCACTTTCCTAAGGGGGTCAAACCATGTCCCAAAGGTCACCGGGCCTGGTGTCACTTTAAAGAAGTAGTCCAGTTACACATTTGTGGGCTCATAACTTGGCTTCTGAATATCCTAGAGAGGTCAGGTTTAATTTAGAGTACTCCAATTAACAGCCCCCATTACCCCAAAAAGAAACTTAGTCATTAGCACTTATGGTTTTTAAATGGCACCCAGAATTATGTTGCACGAAGCACAATTTCACATCATTCTGGGTCCATTTGTGTGAAAACAAGGTCCAATCAGGCTGAAACGTTACAAGAAGGTAGAATCTATTGAGTTATAAGTGATCTGAATGTTTCATGATGATCGCACATTCCTATAGGGGGTCAAACCATGTCCCAAAGGTCACCGGGCCTGGTGTCACTTTAAACAAGTAGTCCAGTTTCACATTTGTGGGCTTATAACTTGGCTTCTGAATGTCCTAGAGAGGTCAGGTTTGTTTTAGTGTACTCCAATCAACAGCCCCTACAACCACAAAATTGAATGGAGTCATTAGCACTTATGGTTTGTAAATGGCACCCAGAATTTTGTTGCACGAAGCACAATTTCACATCATTCTGGGTTCATTTGTGTGAAAACAAGGTCCAGTCAGGCTGAAACGTTACAGGAAGGTAGAATCTATTGAGTTGTAAGTGATCTGAACGTTTCATGATGATAGCACTTTCCTAAGGGGGTCAAACGATGTCCCAAAGGTCACCGGGCCTGGTGTCACTTTTAAGAAGTAGTCCAGTTACACCTTTGTGGGCTTATGACTTGGCTTCTGTATGTCCTAGAGAGGTCAGGCTTGTTTTAGTGTACTCCAATCAACAGCCCCTACAGCCACAAAAAGGAATGGAGTCATTAGCACTTATGGTTTTTAAATGGCACCCAGAATTATGTTGAACGAAGCACAATTTCACATCATTCTGGGTCCATTTGTGTGAAAACAAGGTCCAATCAGGCTGAAACGTTACAAGAAGGTAGAATCTATTGAGTTGTAAGTGATCTGAACGTTTCATGATGATCGCACATTCCTATAGGGGGTCAAACCATGTCCCAAAGGTCACCGGGCCTGGTGTCACTTTAAAGAAGTAGTCCAGTTTCACATTTGTGGGCTTATAACTTGGCTTCTGAATGTCCTTGAGAGGTCAGGCTTGTTTTAGTGTACTCCAATCAACAGCCCCTACAGCCACAAAAAGGAATGGAGTCATTAGCACTTATGGTTTGTAAATGGCACCCAGAATTATGTTGCACGAAGCACAATTTCACATCATTCTGGGTCCATTTGTGTGAAAACAAGGTCCAATCAGGCTGAAACGTTACAAGAAGGTAGAATCTATTGAGTTGTAAGTGATCTGAACGTTTCATGATGATAGCACTTTCCTTAGGGGGTCAAACCATGTCCCAAAGGTCACCGGGCCTGGTGTCACTTTAAAGAAGTAGTCCAGTTACACCTTTGTGGGCTTATAATTTGGCTTCTGAATGTCCTAGAGAGGTCAGGCTTGTTTTAGTGTACTCCAATCAACAGCCCCTACAGCCACAAAAAGGAATGGAGTCATTAGCACTTATGGTTTTTAAATGGCACCCAGAATTATGTTGCACGAAGCACAATTCCACATCATTCTGGGTTCATTTGTGTGAAAACAAGGTCCATTAAGGCTGAAACGTTACAAGAGGGTAGAATCTATTGAGTTGTAAGTGATCTGAATGTTTCATGATGATCGCACATTCCTATAGGGGGTCAAACCATGTCCCAAAGGTCACCGGGCCTGGTGTCACTTTAAAGAAGTAGTCCAGTTACACCTTTGTGGGCTTATAACTTGGCTTCTGAATATCCTAGAGAGGTCAGGTTTGTTTTAGAGTACTCCATTCAACAGCCCCCATTACCCCAAAAAGGAATGGAGTCATTAGCACTTATGGTTTTCAAATGGCACCCAGAATTATGTTGCACGAAGCACAATTTCACATAATTCTGGGTTCATTTGTGTGAAAACAAGGTCCAGTCAGGCTGAAACGTTACAGGAAGGTAGAATCTATTGAGTTGTAAGTGATCTGAACGTTTCATGATGATAGCACTTTCCTAAGGGGGTCAAACGATGTCCCAAAGGTCACCGGGCCTGGTGTCACTTTAAAGAAGTAGTCCAGTTACACCTTTGTGGGCTTATAACTTGGCTTCTGAATGTCCTAGAGAGGTCAGGCTTGTTTTAGTGTACTCCAATCAACAGCCCCTACAGCCACAAAAAGGAATGGAGTCATTAGCACTTATGGTTTTTAAATGGCACCCAGAATTATGTTGCACGAAGCACAATTTCACATCATTCTGGTTCCATTTGTGTGAAAACAAGGTCCAATCAGGCTGAAACGTTACAAGAAGGTAGAATCTATTGAGTTGTAAGTGATCTTAACGTTTCATGATGATAGCACATCCCTGTAGGGGGTCAAACCATGTCCCAAAGGTCACCGGGCCTGGTGTCACTTTAAAGAAGTAGTCCAGTTTCACATTTGTGGGCTTATAACTTGGCTTCTGAATGTCCTAGAGAGGTCAGGTTTGTTTTAGTGTACTCCAATCAACAGCCCCTACAACCACAAAAATGAATGGAGTCATTAGCACTTATGGTTTGTAAATGGCACCCAGAATTATGTTGCACGAAGCACAATTTCACATCATTCTGGGTCCATTTGTGTGAAAACAAGGTCCATTCAGGCTGAAACGTTACAAGAAGGTAGAATCTATTGAGTTGTAAGTGATCTGAACGTTTCATGATGATCGCACATTCCTATAGGGGGTCAAACCATGTCCCAAAGGTCACCGGGCCTGGTGTCACTTTAAAGAAGTAGTCCAGTTACACCTTTGTGGGCTTATAACTTGGCTTCTGAATATCCTAGAGAGGTCAGGTTTAATTTAGAGTACTCCAATTAACAGCCCCCATTACCCCAAAAAGGAATGGAGTCATTAGCACTTATGGTTTTTAAATGGCACCCAGAATTATGTTGCACGAAGCACAATTTCACATCATTCTGGGTTCATTTGTGTGAAAACAAGGTCCAATCAGGCTGAAACGTTACAGGAAGGTAGAATCTATTGAGTTGTAAGTGATCTGAACGTTTCATGATGATAGCACTTTCCTAAGGGGGTAAAACCATGTCCCAAAGGTCACCTGATCGGTGTCAATTTAAAAAAGTAGTCCAGTTACACATTTGTGGGCTTATAACTTGGCTTCTGAATGTCCTAGAGAGATCAGGTTTGTTTTAGTGTACTCCAATCAACAGCCCCTACAACCACAAAAAGGAATGGAGTCATTAGCACTTATGGTTTTTAAATGGCACCAAGAATTATGTTGCACGAAGCACAATTTCACATCATTCTGGGTCCATTTGTGTGAAAACAAGGTCCAATCAGGCTGAAACGTTACAGGAAGGTAGAATCTATTGAGTTGTAAGTGATCTGAACGTTTCATGATGATAGCACTTTCCTAAGGGGGTCAAACCATGTCCCAAAGGTCACCAGGCCTGGTGTCACTTTAAAGAAGTAGTCCAGTTAAACCTTTCTTATAACTTGGCTTCTGAATATCCTAAAGAGGTCAGGTTTGTTTTAGAGTACTCCAATTAACAGCCCCCATTACCCCAAAAAGGAATGGAGTCATTAGCACTTATGGTTTTTAAATGGCACCCAGAATTATGTTGCACAAAGCACAATTTCACATCATTCTGGGTTCATTTGTGTGAAAACAAGGTCCAATCAGGCTGAAATGTTACAGGATGGTAGAATCTATTGAGTTGTAAGTGGTCTGAACGTTTCATGATGATCGCACTTTCCTAAGGGGGTCAAACCATGTCCTAAAGGTCACCGGATCTGGTGTCACTTTAAAGAAGTAGTCCAGTTACACATTTGTGGGCTTATAACTTGGCTTCTGAATATCCTAGAGAGGTCAGGTTTGTTTTAGAGTACTCCAATTAACAGCCCCTATTACCTCAAAAAGAAATGGAGTCATTAGCACTTATGGTTTTTAAATGGCACCCAGAATTATGTTGCACGAAGCACAATTTCACATCATTCTGGGTCCATTTGTGTGAAAACAAGGTCCAATAAGGCTGAAACGTTTCAAGAAGGTAGAATCTATTGAGTTGTAAGTGATCTGAACGTTTCATGATGATCGCACATTCCTAAGTGGGTCAAACCATGTCCCAAAAGTCACCGGATCTGGTGTCACTTTAAAGAAGTAGTCCAGTTACACATTTGTGGGCTTATAACTTGGCTTCTGAATGTCCTAGAGAGATCAGGTTTGTTTTAATGTACTCCAATCAACAGCCCCTACAACCACAAAAAGGAATGGAGTCATTAGCACTTATGGTTTGTAAATGGCACCCAGAATTATGTTGCACGAAGCACAATTTCACATCATTCTGGGTCCATTTGTGTGAAAACAAGGTCCAATCAGGCTGAAACGTTACAAGAAGGTAGAATCTATTGAGTTTTAAGTGATCTGAAAGTTTCATGATGATCGCACATTCCTAAGGGGGTCAAATTATGTCCCAAAGGTCACCGGATCTGGTGTCACTTTAAAGAAGTAGTCCAGTTTCACATTTGTGGGCTTATAACTTGGCTTCTGAATGTCCTAGAGAGGTCAGGTTTGTTTTAGTGTACTCCAATCAACAGCCCCTACAACCACAAAAATGAATGGAGTCATTAGCACTTATGGTTTTTAAATGGCACCCAGAATTATGTTGCACGAAGCACAATTTCACATCATTCTGGGTTCATTTGTGTGAAAACAAGGTCCAATCAGGCTGAAACGTTACAAGAAGGTAGAATCTATTGAGTTGTAAGTGATCTGAACGTTTCATGATGATCGCACATTCCTATAGGGGGTCAAACCATGTCCCAAAGGTCACCGGGCCTGGTGTCACTTTAAAGATGTAGTCCAGTTACACCTTTGTGGGCTTATAACTTGGCTTCTGAATATCCTAGAGAGGTCAGGTTTGTTTTAGAGTACTCCATTTAACAGCCCCCATTACCCCAAAAAGGAATGGAGTCATTAGCACTTATGGTTTTCAAATGGTACCCAGAATTATGTTGCACGAAGCACAATTTCACATCATTCTGGGTTCATTTGTGTGAAAACAAGGTCCAGTCAGGCTGAAACGTTACAGGAAGGTAGAATCTATTGAGTTGTAAGTGATTTGAACGTTTCATGATGATAGTACTTTCCTAAGGGGGTCAAACCATGTCCCAAAGGTCACCGGGCCTGGTGTCACTTTAAAGAAGTAGTCCAGTTACACCTTTGTGGGCTTATAACTTGGCTTCTGAATGTCCTAGAGAGGTCAGGCTTGTTTTAGTGTACTCCAATCAACAGCCCCTACAGCCACAAAAAGGAATGGAGTCATTAGCACTTATGGTTTGTAAATGGCACCCAGAATTATGTTGGACGAAGCACAATTTCACATCATTCTGGGTTCATTTGTGTGAAAACAAGGTCCATTAAGGCTGAAACGTTACAAGAAGGTAGAATCTATTGAGTTGTAAGTGATCTGAACGTTTCATGATGATCGCACATTCCTATAGGGGGACAAACCATGTCCCAAAGGTCACCGGGCCTGGTGTCACTTTAAAGAAGTAGTCCAGTTACACCTTTGTGGGCTTATAACTTGGCTTCTGAATATCCTAGAGAGGTCAGGTTTGTTTTAGAGTACTCCAATTAACAGCCCCCATTTCTCCAAAAAGGAATGGAGTCATTAGCACTTATGGTTTTTAAGTGGCACCCAGAATTATGTTGCACGAAGCACAATTTCACATCATTCTGGGTACATTTGTGTGAAAACAAGGTCCAATCAGGCTGAAACGTTACAGGAAGGTAGAATCTATTGAGTTGTAAGTGATCTGAACGTTTCATGATGATCGCACTTTCCTAAGGGGGTCAAACCATGTCCCAGAGGTCACCGGATCTGGTGTCAATGTAAAGAAGTAGTCCAGTTACCCATTTGTGGGCTTATAACTTGGCTTCTGAATGTCCTAGAGAGATCAGGTTTGTTTTAGTGTACTCCAATCAACAGCCCCTACAACCACAAAAAGGAATGGAGTCATTAGCACTTATGGTTTTTAAATGGCACCCAGAATTATGTTGCACGAAGCACAATTTCACATCATTCTGGGTCCATTTGTGTGAAAACAAGGTCCAGTCAGGCTGAAACGTTACAAGAAGGTAGAATCTATTGAGTTGTAAGTGATATGAACGTTTCATGATGATCGCACATTCCTATAGGGGGTCAAACCATGTCCCAAAGGTCACCGGGCCTGGTGTCACTTTAAAGAAGTAGTCCAGTTACACCTTTGTGGGCTTATAACTTGGCTTCTGAATGTCCTAGAGAGGTCAGGTTTGTTTTAGTGTACTCCAATCAACAGCCCCTACAACCACAAAAATGAATGGAGTCATTAGCACTTATGGTTTGTAAATGGCACCCAGAATTATGTTGCACGAAGCACAATTTCACATCATTATGGGTCCATTTGTGTGAAAACAAGGTCCAGTCAGGCTGAAACGTTACAAGAAGGTAGAATCTATTGAGTTGTAAGTGATCTGAACGTTTCATGATGATCGCACATTCCTATAGGGGGTCAAACCATGTCCCAAAGGTCACCGGGCCTGGTGTCACTTTAAAGAAGTAGTCCAGTTTCACATTTGTGGGCTTATAACTTGGCTTCTGAATGTCCTAGAGAGGTCAGGTTTGTTTTAGTGTACTCCAATAAACAGCCCCTACAACCACAAAAATTAATGGAGTCATTAGCACTTATGGTTTGTAAATGGCACCCAGAATTATGTTGCACGAAGCACAATTTCACATCATTCTGGGTTCATTTGTGTGAAAACAAGGTCCAATCAGGCTGAAACGTTACAAGAAGGTAGAATCTATTGAGTTGTAAGTGATCTGAACGTTTCATGATGATCGCACATTCCTATAGGGGGTCAAACCATGTCCCAAAGGTCACCGGGCCTGGTGTCACTTTAAAGATGTAGTCCAGTTACACCTTTGTGGGCTTATAACTTGGCTTCTAAATATCCTAGAGAGGTCAGGTTTGTTTTAGAATACTCCATTTAACAGCCCCCATTACCCCAAAAAGGAATGGAGTCATTAGCACTTATGGTTTTCAAATGGTACCCAGAATTATGTTGCACGAAGCACAATTTCACATCATTATGGGTCCATTTGTGTGAAAACAAGGTCCAGTCAGGCTCAAACGTTACAAGAAGGTAGAATCTATTGAGTTGTAAGTGATCTGAACGTTTCATGATGATCGCACATTCCTATAGGGGGTCAAACCATGTCCCAAAGGTCACCGGGCCTGGTGTCACTTTAAAGAAGTAGTCCAGTTTCACATTTGTGGGCTTATAACTTGGCTTCTGAATGTCCTAGAGAGGTCAGGTTTGTTTTAGTGTACTCCAATAAACAGCCCCTACAACCACAAAAATTAATGGAGTCATTAGCACTTATGGTTTGTAAATGGCACCCAGAATTATGTTGCACGAAGCACAATTTCACATCATTCTGGGTTCATTTGTGTGAAAACAAGGTCCAATCAGGCTGAAACGTTACAAGAAGGTAGAATCTATTGAGTTGTAAGTGATCTGAACGTTTCATGATGATCGCACATTCCTATAGGGGGTCAAACCATGTCCCAAAGGTCACCGGGCCTGGTGTCACTTTAAAGATGTAGTCCAGTTACACCTTTGTGGGCTTATAACTTGGCTTCTAAATATCCTAGAGAGGTCAGGTTTGTTTTAGAATACTCCATTTAACAGCCCCCATTACCCCAAAAAGGAATGGAGTCATTAGCACTTATGGTTTTCAAATGGTACCCAGAATTATGTTGCACGAAGCACAATTTCACATCATTCTGGGTTCATTTGTGTGAAAACAAGGTCTAATCAGGCTGAAACGTTACAAGAAGGTAGAATCTATTGAGTTGTAAGTGATCTGAACATTTCATGATGATCGCACATTCCTATAGGGGGTCAAACCATGTCCCAAAGGTCACCGGGCCTGGTGTCACTTTAAAGATGTAGTCCAGTTACACCTTTGTGGGCTTATGACTTGGCTTCTGAATATCCTAGAGAGGTCAGGTTTGTTTTAGAGTACTCCATTTAACAGCCCCCATTACCCCAAAAAGGAATGGAGTCATTAGCACTTATGGTTTTCAAATGGTACCCAGAATTATGTTGCACGAAGCACAATTTCACATCATTCTGGGTTCATTTGTGTGAAAACAAGGTCCAGTCAGGCTGAAACTTTACAGGAAGGTAGAATCTATTGAGTTGTAAGTGATTTGAACGTTTCATGATGATAGCACTTTCCTAAGGGGGTCAAACCATGTCCCAAAGGTCACCGGGCCTGGTGTCACTTTAAAGTAGTAGTCCAGTTACACCTTTGTGGGCTTATAACTTGGCTTCTGAATGTCCTAGAGAGGTCAGGCTTGTTTTAGTGTACTCCAATCAACAGCCCCTACAGCCACAAAAAGGAATGGAGTCATTAGCACTTATGGTTTTAAATGGCACCCAGAATTATGTTGCACGAAGCACAATTTCACATCTTTCTGGGTCCATTTGAGTGAAAACAAGGTCCAATCAGGCTGAAACGTTACAAGAAGGTAGAATCTATTGAGTTGTAAGTGATCTGAACGTTTCATGATGATAGCACTTTCCTAAGGGGGTCAAACCATGTCCCAAAGTTCACCGGGCCTGGTGTCACTTTAAAGAAGTAGTCCAGTTTCACATTTGTGGGCTTATAACTTGGCTTCTGAATGTCCTATAGAGGTCAGGTTTGTTTTAGTGTACTCCAATCAACAGCCCCTACAACCACAAAAATGAATGGAGTCATTAGCACTTATGGTTTGTAAATGGCACCCAGAATTATGTTGCACGAAGCACAATTTCACATCATTCTGGGTTCATTTGTGTGAAAACAAGGTCCTATCAGGCTGAAACGTTACAAGAAGGTAGAATCTATTGAGTTGTAAGTGATCTGAACGTTTCATCATGATCGCACATTCCTATAGGGGGTCAAACCATGTCCCAAACGTCACCGGGCCTGGTGTCACTTTAAAGATGTAGTCCAGTTACACCTTTGTGGGCTTATAACTTGAATTCTGAATATCCTAGAGAGGTCAGGTTTGTTTTAGAGTACTCCAATTCACAGCCCCCATTACCCCAAAAAGGAATGGAGTCATTAGCACTTATGGTTTTTAAATGGCACCCAGAATTATGTTGCACGAAGCACAATTTCACATCATTCTGGGTTCATTTGTGTGAAAACAAGGTCCAATCAGGCTGAAACGTTACAGGAAGGTAGAATCTATTGAGTTGTAAGTGATCTGAACGTTTCATGATGATAACACTTTCCTAAGGGGGTCAAACCATGTCCCAAAGGTCACCGGATCTGGTGTCAATTTAAAGAAGTGGTCCAGTTACACATTTGTGGGCTTATAACTTGGCTTTTGAATGTCCTAGAGAGATCAGGTTTGTTTTAGTGTACTCCAATCAACAGCCCCTACAACCACAAAAAGGAATGGAGTCATTAGCACTTATGGTTTTTAAATGGCACCCAGAATTATGTTGCACGAAGCACAATTTCACATCATTCTGGGTTCATTTGTGTGAAAACAAGGTCCAATCATGCTGAAACGTTACAAGAAGGTAGAATCTATTACATCGGCGATCAACGTGAGCATAGAGGTCGCTGTCGTTTTACTGTACGCCAGGATATCCGTGTGTGAGTGCACGCTCGACGTCGATTGAAACCGGTCATGTCAGACCTGATCAGACCTTCCGAACACATGACCATTAGTTGTTGTGCGGCCGAGAGTATCGCGATCATACCGTTGAGATGTGTAGAAAGCGCGTACACGCCAGCCTTCCACATTTCCAAAGTTTCCAGCAGTCTAGAGGGACTTGTCTTAGTGCGCACGGCTGTGCTGAATTTGCGTTGGGTAGACACAACGGCTTCGACCTCGCTTAGGATCTTGTGGGCTCATGTACTCGTGGTAGGCCAAGACGTGTATATTCGAGCGCGGTGACGCCCCGAACACTTGACCCGGTTTTGTTGTTGCGATATGCGTGTCCAGTAACACGGCAAAGTCCGCGTGCCTAGCTTGTATTGATTTTACAGCTCACTCATACCCCAATAGTACCGTCGGTAGAAGTTCGTTCACTTGTTTCCATGCGCTCGTTGAACACAGGACATCGCAACCTCTGTGATACTCAAGTAAAGCGTCACACACCAGCTGCTTGCACGTTGGAAATACAATCGGTAGTAACTTCTTACTCCACTCTATGTTGAACTCGTATAGTATGTATATGGGCGGTTGCGGCGGTTTGCGCATTTTCTATCTACCCTCCGCTAATATGACTCTGTGGTCTGTCTCCTGAGACGGTGCGGTTGGAACTTGCGAGAGTGCGCTATCGACGGTCGGCGTTTCCATTTCGTCAACTGTGCCATTTTCAGCCGCTGGCAAACGGCCGTCGACGGTCGATGCGAGACACCAACATAACGTTAGACCGCGACCCCCATGCCAGTTTTCTGTAGTACTGGTTGTAGTTTCTGGTGCACACTCGAAACGCCATTACGATCACAATTACGTTGATTAATAAATCCAGTGTTGTAGCGACTGCAGCCAGCGCGTCACGCAACTCGTGTCGGTGTTATCTCTCGATACTTTCATTCGTATCCGAGCGTATGCAGAATCTACGGATCTGGTGAAGTTGCTTGTCACTAGCTTGCGCACGTTTGATATGGCCCTTTGCGCGAGACTCACACAACCTGCAGTGGCGACCGTCACATCAGTGCAAAGTTTTTCCGATATATCGCTCGCAACATCGTTTGTCATTTGCTGTACACTGCGCACACTGGCCGCGAGGTCACGGAGAGGGTCTTCGTTACGAGTTGTGTAATATCCGCTGACTTGCCAATTCAATTCTGGTGGCGCTGACCCAAACGAGAACGCTTTTAAGGCGCATGTCGTGGTAACTCTGGTAGCGCCGTGGTTGACGAAGACGATCATCTTTAGCAATAGTTCATCTCGAAGCGCAACGATGGTGAGGGCGACGGGTTGGCCGGTTCCACCTTCAGGCCACTCGGTTGCCGCTAGATTGCCCAATGCCACACACACAGACGAACCCTGTACACACTCAATGACCCGTGTGCGATCGTTGATTTCTGCTAGTACGTTTGCTAGTTCTACGTGCTTCCACGGATCGGGCGTGGGCACGCGCTTGTTTTAGAGGCGTTTTCGCGCAGCCTCTACCCTGCACGACCGCTCGTGGCCGCACTAGCTATTTTTATCTTTATTTGTTTCACACACACACACACACACACACACACACACACACACACACACACACACACACACACACACACACACACACACACACACACACACACACACAGGCCCTTGCGTGCAAACCCCGGTCAGGCCTGCAGTGTACACATCAGAGACATGATGTTCTTTCACAGAACTGAGGTTGTTCATTACTAAATGACTTTTACAGGAATATTGTTATTATACTATTCAACAGGTTGATCATAATAATGTGTATTAAACCCACAACCTAGCACTGAGGACAGAGGGACTTTATTTAAATTAGTACTTAATGGAAACGATACATAATGATACATAAGAGCCATGTCATACATTCAGCCTAGGAATAGTAGCATTGTGCACTATTAAAAATAAACACATCAATTGCTTGAATCCCATTGTTGCAAAGTAAAACTCTAATAAAACTCTAGTCAGACATCAACAGAGAAGACTTAGTGTATGTACTACAAATACAGCATTAGGATTTCGAGTGGACCGTGCACCTTGTGAACCATCAGAGGCTTATGACGCAACATATCTTCCAGTTGCTATTTGACAAGTTATAATTCTCGACCATTTTTCGGAACTGGTTTCTTGGGTCCGTGAGTAAATGCCAAATGAGATGATAGTCCTTAAGTAAGTTCCTGGCGATCCCATGTCACGCTCTTGCCCATCAGCCGGTGAACGCTGAGATGGAACTCGATGAGAGCGATGTATTTTTTAAGTGCTCCGAATGTACTTCTAACAAGCGTGCGATTCACTTCGTGAGTAAACCGCAGCTGCAGCTGATTCAAACAGTCGAGCCAACTTTCTACATCACAATATGCGTTTTGTAGTTAGTCGAGTTACCTTTTGTGTGGCGCATGCACGGGTCGTTAGCGTCCAGCTCCCAGCTTAGAGAGTCCTGTATTGACACAGACGTCAATACATCTCGATGTCATGCAACACACAAAGTCTGTCGCATACAGGTGGGTTAACATATGTACGATACCTTTTGTGTGGCGCATGCACGGGTCGTTAGCGTCCAGCTCCCGGCTTATAGAGAGTCCTGTATTGACACAGACGTCAATACATCTCGATGTCATGCAACACACAAAGTCTGTCGCATACAGGTGGGTTAACACACATGTACGATGTGTGCGATGGCGCGCCCATTTACAATGGGACACGACGATGATCATTGTTAACCAAACTCTTGTTTCTCACGACAGGTGGTAGCGTTGTCTCCTGCACCTGGTCTTCGTGCACAGAGGGTGCTGTAATGTGCTCGTCATAGTCGCGATCGTTGTCACTCGAATCCGTTGTTCTCACGACAGGTGGTAGCGTTGTCTCCTGCATGTTGTCTTCGCGTGCGGCAAGCGTTGTGCTGTGCTCGTTATAATGGTTGTCTTCGTACAAAGGGGGTGTTGAATACTCCTTCGCGAGTAGTCTAGGAGGTGGTGTGATGGGACGTATCTCAGAGGCGTTATGTGAGCGTACCACCATGGCCTGAGCAACTGCGACTACTGAGAGTACACCCAGTACAGACAGCAAGATCATTTTTTTTCTTGGGTGTTGTACGTGTGGGTACAGCCGCTTTAATGGCAGTGGGAGCAAGTGGGCAAATGTATTTATAGGTCACTAGCAGAAACTAAGGCACGTGGTCAGAGTGTAATCGTAACCACCGTAGCTCTTGTCATAATTTAATATACATAGAAATCAGAAACGGGCATGTCAGGATAGACATCGCGAGTGACAATGCGGCCAGTAACTGTGTGCGCTTGAGAGCACCTTGTTGTTCTACTGTGGTGCCCACGCCGCCGGGTCTGCAAATGTCATCGACCTTCTTTATATACGCATACGCTAAAGACCGTATATTCTCTATGGATTTGAACACGTCCTTTGTTTCGCGTAACGCTTGAGCTGTCTCGAGCGTGATGTTGTGAGCGTACGCCAGTGTTTCGCGTGCACTGAGGTCCGAAAGGGCGTGCGCTACAACTATTAACCTTGGTTTGGGAGTGTGGCGAAACGCTCGCTCCGCTGTAATGGGCGGATGGAATGTTATCACCTGGTACGTTTCGTTAGTCGGGTCGTAACACACCGGTCCGTGACACGGACCGTCACATTGTATGGGGCACAGTAAGGACAACACGCCGCCGACCGTGACTTCGCACTCGACCGCGGTGGTGTTGTCGATTTGCAAAGGATCACATACGCCTCTCCAGTCGCAGTGAGGCACATTGTAGTCGACGCGACCGTCGGTCACCATAGCTTTCGTCAGCCAACACACTCGATTGCCCTTCTAAACATCGGCGATCAACGTGAGCGTAGAGGTCGCCGTCGCTTTACTGTACGCCAGGATATCCGTGTGTGAGTGCACGCTCGACGTGGATTGACAACCGGTCATGTCAGACCTGATCAGACCTTCCGAACACATGACCATTAGTTGTTGTGCGGCCGAGAGTATCGCGATCATACCGTTGAGATGTGTAGAAAGCGCGTACACGCCAGCCTTCCACGTTTCCAAAGTTTCCAGCAGTCTAGAGGGACTTGTCTTAGCGCGCACGGCTGTGCTGGATTTGCGTTGGGTAGACACAACGGCTTCGACCTCGCTTAGGATCTGTGGGCTCATGTACTCGTGGTAGGCCAAGACGTGTATAGTCGAGCGCGGTGACGCCCCGAACACTTGACCCGGTCTTGTTGTGGCGATATGCTTGTCCAGTAACGCGGCAAAGTCCGCGTGTCTAGCGTGTATTGATTTTACAGCTCCCTCATACCCCAACAGTACGGTCCGTAGAAGTTCGTTCACTTGTTTCCATGCGCTCGTGGAACACAGGACATCGCAACCTCTGTAATACTCAAGTAAAGCGTCACACACCAGCTGCTTGCACGTTGGAAATACAATCGGTAGTAACTTCTTACTCCACTCTATGTTGAACTCGTATAGTATGTATATGGGCGGTTGCGGCGGTTTGCGCATTTTCTATCTACCCTCCGCTAATATGACTCTGTGGTCTGTCTCCTGAGATGGTGCGGTTGGAACTTGCGAGAGTGCACTATCGACGGTCGGCGTTTCCATTTCGTCAACTGTGCCATTTTCAGCCGCTGGCAAACGGCCGTCGACGGTCGATGCGAGACACCAACATAACGTTAGACCGCGACCCTCATGCCAGTTTTCTGTAGTACTGGTTGTAGTTTCTGGTTCACACTCGATACGCCATTAAGATCACAATTACGTTGATTAATAAATCCAGTGTTGTAGCGACTGCAGCCAGCGCCGTCGCGCAACTCGTGTCGGTGTCAACACTGGGTCTGACTGAGCGCCTCCAGGAGAGAAGCCCCAGCAAGACGTGCCCCGAGGAGCGTCTTGCCACATGTCAGCACTCGGTCTGACTGAGTGCCTCCAGGAGAGAGGCCCAAGCAAGATGCGCCCGGAGGAGCGTCTTGCCACATGTAAACAATGGGTCTGACTGAGGGCCTCCAGGAGAGAAGCCCAAGCAAGATGCGCCCCGAGGAGCGTCTTGCCACATGTCAACGAAGGGTCTGACTGAGGGCCTCCAGGAGAGAAGCCCAAGCAAGACGCGCCCCGAGGAGCGTCTTGCCACATGTCAGCACTAGGTCTGACTGAGCGCCTCCAGGAGAGAGGCCCAAGCAAGACGCGCCCGGAGGAGCGTCTTGCCACATGTCAACACTGGGTCTGACTGAGCGCCTCCAGGAGAGAGGCCCAAGCAAGAAACGCCCGAGGAGCGTCTTGACACATGTCAACACTGGGTCTGACTGATCGCCGCCCCAGGAGAGAGGCCCAAGCAAGACGCGCCCCGAGGAGCGTCTTGCCACATGTCAACACTGGGTCTGACTGAGCGCCTCCAGGTGAGAGGCCCAAGCAAGACGCGCCCGGAGGAGCGTCTTGCCACATGTCAGCACTCGGTCTGACTGAGCGCCTCCAGGAGAGAGGCCCAAGCAAGACGTGCCCCGAGGAGCGTCTTGCCAGATGTCAACACTGGGTCTGACTGAGCTTCTCCAGGAGAGAGGCCCAAGCAAGACGCGCCCCGAGGAGCGTCTTGCCACATGTCACCTCTGGGTCTGACTGAGCACCTCCAGGAGAGAGGCCCAAGTAAGACGCGCCCCGAGGAGCGTCTTGTCACATGTCAACACTGGGTCTGACTGAGCGCCTCCAGGAGAGAGGCCCAAGCAAGAAACGCCCGAGGAGCGTCTTGAAACATGTCAACACTGGGTCTGACTGATCGCCTCCCCAGGAGAGAGGCCCAAGCAAGACGCGCCCTGAGGAGCGTCTTGCCACATGTCAACACTGGGTCTGACTGAGTGCCTCCATGAGAGAAGCCCCAGCAAGATGTGCCCCGAGGAGCGTCTTGCCACATGTCAGCACTCGGTCTGACTGAGCGCCTCCAGGAGAGAGGCCCAAGCAAGACGCGCCCCAAGGAGCGTCTTGCCACATGTCAACACTGGGTCTGACTGAGAGCCTCCAGGAGAGAGGCCCAAGCAAGACGCGCCAGGAGGAGCGTTTTGCCACATGTCAACACTGGGTCTGACAGAGGGCCTCAAGGAGAGAGGCCCAAGCAAGATGCGCCCCGAGGAGCATCTTGCCACATGTCAACAATGCGTCTGACTGAGGGCCTACAGGAGAGAAGCCCAAGCAAGAAGCTCCCCGAGGAGCGTCTTGCCACATGTCAGCACTCGGTCTTACTGAGCGCCTCCAGGAGAGAGGCCCAAATAAGACGCGCCCCGAGGAGCGTCTTGCCACATGTCAAGAATGGGTCTGAGTGAGGGCCTCCAGGAGAGAAGCCCAAGCAAGACGCGCCCCGAGGAGCGTCTTGCCACATGTCAACTCTGGGTCTGACTGAGCACCTCCAGGAGAGAGGCCCAAGCAAGACGCGCCCCGAGGAGCGTCTTGTCACATGTCAACACTGGGTCTGACTGAGCGCCTCCAGGAGAGAGGCCCAAGCAAGAAACGCCCGAGGAGCGTCTTGAAACATGTCAACACTGGGTCTGACTGATCGCCTCCCCAGGAGAGAGGCCCAAGCAAGACGCGCCCTGAGGAGCGTCTTGCCACATGTCAATACTGGGTCTGACTGAGTGCCTCCATGAGAGAAGCCCCAGCAAGATGCGCCCCGAGGAGCGTCTTGCCACATGTCAGCACTCGGTCTGACTGAGCGCCTCCAGGAGAGAGGCCCAAGCAAGACGCGCCCCAAGGAGCGTCTTGCCACATGTCAACACTGGGTCTGACTGAGCGCCTCCAGGAGAGAGGCCCAAGCAAGACGCGCCAGGAGGAGCGTTTTGCCACATGTCAACACTGGGTCTGACAGAGGGCCTCAAGGAGAGAGGCCCAAGCAAGATGCGCCCCGAGGAGCATCTTGCCACATGTCAACAATGCGTCTGACTGAGGGCCTACAGGAGAGAAGCCCAAGCAAGAAGCTCCCCGAGGAGCGTCTTGCCACATGTCAGCACTCGGTCTTACTGAGCGCCTCCAGGAGAGAGGCCCAAATAAGACGCGCCCCGAGGAGCGTCTTGCCACATGTCAAGAATGGGTCTGAGTGAGGGCCTCCAGGAGAGAAGCCCAAGCAAGACGCGCCCCGAGGAGCGTCTTGCCACATGTCAACTCTGTGTCTGACTGAGCACCTCCAGGAGAGAGGCCCAAGCAAGACGCGCCCCGAGGAGCGTCTTGTCACATGTCAACACTGGGTCTGACTGAGCGCCTCCAGGAGAGAGGCCCAAGCAAGAAACGCCCGAGGAGCGTCTTGAAACATTTCAACACTGGGTCTGACTGATCGCCTCCCCAGGAGAGAGGCCCAAGCAAGACGCGCCCTGAGGAGCGTCTTGCCACATGTCAATACTGGGTCTGACTGAGTGCCTCCATGAGAGAAGCCCCAGCAAGATGCGCCCCGAGGAGCGTCTTGCCACATGTCAGCACTCGGTCTGACTGAGCGCCTCCAGGAGAGAGGCCCAAGCAAGACGCGCCCCAAGGAGCGTCTTGCCACATGTCAACACTGGGTCTGACTGACACCTCCAGGAGAGAGGCCCAAGCAAGACGCGCCAGGAGGAGCGTTTTGCCACATGTCAACACTGGGTCTGACAGAGGGCCTCAAGGAGAGAGGCCCAAGCAAGATGCGCCCCGAGGAGCATCTTGCCACATGTCAACAATGCGTCTGACTGAGGGCCTACAGGAGAGAAGCCCAAGCAAGAAGCGCCCCGAGGAGCGTCTTGCCACATGTCAGCACTCGGTCTTACTGAGCGCCTCCAGGAGAGAGGCCCAAATAAGACGCGCCCCGAGGAGCGTCTTGCCACATGTCAAGAATGGGTCTGACTGAGGGCCTCCAGGAGAGAAGCCCAAGCAAGACGCGCCCCGAGGAGCGTCTTGCCACATGTCACCTCTGGGTCTGACTGAGCACCTCCAGGAGAGAGGCCCAAGAAAGACGCGCCCCGAGGAGCGTCTTGTCACATGTCAACACTGGGTCTGACTGAGCGCCTCCAGGAGAGAGGCCCAAGCAAGAAACGCCCGAGGAGCGTCTTGAAACATGTCATCACTGGGTCTGACTGATCGCCTCCCCAGGAGAGAGGCCCAAGCAAGACGCGCCCTGAGGAGCGTCTTGCCACATGTCAACACTGGGTTTGACTGAGTGCCTCCATGAGAGAAGCCCCAGCAAGATGCGCCCCGAGGAGCGTGTTGCCACATGTCAGCACTCGGTCTGACTGAGCGCCTCCAGGAGAGAGGCCCAAGCAAGACGCACCCCAAGGAGCGTCTTGCCACATGTCAACACTGGGTCTGACTGCGCGCCTCCAGGAGAGAGGCTCAAGCAAGACGCGCCAGGAGCAGCGTTTTGCCACATGTCAACACTGGGTCTGACAGAGGGCCTCAAGGAGAGAGGCCCAAGCAAGATGCACCCCGAGGAGCATCTTGCCACATGTCAACAATGCGTCTGACTGAGGGCCTACAGGAGAGAAGCCCAAGCAAGAAGCGCCCCGAGGAGCGTCTTGCCACATGTCAGCACTCGGTCTTACTGAGCGCCTCCAGGAGAGAGGCCCAAATAAGACACGCCCCGCGGAGCGTCTTGCCACATGTCAAGAATGGGTCTGACTGAGGGCCTCCAGGAGAGAAGCCCAAGCAAGACGCGCCCCGAGGAGCGTCTTGCCACATGTCAGAACTCGGTCTGACTGAGCGCCTCCAGGAGAGAGGCCCAAGCAAGACGTGCCCCGAGGAGCGTCTTGCCAGATGTCAACAATGGGTCTGACTGAGCGCCTCCAGGAGAGAGGCCCAAGCAAGACGCGCCCCGAGGAGCGTCTTGCCACATGTCAACACTGGGTCTGACTGAGCGCCTCCAGGAGAGAGGCCCAATCAAGACGCGCCCCGAGGAGCGTCTTGTCACATGTCACTACTCGGTCTTACTGAGTGCCTCCAGGAGAGAGGCCCAAGCAAGACGTGCCCCGAGGAGCGTCTTGCCACATGTCAACAATGGGTCTGAGTGAGGGCCTCCAGGAGAGAAGCCCAAGCAAGAAGCGCCCCGAGGAGCGTCTTGCCACATGTCAACACTGGGTCTGACTGAGCGCCTCCAGGAGAGAGGCCCAAGCAAGACACGCCCCGAGGAGCGTCTTGACACATGTCAACACTGGGTCTGACTGAGGGCCTCCATGAGAGAAGCCCAAGCAAGACGCGCCCCGAGGAGAGTCTTGCCACATGTCAACACTGGGTCTGACAGAGGGCATCCAGGAGAGAGCCCCAAGCAAGAAGCGCCCCGAGGAGCGTCTTGCCACGTGTCAACACTGGGTCTGATTGAGGGCCTTCTGGAGAGAGGCCCAAGCAAGACGCGCCCCGAGGAGCGTCTTACCACATGTCAACAATGGGTCTGACTGAGGGCCTCCAGGAGAGAAGCCCAAGCAAGACGCGCCCCGAGAAGCTTCTTGCCACATGTCAGCACTCGGTCTGACTGAGCGCCTCCAGGAGAGGCCAAAGCAAGATGCGCCCCGAGGAGTGTCTTGACACATGTCAACACTCTGTCTGACAGAGGGCCTCCATGAGAGAGGCCCAAGCAAGACGCGCCCCGAGGAGTGTCTTGCCACATGTCAACACTGGGTCTGACTGAGCGCCTCCAGGAGAGAGGCCCAAGCAAGACGCGCCCCGAGGAGCGTCTTGCCACGTGTCACCACTGGGTCTGATTGAGCACCTCCAGGAGAGAGGCCCCAGCAAGACACGCCCCGAGGAGCGTCTTGCCTTATGTCAGCACTCGGTCTGACTGAGCGCCTCCAGGAGAGAGGCCCAAGCAAGACGCGCCCCGAGGAGCGTCTTGCCACATGTCAACACTGGGTCTGACTGAGCGCCTCCAGGAGAGAGGCCCGAGGAGCGTCTTGCCTTATGTCAGCACTCGGTCTGACTGAGCGCCTCCAGGAGAGAGGCCCAAGCAAGACGCGCCCCGAGGAGCGTCTTGCCACATGTCAACACTGGGTCTGACTGAGCACCTCCAGGAGAGAGGCCCAAGCAAGACGCGCCCCGAGGAGCGTCTTGCCACATGTCAACACTGGGTCTGACTGAGCGCCTCCAGGAGAGAGGCCCGGGGAGCGTCTTGCCACCTGTCACCTCTGGGTCTGACTCAGCGCCTCCAGGAGAGAGGCCCAAGCAAGAAACGCCCGAGGAGCGTCTTGACACATGTCAACACTGGGTCTGACTGAGCGCTTCCAGGAGAGACTGACTGAGCGCTTCCAGGAGAGAGGTCCAATCAACACGCGCCCCGAGGAGCGTCTTGCCACATGTCAACACTGGGTCTGACTGAGTGCCTCCATGAGAGAAGCCCCAGCAAGACGCGCCCCGAGGAGCGTCTTGTCACATGTCACTACTCGGTCTGACTGAGCGCCTCCAGGAGAGAGGCCCAAGCAAGACGTGCCCCGAGGAGCGTCTTGACACATGTCAACACTGGGTCTGACTGAGGGCCTCCATGTGAGAAGCCCAAGCAAGACGCGCCCCGAGGAGCGTCTTGTCACATGTCACTACTCGGTCTGACTGAGCGCCTCCAGGAGAGAGGCCCAAGCAAGACGTGCCCCGAGGAGCGTCTTGCCACATGTCAACAATGGGTCTGACTGAGGGCCTCCAGGAGAGAAGCCCAAGCAAGAAGCGCCCCGAGGAGCGTCTTGCCACATGTCAACACTGGGTCTGACTGAGCGCCTCCAGGAGAGAGGCCCAAGCAAGACACGCCCCAAGGAGCGTCTTGACACATGTCAACACTGGGTCTGACTGAGGGCCTCCATGTGAGAAGCCCAAGCAAGACGCGCCCCGAGGAGCGTCTTGCCACGTGTCACCACTGGGTCTGATTGAGCACCTCCAGGAGAGAGGCCCCAGCAAGACACGCCCCGAGGAGCGTCTTGCCTTATGTCAGCACTCGGTCTGACTGAGCGCCTCCAGGAGAGAGGCCCAAGCAAGACGCGCCCCGAGGAGCGTCTTGCCACATGTCAACACTGGGTCTGACTGAGCGCCTCCAGGAGAGAGGCCCGAGGAGCGTCTTGCCTTATGTCAGCACTCGGTCTGACTGAGCGCCTCCAGGAGAGAGGCCCAAGCAAGACGCGCCCCGAGGAGCGTCTTGCCACATGTCAACACTGGGTCTGACTGAGCACCTCCAGGAGAGAGGCCCAAGCAAGACGCGCCCCGAGGAGCGTCTTGCCACATGTCAACACTGGGTCTGACTGAGCGCCTCCAGGAGAGAGGCCCGGGGAGCGTCTTGCCACCTGTCACCTCTGGGTCTGACTCAGCGCCTCCAGGAGAGAGGCCCAAGCAAGAAACGCCCGAGGAGCGTCTTGACACATGTCAACACTGGGTCTGACTGAGCGCTTCCAGGAGAGACTGACTGAGCGCTTCCAGGAGAGAGGTCCAATCAACACGCGCCCCGAGGAGCGTCTTGCCACATGTCAACACTGGGTCTGACTGAGTGCCTCCATGAGAGAAGCCCCAGCAAGACGCGCCCCGAGGAGCGTCTTGTCACATGTCACTACTCGGTCTGACTGAGCGCCTCCAGGAGAGAGGCCCAAGCAAGACGTGCCCCGAGGAGCGTCTTGACACATGTCAACACTGGGTCTGACTGAGGGCCTCCATGTGAGAAGCCCAAGCAAGACGCGCCCCGAGGAGCGTCTTGTCACATGTCACTACTCGGTCTGACTGAGCGCCTCCAGGAGAGAGGCCCAAGCAAGACGTGCCCCGAGGAGCGTCTTGCCACATGTCAACAATGGGTCTGACTGAGGGCCTCCAGGAGAGAAGCCCAAGCAAGAAGCGCCCCGAGGAGCGTCTTGCCACATGTCAACACTGGGTCTGACTGAGCGCCTCCAGGAGAGAGGCCCAAGCAAGACACGCCCCAAGGAGCGTCTTGACACATGTCAACACTGGGTCTGACTGAGGGCCTCCATGTGAGAAGCCCAAGCAAGACGCGCCCCGAGGAGTGTCTTGCCACGTGTCAACACTGGGTCTGACTTAGCGCCTCCAGGAGAGAGGCCCAAGCAAGATGCGCCCCGAGGAGCGTCTTGCCACGTGTCACCACTGGGTCTGACTGAGCTCCTCCAGGAGACAGGCCCAAGCAAGACGCGCCCCGAGGAGCATCTTGCCACGTGTCACCACTGGGTCTGATTGAGCACCTCCAGGAGAGAGGCCCCAGCAAGACACTCCCCGAGGAGCGTCTTGCCTTATGTCAGCACTCGGTCTGACTGAGCGCCTCCAGGAGAGAGGCCCAAGCAAGACGCGCCCCGTGGAGCGTCTTAGCACATGTCAACACTGGGTCTGACTGAGCGCCTCCAGGAGAGAGGCCCGAGGAGCGTCTTGCCTTATGTCAGCACTCGGTCTGACTGAGCGCCTCCAGGAGAGAGGCCCAAGCAAGACGCGCCCCGAGGAGCGTCTTGCCACATGTCAACACTGGGTCTGACTGAGCACCTCCAGGAGAGAGGCCCAAGCAAGACGCGCCCCGAGGAGCGTCTTGCCACATGTCAACACTGGGTCTGACTGAGCGCCTCCAGGAGAGAGGCCCGAGGAGCGTCTTGCCACCTGTCACCTCTGGGTCTAACTGAGCGCCTCCAGGAGAGAGGCCCAAGCAAGAAACGCCCGAGGAGCGTCTTAACACATGTCAACACTGGGTCTGACTGAGCGCTTCCAGGAGAGACTGACTGAGCGCTTCCAGGAGAGAGGTCCAATCAACACGCGCCCCGAGGAGCGTCTTGCCACATGTCAACACTGGGTCTGACTGAGTGCCTCCATGAGAGAAGCCCCAGCAAGACGCGCCCCGAGGAGCGTCTTGTCACATGTCACTACTCGGTCTGACTGAGCGCCTCCAGGAGAGAGGCCCAAGCAATACGTGCCCCGAGGAGCGTCTTGCCACATGTCAACAATGGGTCTGACTGAGGGCCTCCAGGAGAGAAGCCCAAGCAAGAAGCGCCCCGAGGAGCGTCTTGCCACATGTCAACACTGGGTCTGACTGAGCGCCTCCAGGAGAGAGGCCCAAGCAAGACAGGCCCCAAGGAGCGTCTTGACACATGTCAACACTGGGTCTGACTGAGGGCCTCCATGTGAGAAGCCCAAGCAAGACGCGCCCCGAGGAGTGTCTTGCCACGTGTCAACACTGGGTCTGACTTAGCGCCTCCAGGAGAGAGGTCCAAGCAAGATGCGCCCCGAGGAGCGTCTTGCCACGTGTCACCACTGGGTCTGACTGAGCTCCTCCAGGAGACAGGCCCAAGCAAGACGCGCCCCGAGGAGCGTCTTGCCACGTGTCACCACTGGGTCTGATTGAGCACCTCCAGGAGAGAGGCCCCAGAAAGACACGCCCCGAGGAGCGTCTTGCCTTATGTCAGCACTCGGTCTGACTGAGCGCCTCCAGGAGAGAGGCCCAAGCAAGACGCGCCCCGAGGAGCGTCATGCCACATGTCAACACTGGGTCTGACTGAGCGCCTCCAGGAGAGAGGCCCGAGGAGCGTCTTGCCTTATGTCAGCAATCGGTCTGACTGAGCGCCTCCAGGAGAGTGGCCCAAGCAAGACGCGCCCCGAGGAGCGTCTTGCCACATGTCAACACTGGGTCTGACTGAGCACCTCCAGGAGAGAGGCCCAAGCAAGACGCGCCCCGAGGAGCGTCTTGCCACATGTCAACACTGGGTCTGACTGAGCGCCTCCAGGAGAGAGGCCCGAGGAGCATCTTGCCACATGTCACCTCTGGGTCTGACTGAGCGCCTCCAGGAGAGAGGCCCAAGCAAGAAACGCCCGAGGAGCGTCTTGACACATGTCAACACTGGGTCTGACTGAGTGCTTCCAGGAGAGAGGTCCAATCAACCCGCGCCCCGAGGAGCGTCTTGCCACATGTCAACACTGGGTCTGACTGAGTGCCTCCATGAGAGAAGCCCCAGCAAGACGCGCCCCGAGGAGCGTCTTGTCACATGTCACTACTCGGTCTGACTGAGCGCCTCCAGGAGAGAGGCCCAAGCAAGACGTGCCCCGAGGAGCGTCTTGCCACATGTCAACAATGGGTCTGTCTGAGGGCCTCCAGGAGAGAAGCCCAAGCAAGAAGCGCCCCGAGGAGCGTCTTGCCACATGTCAACACTGGGTCTGACTGAGCGCCTCCAGGAGAGAGGCCCAAGCCAGACGCGCCCCGAGGAGCGTCTTGCCACGTGTCAACACTGGGTATGACTTAGCACCTCCAGGAGAGAGGCCCAAGCAAGATGCGCCCCGAGGAGCGTCTTGCCACGTGTCACCACTGGGTCTGACTGAGCTCCTCCAGGAGAGGCCAAAGCAAGACGCGCCCCGAGGAGCGTCTTGACACATGTCGACACTCTGTCTGACAGAGGGCCTCCATGAGAGAGGCCCAAGCAAGATGCGCCCCGAGGAGTGTCTTGCCACATGTCAACACTGGGTCTGACTGAGCGCCTCCAGGAGAGAGGCCCAAGCAAGACGCGCCCCGAGGAGCGTCTTGCCACGTGTCAACACTGGGGCTGACTTAGCGCCTCCAGGAGAGAGGCCCAAGCAAGATGCGCCCCGAGGAGCGTCTTGCCACGTGTCACCACTGGGTCTGACTGAGCTCCTCCAGGAGACAGGCCCAAGCAAGACGCGCCCCGAGGAGCGTCTTGCCACGTGTCACCACTGGGTCTGATTGAGCACCTCCAGGAGAGAGGCCCCAGCAAGACACGCCCCGAGGAGCGTCTTGCCTTATGTCAGCACTCGGTCTGACTGAGCGCCTCCAGGAGAGAGGCCCAAGCAAGACGCGCCCCGAGGAGCGTCTTGCCACATGTCAACACTGGGTCTGACTGAGCGCCTCCAGGAGAGAGGACCGAGGAGCGTCTTGCCTTATGTCAGCACTCGGTCTGACTGAGCGCCTCCAGGAGAGAGGCCCAAGCAAGAAGCGCCCCGAGGAGCGTCTTGCCACATGTCAACACTGGGTCTGACTGAGCACCTCCAGGAGAGAGGCCCAAGCCAGACGCGCCCCGAGGAGCGTCTTGCCACATGTCAACACTGGGTCTGACTGAGCGCCTCCAGGAGAGAGGCCCGAGGAGCGTCTTGCCACCTGTCACCTCTGGGTCTGACTGAGCGCCTCCAGGAGAGAGGCCCAAGCAAGAAACGCCCGAGGAGCGTCTTGACACATGTCAACACTGGGTCTGACTGAGCGCTTCCAGGAGAGACTGACTGAGCGCTTCCAGGAGAGAGGTCCAATCAACACGCGCCCCGAGGAGCGTCTTGCCACATGTCAACACTGGGTCTGACTGAGTGCCTCCATGAGGGAAGCCCCAGCATGACGCGCCCCGAGGAGCGTCTTGTCACATGTCACTACTCGGTCTGACTGAGCGCCTCCAGGAGAGAGGCCCAAGCAAGACGTGCCCCGAGGAGCGTCTTGCCACATGTCAACAATGGGTCTGACTGAGGGCCTCCAGGAGAGGCCAAAGCAAGACGCGCCCCGAGGAGCGTCTTGCCACATGTCACTACTCGGTCTGACTGAGCGCCTCCAGGAGGGAGGTCCAAGCAAGACGCGCCCCGATGAGCGTCTTGCCACATGTGAACACTGGGTCTGACTGAGCGCCTCCAGGAGAGAGGCCCAAGCAAGACGCGCCCCGAGGAGCATCTTGCCACATGTCAACACTGGGTCTGACTGAGAACCTCCAGGAGAGAGGCCCAAGCAAGACGCGCCCTGAGGAGCGTCTTGCCACATGTCAACACTGGGTCTGATTGAGCGCCTCCAGGAGAGAGGCCCAAGCAAGACGCGCCCCGAGGAGCGTCTTGTCACATGTCACTACTCGGTCTGACTGAGTGCCTCCAGGAGAGAGGCCCAAGCAAGACGTGCCCCGAGGAGCGTCTTGCCACATGTCAACAATGGGTCTGACTGAGGGCCTCCAGGAGAGAAGCCCAAGCAAGAAGCGCCCCGAGGAGCGTCTTGCCACATGTCAACACTGGGTCTGACTGAGCGCCTCCAGGAGAGAGGCCCAAGCAAGACACGCCCCGAGGAGCGTCTTGACACATGTCAACACTGGGTCTGACTGAGGGCCTCCATGAGAGAAGCCCAAGCAAGACGCGCCCCGAGGAGAGTCTTGCCACATGTCAACACTGGGTCTGACAGAGGGCATCCAGGAGAGAGCCCCAAGCAGTACGCGCCCCAAGGAGGGTCTTGCCACATGTCACCACTGGGTCTGACTGAGCGCCTCCAGGAGAGAGGCCCAAGCAAGAAGCGCCCCGAGGAGCGTCTTGCCACGTGTCAACACTGGGTCTGATTGAGGGCCTTCTGGAGAGAGGCCCAAGCATGACGCGCCCCGAGGAGCGTCTTGCCACATGTCAACAATGGGTCTGACTGAGGGCCTCCAGGAGAGAAGCCCAAGCAGGACGCGCCCCGAGGAGCTTCTTGCCACATGTCAGCACTCGATCTGAATGAGCCCCTCCAGGAGAGGCCAAAGCAAGACACGCCCCGAGGAGTGTATTGCCACATGTCAACACTGGGTCTGACTGAGCGCCTCCAGGAGAGAGGCCCAAGCAAGACGCGCCCCGAGGAGCGTCTTGCCATGTGTCACCACTGGGTCTGACTGAGCTCCTCCAGGAGAAAGGCCCCAGCAACACGCGCCCCGAGGAGCGTCTTGCCACATGTCACTACTCGGTTTAACTGAGCGCCTCCAGGAGAGAGGTCCAAGCAAGACGCGCCCCGAGGAGCGTCTTGCCACATGTCACTACTCGGTCTGACTGAGCGCCTCCAGGAGGGAGGTCCAAGCAAGACGCGCCCCGAGGAGCGTCTTGCCACATGTGAACACTGGGTCTGACTGAGCGCCTCCAGGAGAGAGGCCCAAGCAAGACGCGCCCCGAGGAGCATCTTGCCACATGTCAACACTGGGTCTGACTGAGAACCTCCAGGAGAGAGGCCCAAGCAAGTCGCGCCCCGAGTAGCGTCTTGCCACATGTCAACACTGTGTCTGACTGAGTGCCTCCAGGAGAGAGGCCCAAGCAAGACGTATCCCGAGGAGCGTCTTGCCACATGTCAACAATGGGTCTGACTGAGGGCCTCCAGGAGAGAAGCCCAAGCAAGAAGCACCCCGAGGAGCGTCTTGCCACATGTCAACACTGGTTCTGACTGAGCGCCTCCAGGAGAGAGGCCCAAGCAAGACACGCCCCGAGGAGCGTCTTGACACATGTCAACACTGGGTCTGACTGAGGGCCTCCATGAGAGAAGCCCAAGCAAGCCGCGCCCCAAGGAGAGTCTTGCCACATGTCAACACTGGGTCTGACAGAGGGCATCCAGGAGAGAGCCCCAAGCAAGACGCGCCCCGAGGAGCGTCTTGCCACATGTCACCACTGGGTCTGACTGAGCGCCTCCAGGAGAGAGGCCCAAGCAAGACGTGCCCCGAGGAGCGTCTTGCCACATGTCAACAATGGGTCTGACTGAGGGCCTCCAGGAGAGGCCAAAGCAAGACGCGCCCCGAGGAGCGTCTTGCCACATGTCACTACTCGGTCTGACTGAGCGCCTCCAGGAGGGAGGTCAAAGCAAGACGCGCCCCGATGAGCGTCTTGCCACATGTGAACACTGGGTCTGACTGAGCGCCTCCAGGAGAGAAGCCCAAGCAGGACGCGCCCCGAGGAGCTTCTTGCCACATGTCAGCACTCGGTCTGAATGAGCGCCTCCAGGAGAGGCCAAAGCAAGACACGCCCCGAGGAGTGTATTGCCACATGTCAACACTGGGTCTGACTGAGCGCCTCCAGGAGAGAGGCCCAAGCAAGACGCGCCCCGAGGAGCGTCTTGCCACGTGTCACCACTGGGTCTGACTGAGCTCCTCCAGGAGAAAGGCCCCAGCAACACGCGCCCCGAGGAGCGTCTTGCCACAAGTCACTACTCGGTCTGACTGAGCGCCTCCAGGACGGAGGTCCAAGCAAGACGCGCCCCGAGGAGCGTCTTGCCACATGTGAACACTGGGTCTGACTGAGCGCCTCCAAGAGAGAGGCCCAAGCAAGACGCGCCCCGAGGAGCATCTTGCCACATGTCAACACTGGGTCTGACTGAGAACCTCCAGGAGAGAGGCCCAAGCAAGTCGCGCCCCGAGTAGCGTCTTGCCACATGTCAACACTGGGTCTGACTGAGCGCCTCCAGAAGAGAGGCCCTAGCAAGACGCGCCCCGAGGAGCGTCTTGTCACATGTCACTAGAAAGAAGGTAGAATCTATTGAGTTGTAAGTGATATGAACATTTCAATATGATCGCACATTCCTATAGGGGGTCAAACCATGTCCCAAAGGTCACCGGGCCTGGTGTCACTTTAAAGAAGTAGTCCAGTTACACCTTTGTGGCCTTATAACTTGGCTTCTGAATGTCTAGAGAGATCAGGTTTGTTTTAGTGTACTCCAATCAACAGTCCCTACAACTACAAAAAGGAATGGAGTCATTAGCACTTATGGTTTGTAAATGGCACCCAGAATTATGTTAAACGAAGCACAATTTCACATAATTCTGGGTCCATTTGTGTGAAAACAAGGTCCAATCAGGCTGAAACGTTACAAAAAGGTAGAATCTATTGAGTTGTAAGTGATCTGAAAGTTTCATGATGATCGCACATTCCTAAGTGGGTCAAACCATGTCCCAAAGGTCACCGGATCTGGTGTCACTTTAAAGAAGTAGTCCAGTTACACATTTGTGGGCTTATAACTTGGCTTCTGAATGTCCTAGAGAGGTTAGGCTTGTTTTAGTGTACTTCAATAAACAGCCCCTACAACCACAAAAAGGAATGGAGTCATTAGCACTTATGGTTTTTAAATGGCACCCAGAATTATGTTGCACGAAGCACAATTTCACATCATTCTGGGTTCATTTGTGTGAAAACAAGGTCCAATCAGACTGAAACGTTACAGGAAGGTAGAATCTATTGAGTTGTAAGTGATCTGAACGTTTCATGATGATAGCACTTTCCTAAGGGGGTCAAACCATGTCCCAGAGGTCACCGGATCTGGTGTCAATTTAAAGAAGTAGTCCAGTTACACATTTGTGGGCTTATAACTTGGCTTCTGAATGTCCTAGAGAGATCAGGTTTGTTTTAGTGTACTCCAATCAACAGCCCCTACAACCACAAAAAGGAATGGAGTCATTAGCACTTATGGTTTTTAAATGGCACCCAGAATTATGTTGCACGAAGCACAATTTCACATCATTCTGGGTCCATTTGTGTGAAAACAAGGTCCAGTCAGGCTGAAACGTTACAAGAAGGTAGAATCTGTTGAGTTGTAAGTGATCTGAAAGTTTCATGATGATCGCACAATCCTATAGGGGGTCAAACCATGTCCCAAAGGTCACCGGGCCTGGTGTCACTTTAAAGAAGTAGTCCAGTTACACCTTTGTGGGCTTATAACTTGGCTTCTGAATATCCTAAAGAGGTCAGGTTTGTTTTAGAGTACTCCAATTAACAGCCCCTATTACCTCAAAAAGGAATGGAGTCATTAGCACTTATGGTTTTTAAATGGCACCCAGAATTATGTTGCACGAAGCACAGTTTCACATCATTCTGGGTCCATTTGTGTGAAAACAATGTCCAATCAGGCTGAAACGTTACAAGAAGGTAGAATCTATTAAGTTGTAAGTGATATGAACATTTCATGATGATCGCACATTCCTATAGGGGGTCAAACCATGTCCCAAAGGTCAACGGGCCTGGTGTCACTTTACAGAAGTAGTCCAGTTACACCTTTGTGGCCTTATAACTTGGCTTCTGAATGTCTAGAGAGATCAGGTTTGTTTTAGTGTACTCCAATCAACAGCCCCTACAACTACAAAAAGGAATGGAGTCATTAGCACTTATGGTTTGTAAATGGCACCCAGAATTATGTTGCACGAAGCACAATTTCACATCATTCTGGGTCCATTTGTGTGAAAACAAGGTCCAATCAGGCTGAAACATTACAAAAAGGTAGAATCTATTGAGTTGTAAGTGATCTGAAAGTTTCATGATGATCGCACATTCCTAAGTGGGTCAAACCATGTCCCAAAGGTCACCGGATCTGGTGTCACTTTAAAGAAGTAGTCCAGTTACACATTTGTGGGCTTGTAACTTGGCTTCTGAATGTCCTAGAGAGGTCAGGCTTGTTTTAGTGTACTTCAATAAACAGCCCCTACAACCACAAAAAGGAATGGAGTCATTAGCACTTATGGTTTTTAAATGGCACCCAGAATTATGTTGCACGAAGCACAATTTCACATCATTCTGGGTTCATTTGTGTGAAAACAAGGTCCAATCAGACTGAAACGTTACAGGAAGGTAGAATCTATTGAGTTGTAAGTGATCTGAACGTTTCATGATGATAGCACTTTCCTAAGGGGGTCAAACCATGTCCCAGAGGTCACCGGATCTGGTGTCAATTTAAAGAAGTAGTCCAGTTACACATTTGTGGGCTTATAACTTGGCTTCTGAATGTCCTAGAGAGATCAGGTTTGTTTTAGTGTACTCCAATCAACAGCCCCTACAACCACAAAAAGGAATGGAGTCATTAGCACTTATGGTTTTTAAATGGCACCCAGAATTATGTTGCACGAAGCACAATTTCACATCATTCTGGGTCCATTTGTGTGAAAACAAGGTCCAGTCAGGCTGAAACGTTACAGGAAGGTAGAATCTGTTGAGTTGTAAGTGATCTGAAAGTTTCATGATGATCGCACAATCCTATAGGGGGTCAAACCATGTCCCAAAGGTCACCGGGCCTGGTGTCACTTTAAAGAAGTAGTCCAGTTACACCTTTGTGGGCTTATAACTTAGCTTCTGAATATCCTAAAGAGGTCAGGTTTGTTTTAGAGTACTCCAATTAACAGCCCCTATTACCTCAAAAAGGAATGGAGTCATTAGCACTTATGGTTTTTAAATGGCACCCAGAATTATGTTGCACGAAGCACAATTTCACATCATTCTGGGTCCATTTGTGTGAAAACAATGTCCAATCAGGCTGAAACGTTACAAGAAGGTAGAATCTATTGAGTTGTAAGTGATATGAACGTTTCATGATGATCGCACATTCCTATAGGGGGTCAAACCATGTCCCAAAGGTCACCGGGCCTGGTGTCACTTTAAAGAAGTAGTCCAGTTACACCTTTGTGGCCTTATAACTTGGCTTCTGAATGTCCTAGAGTGATCAGGTTTGTTTTAGTGTACTCCAATCAACAGCCCCTACAACTACAAAAAGGAATGGAGTCATTAGCACTTATGGTTTGTAAATGGCACCCAGAATTATGTTAAACGAAGCACAATTTCACATCATTCTGGGTCCATTTGTGTGAAAACAAGGTCCAATAAGGCTGAAACGTTACAAGAAGGTAGAATCTATTGAGTTGTAAGTGATCTGAAAGTTTCATGATGATCGCACATTCCTAAGTGGGTCAAACCATGTCCCAAAGGTCACCGGATCTGGTGTCACTTTAAAGAAGTAGTCCAGTTACACATTTGTGGGCTTATAACTTGGCTTCTGAATGTCCTAGAGAGATCAGGTTTGTTTTAGTGTACTCCAATCAACAGCCCATACAACCACAAAAAGGAATGGAGTCATTAGCACTTATGGTTTGTAAATGGCACCCAGAATTATGTTGCACGAAGCACAATTTCACATCATTCTGGGTCCATTTGTTTGAAAACAAGGTCCATTCAGGCTGAAACGTTACAAGAAGGTAGAATCTATTGAGTTGTAAGTGATCTGAACGTTTCATGATGATAGCACATTCCTATAGGGGGTCAAACCATGTCCCAAAGGTCACCGGGCCTGGTGTCACTTTAAAGAAGTAGTCCAGTTACACCTTTGTGGGCTTATAACTTGGCTTCTGAATGTCCTAGAGAGATCAGGTTTGTTTTAGTGTATTCCAATCAACAGCCCCTACAACCACAAAAAGGAATGGAGTCATTAGCACTTATGGTTTGTAAATGGCACCCAGAATTATGTTGCACGAAGCACAATTTCACATCATTCTGGGTCCATTTGTGTGAAAACAAGGTCCAATCAGGCTGAAACGTTACAAGAAGGTAGAATCTATTGAGTTGTAAGTGATCTGAACGTTTCAGGATGATCGCACATTCCTAAGTGGGTCAAACCATGTCCCAAAGGTCACCAGATATGGTGTCACTTTAAAGAAGTAGTCCAGTTACACCTTTGTGGGCTTATAACTTGGCTTCTGAATGTCCTAGAGAGATCAGGTTTGTTTTAGTGTACTCCAATCAACAGCCCCTACAACCCCAAAAAGGAATGGAGTCATTAGCACTCATGGTTTGTAAATGGCACCCAGAATTATGTTGCACGAAGCACAATTTCACATCATTCTGGGTTCATTTGTGTGAAAACAAGGTCCAATCAGGCTGAAACGTTACAGGAAGATAGAATCTATTGAGTTGTAAGTGATCTGAACGTTTCATGATGATAGCACTTTCCTAAGGGGGTCAAACCATGTCCCAAAGGTCACCGGATCGGTGTCAATTTAAAGAAGTAGTCCAGTTACACATTTGTGGGCTTATAACTTGGCTTCTGAATGTCCTAGAGTGATCAGGTTTGTTTCAGAGTACTCCAATCAACAGCCCCTACAACCACAAAAAGGAATGGAGTCATTAGCACTTATGGTTTGTAAATGGCACCCAGAATTATGTTGCACGAAGCACAATTTCACATCATTCTGGGTCCATTTGTGTGAAAACAAGGTCCATTCAGGCTTAAACGTTACAAGAAGGTAGAATCTATTGAGTTGTAAGTGATCTGAACGTTTCATGATGATCGCACATTCCTATAGGGGGTCAAACCATGTCCCAAAGGTCACCGGGCCTGGTGTCACTTTAAAGAAGTAGTCCAGTTACACCTTTGTGGGCTTATAACTTGGCTTCTGAATGTCCTAGAGAGGTCAGGCTTGTTTTAGTGTACTCCAATCAACAGCCCCTACAGCCACAAAAAGGAATGGAGTCAAAAGCACTTATGGTTTTTAAATGGCACCCAGAATTATGTTGCACGAAGCACAATTTCACATCATTCTGGGTCCATTTGTGTGAAAACAAGGTCCAATCAGGCTGAAACGTTACAAGAAGGTAGAATCTATTGAGTTGTAAGTGATCTGAACGTTTCATGATGATAGCACTTTCCTAAGGAGGTAAAACCATGACACAAAGGTCACCGGATCGGTGTCAATTTAAAAAAGTAGTCCAGTTACACATTTGTGGGCTTATAACTTGGCTTCTGAATGTCCTAGAGAGATCAGGTTTGTTTTAGTGTACTCCAATCAACAGCCCCTACAACCGCAAAAAGGAATGGAGTCATTAGCACTTATGGCTTTTAAATGGCACCCAGAATTATGTTGCACGAAGCACAATTTCACATCATTCTGGGTCCATTTGTGTGAAAACAAGGTCCAGTCAGGCTGAAACGTTACAAGAAGGTAGAATCTGTTGAGTTGTAAGTGATCTGAAAGTTTCATGATGATCGCACATTCCTATAGGGGGTCAAACCATGTCCCAAAGGTCACCGGGCCTGGTGTCACTTTAAAGAAGTAGTCCAGTTACACCTTTGTGGGCTTATAACTTGGCTTCTGAATATCCTACAGAGGTCAGGTTTGTTTTAGAGTACTCCAGTTAACAGCCCCCATTACCCCAAAAAGGAATGGAGTCATTAGCACTTATGGTTTTTAAATGGCACCCAGAATTATGTTGCACAAAGCACAATTTCACATCATTCTGGGTTCATTTGTGTGAAAACAAGGTCCAATCAGGCTGAAACGTTACAAGAAGGTAGAATCAATTGAGTTTTAAGTGTTATGAACGTTTCATGATGATCGCACATTCCTATAGGGGGTCAAACCATGTCCCAAAGGTCACCGGGCCTGGTGTCACTTTAAAGAAGTAGTCCTGTTACACCTTTGTGGGCTTATAACTTGGCTTCTGAATGTCCTAGAGAGATCAGGTTTGTTTTAGAGTACTCCAATCAACAGCCCCTACAACCACAAAAAGGAATGGAGTCATTATGGTTTGTAAATGGCACCCAGAATTATGTTGCATGAAGCACAATTTCACATCATTCTGGGTCCATTTGTGTGAAAACAAGGTCCAATCAGGCTGAAACGTTACAAGAAGGTAGAATCTATTGAGTTGTAAGTGATCTGAACGTTTCATGATGATCGCACATTCCTAAGGGGGTCAAACCATGTCCCAAAGGTCACCGGGCCTGGTGTCACTTTAAAGAAGTAGTCGAGTTACACCTTTGTGGGCTTATAACTTGGCTTCTGAATATCCTAGAGAGGTCAGGTTTAATTTAGAGTACTCCAATTAACAGCCCCCATTACCCCAAAAAGGAATGGAGTCATTAGCACTTATGGTTTTTAAATGGCACCCAGAATTATGTTGCACGAAGCACAATTTCACATCATTCTGGGTTCATTTGTGTGAAAACAAGGTCCAATCAGGCTGAAACGTTACAGGAAGGTAGAATCTATTGAGTTGTAAGTGATCTGAACATTTCATGATGATAGCAGTTTCCTAAGGGTGTCAATCCATGTCCTAAAGGTCACCGGATCTGGTGTCACTTTAAAGAAGTAGTCCAGTTACACATTTGTGGGCTTATAACTTGGCTTCTGAATATCCTAGAGAGGTCAGGTTTGTTTTATAGTACTCCAATTAACAGCCCCTATTACCTCAAAAAGGAATGGAGTCATTAGCACTTATGGTTTTTAAATGGCACCCAGAATTATGTTGCACGAAGCACAATTTCACATCATTCTGGGTCCATTTGGGTGAAAACAAGGTCCAATCAGGCTGAAACGTTACAAGAAGGTAGAATCTATTGAGTTGTAAGTGATCTGAACGTTTCATGATGATCGCACATTCCTAAGTTGGTCAAACCATGTACCAAAGGTCACCGGATCTGGTGTCACTTTAAAGAAGTAGTCCAGTTACAAATTTGAGGGCTTATAACTTGGCTTCTGAATGTCCTAGAGAGATCAGGTTTGTTTTAGTGTACTCCAATCAACAGCCCCTACAACCACAAAAAAGAATGGAGTCATTAGAACTTATGGTTTGTAAATGGCACCCAGAATTATGTTGCACGAAGCACAATTTCACATCATTCTGGGTCCATTTGTGTGAAAACAAGGTCCAATCAGGCTGAAATGTTACAAGAAGGTAGAATCTATTGAGTTGTAAGTGATCTGAATGTTTCATGATGATAGCACTTTCCTAAGGAGGTAAAACCATGTCCCAAAGGTCACCGGATCGGTGTCAATTTAAAAAAGTAGTCCAGTTACACATTTGCGGGCTTATAACTTGGCTTCTGAATGTCCTAGAGAGATCAGGTTTGTTTTAGTGTACTCCAATCAACAGCCCCTACAACCACAAAAAGGAATGGAGTCATTAGCACTTATGGTTTTTAAATGGCACCCAGAATTATGTTGCACAAAGCACAATTTCACATCATTCTGGGTTCATTTGTGTGAAAACAAGGTCCATTCAGGCTTAAACGTTACAAGAAGGTAGAATCTATTGAGTTGTAAGTGATCTGAACGTTTCATGATGATCGCACATTCCTATAGGGGGTCAAACCATGTCCCAAAGGTCACCGGGCCTGGTGTCACTTTAAAGAAGTAGTCCAGTTACACCTTTGTGGGCTTATAACTTGGCTTCTGAATGTCCTAGAGAGGTCAGGCTTGTTTTAGTGTACTCCAATCAACAGCCCCTACAGCCACAAAAAGGAATGGAGTCAAAAGCACTTATGGTTTTTAAATGGCACCCAGAATTATGTTGCACGAAGCACAATTTCACATCATTCTGGGTCCATTTGTGTGAAAACAAGGTCCAATCAGGCTGAAACGTTACAAGAAGGTAGAATCTATTGAGTTGTAAGTGATCTGAACGTTTCATGATGATAGCACTTTCCTAAGGAGGTAAAACCATGACACAAAGGTCACCGGATCGGTGTCAATTTAAAAAAGTAGTCCAGTTACACATTTGTGGGCTTATAACTTGGCTTCTGAATGTCCTAGAGAGATCAGGTTTGTTTTAGTGTACTCCAATCAACAGCCCCTACAACCGCAAAAAGGAATGGAGTCATTAGCACTTATGGCTTTTAAATGGCACCCAGAATTATGTTGCACGAAGCACAATTTCACATCATTCTGGGTCCATTTGTGTGAAAACAAGGTCCAGTCAGGCTGAAACGTTACAAGAAGGTAGAATCTGTTGAGTTGTAAGTGATCTGAAAGTTTCATGATGATCGCACATTCCTATAGGGGGTCAAACCATGTCCCAAAGGTCACCGGGCCTGGTGTCACTTTAAAGAAGTAGTCCAGTTACACCTTTGTGGGCTTATAACTTGGCTTCTGAATATCCTACAGAGGTCAGGTTTGTTTTAGAGTACTCCAGTTAACAGCCCCCATTACCCCAAAAAGGAATGGAGTCATTAGCACTTATGGTTTTTAAATGGCACCCAGAATTATGTTGCACAAAGCACAATTTCACATCATTCTGGGTTCATTTGTGTGAAAACAAGGTCCAATCAGGCTGAAACGTTACAAGAAGGTAGAATCAATTGAGTTTTAAGTGTTATGAACGTTTCATGATGATCGCACATTCCTATAGGGGGTCAAACCATGTCCCAAAGGTCACCGGGCCTGGTGTCACTTTAAAGAAGTAGTCCTGTTACACCTTTGTGGGCTTATAACTTGGCTTCTGAATGTCCTAGAGAGATCAGGTTTGTTTTAGAGTACTCCAATCAACAGCCCCTACAACCACAAAAAGGAATGGAGTCATTATGGTTTGTAAATGGCACCCAGAATTATGTTGCATGAAGCACAATTTCACATCATTCTGGGTCCATTTGTGTGAAAACAAGGTCCAATCAGGCTGAAACGTTACAAGAAGGTAGAATCTATTGAGTTGTAAGTGATCTGAACGTTTCATGATGATCGCACATTCCTAAGGGGGTCAAACCATGTCCCAAAGGTCACCGGGCCTGGTGTCACTTTAAAGAAGTAGTCGAGTTACACCTTTGTGGGCTTATAACTTGGCTTCTGAATATCCTAGAGAGGTCAGGTTTAATTTAGAGTACTCCAATTAACAGCCCCCATTACCCCAAAAAGGAATGGAGTCATTAGCACTTATGGTTTTTAAATGGCACCCAGAATTATGTTGCACGAAGCACAATTTCACATGTTCTGGGTTCATTTGTGTGAAAACAAGGTCCAATCAGGCTGAAACGTTACAGGAAGGTAGAATCTATTGAGTTGTAAGTGATCTGAACATTTCATGATGATAGCAGTTTCCTAAGGGTGTCAATCCATGTCCTAAAGGTCACCGGATCTGGTGTCACTTTAAAGAAGTAGTCCAGTTACACATTTGTGGGCTTATAACTTGGCTTCTGAATATCCTAGAGAGGTCAGGTTTGTTTTATAGTACTCCAATTAACAGCCCCTATTACCTCAAAAAGGAATGGAGTCATTAGCACTTATGGTTTTTAAATGGCACCCAGAATTATGTTGCACGAAGCACAATTTCACATCATTCTGGGTCCATTTGGGTGAAAACAAGGTCCAATCAGGCTGAAACGTTACAAGAAGGTAGAATCTATTGAGTTGTAAGTGATCTGAACGTTTCATGATGATCGCACATTCCTAAGTTGGTCAAACCATGTACCAAAGGTCACCGGATCTGGTGTCACTTTAAAGAAGTAGTCCAGTTACAAATTTGAGGGCTTATAACTTGGCTTCTGAATGTCCTAGAGAGATCAGGTTTGTTTTAGTGTACTCCAATCAACAGCCCCTACAACCACAAAAAAGAATGGAGTCATTAGAACTTATGGTTTGTAAATGGCACCCAGAATTATGTTGCACGAAGCACAATTTCACATCATTCTGGGTCCATTTGTGTGAAAACAAGGTCCAATCAGGCTGAAATGTTACAAGAAGGTAGAATCTATTGAGTTGTAAGTGATCTGAATGTTTCATGATGATAGCACTTTCCTAAGGAGGTAAAACCATGTCCCAAAGGTCACCGGATCGGTGTCAATTTAAAAAAGTAGTC